>NC_080073.1:0-1200000 GCF_949987535.1 Balaenoptera acutorostrata
GTGTCCTGAAACATCTAAAAAACACAGCTTGGAGAGCATAGGGCACTTCCACGCATGGGCGTATAAATTGGGAAAACTAAAAATCAGCAAGACACAGGCACCCCAAAGTTTAGGGCTGCTCTGTTGACAAGAACCCCCACTTCATTACACCTTAAATATCCTAGGAAAGAGAAAAATGGATAAAGAAGTTGTGGTCCTCATGTACAATGGAATATCACTCAGCCATGAAATCAACGTCATAAGGCTAGTAGCAGCACGATGAGTGGATTTAGGTACGACGATTCTAAGTGAAATAAGTCACACAGAAAAAGACACTTCTCATAAGATATCACTTATAGAGGGAATGTAAAAACCGCTACACTTGACCTGAATGACAAAACAGAACAGAGTCACACGTTTAGAAAACACACTATGGCTGCTGAACGGGAAAGGTGAGGTGGGGTGATGCATCAAACAAGGGTTTCCAATTAGCTCAGATACCGTTCCATAAACCCAATATGTAATAGACAAGACCTACTCCTTGCTCAGTGAACTGGCCTCAACACCCCCTATTCACCGCACAAGAATATATCTGACTAGTAAGAATCTTCAAACCTATGTATTGATATCTCTCTGTAAGTGAGTCAAGGGGGTGTCAAGCGGCATAAACACAGCCGTGAAAAGCAGCTAAACCCCATTATAAAAATAAATGACTTTTCAAAACCCGTGAAACAAAGACAGTGAAAGAGAGAGAAATTCTTACACAATTCGTTCAGGGGCTGTGATGCAACCTGGATTGACCATATCTAGACCCACAGCTGACTGAGACATAAGGGTGGACACTCTTGGGGCTGAGAGGTTTGGTGAGGTTGGGTGAGCCAACGCAGACCCTTTAAAGTAATACTGCATGGTACCCATCCCATGGGTCCCAAATCTCCAGGTTCAAGGGCATCTTCCTACGTCGAAAACATGCATGAGAAACCCAGAAGATGGTACACCGTGTGATCGGGAAAGGTTTCTAAAACGCACCTCATTTCTCATCTCCTTGTGCTCGGGTTCGCCATTCCAGCCGCTTTACTAGCCATCTCCCTCCTTGGAGAATCAGCACCTTTAACTAAACTCCTGTTCCGTACAGGTTGCAATTTGTCCTGAGGATGAACGGGAAGAGGGGGAACCAATGAGAGACTAGCTCTAGGTGTTGGGACAGGCACAGGTCACTCTATTTTCCCATCAGGAAGAAGAATTAACCACGAGCTCAGCCTGCTCCCCAGAACCAGAAGAGGGCGTGAAGCAATCCTGCACTTTGGCGGCCAGCTCCCAGAAAAGCGACTTGAAACATGGAGCTCAGGGGCACTGCAATTCCCAAACCTGCAGAGTTATAAATGATAACTCTCGTCCACAAATATATCGAGGGAAGGCAACGAAGAGGATTTGAAAGCAAGGCAGAATTGCAGGAAACAGATTTCAGGAGGTAGATTCGAATCGCCTTGAAAGCACAGGAAAAGCGGCAAAACGTGGACAATGATGCCCTTGGCCAAAAAGGGCGTATGCGTTTTTTCCTGAATATATTCAGGAAAAAACGCATACGCCCTTTTTGGCCAACCAAGCAACCTGGAAAGGCAAATCAGCGCTCCAAAGAAGTCTCGCTTCCCAGCGGGCAAAAGGGCCATGCGGAAAAAAGTGTCCAAACCAGAAATGCAGGACCGGCCATGGAGAAATGGGAGCCTTGCTACGCTGATGGGCGGGATGTAAATTGCCAAGAGCCACTCTGGAGAAGTGTACGGTGTGTCCTGAAACATCTAAGAAACACAGCTTGGAGAGCATAGGGCACTTCCACGCATGGGCGTATAAATTGGGAAAACTAAAAATCAGCAAGACACAGGCACCCCAAAGTTTAGGGCTGCTCTGTTGACAAGAACCCCCACTTCATTACACCTTAAATATCCTAGGAAAGAGAAAAATGGATAAAGAAGTTGTGGTCCTCATGTACAATGGAATATCACTCAGCCATGAAATCAACGTCATAAGGCTAGTAGCAGCACGATGAGTGGATTTAGGTACGACGATTCTAAGTGAAATAAATCACACAGAAAAAGACACTTATCATAAGATATCACTTATAGAGGGAATGTAAAAACCGCTACACTTGACCTGAATGACAAAACAGAACAGAGTCACACGTTTAGAAAACACACTATGGCTGCTGAACGGGAAAGGTGAGGTGGGGTGATGCATAAAACAAGGGTTTCCAATTAGCTCAGATACCGTTCCATAAACCCAATATGTAATAGACAAGACCTACTCCTTGCTCAGTGAACTGGCCTCAACACCCCCTATTCACCGCACAAGAATATATCTGACTAGTAAGAATCTTCAAACCTATGTATTGATATCTCTCTGTAAGTGAGTCAAGGGGGTGTCAAGCGGCATAAACACAGCCGTGAAAAGCAGCTAAACCCCATTATAAAAATAAATGACTTTTCAAAACCCGTGAAACAAAGACAGTGAAAGAGAGAGAAATTCTTACACAATTCGTTCAGGGGCTGTGATGCAACCTGGATTGACCATATCTAGACCCACAGCTGACTGAGACATAAGGGTGGACACTCTTGGGGCTGAGAGGTTTGGTGAGGTTGGGTGAGCCAACGCAGACCCTTTAAAGTAATACTGCATGGTACCCATCCCATGGGTCCCAAATCTCCAGGTTCAAGGGCATCTTCCTACGTCGAAAACCTGCATGAGAAACCCAGAAGATGGTACACCGTGTGATCGGGAAAGGTTTCTAAAACGCACCTCATTTCTCATCTCCTTGTGCTCGGGTTCGCCATTCCAGCCGCTTTACTAGCCATCTCCCTCCTTGGAGAATCAGCACCTTTAACTAAACTCCTGTTCCGTACAGGTTGCAATTTGTCCTGAGGATGAACGGGAAGAGGGGGAACCAATGAGAGACTAGCTCTAGGTGTTGGGACAGGCACAGGTCACTCTATTTTCCCATCAGGAAGAAGAATTAACCACGAGCTCAGCCTGCTCCCCAGAACCAGAAGAGGGCGTGAAGCAATCCTGCACTTTGGCGGCCAGCTCCCAGAAAAGCGACTTGAAACATGGAGCTCAGGGGCACTGCAATTCCCAAACCTGCAGAGTTATAAATGATAACTCTCGTCCACAAATATATCGAGGGAAGGCAACGAAGAGGATTTGAAAGCAAGGCAGAATTGCAGGAAACAGATTTCAGGAGGTAGATTCGAATCGCCTTGAAAGCACAGGAAAAGCGGCAAAACGTGGACAATGATGCCCTTGGCCAAAAAGGGCGTATGCGTTTTTTCCTGAATATATTCAGGAAAAAACGCATACGCCCTTTTTGGCCAACCAAGCAACCTGGAAAGGCAAATCAGCGCTCCAAAGAAGTCTCGCTTCCCAGCGGGCAAAAGGGCCATGCGGAAAAAAGTGTCCAAACCAGAAATGCAGGACCGGCCATGGAGAAATGGGAGCCTTGCTACGCTGATGGGCGGGATGTAAATTGCCAAGAGCCACTCTGGAGAAGTGTACGGTGTGTCCTGAAACATCTAAGAAACACAGCTTGGAGAGCATAGGGCACTTCCACGCATGGGCGTATAAATTGGGAAAACTAAAAATCAGCAAGACACAGGCACCCCAAAGTTTAGGGCTGCTCTGTTGACAAGAACCCCCACTTCATTACACCTTAAATATCCTAGGAAAGAGAAAAATGGATAAAGAAGTTGTGGTCCTCATGTACAATGGAATATCACTCAGCCATGAAATCAACGTCATAAGGCTAGTAGCAGCACGATGAGTGGATTTAGGTACGACGATTCTAAGTGAAATAAATCACACAGAAAAAGACACTTATCATAAGATATCACTTATAGAGGGAATGTAAAAACCGCTACACTTGACCTGAATGACAAAACAGAACAGAGTCACACGTTTAGAAAACACACTATGGCTGCTGAACGGGAAAGGTGAGGTGGGGTGATGCATAAAACAAGGGTTTCCAATTAGCTCAGATACCGTTCCATAAACCCAATATGTAATAGACAAGACCTACTCCTTGCTCAGTGAACTGGCCTCAACACCCCCTATTCACCGCACAAGAATATATCTGACTAGTAAGAATCTTCAAACCTATGTATTGATATCTCTCTGTAAGTGAGTCAAGGGGGTGTCAAGCGGCATAAACACAGCCGTGAAAAGCAGCTAAACCCCATTATAAAAATAAATGACTTTTCAAAACCCGTGAAACAAAGACAGTGAAAGAGAGAGAAATTCTTACACAATTCGTTCAGGGGCTGTGATGCAACCTGGATTGACCATATCTAGACCCACAGCTGACTGAGACATAAGGGTGGACACTCTTGGGGCTGAGAGGTTTGGTGAGGTTGGGTGAGCCAACGCAGACCCTTTAAAGTAATACTGCATGGTACCCATCCCATGGGTCCCAAATCTCCAGGTTCAAGGGCATCTTCCTACGTCGAAAACATGCATGAGAAACCCAGAAGATGGTACACCGTGTGATCGGGAAAGGTTTCTAAAACGCACCTCATTTCTCATCTCCTTGTGCTCGGGTTCGCCATTCCAGCCGCTTTACTAGCCATCTCCCTCCTTGGAGAATCAGCACCTTTAACTAAACTCCTGTTCCGTACAGGTTGCAATTTGTCCTGAGGATGAACGGGAAGAGGGGGAACCAATGAGAGACTAGCTCTAGGTGTTGGGACAGGCACAGGTCACTCTATTTTCCCATCAGGAAGAAGAATTAACCACGAGCTCAGCCTGCTCCCCAGAACCAGAAGAGGGCGTGAAGCAATCCTGCACTTTTGCGGCCAGCTCCCAGAAAAGCGACTTGAAAAATGGAGCTCAGGGGCACTGCAATTCCCAAACCTGCAGAGTTATAAATGATAACTCTCGTCCACAAATATATTGAGGGAAGGCAACGAAGAGGATTTGAAAGCAAGGCAGAATTGCAGGAAACAGATTTCAGGAGGTAGATTCGAATCGCCTTGAAAGCACAGGAAAAGCGGCAAAACGTGGACAATGATGCCCTTGGCCAAAAAGGGCGTATGCGTTTTTTCCTGAATATATTCAGGAAAAAACGCATACGCCCTTTTTGGCCAACCAAGCAACCTGGAAAGGCAAATCAGCGCTCCAAAGAAGTCTCGCTTCCCAGCGGGCAAAAGGGCTATGCGGAAAAAAGTGTCCAAACCAGAAATGCAGGACCGGCCATGGAGAAATGGGAGCCTTGCTACGCTGATGGGCGGGATGTAAATTGCCAACAGCCACTCTGGAGAAGTGTACGGTGTGTCCTGAAACATCTAAAAAACACAGCTTGGAGAGCATAGGGCACTTCCACGCATGGGCGTATAAATTGGGAAAACTAAAAATCAGCAAGACACAGGCACCCCAAAGTTTAGGGCTGCTCTGTTGACAAGAACCCCCACTTCATTACACCTTAAATATCCTAGGAAAGAGAAAAATGGATAAAGAAGTTGTGGTCCTCATGTACAATGGAATATCACTCAGCCATGAAATCAACGTCATAAGGCTAGTAGCAGCACGATGAGTGGATTTAGGTACGACGATTCTAAGTGAAATAAGTCACACAGAAAAAGACACTTCTCATAAGATATCACTTATAGAGGGAATGTAAAAACCGCTACACTTGACCTGAATGACAAAACAGAACAGAGTCACACGTTTAGAAAACACACTATGGCTGCTGAACGGGAAAGGTGAGGTGGGGTGATGCATAAAACAAGGGTTTCCAATTAGCTCAGATACCGTTCCATAAACCCAATATGTAATAGACAAGACCTACTCCTTGCTCAGTGAACTGGACTCAACACCCCCTATTCACCGCACAAGAATATATCTGACTAGTAAGAATCTTCAAACCTATGTATTGATATCTCTCTGTAAGTGAGTCAAGGGGGTGTCAAGCGGCATAAACACAGCCGTGAAAAGCAGCTAAACCCCATTATAAAAATAAATGACTTTTCAAAACCCGTGAAACAAAGACAGTGAAAGAGAGAGAAATTCTTACACAATTCGTTCAGGGGCTGTGATGCAACCTGGATTGACCATATCTAGACCCACAGCTGACTGAGACATAAGGGTGGACACTCTTGGGGCTGAGAGGTTTGGTGAGGTTGGGTGAGCCAACGCAGACCCTTTAAAGTAATACTGCATGGTACCCATCCCATGGGTCCCAAATCTCCAGGTTCAAGGGCATCTTCCTACGTCGAAAACATGCATGAGAAACCCAGAAGATGGTACACCGTGTGATCGGGAAAGGTTTCTAAAACGCACCTCATTTCTCATCTCCTTGTGCTCGGGTTCGCCATTCCAGCCGCTTTACTAGCCATCTCCCTCCTTGGAGAATCAGCACCTTTAACTAAACTCCTGTTCCGTACAGGTTGCAATTTGTCCTGAGGATGAACGGGAAGAGGGGGAACCAATGAGAGACTAGCTCTAGGTGTTGGGACAGGCACAGGTCACTCTATTTTCCCATCAGGAAGAAGAATTAACCACGAGCTCAGCCTGCTCCCCAGAACCAGAAGAGGGCGTGAAGCAATCCTGCACTTTTGCGGCCAGCTCCCAGAAAAGCGACTTGAAAAATGGAGCTCAGGGGCACTGCAATTCACAAACCTGCAGAGTTATAAATGATAACTCTCGTCCACAAATATATTGAGGGAAGGCAACGAAGAGGATTTGAAAGCAAGGCAGAATTGCAGGAAACAGATTTCAGGAGGTAGATTCGAATCGCCTTGAAAGCACAGGAAAAGCGGCAAAACGTGGACAATGATGCCCTTGGCCAAAAAGGGCGTATGCGTTTTTTCCTGAATATATTCAGGAGAAAACGCATACGCCCTTTTTGGCCAACCAAGCAACCTGGAAAGGCAAATCAGCGCTCCAAAGAAGTCTCGCTTCCCAGCGGGCAAAAGGGCCATGCGGAAAAAAGTGTCCAAACCAGAAATGCAGGACCGGCCATGGAGAAATGGGAGCCTTGCTACGCTGATGGGCGGGATGTAAATTGCCAACAGCCACTCTGGAGAAGTGTACGGTGTGTCCTGAAACATCTAAAAAACACAGCTTGGAGAGCATAGGGCACTTCCACTCATGGGCGTATAAATTGGGAAAACTAAAAATCAGCAAGACACAGGCACCCCAAAGTTTAGGGCTGCTCTGTTGACAAGAACCCCCACTTCATTACACCTTAAATATCCTAGGAAAGAGAAAAATGGATAAAGAAGTTGTGGTCCTCATGTACAATGGAATATCACTCAGCCATGAAATCAACGTCATAAGGCTAGTAGCAGCACGATGAGTGGATTTAGGTACGACGATTCTAAGTGAAATAAGTCACACAGAAAAAGACACTTCTCATAAGATATCACTTATAGAGGGAATGTAAAAACCGCTACACTTGACCTGAATGACAAAACAGAACAGAGTCACACGTTTAGAAAACACACTATGGCTGCTGAACGGGAAAGGTGAGGTGGGGTAATGCATCAAACAAGGGTTTCCAATTAGCTCAGATACCGTTCCATAAACCCAATATGTAATAGACAAGACCTACTCCTTGCTCAGTGAACTGGACTCAACACCCCCTATTCACCGCACAAGAATATATCTGACTAGTAAGAATCTTCAAACCTATGTATTGATATCTCTCTGTAAGTGAGTCAAGGGGGTGTCAAGCGGCATAAACACAGCCGTGAAAAGCAGCTAAACCCCATTATAAAAATAAATGACTTTTCAAAACCCGTGAAACAAAGACAGTGAAAGAGAGAGAAATTCTTACACAATTCGTTCAGGGGCTGTGATGCAACCTGGATTGACCATATCTAGACCCACAGCTGATTGAGACATAAGGGTGGACACTCTTGGGGCTGAGAGGTTTGGTGAGGTTGGGTGAGCCAACGCAGACCCTTTAAAGTAATACTGCATGGTACCCATCCCATGGGTCCCAAATCTCCAGGTTCAAGGGCATCTTCCTACGTCGAAAACATGCATGAGAAACCCAGAAGATGGTACACCGTGTGATCGGGAAAGGTTTCTAAAACGCACCTCATTTCTCATCTCCTTGTGCTCGGGTTCGCCATTCCAGCCGCTTTACTAGCCATCTCCCTCCTTGGAGAATCAGCACCTTTAACTAAACTCCTGTTCCGTACAGGTTGCAATTTGTCCTGAGGATGAACGGGAAGAGGGGGAACCAATGAGAGACTAGCTCTAGGTGTTGGGACAGGCACAGGTCACTCTATTTTCCCATCAGGAAGAAGAATTAACCACGAGCTCAGCCTGCTCCCCAGAACCAGAAGAGGGCGTGAAGCAATCCTGCACTTTTGCGGCCAGCTCCCAGAAAAGCGACTTGAAACATGGAGCTCAGGGGCACTGCAATTCCCAAACCTGCAGAGTTATAAATGATAACTCTCGTCCACAAATATATTGAGGGAAGGCAACGAAGAGGATTTGAAAGCAAGGCAGAATTGCAGGAAACAGATTTCAGGAGGTAGATTCGAATCGCCTTGAAAGCACATGACAAGCGGCAAAACGTGGACAATGATGCCCTTGGCCAAAAAGGGCGTATGCGTTTTTTCCTGAATATATTCAGGAGAAAACGCATACGCCCTTTTTGGCCAACCAAGCAACCTGGAAAGGCAAATCAGCGCTCCAAAGAAGTCTCGCTTCCCAGCGGGCAAAAGGGCCATGCGGAAAAAAGTGTCCAAACCAGAAATGCAGGACCGGCCATGGAGAAATGGGAGCCTTGCTACGCTGATGGGCGGGATGTAAATTGCCAACAGCCACTCTGGAGAAGTGTACGGTGTGTCCTGAAACATCTAAAAAACACAGCTTGGAGAGCATAGGGCACTTCCACTCATGGGCGTATAAATTGGGAAAACTAAAAATCAGCAAGACACAGGCACCCCAAAGTTTAGGGCTGCTCTGTTGACAAGAACCCCCACTTCATTACACCTTAAATATCCTAGGAAAGAGAAAAATGGATAAAGAAGTTGTGGTCCTCATGTACAATGGAATATCACTCAGCCATGAAATCAACGTCATAAGGCTAGTAGCAGCACGATGAGTGGATTTAGGTACGACGATTCTAAGTGAAATAAGTCACACAGAAAAAGACACTTCTCATAAGATATCACTTATAGAGGGAATGTAAAAACCGCTACACTTGACCTGAATGACAAAACAGAACAGAGTCACACGTTTAGAAAACACACTATGGCTGCTGAACGGGAAAGGTGAGGTGGGGTGATGCATCAAACAAGGGTTTCCAATTAGCTCAGATACCGTTCCATAAACCCAATATGTAATAGACAAGACCTACTCCTTGCTCAGTGAACTGGACTCAACACCCCCTATTCACCGCACAAGAATATATCTGACTAGTAAGAATCTTCAAACCTATGTATTGATATCTCTCTGTAAGGGAGTCAAGGGGGTGTCAAGCGGCATAAACACAGCCGTGAAAAGCAGCTAAACCCCATATAAAAAATAAATGACTTTTCAAAACCCGTGAAACAAAGACAGTGAAAGAGAGAGAAATTCTTACACAATTCGTTCAGGGGCTGTGATGCAACCTGGATTGACCATATCTAGACCCACAGCTGATTGAGACATAAGGGTGGACACTCTTGGGGCTGAGAGGTTTGGTGAGGTTGGGTGAGCCAACGCAGACCCTTTAAAGTAATACTGCATGGTACCCATCCCATGGGTCCCAAATCTCCAGGTTCAAGGGCATCTTCCTACGTCGAAAACATGCATGAGAAACCCAGAAGATGGTACACCGTGTGATCGGGAAAGGTTTCTAAAACGCACCTCATTTCTCATCTCCTTGTGCTCGGGTTCGCCATTCCAGCCGCTTTACTAGCCATCTCCCTCCTTGGAGAATCAGCACCTTTAACTAAACTCCTGTTCCGTACAGGTTGCAATTTGTCCTGAGGATGAACGGGAACAGGGGGAACCAATGAGAGACTAGCTCTAGGTGTTGGGACAGGCACAGGTCACTCTATTTTCCCATCAGGAAGAAGAATTAACCACGAGCTCAGCCTGCTCCCCAGAACCAGAAGAGGGCGTGAAGCAATCCTGCACTTTTGCGGCCAGCTCCCAGAAAAGCGACTTGAAACATGGAGCTCAGGGGCACTGCAATTCCCAAACCTGCAGAGTTATAAATGATAACTCTCGTCCACAAATATATTGAGGGAAGGCAACGAAGAGGATTTGAAAGCAAGGCAGAATTGCAGGAAACAGATTTCAGGAGGTAGATTCGAATCGCCTTGAAAGCACAGGAAAAGCGGCAAAACGTGGACAATGATGCCCTTGGCCAAAAAGGGCGTATGCGTTTTTTCCTGAATATATTCAGGAAAAAACGCATACGCCCTTTTTGGCCAACCAAGCAACCTGGAAAGGCAAATCAGCGCTCCAAAGAAGTCTCGCTTCCCAGCGGGCAAAAGGGCCATGCGGAAAAAAGTGTCCAAACCAGAAATGCAGGACCGGCCATGGAGAAATGGGAGCCTTGCTACGCTGATGGGCGGGATGTAAATTGCCAAGAGCCACTCTGGAGAAGTGTACGGTGTGTCCTGAAACATCTAAAAAACACAGCTTGGAGAGCATAGGGCACTTCCACGCATGGGCGTATAAATTGGGAAAACTAAAAATCAGCAAGACACAGGCACCCCAAAGTTTAGGGCTGCTCTGTTGACAAGAACCCCCACTTCATTACACCTTAAATATCCTAGGAAAGAGAAAAATGGATAAAGAAGTTGTGGTCCTCATGTACAATGGAATATCACTCAGCCATGAAATCAACGTCATAAGGCTAGTAGCAGCACGATGAGTGGATTTAGGTACGACGATTCTAAGTGAAATAAGTCACACAGAAAAAGACACTTCTCATAAGATATCACTTATAGAGGGAATGTAAAAACCGCTACACTTCACCTGAATGACAAAACAGAACAGAGTCACACGTTTAGAAAACACACTATGGCTGCTGAACGGGAAAGGTGAGGTGGGGTGATGCATAAAACAAGGGTTTCCAATTAGCTCAGATACCGTTCCATAAACCCAATATGTAATAGACAAGACCTACTCCTTGCTCAGTGAACTGGACTCAACACCCCCTATTCACCGCACAAGAATATATCTGACTAGTAAGAATCTTCAAACCTATGTATTGATATCTCTCTGTAAGTGAGTCAAGGGGGTGTCAAGCGGCATAAACACAGCCGTGAAAAGCAGCTAAACCCCATTATAAAAATAAATGACTTTTCAAAACCCGTGAAACAAAGACAGTGAAAGAGAGAGAAATTCTTACACAATTCGTTCAGGGGCTGTGATGCAACCTGGATTGACCATATCTAGACCCACAGCTGACTGAGACATAAGGGTGGACACTCTTGGGGCTGAGAGGTTTGGTGAGGTTGGGTGAGCCAACGCAGACCCTTTAAAGTAATACTGCATGGTACCCATCCCATGGGTCCCAAATCTCCAGGTTCAAGGGCATCTTCCTACGTCGAAAACATGCATGAGAAACCCAGAAGATGGTACACCGTGTGATCGGGAAAGGTTTCTAAAACGCACCTCATTTCTCATCTCCTTGTGCTCGGGTTCGCCATTCCAGCCGCTTTACTAGCCATCTCCCTCCTTGGAGAATCAGCACCTTTAACTAAACTCCTGTTCCGTACAGGTTGCAATTTGTCCTGAGGATGAACGGGAACAGGGGGAACCAATGAGAGACTAGCTCTAGGTGTTGGGACAGGCACAGGTCACTCTATTTTCCCATCAGGAAGAAGAATTAACCACGAGCTCAGCCTGCTCCCCAGAACCAGAAGAGGGCGTGAAGCAATCCTGCACTTTTGCGGCCAGCTCCCAGAAAAGCGACTTGAAAAATGGAGCTCAGGGGCACTGCAATTCCCAAACCTGCAGAGTTATAAATGATAACTCTCGTCCACAAATATATTGAGGGAAGGCAACGAAGAGGATTTGAAAGCAAGGCAGAATTGCAGGAAACAGATTTCAGGAGGTAGATTCGAATCGCCTTGAAAGCACAGGAAAAGCGGCAAAACGTGGACAATGATGCCCTTGGCCAAAAAGGGCGTATGCCTTTTTTCCTGAATATATTCAGGAACAGGAGCTTAAAGGTGCTGTCTAAAGGAGAAAGGTGGGGTGGGGTGATGCATAAACCAGGAGGTTGAAATTCGCACAGATACTGTTCCATAAACAAAATAAGTGATCGACAGGACCTACTGTATAGCTCACAGAACTGGGCTCAGCACACTGTTGTCACTGGAAAAGAATATACAAGACTAGTTAGGATCTGTAAAAGAATTTATTGATGTCTCTCTTTAAGTGAGTCAACTGAATAGATGTAGAGCAGCAAGAAACACAGTATTGAAAATCAGCTATACCCCATTATAAAATTAAATAACAAGAACAAAAAAGAATACAGTGAGAGAGAGAGAAATTCTTACAAAATTTGTTCAGGGGCTGTGATGCAACCTGGACTGACCACATCTAGACACACAGCTGGATGGGACCTAAGGCTCTACACTCTTCGGTCTGAGAGGCTTGGTGCGCATGGGACAGCAAATGCAGCACTTTTAGAGTCATACTGCCTGGCCCCCATTCCAGGGGTCCCGTATCTCCAGGCGCAGGGCCCCTTCCTGCAGCTAAAACATGCATGGCGCATCCAGAGCATGGTACACCTTCTGATCGGGAAGAGTGTGGAAAAGTCACCTCATCTCCACGTCTCCTGGTATTCGGGTCCCCCCTCCAACTCCTTTCCTTAGAGTCTCCCCACTTTGGGAAGGCAGCACACTCAACAGCCAGTTTTGCACAGCTTGGAATTTTCCGGGTGAAGAAGGGGAATGAGGGGATGGAATGAGACACAAGCCCTAGTTGTTTGGACAGGCATATGCCACTCTAGTTTCCCAATCTGGAAGAAGAATTTCCTTATCCTTCAGGTGCCCCAGTAACCGGAATGGGTCTGTAGAAATCCTGCCCCTTTGTGGCTGCTTCCCTAAACAACAAGGTGAAAACCGGTGCTCAGGGGCACTGCAATTCACAGACATGCAGGGTTGTAATTGACACCTCTAATGGCGTCATTTTTTCAGCCAAGTATTCCTAAAGGACTTGTAAGCAAGGCAGAATTGCAGGAAACGGATTTCAAGAGGTAGTTTGCACTCGCCATTAAAGCACATGCAAAGCTGCTGAACGTCGCCAATGATGCAGTTGGCCAAAAAGGTCGTATGCGTTATTCCTTAATATATTCAGGAAAAACCCTTACTCGCTTTTTGGCCAACAAAACAGGCAGGCAATGCAAATCAGTACTACAAAGAGGTATCACTTCGCACCAGTCAGAATGGCCAACCTCACAAAGTGTAAAACCTGAAATGTAGGACAGGGCGTGGAGAAAAGGGAACCCTGACAAGCTGATGGTGGGAATGCAAATTGCTAACAGCCACTCTGAAGAAGTGGATGGTGATTCCTTAAAAATCTAAAATCAGAGCTTCAGAGCATATGGCGCTTCCACTCCTGGGCCTGTATCTTGGAAAAAGCATACACTGACAGAACCCAGGCACTCCAACCTTTATGCAGCCCTGTTTACAAGAGCCTCTACTTGGAAGCTACTTAAAAGTCCTTGGAAGGAAAACTGGATAAAGAAATTATGGTGCATATATACCAGGGAATATTACTCAGCCATGAAATGAATGAAATAAGGCCATTTGCAGCCACTTGGAAGGACCTTTATACATTCATACTAAGTGTTATAAATCAGACAATGATAACTATCATATGATATTACTTATTGGTGGAATCTAAAAATTGATACAAAGGTACTATCCTACAACACAGAAACAGAGTCCCAGACTTAGAACACAAACTTATGGTTACCAAACTGGAAAGGTGTGTTGGAGGCATAAATCATGAGGTTGGAGTTAGTATACACATATTTACAGAGAGAAAACTTGTAATCAACATGGACCTGCTGTAGAGCACTTGGAACTCTTCTCAACACCCTTTAGTAACCTCAATGGGAAAATAATTCTAAAAAGAATATATAGTCATCTCTGTATAAATGAATCATGTTGGTGTATATCAAAAACAAACACAACATGGTAAATCAACTATACTCCATTATAAATTTAACATTAAATTACAGAAAAGAAAAATGATCACTAAATTTGTTTAGTCGCGGTGAACGTGCTAGTGTCACATCCCTGGACACAGACCCAATTTGGTCCCAAGGCTGGACGGTTGTGGGCCTGAGGACTTCGGGAGGATATGCCAGCTCATTCGCCCCCCTTGAACATGCAGTACCTGGTCCCCTCTGCATGGGATCACTATCTCCAGATCTAAGTGTGCCCTCGTACTACTAAACCAACCCTCTGACACCCAAAGGATGGTGGACTCTCTGGGCCGGAGGACATTTGGAAAATCACCTGCTCTCAACATATCCTGGTGTTTGGGTTCCGACCTCCAGACTTCTTCATTAGGGTCATCCCACTCTGCAAGACAGCACCCTCAACAGGTGATTTTGCAGGGGTTTGTATTTGTTCGGGGGATGAAGGGTAACGGGGAAGAAGGAATGGGACAGAAGCCCTTACATGTTTGGTCAGGCACATTCCACTCTAATTTAAAACACAGGAACAGGACTTTCCCTACATCTAAGGTTCTGTCAGTAACCAGACAGGGACAGTAGAAATCCTGCCGCCTTCTGTTTCCCATAACAACAACTCTAAAACTGGACCTTATACGCACTTCATATTCACAATGCCTGGGGAGCTGTAAATGACAACAGCCCTCAAAAAATGTCTTGGGGTAGGTAATCGCAATAGACTTCAAAACAAGGCAACCTTTCAATAACCCTTTTTCAAGGGGTAAATTTTATTCACACTGTTCAAAAAAAAAAAGCACATATGAAGATGCTCACCATTGCTTTATGTTAGACAAATGCAAATCAGATGTACAAAGAAGTATCACCTGGAACCACTCAGAATAGCCATCATCACAATGTCTACAAACACGAAATGCTTCAGATGGTGTGAGAAAAAGAGAAACCTACTACTTATCATTATTATTTTTAATCTGTGTTGGGTCTTCATTGCTGCACGTTGCTTTTCCCTAGCTGCAGCAAGCGGGGGCTACTCATCGTTGTGGTACGAAGCCTTCTCTTTGCGGTGGCTTCTCTTGTTGTGGAGCACAGGCCCTAGGTACACAGGCTTCAGTAGTTGTGGCTCGTGGGCTCTAGATCACAGACTCAGTAGTTGTGGTGCACAGGCTTACTTTCTCTGTGGCATGTGAGATCTTCCCGGGCCAGGGCTCGAACCTGTGTCCCCTGAACTGGCAGGCAGATTCTTAACCACTGCACCACCAATACTGTGCTATCAGTGGCAACGCCAATTGGTAACAGCCACTATGGAGCACAGAATGGAGGTTACCAGAGTAAGGGGAGGCGGGAGGGATAACTTGGAAATTGGGATTGACATATACACACCACTATGTATAAAAGAGATAACAAATAAGGGCTTACTGTATAGCACAGGGAACTCTACTCAATACTCTGTAATGACCTGTATGGGAAAGGAATCCAAAAAGGATTGGATATATGTATAACTGCTTCACTCTGCTGTGCAGCAGAAAGTAACACAACATTGTAAATCAACTATACTCCAAAAAAATTGAAATTGAAATGAAATGAAATAAAATAAAATAAAATAGAGCTCCCAGATGATCCAGCAAGTTCACTCCTGTGCGCATATCTGGAGGAAAGCATAAATCGAAAAGACACATCTTCCCCAATGTTCACTGCAACACTCTTTACAATAGCGAAGACATGGAAGCAACCAAAATGTCCATCAACATATGAATATAGGTAAAGAATATGTGATACATATATATAATGGAATATGACTCAGCCATAAAATAGAAGAAAATAAAGCCAATTGCAGTAACATGGATGGACCTAGACATGATTGTACTAAGTGAAGTAAGTCAGACAGAGTAAGACAAATATTGTATGATATCACTTCTAGGTGGAAGGTAAAAATTGATACAAATGAACTAACTTACAAAACAGAGGCAGGCTCACAGACTTGGAAAACAAACTTATGGTTACCAAAGGGGAAAGGTGGGGGGTAGGGATAAATCAGGAACTTGGGGTAAACATACAAATACTACTATATATAACATAGATAAGCAACAAGGACCTACTGTATAGCACAGGGAACTCTACTCAATATTCTGGGAATACCTTTATCAGAAAAGAATCTGAAAAAGAATGGATATATGCATATGTGTAACTGAATCACTTGCTGTGCAGCTGAAATGAACACAACATTGTAAATCAACTATACTCCAATAAAATTTAAATTACAAAATAAAGAAAATCACCTATATTTCAAAAGAAAAAAAAAGAATTCCCATCTATTTTTATGGCTTGATAGCTTACTTTTTTAGTGCTCAATATTATCCCATTCCCAGAATATATTAATACCATATCATTTCATTCACCTATTGGAGGACACCTTAGTTTCATTCACATTTTGGCAATATTGAATTAGGTGCTATAAATATCCATATGCAGGTTTTCGTCTGGAAGTATGTTTTAAACTACTTTCAGTAAATATCCATGAGAACACTTGCCAGATTGTACAGTAAGGGAATGTTCAATATTATAGCAAGTGTCAATCAGACTACCAAAGTAGCTGTATTATTTTTCATTTCCACCAATAACAAATGACATTTCCTATTGTTCCACATCTCCTACAGAATTTGTTCTTGTCATTGTTCACATTTTAGCCATTCTAAGTGTTACATAGTGGTATGTAATTGTATTTTTAATTTGCTTTTTCATGGCAGCATGTAATCTGGATTATTCTTCTGTATACTTATATGCATAGTGTCTATTTTCTTTGGTGAGGTGTCCATAAAGTATATTGGTCCACATTTTATTTAGGTTGCTTTCATTTTTTTCTACCCAATCTGTATTTGTTTTATTTATTTTCGTGCCTTAGTGCATTAGCAAGGACTTGGAGTAAAATATGGAAGAGGAGTCATGAAAGGGGACATCCTTGCTTTTACCTGAACTTAGTGGAAAAGCTTCATGTTTTTGACCATTAATCATGATGTAAGGTAAAAGTTTCCTGTACATCTTTGTTATCAACTTGAGAAAGCTCCAGTCTATTTCTTTAACTGAGAGTTTTTATGAAGAATGGGTGTTAGATTTTTTCAAAGGTCTTCTGAATCTACTGATATGCTAATGATTGTCTTTAGGGTGTTGATATGATGGATATAATTGTTTTATTTTAGAATGTTGAACCAGCCTTGCATACCTGGGATTATTCCCTCTCATTCATGATATAAAATTCTCTCAAAATATTGTTGGATTCGATTTGGTAATATTTTGTTGAGGATTTTTGCATTGATGTTCCTGAGAGATATTGGTCAGTTTTCTTTACTATTCATATGTTCCTCTAAGTTTGAATGTTGTGGATTTAGTGACAGACATTCACTTGGGGGATTCTCAGTCATTTTTTAAAAATATTTTCTGTTCTTTGTTATCTTTATTCTCCTCCTGCTATACCCGTTATGTATAGGTCACAGCATTTTTCATTGTTCCACAATTATTGATTACTCTGTTCTGTTGATTTCTTTCCTGCCCATTTTCTCTTTTCTTTTGAGATTTAAAGGTTTCTCTTGATATGTCTTCAAGCTCACAGATATTTCTCCTCAGCCATCTCTTTGACTGCTAAAACAAAATACGAGAGACTTGGTATTTTATAAACAACAGAATATTTTTGTTTTCTCATAATTGCTGAGGCTGAAAAGTTCAAGAACAAGTTACCAGGGGCTTCCCTGGTGGTGCAGTGGTCAAGAATCTGCCTACCAATAAAGGGGACAAGGGTTCGAGCCCTGGTCTGGGAAGATCCCACATGCCATGGAACAACTAAGCCTGTGCACCACAAATACTGAGCCTGTGCTCTAGAGCCCACAGGCCACAACTACTGAGCCCGTGAGCCACAACTACTGAAACCCGCATGCCTAGAGCCCGTGCTCTGCAACAAGAGAAGCCACCCAATGAGAAGCCCGCGCACTGCAACAAAGACCCAACACAGCCAAAAAATTAATTAATTATCTAATTAATTTTTTAAAAAAAGAGAACAAGCTGCCAGCTGACTTAGTGTCTGGAGAGGGACCAATTTCTGGTTCATAATGTGGGTCTTCTCGCTCGGCAATGAAATCATGGAATGGGCATAAGATCTTCTGTGTGCTACATTTATTAGGTCACTAATCCCATGTTTGAGGTCTCTGGCCTCATGACCTAATCACCTCCCAAAAGCCCCACCTCCTAATACCATCAATATGGGAGCTGGGTTTCAAAATTTTAAAATTAGAGGTACAAAATATTTACACCATAACAGGGACAACAGAGTTAACTGATTTTTCCTTTCATGTTAAAGGTTTGCACATTTATATTTATTATATAATCCCAAAACCCTTGTTTTTTTTTATAAGATTCTTTTTCCGTATATGCCAGTACAGACCACTGAGTAGAGTTCCCTGTGCTATAAAGCAGGTCTTTATCAATACTTATCTATTTTATATATAGTAGTGTGTATAAGTCAGTCCCAATCTCCCAATTTATACCTTCCCCACTTATCCCCTGGTAACCATAAGTTTGTTTTCTATATCCATGATTCTATTTCTGTTGTGTAAATAAGTTCATTTGTACCTTTGTTTTTCTTTTTTAGATTCCTCATATAAGCAATATCATATGATATCTGTCTTTCTGTGTCTGACTTGCTTCACTCAGTATACCAATCTCTAGGTCCATCCATGTTGCTACAAAACCCTTAATTGTTAAGGATAACTCTCAATTTTTCCCAGTATCATCAGCAATTCTTTCTGGCAGACACGTGATAACACTTTTTAAACAGGGATATTGAGACCAAGGTTCCTGACCTGCAAACAAACAAAACATCATTCATATAGTGAAAACTTTGCAAATCAAAGGATGAAAGCACTTGGTCTAAATCCCTTTGCACCCACTGCTGACAGAGGGCAGAGGAGTTTGACTCACTAATCTTCCTTACGTGCACTTCTTCCTAATGGGGTATTCCATCTAAAACTTATAAGAAGTGGGGATGTATCATGGAACACACCAATCGCTACTACAGATTCTGAAGCAGCAAAAAAAAAAGAAAAACATGATGAATCCATCCAAAGGGTTCTGTCCACATTGTTACATTAGTTTCCCTCACACTGTGAACCCTTTTCAAACCCTATCACTTGAACCTATTTTTATTTTTTTCAACAAAAATAATGTTAATCTGCAGTCAGACACTCCAGTAATATTACACTATCCCTTGTGCAAGTATGTAGGGATTTGAGGAGCTATGGGAGGCCACCATGAGAGGTTGCCTAGAGTAATTAGGACATTTCATTTAATGTTGGTTCTTCTCCCTAAGATGTCTGCTATCCTCTTCTTTTTGTAGCTACTAGCATTGAGAAAGTGACCAAGATAAGGCCCTTCTCTTTTACTGCCCATGAATGCAACTGTGATTAACCCCACAGAGCTTGGTGCTTCCAGAATCCCCTGAAACTACTGACCCTCCATGCATGGCATGACATAGATAAGGATGGTGACGTGTATCCTTGTATAGAGCATGTTATAAAATGTTTGACTCTTCCCTTCCTCATAATTCCAAAGAATAGATTTCTTTGGATTTCTGCTTAATGCTGCTGGAGTTGGTACATAATTTTGGGCACACCAAAAGAGAGGGTAACTGCACAGAAAATACAAGCAGGTACATTTCTGTGTAGTTTCAAGCAGCTTATTTGCTATATCAACCATGGTGACATGTTGACCCTTCCTCTTTCTACTAGTAGTACAACAAACATAAAGGATATTTAGGCTGCTTGTTTTATCCCCACCTCTTACAATTGATCTGCATTAACATATAGGACAATGAAGGGCCCTTTCTACCATCTTAACCAATATTTGTGAACTAGAAAATGTCCAGATTTTTCTGGGGATTATTTTCATATTCCCCAATCAGGTCTATGAAGGAATCTTACTTATTGTGTTTAATGAAGTCATATCTCTGACGGCATTCCATCATCAACAAAACTGGAAAGAAATTTGAAGGGTCTTCGATTTTACCATATTTGAAATAACAATATTTTAGCCTGACACGTTTTTGGATTTTAGGAAAAAATATTTTAAATGAGACAAAAAATCATTTTTATGACACAAAAAGACAGCAATAGTTTTATATTTTTATCTGTTCCACTTGCACACAAGTGTCTCATGGGGTTATGTAAAGCACTCCTGTTGGGTGCTGTGCATGGTGCAAGTATGGATTAAAGCTTAGGAATCTTACGCTTCAGTCACCTGAAATATTTATATTAGGATGCAAGCAATCCTGTCCAACGTTTGAACAGAGAAAGACACTCTCTTTATTTTATTTGTCAGGTAATTAATCTGTCTTTTCCCCAAGGAGAGAAACAACTGGCATCTTCCATCAATGTGTTGTACAAAAATCTTTGAACAGAGAGTGCAAGCAGAGGCTGATACAAGATGTGAAGAAAAAAAAAATGAGAGACCCTGTGGCATTTTCTCCTAACTTATTGCAATCTCCCATTTAAAATGTGGGAATAATCAATCTTCTGAGGAAAAAGGCCCAAGGAAGGTTTTTGCTTCTGTGGAATAATGGGATTGCTAAAGATTTCAGGAGGCAAGACGAATTAGTGAGAATGACCATGAGAAATCAGAGAAAAGTCAGATCCATGGATGAAGTGATGTTTACCACTGTGAATCAATGAGAAGTAAGAGCAAATGAGAAGAAAGCTGAATACAACATTTTCTGAATAAATGTAACCTTTCAGCTGTCATAGAAAAATTAGTACTCACTATGATACAACATATTTAGTTTAGAAAGTTAACTTAATTTTAAAGCTTAATAATTAGATTTATTAAAGAAACGAAAACATATTTGTGGTTTAGAATAAATAATGTGTTCTGCTACAGATAAGAAGACTACATAAATAAATAGAAATAAGACTAAAATAAATAAATAAAGAGGAAAGTAACAAATTAGATGTTATTAACATTAAAAACTGACACTCATCTAAAGAAAGAGAAGGAGAGACAGAAAGAGAGAAGAACTCATATCAAGCATATATTAAAAACTCTTAAATAAGAAGTCTTCAGATGTTAAAAAAAAAGGAAGTCTTCAATAAGAAGATAATGGAATAGCAAAATGGGGAAAATATACCAAAAGATATTTCAAAAAAGAGAGTACAGAATGTTAAGTAAACATATCAAAAGATGCTTGGCTTCTTAGTAGTCAATTAAATGCAAAAACGTGATACCTGGAATTATCACTCACCAACCAGAAAGTTCAAATGAAAATGACAAGTATTATCAAGTTTGACAATAATGTGTATAATACTTGAATCTCATTCACTGCTGCTGAGGATGAAAAATCATACAAATGTTTTGAAAATATTTAGAAATATCTAAAAAGATAAACACATAAAAGCTATGACTCAAAAGTTTTACTACTACATGTATACTGAACAATAATTTATACACACACCACCAATGCTCAAGTTCTAGAATTTATATACCAGTGCTGTTCTCAATAGACACAAACTGAAAATCACTCATATTGTAATACACATTGGAATAAATTAATTAATAGTTAAATATTTACACTATGGAATCCTATGCAACAGTGGCAATGCATGATCACAACAGGCAACCATATAGGCATATTCACAAACAACATAAAATAAAAAAACCCAATCTAAAAGTGATTTTACTGTGCCATAACATTTATATAAAATACAAAATACAGGTAAAGTGATCTTTTTGTTAGATACCAGAACAATATTAAACCTTAAGAGGAGTCACTAGAATGGGACCAGGGGGGGCCTCTGAGTATCTGGCAATTTTCTGTGTCTTTATCTAGAAGCTATGTATAGAGTGTATTCAGATGCTGAATTTTCTGAAATTTGTCATTTCCTTACAAACCATGCATGTTTTTAGTTGTTTTTTATACATAACAAAAAGTAAAAAAAGATAGACTAGGGAAGGTAATTATATTAGCACTTTAATATCCATGCTTTTCAAGGTAGAAGTGAAAGGTATTAAATACTTAACATTGTGATAACTTCTTAAAAGTAAGGTGAAAATTTGAGATTAATAAATAAGACATACTTCTTCATATATAATCCTCAAAGAGGAGGAGTAGAAAGGAGTATTATTTTTTTTCTTTAATACATAATCGTTAAGATAGAAAATAATGAAAACAGACTAGGTTTAAAAAAGAGCACACTGGATTTCCCTGGTGGCACAGTGGGTAAGAATTTGCCTGCCAATGCAGGGAACAGGGGTTCAATCCCTGGTCTGGGAAGATCCCACGTGCCACAGAGCAACTAAGCCCGTGTGCCACAACTACTGAGCCTGTGCTCTAGAGCCTGCAAGCAACAACTATTGAGCCTGCATGACACAACTACTGAAGCCCATGCACCTAGAGCCCATACTCCACAAGAAGAGAAACCACCGCAAGGAGAAACCCGTGCACCACAACGATGAGTAACCCCTGCTTGACACAACTAGAGAAACCCTGTGCAGCAATGAAGACCCAATGCAACCAAAAATAAATAAAATTAAATCTTTTGACTTCTGAGATGACTCACTCACGTGGCTGTAGGTAAGAGGCCTCAGTTCCTTGTCACATGGATCTCTCCTTAGGGCTGCTTGAGTGTCCTCATGACATGGCAGCTGGCTTACCCCAGGATGAGTGATCTAGCAGAAACCAAAGCAGAAGTTGCAATGTCTTTTATAACTTTGGAAACTGCACTTTGTCATTTCTGCAATTTCTTATTAGTTAAACAGTTAACCCTTTTCAAGTGCAAGGAGCCACACATGTACATGAAGACTGGGGGATAATTAGGGGATAATTAGGGCCATCTTGGAGGCTGGCTACCAAAGTGGCTGACTAGCTGAAGTCTGAATTTTGTTTTCTTCACTTCTGGAGAGAAAATGGTCAGTGAACCTCATTGGTGGTCTTTGAGATGTACCAAAGCTACCTCTTGCTCTCACCTCCAGCCATGTGGCTGACAGGGTCTTGGTGCTCCAGCCGGGAGTCAAGCCTGTGCCTCTGAGGTGGGAGATCCGAGTTCAGGACATTGGTCTACCAGAGACCTCCGGCACCTTGTAATATCAAATGGTGAAAGCTCTCCCAGAGATATCTGTCTCAACGCTAAGACCCAGCTACACTCAGAGACCAGCAAGATCCAGTGCTGGACATCCCATGCCAAACAACTAGCAAGACAGGAATGCAGGCCCACCCATTAGCAGAGAGGCTGCCTAAAATCATAATAAGGTCACAGACACCCCAAAACACACCACCGGATGCGGAGCTGTCCACCAGAAAGACAAGATCCAGACACACCCACCAGAACACAGGCACCAGTCCCCTCCACCAGAAAGCCTACACAACCCACTGAACCAACCTTAGCCACTGGGGGCAGACATCAAAAACAATGGGAACTACGAATCTGCAGCCTGCGAAAAGGAGACCCCAAACACAGTCCCCAAAGCCAAATGAGAAGACACAGAAACACAAAGCAGATGAAGGAGCAAGGTAAAAACCCACCAGACCAAACAAATTAGAGGAAATAGGCAGTCTACCTGAAAAAGAATTCAGAGTAATGATAGTAAAGATGATCCCTAATCTTGGAACTGGAATGGCGAATAGACAAGAAACGTTTAACAAGGACCTAGAAGAACTAAACAGCAAACAAACAATGATGAACAACACAATAAATGGAATTAAAAATTCTCTAGAAGGAAACAATAGCAGAATAACTGAGGCAGAAGAATGGATAAATGACCTGGAAGATAAAATAGTGGAAATAACTACTGCAAAGCAGAATAAAGAAAAAAGAATGAAAAGAATTGAGGACAATCTGAGACACCTCTGGGACAACATTAAATGCACCAACATTCGAATATAGGGGTCCCAGAACTAGAAGAGAAAAAGAAAGAGACTGAGAAAATATTTGAAGAGATTATACTTGAAAACTTCCCTAATATGGGAAAGGAAATCGTTAATCAAGTCCAGGAAGTGCAGAGAGTCCCATACAAGATAAACCCAAGGAGAAACATGCCAAAACATATATTAATCAAACTATCAAAAATTAAATACAAAGAAAAAATATTAAAAGCAGCAAGGGAAAAACAACAAATAACATACAAGGGAATCCCCATAAGGTTAACAGCTGATCTTTCAGCAGAAACTCTGCTAGCCAGAAGGGACTGGCAGGACATATTTAAAGTGATGAAAGGGGAAAAGCTACAACCAAGATCACTCGAACCACCAAGGATCTCTTTCAGATTCGACAGAGAAATTAAAACCTTTACAGACAAGCAAAAGCTAAGAGAATTCAGCACCACCAAACCCGTTTTACAACAAAGGCTAAAGGAACTTCTCTGGGCAGGAAACACAAGAGAAGGAAAAGACCTACAATAACAAACCCAAAACAATTAAGAAAATGGTAATAAGAACATACATATCAATAATTACCTTAAATGTAAATGGATTAAATGCTCCAACCAAAAGACACAGACTGGCTGAATGGGTCCAAAAACACGACCGGTATATATGCGGTCTACAAGAGACCCACTTCAGACCTAGGGACACAGACAGATGGAAAGTGAGGGGATGGAATAAGATATTCCATGCAAATGGAAATCAAAAGAAAGCTAGAGTAGCAATTCTCATATCAGACAAAAAAGACTTTAAAATAAAGACTATTACAGGAGACAAAGAAGGACAGTACATAATGATCAAGGGATCAATCCAAGAAGAAGATATAACAATTGTACATATTTATGCACCCAACATAGGAGCACCTCAATACATAAGGCAAATGCTAACAGCCGTAAAAGGGGAAATTGACAGTAACACAATCATAGTAGGGGACTTTAGCACCCCTCTTTCACCAATGAACAGATCATCCAAAATGAAAATAAATAAGGAAACACAAGCTTTAAATGATACATTACACAAGATGGACTTAATTGATATTTATAGGACATTCCATCCAAAAACAACAGAATACACTTTTTCTCAAGTGCTCGTGGAACATTCTCCAGGATAGATCATATCTTGGGTCACAAATCAAGCCTTGGTAAATTTAAGAAAATTGAAATCGTATCAAGTATCTTTTCCAACCACAATGCTATCAGACTAGATATCAATTACAGGAAAAAATCTGTAAAAAAATACAAACACATGGACGCTAAACAATACACTACTTAATAAGCAAGACATCACTGAAGAAATCAAAGAGGAAATTTAAAAAGTACCTAGAAACAAATGACAATGAAAACATGAAGACCCAAAACCTATGGGATGCAGCAAAAGCAGTTCTAAGAGGCAAGTTTATAGCAATACAATCCTACCTCAAGAAACAAGAAACATCTCAAATAAACAAGTTAACCTTACACCTAAAGCAATTAGAGAAAGAAAGAAAAAAAAACCTAAAGTCAGCAGAGGAAAGAAATCATAAAGATCAGATCAGAAATAAATGAAAAAGAAATGAAGGAAACAACAGCAAAGATCAATAAAACTAAAAGCTGGTTCTTTGAGAAGATAAACAAAATTGATAAACCATTAGCCAGACTCATCAAGAAAAAAAAGGAGAAGACTGAAATCAATAGAATTACAAATGAAAAAGAAGTAACAACTGACACTGCAGAAATACAAAGGATCATGAGAGATTACTGCAAGCAACTATATGCCAATAAAATGGACAACCTGGAAGAAATGGACAAATTCTTAGAAAAGCACAACCTTCCAAGACTGAACCAGGAAGAAATAGAAACTATAAACAAACCAATCCCAAGCACTGAAATTGAGACTGTGATTAAAAATCTTCCAACAAACAAAAGCCCAGGACCAGATGGCTTCACAGGTAAATTCTATCAAACATTTAGAGAAGAGTTAACACCTATCCTTCTCAAACTCTTCCAAAATATAGCAGAGGGAGGACCTCTCCCAAACTTATTCTATGAGACCACCATCTCCCTGACACCAAAACCAGACAAAGATGTCACAAAGAAAGAAAACTACAGGACAATATCACTGATGAACATAGCTGCAAAAATCCACTGCACAATACTAGCAAACAGAATCCAACAGCACCTTAAAAGGATCATACACCATGATCAAGTGGGGTTTATCCCAGAGATGCAAGGATTCTTCAATACATGCAAATCAATGTGATACACCATATTAAAAAACTGAAGGATAAAAACCATATGGTCATCTCAGTAGATGCAGAAAATGCTTTCAACAATATTAAACACCCATTTATGATAAAAACCCTCCAGAAAGTTGGCATAGAGGGAACTTTCCTCAACATAATAAAGGCCATATATGACAAACCTACAGCCAACATTGTTCTCAATGGTGAAAAAGTGAAACTATTTCCACCAAGATCAGGAACAAGACAAGGTTGCCCACTCTCACCACTACTATTCCACACACTTTTGGAATTTTTAGCTACAGCAATCAGAGAAGAAAAAGAAATAAAAGGAATCCAAATCGGAAAAGAAGAATTTAAGCTCTCACTGTTTGCAGATGACATGATACTATACATAGAGAATCCTAAAGATGCTACCAGAAACCTACTAGAGTTAATCAATGAATCTGGTAAGGTTGCAGGATACAAAATTAATGTACAGATATCTCTTTCATTCCTATACACTAAAGATGAAAAGTCTGAAAGAGAAATTAAGGAAACACTCCCATTTACCACTGCAACAAAAAGAATAAAATACCTAGGAATAAACCTACCTAAGGAGACAAAAGATGTTTACTCAACAAACTATAAGACACTGATGAAAGAAATCAAAGATGACACAAACAGATAGAGAGATATACCATGTTCTTGGATTGGAAGAATAAACATTGTGAAAATGACTCTACTACCCAAAGCAATCTACAGATTCAATGCAATCCCTATCAAACTACCAATGGAATGTTTCAGAGAACTAGAAGAAAAAAATTTCACTATCTGTATGGAAACACAAAAGACCCCGAACAGCCAAAGCAATCTTGAGAAGAAAAACAGAGCTGGAGGAATCAGGCTCCCTGACTTCAGACAATACTACAAAGCTACAGTAGTCAAGACAGTATGGTACTGGCACAAAAACAGAAATATAGATCAGTGGAACAGGAGAGAAAGCCCAGACATAAACCCATACACATTTGGTCACCATATTTTTGATAAAGGAGGCAAGAATATACAATGGAGAAATCACAGCCTCTTCAATAAGTGGTGCTGGGAAAACTGGACAGCTACAGGTAGAAGAATGAAATTAAAAGAATCCCCAACACCATACACAAAAATAAACTCAAAATGGATTAAAGACCTAAATGTAAGGCCAGACACTATAAAACTCTCAGAGGAAAACATAGGCAGAACACTCTATGACATCAATCACAGCAAGATCCTTTTTGACCCACCTCCTAGAGAAATGGAAATTTTTAAAAAACATAAACAAATGAGACCTAAGGAGACTTAAAAGCTTTTGCACAACAAAGGAAAACGTAAACAAAATGAAAAGACAACCCTCAGAATGGGAGAAAATATTTGCCAACGAAGCAACTGACAAAGGATTAATCTCCAAACAGATCAATATCAAAAAAAAAAAAAAACCAACTCAATCCATAAATGCGCAGAAGACCTAAACAGACATTTCTCCAAAGAAGATATACAGATTGCTAACAAACACATGAAAGAATGCTCAACATCACTGATCATTAGAGAAATGCAAATCAAAACTACTATAAGGTATCACCACACACAGGTAAGAATGGCCATCATCAAAAAAATCTACAAAGAATAAATGCTGCAGAGGTGTGGAGAAAAGGGAACCCTCTTGCGCCGTTGGTGGGAGTGTAAATTGATACAGCCACTATCGAGAACAGTACGGAGGTTCCTTAAAAACTAAAAATAGAACTGCCATATGAGACAGCAATCCCACTACTGGGCATATACCTGGAGAAAACTATAATTCAAAAGGAGTCATGTTCCACAATGTTCATTGCAGCTCTATTTGCAATAGCCAGGACATGAAAGCAACCTAAGTGTCCATCAACTGATGAATGGATAAAGAAGATATTGCACATCTTCAATATAAAATGGAATACTACTCAGCCATAAAAGAAATGAAATTGAGTTATTTGTAGTGAGGTGGATGGACCTAGAGTCTGTCACACAGAGTGAAGTAAGTCAGAAAGAGAAAAACAAATACTGTTTTAAATCCACATATATATGGAATCTAAAAAAAAAAGGAAAAAAATGGTTGGGAAGAACCTAGGGACAGGACAGGAATAAAGACACAGACATAGAGAATGGACTTGAAGACATGGGGAGGGGGAAGGGTAAGCTGGGACGAAGTGAGAGAGTGGCATGGACGTATATACTACCAAATGTAAAATAGATAGCTAGTAGGAAACAGCTGCATAGCACAGGGAGATCAGCTCAGTTCTTTGTGACCACTTAGAGGGGTGGCATAGGGAAGGTGGGAGGGAGACGCAAGAGGGAGGAGATATGGGGATATATGGATATGTATAGCTGATTCACTTTGTTATAAAGCAGAAACTAACACACCATTGTAAAGCAATTATAGTCCAATAAAGATGTTAAAAATAAATAAATAAATAAATAAATAAATAACTTATGCCCCCCCAAATTAAATCTCATTTAAAAATAAATAAATAAAAAAGAGCACTCAATGACATGGTAACTCTAAACCTAAGTATTTTCAGTACTATAGTAAATGTAAATGGATTAATATCTCCTATTAAAGTGTAATTTTTTATATTATGTGCAACTAAACTTTTTTCACAATGTACAGGTAAAATAAAAGAATTACATTAGAAAGGAGAAAATATTCCATGTATTTAAAACAATAAAACAATAAGCATATAATATGCATCTTAGATAAAGTAGTCTTTAAGTTCAGAACAATTTGTCATTATTGTAATTAGTATTATTATCCCAATTTCTTAAAAATATTTCAATACTTTTTCTATTTGAAAAAATATTTTAATATTTTTTTCTTCTCTCTTTTGTGGTCTAATACATGGTTAGTATTTAGGTGCTAACATAACCTAAAAATATATGTTGCTTTTTTACAGCCGAACAAAACTGAATCAAGAAGAAATAAATAATTTGAACATACTGATCACTAAAAGCAAAATAGAGGGCTTCCCTGGTGGCGCAGTGGTTGAGAATCTGCCTGCCAATGCAGGGGACACAGGTTCGAGCCCTGGTCTGGGAAGATCCCACATGCCGTGGAGCAACTGCACCCATGAGCCACAACTAATGAGCCTGCGCGTCTGGAGCCCATGCTCCGCAACAAGACAGGCCGCGATAGTGAGAGGCCCATGCACTGCGATGAAGAGTGGCCCCCACTCGCCGCAACTAGAGAAAGCCCTCGCACAGAAACGAAGACCCAACACAGCCAAAAATAAGTAAATAAATAAATAATTTTTTTTAAAAAATAGAATCTGTAATTTTAAAAAAACTCCCTACCAACAAAAGTCCAGGATCAGATGGTTTCACAGGCAAATTCTACCAAATATACAAAGCAGAACTTACACTGATTCTTCTCAAACTCTTCGAAAAGATTGAAGACTAAGGAATACTTCCAAAGACATTCTATGACGCCACCATCACCCTGATATCAAAAACAGATGCGGGGGGACTTCCCTGGTGACACAGTGGTTAAGCATCCGTCTGCCAATGCAGGCGACATAGGTTCGAGCCCTGGTCCAGGAAGATCCCACATGCCGCGGAGCAACTAAGCCTGTGTGCCACAACTACTGAGCCTGTGCTCTACAACCCATGAGCCACAACTACTGAGCCTGATAGCCACAACTGCTGAAGCACACGCACCTAGAGCCCATGATCTGCAACAAAAGAAGCCACCGCAATGAACAGCCTGCACACCACAATGAAGAGTAGCCCCCGTTCACTGCAATTAGAGAGAGCCCAAGCACAGCAACGAACGCCCAATGCATCCAAAAATAAAGAAAGAAAGAAATTTACTTTAAAAAAAAACAAAATAAAACAGATGGGGACTTTTCTGGTGGTCCAGCAGTTAAGATTTCGCCTTCCAGTGCAGGGGGTGCAGGTTCGATCCCTGGTGGTGGAGCTAAGATCCCACATGCCTCACAAACAACAAACCAAAACATAAAACAGAAGCAATATTGGAACAAATTCAAGAAAGACTTTAAAAAAAAAACACAGAGAAAGACACTACCAAAAAAGAAAACTGCAGGCCAATATCTTTCATAAATATTGATGCAAAAATTCTCAACTGAATATTAGAAAACCGAATCTGACAACACATAAGAGGATCATACCCCATGACCAAATTTGATTCACCCCAGTGTCACAAAGTTGTTTCAACATATGCAAATCAATCAACATGATACACCCCATCAACAAAGGAAAAACACAAAACAAATGATCATCTCAATAGATGCCGAAAAAGCATTTGAAAAACTTCAACATCCATTCATGATAAAAACACTTACCAAAGTGGGTATAGAGGAAACATATCTCAACATAATAAAAGCTATTTATGACAAACCCACAGCCAATATAATACTCAATGTTCATAAGCTGAAAGCCTTCCCGCTAAAATCTGGAACAAGACAAGGATGCCCACTCTCACCTCTTCTCTTCAACATAGTATTGGAAGTCCTAGCCACAACAATCAGACAAGAAAAAGAAATAAAATCTAACCAAATTGGAAGGGAATAGGTAAAGTTGTCATTATATGCAGATGACATGCTAATATATATAAAGGAAACCCTAAAAATTCCACACAAATACTACTAGAACTGATAAACAAGTTCAGCAAAGTAGCAGGATACAAGATTAACATACAAAAATTGGTTGTATTTCTTGGGTTTTCTTTTTTTTTTTAATTTATTTTGGCTGCATTGGGTCTTCATTGCTGTGCAAGGGCTTTCTCTAGTTGTGGCCAGTGGGAGCTAGTCTTCATTGTGGTGCACAGGCTTCTCACTGCAGTGGCTTCTCTTGTTGCGGAGCATGGGCTCTAGGTACGTGGGCTTAAGTAGTTGTGGCACATGGGCTCAGTAGTTGTGGCTCACGGGCTCTAGAGTGCAGGCTAAGTAGTTGTGGCACACAGGTTTAGTTGCTCCACGGCATGTGAAATCTTCCTGCACCAGGGCTCAAACCCGTGTCCCCTATATTGGCAGGCGGATTCTCAACCACAGAGCCACCAGGGAAGTCCCTGGTTGCATTTCTTTACACTAACAATGAAATATCAGAAAGGAAATGTAAACAAGCAATCCTTTTTTAAATGGCATCAAAAAAATAAAATGCTTAGGAATAAACCTCACCAAGGAGGTGAAAGATTTATATGCTGAGAACTACAAAACATTAGTAAAGGAAACTGAAGATGATTCAAAGGAATGGAAAGACATCCCACGTTCTTGGATGGGAAGAATTAATACTGTTAAAATGGCTATACTACCCAAAGCAATCTACAGATTTAATGTGATCCCTATCAAATTACCCATGACATTTTCCCCAGAACTAGAACAAATAATCCTAAAATGTATCTGGAACCATAAAAAGTCAGAAATGTCAACACGATCCCCAGGAAAAAGAACAAAGCAGGAGGCATAACCCTCCTAAACTTCAGACAATACTACAAAGTTACAGTAATCAAAGCCGCATGGTATTGGCACAGAAAGAGATACATGGATCAATGGAATAGAATAGACAGCTAAGAAATAAACCCACGCACCTATGGTCAATTAACCTTCGACAAAGGAGGCAAGAATATACAATGGGGAAAAGATAGTCTCTTCAGCAAGTGGTGTTTTTAAAGTTGGAGAGCCATATGCAAATCAGTGAAGTCAGAACATACCCTCACACCATACACAAAAATAAACTCAAAACGGCTTATATGCTTAAATATAAGATAGGACACCTTATAACTCCTAGAAGAGAACATAAGCAAAACATTCTCTGACATAAGTCATACCGAAGTTTTCCTAGGTAGTTCTCCTTAGGCAGTACAAATACAGTAAGTCACCTACATACGAACATTCAAGTTGCAAACTTTCAAAGATGCAAACGTCCATTCGCATGTCCAATCATGTAAGTTAGTTCACGTGTCTGGCATACCTTGTCACGTGTGTGCTTCCTCTATATGTGGTTGTGCTTTTGTGTACTTTACAGTACTGTATAGAGTACAGTAGTACAGTACCTTTATTTCAAGCCCAAGATGTCTGGAAGCAAGCGTAAAAGCAGAGGTGATGTAGCTGGTACTGTTAAGAAGCGCCAAGCGATAATGATGGAAACAAAAGTGAAAGTAATTGAGAGAGTGGAGCGAGGCAAAAAGATGTTAGACATCGCTCATTCTTATAACATGAATCATTCAATCATTGGCACGAATCTAAAGAACAAGGACAAGATCATGGAACATGTGAAGTCCGCTGTGCCGACGATGTTGACAAAATATCCAAGAAGCATGGAAAAGTGATGGAGGAGATGGAGAAACTTCTCAGTGTGCGGATGCAGGATCAACATCAGCGCTGAGTCCTGCTCAGCTTAACGCTGATTCAAGAGGAAGCTAAAAGCCTTTACGAAGACTTGAAGAAGAAACACGGCAAAGAATCAGAGGGCACATCTGTTAATGCCAGCCATGGCTGGTTTCATCGGTTCAAGGCTAGAGCCAGCCTTCACAATGCAAAAGTAAGTGGAGAGGCAGCAAGTGCAGATAGGGTAGCTGTCCAGGAACTTCCAGAAACACTTTGAGAAATTATTGAGGATGGTGTGTATTTACCCAACCAGGTTTTTAATGTGGATGAGACACAACTGTACTGGAAGAGGATGCCAGACCGAAGTTACATCAGTAAGGAGGAAAAGTTGATGCCGGGCTGTAAAGCAGCAAAGGATAGGCTAACTGTTGTTTGGTGGCAATGCTTCCGGTGAATTGAAGCTGAAACCTCTCTTAGTTTATCATTCACAGAACCCAAGAACCCTTAAAAACATAGCCAAGGGCTCTCTTCCTGTTGTGTGGAAGCATAACCCCAAATGCTGGATTACACAGGCCACATTCCAGGACTGGTTTTGCCACCACTTTATCTCAGATGTACAGAAATATTGCTTGGAGAAGGACGTTCCAGCAAAACATTCTTTTGCTGCTCGACTATGCTCTGGGCCACCCCCCATTCATGGATGACTTTCATCCCAACGTCAAAGTACTGCATCTGTCACCGAATACTACGTTGCTCATCCAACCTATGGACCAGGGAGTTATAGCGACTTTCAAGAAATATTATTTATGTCACACTTTTTGTCAGGCAGTAAAGGTAAGTGACAAATCAGGAACAACCTAGGGACAACTTTGGAAGGACTATAACATCTACAAGACCATAAAAAACATTGACTTTGCTCGGTGTGAGGGTATGGCGGTCACCATGAATGGGGTTTGGAAGAACCTTTGCCCACAGTTTGTTCATGATTTTTGTGGATTTGAGAAGGTAGATCAGAAGTCTGAAGAGGTCTTCAGCAACGTAGTGACCCTCAGCGAGAAGCTGGAGCTAGATCTGCAAGAGGACGATTTCATTGAACTCCTTGCTGTGCAACATGACGAGCTTACTGACAGAATTGGAGGCCCAGAGAAAGGAGGAAGATGGGCAGGAGGAAGAAGAAGTAACTGAAGAACTGAAGAGATTCACGACACAGAAAATGGCAAGGGAATCTTCGTTATTTGAGGAAGTACTGTTAGCTTTTGAGGCACAGGACCCGAACCTAGAATGGGACCCAAAGGTGGCAGCAGCCATTCAGAATGCAATCCAGTGCTACCTTGTCATCTATGATGAGAAAAAAAGAGCTACTGCCCAGACATCAATGGATCATTCTTTCAAGAGGGTAGGTAGAATTAAATCCAGCAAGGAACCAGAACCTTTGCCATCAACGTCAGGTATGAGTGACATTGCAGCTTGCCCTCTGTCTCCTACTGCTGATAATCCTTCACCTCTACCATCTCCCACCTCCTCTCCCTCCTCCAATCAGTAACTCTTCTCTCCTGTTCCCTCCATGCTAGCCCGAGTATCCCAGCTGTTGTACTGTATTACTGTACTTTTCAAGTTACTGTACTGTAAGATTAAAAATGTTTTCTTTGTTTTTGTGCTTGTTTTTTATGTATTGTTTGCGTGAAAAGTATTATAAACCTATTACGGTACCATACCATATAGCCGACTGTGTAAGTTGGGTACCTAGGCGAACTTTGTTGGACTTACAAACAAATTGGACTTACAAACGCACTCTTGGAACAAAACTTGTTCATATGTAGGAGACTTACTATAAAAGCAAAAAAGAAACAGGACCTAATCACACTTACAAGCTTTTGCACAGCAAAGGAAACCATAATCAAAATGAAAATACAACTTATGGACTGGGAGAAAATATTAGCAAATGATGAGACTGACAAGGACTTAATTTCCAAACTATACAAAAAGCTCATACAACTCAATAACAAAATAACAAATAACTCAATGGAAAAATGGGTAGAAGATCTAAATAAACATTTCTCCAAAGAAGACATACAGAGAGCCAATAGGCACATGAAAAGATGCTCATCATCACTAATTATTAGAGAAACGCAAATCCAAATTACAATGAGGTATCACTTCACACTGATCAGAATGGCCATCATTTTTAAAAATCTACAATTAACAAATGCTGGAGGTGGTATGGAGAAAAGGGAACCCTTCTACACTGTCGGTGGCCAGGTAAGTTGGTGCAGCCACTATGGAAAACAGTATGGAGGTTCCTCAGAAAAACTATAAAGAGAGTTGCCATATGATCTAGCAATCCCACTTGTGGACATATATCTAGACAAAACTATAATTCAAAAAGATACATGAAACCCTATGTTCATAGCAGCACTATTTATAATAGCCAAGACATGGAAACAACCTAAATGTTCATTGAAAAATGAATGTATAAAGAAGGTGTGGTATACGTATACAATAGATATTACTCAGACATAAAAAAGAATGAAATAATGCCATTTGCAGCAACATGGATGGACCTAGAGATAATGATACTAAGTGAAGTAAGTCAGAGGGAGAAAGACAAATACCATATAATATCACTTATATGTGGAAACGAAAACAGGACACAAATGAACATGTCAGCGAAATAGAAACAAACACACAGATATAGAAAACAGAGTTGTGGTTGCCAAGGAGAGAGTGAAGGAAAGATTGGGAGTTTTGGAATAGCAGAAGCAAACTATTCTACATAGGATGGACAACGCACAAAGACCTACTGTATAGCACAGGAAACTATATTCAATATCTTGTGATAAACCATAATGGAAAAGAATATATATAGATATATAGATATACATATATATAGATAGATAGATAGACAGAGATAGATATAGATATATATCTAAATATCTATACATATATATAAAACTGAATCACTTTGCTGCACAGCAGAAATTGATACAACAATGTATAAAGGCTGCAGAGGGTGTGGAGAAAAGAGAACCCTCCTGAACTGTTGGTGTGAATGTAAACAGATACAGCCACTATGGAGAACAGTATGGAGATTCCTCAAAAGCTAAAAACAGAACTACCATATGACCCAGCAATCCCACTACTGGGCATATACCTGGAGAAAACCATAATTCAAAAAGATACATGTACCACAATGTTCACTGTAGCTCTATTTACAATAGCCAGGACATGGAAGCGACCTAAGTGTCCATTGAGAGATGAATGGATAAAGAAGATGTGGCACATATATACAATGGAATATTACTCAGCCGTAAAAAGGAACAAAATTGAGTTATTTGCAGTGAGGTGGTTGGACCTAGAGTCTGTCATACAGAGTGAAGTAAGTCACAAAGAGAAAAACAAATACCGTACGCTAACACATATATATGGAATCTTGAAAAATGGTACTGACGAACCTAGTGACAGGGCAGGAATAGAGACACAGATGTAGAGAACGGACTTAAGGACACAGGGGGGAAGGGGAGACAGGGACGTAGTGAGAGAGTAGCACTGACATATATACACTACCAAATGTAAAATAGCTAGTGGTAAGCTGCCGCATAGCACAGGGAGATCAGCTCGGTGCTTTATGTCCCCCAGAGGGGTGGGATAGGGAGTGAGGGAGGGCGGCTCAAGAGGGGGGGATATGGGGAATATATGTATACATATAGCTGATTCACTTTGTTGTAAAGCAGAAACTAATACAGTGTTATAAAGCAATTATACTCCAATAAACATGTATTTTAAAAACCCACAACATTGTAAATCAACTACACTTGAAAATATTTCTTAAGTGCAAAAAATTTTCTGAATGTAAGTTTTATTGTGTGTGTGTACCACAGGTTCAATATATATGAATTATGTCAAATTGATTACATTGCTTTTCAAAATAAAGAATTTTTGATATTTTACATCAGCTTCATATTATAAATGCAGAAAAACTATATTTTTTTTTCTAAAGTTCAGAAATAGCCATTTTGCTCATTCGGTATACTATAAACCACTAACTATTAAAAAGGGATTCGTGACCTCTTCCTTCCAAAGAAATATTTCTCCACTCACACAAGTTTAATAGAATGTTCCGCCATGAACTGACTTCCCGAGACACGAGATTTGCATCCTGAAATCTCTTTCTTGCAAAAATGTCCAATTAGCATCCTAGCATTACAGAAAGGAAATGCTTTTTTCCAGATCTCAAATTCCATACAACTTTAGTCAAGACATCATGTATGTTTTTTTTCACACACACAGACTGTATTTTATTTTTACAAGAGATAAGTCAACTGACACCAAGCATTGTAAATGGATGACCACAACAAAAGCAACAATGATTGCAATTACCAAACACGAAACACACTCATACTATGTCATAATATTGACATTCAGTCCAGTAATCCTCCACTGTAACAGCTCCTTAACTTTGCAGTGAAAGACATCAGGTATTTTTAAATAATCAGCACTCACCTGAGGTCTTTAAAAATCAACATAAACATAATTTTGTGCTCTCTTTCATTTATTCTGGTTCTAAGGGGTCATTTCTAAATGAAAGTATTTAAGTATGTTAACGTCATCTTATAACATCATATTTCAAATGACTACCGTGTCTCCAAAGATGAAATATGAGGAACTCACAATTAGGCTCTCCAAAGTTTTGCTCTCTGAATGTGTATGACCCTTCTGCTGAACTCCACACTGTTCATTATTCTCTGAGAATATTCTTTTCCTTGTATGGTCATCTCACATGCTCTTTCATTTCATGAAGTTTTTTCCTACAATATTATGCCTAGTTTATTTCTGAGAATATGCATTATTTCAGAATGATATTTATAGACACAAAGACTTCTCTATAATTCCCTGAGAGTTTCAAGAACTCCTTCTTCTTTTTTTTTTTAATACCTAGATTCTGAAGCTCTCCACAAAGCATTACTAAACTTGCATTTACATAAGTATCTACATATTAATCACACATTAATGCATTTACAATTGTATTATGATTTATTGCTAATTTTGGAGCATAAACGTAGCTGTCTTATTTACCACCCTCTTGGAAATCACTTTAATATTTGCACTTAGGACTTGAAAGAGAATGGATAAATAAAAACCTGAACAATATGCAAATACAATTTATATATTTCTCATAAAATTAGGTGATTATCTAACCTTTATCCAGAAAAAAAGAAGAGCCCAGATACTCTGCAGGCATGATACTCGAGAATGTGTGGTCTTCCAGCAGGAAAACATGCAGTAATCCATGTGGCAGAGTTTACCTGTGACCAGCTGGGGTTAGTGACCTATGCATTCCTTACATGCAACATATCAGGAGTGGAAAAAGGGAATTTGTCAGTTGTGGCAATAAGTATAATGAAGATTTGTAGCAGGTCATGTTCATATATTCAACACAGGTACGATCAAATGTTTGCTCAATTCTGGTAGATCTAAGTCTGTATCTGTTACCTTGTCTTTAACGAGGAAATGTCAGAACTGACTTACCAAAAAAAAAAGTGTTTTGTTTGTTTGTTTCTTTTAATTAGAGTCACGATGATTAAGACAGAGCTCAGAACAGCTAATGTGACTTAGTGATTCTCTCATCAGGAAATACAGTTTCTACTTCCTTGTTTATTCTCCACATCCTGTAGTAAGTAAAGTTTCAATGAAAGATAAATCTACAGGGTGAAAACAAAAGAAAACTTACATGTGTTGATAAGGTCATTTTGACAGGTTTTACCACGTATGTCAGTGTTTCTGGGGATGGACACAAGCCAGAGCTCCCTACTCTGACATTTTCACTGATGTCATCCCCTTGATCCTCAATTTGAAAGTGGATAAAAATGTTTTCTATGTTTTCTTATTTAAGAAATTAAATAAAGAATGCTTTCTAGACATGATCCTCTAATGATTTTCAGTCAGTGGTCATCAACAGAGGAAAAGCACAGAATCTCATCCCCACAGAAGGGTGACATACAGTCAGGTAAGAAAATTCTTGCCGAAATCAGAGCTTCATTTTTAACATGTAATCAAAGGCTTTCACAGGTTCTTCATCACTCTGCACTCAGCCCTACCATATGGGATTGGCTCTGAGAATCTCACATCAGATGACTGACAAACATGTCATAGTACACTGATCTGGTACCAGATCCTGCCTCTCTTAATGATCTCCCGCAGGGACATTGGAATATTCTAGGATATTTCCTGGAGCCCTCTACTCTATACAGGTACACTTCCAAGTAGAAACAGAAGCTTGGATTCTCACTGGGACCCCTGCTCTGTCCAACCAACCTCTCTAGAAATATGATGTTCTAATCTCTCCTGATTAGAACATTTCAAGGTCTCTCCCTGTGCTAATTTAGTAAAGGTAAAAGAGAAACAAGAAAGAGCAAACTATGCAGGGAGCAATATATAAGATTCCTTTACTTAATGTATTTACCTGATATACCCAAATATTGAGAAATATAGATTCATTTCATAATGGTCAAGAAAAGAGGAGGAGGAACCTCCATGCCAACAGTATATATAAAATGGAATCAATATTGCATAAGCTCCAGCTTAAGCTTAGCTACGAGGTACTAACTCTTCTCATAAAGAAGCAATAGTTCTCCATCATTTGAAGCACACTGAGGACTCAGACAGCTGGACACTGAGGGTGTAGTCTCCTCACTCGAATTCTGTACCTGCATCACAGAGCCATGAAATATTCCCAAAGAATTATTAAGGATGAGGGGGGGAGCCGAAATAAAAAAGATGAATCCATAGTCTGTCCTGCCATCTGTTCTGCTGGATATTACCACCATCTTGGCCCAATATGACCTTCCCACTTCTCTCTGGGCCTCCCTACTTTCCACCTCCATCCTCTCATTATATCTTACCTACACTTGGGAACGACTCTAGTTGTTCCACTTATCTTTATCAACAAGTAATCCAAATAGCAACTGTGTATATAACTCCTTAAAAACCTCAGGTCTGACTCAGTAATAATACATGACCTTCGAAGTCAAAAGTTTTCCTACTTCCCTTTATTATTTTTTTTCTAATTTCCATGTACTTACACTCTTAAGACCTCCACTGTTCTCAGGTTCGTCTTCCCTGCAAAATCTGTCAACCTAGACATAGACTTAAGTACCACCCTCTAATTATCTCCTAGGGAATCCAGTTTTTTAAAAAGCCTCAGCAAGCCTTATGGACTTTATTAAAGACTCTTTAAGATAACCCATGGGAGATAGCAGTGCACCCACAGATATCTATCTAATACACCCTCAGAGTAATTTTTTTTCTTTTTTATAAAGTCTCTTCTGGCCAATGAAGACTCTCAGCTCTTCTTCTTCAACATATGCAGTGTCTCACCCTTCTGATTACTCTCTGCTCTATCCCAGGTCCACTCCCTTTCCTGATATTACATTCTTTCCCAATTTTGTATGTTGGTAAAATCAAATAACATAAAATATAACATGTTAATTACTATAAAGTGCACCATTCAGTGATATTAAATACATTCATATTATTGGGCGATCAACATCACCATTTATCTTTCTAATTCTTTTCTACGTTTTAAAACTGTAACTCTATGTCCTTTAAACATAACTTTCTTTTTTGTTCCATAACCACCTGAAAAGCATCATTACCCTCCCAATTTCTATGGTTTTGACTACACTAAGTACCCCATATAATTGAAATAAGTAGTTGTATTGTTATGACTCACTAAAAGTCACAAAAATGGCATTTTTGGTAGCTAAATTTCCTCAAGATTCATCCATGTCATAGCATATTCCTAGATCTTTTCCTTCTTAACACTGAATAATATTGTATTATATGGGTATACCACACTTTGCTTATCCAGGAACTAGTGGATGAACACTTAGGTTGCTTTCATATTTTAGCTACTGTGATTATTACTGCTCTAAACACTGGAGTACAAATATTTCTTTAAGACCCTGATTTCAATACCTTTGGGTATACCTCATAGTAAAATTCCTGGATCATGTAGTAATTCTATCTTTCAATATCTGAAAAATTGCCATACTCTTTTGCAAAGCAGCTGTATCATTCTGCATTCCCTCTGACATAGCACAATGGTTCCAACTCCCTCACATCCTCACCAATAGTTGTTTTCTGCTTGTGTGTGCTTGTGTGTGTATGCATGCACACGAATATATAAACACGCATTTAGTGACATGGAGCATCTATTCAAGTGCTTAGTCATTTGTACATCTTTTTGAAGAACCATCTATTCAAGTCTTTTATCCATTTTTGAATCAGGGTGTTTGCTTTTTGTTCAGTTGTAGGAGTTCTCTGTATATTCTGAATAGAAATCTCTTGTCAGATAGATGGCTTTCAAATATTTTCTCCCATCTTGTGGGTTGCCATTTTATTCTGTTTACATTTCTTTGATACACAGTTTTTTTTTAATTATGTACTGCAAATTGCTTATTTTTTTGTTAGCTGTACTTTTGTTGTTCCTTCGTTTCATATTGAGGAAAACGCTGCCAAATCCAATGTCATGAAGCTCTTGTCCTGTGTCTTCTTCTAAGACTTTTTATTTTATTAGGTCTCATATTTAGTTTCTTGATACGTTTTCATTAATTTTTGCATATGATGTTAGGTAAGGGTCCATCTTCCTTCTTTTGCATGTTGACCACAAGACTTCTCAGCACCATTTGTTGAAAATACTATCCTTTCTACTTTGAAAAGTCGTGGCAACTTGTCAAAAATCATTTGGCCATATATCAGGGTTTATTTCTGGGTGTTCTATTCTATTCTATTGGTCTTGAATAAGGGAGAAAATAGTATAACCTATCCAAGTTGATGAAGAACATAAAGAAAGACCAGGACTGAGAATTAGGAGGGCAATATAAAACAGCAGGGAGTAAAAGACAGTGTGAGAGAAGATCTTGTATTTGCGAGTTCATGGAAATAGGATCGTGTTAAAACCACTAAACGCCTGACTTTGAACAATACGGTAAATGTGCCAGCAAGAAACATAACACTTACCCATCTCTGGGAAATATAGTATGGGCATAAAGATAAACTACACACAAATATATTAAAAAGGGAAGGGTTTTCATGGTGTGAGAATATTGTCGGGTTTGAAATACAATTTACTTCTGTTCTACCATTGTCTCTAAAATTTATCAAAGTGTATATACAAGCAATTCCAATTCTGGTAATGTGCTTGACAAGTTTATGTATGAACTTCAGCAGACCAGTAAATGTACATTCATAGTAGGACTGTTCCCTAAACCAAAAAACAAAACACAAAAACTGCAATGACTAGAGTTCACTTTGTCAACACACATACAGATGCAATGATGGTTAACGGTCCGAAAACAGAAGGTGAGCGTGGGTGCAAGAGGTTAATCCCCAGGCTGGGGTGGGGTGCAGAGTTTGAGGGTAACACAGGTAGAAAAAGCTTTTGTCCTATCCTTGATTTTTGAGGTATGGAAATTCACAGGTCACTACCTTCATTTCAAACTGAATGAATGCACTATTCAATTTTTTTAAACAGGCGAAGTAAACATGAGTGATAATAAATTTCAAACTGTTGCTAATCAAATAAGATACTAAGAAAACTTAAATAATATGATTTAAGAATGAAGTGGAGAGATTGTCCAACACGGTAGCATTCAAAGACCCAGAGCTTGATGCCTCTCATGGGCACACCAAAGTCACAACTGTTTACAGAACAGCTATTGATGGGAAAGGCCGGGACCTACCATAAAAGATGTTTTACAGCTAAAGATATAAGGAAGGCACCTCGACAAGACAGAAAGGAAGGGCAAAATCTCAATAGAGTCAAGACCCATACCACCAGGTGGGTGGCCCACAAATGGGAGAATAACTACAATTTCAGAGGTGCTCCCAGGTAGCAAGGGGTATGAAGCCAACATCAGGCTCCCAAGCCCAGGGATCCTGTGCTGGAAAGAAGAGTCCCTAGAAACTTGGGCTTTGAAGACCAGTAGTGCTTATTTTCCAGAGAGCCAGAGGGTTGTGGGAAATAGAGATTCCACTCTTAAAAGATGCTCACAAAATCCCACATGATCCGAGAATCAGAACAGAAGCAGTCATTTGAAAGGATCCCGGGTCACACCTACCTCCTGATCTTGGAGAGTCTCCCAGAGAGGCAAGAGGCAACTACAGCACCACCTCAGGGACAGAGACACTGGCAGCAGCCACTCAGGGGAGCGCCTTCTACCTCGTGGACGCTGGTACCAGCAAGCATAATTTCAGAATCCTCCCTCTAGCTTATCAGCTTCAGGACCGAGCCCCACCCATTTCCACCAGACTATAGACACAAGTACTAGGATGCTGCAGGCCAAGCAACTAACTGAGCAGGGGCATAGCCCCACCCACCAGCAAACAGGCTGCCTTCAGATCCTCTCAGTGCACAGCTGCCCCTGGACACGGGTCCAGCCACCAAAAGCCCCAGGACCAGCCTCCACACCTCAGTGGACAGGCACCAGCCCCAGAGTCCCTGGCCCCTCTGACAAGTGAGCCTGCTCTGGCCTTGGAGTCAGTCTCACCATCGGCAGGTGACAACTGCACAGGGACTGGATGGAGCTTGGACCTACCCAACAGCAAACCTGCTCGAGCATTGGGATCAGCCTCATACACCAAGAGGCACACACCAGCTCCAGGAATACCACAGCCCAGCAGCCTGTGTAACCAGGTCACTTAATTGCAGGCCAGAAGCAGCCATGGACTCAGCTGGGTCCTGACCCTGCCCATCAGAATGCCAACACAAGATTAGGGATACCCCCGGCCCTGCAGAGAGCTGGGTCAGAAACAGTGATCCAACACCAACTCTGCGACTCCTGGGCCCTGCAGCCAGAACGCAGGACCTGTCTCTTCCTCCCAGTAGCCAGCAGAGCCCCAGAACCAGTGACTGGGCACGAGCCCTGATACCACCTGGACTGCAGTTCTACCCATAAGTGAACCAGCACCAGATTTGGTGTCCCCCAGAGTTGTGCAGCCAGCTGCCTTATGATATAGTCTCACCAAGCAGCACAGACAGCCTCCATACAAGGCAGAGCCTGGCCAACAAGCAGTCTGGGGGCAGCCAAGCCTACCAGACTACCCACAGTAGTCAGCCCACCACAGCAGAAGAGCCCAAGCAGCCCACATAGGGGGTACACCTAGAATATATAGCTCTAGTGACCAGGGGAGAGGGGGCTGCTGGGACCCATAGGACAGCTCCTACAAAAGGCCACTTCCCCAAGGTCAGGAAATGTAACGAACCTACTACACACATAGCAATAAAAACAGCAAGTTAAGGAAAATGAGGTGACACAGAAACACGATCCAAATGAAGGAACAAGATAAGAACTCAGAAGAAAATCTAAGTGAAGTGGAGATAGCCAATCTCCTCAAAAAAGGGTTCAAGGTAACGACTGTAAAGATGATCAAAGAACTCAGGAGAAGAATGGACGACCAGAGCAAGAAGTTAGAATTTTTTTAAAAAGAGTTAGACCATTAAAGAACAACAAAACAGAGATGAGGAATACAATAACTGAAATGAAAAATACATTAAAGGAAACTACCGTAGGCTAAATGATACAGAGGAATGAATCAGAAAACTGAAAGACAGAGTACTGGCAACCACTGAAGATGAACGGTAAAACAACAGATTAAAATGAAATGAGGAAAGTTGAACAGACTTGTGAAACAACATCAAGTGTACTAATATTTGCATTATACTGGTCCCAGAAGCAAAAAGGAAAGAGAAAGCAGTGTAGAACATACCTGAAGACATAAGAGCTGAAAACTTCCCTAACCTGGGAAAGAAAACTGACATCCAAGTCCAGTAAACACAGTAAGGCCAAAACAGAATCAACCCAAAGAGGACCACACCAAGACTCATTGTAATTAAAATGGAAAAAAAATAAAGATAAAAAGACACTCTTAAAAGGAGCAAAGGAAAAGCAACAAGTTACAAACATGGGAACTTGCATAAAGTTATCTGCTGACTTTTCAGGATAACCTCTGCATGCCAGAAGGGAGTGGCATGGTATATTTAAAGTCATGAAAGGGAAAAGCCCATAATCAAAAATACTCTACCCAGCAAGGCTCTCCTTCAGATTTGATGGTGAGATCTAATGTTTTACAGAGAAGCAAAACTAAAAGGGCTCAGCATTGCCAAACCAGCCTTATGAGAAATATTAAAGGGGCTTTTCTAAGTGAAAAAGAAAAGGCCACTATTGAAACATAAAAATTAGGAAAGGAAACTCACTAAAGGAAAAACCTCATTGGTTAAGGCAAATATTCAACAAAGGTAGTAAATCAACCATGTACACAGCTAATAGGAAGGATGAAAGAAAACAGTAATAAAATCATCTATATTCACAATAAGAAGTTAAGGGACACACAAAACAAGTAGATGTAAAATATAAGGTCAAATTCAGTAACTGTGGGGGAGGAGAGTAACAATGCAGGGCTGGTAGTGTCCATGTGAAATTAAGAGCTCAGCAACTTAAATAATCACACACACACACACACACACACACACACACACACACACACAACTGAAAGAAATCCAAACATAATACTAAAGATAGTCCTCACATCACAGATGAAGGGAATAAAAGGGGAAGAAAGGAACACTGAAGAAATTAAAGAGGGATTCTAAAAATACCCAAGACAAATGAAAATGAACACACAATGATGCAAAATCTATGGGACACAGCCAACGCAGTTCACGGGGGGAAGTTATAGTGATACGAGCTTATTCTTAGGAAACAAGAAAAATATCAAATAAACAACCTAACATTACACATGAAGGAATTAGAAAAAGAAGAAAAAACAAAACTCAAAGCTGTCAGAAAGAAAAATTAAGAAAACTATACCATACGCAATCACATCAAAAAGAATAAGATACCTAGGAATAAACACACCTAAGCAGGTAAAAGACATGTGCTCAGAAAGCTATCAGCCATTGGTGAAAGAAGTTGAAGACAATACAAAAAGATGGAAAAACATAGCATGTGCAGGGACTGGAAGAATTAATACTCTTAAAATAACCATACTACCAAAGACAATCTACAGATTTAATGCAATCCCTATCAGAATACCAAAGCATTTGCACAGAACTTGAGAAAGTCATTTAAAAATTTGTATAGAAACACAAAGACCCCAAATAGCCAAACAATCTTGAGAAAGAACACAGCTGGAGGCATCACACACCTTGACTTCAGACTATACTGCAAAGCGACAGTAATCAGAGAGAATCGTACCGGAGCAAAAACAGACACAAAGATCACTGGAAGAGAATAGAGATCCCAGAAGTAAGCCCACACACTTATATTTAATTGATTTATGACAAAGCAGGCAATATGGAGAATAAACTGTCTCTTCAATAAGTGGTACTAGGAAAACTGGTCAGCTACATGGAAAAGAATAAAATTAGATTATTTTAGCACACCATATATAAAATAAATGCAAAACTGAATAAAGACCTAAATGTAGGACCAGAAACCATAAAACCCCTAGAGGAAAATATAGAACATTCTTCAACATAAATGATAGCAACAGTTTTAGGTTCAGTCTACTAAGGCAAATGAAACAAAAGCAAAAATAAACAAATGGGACTTCACTAAACTTAAAAGATTTTGCACAGCAAAGGAAACCAAAGACAAAATGAAAAGACAACCTGCTGAAGGAGAGACAATATTTGCACATGATAAGAGGTTAACACCAAAAAGATGACCAAGCAAGGGTTCACATCTAAACTACAGAAACAGCACATACAACTCAATATCAAAAAAACACCCAAAATCTTTTTTTAAAAAATGAGAAGACCTAAATAGACATTTTTCCAAGGAAAAACTACATATAGACAGCCAGAACTCACAAAGATGCTAAACATAGCTAATCGGCAGTAAAATGCAAATCAAAACTATGAGATATATCACCTCAGTCTTGTCAGAATGGCTGTCATCAAAAAGATCACCAATAACAAACGTTAGTGAGGATGTGGAGAAAGGGAAACCCTTGTACACTCTTGATGTGAATGTGAAGTAGTGCAGCTACTGTGGAAAGCAGAATGGAGGTTCCACAAGAAACTAAAAATAGAACTACCATAATATCCAGCAGTTTCACTGTTGGGTATATCAGAAGAAAACAAAAACACTATTTCAAAAAAAATAACTGCACACCAATGTTCATAACAGTGTTATTTGCCATAGCCAAGATATAGAGTCAAACTAAGTGTTCATCAATAGGTTAGTGGATAAAAAAGATTTTTTATGATGACTTCAGCAAAAAATGAAATTTTGCCATTTGCAAGAACATGGATGGACTTGGAGGGTATTATGCTTAGTAAAAATAAGCCGCAGAGAAAACAAGCATGGTATGTTATGAGAAAAAAAGCATGGTATGTTATCAGAAAACAAGCATGGTATGTTATCACTTACACGTGGCATCTAAAAAATTGAATACAACAACAACAACAACAACAAAAAACAGACTCACAGATTAAAGAACAGACTAGTGGTTACCAGCAGGGAGACATAGGGTGGAAGAGCAAAATAGTGGGAGGAGGTTTTGAGGTACAATCCACTATGTATAAAATCAATAATCTACAGTGGTGTACTGTATAGCATGGGGAATATAGCCACTCTTTTATAATAACTATAAATGGAGAAGAACCTAAACATTTATGAATCACTATGTTGTACCTCTGAAACTAATATAATAATGTAAATTAACTATAGATCAATAAAATATAAAGTAAGAAACAATAAAGGGGAGACAGATTATTAAATAGAAATCAATTAAATAAACACAAGTTTTGGAAATCAAGGAATTAAAAAACAACACGTTAAGACACAACATTGGCATTTAAAGTGTACAATCTATTCATTTAAAAGAAATCATTTAAGTGGTAAAAAATGGTACCCATTCTCACAATTTTGTATATCTAGGATAAATTATTATCTACAAAAATATGTTACAAATATTCACTCAAAAAGAAAGAGAAAATTTGGATAAACCCATTTTAGTATACAAATTTAATATCACAGTCTCTATGTAAAATTGATTTGAATAAGTTCTGTTAGCCACTTCTAGTTTCTTTGTGATGTAAAATCTTTTAAAGCATAAAAATCAGCCTTTCTACATTATTCAGACAAGGGGTGCCGCAACTCCAGCCGGGACTCTGCACTTCCCCCTCCCTGATTCTCCAGAAGAGCAGGTGGCCCCCCTCTGAGGGCAGGGGCAAGACCACGGACCAAGTCCCCCTGCACTAAGGCGCTGCTGGAAGCTCTTCCTGAACAGCAGTGCTGGCTTGGAGCGAACCCGTGCACCGCCAAAGCTGGTCTCGTCCTGCAGCTGAGGGACGCAGGCTTTAAGTCAGCTGCCTTGGCTTTAAATCAATCAGTCCCCCCTTTAAGTCAGGTGACCCGACTTTAAATCACTGTGTGCCCCTCAAGCCTGCCACTTCAAAAGTTGGGAACTTCACTTTGATCCCAGCACCTCACACAGCTGAATGCACACTGGAGTCACCCCCAAGCCTGGCTTAGAGGCAGGATATAAGGTAAGGGGATGGGCTGCACACGTGGTGAGGAGGGTGCACTTCATGTACCAGAAGGGTCCAGGTACTCTGGGTACAGCAAGCAGTGCACGATGCAGCAGCTCCCTGGCCAAGCTGGTGATGCACAGGGGGAGCAGGCACACCCAGGCACGCAGAGGCTCCAGGCCGGGAGCTGGGGCACAGCCAGCCGGGAGGGTGTGAAAGCCGAGGACCTGAGCCTTCTTGAGAAAGGCAGACACAGAGGATGGATGAGAAACAAAGACCAGATGAAACATGGATTTGACAAACACACCCTGCTCTTGAAATTGGGGTGGGGGGCACCCCAGATTTGAGTCTTCTTACTCCCCAGTAGCTAGTGCTTTGGCATTTGCCCAATTACTTATAAAATGTGACGGATAATATCTAACCCATAGAATACTGCATTTGGAGTGGTTTTGCGTGTTTATGTTTCTATAGTGGAATACTCTTTTCTATAAGAAAAATATACACAATCTGAAATAAATTAAAACCCCTCTTTAAAAAGTACTATATCGGACTTCCCTGGTGGCGCAGTGGTTAAGAATCTGCCTGCCAAGGCAGGGGACATGGGTTCGAGCCCTGGTCAGGGAAGATCCCACATGCCGTGGAGCAGCTAAGCCCATGCGCCACAACTACTGAGCCTGCAGGCCACAACTACTGAAGCCCGCGCGCCTAGAGCCGGTGCTCCACAACAAGCGCAGCAAGAGAAGCCACCGCAATGAGAAACCCGCGCACCACAACAAAGAGTAGCCCCCGCTTGCCGCAACTAGAGAAAGCCTGCGCATAGCAACGAAGACCCAACGCAGCCAAAAACTAATTAATTAATTAATTAATTAACTATTTTTAAAAAGTACTATATCCTTCTGTACAGCTTCTCTGGGAAGAACAGAGAGATGGCGTAGGAGAGTGAGAAAGACCAATATTTAGTGCACATCTCTCATGCAGGTGCTCTGCTGGCTCAGATAGATTTATCCCCACTTTACAAAGGAGGAAATAATCTCAGAGAGGTTTAGTAATTTTCCCAAAGCCAAACAGCTATGGAGTGGCAGAACCAAGATCTGAACCAAGTCTGTTACCTTCAAAGCCTAAGTCCTCATCACAACAAAACTCAATTAATATTTACATTTATCGAATTACATTGCAACCTGGGGAGTTCTTGGCACAATCCTGAATAGGAGTGAGAAAGAAAGAAATAGCATTGTTCTACAGTCAACCAAAATTTTTGGAGCAGCTACTAGATGCCTGGTCCTTTTTGGGGTTCAGCAGTGATCAAGATAGGAAGAGTCCTGCTTTCATGAACCATGTAGTGGGGAGGAGAGAAGGGTGCAACTTGGGTGAGGGATTTCACCTTGTTGGGCCTCTGTTTTCTCATCTGGAAAATGGGATGGGTGTGCCTTATTTTCTGGGATTGTCCAGCCCTCACATTCTCTAATTCCATAAGAAGTATTTGTTTTCCTGTTTCTCTAAAATTCATTCAGGCCGTGAGCTGTGATGAATGTTGTTAGCTGCTCCCCAAATCACTCTATTCCCACCCTTTTCCTGTGATCAGGTCTTACCCGAAACATGACTCACAGTCAGTCAAGTCACAGAACCTAAGGGGCACCCAGCAGAAAAATGCCAACCCTTGCTTCCCAGGAGCTCTGCGGTCTACCTCAGGTAAACTTAATTCACCTGGCACAAGGTGGCCATCCCTGGTTTCACATCAACATGATCTCAGGCACAAACCTCCTTGTTTTTCCATCTTGTCTTTAAGTTACTTGTTGAAACAACTGCACAAATATGACAAAGATATAAAATCAGGCATCTTCTGCCCCCAGTGCCTACTAATAAATGATTTTCTGCCACTTATTAGATAGAACATTTCAACATTCTGCTGCCCTTATTATTTGTCATTTTTGTTGATATTTCTATTGAATACATCTTTCAATATTTTAACAATGGAACATTTATTTAGGTTGTTCCAGACCCAGCCTTTAGTGGTAAAGGTTTTGTTGTTATATTTCTATTATGTTTCCTTTAAAAATCATTATCCTATTTAAATGGATTAAGTCAATTCTATAGGCATTTATCTTATGATATTGATGAAATTGATACATAGAGGGCAGTAGTACAAGTTGATTGGACTTGAGAACCTCTATTAGCACAGTTAAGTATACATATTATCTATATGTAAACCAAAGTACATGCCGAGTGAGATTCTCCGACTCTTTTTCACTGTCTGCCCCTCAAGCCTGTGGGAAATGGAATATTTCTTGCCATATCAGTAAAAAAAGGATGCCACAGTCTTCAGCACTTGCAGCCCTCCAATGTGAGCCGGCGGGCCCTGAGGCACTCAGGATATGCAAATACAGAATGCAGGCCCCAGAGAGCTGAGGTGCATATCAAAGGAAGGATTTCAGTGAGCCCAGGCCAAGAAAAGCGCCGCATTCCTCACCTTGGGAGAGCTGGTTTTCCTTAGTTAACAATCACCTTTTGATGTTCCCCATTACCTGCGCCAGTCCCCTGCCCTGTCCCCTCCCCCCGGTACTTTAGCTCAGGGAGGAAGGAGCGCAGAGGGACTCGGCTGAATAAGGGGCCTGCGCGCCTCGGGAGGAGTTTTCAGCCGCTTTCCCCGCAGTCGGGAGGAGGGGCGCTGACGCTGCAGCCGGACCCTGCGCCTCCCTTGCCCCGTTTCCCCTCAGGACGCTCAGGCCGACCCCCTCCCCACGCCCACCAGGCCCCACGAGCCAGGCCGAGGGCAGGGGCGAGAGGAGGGACCGAAGTTCCCCGGAACCAGACGCTGGGGGCCGCTCTTTCTGCACAGCAGCGGCGGGTGGCAGCGAACCCCTGCCCCTCAGAAGCTGGTCTTGCGCTGCCGTCCGGGCACCGGACCGGGAGGAGGGTCGGCGCCCACTTACCCGGCCCGCCGTCCCCGCGACTGTCGCGGCTTCGGCCGCCGGGGCCCCTCCAGAGCCGGCAGCCTCAGTGAGGCCGCCCTCCCCTCGGGCTCCAGGGCAGTTCCGTGACGGTTCCGTGACGGCGGAGGGAAGAGACCCCGAGCCGGGAGTTCCAGTTCTGCGGAAACGCGGGCTCCGTTCTGGGCGCAGGGGGTGGGACGGCTCTGCCCCGAGGCCTTCCGGGAGGGGGGGGGCGCCGGGGGAGGAGCCGCCAGGAGCGCAGGGCCCCGTCGGGGGTCCTGGAGGGGCGGTCCGGCCTGGGGGCCACGCCCACTCTGGCCGCAGCCCAGGCCTTTTTCCTGGAATCCTACACAAAAATGTTAGAAAGATACACGGTCTATAGTAAATATTCACAAATGATTGTTGCTGCTGTGCTCACTATTCTATTAAAGGTGTAAAATCCATAAAACACTTTAAGTTCAAAATTAAATATGAATTTTTACCTTTCTAATTATGTCTCTTCTATTCACAGTTGTGGTTAATGAATCAGAGACTGTGGCATCACTAGTTAAAAATGAGCTTGTTAAAAAAAATAGAACTCAGGCCCACCGGACCTACTGAATCACAATCTGCACTTTTACCATCTCCCCAGTGTACTTGTGTACCCATGAATAGTCGAAAGGTACATTTCTACCTCGACATGTCTTTTCTGTCTGAGAAATACACCCATTTTATCCAGTTTGATATAAATAAAACACTCAAAAATACATATGCCTGTGTTGAAACCATCATTTTATCATTTCTTTTCCAGACAAGTATAGTCTCTATACTGGTTTTGTGGATCACATGCCATACTCTTTTCTTGTAGTTAGAAATAAGGTAGAGAAAGTTACTTTGTAAAAAACAAAACACACACACACACACACACACACACATATATATATATATATATATATATAAGTGGATAATTGAAGACACTTCTCTAAATTAAAACCAGTTCTCTTAACCTGCTGTTTTCTTCTTGGGTCACATTATGAACTCTTCCCGTGGCCACATGGCATGTGTACTTTTAATTTCAGGGACTGCTGACATTCCAGGATGTGGCCATAGATTTCTCTCAAGAGGAGTGAGAATGCCTGGACCAAGATCAATGGGAATTGTACAGGGATGTGATGTTAGAGAAGTATAGGAACCTGCTCTCCTTGGGTGAGGATACCTTCCTTCCAGAATTCCTTATCCACCCACAGGGTTTAGAGTCCTTCATTTGTAGAATGTCTCCTGGAATCTTCTGCTTCCTACAATAGGGTTTCAGATTGCAACGTTTCAGGAAAGATTGGGAGTTTGTGGGTATAATTTTTCTTATTCTTTTAAAATTGCAGCCTACCTTTTAATATACTTTGTAACTGCTTGGGATGTGTCTATATGAACTGTGTACTATATGCTTCTGTTATAGTCCTTACAATATTTTATTGTCTTATTTTCTGTAACACTTTTCCATGGATTCTTTGGGCTTAAGGTATATTAAAAGGGAGACTGTGATTCTGGGACTTCCCTGGTGATGCAGTGGTTAAGAATTCGCCTGCCAATGCAGGGGACCCGGTTCGATCCCTGGTCCGGGAAGATCCTACGTGCCAAGGAGCAACTAAGCCAGTGGGCCACAACTACTGAGCCTGCACGTCACAACTACTGAAGCCGGTGTGCCTTGAGCCCGTGCGCCATTTATTTTTTGGAGAATAAAACCACCTTTGAGTGATTAAAATTTAGACCAGCTAGTCAAAATGCTTTGTCACCTGTTCTTCTAAAACACTGATCAATGGAACAAGTTTCACTAGGGATAACAGTGTAATTGTATTCTGGAGTTCATATGGGCAATATGGTTTATGACCTTGATGCTGGATCACGACATTTCAATGGTATAACTGCTATTAATTGTCTGTTTGTTCAACGATTAAAGTCTCACGTGATCTGAGTTCAGACTGGAGTCATCCTGGTTGGTTTCTGTCTATTGCAGATTTCTTCCAGTATGAAAGGACAAGAGCAATACGGCTTACTTTACCAAATGTCTTCAAACTAAATGATGATATAATCTACATTCAATTAATTTATACATACCCTACTGTAGAGCAGGGTTTGTTACGGTGGCAGAGCCCGGTAATTATGTAAAACTGAAACTTTTTCTGCACCGGTTCAAGTCCTCTTCCTAAGAATATGTTTATAATCAACATTCTTTCACAAATTACCCAATTTAATTCACCATAGCATTCCTCATATTAACTAAATGGAAAATCCTAGGCTATATACAAATCCAGAAAGGGCCAAAAATCATCAGCCCCCATGGATTGTTACAACCCATTGCTGAGGCATTCAAATTACTTATTAAAGAACCACTATGTCCATCAACATCATCAATTTATATATTATTGCCCCAATGCTAGCGTTAACCCTGGCTCTCACAACATGAATTCCTCTTCCCATATCTTATCCACTAATTAATATAAATGTAGGCATATTATTTATATTAGCCATATCACACCTAGCCACCTGTTCCATCCTCAGATCTGGATGAACTTCACATTCAAAATAGTCACTCACTGGAGCTCTAGGGACAGTAGCACAGACAATCTCATATGAAGTAATGTAGCAGTTATTCTATTCTCAGTCTTACTGATAAATGGATCAATTACACTTTCAACAGTAATTATTACACAAGAACACCTATGACTAATTTTCCCCTGACCCCTACCCAGAATTTGATTATCTCCGCAGCGCAGTAGCAGAAATCCAATGAAGCCCCACTTGATTTAACAGAAGTAGGATCTAAACCTGTATATGTCTTCAATGTAGAAAATGTAGCAGGCCCATTCACCCTGTCCCTCCTAGAGAATATGTCAATTTCCCTATAATAAACATTTCCACAACAATCTATTTTTAGGAGCATTCAGCAATCCCTAGCTGCCAGAATTATATACAGCCCAAGTCATCATTAAAACACATCTAACAATCTCCTTTCTATGAATTTGAGCATCCTGCCCACAATTTTGATATGATCAATGCATACATCTCTTATAAAAAGTTTTTTTACTACTAACATTAACCCTATGTATATGAGAGTTTTCACTACTTGTCATCATACCAGGCAACCCACCACAAACTTAAGAAATATGTCTGACAAAAGAGTTACTTTGATAGAGTAAATCATAGAGGTTTCAATGCTTTTATTCCTGGAATTGAATTCTTCCTAAGAATTTTACATTCTCCATGCTACCACATTACACCACATGCTATATAGTAAGGTTCTCTAAGTAAGCTTCAGGTCCATACCCCCAAAATGTTTTTGTATATCCTTCCTGTGCTAATAAACTCTCATTGTTTTTACTATCATTCTACTGACCATTTTCTCAGGAAATATAATTGTATAACAAGCTCACACTGCTTAATGGTATCCCCATTCTAATAAAAAAACATGAACCCATAAGCTACAGAAGCATCCAACAAATATTTCCTAAAACAATCCACCACATCAATACTACTTATAATGGCTATTATCATTAATCTAATATACTCTGGTCAAAGAGCACAATGAATAACAAAAATCTTTAATCCAGCAGCATCCACCCTCATGACAATCGCCCTTGTCACAAAAGTAGGACTTTCCCCGTTTCACTTCTGAGTGCCTGAAGTCACACAAGGCATCCCATGAACAGCAGACCTGATGCTATTAACGTGACAAAATTGCACCCCTATCAGTTTTATAGCACATGTCACCATCCATCAACCTAAATATACTATTAATCATAGTGATATTATAAATCATAGCTGGAGGCTGAGGCAGACTTCGCCATACTCACCGGGAAAATATTACACCCTCCTCATCAATTGCCCATATAGGATGAATAACAGCTATTATAATGTATATTCAGATTATAACAATCCTAAACATACTAATTTATATCATAACAACACTATCTTCTTCTTATTTATGCCCAGATCATGTACTACAAGAGTATCATTATCACACACATGAGATAAAACACCTCCCATCACAATCCTTTTCCTCACCGTTATAGTATCATTAGGACATCGCCCATCACTATCAGGGTTTTTACCCAAATGAATAATTATCCAAGAGATAACAAAAACGACAGCATCATTCTACCAACACTAATAGCCATCATAGCAGTCCTCAGCATACATTTCTACTTGCAGCTAACATACTCCACATCACTAACTATATTCCCTTCATTAAACAACACAAACACAAATCAATTTGAACATACAAAGAAATAACCTTCCTATCATTACCAATCATAATACCCACATGATTACTACACACAACACCCATTCTATCGGTGCTGGACTAGGAATTTAGGTTAGTTCAGACCAAGAGCTTTCAAAACCCTAAACAAATAAAATTTACTTAATTCCTAAAAATAAGGATTGCAAGACTTTATTCTACATCAATTGAATGTAAAGCAAACACTGTATTTGAGCCAAATCTTTACGAGATTGATGAGTTTTAACCCCAGGAAACTTTAGTTAACAGACAAATCCTCTAGTCAACTGGCATCAGTCTACTTCTCCTTCATTCGAGAAAGAAAAAAAGAAAAAAAAAAAAAGGCAGGAAAATCACCGGCAGAATTGAAGCTGCTTCTCTGAAGTTACAATTCAATTTGTTGATTCACCACAGGGTTTGCCAGAAAGAGGGCTCAATCTCTGTCTTTAGATTTACAGTCTAATGTTAACTCAGTCATTTTACCTCTGTTCATACACTGCTGATTATTTTCAACAAATCACAGAGATATCGGCATTTTATATTTACTATTTGGTGCTTGAGCTGGAGTAGCAGGCAGCACCTTAAGTATATTAATCCAGGCTGAGCTACGCTGATCTGGAGCGCTACTTGGAGATGCCCAAACCTGTAAGGTAGTCATAACAGTCCCTGCACTTGTAATAATTTTCTTTATAGTTGTACCCGTTATGATTGCAGCCTTTGAAAACTGACTTGGGCCACTAATAACTCGGACACCTGAAGTAGCATTTCCCCAAATAAATCATCTAAACTTTTGACTATTTCCCCCATCATTCTTACTCTTACTCATATCACCAGTAGTAGAAGCTGGTTCTGGTACCAGTGGAACAGTGTATTCAGCTCTAGCCTGCAATCTGGCCCATGCAGGAGCCTCTGTCGACCTAACTGTTTTCTCCTTACATTTAGCAGGTGTCTCCTCAATTCTTGGTATTATTACTTTTATTACTATAGTCTTTAATACAAAACCAGCAGTCATATCCCAATACCAAACACCATTATTTGTTTAATCTTCCCCAACTATAGCCATATTACTATAATTACCAATCTCAGTCCGAGCAGCCAGAATTGCCATACTGTTAAGAGATAGAAATCTAAACACTACTTTCTTTGACCCTGCAGGAGGAGACCGAATCCTATACCAACACCTATTTTGATTCTTTGCTCACCCTGAAGTCTGTATTCATGGCCTACCAGGGTTTGTTATAAACTCACATATCATTACATACTATTTAGGACAAAAATTGCCTTTCAGCTATCTGGGAATAGTATGAGTCATGTCCACTGGTTTTTTAGGAGTTCTCTTGTGGGCCCATCATATGTTTACCATAGGGATAGCTGTCGACTCAGGAGCATACTTTGCTTCAGCTACCGTAATTACTTCTATCCCTACAGGAGTAAAAGTATCTAGCTGATTAGCAAAGCTTTATTTAATTTTCCTTTTTCTTTTCTTTTTTTTTTTTTTTTGGCTGCGTTGGGTCTTGGTTGCTGCGCGTGGGCTTTCTCTGGTTGCGGTGAGTGGCAGCTACTCTTCGTTGCGGTGCGCGGCCCTTTCATTGCAGTGGCTTCTCTTGTTGCAGAGCATGGCCTCTAGGCGCGTGGGCTTCAGTAGTTGTGGCTTGCGGGCTCTAGAGGGCAGGCTCAGTAGTTGTGGCGCACGCGTTTTTTGCTCCGCGGCATGTGGAATCTTCCCAGACTAGGGCTCGAACCTGTGTCCCCTGCATTGGCAGGTGAATTCTTAACCACTGTGTCACCAGGGAAGTCCCTGGTTAGCAACTGTTCACAGAGGTAATATTATATGACCTCCCACTATATTATGAGTTTTAGGCTTTAGTTTTTCTTTTTACAGTAGGTGGTTTGACAGGAATCATCTTAGCCAACTCACCCCCGGACATTGTCCTCCAGGATACATACTATGTAGTAGCACACTTCCATGACCTAATGTCCATGGGAGCAGTCTTCACTATTATAGGAGGCTTCCTACACTGATTCCCACTATTCTCAGGTTATACAGGTAACTCAGCATGAGCAAAAATTCACTTCACAAGTATATTTGTAGTAGTAAATATGACTTCCTGCAGCACTTTCTTGGCCTCTCAGGGATGTCACTGCGTTAGTCTGAGCACCCTGAGGCACACACAACATGAAATATTTTGTCTTTAGGCTCATTTGTCTCAGTAGCAGCAGTAATGCTAATAATCTTCATACTTTGAGAAGCATTTGCATCTAAACAAGAAGTCTTAGCAGTGGAAACTGCTACTCCTAACCTAGAATGGTTACACAGATGCCCTCCACCATATCCAATGTTTCAAGATCCTACTTATGTAAATGTAAAATAAGGAAGGACTCAAGTCCTTTTCAACCAGTTTCAAGCCAACACCATAACAATTATGTCTTTCTCAATAAATGAGATAAAAGTAAAAAGTGATGTAGCTTTGTCAAAGTTAAACCATAGGCTAAAATCCTGTATATCACTAAGGCATATCAATTTCATCTAGGCTCTCAAGATACAACATCACCGATTATGGAAGAACTTTTACATTTTCATCATCACACATTAATAGTGATTTTTAAAATAAGTTCTCTAGTCCTCTATATCATTTCACTAATATTGACATCTAAACTAACTCATATGCATACAATAGATGCACAGGTAGAGAAAATGTGAACAATTTACTAGCCATTATTGTAATCTTAATTGCCCTATCATCATTGTGAATCCTTTACATGATACATGAAATCAATAACTCTTCCCAAACCATAAAAAACTATGGGTCAGTAATGATACTGAAGCTACAAATACACAGATGATGAAGATTTAAATGTTGACTCCTCTGTAATCCCCACATCAGAGCTAAAACCAGGAGAATAATGGCTAATAGAAGTCAACAACCGAGTAGTTAGAGATAGTCATTGAATATTAGTTTCATCTGAAATTGTTGTGCACTCCTGAGTTGTTCCTTCTCAGGCCTAAAAAGAGCTGCTATCCCAGGACGCCTGACTTAAAGAATCCTAATACCAACAGGACCAGGCCTATGTTGTGTACAAGAGAGCTCGTTTTCCTGAGTTCAAAGACAGGACAGAGGGATATGGCTGAGATATGGGGTGAATCTGGAGCCCATGGGGATGCACTCTCCAAGCTCCAGGATAGGAATGGGGCCTCTAGGGTCCCAGGCCACCCACCACGCCCTCCCGAGCAGGATCTGGGTAACAATCCCTGTCAGTGATGAGGCAGCCCTAGCACTTGTCACGCCCCGATGTCGTGTCCTATGTGGGCCCCATGCTCTTGGGACCACACCCCACACTCTGCAGGTCCATGCTGCAGGGTCCTTCATGCCTCAGGAGTAGAGACCACACAGCAAGCAGTTCCCTCCCCCACCAGCAGGAGGAGGGGAGGAGAGCAGGGGCACCAGGGGAATCTCACTCAGACAACAACACCCCAGCGGTGCCAGCGGGGACAGTGATGATGCAGATGAGGCACAGACCAAGAGATGGGACCAGAGGACCCAAAAGGCAGCTGGTCAGGTCCTGGCTCACCTGCACCCCGGACACCTTTGTCCCGCATACACCCCCTTCCTCATACACCCTCTCCTTAAATGCAGATTCTTCAGATGCAAACAGGCAGAGCTTCAGACTGAAAGTCAGCTCTTCCAAAATGACCCGTCAGCAAACACTGCAGGATTCCACTCCAGTGGGTGCCCTGGAGTCGACAACTCAGGGACTGAAGTGGATATCGGTGCCAGGGGCAGGGGGAGGGAATGGGGAGTGAGACTTTCATGGTTGTGGAATTTTGGTTTTGCAAGATGAAAAGTTCTAGGGATGGTGGTGATGGCTCCACGAGAAAGTGAATATATCTGATGCCTCAGAAACGTGCACTTAACATGGTGATGATGGTAAAGGGTATGTGATGTGTGTTTTATCTCACTTAAAATAAATTCTTAAAATAATGTCTTGTTAATTGAGATTCCATTTCGACTCCCCTTCATCACAAATGTCGGAGGCCCAGACACAGTCCCCTACCTTAGGGGCCATCACGGTACCCTCACAGAGCACGTGGGAGACCATTCTTAGGGGGGGCTAGTCTGTGCTCACCTGACCTCTGTCCAGGGGGACCCAGGCAGTGGTGACCCCCATAGATTAGACATATGATATGCTATAGTATTAATATGATACCACCAAGTGTTGTCACTCACCGGAACACAGAGCAGCAACCCACTCAAACATGCCTGACCTCATATGATTGTGACAAGATTAAGAGAAGAAAAGGAACCACAGGTTAATCAGGGCAACACCCTTAATGCAGAGGTTGGAAATCTCAAAGGGGACAGGACACACTGCAGGCAAAGAGCGCATATGCGGTCTCCCCATACATGTGATCCTGACCCATGCAGGTGTGGTGAGACCCACACAGTCCCCGCACCCTATACCTGGGGCCACACATCCACACTCACCGGGGTGACCCACCTCCCCAGACCCTGCACCTAAAGTCACACGTTCTCACTCAACAGGTGACCCCACCTCCCCAGACCCCCCCAACCTTGGGTCACAGGTCCACACTCACCAGGTGACTCCACCTCCCCAGACCCGACCCTGCACCTGGGGTCACACGTCCCCTTGGTCAGGACACCATGGCTCTGCAGGGGGCTCCCCCAATGTGGAAACAAGCTGGGTCCCTGGGACCTCCTGGGATGGGAAAAAGTGTCAGGTGGGTCTCCTCTCCCCACACTTGTGCCAGAGGAGTCCTCCTCTTCTCACTTTGGTTCTGTGTGATTTTAACTGTTTTTAAAGCTTTCATGCTAGAGTTGAACACACGACCTTGGTGCTGGCATGCTCAGTCCTTTCTCGTCTCACTTACATGTTGAGAAAACTCACAGGACAGCAGGGCTGAAAGCCGAGGGGCAGCTCTGGACTCTGCTGAGTACGGACGGTAGACTGGAGGGAGAGCTCAGCAGCAGCCTCAGCTGTCACCCATTGGCCTTTTGCCCGATCTGCGTGCCCTGCAATCAATTCACCAGCTAAACCTGCTTCCCTATGCACCGTGCACGTGCTGGTGAATTGGAATTATTGCCAGGTAGTCCTCCTGAGGATTCTCCATGAGCCCCAGGGAAGGTGAACCCTGCAGGGATTAAGACTAAGGCCCCGACCATAGCACTGACCCTTGGGAGGACCAGGTCACCACACTCAGAAGAGAGGCTGTTACGTAGACAAGCCCACCTCAGCTCCAGACCCCAGACATCTAAGCACTGACATTCAGATGCAGGCACGGAGCTTCCCAGTACTGAGGCCAGGCCGGGTCTCTACCCAGGTCCCCATAGTCCTAGCGTACACAGAACATGGTCAGGTCTAAACCTTCTTATTATAGACAGCACATGGTCAGCTCTAAACATAATCAGTAGACAGGACATGCAGACGTCTAAATCTACCGTGTAGACAGAACCTGATCATGTTTAAACTAGCTTAGGGCTGATCTCATAGGAGGTACAGATCACACACATGGGTCTCTCATCTTTGGACACCCACATCAGGAAACTGAACAAAATCTTTGTCATTAAACATTTCAACAGGCAAGACAGAAACGTTCCCAATTTCTCTGGCCACGTGATGGTCAGGATCCACGGGCGAGCCACGAACTTCTTAGAGTGCAGCCCAGCCTGCTGCCAGGACAGACAAGAAGTGGCCTGATTCCAGCCTCCCAGGCTTCCAGAAGGAGGCGGCCACACTGGAAGCCCAGGCAGGAGAGTCCTGCATGGTCCAGGCCGGGAGATCCGGTCTGTCCATTCGGCTGGCCGATTCCAGGCGGGGCACTCAGGGCCGCTGAGAGCCCTGCACTCAGGTCCTGCTTCCCTGCAGCGTGTGCGTGTGCATGTGCGTGTGCGTGTGCGTGTGTGTGTGTGTGTGTAGAGGGGGCAGTGGCTGACGGCTCCCATGGCTCCCGTCCCGGGCACCGCGCTGTCTTCGAGGGGAGGCACGGGGAGAGGTAGGGGCACAGAAGCCGTTGGAGAGGAGAACCCACCGCGGAACTCCTTGCACACTGGCTCGCCCCACCCGGGGACCCGCCTGCCCATCGTGGGCCCCATGCCACCTCCCAGGCCCCCACCCCCGAGGGCAGGGCACCTGCTCTTTCAACAGCACAGGGTCTCACATGAAGGAGACCCAGTGGGGACTGTCAACCCCCACCCCCACTCCTGATGCTGTGTTTGGGGAGAATGAACCCCCTTGACTGGGCGATGGGACCCTGTGAGGAAAGAGGTGGCGGCCCCATCCAAGTCGGGGCCTGGCTGAGAGATGGGAACACAGGAGCCAAGTGCAGGGCCTGGAGGCCAGGCCAACAGGAGGGGCACCCCCAGCCTTGGCCGGGCTCTCCAACGGTGACATTGTTGCTTTAGGGGACCTGGGGCAGGTGACTGAATGTAATGGGGGTCTAAACTGGACCCTGAATGGGGCTTAAAGAAGGTGTGAAGGATGTTACTGAGACAGTGACAGTCATTGGAAGACAAACTCTGTGTCAGGATATCCTGCTCCATCCATTTAAATCCCTGAGATCTGTGACCTTTACGTGGCTACGCAGGATTGTTAGAGCAGCTGCGTGCGGATATATCTGGGGCACAATTCAGTCTGCAACGAACGTGCAAGTGGTTCCAGCAAACACACAGGTGTGCGCACGGGCAGGCACAGCACACACACAGACATATGCACGTGCACAGCACAAATATATTCACACACTAGCATGTGAACACACATGCACGCATATGCCCATGCACACACTAATGTGTGCCAGTGCACATACCTATGCACATGCACAGCACATGTATGCAAACAGGCACATGCACACGCATAGCACACACACAGGGAATAAAGTGAATCCGTAAAGCATTAATTCCTGAACACAAGTGAAGCTGACATGTATTTTACCCTTTTCTTAGCCTTGATGTTTTCCACAACAAAAAGTTTAAGAAAAAAGTTAATGGCAAATGACTTTTGATTCACAGGACTTTCTGACGTTATTCCACAAATATTATGACAGGAGAAATGAATGTAGATATTACATGTGTCCACTAATGGATGAATGGAGAAGAAAAACACGGTCCATCAACACAAGGGAATGCTATTCAGCCTAAAAAGGAAGGCAATTCTGACACAGGCTGCAGCAGGGATGAACCTTGAGGGCATTATGCTCAGTGATGTAAGCTAGACACAAAAAAACAAACAGTGCTTGATCCACTCATACAAGACCCCTAGAGCAGTCGGAAACATAGAGACATAAAGTAGGATGTTGAGTGCCAGAGGCTGAGGGAGGGACAATGGGGAGTGAGTGTTTAATGGGGACTGTTTCAATTTTGCAAGATGAAAAGGTTCTGGAGGACAATGGCGGTCAAGTTTGCACAACAGTGTGAATTACTTCTTGACCCTGAAATGTGCACTTTAAAATGGTTAAGATAGTAAATTTTATGTTATGTGTATCTGACCACAATTTTTAAAACTTTTTTAGAAACAACAGGAAATAGTCCATGAATACCACAAGATGCACAACTTCACTAACAACCGAGGGATTAAAGCCGTAAGAAAAATACTGTGCATACACCTACCAGAATGGCAGACATGAAAGACATAGTATAAAATATCAGCAGGATGTGGAGCAATGGAAAGCCTGGTACGCAGCGGGGGAGATGCAACCACTTCTGAAACAATCAGGCCTCAGATAGCGAAGTCTGTGCACACAGACCCACAGTGCTCCTCCCAGCTGAACACAAACCCCCCAGCCCTGCACCAGGACACACGGACATGGACTCTGCAGCCACAGGAGCCAAACCTGAAAGAACCTGAGGGCCATCACAAGCGGATGCAGAAATGAACCCTGTACGCTCCTATGAAGGAGTATTCCACAGCAATGGAGCACATTTTGTTTAAAGGTAGTAAAACTATAAAAATTATTAATAAAAAATACTATATTCACAAGATGAAAGAATCTCATGGACACAAGGCTGAGCCATCAAGAGCAATAAAGCAGCATGCATGGTACACGCACTTACCGACTTTGGAACTAGGCAAAGCTGGGCTGCGTTATTTAGGGATGCGAGCCTGGGCGTAAACTATGAGGACAAGTCACGGACACAAAATCAGGAGAACAGCTACCTCACGGCGGGGAGGACGCTGTGACGAGGGAAGGGCACTCCTGGGTGTCCACTCGTCGTGTTCTGTTTCGTGATCTTTATGATTATTCTTTACATATGTATAACCTAATCCTTAATATGTACTTACAGCTTATCATTTTTGTTTATTAAAAAGGGAGTCTCCCCAACAAAGTAGAAGGAGACCTGCTTCTCCCAGGGAAGCAAAGGAATAGTTTCTAGCAGTGAAATCTCGATACCATGGCTGCTTCAACCATCAAGCCTGACAACAACTCCCGTGAGAGGGGCAGCGGGGCCGCGACACTCAGAAGGAGGTTCTGGGACCTCAGTCCTGGGTCACTGCCTCTGAGGAGCCCACGGCACCTGGTCAAAGTTCTCAGTCATTCTGTGCACGACGCTTTTGCCTTGGTTGCTCTGGCACAGCTCGGCTGACATCATCGCTGGGAGAGAAAGAAGAAACGTGCAGAAGAGGGAACCGGCCTTCAAGCTGACCCACCTCCTTCTACGGAGACGATGCCACAGTCCCTAAGAGAGGACAGCAAGGCCACGGAATCCAGCCTCTGTGCCTGAGGCCTGGCCACACTAGCGCCCCACGCTTCTGATGCCACAGGGAGAATTTCGCAAGGTGCCCTCAGACCACCTGGTTGGACACATGGGGCTTTCAGACACGCAGGTCCTGTCCGACCCCGCACCTCTGCTCTCACATTCTGGAGGTGGGCCTGGAAGCCTCCAGGTTTTCGCTTTTGATAACATCTTTATTGACATTGAATTTCTGTACCACACAGTTAGTTAACCCATTTTAAGTATTAAGCTCAGCGGTGTTTTGCATATTCACAGGGTTGTGCAGCTACCAGCACAATGCATTTGACAACATTTCCATCAACTCCCCAAAACCCCACTCTTCAGAGGTCACCCCTCATTTCCCACAGCCCTGGCACCCCAAGTCCACTTTCTGTCTCTGTGGGCTTGCCTGTTCTGGTTGCCTCATGTAAGTGGGATCCACTAATTGTCTTTTTGTGTCTGGCTTCTCTCACTGAGCATCACGTTTTTGAGGTTCATCTACATCATAGCCTGTGTCAGTGTTTCACTCCTTTTCCATGGCTGAGTCACCCCTACCCTCTCTGCTTTTAACTCTATAATTAATTGTGTCTCCCTGCCTACACCACACAGGGCTGATGAGACTTTCACCTTCCGTCATTCTTGGGGTGTAAGCTGAACTTTTAACCAACACCAAGCGGTCCTGTGAAGAGGCTGAAAGCCCAGCCCCACACGGTACACAGTCGCCCTGTGTGACCAGAGCCCAGGAGGAAGGGTGAGATGGGCCTGCCTGTTTACAGGACCAGCGTCCTACGGTCTCATGTGAAACCAACTCGCTGGTCAGTCTCCCGTGAGAGCTGCTCCCCACCGTGCCAAGCGGGCAAGACAGACTGGTCAGGGACCACGGTGCTGCCTTCAGTTCAGGCCCGCTCATGGTAACTGTCTAGTTGGAAAGTGCAGAGGCTCCAGGGGAGGGTCCTTCCTGCTTCTTCCAGCTTCTTGGGGCTCCAGGCATCCCTGGGCTTATGGCTGCATCACCCCCACCTCTGCCTCCATCGTCACGTGGCTTCCCCTCTGTGTCTGTGTCCCGATTTCCCTCTTCTTATGACGACACCAGCTGCTGGATTCAGGGCTCTCCCTAATCCAGCATGACCTCATCTTAACCACATCTGCAGAGACCCTGTTTCAGAAACAAGGCCTGATTCTGGGGTCAGAATGGATATAAATTTGGTGGGGGGGGGGCACTATTGAACCCACAGCAGTGGGTGAGTTGTTAGAGGATGGAGGGAATGAGAAGTGCCCACCGAACTGACAGGGCATCGTGAGCCCGAAAACCGAGGCAGGCAGCCGCTTTGGGACCTGACTGCTCAGACCTCTGCGTGACCTCCGCGGACCGACCTCAGCGGGAGCATATTGTGTCAGGAGTCTCAGGCAGGACACATCCTCAGGGTTCGGGGAGGAACCCCAGGAGGCCTTGGAGGCCAATTCTGTTGGGGGAGGACGGAAGGGCTCAACTCCAGCCACCGTGGGGAAAGTGAGCAGGGCAGCGGGTGTCCCATGTGGACGGGGCGGTGTTATCAGCTCGCCTAAGAAAATAAACTTTCGCGGCTCCTGTGCCTTATGTAAAAATCACGTTTCTACCGTGAGGTGCTCAAGTAACTGGAGGTGCTCCGGTCTTACTCTGCAGCCATGCCCGTGCTCCAGCAGCGAGCATGGGCTGAGGGCAGCGCCGTCCACGTCACCTGGTAGGCCCCAGCCTCAGGCTGAGAGGAGTCAGGCCACAGGCCCCGGCGTCCAGGGCTGCGGTCAGTCACCAGTGCACGGCCACTGGCCCCCCGAGGCTGTTCACACTCGATGATAAAGCCGGCCAGCCCTCCCAGTGGATCCCGTCCTGCGCTGCTGGGGCCGCGTCTACACGTGGGCTGAGCCCTGGGTCCGCCTCTGGACCGTCCCGGTGTGGGGTCGTTCACACCCTCCTTTACACTCCACGGTCCCCACATGGTCACCCGGGAACCACGTGGGCAAGCAAGCGGGATCTTTCAGCAGAAATGCGAGTTCCCTGTGGTGTCAAGTTGTTGATGTGATGAACGATGCTTTGTTTTAAATTGTGGTAAGATATATGTAACATAAAACTCACCATTTACCATTAAAGTAGACAACTCAGTGGCACTTATCACGTTCAAATGTTGTGCAAGCACTATCTCTATCTGGTTCCAAAGCATTCTCAGCCCCCCAAAGGAGACTCCTCCTTCCTGCAGGAGGCCTGGTGGCTCAGGGCACCCCTAAAATGTGCCTGAGAACCCGAACCTTTGTATCGACCACAAATGCACAATTCCACGTGTGCCGGGGAGAACCCAGCTGACACCAGAGGTCCCCAAACAGGGACATGTGCCCCCGTGTCCAGGGCGCAGGAGTGCACGGTTTGGAAGGGGTCACTTTGCAGCTGCCCCTGAAACTGGCCTGCCTGGGGCCCCTGCGTGCAGAGCAGCTCACACACAGAGGGACCCTGGTGCAGCCCCCTCTTTCTAGGACATTAGATCGTTAAGGCCCCGTAAATGCAAGACGTCGTAACTTGGCTACAGAGTACTGAGTATAGTTCTCTGTGCTTCTTGTTCACCCAAAACTCAGTCTCCAAAATTCAATTCAGCATTGGTGCACAGAGAACGGGTTTCGGGATCACAAGGGAAGATGTACAGTATCCATGTAAGAATGGATCATGTTGGAGATATTATTATAAACTCACCTTTCGTTTACTATGGATACAGACAGTTCCACACAGAAATCTTCATAGTTAGGTGTGTATACTGCTGGGGAGGGGGACCTTTTTCCCTCTATCCCTCCTGAGTTCCTGTGGTTAGACTAATAATAAAATTGACATAAGACAGATCAACAGGAGAAAAAGAAACAAATTTAATTCCTGCACACGGAGGTCTCATAGAAATGGGACCCAAGAAGTAGTCAAAGCAGGCAAAAAAAAAAAAAGATCAATCCCGCAAGAAGATGGAAGGATGTCAAATAAACAGGACCCAAAGGAAAAGAATCAGTAGTCAAAGCAGGAATAAACTGAGCAACCAAAAACTGTAGTGCTGGATTATAACCAAGAGCTTAAAATACCTACTCAGGTGTCCACACTGGTAAAAATAAGTGATTGCATAGGTTTCCTTTTTAAAATCAGATTGAATAAAAATCTCCTATGCAGAAGAATCCAAGTATTTGATGCAGACACTCAGCCATCCGTCAAGGAGGTGAAGATAACTCCCTTCTACAGAAGTGTGGGTTGCCCAAACTAAGTTCATCCAAGAGAAGACACACAGTATGGACACGGGAAAAAAAGTAACTTCACTGTGGGAAAAGCTGACACATAATAACTTAGCCAGGAGTCCAAGTAAGATTAACAGTGATAAGTTGCCTTGATGCCTATTCCCTTAATATAAAGTGATGAGAAAGCACTTGACCTCTGTGATCTGCCTCCTGAAAACACGTAACCCCAGTCTAATCACAAGAAAAACACCAACCTGATCAGTCCTCCTCCACACTGTCAAGGTCAGAGAAACAAGGTGAGTCTGAGAAACTGTCAAAGCCCAGAAGAGACTAAACAGACATGACGACTACATGTCATGTGGTGCCCTGGATGGGATACTGGAACAGAAAAGGTAGAATAAAGGTAAACTGAATAAAATATGGATTTCCGTTAATAATAAAGTATTTGTTCACTAAATGCGACAATTCTGTAGAATAAGAGAAACATATTGCAGCAAACTAAACATCTAGAGGAAATTGGTGATTTCTTAGTGAAAACACACATTAACAAAATGGACCCTAAAATAACAATATATAAGCAGTCCTATTTGTGACCCAGAGACCTCTTCCCTCCTACTGATTCTCCACTCAATGCGCTGGGGGTTCCCTTTCCTGGACAGGGAAGGAACAGGGACAGAGCTGTTTGGCAGCTCCTCTAAGATCTGACCCCACCCCGTGTCTTCATGGTCCCCACCCATCCCCACCCAACGAGGACACCCTGCCAGAGGGAGTCTCAGGACTTATTCAACAGCCACTATTTCCACCCACACTCTGTGCAATCCAGCCTTCACGCCTTATGACTCACTCAATACCATTCAGATATACCTACTTGCACCCTCACTGTGTGCATTTAAAAACCACTATTTACAGATGATGTGTTCAAATAACCAACTTCTCAGATACACTCATTTTGCAAAATCCAGTTTTTACTCTTTAGAAAGAAAACTTTTTAATTCAACATTCAATCCAGGCACACTCACTGTCTGCAATAAATACTCTATGTATATTCATTCTTCTCCATCCAACAGACAATTCTTGCCCAATCACTCTGGGCTAATGAACCAGGTCTCACATACAGATGGACCTGGGGTGATCTCATAAATCACTCCAGAATGAAAATGGGGTTGATCCCACACCTCACCCAGAGTGAAGCTGGATTGACCACAGACCTCACATCAAGGTGGGACTGGGTTTATCCCACCTATCACCTGAAGGTGGAGCTGGAGCTGGTGCAACACCTCTCCCCAGGGTAGAACTGGGGTTCATCCCACACCTCAAGTCAAGGTGGAACTGGAGTTGATGCCACACCTCACCTCAGGTAGGACTGAGGTTTAACTCATCTCACCCCAAGTAGAACTCTGGCTGATCTCACATCTCGCCTCAGGTGGAACTGGGGTTGACTTCACACCTCAACTCAGGACAGTGCTGGGGTTGATGCAAAGCCTCACCTCCAAGGGAGCTGGAGTTAATCCCACACCTCACCACATGGCGGAGCTGCGGCTGATCCCACATCTCCCCTCAGGGTGGAATCTGGGTTGATTAGACACCTCACCTCAGGGAGAATTGGGTTGTTCCCACACCTCACTCAGTGGGGAGCTAGGGCTGATTGCACATCTCGTATCAGTGTGGAACTGGGGTTGATTCCACATGTCAAATTGGGTGCAGCTGGGGTGGATCCTACATCTCATACCAGGGGAGAAATGGGGTGGATTCCGTACCTCACCTCACAGAGAGAGGGGACTGATCCCACACCTCACCTCAAGGTGGAAAGGGAGTTGATCCCACACCTCACCTGAGGTTGGAGCTGAAGATGATCCTCCGCATCAGCTCAGGTAGAGCAGTGTTTAATCTCACAACTCACATCAGGAAGAACTGGGGTCAATCCCACATCTCACCTAGATATAACTGGGGTTGTTCTCACACCTCAACTTCGTGGGGACTAGGGTTGATCCCACACCTCACCTCAGGTGGAAACGGAATTGATCCCACACCTCATCTCAGGTGGAAACGGAATTCATCCCACACCTCACCTCAGGTGGAAACGGAATTGATCCCACACCTCACCTCAGGTTGGAGCTAAGGTTTATCCCACATTTCACAGCAGGGTAGAGGTAGGGTTGATCCCAAGTCTCACCTCAAGGTGGAACCGGGGTTGATCTCACATCTCATCTCAGCTGGTTCTGGGGTTGATCCCACCCTCACCCCACTGTGGAGCTGGGTTTTGTCCCCACCTCACCTCAGGGTGGAGCTGGGCTTTATCCCAAGCCTCACCTCAGGAAGGAGCTCTCTGTCTCAGCAGCTAATTGAACTGACATGCAAAATGGGCTGCTCTCTCATTATCTGCTGATTTAAATGACGACTGAGGGGAGACCGACATTTTGCTACAGCGTCCGCCTTCTGAAACAGGCCTCGAGGTACCAGAGCGACACAGCTTTTATTTCGCGCGAGGCTGAGGGGCAGCGCGGGAGCGGGGGGCACGGCGCCAGCCCCGCCGCACCCTGTCGCGCCAGCGCCGCCGCCTCTGCTGCTCCTTAGCCGGCAGGCGGCCGGGCGCTACGTGAAGAAGAACAGCTGCTCCCGCGTGCCCTTGACCGCCAGCTCGGGCGCGGACTCCTCCTTGCTCTTCAGGGCGGGCGGCCGCGAGCGGCACACCAGCCTCCTGCCCCTCTGTGCGGAGGGCGACGCCGTGAGCCTGCGCCGCGACCTCCGAGCCCGGGGCCCGTGCCAGCCCCCCAGGTCACGCGCGGCCACTCGCGCTCCGCGGGCGGGCCGGGGCCGCTGTGAGCGCTCGGGGAGGAAGTCTACCCAGCCTGGACCGGGCCTGCCCCCCGGGATGAGAAGGGGGGACCCTGGAAAGTCAGCGGAAACGCCAGGCTGGAGGGCCCGCGTCTCCTGCCGCAAGGATCGCGGGAGACCCCGCAGTGTCCTCATGTGTGCTGGGGGCGTGTTCAGGCCCAGGCCTGCTTTAGGGACCACGCATCCTGAAGCCAGGGCCCGAGGCCAGAGGCTGCTCCAGCCCATCTGCTGTGGCGGAGGACGCAGCGGTTGGGGGCCTTGCTGAGGGGTGATGACCTTGGCCTGCGGCCTGGCTGGAACTAGGTGGGACCCGGGGTGGGGGCTGAGCTGTGGGCGCCAGCGCTCTGGGCGGAGGGCCCGCAGCCGGGCAGGGCTGGGAGGGCACCCGGAGGAAGCAGGTCCGGAGGGGCATCTGGGGCGGCGGGCCCGGAACGGGAGAACTTGCTCCGCCCTGACCCCGCTCTGCGGGCCCATCTCCCCCGCCCAGGACCTCAGCAAGAGCATCTGCAAAAGGGGGCGAGCCAGGGGTGCTGCAGCCATCACCCCTCCCAGGCCCCCGCGCCTCCTCAGGGCCACCTTGCCCACCTTCCTCTTGACCTCGGCCTGGGCCCGGGCCTGTGCCCGCTGCAGACGCTCCTCCTGCAGTTGCTTCTGCAGCTTTAGCTGCTCCTCCCGGAGTCTGGGTGGCAGCAAGAGAGGGATTCATCACTAGAGGCCCAGGGAAGGCCACTGAGTCACCAGCTCCCTCCCACACGGCCCTCAGGCCACAGCCCTCCATCTTCTGAGAAAACTGCCCACTCCCCCCACCGCCCTGCCAGGGGTCAGGGCCTGGCTTCTGACCCTTGTTCCTCGTGGGTCGCGGCTCTGGGCTCATCCCCCCGGGAGACCCGACTTCCTAGCTCCTCGTCCCTGGTCACAGATCCCCTCGCCCATCGCCACCCTTGAAGGCCCAGGCCCCAGCAGGCTCTAGAGTCCCGTGTCCTCCTCTGTACTTGTGGCCGTCAAACCTTTGTCCAGTGCCTGCTCAAGCAGGGTCCAGGGACACACGGGAAGAGCCCTTGTGCATGTGGCAGAGACAGGGCTGTTTGCAGGTGACCGTGTCTCGGGGCTCTGCTAGGACCGAGTGAGCCAGGTGGCCATGGACTGGCCTGCACCCCACTGGGCCTGTGGGGAGCTCCACGGGCCTCCCTTCGGAGCCGGGCATCCCCTGCTGACCTCGGCTCCCCTCAGCTGCTCCCGAGCCGGCCCCTTCCCCCTCCACCGCCCCCCACCCCGGGCTCTGGCAGTGCAGCCCCTCCCCCTCCGGTCCAGCCAGCAAAGCGCCTGTCACCGTCCCCTGTCCCCGGAGGCGAGGCCGGCTGGCCGCACCCTCACTTTGGCTCCCAGGCCCCTGATGCCACCACACGCCCCAAAGAGGGACTTTCTCCATCGGGCTGAGTGTGCTGCCCCGTCTGGACCCCCAGACGCCCCCAGACCCCGGCTCCCCTCCCTCAGCATGCAGCACCAGGTCCTGCCCCTGGTTCGGGAGCTCCGCAGGCAGGGCCGCGTCCGGCCTCTGTCCTCAGGGCCCGCCCAGAGCCGGGCCAGCGGTGTGAGGGTCCCTCGCCCCCCGGGCCCTCCCGCAGAGAGACAGCTGCGGGACCTGCGGGACCCCACCTCAGACGGCGCTCCTTCTCCTTGGCTTTCTCGGCCTGCTCGAGCCTCGCCTGGGGCACCCGCTCCAGGTTCTCGAGCAGCTCGTCCAGCTGGCGCTCGATGGCGGCCAGCATCTTCACGGTGCCCAGGCTGGACTCCTGCTGGCTGCCGACACAGTGCCGGTACACGTCCAGCACCTTGCGGGTCAGGCTCTCCAGCAGCTTGTCCTGCGAGGCGGGAGGCCCCCTCCAGTGTGGCCACGCGGGCCTGGGCCGGCCCCGAGCCACAGCCGGCCAGACCTCTCACTGCGGCTTGGCTGACCTCCCAGGGCCCTGCCCGCCAGGCAGTGGGCTCGGGAAGCAGGGTGGGGGCAGAAATGGACGCCTGGACTTCTCTTGGCCAGAGTGCCTGACCCCTTGGCCCTCTTGTGGTCAGCCAGATCCGGAGTCCCGGCACCTACTGGGGCTCATGCCTGGGCCTCGGGGTGCCCACTGAGGCCCAGTCCCCTATTCCAGGAGCCCTCCTTGTTCTGCCCCCGTGCTGACCTCAGCTTCCCCCAGGACCACGTTCTGTGACCTGCTTTCTGTGTAGCCCTGGGCAGGCGGACTCCCCTCTCTCAGCCTGTCCTGGCATTCAGAAAACTCAACACCCCTGTCCCACGGGGTGGCTACAAGAGGAACAGCAGGCCCAGGGCACAGCCAGCGCCCACTAGTCTGCAGGAGGCCTGCTCTCGGGGCATCCCATGCGCCTGGCCCGGTGCCTGGCGCACAGTAGGCATTCAACAGGAATTTGAATGAACGAGGAAGCCAGGTCCACACCCTGGGCCCCGGGCATGCTGTCAGGAGGGGTGTGCCCGGTCCCGGTCCCAGGACACACCCCTGGCCTCTGTGCCCTCAGAACTCCCTCACCCTCCCAGCCTGGCTGGGGATGCACCTGCCTTCCTCCCGGCAGGGTCACTTCCAGACACACTGTGTGTGTTTAAGCAGCTGATGTAGTCATTGAAGGAAGCACGGGATAGAGGAGGTGTGTCGGGGAGCTGCCTGTCACGGGGTGTGAATACATGGCTGGCTCTGGTCTGGGGCCAACGGCCTTGTGCAGTGGCGCCCCTGGGTCAGGCCCAGAGCCTGGACGGTGGCAAGGGGCCACGGCAGCCCCAGAGCACCACGTCCCCAGGGCCTCACTCTCCCACCGTCCAAGCTCTGGGCACTGGGCCCCCTCCCAGCAGGTGCCCATGAATGCCGCCACCCTCCCACCCTGGCCTGTGGCCACGTGCCCTCTGCCCACCACCGCCCACGGGCAGCCCTCTGTCCATCCAGGGGCCCTACCTCCTGATCACCCTTGTACTCGCCAAAATGGAAGATGCGGGCTTTGAGCTCCAGCTCCGCGGCTTTCTCCTCCTCCTTGGCGATGGACATCATCAGCGCGGCGATCCACTGCTTCAGCTGGCTGACCTCCCGGTCCCTGCATGGGGGACCAGCACCTCTCTCAGCCTGCTGGCCTCTGCCGCATGCTGAGGGCTGGGTGAGGCCCAGGGTCAGAGGCGCTGGTGAGATGCAGGAGGAAAAGGTAAGATCTTTAACAATCCACACTAAAAAAAACGAAAACAAAAACCAGCCTTATTGAGGTGTATAATTCACCATAAAATTCTTTTCAAGTGTACAATTCAGTTGTTTCTAGTAGAGTTGCAAAGGTGCACAACCATCACCATAATCTAATTTTAGAACATTTTCACCACCTGGAGAGAAACCCAGGCGGTCACTCCCACTCTTCCATCTCCCCTACTTTGTCTCCTGGATATCTCATTAACATGGAGCTACACGACATTTGTCCCTTTGTGTCTGGCTCTTTCATTCAGCATGATGTTTTCAGGTCTGTCCGTGTGTAGCGCGTATCAGAGCTTCATTCCTTTCTGTGACCACTTGGTCCATTTATGACTGCAATAGTGCATTGTGTGGAGAGACCACACTGTGCTAATGGATTCATTCATCACTGGACATCTGGGTAGTTTCCACCTTTTGGCTCTGGGGAATAATGCTGCTATGGACATTGACAGGACAGGGCTTTGTGAGGACATGTTTTCAATTCTCTTAGGAATAGGATAGCAACAATCAACTTTTACATGAAAGAATATATTAAATTTTTTTTTTAATCTTTCACAATCATGGCAGACACTGACCGTTGTACGTTGGGGTTTCTGGAGCAGGAATCCTGGCTCTTAGGGCTGTCGAGGGGCCATCCCGCATGGGCAGCTGCATGCAAGTCCCGGCCAGAGTGAGCAGCGCATTGGCCACGCAGCCAGCAGTGCCGGGAGGCCTAGAGGTGCCCCTTTCCCCTACGGTGATTCTGTGGCTCTGCCCATTGGTTGATGGAACCTACTGACATTTTCTCGTTTATAGGCCAAGTGCCAATGGGCTGCTGTTCCTTTGCCCACTGGGGGCCACCGGTCTGTCACAGGCACCACCACAGGGCTACGGGCCTCAGTCTCCCGGTGCCCCCCCAGGCTGCAGCCCCATGGCTGTGGGGCTAAGGTCAGAAGCCTGAGCATGAGGGATCCTGACCCGGTCTGGCCAGCTCTCCTGGGCTCTCAGAGGCGGATGGCCTGAGAGGCCACACGCAGCTCACACATACCCTCCCCCCGGGCCCTCGCGGGGTGCACGCAGGTTGCCCGGGACAATAACAGAGGCCGGACCCCCCCCCAACCCTGAGTGCCCACCACAAGGGCGGGTGCGTTTGGGGTCAGGGATGCATCTCCTAAGGGTACAAGACTGCACTCGGTTCTAGCCTGTTTTGTAAAGCTTCCTCTACGTCCAGTGCCTGGACCCATGAGTGACCCTGCAGCCGGCACCTCTGTTACATGGACCAGGTTGGGGGCCGGGGGGTAATTTTGTTGTTCTGTTTCTTCGCCAGGTAATTGGGATAAAAAGGTACCTTTTCCCCACTAGTTCTCTTTAAATGTCAAATGGTTGGGTCACAGGCTTTTCTCTTCCACCAGATCCCACTGGGAAAGGAGAAAAGACTCAGGAAATGCAGGGCATGAGGGCCACACTGCTCAGCGTCGGTCCTCTCAGACCAGCGTGCACATCACCAGCACATCTGTCAGAAACGCAGGGTCCAGGCCCCACCCAGGACCTGCCCAACTAGAGACTTCACTTAACAAGATCCCCGGGAACCCTCCTACAGTGTGGGCGGGAATGCAAGCTGCTGCAGCCACTGTGGAGAACAGTGTGGAGGATCCTCAGAAAGCTAAAAACAGAGCTACCATGTGACCCAGCAATCCCTCTCCTGGGCATATATCCAGACAAAAGTCTAATCCAAAGAGATACATGCACCCCCACGTTCACAGCAGCACTAGTCACAATAGCCAAGACGTGGAAACAACCTAAGTGTCCACTGACAGACGAATGGATACAGAAGATGTGGTGCATATATACAATAGAATACTACTCGGCCATAAAAAAGAATGTAACAGGACTTCCCTGGAAGTTCAGTGGTTAAGACTCCGTGCTTCCAATGCAGGGCGCACGGGTTCAATCCCTGGTCGGGGAACTAAGATCCCACATGCCACAGGGTGTGGCCAAAAAGTAAAAAAAAAAAAATGAAATAATACCATTTGCAGCAACATGGATGCAACTAGAGATTATCCTACAAAGTGAAGTAAGTCAGAAAGAGAAAGACAAATATATGACATCGTTTATATGTGCAATCTAAAATATGCCACAAATGATCCTATCTACGAAACAGAAACAGACTACAGACAGAGATAAAAGACTTGTGCTTGTCAAGGGGGAGGAGGTTGAGGGAGGGGTGGAGTGGGAGTGTGGGGTTAGCAGATCTAAGCTACTATATACAGAATGGATACACAACAAGGTCCTGCTGTAGAGCACAGGGAACTATGTTCAGTATCCTGTGATAAACCATAATGGAAAGAAATATTTTAAAAAAAAAATATATATATATATATATATATATATTTGTGTGGCGGAATCACTTTGCTGTGGAGCAGAAAGTAACACAACATTGTAAATCAACTATACTTCAATTTTTAAAAATACTAAAATTTAAAAAAAAGCAAGATCCCTGGGGGAATCCAATGCACAGCATCTGAGGAGCATTTTGCCACCAAAAAAGTGATCACACAGGGAGGGAACCTATGGGTTGAAAGGGACTTAAAGATACAACTGATTGCAGAGTATTGATCTTATTTAGATTCTAATTCAAATTAATGATTGAAAAACTCCGTTTATGGATTTTGAATATTCAATATTAAGGATTACTTTTTTTAATGATATGATGGTATTGTGGTTAATTTAAAGAGCTCTCATCTTTTTAGAAGTATCTATTGAAATAGTTAAAGATTAAATGATACAACGCCTGGAATTTGCTTCAAAATAATATGGGAGGGACTTCCCTGGTGGCACAGTGGTTAAGAATCTGTCTGCCAATGCAGGGGACATGGGTTTGATCCCTGGTCTGGGAAGATCCCACATGCCGTGGAGCAACTAAGCCCATACACCACAACTACTGCACCTGCGCTCTAGAGCCCGTGAGCCACAACTACTGAGCCTGCATGCCACAACTACTGAAGCCCATGCGCCTAGAGCCCATGCTCCACAACAAGAGAAGCCACTGCAATGAGAAGTCCGTGCACCACAACAAAGAGTAACCCCTGCTCGCCGCAACTAGAGAAAGCCTGCACACAGCAACGAAGACCTAATACAGCCAAAAATAAATATACAAATAAATAAATTTATAAAAATAATATGGGACATAGGGAAGTGGGTGGGGTCTAGGTGAAGGGAGATTGGCTACAAGTTGATCACTGGTGAAGCTTTTGATGGGATCCTGGAGACTCATTATACCAACCTCTCTACTTTTGAAGATTTTTTTTTGATGTGGACCATTTTTAAAGTCTTTATTGAATTTGTTAAAATATTGCTTCCGTTTTTACGTTTTGAATTTTTGGCCCCGAGGCATGTGGGATCTTAATTCCCTGACCAGGGATCGAACCCGCACCCCCTGCACTGGGAGGCGAAGTCTCAACCACTGGACCTCCAGGGAAGTCCCGCCTCTCTACTTTTGTATATGTTTATGTGTTTGAAATTTTCTTAGAGCCCCTGGGCTGAACTGGAGACGTTATAATAGGTTTTTTAGGAGGTAACAAGAAAGAGAATCCCTTCATAGATACCTGGGGGCATATACTCAGAAAGTTTACTGAACTGGTATTAAAGAGAGAGAGAGAGAGAAGCAAGCACAACCAAATGTGAATAAACGTCATTCAAAGGCCATGCAAAAGAGAAGGAGTTACCATATTCCTGCAGAAACAGCAGCAAAAAGAACAAAGATAACATATTTTGAAGTAGGGGAAGATGGGAGAAGTCCCAGGCGTCTACCTCCCCGTCCAGACCACTGTTGCACTGGTAGAAATGTGACGGAGTTCTTCTGTAACTCTGGAGTCTGCTGAGGCTTGCAGCTTCTAGGGGAAGACTCTGATGTAAAACTGTGTTCATTTCTGTCCATTTCAGCACTGAGCACAGTAACAGCTACCTATCCCCCCCACCTCCATCCCTGTGGCAGCATCTGTGCAGGTGTTGTTCCTGGAGCACCTTGCACACCGCTCGCAGGAACCAGGGTGTGCGAAAAAGACCCTGCCCTCCAAATCTCAGGATCTCTGCTTTGATCACTGATTGCTGCTTCTGATTCCCTCTGGTTGACTTGACTTCCAGGGCAGTTAAAGGACTGGAAATATCCCCGCACCCACTTCATTTTTTGCTTCTTTCCTCTTTTGAGAGCCAGACATTAAAGGACAAAGGCGTTAAAAAGCAACATATATGGGAGGAAAATTAGAAAGGGGTCACACAAGACAAGGGAAAGTCTCAGAAAAGACCTGAGACCTTAAGTTTACACCTCAGGCTGATTCTCAGCACAAAGATAGCGTACAACAATCAAAAAAAAAAAAAACAAAACCAATAAACAATGGCAACAATAAACAGAAAACTCTGGGGAAGAGACAGAATGTGATTTCCAGAGTTAACACATTATTAGACTCAAATATTCAGGGTTTACCAAAAGTTCACAAGGCACACATAGAAATGAGAAAGTATGGCCCATTTACAGGAGAAACAAACAAACTGTTCCTTAAAAAAACATGATGGCAGGTATACCACAAAGACTTTTAAAAAACTGTGTTAAAAGGTGCTCAAAGAACTAAAAGAAGATGTGGAGAAAGTCAAGAAAATGATGTGTGAACAAAATGGAAATATCCACAAAGAAGTAGAAAGCTTAACAAGAAATCAGAAAAGAAAACCTGGAGCTAAGAAACACAATAATTGAAATAAATAATTCACTACAGGGATTCAAAGGCAAATTTGAGCAGGGAGAAAAAACAATCAGTGATCTTGAAAAGAGGACGATGGAAACTATGGAGGCTGAGGAACAGAAAGGAAAAGACTGAAGAAAAGCAAACAAAGCCTAAGGAACCTGTAGGACAACAAGAGGACCAATATATGCACTGTGCGGGTCACAGAAAGAGAAGAGAGAGAAAGAGGCGGAGAATATATCTGAAGAAGTAATGGCTGACAAGTTTCCAAACTGGATGAATATAAACATCCAAGAAACTCAAGGAACTGCAAGTATAAGGAAGTCAAAGAGACCTACACTGAGACATATTATAATAAACTATCACAGGATAATCAAAAGCCAAAGAATCTTGAAAGCAGCAAGAGAGAAGCAAATCACCACATACAAAGGATCTTCACTAAGATTTTCAGCACATTTCTCATTAGAAACTGTGGAGGCTAGAAGACAGAAGGCCAATATATTCAAAGTGTTCAAAGGAAAAAAAAAATGTCAACCATGAATCCTACATCTGGCAAAAGGGTCCTTTAAAAGTGAAGAAATCAAGACATTCCCAGATGAACAAAAGCTGAGGGAGTTGGTGACCACTAGAGCTGTCCTGCAAGAAATGCCCAGAGGAGTCCTGCCAGGTGAAATGAACGGTTACTGATAGTAACTTGAAGCCACACGGAGAAATAAAAATCTCAGGAAAGGTAAATACATGAGCAAGTACAAAAGCCGGTATTATGGTAACAGTGGCTTGTAACTGTACTTTCTGTTATTTATATGATTTATAAGACTAATACATTTAAAGAAGAAAAATCAGTAGTGTAAAAACTAATATTACTGAAACTTGTTGGTTTGTAACTCCAAATCTTGTTTTCTACATAATTTAAGAGACTAATGCATTTAAAGAATTATTAGTTTATGTTTGGGGGCACACAATGTATGAAGACATCAGCAACCAAAAGGGGTAGGGACGGAGCTGTAAAGGAGCAGTTTTTGTATGTTATTCAAGTTAAGCTGATATAGATTCAAATTTGAGTGTTATTTATAACTTTAGGTTAGTAAATGTAATCCCCATGGCAACCACAAAGAAAAGAGCTATAAAACATACACAAAAGGAAATGAGAAAGGAATGTAACTATTTCACTACAAAAAAAAGATCAGCTAAACACAAAAAAATGACAGTAATGCAGGAAATGAGAGATTTTAAAAAAAGAGCTATAAAGCTCGATATAGCATGATGACAGAAGTCAGTCCCTCCATATTAGTAATTTCTTTAAATGTAAATGGATTAAACTCTCTAATCAGAAGACAGAGATTGGTAGAATGGGTCAAAACACATGACCCAACTAGATGCTGCCTATCAGAGACTCACAATCCAAAGATACAAGCAGGTCAAAAGTCAAAGGATGAAAAAGGTATTCCATGCAAATATAACCAAAAGATAGCAGGAGTGGCCATATTAATATCAGACAGACTTTAAATCAGAAAAGGCTACAAGAGACAAGGAACAACATTATGTATTAATAAATTATATATTAATAAAAGGTTCAATACAGCTAGAAGATCTAACAATTATAAACATTATAAACATTAACCCACCTAATGACATATCTTCAAAATACTCCTAAGTTCACCAAATAATATTTTGTTATCGAGGTTTAAGTTACATATCAGAAATGTACCCATTTTATGTATACCATTTGATATGGCTTCACAAATGTACATGCTGTGTAAGACCAGCATAATCAAGGTATAGGGCCTTTTCACATTGAAAAACAGTTCCTCAAAAAGTTAAAACTACAGTTACCATATGATTCAGCAATTCCACTTCTGGGCATATACCCACAAAGAACTGAAAGCAGGGTCTTAAATATTTGTACACCCATGTTCACAGCAGCATTATGCACAATTGTTAAAACATGGAAGCATCCCAGTGTCCAACAACAGATGAATGGAGAGACAAAATGTGATCTACACACACAATGGAATATTATTCAGCCTTGACAAAAAAAGGACATTCTGACACCTGCAACAACACAGATGGACCTTGAGAACATTATGCCCAGTGAACTACGCCAGACACAGAAGGACAGATACTGTACGATTCCACTTACATGAGGGCCCTATAGCAGTCATGTCCACAGAGACAGAAAGTAGATGGTGGGAGCCAGGGGCTGGGGAGGGGGAGGGGGGTCAGTGTTTAGTGGGGACAGAGCTGCAGTTTTACAAAATGAAGAGTCACAGGGATGGATGGAGGTGACGGCTGCACAACACTGTGAATGTACTTAATACCACAGAACCACACACTTAAAAATGGTTACCATGGTAAATTTTACGTGGATTTTGCCACAATAAAAAAGAAAAAAAATGAAGAGACCCTTCTCACCCCTCAAACTTGAGAGCCGTGCTCGCCTAGACCCTGGCATTAGGATTCTGGAGGCAACGAATGACACACGCTTGGCTCTGGTTCCTTTACAGGACCTGGGTTTTGTTTGTTTTCCTTGTCTGCTCCAGCATCCTAGCTTTTTCTTCTCGTTCTTACCCCCGTGGAGGTGTCCAGTGGGAGCTCCTCTCCCTGCACCTGGGCCTTGGGTTCAGCCCAGGGCGGTTTTCACCTGCCGGTGCACTGGCTTTTGTCTCTCCTGCCTTCCGTCTGTTGGCGCCTGGAATTCCTCCCACTCGGCACCTGCAGGCGTCTCCCTGGGCCCTGCCCTTTCTCCCGCAGTGCCACCTGTTCTTCTCCTTGGAGCTCTGGTAGCTGCCCCAGCCTACTGCCCGCTTTGCCCGCCTGATTGCCGCCGTGTTCAGTCCTCGTCATGCTCTTCACCCCAGTGGGCTTCGCTGTGCCCAACGGCTCTTTCCCCGGCGGGGGTGAAGCCTCTCAAGAGAGGAATTAAGACGTTCCCCTAATTCTCACAGTGTCTACGTTTACTAGGATTTCTCAAACTCATCCCCTTCGTGAATGTTTTTTCTCATGTTTCCGATGACAGTTTTTGTTTTTTTTTAAATTATCTATTAATTAATTAATTTATTTATTTTTGGCTGCGTTGGGTCTTCGTTTCTGTGCGAGGGCTTTCTCCAGTTGCGGCAAGCGGGGGCCACTCTTCATCGCGGTGCGCGGGCCTCTCATTATCGCGGCCTCTCTTGTTGCGGAGCACAGGCTCCAGACGCGCAGGCTCAGTAGTTGTGGCTCACGGGCCTAGTTGCTCCGCGGCATGTGGGATCCTCCCAGACCAGGGCTCGAACCCGTGTCCCCTGCATTGGCAGGTGGATTCTCAACCACTGCGCCACCAGGGAAGCCCCCGATGACAGTTTTTGTTTGCTTCTCTTTAGAGCTGGAAGTCAGTGCACATCCAGTCCCGGGACCTAAGGTGAGTTGTGTCGCTTTGATTGAGTGTCGGGATGGAGCCTGGGCTGGAGGCTGACATGCCGGCTGGTCTCCGCCGGGCCATGGAGTCTTGTTTCCACGTCTGAGCGGCAGTCATGGGCTGCAGGTGCCTCGCGTGGCTGCCAAGACTCAGCCTACACGGCGTGTGGCCTCAGGCGAGGTCGGCATGGGCAAGTGCTTTCTGCTGGGTGTGGCTGGCCTCATCCTGGTGGCCCCAGCTACTGCCGGGCTGACCCTCACCTCCAGCGACGCTGTCTGGGGTTCTGCTGGACTCCTTCCTGCGCATTTTCTGACTTCCTGGTTGGGCTGGTCCTTCTTGGAGGAAGGTTTGCGTGGTTTCCAGGAAGCGACTGAGGCTTAATTTCTCTTTTCTGCTCCTGCGGTCACTATGGCAGAACTGGGAGGGGCTCAGTTTCCCTCTGGCTGGAGCACCTCCGCTTGGCTTCTCTCTGGTCCCATCACCTCTGCCCTGTCTGGAGACACAGAACTGACCCTGGCGCTCAGGCTCTGTCCTTACCTCGGCCTGTCCTGTGTCTCTTGTGTGTCTCGGGCCCGTCTTCCCGGTCTGGGCTCTCCTTGGCCCTCAATGGAGGGCCCAGGGAGTGAGCGTCTCAACCAGCTCACAGCAGGGAGAGGGCTGGGACCTGAGGGAGGAAGTCAGGGAGCCAGCGTGCAATTCAAGGAGGTGTTCACCCTCAGGGTCGCACACGACTCCTCACACGCGGTACCCTTGACAGTCCTCCCTGACAGAGAATATACGATGCCCTGTCCGCTCGTCCTGTGACCTTACACGCCCAGTCAATGTACAGACGCGACTGGCCAAGTCAGCCTTAAAAGGTCCTGAATTCACCAAATAATATTTTGTGGTTGCGGTTTAATTTTACGTATCAGAAATGTACTATTTTGTGTGTACGGCGGGGCTAGACAAATGTACACGCTGTGTAAGGACCAGCATAATCAAGGTACAGGGCCTTTTCACGCCCCCAAACTTCCTTGTGCCCCTCGGTCTCCTCCCTCCCCTGCCCCAGCCAAAGGCACCTGATGGGCTGAAGTCTGCATTCATTTTGGCTTCTCCGAGATGCTCACACCCTGAACGCAGGCTGAACTCAGCGACTTGCTCTCACCAGTGGAGTGTGGGTAGCACGTCACTTCTGTGACCAGGTTACAGAGGATCCTGACTTCCATCTTGCTAGGAGACTCTCTCCGCTGGCTTTCTGGCTTGCACGCAAGCTGCCATATCCAGGAGCCCACGTGGCAGGGACTGAGGGTGGCCTCTGGCCTAGAACCAGCCAGGAACCAAATCCTGACAGCAGCCGTGTGCAACGAGCTCGGAGCTCAGAGCTCAGAGCCTTGGGATGATTGCAGCCCAGCCTCCACCCGGACAGAAGTCCCCGTGAGGCCCCGGAGCAGAGAAGCCAGCCCAGCCGTGCACAGGTCCCTGAGCCACAGAAAGCCTGAGATAATAAACGTGTATTAGACTGAGCCACCAAGTTTTGGGGTAATTTGCGATGCAGCAATGGATCACAAACATAGTTGGTTCTAGCCCTCCCGATTAATAAGATAGTAGGTGTTCTCCGGTGCCTGGCTTCTCTCCCTCAGGATAATGTGTGTGAGGTTCACCCGCATCATTGCCTGGCTTGATAGTCTGTTCCTTTTTACTGCTCAGTAGATTTCTATGGTGTGTAACGGCCCCCTTTACATGTCCATGCCCTAATCTCACGAACCTGTGAATATATTACATTACCTGGCAAGGGGGAACCAGGGTTGAAGACGGAATTAAGGCTGTTAGCCAGCTAACCTTGAGATGGAGAGATGGTCCTGGATTATCTGGTTGGACCCATTGTAATCACAAGGGTCCTTGTAAACGGAAGACAGAGGCAGGAAAGAGGGTCAAGCAATGTGAGGTGAGGAGGCCTCCACTGGCATTGCTGGCTTGAAAATGCAAGGGCAAGGGGGCCTCTGGAAGCTGGAAAAGGCCAGAAAAGGGCTCTCCTTCAGGGCCTCTGGGAAGAACGAAGCCCTGCCGACACCCTGGTTTTAACCCAGTGAGACCCATTTCGCGATTCTGGCCTCCAGAACTGTAAGAGAATAATTCTGGGTTGCTTTAAGGCCCTCGGTTTGCACTACTTTGTCACAGCAGCGGTGGACACCTACTGAGAGTGCTGTGGGCAGGCCGCACGGTCCCTCCGTTCGCCTGCTGGTGTCGTGTTGTGAGCCCAGCCCTGGGCTGCTCTGCCTGACTCCACTGCGGCGCTCCTGAGAGTTTCAGGACACCGTCTCTAACACGGCCACTCTTGCTTCCCCTGTGGGAATACACTGCTCATCTGCTGTTGTATATGTTTCTTAATACAGACTTCATATTTTAGAGCAGTTTTAGGTTCACAGCAAAACTGAGTGCAAGGTACAGAGATTTCCCGAATTTCCCCTGCCCCCCACCTCCCCCACTATTGACATTCCGCGCCAGGGTGGTCCGTTTACCACAACTGATGAACCCACATGGGCCCATCATTATCACCCAGAATCCATAGTTTACACTGGGGTTCACCCCTGGTGGTGTACATTCTATGGATGTGGGCTTTACCCATCATTGTGGTGTCACATAGAGTATTGTCACTGCCCTAAAAATCCTGTGCTCCCCCATTCATCCCTCCTCCCCCCAACTCCTGGCAACCACTGATCTTTTCACTGTCTCCATAGTTTTGCCTTTTCCAGAATGTCGTATAGTTGGAACCATACGGTTTTGTAGCCTCTTCAGATTGGCTCCTCTCACTTCGTCATATGCAGTTAAGTTTCTTCCATGTCTTTTCACGGCTCGACAGTTCACTTCTTTTTAGCACCAAATAGCATTCCACTGTCTGGTTGTATCTCCTGAAGGCCATCTTAGTTGCTTTCAGGTTTTGAATAAATTATGACTAAAGCTGCTATAAACATCTACGTGCAGGTTTTTATGTAGACATAAGATCTTAACGCCTTGGGTAAACAGCAAGAAGTATGCCTGCTGAATCCTAAGGTAAGAGTACGTTCGGTTTCGTTAGAAACTGCCCAGCTGTCCTCCAAAGTGGCTGCACTATGCGGCATCCCCACCATCACTGATGAGAGTTCCCGTTGCCCCACAGCCTCACCAGCACCTGATGCTGTCAGTGCTCTGAGTTCGGTCATTCTGATGGCTGTGTAATGGTATTTCGGTTTTGATTTTTGTTTTTTGTTTTTGGCCACGCCTCACAGCTTGTGGGATCTTAGTTCCCCGACCAGGGATAGAACCGGAGCCCTCGGCAGTGAAAGCTCGGAGTCTTAACTGCTGGACCACCATGGAATTCCCTCTCATTGTTGTCTTAATTTGCATTTCCCTGAGGACATATGATGCCAAGCATCTTTTCATGTGTTTATTTATCATCTGACTTTTTTTTTTTTGATGAGGTGACAGTTCAGATCTTTGGCCCATTTTTAAAATCAGGTTGTTTATTTCTTATTGTGAAATTTTAACAATATTAAAATTTTAACAATTTTTAACAATATTAAATTTTTAACAATGTATATTTTGGACAACAGCCCTTTATCATATATTTTGTAAATGTCTTCTCCCAGGCTCTGGCTTCTCTTCTCATTCTCTTGACATTGCTTTTCATAAAGCTGAATTTTAAATTTTTAATGAAGTGCACCTTATCAATTCTTTCTTTCACAGACTGTCTTCTTTGGCATTGTATCTAAAAAGTCATCACCGTACCCAAGGTCATCTAGGTTTTCTCCTGTATTTTCTTCTAGTTTTATAGTTTTGCATTTTAGATGTAGGTCTGTGATCCATTTTTGAGTTAGTTTTTGTGAAGGGTGTAAAGTCTGTACCTAGATTCTTTTTTTTTTGCATGTGGGTGTCCAGTTGTTCCAGCACAATTTGTTGAAAAGACTATCCTTGCTCCATCGTACGACTTTTGTCCCTTTGTGAAAAATCAGTTGATCGCATTTATGTGGGTTTATTTCTGGGTTCTTTATTCTGTTCCATTGATCTCTATGTCTATTCTTTTGCCAATTAAGTCTTGAAGTTGGGTAGTGTCAGTCCTCTAACTTTGATCTTCTCCTTCAATACTGAGTCGGCTATTCTAGGTCTTTTGCCTCCACATAAATTTTAGAATTAGTTTTTCAATATCCATAAAAAAACTTGCTGAGATTTTGATGGAGATTGCATTGAATCTATAAATCAAGTTGGGAAGCACCGATATTTTGACAATATTGAGCCTTCCTACCCATAAACATGGCTTGCTTTCTTTTATCAGAATTTTGTAGCTTTCCTCACATAGACCTTTTACATATTTTGTTAGCTATATAAGCATTTCATTTTGGGGGATGCTAATATATCTTCAATTTCAAATTCCACTTGTTCATTGCAAATATATGGGAAAGTGATTGACTTTTGTATATTAACCTTGTATTCTGTAACCTTGCTATAATAGTTTACTAGTTCCAGATTTTTTGTTGATTCTTTCATTTCTTCTACACAGATGACCATGTGTCCTGTGAACAAAGAAGGTTTTATTTCTTCCTTCCCAGCCTGTATACCTCTTATTTCCTTTTCTTGCCTTACTGCATTAGCTAGGACTTCTAGTATGATGTTGAAAAGGAGTGGTGACAGAGGACATCCTTGCCTTGTTCCTGATCTTAGCAAGAAAGCTTTAAGTATGATGTTAGCTGTAGGGCTTTTGTAGACATCCTATATCAAGTTTAGGAAATTCTCCTCTATTCCTAGTTTATTGAGGGTTTTTATGATCAATGAGTATTAGATTTTATCAAATGCTTTTTCTGCATCTATTGATATGATCATGTGCTTTTTTCGTCTTTAGCTTATTGATGTGGTGGATTACATTAATTGATTTTCAAATGTTAAACTAGCCTTGCATACCTGGGAAAAATCTCACTTCATCGTGGTGTATAATTCTTTTTATACATTGTTGAATTTAATTTGCTAATATTTTGTTGAGGATTTTTACATCTCTGTTCATGAGAGATACTGTACTTTTCTTGTAATGTCTTTGTCTGGTTTTGTTACTAGGTAGGTTAACGCTGAATGCTGGTCTTAGAGAAGGAGTTAGGAAGTATTCCCTCTGTTTCTATCATCTGGAAGAGACTGTAGAAAATTGTTATCTCTTCCTTAAATGTTTGGTAGAATTCACCAGTAATCCATCTGGCCCTGGTAACTCGTGTTTTGGAAGGTTTTTTTTTTTAATTTTTATTTATTTATTTTTGGCTGTGTTGGGTCTTCGTTGCTGCATATTGGCTTTCTCTAGTTGCCACGAGTGGGGGGCACTCTTTGTTGCAGTGCATGGGCTTCTCATCGCGGTGGCTTCTCTTGTTGTGGAGCATGGGCTCTAGGCGTGTGGGCCTCAGCGGTTGTGGCACACAGGCTCAGTAGTTGTGGCATGTGGGCTCAGTAGCTGTGGCTCGCGGGCTCTACAGCACAAGCTCAATAGTTGTGGCACACAGGCTCAGTTGCTCCGCAGCATGTGGGATCTTCCCAGACCAGGGCTCAAACCTGCGTCCCCTGCACCAGCAGGCAGACTCTCAACCCCTGCGCCACCAGGGAAGCCCATGGAAAGTTATTAATTATTGATAAAATTTCCTTAATAGACAGGCCTACTCAAATTGTTTATTTGTTATATTTTTAAAGTTTGTGTTTTTTTTAAAGATTTTTTTGATGTGGACCATTTTTCAAGTCTTTACTGAATTTGTTACAATATTGCTTCTAAGTTTTCGGTTTTTTGGCTGTGAGGCATGTGGGATCTTAGCTCCCCGACCAGGGATCGAACCTGCACTCCCTGCAATGTAAGGCGAGGTCTTAACCACTGGACCACCAGGGAAGTTCCAAAGTTTTCTTTTTCTTTTTTCTTTCTTCCTTTTTTTTTTTTTAGAAACGATGGTTGAGTTCATGGAAGTTAAATGCATATGGGTTGTGACTGCCCTGGAAATAAACTGTTGGTGATCTTGGGGATGGCTCAGCTGGCTGAAGACCAGCTACCAGACAGCCCCTCCAGGATTCTGCTATGAGGCATATGGGTTGCATGTGTACGTCCTCTACCAGGTTCTTGGAGTCTGGGAGGCCGCCTGCCTCTCCCCAGCTCATCTCTGTTTGTACCTCTGCCACCTCCCAGGTTCAAGGAAACAGTCTTTCCTGAGAGCTTAAGTTTCTGTATTATTCTGGAGACTCTCAGTAGGAAATTCTCCAAGGCAGGATGCAGGCCAGCAAGACATGCGCACTCAAGAACATGGTTCCCCTGGGACATCATAGCCCTGGGCTGGCTCCCACCTCAGGGTTTTTACACGTGCTTTCCCTCTGCGTGCAGCCCTCTTCCCCCAAGATCTCCGTGTGGCTTTCCATCGCTCAGGAAGTGCCTGGCTTAAAGGACACCTTCCCCTGGAAGCCTCCCCTACCCTCTCCCATCTGCTGCGACACTCCACTTTGGCCTCCTTCTTATATCACTCTTTCTTTTCCTCCTAGCATGTGTTACTACCTACAAGTCAAATCTGTGAGCCTCTAAGTCTGCTCCCATGGGCTGTCAGCTCATGAGGCAGGGCCTTACCTTATCCCTGGAGAGCCTAGACCCCAGCCTGATCCAGAATAGGTGCTTAGTCACTGTTCGGGAATAAATGGATGATTCCTGGCTCCCAGCAGGCCTCGCGTGGTGCCCCAGCCTGACCCTGCCCAGACCAGCTCTGGGGGGCCTAGTGTCAGCAATAAGCCCCTGCGCGAGAGGTCCTTGGAGATTTCCCCCTCTGGGTACAGGCTGCTCCAGGGTGGGGAGGGGCCTGACCTGCTCCCAACCCCAGCCCCCTGCCCAAGAAGACACACCCTCTCCCCAGAGCCAGGCCTTAAGTCTTCAGATGGAGCTTTCCAGAAAACTGAGGCCAGGGCAGGGCAACTGAAGCCATGCACAGGGTGGGGAGTGCACAGCCAGCTCCCAGTTGCTGTGGGAGGCCCCAGGATGAAAGCCAGTGACCGAGCCCCCTCGCTGCCCGGGCGCCCGGCGGCCTGAGACCTACATGCGGATCTGGGTGTTTTTCAGGGTGAAGCTCAGCTCCTCCAAGGCCTCCTCCATCTCCTGGGTGTTCTGGACCAGCGAGAGGTTCTGCTCTTCCAGCTTCACGAAGACATCCAGGAGCTGCTGGGGCTCTGTGAAGTACAGCTCCAGCTCCCGCTCCTGCAACCAGAGCCACGTGGGGTTGCTGGACGGTGCGGGCCCGGCTCCTGTGGCCCCCGCCCAGAGCGGGCACTGACCTCCCCGGCGCCGTCTGGGTCCTCCTGCACGGGGAGGGTAGAACGGGCCCTGCGGAGACACGGGGTCGGGGAGGCCTGAGGGCGTGACGCCTGGTGTTGCCCGCCCCTCGTCCCCTCCTCTGTCCCTCAGGTGGCCGAGGCGGTGGCGCCAGGCTCCTCAGCCCCCGGCTGTCACACAGCAGCCAGGGGCAGAGTGTCAGCACCCAACTAGCTCCTCTTGTTCCGGTCAGGCTGCAGCTCGCGTCCTCCCGGGGCCTGTGAGCCCCCGTCCCGAGGCGGCTCTGCTCCCGCCCCACCGGCCCCTTCCCGCACTCCAGGTGCTCGGCAGCTGTGCACCTGCGGCTCCCCGTTCACCGTGGGCCTCTTCTCCCCACCTCCTCTGTCAGGTTCGGCCGTGGCACGTGTCCTTGCTGGTCCCACGCACAGCTGTTGTGACACGCGTGCCACGGGGCAGGGACCGTGCTGGGCGGGCCCAGAGGCCACAGGAAAGGCTGCTTGGGCCGTGACACTGCAGGGGGCCCTGGACCGACCTCAAACGTGCTTTCGTCGCCCCTCCCGGCCTGCTCCAGCCTGCACCCTAGCAGACACGCAGGTTCTGCTGGCCCCGGAGCTGGCGAGGGCGGCTTGCAGCCGGGGCAAGCTGGGCCGAGGCCTGAGAGACTCCAGGCCCCGACCTTCGTGAAGTACGGAGGTGACAGCGCAGGGCCCACGCCGACAGCTAACACACTCCCAGGCCTGTGCCCCAGCCCGTGTGCACATTGACGCCCATTCGGCAAATGAGAAACGTGCTGCCCAGAGAGCCAGTCACCTGCCAGGGTCACCGCTAGGACACTCTCGGCCCAGAAGGTGCCCTTCTAAGAATCCTCCTTCCAGGAGGACAGAGCCCGGGGCTGGGCTGGACGTTAGCCCCCACTTGCCCTCTCGGCCGAGTGCCTTGTGCAGCCCACGACCTGCCCACACGTGCTCAGTGGCCCTGGTCACATGGCTAGTAGAGGGCGGGGCCAGACCTCTGTTTTCAGGGTCTGTCCCGACAGGAGCCTGCCACTGGGAGCTCCAGGGCTGAGGGCAACCCAGGGCGAGGAAGCACACACATGTAACCTCTTCAGCTGGAAACAGCACCACCGACAGGGGTTCCAGGGACCACGGTTAACCTGTTGCGTGTGCCTGGCTTGTGCAGTCGGTGATATGTCAATAACACTACAGTATCAGAGAAGAAAGTAACAGAAGGTCTAAGTGCGACCATGGCAGTGCTTTGCTGCAACTTCCTGGCCTCTGCAGCCCTGGCCCCGAGGGCAGGTGCTGGAAGCAGAGCCAGGGCTCCCGCTTTGCCTGGCTGCTCAGTGCCCCAGTCTCCACCCCGCCGCGTGGGCAGCCCCGCAGGAGGGGCCGGGGTTTGGGGTGGCTGGGCTGGAGGAGCGAGGGGACAGGGAGGAGGGAGTGGGGCAGGAGGTCTGTCCCGCTGTCACCTGTCACAGCTGGAGAACAGCGGGGGTGGAGGGGGGGTGTCAGGGCACTGCAGGAAGAGACCCAGGAGAGCGCAGGGGGGCTTGGTGGTCCCAGAGGTGGGTGTCGGAGGGACCACGCGGCAAGTCACCAGGTCTGGATCTGTTTGATTTCTGTTTGTCCCTTACCGTGTTTTTTAAAAGACCTAAAAGTAACTGTCACAATTAAAATTTGGGACTTTTATATGAAAATCCAGACTTCCTGATTCTCTTGAAAGGCTCGGGGGCTCTCCCAGCCGCCAGCCAGCACTCCTGCCACAGAGGGCATGGGCAGGTGCGTCCTGTCCCAGGCGCCCACCTGGCTGCTTCATCTGTGTCTGTCCCACCAGCGCCCAACTGGGCCACCCCAGGCTCAAGTTCACCAAATCAGAGAAAAAGAAAGCTTTGCTTGGGAAACATCTTGCTTTTCAGGCTTAAGTCTGACTCCAGACCGTCCAGGCTAGAAACAGGCCCTCCTCACCCTCTCCCCCAAGCCGGGGTGCCCCTGGCCAGAGCCACTGGGGACCGCTCCGCAGCAGGCCAGTCACCTCCGTCGCCCCCCCCCACCAAGCCCACTCACCTTCTGGGGTCCAGCCTGCCAGGCACACTGGGCTGGGTGCCCTGCTGGTGGTGGAGAGTGCCGGACGGGACCTGCCTTAGCTGCGCCACCTGCAGGAGCCTGGCAGGCTTCTTTGGGCCCTGCTCCTCTGGAGGAAGCAGAGGAGGGCTGTCCACGTGCCCCAGCCCGGAGCAGGGCCCCCCCAGCCTGGGGCAGCTACATACCTCTGAGGCCCGTCTGGGCCTTGACCTCTGGCCCTACAGGAAGCAAGGGAGGAGCCTCAGGTGGCTCAGGGGCACAGGGTTCCCCAGGACCCTCCCCGAGGGCCCCCTCAGCAGCAGGGGCAAGGTTTGCTTTGAGAGCCGGCAATTCTCCCAGGAGTGTGTGGGCTGAGCCCGGGGGGCTCTGCAAGCGGGGGAAGGGGCCTGGCCCGGGGCCTGGAGCCGGCTGGACACAGGCTCCAGGGGCACCCGGCACGCCCTCTCTCTCCTGCTACCTCCGTCCCCAAGTGCAGAGAGCAGCGCGTTCTCCTCGAAGGCCTCGACCGCCTCCTTGGTCCTCGCGAGAGCCGAGCGCTTTCCCTCCCGTTCCGCCAGCCACTCCGGGGGCGACAGCTTGTACAGGAAATCCCTGTAGACCTTGTAATGCTGCAGAGTGTCTTCAGATTTGGCGATTTCACTAGACCCGGGAGGGGACGGGCAAAGTCAGGCTCCGTCCCTGGGCGCCTTGGAGGGGAGGCCGGGCCCAGAGCTCCCAGTCCTCCTGGAGGACGGGCCCCGGAACACCGCGTGCGGGGAAGGAGGCCGCCCTGCCGGGACCAGCACGGCTCACGCCCCCCGAGCTGCAGCCGCTCTCTGGGTGGAGCGAGCCCTGTCCCGGTGGCGTGGCCTCAGGAAGGCCACCGACTCCCTCCTGGCCTCGGTCGCCTCGTCTGAAAAAGCCCCGCAGGGCTTGGGGTCCCTGAGAGAGCCGAGGTTCAGAGGTGTGTGTTGTATGGGGCTCCTGTGGCTCCCGGAGATGTGCTGGCGGGGATGGCGCAGGGCCCAGCTTGCCGCCTGGCCTCACCTCTTGAGGTTCATGACCTGGGTGGTCAGATCACGGATCTCGAGGATCTTCTCCATCTTCGCTTTGGACTCCTTCTCAGCCCTGGGGGTGGGGAGGGGAGGGAGCCAATCACAGGGTGTTCAGGAGGGGTGTCCACTCTGCCTTCAGTCAAGGCCGGAGGTGGGGGAGCTGCCAAGGAGGGGCCTGGGTGGGTGGTGGGTGTGAGCAGGCCGGGGTCAGGGCTGGCTGGGTGGTGGGTGTGCCCAGGCCCAGGGTGAGGCTAGGTGGGTGGTGGGTGTGAGCAGGCCGGGGTCGGGGCTGACTGGGTGGTGAGTGTGCACAGGCCGGGGTCCGGGCAGCTCACACTCTCAGGGCCTGCACGGAGCTGCGGTTGTTTTCCCTGAGGAACTCGTCAAATAGAGCAGCGTCCTTCTCCAGAAACTTCTCCGCCTGCTCCAGCTCGGCCTCCTCCTTGGCCGCCAGCCTCTCCAGCCGCTGGATCTCGTTCCGCTTCATATCCAGGGCGTACTGAGGGCACCGGAGCGGGAGTCACGCCCCTCACAGGGACAGCCCGCTGGGCCCGCGGGACAGCCAGCCTACCTGGATGAGGAACATTTGCCGCTTCTGGTCGATGTAGCTGTTTATGTTATCAGGTTCCATCTTCCTCTCTGCAACAAGAGGCATGAGGCATCTGGGGCGGGCAGGCGGTGGGAGAGAGACCCAAGCCTGCAGCCTGGGATGGGCACAGCCAGGCAGTGTGGGGCCAGCCTGCCGGTCTGGTGCTATGCCTGGCTGTGAGGCCCAGATTACTACAGGGACCGCGAGAGAGCCAGCTCTGGCTCCAGCAAAAGGAAAGCAGGCTCTGCTGATATAGTACAGTCTCCATGGCTAGAGACTGGCCAGGTGGGAAGTGCTTCCGTATGTCCGACTTGAGCCTCTCTTGCTGTAGCACCCTTCTCACCTGGAATGAAGCTCTGGACACGCCCACCCTGGAAGTCTTACCTGGCTGGACTTAATGATGAAAGGTCTATAGGCCAGGACAGTGAGAGAATGGGGGCGGTGAGAGAAAAATGGGGCAGCATGATTTCTCCTTGGGGTGCCCTAAGCCTCCAGGGCACAATGTGGGCAACAGCTAAGTCTACCCTGGCAGGGTTTAAGCCAGGCAGAAGTTAAGGTGGGTATCGGGACCACCTCCCGGAGTACCATCAGGGAGGCATCGCAGTTGGGCTCAAGGCCCATGCGGGCCTCCTTCCCTGCCTTCCTCTCCAGGAAGGCCTGGAGGCTCCCCAGCTATGGACGGAACCGTGGGGCTCTCGGCCTTTTCCCTCAAATCCTCTCCTTTGCTGAAGAACCCGGTGTGGTACAGGAGTTCCGTTTTCAGTCTAGATGTCTGGCCTGGCCTCCCTGGGCTCATCACTGGAAGTCAGGCCTGCTGGGTCCAGCCTTCCCCACCCAGACGCCACGTGCTGCTCCCAGGTCTTAGAAATGGACAGCGAGGCAGAGACAAAACACATGCAGTGCTGCTTCCCTGGTGCAGAGCTCCACACAGAGAACGTCCAAGCAAGCTCAGGGCTTCCTACCCAAAGCAACAAGCCTCGGGCGTCGGGGGTAGAGGCTGGGGCTCTCTCCACGCTCAAAGTCACATTCAGGGCCCCTGTAGCCCATGGGGTCCAGGACTCTCTGATCTCAATCGCTTCTTTCTAGTTTAGTGGTTTATACTTCACTGGTAGAGTATTAGTGCATTTTTAGTACTTCAGATTTCCTACAGGGTCATAAAAATAATAACAGGTCACACACACACACGGCTCCCTCTCACTACATACAGTGTCTGAAGACGTTGAATCGCACCACCCATGAGGCTGGTACTGTTCCCAGCCAGGAGAGGAAGCTGCGGTACAAAGCTGACTTGCCCCGGACAGAGAAGCCACTCCGTGCTGAAGCTCAGATGCTCGCCACCAAGGGAAATGCCTACATTTTATACATTGTCCAGCCTGCATTCACCGTGCAGGTTAGCATTCAGAATGCACGCAATGTTGGGGTTCAAAGGCTCTTAGAGCAGCAATCCATGTGGAATTGATCTTTGTACCCCGGGAGGCAAAGGTCAGGCACAGAGAAGATCCCCGCCACACACACACACTGCACCACAGCCCCGCATCTCCCAAGCCCTTTAAACGCACTGCTCAGACCACAAGGGCAAAGACGGGATTCTGGGACTTCGGGGCTGGGGGGCAGGGGGAGGGGTGCACCTCGGGTCATGGCGAGCTTCCAGGCCGTTTGCTCGCGGAAGATGCGTAGCTGCTCTGCGCGCGCCTCCCGGTCCGCCACCTCACCCTCCAGCTGCAGCTCGCGCCGCAGGCTGGCGTGCCTGGCCGCCACTTGGGACGAGTAGGTCATCTTCTCGTGCACCCGCAGCTGCTTCTGTCGCTCCCGATGCTGGGGGGGCGGGGTAGAGGAACGGGGTCGGGCGGGGCTGCACGGGGCCAGCCACCCACCCTCTCCCGCCCACCAGTCCTCTCCGCGTCGCCCTATCCGGGGCGGCGGGGGCTTCGGAAGCGCGCATGCTGCGGAGGCGCGCACTTGGCCGTGTGGCGGCGCACACGTGCGGAGGGGCTTGCGGACAAGACCCTGGGGCTGTGAGCCTGCGGGAACTGCTCTGGCTTCCTGAGCACAGCTGCCCAGGGCTTGACAGGGAGGCGGGGCGTCAGATGAATCCCAGGATGCGGGTCAGATGCGCATTCCAGATCAGTGGTGCAGGGACACACTCACTAGAGATGATCCTCGTTTGTCTGAAGTTCACACTTAAACTGAGTGTCTTGTATTGTGCTTTGCTAAATCTGACAAACCCACGTTGAGGAAAACTAGATCCTCGGAGTTTCCAAAAGAAACTGCAAATCCCGAGTTTGATCTGCAAGCTCCCTACTCACTGTGGGCAGCCCGTGGTCACGTGCGGGGGTCTGCACCTCCCTATTCCCCACCCTGCCTGGCCTCTGGCCAGCCACCCCCAGGACTGCATCCCGCCCCAGCCCTGCACTTGGGAGGGTCTCAGGATAGGGTGGGGTGAGGGACTCTTCTTCCCGAGGCCTAGTGCCCTGCTGTCCAAGCCCTGGGGATCTTGCTGGCTCAGGACCCCAACTGCCTGATCAGATAAGCCCTCACGTGGGTCTTCATTTGGCTTCTCCTGGTCAAATTCTACTTCCTGCTGGTCCTGCCGCGTGCAACACCTCTTCCACCTCTAATCTGTGGCGGGACCCTAATTTGCACATCCATGTACAATGAAGTTGGGAAAATGTCACCCGCTAGAATTCCAGGGGCAGAAGGTCTGCAATTTAAAGACACTGGGCAGCTGCGTGGGGTCAGCGTGAGGAGGTCGGGGGCTGTGCTGGGCGGAGGAGTGTGAGGTGGGGACAGGGGCTTTGGAAGGAAGGCAGAGGCTCCTGAGGCTGGGCCAGGCTGGGGGAAGGAAGTCCAGGCTGCGCCGGCACTGTTGGAGAAAGGGGAAGTCCTGTGTGTGCGTGTTGCCACAAGCGCCACTCAGGGTGGCTCTGTGTCTCTGTCGCTCCTCCTTCCAGGCAGGAGGTGGGGCACACCGACGGCACCGCCTGGGTCCTAGGCACAGGGCTGGGGCTGGAGGACCTGCAAGTCCCTGTGTGTCCTTGGTCGGGGTCACGGAGGGAGCCACTGCTCTAAGGAATCTCAGATGCTGAGCCCTGAGTCGGGGTGGACACAGTCAGCCCATGAGGGAGCGCGGGACGCAGGCCTTGCCTGTGCGTGTGAGAGTGCGTCCCAGAAACCCGGCCTGTGTGTGTGTGTGTGTGTGTGTGTGTGTGTGTGTGTGTGGCCTCCCAGAATTCCAGTGAGAGGGGACTGTGCAAGGTCAGAGCACGCGGGGGGTTTCCGAGGGCCTTGAAGGTCAGGGAGAGTCTCAGGAGGGGACAGCATCTCATGCAGGGGGCGGCAGAAGTTAAGGCATGGTGGCCGAGGCTGTAGCCACAGAAACGCCCCCACCCTGACAACAGCCCAGGAACAGTGGTGATGAAGCTGGTAAGACAGTGGGACAAGAGACCTGGGGCCAGGCAGCTGCGAGCTGCTTTCATCGCAAGTGGTGAGCCACTGACTATTCCAGAGTGAGAGAGTGACCTGAGCAAAGTGCAGTCTGGCTGCGGCCGTGTGAGGGAGGGAGGAGCTGCGGGCAGGCTGCTCCTCGATAGGTACTCACTAATAGAGACTTAATCCGCTCCTGGTCTCTGAGCAAGAAGAAATCCACGTCCCCGGACACATGGAAAGGATTAGCCGACTGGTCGGGAACAATCGCAGAACCTGGGGAGGGAGATGCCTCGCTGGAGAAACAAGCCAGCTCTTCCAGCCGGTGATCTGGGCCTCCTCTGGGGTCCCGGCACCCTCCCTGCCCAGCAAGGGAGCTTCCATGAAAGCACAAGCGAGCAGCGAATGTTCTCTTGGATCCAACTGTGCCTGAAGTCCACCCCTGGACCTTCCAGCTCTGTAAACTTACCTGTCTGGTTTAACCTCTTTGGACTCGGGCTTCTGTCCCTGCCATCTGAAAGAGACCTTGTGAACACACACCTTCCTGTGTCTCAGACCTGTGCTACGTTCCTGGCCCTGTGTCCTCTCTCACTTAAAGTCTCAGGAACCCCCAGTCCATAGGGGAGAGAAGCTCCACCTGCCCTTTGTAAGTGATGGAAGCAGCTGCCCCGGGGGCTGAGGCACCTGCCTGCGGGGGGCAGGGGGAGCCCTGCGCTTTGTCCTTGCAGGGGTCTCCCTGAGCCTCCCAGGGGAAGGCTGGGCTTGGGAGCTGGTGAGGGCAGAGTGCCTGACGTCTGGGAAGGCAGGGCAGGAATCTGGGAGGTGAGGGCTGCCAAGGACCGCAATCCTGCTGCCTCCCTCCCAGTAGTAAGGGGGAGGTTCCCACAGCACAGCTCACAGGTGTCAGAGAAGATGGAACCCAGGGCACCAAACTAAGGGCTTAAAACTATGGTTGCTTCTTCCCCCACTACCTTTGATTCAGAAGAAACAGGGTTTATTGTTAAAAAAATATATATCAAAAGTAAAAGAAAATATCATGTATAAAAAAGAACTCCTCCATTTTAAACAACTGCTGATAACATTTCTAGGGGTATTTTTTTTCCTAATACTTTTCAATACACATTTTTGATAATTCCATACCTTCCTTAAAAAAAAAAAAACACTTGGGGGCTTCCCTGGTGGCGCAGTGGTTGAGAGTCTGCCTGCTAATGCAGGGGACACGGGTTCGAGCCCTGGTCTGGGAGGATCCCGCATGCCGCGGAGCGGCTGGGCCCGTGAGCCACAACTACTGAGCCTGCGCGTCTGGAGCCTGTGCTCCGCAGCAGGAGAGGCCGCGATAGTGAGAGGCCCGCGCACCGCGATGAGGAGTGGCCCCCGCTTGCCGCAACTAGAGAAAGCCCTCGCACAGAAACGAAGACCCAACACAGCCATAAATAAATAAATAAATAAATAAAATTTAAAAAAAAAAAAACACTTGACAGTTACTAATTCTTTGTGAACAGCATAAGGAAATATTAAGGGCTACCGTAACTCACTGCTCCACGTGGCACACTCGCATGGCAAACGCGGTCCCCACGGCCCCGCCCTGGACGTCCCGAGTCCTCCACTGCGCCATCACTGACTGGCCCTCGGAGTGATTTTCCGAAGGGAGACTAGAGGGCTGTGAGCAGTTTCCAGGCTTCAGAGACTTAGGTTGACCTGCCTTCCTGGAGGTCGGTCCCATTCTACGCCCTCACCCCCAGAAAGAGGATGCCGTTAAAGGGACATGAAGTTATGCCCTGACAGTCTCAAAGCACCTCCACACAAGACATGTGTCAGTTCCCACAGGGAAACGAGCTTGCAGTGGAGAAGCCTGGCAGCCCCCACATCAGCCCAGGTGAGAGGGGTCTGCATCCCGACCCCGGACGTGCCCAGGACGCTTCATCTGCATCCCTCATGAGGAGGGCTCAGAGAAGCCCAAATACGGGCACGCTACAAAACCTTTTACTCTTTTTGCCACTTTTCTGTAAGAATTAGCTCCTATCAGAAAAGAGTTTTAAAAACTGAGTCGTGCTCAGACTGAGAAGAATAGAGAAAAATTATCTGCTCCTTGCCCCAGCCCAGGGGAGGAAGTCAGCAGGGGCCGTGTCAGTTCCACCCTGCCTTCTGGCAGTGCAGCCGGCCTCTGTGGAAGAGGTTAACTGCGGTAGTCAGCAAGGACTAATGTTCCTAACGACCCTATGAGGTGGGAAACACTGCGACCCCTGTGAGGAAACAGAGGCACCGAGAGGTTAGAAGCCCCTCAAGGCCACGCAGCCGTAAGTAGCTACGCCGAGACCAGCTTCCGAAGCAGAAACTGCATCTGCATTCAGGGAAGAAGGGAATGTTTAGCGCTAATGTGAAGGGAATCAGTGGGTGATGTGAAGACGAGCCCCAAACCCAGAATGGTGATCATTCCAGGCAGAATGTTCCAGAAACTCAGTCGGTTTAACACATACACATCAAGCAATGTACTACACCCCATTAACAGAATGAGGAAGAAAATTATACGATCATTTCAATAGATGCAGTAAAAGTGCTTTTTAAGATTCAAAACTTACTTTGAATAAAAGTCTTAGCAACCTAGGAGTAGAAGCAGACATCCCTGATCTGATCAAAGGAAGTATGGTGAACTGACTCATGGCCCCCAAAGACGTCCGTGCCCTAGTCCCCAGCCTGTGACTGTGTTCCCTTATAGAGAAAGGGGATTTCGCAGATGTGATCACGGACCCTGAGACGGGAAGATGGTCCTGGATTATCCACATGGGCCCAATATAATCACAAGGGGCCCTATAAGACAGAGGTCTGGAGCAGCAGGAGGAGGGGGGGCAGCAGAAGCAGAGCTGGAGAGATGCCACGGAGACGGGAAGATGCTGCTCTCGGGGGTGGAGGAGCGCAGGCGCCTCTAGAAGCTGCAAAAGGCAGGAAACAGATTCTCCCCTGGAGCCCCAGAAGGAGCCAGCTCTGGGGGCACCTTGACTCCAGCCCGGTAAGATTCATTTTGGACTTCAGATTTCTAGAACCCTAATAAATTTGTGCGTTTTAAACCACGGAGTCTGTGGTAACTTGTTACAGCAGCAATGGGAAACTGATCCGTGTCTCCATAAGAAACCGCTAGGTAAAATATTTCCCCCCAACATTGGAAACAAGGCATGGATGCCTATCTTAGCAGTGTTGTAATGAGGGTCCTCATGATGCCATAAGGCAAGAAAAAGAATAAAAGGTGTAAGGATTGGAAAGGAAGGGAAAATAATGTCACTCAAGGTGATGAAGTAGAGTAGAAAATCCAAAAAACCTACAAACAAAATGGATACAATTAGATCAACTAGGGATGGTTTGTAGATCTTGTGAAATGAAAAAAAAGTGCACAGAAGATACAATAAACCTATATCTTCATGCCGTTGGGGGACAGCAAAGAGTTTTAAAACAGGACTTGAAAAGTACTAACCACAAGGAAGTGATCAGTAAATTGAACTACGAAAGTAGAAACTTTTGTTTATTAAAAGGCACCACGAAGAGAGAGGAGGCAACCCACACAGTGGGGGAAGGTATTTGCAATACTTAGAACTGGCAAATGATTTGTAATCAGAATATGTAAAGAGCTCCTAGGAATCACTAAAATAAGGAGACAGACAACCCAATAGAAAAGTGGGCCGAAAGCAGGAGGAACAGGTGCTTCACAGCACAGAGTCATCAATGTCCCATAAACATAAGTAATCGCCCTCACTGGTCACAGGGAACATGAGATACTAATGCACACCCAAAGGACCAGGTAATACAAAAAGGAAGTATGTGTGCCTGGTGTTGGAGAGGTGTGGAGCAACTGGAACCCTCACACCTGTTGGTGGGCTGTGAACTGCTACAGTCGCTCTGGAAGATTGTTCAGCGGCAGCTACGAAAGTTTAACATCCAGCCAGCAATTCCTCTCCTCCCTATACACCCAGGGGAAACAGCCCCAGAATGCCACACACAAGAATGTTCACAGCGGGGGGCCCTCAAGATGGTGGAGGAGTAGGACGACGTGGAGTTCGCCTCTCCCCAGAAACGCATCAAGAATACATCTACGGGGCTTCCCTGGTGGCGCAGTGGTTGAGAATCTGCCTGCCAATGCAGGGGACACGGGTTCGAGCCCTGGTCTGGGAAGATCCCACATGCCGCGGAGCAACTAGGCCCGTGAGCCACAACTACTGAGCCTGCACGTCTGGAGCCTGTGCTCCGCAACAAGAGAGGCCACGATAGTGAGAGGCCCGCGCACCGCGATGAAGAGTGGCCCCCGCTTGCTGCAACTAGAGAAAGCCCTCGCACAGAAACGAAGACCCAACACAGCCAAAAATAAAAATAAAAATTAATTAATTAATTAATTAAAATTATTAAAAAAAATACATCTACGGTGCTTCCCTGGTGGCACAGTGGTTGAGAACCCGCCTGCCAATGCAGGGGACCCGGGTTCGAGCTCTGGTCCAGGAAGATCCCACATGCCACGGAGCAACTAAGCCCGTAAGCCACAACTACTGAGCCCGCGTGCTGCAACTACTGAAGCCTGTGCACCTAGGGCCCGTGCTCCACAACAAGAGAAGCCACAGCAATGAGAAGCCCGTGCACTGCAACGAAGAGTAGCCCCTGCTCTCCACAACTAGGGAAAGCCTGTGCGCAGCAACGAAGACCAAACCCAGCCAAAAATAAATAAAACAAATAAATTTATTTAAAAAAGGAAAAAAAAGAATACATCTACAAATGGAACAATTCTCACAGAGCACCTGCTGAACACTAGCAGAGGACCTTGGACACCAAAAAGGACAAGAAAGATCCCCCCCCCCCATAACCAGGTAGGATGAAAGAAAGAAGAAGGGAAAAGGAAGAGGAGAGGAAGCGGGATGGGACCCGCACCCCTGGCAGGGAGCTGAAGGAGAGGAGAGGCCCCCACATGCAGGGAAGCCCCCTCACCCGCAGGGAGATCAGCTGGGACAGAAGGGGAGCTTCGGGGCTCGGAGGAGAGCCCAGCAACTGGTCTGTTGCAGGCAGGACAGACTGAGACCTACACAGATTGTCCGTGCCACAGCCCTGCGAGCCCCAGCCTGAGAGGGTGTCCACTGGTGCCGACAGGGGCTGGGTGCTGGAACGCGGGGTTTGGAGAGCCGACCGGGGAGGGGACTGATGTTAGCTGTGAGGAGGCAGCCTGAGGGGACGGGATGAGCAGCTCTGCCACCGGGATGCTCACAGAGGAAGCGCCAGAGGCACCATTGTTGAGTCACGTGCAAGGGGCGGGGCCACCGGAGCAGCCTCGCGCTGGCCCCTGCCTCCACGGGGTACCAGGGAGGGCTCCCACGCCCGCCATCACCTCCTCCGTCCCCACCCCAACCTGGCGCCCGCTCACCCCCATCGCCCCTGGACAAGCTCACGTGTTCAGTCGTTACCCAGCACCCTCCCGCCTGGGCGCCCGCTCACCCCCATCGCCCCAGACAAGCTCACGTGTTCAGTCACTACCCCAGCACCCTCCCGCCTGGGTGCCCGCTCACCCCCATCGCCCCTGGACAAGCTCACGTGTTCAGTCGCTACCCCAGCACCCTCCCGCCTGGGCGCCCGCTCACCCCCATCGCCCCTGGACAAGCTCACGTGTTCAGTCGCTACCCCAGCACCCTCCCGCCTGGGCGCCCGCTCGCCCCCATCACCCCTGGACAAGCTCACGTGTTCAGTCGCTACCCCAGCACCCTCCCACCTGGGCGCCCACTCGCCCCCATCGCTGCCTCGGCTCCTTGCTGCCTCACAGCTCGTGGGCTCTGGGGCAACCTCTGGAGCAGACTCTGGTGGGAGGAACGCATGCAGGGCTGGGGCTGAAACCACAGCTGAGCCCCAGGGGCCATGTGACTAAGGAAGAAGAGCTAAAATCTCTCCTCGCAGCTGCGTTACACCTCCACTGACAGCTTCCTAAATGCAGCGCCTGTGAAACATGTGAAAGAACAAGTGCTTCTGCAGGTGGGATGGGTCTGGCTTTAGCAGCTCTGGGCTTTGTAGGCACGTACACATGGGGGGTGGGCCAGGCCAGAGTCTGAGCTGCCCCCATAGCTCCCACAACAGGTCCAGATGCACAACTACTGCAGTCCTGGGACCTGACCTCACTGGATCTGTGCAGGTGGCCTGGTGAAAACAACACCTGAGAGTCACCAGGGCCAACTGCCGGCACGCCCACAGTTAAGGCAGAACCGAGAGCAGTGCCAACAACAGTGTACTCTGTGAGCCCATACAACGGGCAAAAGGGGACACAATAGAGCACATACACAGGTGAACAGCTCCAGTGGAGGAAAACTCCGGCTTCTCTCCCAGTGGGAGCGCTCCAATCCTGCCTACCTCACACCGGAGATCAGAAACACAGCTCAGAAACAGATCTGGGGGCCTCTACTCCAATAACTAGGGAGCAGACCCTGCCCCTGACAGGGCAGTGACAACCACAGAACCCAGGGGAGGCCCCGCTCAATATCTAGGGCAGGCTCTGGTCACCACAACACCAATCAAACCCTCTATCAAGGGGATAATGGCACAAGCCTCTGGACCAACCTCACCCACTAGGTGGCAGACACCAGAAGCAAGAGGAACTACAATCCTGCAGCCTGTGGAAAGGAGACCTCAAACACAGTAAGTTAGATAAAATGAGACAACAGAGAAATATACTGCAGACAAACGAGCAAGGTAAAAACCCACAGCACCAAATAAATGAAGAGGAAATAGGCAATCTAACTGAAAAAGAATTCAGAGTAATGATAGTAAAGATGATCCAAAATCTTGGAAATAGAATGGAGGCACGGATCAAGAAAATACAAGAAATGTTTAATAAAAACCTAGAAGAACTAAAGAACAAACAATCATGGATGAACAACACAATAACTGAAATGAAAAATACAATAGAAGGAATCAATAGCAGAATATCTCAGGCAGAAGAACGGATAAGTGAGCTGGAAGATAGGATGGTGGAAATAACTGCCGAGGAGCAGAATAAAAAGAAAAAAAATGAAAAGAAATGAGGACATGGCTTCCCTGGTGGCGCAGTGTTGAGAGTCCGCCTGCCAATGCAGGGCACACGGGTTCGAGCCTTGGTCCGGGAAGATCCCACATGCCATGGAGCAACTAAGCCCATGCGCCACAACTACTGAGCCTGTGCTCTAGAGCCCACGAGCCACAACTACTGAAGCCCATGCATCACAACTACTGAAGCCTGCATGCCTAGAGCCCGTGCTCTGCAACAAGAGAAGCCACAGCAATGAGAAGCCCGTGCACCGCAACAAAGAGTAGCCCCCACTCGCCACAACTAGAGAAACCCCACGCCCAGCAACAAAGACCCAACTCAGCCATAAATAAATACATAAATAAATAAATTTTTAAAAAAGAAAGAAAAAGAAAAGAAATGAGGACAGTCTCAGAGACCTCTGGGACAACATTAAATGCACCAACATTCGAATTATAGGGCTCCCAGAAGAACTAAAAAAGAGAAAGGGCCCGAGAAAATACTTGAAGAGATTATAGTCAAAAACTTCCCTAACATGGGAAAGGAAATAGTCACCCAAGTCCAGGAAGCATAGAGAGTCCCATACAGGATAAACCCAAGGAGGAACATGCCAAGATACATATTAATCAAACTAACAAAAATTAAATACCAAGAAAAGTATTAAAAGCAACAAGGGAAAAGCAACAAATAACATACAAGGGAATCCCCATAAGGTTATCAGCTGATTTTTCAGCGTAAACTGCAGCCAGAAGAGAGTGGCAGGATATATTTAAAGTGATGAAAGAGAAAAAACATACAACCAAGATTACTCTACCCAGCAAGGCACTCATTCAGATTCAGCAGAGAAATCAAAAGCTTCACAGATAAGCAAAAGCTAAGAGAATTCAGCACACCAAACCAGCTTTACAATAAATGCTAAAGGAACTTTTCTAGGCAGGAGGGAAAAAAAAAGAAGCCACAAATAGAAACAAGAAAAGCACAAATGGGAAAGCTCACTGGTAAAGGCAAACATACAGTAAAAGCAGGAAATCATCCATACACAAGTATGATATCAAAACCAGCAACCATGAGAAAAGGAGAGTACAAATGCAGGAAATGGGAATTGCATTTGAAATTAAGAGACCAGCAACTTAAAACAAACTTGTATATAATACACTGTTCATGGGAAATGCAAACCAAAAAACTACAATAGATACACACAAAAAAAAGAAAAGCAGGGACTTCCCTGGTGGCACAGTGGTTAAGAATCTGCCTGCCAATGCAGGGGACGTGGGTTTGATCCCTGGTCCGGGAAGATCCCACATGCCGTGGAGCAACTAAGCCCGTGTGCCACAACTACTGAGCCTGCACTCTACAGCCTGCGTGCCACAATTACTGAGCACGTGCCGCAACTACTGAAGCCTGCACGCCTAGAGTCCATGCTCCACAAGAGAAGCCACCGCAATGAGAAGCCCGCACACCACAATGAAGAGTAGCCCCTGCTCGCCGCAACTAGAGAAACCCCGCATGCAAAATGAAGACCCAATGCAGCCAAAAATAAATAAATAAATAAATAAATAAATTTATTTTTTTAAAAAAAAGAAAGAAAAAACAAAAAGCAACCCAAACACAACACTAAAGATGGTCATCAAACTACAAAAGAACAAAAGAGGAAGGGAAGAAAAAAGACCTACAAAAACAAACCCAAAACAATTAAGAAAATGGCAATAGGAACATACGTATCGATAATTACCTTTTATGTAAATGGATTAAATGCTCCAACTGAAAGACACAGGCTCGCTGAATGAATACAAAAACAAGACCCATATAAATGCTGTCTACAAGAGACTCACTTCAGATCTGGAGAGACACACAGAGACTGAAAGTGAGGGAATGGAAAAAGATATTCCATGCAAATGGGAATCAAAAAAAAACTGGAGTAGCAATAATCATATCAGATAAAATAGACTTTAAAAAAAAGATTGTTATAAGAGACAAGGAAGGACACTACATAATGATCAAGGGATCAACCCAGAAAGAAGACATAAAAACTGTAAACATATATGCACCCAACATAGGAGCACCTCAATATGTAAGGCAAATGCTAACAGCCATAAAAGGTGAAATCGACAGTAACACCATAATAATGTGACTTTAACACCCCACTTACACCAATGGACAGATTATCTGGACAGAAAATTAATAAGGAAACACAAGCCTTAAATGACACATTAGGCCAGACAGACTTAATTGATATTTCCAGGACATTCCATCCAAAAGCAGCAGATTACACTTTCTTCTCAAGTGCACACTGAACATTCTCCAGGATAGATCATATCTTGGGTCACAAATCAAACCTCGGTAAATTTAAGAAAACTGAAATCATATCAAGCATCTTTTCTGACCACAACACTGTGAGATTAGAAATCAATTACAGAAAAAAAATTGTAAAAAACCCAAACACCTGGAGGCTAAACAATATGTTTAACTAAATAACCAGTGGATCACTAAATAAATCAAAGAGGAGATTTAAAAATACCTAGAGACAAATGACAAAGAAAACACAATGATCCAAAACCTATGGGACGCAGCAAAAGCAGGTTCTAAAGGGAAGTATTATAGCAATACAATCTTATCTTAAGAAAACAAGAAAAATCTCAAACAAACAACCTAACCTTACACCTAAAGCAACTAGAGAAAGAAGAACAAACAAAACCCAAAGTTAGTAGAAGGAAAGGAATCATAAAGATCAGAGCAAAAATAAATGAAATAGAGACAAAGAAAACAATAGCAAAGATCAATGAAACTAAAATCTGGTTCTCTGAGAAGATTTACAAAATTGAAAAAACTTTAGCCAGACTCATCAAGAAAAAAAGAGAGAAGACTCAAATCAATGAAATTAGCAATGAAAAAGGAGAAGTTACAACGGACACCACAGAAGTACAAAGGATCATAAGAGACTACTACAAGCAACTCTACGCCAATAAAATGGACAAGCTGGAAGAAACGGACAAATTCTTAGAAAGGTACAACCTTCCAAGGCTGCACCAGGAAGAAATAAAAAATATGAACAGACCAATCACAAGTAATGAAATTGAAATTGTGATTAAAAATCTTCCAAAAAACGAAGTCCAGGACCAGATGTCTCCACAGGAGAATTCTATCAAACATCTACAGAAAAGTTAACACCTATCCTTCTGAAACTCTTTCAAAAAATTGCAGAAGAAGGAACACTCCCAAGATCATTCCACGAGGCCACCATCACCCTGATACCAAAACCAGACAAAGATATCACAAAAAAAGAAAATTACAGACCAATATCACTGATGAACATGACACAAAAATCCTCAACAAAATACTAGCAAACCGAATCCAACAACACAATAAAAGGATCATACACCCTGATCAAGTGGGATTTATCCCAGCGATGCAAGGACTTTTTCAATATATGCAAATCAATCAGTGTGATATGCCATATTAACAAATTGAAGAATAAAAATCATATGATCATCTCAACAGATGTAGAAAAAGCTTTTGACAAAATTCAACACCCGTTTATGATAAAAACTCTCCAGAGAGTGCAAATAGAGGGAACCTACCTCAACATAATAAAGGCCATATATGACACACCCACAGCTAACATCATACTCGATGGTGAAAAACTGAAAGCATTTCCTCTAAGATCAGGAACAAGGCAAGGATGTCCACTCTCACCACTATTATTCAACATAGTTTTGGAAGGCCTAGCCACGGCAATTAGAGAAGAAAAAGAAATAAAAGGAATCCAAATTGGAAAAGAAGGAGTAAAACTGTCACTGTTTGCAGATGACATGATGCTATACATAGAAAATCCTAAAGATGCTACCAGAAAAATACTGGAGCTCATCAATGAATTTGGTAAAGTTGCAGGATACAAAATTAATACACAGAAATCTCTTGCATTCCTATACACTAACAACGAAAGATCAGCAAGAGAAATCAAGAAAACAATCCCATTTACCATCGCATCAAAAAGAATAAAATACCTAGGAATAAACCTACCTAAGGAGGCAAAAGACCTGTACTCAGAAAACTATAAGATACTGATGAAAGAAATAAAAGATGACACAAACAGATGGAAAGCTATACCATGTTCTGGGATTGGAAGAATCAATATTGCGAAAATGACTATACTACCCAAAGCAATCTACAGATTCAATGCAATCCCTATCAAATTATTAATAGCGTTTTTCACAGAATTAGACCAAAAATTTTATAATTTGTATGGAAACACAAAAGACCACAAATAGCCAAAGCAATCTTGAGAAAGAAAAACGGAGCTAGAGGAATCAGGCTCCCTAAATTTAGAATATACTACAAAGCTACAGTCATCAAAACAGTATGGTACTGGCACAAAAACAGAAATATAGATCAGTGGAACAGGATAGAAAGCCCAGAGATAAACCCACACACATGCGGTCACCTAAACTATGACAGAGGAGGCAAGAATATACAATAGAGAAAAGACAGCCTCTTCAATAAGTGGTGCTGGGAAAACTGGACAGCTGCAGGTAAAAGAATGAAATTAGAACACTCCCTAACACCATACACAAAAATAAACTCAAACTGGATTAAAGACCTAAAGGTAAGGCGGATACTATAAAACTCTTAGAGGAAAACACAGGCAGAACCCTCTTTGACATAAATCACAGCAATATCTTTTTCGATCCACCTCCTAGAGTAATAAAAATTAAAACAAAAATAAATTAATGGGACCTAATTAAAAGCTTTTGCACAGCAAAGGAAACCATATACAAAACGAAAAAACAACCCTCAGAATGGGAGAAAATATTTGCAAACGAAGCAACCGACAAGGGATTAATCTCTAAAATATACAAACAGCTCATGCAGCGCAATATCAAAAAAAAAAAACCCAATCAAAAAATGGACGGAAGATCTAAATAGACAGTTCTCCAAAGAAGACATACAGATGGCCAACAAGCACATGAAATGATGCTCAACATCACTAATCATTAGAGAAATGCAAATCAAAACTACCATGAGGTATTGCCTGACACCAGTCAGAATGGCCATCATCAAAAAATCTACAAACAATAAATGCTGGAGAGGGTGTGGAGAAAACAGAACCCTCCTACACTGTTGGTGGGAATGTATCAATAAATTGGTGCAGCCACTATGGAGAACAGTATGGAGGTTCCTTAAAAAACTAAAAATAGAGTTACCATATGACCCAGCAATCCCATGCCTGGGCATATATCTGGAGAAAACCATAATTCTAAAAGATACATGCACTCCAGTGTTCATTGCAGCACTACTTACAATAGCCAGGACATGGAAACAACCTAAATGTCCATTAACAGAGGAACGGGTAAAGAAGATGTGGTACATATATACAATGGAACATTACTCAACCATAAAAAGGAATGAAATAATGCTATTTGCAGCAACATGGATGCAACTAGAGATTGTCATACTGAGTGAAGTAAGTCAGATAGAAAAAGGCAAATATCATATATCGCTTATATGTGGAACTTAAAAAAAGGGTACAAATGAACTTATCTACAAAACAGAAATAGAGCTACAGATGTAGAAAACAAAACATATGGTTACCAGTGGGTAAGGTGGGGGGAGGGATAAATTGGGAGATTGGGATTGACATATACACTCTACTACATATAAAATAGATAACTAATAAGGACCTACTGTATAGCGCAGGGAACTATACTCAATACTCTGTAATGGCCTGTATGGAAAAAGAATCTAAAAGAGTGGATATATGTATATGTATAACCGGTTCACTTTTCTGTACCAACACAACATTGTAAATCAACTATACTCCAGTAAAAATTAAAAAAAAAAAGAATGTTCGCAGCAGTATTATTTGGAGTAGCTAAAAACTGGAAACAACCTAAATGTTCACCTGCAGAAGAATACACACGTTGTTGGCGTATGTACACAGCAGAATACGCACCACAACGGCGAAGGACTCCTGCTAGGTGCATGTCAGATATGACGCTGAGAAAGAAGCCGGAAGCAAAAGAGCACAGGGTGTGATTTCACTTGCACAAGGGTCAAGAGCAGATAAGAGGATTCCATGATGATAGCAGAACATGGGCTGTCCTTGGGGGAATGGATGGAAAAGTTCTAGACGGTGAATGGGGTGGAAGTTGAACACAAAATTGTACACATTTATCAAAACTTATCAAACTGCAGCCTTGAGATTTGTACATTTCACTGTATATGAATGATACCTCAGCGAAGAAACAAAGACAAACCACAATGTGCACCCCTGACCCTTAATGTAACGTTCAGTTCAGTGCAAGCATCACGGGTAGAAGAAACCGTCAGGTGAATGGCTGGTGGGATGTGCGACGCAGGGTCAGGCTGTCACACCTGAACCCGCAGGTCACCGGGTGGCCCACCACGAGACAGCTGAAAACACAGAGCCCACCCAGGAAGGAGTCTGCGGACACGGGAACATGGATCCTACCAAGCATCCTGGGTTAATGTCCAGCCAAAGAAAATGGGAGGCCCAGAGAAACAGCTTCAGTGACACCACCAGGAAGCAAAAGACACGTTTTGTCTCGGGGACGTTCTATAGGATAATTAACGCCATTTCTCCACAAGCACAGAAAATGAAAGGACGTGGAAAGGGGCTCAGCTTGATTCAAAGAGACCGAAGATGCTCAGATCTCATCTGACTCCCGATTAGAGTAAGTGTTCTATGGGAAGACGTTTCTGAGACAATTCGGTAAATCTGACGATGGCCTGGTTAACTGCTTATGGGCTTGGAAGAAAAGATCCCTACATTTGAAAAATGCACACTGCAGGGATGAAATGACGTGTCTGGAATTTACTTTAAAATATTCTGGCAAAATCTGCAGCAACGTGGATGCATCTAGAGATTATCACAATAACTGAAGTCAGAAAGAGAAAGGCAAATACCATATGATATCACTTATATGTGGAATCTAATATATGCCACAAATGAACCTCTCTACGAAACAGAAACGGACCACAGACATAGAGATCAGACTTGTGGTTGCCAAGGGGGAGGGAGTATGGGGGAGGGATGGACTGGGAGTTTGGGGTTAGTAGATGCAAACTATTATATATAGAATGGATAAACAACAAGGTCCTACTGTATAGCACAGAGAACTATATTCCATATCCTGGGATAAGCCACAGTGGAAAAGAATATTAAAATATATATATATATATATGTGTATAACTGGGTCCTTTGCTGTACAGCAGAAATTAACACAACATTGTAAATCAACTATACTTCAATAAAAAAATAAATTAAAAAAAAGTTAAATATTCTGGCAAAGACAAAAAAGAAAAAGAGAAAAAGGATAGATAAAGCAAATATGGCAAAATCTTGTCTGCTTCCAATCTGGCAATGAGCACACAAGTTCATTGGACTTCAGTCTCTACTTCTGGGCAGGTTTGGATTTTGATAACTAAAACAAAGAGGAAATGGGGTTGGGGCAGGGTAGACTGGGAAGCTTGGCCCCAGGGTGGGAGCTCGGCCTGGCAAGGGCAGGCTCAGGGAAAATGCTCACATCTGCACATCTCTGCAGAAGGATCAGACTGGTCTGTAAGGCCGGGTTGGGGGTGGGGACAGCGAAGGAACCAGGAGGGAGTCCAGGAAGCCAAGGCATGGAGGACACAGCAGGGGCTCAGAGGATGAGACACATGCAGCCAGCTGCCTCCTCTTCCTTCTCCTAACAGGTGGCAATCATGTGCCTCATTGAAAAGCTACACTTCTCAGACTCCCTTGCAGAGACTGATGGCCCCATAACCAATGGAGTGTAGGCAGAAACTGCTGGGTGGGGCTTCTGGGGAAGAGGTCTTCCCAAGATCTAAGTTAGCAGGTGGGCAATTTTGCCCTTCCCTTTGCTCCTTCTCCCTGTCTGGAATCAGATGTGATGGCTGGAGCTGCCACAGCCATTTTGTGACCATGTGACAACCTTCCGGTTGAAAGGCCTGAAAATAAAGATGGTGGATCAGAAAGACTTGGGACCTGGTCACCTGGAAGATTTTGTAGAACTGCCGTTGGTGGAGCTCCTTGGAGCCCTGGTCTGCCTCCCACGTTTCTCATTACAGGAGGAAAAATAAATCCTACTTTGTGGTTTATGTTCCTATTATTTCATGTTTCAATAACCCAATTCCGAATGGAAACAGAAGCATTTCTCTCTGTCCTTCACACTAAAAACTAGGTCTGAAGGCATCTGGGGGCTGAGGGAGAGAGTCTGCCTCCCACCAAATGGGACTTCAACTCCCAGCTGCAGAATTACCTTTGGTTTTTTTCGCATGTTTCTTTTTTTCTTCAATGACTGAAGAAGAACTATTGTCCATGGATTCCAGGCTCTGCTCTGGGGAAACACAAAAGTGAGGGGCACAGCAAATGACTCACTGGCTTGGTACAGCTGTGAACACAGCGTGAGGCTGAGGAAACCCCAGATACTAGGGCTCCAGCCCCAGGGTCTCCACTACCAGCTGACCCTCAGTTTCCACACTGGAGAGGATTATGCTGACTCTGCCAGGAGGCTGTGAGAATTGTGCAAGAGAATGGCCACAACAATTCCTAGCACACGTGCCTGGCGCACAGAAGGTGTCTTGTGCGTCCCCTTTGGCACCCCACCCTTTGCTCCTAAGGGCAGAGCGGGACCGTTTTTCATGGAGGCCACGGGCCCTAAGCCTTTGATGCCCACCCAGCCAGCCCTTTGGCTGCGAGCCTCCCAGGGCTTCCGAGGGCTGCAGCGGAAGACGCGGAGAGCCCCTGCCCGCTGCTCTCTTGTCCGCTGACACCACAGCCCCAGCGGCAGGCGGGCAGCAAAGGGACTGGCTGGGGCCAAGGGGATGAGGAGGGAGAGAGGGACCTGCTGGTCTGTCGGGATGACGCTCCCACATCAGCACTGAATCCCCCAAAGCTCCTCTGCTCGCCTGGCATCCCCGGAAGGTCCTGCAGGCGCCTGCAGCTCAGCAAAATCGGTGCCTCAAGCTTCCCCTAGACCTGCCCCCGCGCCCCCTCCTGCTCCCCTCAGCACCTGCCCCTCACCAGCCTCCCCTGCCCCCAGGCCCTGCTTGACCCCCGAGGCCCAGCCCGCTGTGGGCGCTCCGTGCTCGTCCTCGACGTGCCCTTCCCGCCCCCGGGGCCCGCGCCCACACGCCCGCCCTTCCCACGTCCTGCCTCCGTCCGGCCTCTTCCCAGGGTCCGGCCACCCTCTCTCCCGTGGGAGGACGGCAGCTCACACCGCCCGGCGCCTCCCCGCGCTCAGCTCCACACCGGTCGCCACGTCCAGTCCCCAAAGCTCGGGAGACCGGTGCTGCTCCTCAGGAACCGAGGAGACGAGACGCGAGAGTTGGGTGACACCCGAGGCCGAGCAGGGACGTCACAGGCCCGACGCCCGCCGGCCCCGAACCCCTGGGCAGTGCTGCCCTCTGGAAACGCCCGTGGCCCAGGTGCCACGAGAGAAAGGCGTGGATCTGCGCTTCCCGATGGGGCTGTGAATGGGGTCAGGCCCTCCCCATCCTTGGGCTGGGGCTCCACAGGGAGCCGGGCGAGACCCTCGAGATAGGCAGGTGCTGCCCGGCGGCCCCCAGCTCCACTCTCCCCTCTGGCAGAAGCAGAGAACGAGGGGTGCGTTGCAGGCGTCCTCCCGCCACCCCCAGCGCCGCCCTGAGCTCTGCTTTCTGGGTGCTGTTCCGAGCGGCCAGCCTGGGTCCTGTGCCTGGCCCTCTGACCCGCCATCCCCCTTCTAGTTTATCCCAGAGACGCGTGGGAATCACGCACAGGTGTCGACTGCCGCGTCGGAGAGAAAAGCGAACACTGGGAACGGAATGAGCCCTCAGTAGAGAGAGGTGTGGTGAATGCTGGTGTCATTCCGTGGGCACAGGGCGTGGATGTGGACGGTTAAATGGATGTGCACGTGGAGGGCGGCTGCCCAGATCAAGCCCCGGGGGGTGCTCGCTGAGCCGCTCTGCCTCGTCCCCTGCCCCTCGCACTTCAGCCACCCAGCCTCCCTGGGCGCCTCACACAGGGCGAATGGTTCCTGCCCCAGGGCCTTTGCACAGAGGGGCTCCCCGACTCCCCCCACACCCGACAGTGTGAATTTGCTTCTCTCTCAGCTCCCGTCTTCCTCTCTGAAAGCACCCGAGTCACCTGTTGCTCCCTCTGCCTTCCACCCCTGAATCCCAACCTCACGAGGCTGGCTCGGTCCACAGCCGTCCTGGTACCCAGTGGAAGCCGCTGAGGAACTGGCACAAACGAAGGAGAACGTGTAGGCGTGAGTGTTCCCTCACAGCCCGCGGGTACAGGAAAGTCACGAGATGCCCACCCTTCCCCTGCAGGCAACTCCACCCCGGCCACCAGCTCCCCTTCCAGCCTGGGCTCAGTGGGGCATGGGGGCAGCCAAAGCAGCCACGCCCACAGCCCAAGAGGAGGGAAGCGGGGAGCCCCTGCTAATAAGGTGTCGCTGCTTGTTGTGTGCTCGTTGGCCAGCTGTACCTCTTCTGTGGAGAAAGGTCTATTAAGTTCTTTGCCCAAGACTTAACAGACTTAAATGTCTGTTAAGTTCTTTGTGTATTTTGGATATTAACCTCTCATCAAAGCTTTCCTTAAGTGTCTGGCTCCCAAAGCCGGGGAAGGGGCCCCGTTTCTAAATCCCCCGACAGACATGGCAGGGAAGTGACGCCAGCTTGTGGGGTTGAAATAATGACCAGCCTCTGTGTGGCCCCTCAGCAATCAAACACACAGCCCCAATTTGGGACGACAAGGTCCTTGTTGTCCACTCTGGCACCCACAAGCCACGGCGGGAACTCAGGCCACCCTCCCCTCCACCAAATGCCAAAGTTCACCAGAATCTCCCAGCCTCTTCATCTACTTCTCTCCCGGAAGCCGCGGAGCTCCTGGCTGGGGTTCTGACAAGTTCCTGCCTGCTCAATACTCGTTTGTGTGGAGAGAGTGACTCCCAGGTCCTCCTGCTGGGTCACCTCCCATGACAGATATTTTGTTCTTTTAGATGCCAGTGTGGATGGAACTGCCCCTTAATTTCCATGTTGGACGGTGCACTGCTGGTGTATAGAAACACTACTAATTTTTGAGTGTTCATCTTGTACCCTGCAATGTTGCTAAATTCATCTATTAGCACAAATAGCTTTCTTGGGGATTCTTGGGGATTCTCTACGTATAGGATCATTTCATCTGTGAACAGAGAGTTTCCCTTCTTCCTTCCCCATCTGAAGCCCTTTTACTTCTCTTCCTTGTCTAAATGCCCTGGTGAACCTCAGCACGGTGTTGAAAGGCAGTGATGAAAGCTCCTGGTCTTTGGGGAAAGCGTGCAGCCTAACAGAATTTTACTGAAGGCTTTTTAGGTGCCTGGTTGTGGAGACGCCGCAGCATAAGAGGTACAGAGCAGCCCCTGCCCTCAGGGAGCCGACACTCTACCGGGCAGAGAGATAAACAAGGTAAGTAAGGAAAGGCCAGGCAGGTCGGGGTACGTGCTAAGGAGGGAATGAAGCAGGGCAAAGCGAGGAGGAGCATGGGGAAGGTGCGGCCGCCCCATGATTGAACTGCACGCGGGGCTCACTGAGGGGGCTCACGCTGAATAAACTCCTGAAGGGAGCCCCAGGGGGAGGGCCTTCTGGGCAGGGGACCGTGCCCGGTCTGTCCCAGCAGCACAGGCGGCCAGTGGCACGAACGGGACGAGCACGGAGAGGAGAGCTGCCTATCACTGGCCCCCAAACTCTCCGAGAGCAGGCGACGCCTCCGTGTCCTCGACCTCTGCACCCCAGCCCGGCACAGAGCAGCTGTGCTCACGCCCGGCCCGATCTTGCAGCTCCCCAGATGAAGGCTGGGTCACTTAAAACCAGGCTCCTAAACCGCCAAAGTCAACGACTGAAGCCGGCCCCCATGCCCAGGGTCAGCAGCGGCGGGGGAAGGCACGTGCACACGCGCTGGCAGAGCGCGCAGGCCCGAGAGCGAGGCCTCAGCAGGGATGACCCCGCCCAGCTGCCCCCTCCCCCCTCCCCCACACGGGGAAATACACTCGCCGCTCCAGGGACAGCCCCCAGGCCCCGCCCCCGCGAGGAGCCCCAGAGATGCGGGACCAGCTGCAGGCCACGTCTCCCGGAAGGGGCTCTGCACTGGGGTCCTGCAGCCCTGCCCCCCGCCAGCCCCGACTGCGGAGCCTGGGGCCCACTCTGGCGTTGCCGGCCGCTCTGCCAGGCCAAGGTCCCACCAGGCGTCCTCTGCCCTCTATGCCAGGGCCAGGCCTTGCCCAGGGTCCCGAGGGAGCCGTGGCCAGTGGCCCCCTGCCCAAGGGGGACGGAATGGCACCCCAGCCACAGAGTCGTAAAACCCAGACACTGGGCCGTGTCCTGCTCAAACCCTCCCCGTCATCGCCACGGAGCCCAGCGGTCCCCCTACGCCCACAAGGCCCTGCACGCTGGTCCACACTGGCCTCCTGTCTTTTTCGCCAGCCCTCATGCTCATTCCCCCGTCAGGGCCTCTGCTGGCCTCGCCACTGCCTAGGACACCCTTCCTCGCGTTCATCCTTCAGGACAGTGACCCACAGGTGTCGAATGTCGCTTCCTCCCAGAGGCCTCCCCACCCCCTCGGCTGCTGCAGGTATAGAATGATCCCCGATTCCCAGCGTCTGTGTCCCTCGCCCCAACCTCAGTCCCAGGACGGGCAACTCCATCAGCGCTACTCACCTCTGAGCCCCCAGGGCCTAGGACCCATGCCCACACGCAGCCGGCACTTACTAAGCACATGCGAACGAGGAACAAACCCAGAGCCCACTCCCCCCGTGTTCCATCCCAGCTAAGTCCTTGCCCACGCCCCCGGCGTGGCAAGATGCCTGCAGCATCTCGACCAACTCTGGCCCCGCGCATGCAGACGGCAGCCCAGGCCCTGGAGGACGGGCGGTGGGCGTGCTAACAGCAACGGCGCAGACACTGCACAAGCAACATAGATGCGCCTACTGTTTACAGAGCTGCACGTGTGCCCAGCCCTCCCCCCACGGCAGCCCTCGGGAAGACAGGCTGCTCCTACTGCACAGATGAGGCAGCTGAGGCTGACCGAGGTGACCCGAGCAAAAAGGTGTGTCAGACTCCAGTGCCCCTGCCCGCGGCCTCTGGCTGCGGCTGGGGTCCAGACGCCCCATCTGCACCTGGCCCAGACTCGGAACTCAGTGTCCCCAAGCCCCTCCCCCCCAGAGGGCTCAGAGTCTTCCTGGCCCCCACCGTGGTCGTCAGCTCCTGTGGCTGAACCCAGGATGCCAGGCTCAGCAGTCTTCCTGGCTTGAGCCCCAGTCGACACACCCTCACCCAGGTCGACTTCCCTCACCCGCCTTGCTCAGCACCCTTGCCCAGCCCGGCCTGCAGATGCCCTGGGTCTGTCAGCTTGGCCGTGCGGCCTGGCCTGGTTTCCTCCCTAATGCACAGACCCTCAACCCAGACCAGGCCACCCAGCTCAGGGAGGCCTCCTGTTTGCTTGTCACCTCCACGGGTAAAATCACAGAATCAGATGAGGGTCACAGGGGGCCCGCCATCTAACCAGCCCCTGGTACCATAGAGTCAATCAGCATAGTTTATAAAGCTTTCAATTGTCTTGTGAGAGCGCCACTGTGCTGCACTGTTTTGGGTGTGTGCATTTAATTTATCTGTAAACATTGCAAAGCTATCTTTTTTTTTTTTTTGGAAACGCCATTTCAGCCTTCATTTTTCAATTTACTATGGAGCAGAGTAAGTGAGAGAGGCAGAGCACACGGTGTAAAAGCTCGACCGATGCTGACAGCAGCCCACCGACAGCGAACTGGTTAAAGAATTATGCTACCTGCACACGTGGGGTCGCTCTTTGCTGCAAGCACTAAAGGTGTAAGGGAGCTCGACGTTGTGATAAGGCACAGTCTCCACAACGCCTGGGTTAACGGGAAGCAAGGCCCAGGGAGCGTCGCTGCTGTGTGGCCGTTTGTGTGAGAAAGGACAGGCCATCTCTGTGTGCATTTGCTTGCACGTGCACAAGGCGTGAGCGTGGCGGGTGTCACGCGTGGAGGGAGACAGAGACATGGCAGCCGCCACGTCGGGGGGCAGGTAGGGCTTTTCACAAGGGGGGGGCTATCGACACACTTTTGAATCCGAACCACAGGAAAATTAAACCAAAAGCTGAAGGCATGCACAGCGCGCAGGGGACATGTTGCCCCTCCCGCCCCCTCAGCCCCGGCGGCCTCTCACGTGCCCCTCAGCGGGAGCACCTGGCCGAGCACGTGTGCCTCCAGAGGGGGAGGGGCTTCACACGCGGGCAGGTGCTGCGGAAAGCCGAGAGCCCCACCTCCACGGCGGCACCTTCCTCAAAGCCTGTTTTGGGGTGCATTGTGCCCCCCCAAAATGAATGCTTTTGAATATCTGAAATCCTAACTCTCATGACCTCACAATGTGAGCCTGTTCAGAAACAGGGTGGCTGCAGCTGTAACTAAGACGAGGTCATGCTGGGCTAGTGTGGGTGCCTAATACCGTATGACTCCCGTCCTCAAGAAAAAGGGGAAATCTGGAACACACACACGTAGAACGCCAAGTGAAGATGAAGGTACACACCGAGCTGATGCTCCTACAAGCCCAAGAACCCCAAAGATCGCCAGCAAACCCCCAGAAGCCGGGAGACAGCATAGGACAGAGTCGTCCCCTCACGGCCGCAGAAAGGAACCAGCCCTGCCCACGACACCTTGATTATGGACTTCTGGGCCCCAGAACTGTGAAAAGACACACTTCTGTTATTTAAGCCCCCGGCCTGGGGCGGGGCTTTGTTACAGTGGCCCTAGGAAATAAAACATGCAGTTTCTAGGGAACCTGGCAAACCCGTGATTTCTAGTTCACGGCCTGATTTAGAATCACTGTGGCCCTTGATTACATCTAGACCTCACCGCCCAGGCCCCCAAGGCTGCCTTTGACGCTGAGAGAGTCCACCCCAGCCCAGAACTTACTGTTGAAACTTATGCCCTTGGAGACCACAGGAGGCAGGACCTTGGACATCCGGGCGAAGGAGGAAGCGCTCACCGAGAAGCTTGCCACTGGCTAAAGCAGATTCCAACCCGGGGAGAGAGACGCGGCCTGAGCCAGCTGGGCCCGCCCCCAGCCCCCGCCCGACGCGAGGGTTGGCTGAGAACAGCAGCGCTCGCTGAGGGCGCGCCACGAGGCCCACACCTGCAGCCCCTCGCTTTCCGACCTCGCTCCCCTCCTTGGCTCCGTTACAGCCGCCCTATCTAGTCTTTCTGTTCCCAGATCAGGCCTCCCCCACACCCAGACCTGAGCTCAAGCGTCACCGCTCCGGAGAAGCATCTTCTCAACACCCCATCCACTCCTATTTGACCAATTACCAATATTTGATTTACCCCTTTAACAATCAGTTGATTGCCTATCTATCTCCCCCGAGAACGTAAGATCCATGAGGACGGGGTGAGGCACTGATTCGTGGCTCATCAAGCGTCTGGCCCCGCCACGGCGCTTCTTAACTATGTACTGAACGAGTGTGCGTTTTGCAGAGGCGGAGGCAAAGCAGCAAGCTGTCCAAAGTCACACAGCCAGGACGGGCCCAGGCTGGGACTCCAGCCCAAGATTCCTTGACTCCAAAGCTTGCACCCTTCCAGCCACATTCCGGCTGCAGCCTCCACGAAAGGAACCGTGTACTCGGGCAAGGCAGGGCCCCCCCGGGGCCCCCCACACCCCCATCTGGGCCGTCGGGCCTACGGCAAGGGTGCCCGGGCCTGGAGGCAAGAAGGGTGGCCAGATGGCTGGGTATGTGATAAGGCCAGTGAAGTACGGGCAAGGAAGGGGGAGAGCGTTGCAACGGGGGCTTGGACGGGCGCCCGAGGTGTCCGCCCCCGGCCCCGCGCGCCCCCAGCCCCCCCCCGGGACACACTCCCCCCCGACCCCGCGCGCCCCCAGCCCGGGTCCAGCACGCACTCACGGGCTCCGCACGGCCGCCCTCGCTCCGAAGCCTCTGCGCACCTGGTCTCGGCTCCCCGAGCCCTGGCCTTCGGTTTACGTCGCCATGGCAACCATTCTCCCGGCAGGCGGGGCTGTGACGTCACAAAGGCTGCCCACGAGCCGCACGGGGGCTGCGCAGCTCAGAGGAAGCGCCGGGCCCAGGTTTCTTTCCTTTCTCGGTCTTCACCATTCCGCCCCCCTTCTGCTCATTTTCCTTCATTCTCTGATTCACTTTTTCACCGTGCACCAGGTTGCTCGTGGTACAAAAATATACCTGGTCCTTCCTGCGGAGTGGACCTCACTTTCTAGAGGGGCGGCTCTTAAAATTGTGGTACCAGGCGGCAGCATCACACATGCTGGGAACTCGTTAGAAAAGCAGATGTTCTGCCGGACCGAAGCAGAAGCTATGGGGGCGGCGGGGCCCGGCGATCTGGGCTGTAACAAGCCCTCCAGGAGGTGATTGCGGTGCTGGCTCAGGTTGGAGAACCACCGCTCCAGAGGGTGCATGAGACATAAAATAAAGGCAGAGTGACAAATCTGTCAGTAAAAAGAGGGAGGGATCCCTGTTAAATCGCCCAGATTCACCAGCTGTTGTGGCCACGGGCACCAGGGTCTGCCCTCTGCCTTCCCGGCTGAAGGCCCCCTTTCCCTCCAAAACAGCAGGAGGCCCCTCCTTGAGATCTGACCGTGGCCACCATTTCTGCCCACGCATCTCGGGGATTTATAGACTGACAAGGGCATGTAGGGCCCTCTGGGGTCCTCTGGACAGTCTGCAGGCCAGTACTGTAGTGCCATTGAGAGTCCCAGCGGCTCCTGGGTCTGCCCAAGGCAGGATGAGTGGGTGGGGAGACCAGTTCCACGAGTGGGAGGGGGGAACCCGCCGGTGGAAGGAGCGAGAATCCCTGGATCACCCCTGGAGGAGTGGGACCCAACAGGCAGTAACCGCAGTGTTCTTCGTACCAGGCAGGAAGGAGGTTCTATTGTGTTAAGCCACACATGGGACTTGTGTGTGTGTGTGTGCACACGCACGTATGTATGGGGCAGTATATGTTACAGCAGCTGGTGTCGGGTGCCCTGAGCAGACAAGCGTCTCCCCCACCCTCAGGACTCTCACAACCCTACTGATCCAGCCGCTGCCCGACCCTGCAGCCCGGCCTCCCTCCTAGCTGTCAGAGCCATGGAAGAAAGAGCTGGCCACTGAGTTTGGGGTCCAGAAGCCACAACAGGCTCTGTTAACCAGTGACTGAGCTAGCAGAGCACAGGGTTCTGCGAGGGTTCATCTCAAGCAACCCCTGTTCTAAGGAGACTTCAGGAATCTGGAAAATAGGCAACCGGAAAGGAGAAAAGCCAATCCCTTGTTAACAACACGTGAGCTTATTTTCCTCCTTGAAGAAGGTGTGGCAGTCAGAGCTCTTGGGAACAGAAACAGAAATCAACAGGAGCCAGTTAAAGGGGAAAAGGGCAGGGGGGCTCCCCGAATCTTCAGGGGGTGGGAGCCAGGCTGAGAGATGGTGTGACCAGGAGCGAGCCCAAAGCCGGCTGCAGGTGTGTCCTGGGGGAGGCCCCTTGGCTGTGATGGAGGTCCTGTTGTGTGATTCTGATCTTCAGAACCTGGGTCACCTGCCCACGCTTCATGTCTCATAGGCAGGAGCCTAAGGGTCCCACCTCCACCCTGACTGCAAGAGAGGTGGGAGAGAGAGCTTCTAAGGTGGGAAGTGGGGACTCCTAAGATGGGGGCCCCCAGCCCAGGAGGGGTGTCAGAGGTACAGGTGGTCCAGCCTGACGACAGGAGCTGGTGGGTTTCCATGGCGCCAGGTCTCAGGTCACTCCCGCAAAACCGACTCTGTGCCTATGCTTCTATTCGCCCCTTTCTTTGGAATGACCTTTATTCTCCTGTCAAACTCCTACTGTTACCAAACTCAGGTTCAGCTGCTTGCCGCTCAAGAATCCAATACTGAGAGACAAGTCTTGGGTAAAAGGAAAGATGGCTTTACTGAGGAAGCCGGCAATCCTGGGGAGATGGTGGACTCACGTCCCAAGGAACCAGCTTCCCACTCCCCAGGTTTTGCTCGGAGATTCTACAGGGAAAGGAGGAAGGGGCTATGTGCTGAGGAGAGGGCTGTGGGGGCGTGGTCAGCTCGTGGACATCCTTCTGATTGGCTGGTGGTGAGGTAACCAGGAGTCTGCATCATCAACCTTCTGGTTCCAGCTGGTCTGGGCCTACCTGCTTGTGGGCAGCAGTTAACTTCTTCCACTTGGTAAGGGCTTCAGTATCTGCAGAACAGCCCCAGGGACATGGCTCAGAATAGTATCTATAGCCCTTGAGGAGGAAATAAAGGTCCTTGACTTTGTTTAATGGCTAAACCATCATTGTTTTGTCTTGCTTGACTGTTTTCCTTTCTTTCCACATTTTCTCATTTCTCTGATTCAATATATTCTTTGGGTAAAGTTTTTCTACAGACAAGAGGCAGGTGGAGGACATGGGGAGGGGGGTGTTGTCCCAGGAAGGCCCTACAGGGTCCTGCTCGCTAACACTACATTTCTCAAGACTCAGTTCGGGGCTGGCCTCCTAGGAGGCATCCCTGGAACAGAGCATTTTGCTGCTCTGTGCAGTCACGGCCTGCGTCCTGCGGGGCCATCAGCCCACAGGCCCTAGCCCTGCCTCCTCTGGATCCTGGGTGGGTCCAGCGGGGGAGAGATTGGGGGGCAGGAGACGTGGTGGAGCCAAAGCATCTGTCCCCTCCCTCACCATTCATTCCCATTTTGGTATCTAGTTACTTCCATCACGTGTGTGACAAATTCCCTGTATTAAACTCCCTCTCTATGAAACCCCCGAGGGCTTCTGTTTTCGGAGTCACACCTATTTGACAGGGGCAGGAGACCTTGCTGGCCAAGGGGACAGGCTGTGGCATCAGTCCAGGCCCAGCTCTGATCCTCACTGGCTGTGTGACCTTGGGCAGGTTACTTTAGTGCTCTGGGTCTCAGATTCTCCACCTAAAAAGTGGGAACAATAACAATGACCTGGGAGGGATGTTGTGTGTTAGCACAGAACCAGCACCCAGTTGGGCCTCAAAAATGCTAGTCTGCCTGTATCATAGTGTGGTCTGGGGGTGTGTCTGACTGCAGAGGTCTACAGGGCATCCCAGCAGAGTGGCCGAGAGCTCCATGAGGAAGCCGAGGGTCAGAGACTTGAAGCTGTTTGCTGGAGACCACAGCCCATAAGAGGCAGAACTGGGATTCAAACCCGGGCCGTGTGACTCCACAGCCCAGCCCACTAATGCCACCCAAGGCTCTTCCCGCCTGCCTGGCGAGAGATGGTGCTCAGGCAGCCGGGGAGGGCCAGGTCGCGGGCCTGCGGCTGGAGATGGGCTCTGTGGGGTGCTCAGCCAGGCAGTGTCCCTTCCCGGCCCCACCTGTGTTTGTCGGCCTCGGGGGGCCCGACATCTGGGCCCACGTGACTCAAGCGGACCTCAGAACCCCTCTCCCAGGTGTGGCACAGCTCCTGCAGTAAACAGATGTGGACCACACGGGACACATCCATTGATGCCCCTTGGGAATCTGTAGGCTTACAGTGGCAGCAGGAAGGAGTAGCCGTGCAGCCAGCAGAGACACAGGAGGATTCTCGGTGACCATGGCAGTCAGACGCCTGACTGCCCGGGCCTCTTGCATCTGGATTTCCTATTCTTCCTCCTTCAGTCTCAGAGGCTGCAGGATGCGGAGAGAGTCTACCCCACGGTGAGCCGGGGTGTCGGTGGGCCGTATGGCCCATGTGTGCTGCTTCCACTTCACCCGCCATTAAGCTCCAGTCCAGCTGAGGTCTACACTACTCCCGTCTGCCGGACCAGGGGAAGCTGCCAGGTCCCGGAAGTGAGTCTGAAGCAGTATCCCACCTCCCCTCAGGGCCCCCTCCCCACCCCAGTGCCCTCACGTGCCCGTGTAGTGCCCTGGCCTGGCATGCTTTTTATGTCCCTGTCATCAGACTGCTTTCCTGACAGCTCAGATGGACAGATAATTTGATTGGCGTCTGGGGAGAAAGCGGGGTGACTTTTGGCATCCACATTTGGCTACAGTACAAGAGAAAGAGTGTTAAGTGAGCTGGAAGGGAAGTCTTGGAGCCCGGAGTAAGATGTGTTGGCTTGAATCATCAGGGGAGGTGTCCCGGGGTGACGTCACTGGGAGCTGGTTAAAGGATGCATAGGGTCCACATAGGGCATTGGAGGAGCGAGGAAGACTGTGGAGCTCAGGGAGCAACAATAACCCTCTGAGGCTGGGGTGCAGACAGTGTGGCGGTAAAGGCAGTGGCGGGGGCGCGGAGGCCGGCGGGGGCCCCAGAAGGTAGGCAGCTGCCCGCCAGGTCACGGAGGGTTGGAATGTTGTTCCTGCCGTGATTGGGGTCTTTCATCACTCCCCAGGGACACAAAGAAGGCAAAGCACGATCCGATTTGCTTCAAGGAAAGGAGGCCGATGCATGTAGGTGTGGGTAGAGCCCAGGTGGGCAAAGCAGGAGATGGGCGGAGCGGCGGGGCCGCGCTGTCCGAATCCACCGCGGGGTGTCGCCCTGCACCAGTTTGAGTGCCGGGCCCTGGTGAATGCCCTTTCTGCCCAAGGGGACTTAACAGGAGAAGAATCTTTTGTGCCAGGCAGCGGTGAAAGGTTCCCGGGTGACGCAGGCTGGTAAACAAGCTGCCCCGAGAGCCCGCGTCAGGAGCAAACGGCGACCTTGTTGGCGGGCGAGGGCGCGTCCTGCGGCTCTGCTCTCGGGCTGGCGGTGGGCGTGGGGCGGGGGTCCCGCTCGGCGTCCTGCGCGTCCGCGGACGAGGACGCGGCCGCCTCCGGGCACCGCGTCCCGCTGGGGACCCCAGGCACCCTCCTGGATTGCTGCAGACAGCCGCAGGCAGATGCTGGAGGAGGTGCGGGGGACATCAAGGTCTGGGCAGCCCCTGCGCCCACATGCGACCACCCTCCCCCTCCAGTTTAAACCTTGCTGGGAAATCTGCACCCTGCCTCAAACTCCAGCACCGCCGCAGCCTGAGCGCCATCGGAAACTTCATTTATTCGGAATCCTGTTTCAGGCTCACGTCCTCCCCAAACACTAACCCGAGGCGTTTTTACCCCAACTCTGCTGGGCCTTTTAGTGAAAACCTCATTTCTAACCCCCAAACCCCCAAATGAAACCTAACCCAACCCGGATGTGACCAACTCCAAACCCAACCCTGGGCTCACAGACATTTTAAACCACTGAATAAACAGACAAGAAATGCACAAATATGTTATGGGTGTAAAAATCCCAGTGACACCAATGGAGGGGGTCAGGCGTGGATGGTCAGGGGTCCACCACACCCCCATCTCTCCAGAACCCTCGGCTTTGCAGGGGGCGTCCATCCTTTGGGGAATGGGATCCTCCCAGCCCCACTTTCATGGGTCTTGCTTTTCAGACGAAGCTGTCGCCAGGCAGCCTGTGGAGAGCTTGCCCGATTCGAGGTGCCTGGCCTGGCACGTGGTGGCCACTCGCGTTTGTGTGGAACGGCCGGCCCACCGGAGATCCGTGCACCCCCCCCCCCCGCGTTTCCCCTCTATTATCAGCAAGTGCTGTCCCTGTACGGAAATGTGTAAGGAGTGCTGGGCTCACTTCAAATCCAGATCGGTGCTGCCGAGTTGCCCTTTGGTTGTATTCTTTTGTTTTGTTCTGTTCTTTTTTTGCCTGTGCCAATTTCACTTCCACCAATGTTGCTGGGAAGTGTTAGCTTCTTCAACATTTACCGACGCTGAGTATTATCAGTCTTTCTCATTTTTTGCCCATTTGATGGGAAGAAAAATCCCAAATATCATTTTAACATGCATTTCTCAAGGACCTATCTGCAATCTCTCCAACAACTGTTTATTAAGTGTTCAACAAATATTTCTTTATACCATATAATAAAAATCAGCACTTCCTTGCCCAGTCTCTGGCTGCTTCCTCTGGTTTATTTCTCCCTATTCCTAAACAACCTGTTTAAGCTTTGATTTCTCAGTTTATCAGTTTTAGATACGTGTCAGTGACTCCCCACACTTGATTCAGGGTTTGGGAGTCAGTCTTTTCCGATTTATGACTAGATCAGTGCGGTTCCCTTGTGAGACATTACGTTCTTGTCTGTTCTCCCTGAAATTAAATCCTCCATTTTCCCCCTTCTTTATTTGTCCACTTTTTGAATTGTGAAATACATAAATTATACAGAAGACTGTGTAACATATATGCACAATTCAAAGAATAACAATTTTAAAAAGGAACAAATACCCAGGTTAAGAGCCAGACTGTTGCCAGTTCCTTAGAAATCCCTGGTGGCCCCATCCTGACTTTTGGGCTGTGCTCCTCCTGGCTTTGTAGTTTTGTCACCCACCTTTGTATTCTGAGAGAGTTTGTTGAGTCTTTCCTGGCACGTGGTGGGTGAACTTTGTGGAAACGGAAGCATTTGTCCTTATTCTTGGAGGATGAGCTTTCTCGCTCAGCACTGGGAAGAGGTATGTCCACGTGCCTGTGGCTCACCCATGTCCATTGCCACGTAGCAGCATTTCATCGTATGAACACAGCACGATTTACTGATCTATTTTACTGCCGATGACATTAGTGGTTTTTTTGTTGTTGTTGTTGTTGTTGTTTTGGCCACGCCTCGGGGCATGTGGGATCTTAGTTCCCCGACCAGGGATCGAACCTGTGCCCCCCTCAGTGGAAGCACAGAAGTTTAACCACCGGACCGCCAGGGAAGTCCCTGCCGATCACATTTGGATTCTGTGCAGTTTTTTCTTGTACAAACAATGCTCCAAAAACCAACCTTGTACATGCCACCTGATGCACAGATACGGGTGGAGCAGCTTGGTCCGAAGAAGGGTGTTCATTCTGCTTTACTGGCTGACACTAGACTTTCCCACAGTGGCGGTGCCAGTTTACACTCCAGCAGCGGGGATTCTACGTTCCCTGTGATCTGCTGCCTTGCCAACACTCTGAATTGTCATTTTTGCCGTCGGATGGGAGTCCCTTCTCAGTGTGCGCTTCGTTTGCACGTCCCCGTGGCCGAGGGTGGTGGGTGGAACCCCTTTCCCTGTGCTTCTTGGCGCTCAGCCTCCCTGTCCTGTGGAGCGTTTCTGGAAGTCGTTGCTCATTTTCCTGTGGAGTTGCTGTCTTTTCCTGTCAATTTGCAGGAGTCCTTAGGCACTATAGACACTCATCCCTGGTCCGATATATGTGTCACAAATATCTTCATTTTCTAAAGACTTTATAGATGTGCTTGCCACATTTTTGTCTTTAACCCACCTGGAAACTACTTTTGTGTATAGTGTGAATCAGAGGCTCACTTTCACTTTTCCCCTGTTTGGCTAGCGGATTACTGCAGTACCATATACTAAGGTCTATCCTTTCCTCTATCTGCACTTTGATCGTGGCCATATATGAAGTATCTGTACATACCCTGTGTCCAGGCCCCATTTTACTCAGTTGGTCCCTTTATCATCTGTTTGATTCTATATGTCATGATCACTCATCATTACAACAGCTCTAAATATCACTTCTTAATGGACAGACACACAGGCAGTTCCATCAGTGCCTTAGGTGTGTGTGTTTTCTTGCATAGATCCCTCCTGGGACCGCCCGCCCTGCTGCTCTTACCTTGACTGGCTGATTTCTTGGCCTCCTGGTTGGTTGTCACATTAGGACTTCCTTTCCTTCTTCTTTGCAAGAAAGTGTCTCCTGCTCCCTGGGTCTACTTTCTTGTTTTGGTGGAGCATTCTTCTAGTGGCTTTCTGAGAGAGTCATGGGAGGAAAACTTTAGAGAGCTTACATTTCTAGACAGTCACCTGCTTGATAGTTTGGCTGGGTACAGAATTCTAGGTAGGAGTAATTTTTCTCCTGGGATGTTGAACGCATTTTGCAGCCCCTTGTGACAGATGATATTTTCCAAAAATAGAGCAGTATGTCCAGTCCCGAACACTCATCCATAACCTTGCTACTCTTTAGCAGGACACCCTAGAGCCTCAGCAGGTCCTCGGACGGCCCTGACGAACAGAAGGCGACAGAAGTCAGGTGGTGTGACTTTCCAGGCTAGGTCATGAAAGATGATAGGGCTTCCTCCGGACTCTCGCTCCTGGACTTGGACTCTCAGCCCCGTAAATCAGCTTCCTTGCTGTGAGGAAGCCCTGGCCACGTGGAGAGGCCATGTGTGGGTGTCCTGGCTGGTAACCCCAGCTAAGGCGTCAGCCCAGAATTAGCATCAATCCCAGACTCGAGTGACCAATCTTCCAGATAATTTCAGGTTGCAGACTTCAAATCACCCAGCTGATGCCAAGTGGAGCAGAAATGTACCGTCCACACTGAGCCTACTTAGATTGAAGCTTTAAGGGCAAAATAACGATTGTCATTGTTTTTCTTTTAATAAATAAATTTATTTATTTATCTATTTTTGGCTGCGTTGGGTCTTCGTTGCTGCGTGCAGGCTTTCTCTAGTTGCAGTGAACGGGGGCTACTCTCCGTTGTGGTGCGCAGGCTTCTCATTGAGGTGGCTTCTCTTGTTGCAGAGCATGGGCTCTAGGTTACGCGGGCTTCAGGAGTTGGGGCACGCGGGCTCAGAAGTTGTGGCGCACGGGCTCGGTTGCTCCACGGCATGTGGGATCTTCCCGGACCAGGGCTCGAACCCGTGTCCCCTGCATTGGCAGGTGGATTCTTAACCACTGCACCACCAGGGAAGCCCCCGCTGTCATTGCTTTGAGCCAGTCAGTTGTGGGGTATTTGTTATGTAGCCTGTGTGACCGGAATGCCCCTCTTCATGCCAGCTACTGGCTAAGCAGACTTGAGGACATGATGGTGAGCCCTGCACCTGAGAACATGATCTAGTCAATCAATTTAAATAAATTTTAAAATACTGTAACAGAAGGTGAGCATCCCACATGTTCCCAGCGCCCAACGTTTATTCCCGTTCACAGCAGCATACTTGGACGCGGCAGCGCGCAGCCTTCCCGAAGGATGGAGGACCAGCGGTGGGTCTGCTTCTCTGGGCGCATTCGGCCGGATTGGGCTGGTGACCTGGGGTGATGGGAAGTTGGAGAGCAAAGCCCTGTGAGGACTGTGCTGGCCCTCGCTCTGCCGCGGCCACGAGTCGCTCCAAGTCGCCGGGGACCCAGATGAAGCAGGAAGGCGGGTCACCTGGGGAGTGTGTGGAGGAGCCCAGAGCCGGGCAGGGGGTGCAGGAAGCCCGGGCCCAGACGGGCCCTTTTCTGCCCCGGCCATAGGTCTGAGAGGGTGCTGGTGCTGGGGCTGAAGAAGGGGCTTCGGACTGCCTCCCGGGGGTGGGCCCCAGCCTGAGCAGGGTGAGATTATTCCTTCAATCATTCAAGAAAGAGAAACTGAGTTATTTGTAGTGAGGTGGTTGGAGTTAGAGTCTGTCATGCAGAGTGAAGTAAGTCAGAAAGAGAAAAACAAATACAGTATGTTACACATATATATGGAATCTAAGGGGAAAAAAAAAAGGTCATGAAGAACCTAGTGGTAGGACGGGAATAAAGACAGACCTACTAGAGAATGGACTTGAGGATATGGGGAAGGGGAAGGGTAAGCTGTGACAAAGTGAGAGAGTGGCATGGACATATATACACTACCAAACGTAAAACAGATAGCTAGTGGGAAGCAGTCGCATAGCACAGGGAGATCAGCTCGGTGCTTTGTGACCACCTAGAGGGGTGGGATAGGGAGGGTGGGAGGGAGGGAGATGCAAGAGGGAAGAGATATGGGAACATATGTATATGTATAACTGATTCACTTTGTTATAAAGCAGAAACTAACACACCATTGTAAAGCAATCATACTCCAATAAAGATGTTAAAAAAAAAAAAAAGAAAGAGTTACTGAAGAGTCACCCCCCCGCCAGGCATGCAGCAAAGAACAAAAGAAGCAAAAGTCCCTCCCCTCAAAGAGCTAACCTTCTCGTGGAGAGAAAGACAGCGCCTAGCAGCCCAGTGGGCCGAAGCCAAGCCTGGCGGGCGCCAGGAGGGCGGCGGGGGATGGCGGTGGTTCTTTGAACACTGGTCAGCGAGCGGAAGTTGTCTTTGAGCCAGAGAGCTGAGGAGGTGAGGGTGGCAGGCAGAGGGGACCCCCCGGGGGAGCAGGACGGGGAGGGCACTGGGTGTGTCTGGTGAGAGCGAGCCTGGAAGAAGAAAGTCAGGGAGGAAGGGGACCGCGTAGACTGGAAAACACCCCCAGTGCACCAGTTAAAATGAAGGTGAAACCTCACACATGGGGCTTTTTTATGTATTTCAAGATAAAACACTGAAACCCTAAAAGCGTCCTGGGAATTAGAAATTACTTTCAAAGGCAAGAGCTTAGAATTTACCCTCAAAACACAGCCTCAGAGTGACAGAAACCTTCTGGGGGAAGAATAAGACAAAGGACTTTGCAACCAGCTGAGCAGGTCCCTCTCTGCCAAAGGCAGGGAGCTGCTCAGATTTGCAGCTCTCGGTGGAGATCCAGCCCATCGGCCCAGAGGCTCCTCTCAGGGAGCCGGCGTTTTCTTCTCTGTTTCACAGATGAGGAGACTGAGGCCCAGACAGGTCAAAGCATGTGAAGGCCACACGGCTGGGGAGGCTCTGAGCCAGGCCTGGTGGTCCTGGCATCGCTCTGCCTTCCCAGTGGTCACCAGCCCCCAGAGGCCCTGACTGCAGGCCCACCTCCTCCAGGGCGTCCCTCCATGGCCAGTGCTGTGCTCCCTGCACCCATGGCCCCATCTCCAGCCCAGCTGCCTGCGAGGTGCTCCCACCCCGGACTGCTCCCTGCCCGACACTCCAACCCATGCTGGCCCACCTCTCTGATGAGGGCCCAGTGTTCTAGTTTCTTTAGGAACATCTTCCCTCAGGGCGGGGATTGTGACTCTTCTGCCTGAAAAGTGTGGTTTGTCAAGGGCCTGGGGTCCAGATTCAGACGACCTGAAGGATCAGATCAGGGTTCAGCCGCCTTCGAGCTGTGTGCCCTGGGGAGAGTCACTGCACCTCTCTGTGCCTCGGTCTCCTCCACACAAGGACCACGAGGGGACCAGGCTGTGTGAGCATTAGATGAGTTAATACTGGCTCAGCACTGGGAAGGCGCCTGGCCCGGCCCGTGCTCCCGGCCCGCTGAGGGGTCTGTTATAGATTCACCTGCGGTGCTGCTTTGCCTCAGACCTAAGAGTCTCCACCTGGTCTGGCTCCTCCCTCCCCACCCCTGCCCTCCCATGGCTCTCCCTGCGCCGCTGCTGTGGCCGCACTGGCCTCCGTGACTTCTCCGCTTCTCCAGGCTGCCGGCCTCAGGACCTTGGCACTACCTGCTTCCTTGCCTTCAAGGCTGCCGTCACCTTCTCAACGGGGCCTGATCCCACTGCGGGTTCCAAACTGCAGCGCACGCCTGCAACTGGGCCCCCAGCAGACCCTTGCCCCCCACCTCTCATTTCCCCACAGCCTCTCTCCCTTCTGACCTGCCCTCTCCTTTACTGCCTGAGCCTTTCCACTGTCTGTTTCATTTTCCCCTGGCAGAAGGCAAGCTCCTGAGGGCAGAAATCTTTGCCTGTGTGTTTGCTGCTGTGGCCCAAATGCCTAGGCGGCACCTGGCACACAGCGGTGACTCTGAGTTGTGCTGACGGAACTGTGGATTTCAGAACCAGCTGGGTGTCTCCTGAAAATGCAGATTCCCAGGCCCTGAATCAGCCTTTCTGCGGGTGAGGCTTGAGACTGTTTGCTAACCTGCCGCCCAGCTGGGACTGATGCAGGCACGTTAGACAGCCATTGCACTGAAGAGGGTGGCCTGCACCCCAGATCCCCACGCCCCAGCGCCCAGACCACAGACCACCTCTGACTTCTGGGGCCCTAGCTGTCCAAGCCTCTGGATTTCCATGGCCTTAAAACAGTGGCAACTTGCCCAAGGCTGTATGAGAAACATTTGCTTTTGCAAAACGTGGCCAGAGGCATGGGAAAAAGTCCCAGCCAGGACCGGGACAGATAAAGGGCCATTTCCAGGCGGTTGAAGAGGTCTTGGTCTTGAGGAAGGAGAATGGCCTGAGGCTGGCTGGGGGTGGGCCAGAGAAGAAGATGCGGGAAGATCCGAAGAACCGGGCACCTGACCGGCAGTTACCCAAGCAGGGCGGGGAGCACCCTGGCAGGGGGGAGGCAATGATTCCCCACTCCCCACCCCCTACCCCCTGCAGGAGGAGTGGAGCAGGCCTTCCAGTGCGCGGGGTTTGGCGTCAGTTAACCGGCTCTGCCTTTGGGTCTCCGGACAAGCATCAAGGACTCCTCGCCACTAATCCAACTTTAAAAACGCAAATACCCTTGACCTAATCCCCCACCCCCACCTGCCCAGACTTTCTGCTCCCACAGGGCACCCGCTGCAGGTGTGGCATCAGAGGGCACGCCCAGGAGCGGGGACTGGCAGGGATGACGGCCCGCACGGTGGAGCTGACTGAGGGGTCGGGAACATCCCCACGGGCCCAGCTGGAACACGCCTGGAGAGACTGTGAAGCCAGTGAGTGTGCGTGAGAGTCCGTTTTGTGTTTTAAAAATGCACGTGCTTTTCTGCTCAGCATACCCTGGAGCTGGCCTCCGGGAAGGGCGCTGGGGAGGGTGGCTGGTCGGGGACAGCGGCTCTTCTCCCAACGCCTTCCGTATGGTAGGGCCCGCTTGCCGTGCGCGGATTGCACAGCTGACTCTGCGGCGCTGAAAGCGGGCTGGCAGCGCGCACCCTGGCGGCCGCTCACGCCTCGTTCCCTTCGCGCCTGCTCCCGGCTGCGCCCAGGGCGGACGCGGGGCGTTCGGTTTCCAACCCGGTAGAACCCACTCGTGAGCGGTCGGGAAGCAGAGTGTGAGAGCAGCCGGCGGTGCTGCACCGTGGCGGACCCAGGACACGGATCGGGGTAGCTGAGGGTGGGGCGGCCGAGAGCCCCGCACGGCCCCCACTGCCCGTGCTGGAAGCAAGCCCTCCCGGCCTCCGGACCTCCGCCGCGCTCCCTGCGGCCGCCCGCCCGGCTGGCCGCGCTCTGCACGCGCCGGCCTCCACCGCAGTCTGTCTCACCTCGGGGCCCTGGCGCGTGCCGGCTCTGCGCTCGGCCGGGCCTCACCCTCGGGCCCCCCTCGGGTGCCCTCCGGGGAGCCTGTCGACGTTCCAGCCCAACTACGCCTCCTGCTCCCCTTTCCTTCTGCCTCATCCTCGGGCCCATGTTCACGGTCAGGTATGCACAGAACCGCCAGGAGCAGGGACCGCGCTGGTCTCGCTCACTGCCCTCCTGCAGCCCCTGGAACAGAGGCTGCCCTTGCTGCTACAACACACAGTCTCCCTGATGCCTTTCCTTTCCGGCCCTTTCACCCCAATTCTCATGGCCCAGAGCGCCCCACCCCCGCAAGTATCCTCCCCCCCCAGACTCTGTCCCACACAGGTGTCCCTGGGGACAGTGCCTGCGAGTGGGCAGCACAGAGGGGTTTGGGGTCCGGCTCTGTGGCCAGGATAGGCCATTCTCCGTCCCTGGACTTCAGCGTCCTTATCAGTAAAATGGAGACAAAAACAAGTCGAGAGGATGATGTTTCATTGAGGGAGATGAGAAGTCAGAGGCGGTTGCATTTGCAGGGTGCCAGGGGATGGAGGTCCCAGGGGATGGGGTCCCAGGGGATGGGGTTCCAGGGGATGGGGTGCCAGAGGGTGGGGTCCCAGGGGATGGAGGTCCCAGGGGATGGAGGTCCCAGGGGATGGGGTCTCAGGGGATGGGGGTCCCAGGGGATAGGGGTCCCAGAGGATAGAGGTCCCAGGGATGAGGGAGGGACTGCGCTGGGAGCTGCCCTTCTGGGGTACAATGTGCAGATGGAGAAGGAAGTGGGGGTCCTTGCGTGCCAGCACAGTGCCTTCCCAGCTCTCTTGGCTGTGAAGCAAACAAAGAAACCCGTTGCTCAGCGCAAGCCTGAGAGGAAAGTTTCATGCACAGGGCTTGTTGCCGTCTGCAATGAGTGCCACACTTCCTTTCCTTTCCTTTTTGATTTTATCCTCTTTTTTGATTTTTGACTTAACCATACTGATAGCACTTTCCTGAATAGATCCATGACCCACTCTCGGTTCCAGCTGGCAGATGGAGACGGTGGTAAAGACACCTGGCTAGTGTCCATGGAGGAAAAGTCCCTCCTCCAGGCCTGGCGTGCCCCTTCCCCTTCCCGTACTCCTTGGGCGGGGGCTGACGAGGCCACGTGTCTTCCTCCCTCCTGCTGGGAGGAGGAGCCCCCTCCCGGCTCCTGCCCCCTCCTGCCTGCTGCCCCCCTGTCAGGAGCCCTGTCATGAACTCATGGTCATTGACTTCACACCGTTCGGGTGTGTCGTCTTGTTCTTCGGGGACACCAGGGACAGCGTTGACCCATACGCCCGACAGCCCTTTTGCCCACAACAGTGGGACAGACTTTCTGAACACCTGAATCTGGGCCAGTCTCTCGCTTGCTTAAGCAGTGGACTACTCCTGCTCCGAGAACACAGACAAAACTCTTTATTACCATCTAGGAGGGTGTTGGTTAAGTTAGGGGTCGGGAGGTTAACTGACTGCATTGAATTTCTTTCCTTTCTTTTTCTCCCTTCTTTTAATGACACTGGAGCAGAGAGATTAGCAGAGGGAAGGCAATAGAAATCACCAGCACTCACAGCAGAGGCCCGAGTTAGGGGCTTATTTTGGTAACATGCAAGCTGGTTGAGCCAGAAGGTGATGCCTTACTGCGGATGCCAAATGTTGGGGACCCCTGCCCTGCCCTCTCCCCTCTCCACAGCTCCCACCTCACCCCCACGTCCGCCTGGCTCAAGGCCTCAGCTTCCTGTCAGTGCCTCAAAAATGCAGGCCCATTCCTGCCTCAGGGCCTTTGCACCTGCTGTTCCCTTGGCCTGACTGCCCTTCCGTCTGCTCTTCCCAGGGCTCCTTCTCACTCGAACATCACCTCCTCAGAGAGGTCCTCCAAGGTTGGCCCACCCGAAGCAGGTTCCCCCTGTCTTCTTTTTTCTATCACGAGACATTTTTTCATCAGAATCTCCATGAGGACACAAAGACCTGTTGTGTGTTAGTGACTGTCCTAGCACTTTTCCTCGTCTGTAGTTACCTGTCTCCTGGCTTATCTCCCGGGAATAAAAGCTCCCAGAAGGTAGGCCCTGGTCTCTACTGTTAACTGCACTGTGTCTAGATAGTTCTGGGCACACAGCAAGTGCTCAGTACATGCCTGTGAGTGCTGCCGGGACGGGGCGGCTCTGTGGCACTGTACTCCCAGGGTGCCTGGCATGCTCGGCAACCCAGGATGGGGGCTGGGACTCAGAGAAGAGGGGTGGAGGGCCCTTGGAATCAGACCTGCAGCCGCCCTGCCTGCCCTGGGCCCCGCATGCCCTCCCCGCCCTCCCTGCCATCAGCTCGCCGAGACGCACCAGGAGACCCTCATCCGCCTCCGCCGCTGGCCCTCTTGACCTTGGAAGTCGAGGCAGCACCGCCTGGCTGGAGGGCGGAGGGACGCAATGCAGCGGACCTGCTGCGAGACTGATGTGCAGCTTGATGCTGGTGATAAGTCACCACGGATCACGGGTGGGGTGGCACTGGTGGTGTGGCCGTGGATAAGCAGCTCCTTGTCCCACGATGGCCTGTCCGTCACTTGGGACGGTGGCAGTGCCTGAAATGCCAGCGTCTGCCCCCTCACCTGGTAGCCGCTCCTGAATCCTCTTCTGAAAGCAAAGGCCTCTGGGACAGCCTCGTCCATCAGAGAAGGGGAATCTTTCTCTTCCCACGGGTGGATCATGAGGGGCCAGCCCTGCGGGGGAGGTGCTGATGGGGGAAGGGCAGGCGCCCAGGGCTCCACCTCACACGTCCGCATCAGAATAAAGAGGCTGATGGAAACACGGAACCAAGACAGTGCAGGGAGGTGACCTGGGACCGTGCACAGGCGAGGTGTGGAAATCTGCACATGGTCCCCAAGGACATGACACCAAAGGCAGAGTCCAAGACAGCATCTGGCTACACGCATAAGGGAATCCTGCAACTCCAGGGGCATGGAAGTCACATATGTGACCACGGGATCCACATACCTGCCCACACGGGAGTCTATACCTGCCAGGAGGAAAAAGCTCCACGTGGCTCCAGGGGGTGGAGGGTGGAAGCAGCCAGTGCACAAAGCAGCAGTCGCCACTGAGAAACAATCAAACACGCCAAACGCACCGAACTTCTCCAGCTACTGTGCGATTCCACTCATGTGAGGTCCCTTGAGGAGTCAGATTCATAGAAGGGTGGGTACCAGGGGCTGGGGGAAGGGGTACCAGGGGCTGGGGGAGGGGGAGGGGGTGTTGGTGGTCAATGGGACAGAGCTTCAGTTTGGGAAGATGAAAAATTTTGAAAATAGATGGTGGTGATGGTTGCACAACAATGTGAATACACTTAACACCACTGAACTGTACACCTAAATGGCTAAAATGGTAATTTTATGTTATTTTTAGCCACATTTTTTTAAAAGGCTCCAAAGCAGTATACGTTTCCATTTTTGTAATATAGCAAGAAATGTTAACAATGATGTGATTATGAATGTTCTTTTTTCTTTTTTTATACTTGCCTGTATTTCCTGATATTTTGGGCAGTAAGAACATTAACTTTTATACTAATCAAAAAAACTATTTCAAAAATAACATACTAAGTTGCACAAACATTCAACAAAACCATATTTTTTTCTGGTTATAGAAGTAATATAAATTCATTATAGAAAATCTGGAAAAGTGAAAGAGATAATGCTAAAAAAGAGATAAATTGTAATTCCATCACTCCAAAGTAAATATTTTTAAAAACCGTCACTGTAAATACTTTGATATCTATTTCTAATTTTTTCCGCAAATATGTTTTTTCTTTACATAATCATATCTAGAGTAATTCCTTTATAAAGTTTTGCATCCTGCTTTTTTTCACTTTAACTTTCATCAGATAGTCTTTTAAAAACCTGATTGAAATAGATAAATGATATTCCACTGCATGGACAGGGCATAGTTCATTATCAGTTTTCCTTTTGTTGGACTTTAGTTGGTTTCCAATTTTTCTCAACTGTAAGTGCTGTTGGGAAGAAGAAGTCTGTACATAAATCTGACTGCAAATCTGATCACTTCTTTGTGATCAGGTTCTAAAAGGAGACTTACTGACTCAGGAGTGACATATGTAATACAAGGCTGCTTTCAGGGAATGTTCCAATTTCACCTCTTTGCAACAGTGTTATAACTTTAAAACATCCTTGTCGATTGGATGAAAGGGTATGTTGTTTCAATTTGTGTTTCTTTGATCAAGTGGTGAGGTTAGAAATTTCCCTTGGCGTGGACAGGCCGTTTCCACGTCTGCTTACGTCTGTTTTTCACATGAGCCAGCGTTTCCCTCACTGGTTTGAAGCGAGGAGGAATCCCTCCCGACTCTGGCCTTCAGGGAAGCCCAGGACTCTTGCGCGGACCCCCCTCTCTGGGAAGCCGGCCGGCGTGCGCCCCTCGGCAGTCACTTCCCAGCCCCACCCTTGGTTCCTTGCTGTTTGCCCTGAACGGGTGACAGCCAGTGACCCTGGACGCTCAGGACGGGCACCGGGGGAGGGGGGATGGGCGGTGAGGCTTCAGTTGGCCTGAGATGCACATGCTGACCCTGGAGGACTTTAGCCGGGCGAGAGTGACTCATTAACCCCCGTCACCCCGTCAACACCCCCTCCAGGAGGGCCCGGGCCTGGCGGGGGCGGGGCGGGGGCGGTTTCCCTCTGCCTCTGTTTCTGAACGTGAACCCGACTCCCGCCCAGTGCACACTGAGCTCAGCTGTGGACTTTTACACTTTCCATCTGACCTTCCATTTGGTCCTCAGGGGTGACCACTGTGCGGACCAGCCCCACTTGGGTTTTCGCGAAGATGTTGACGTTTTTCCATTTTCAGGAGCCCTCTCTGGTTCTCGGACAGCTCCTGTCTCACAGTGCTTGGTCTTGTGTCACAGATTCACCCTGCGGCGTCATGTCACCCCCCCACCCGCCCACCTCCGGGCCTCAGCCACAGGTCTGGGAGCCGCTTGCAGCCCGATTTCACAAGTCCTTCAGCTGCCTTAGAAGACCTGTGGGTTCAGAGTCCTCCCAACACAACCCCTCAGAGGTGGTTTGGGCCAAACTCTCGGTGCCGAGGAGAAAACAGACCCACGGGGGGGTGGGGCCCAACCCGGGTCTCTGGGCTCCCGGCTCCGCCTGCCCCTTCCCAGCGGCCGGGGCTCGTGTGAGTCACCAGGTGGGAGGGCAGTGCCCGGCGCGGGGAGCCTGGGCTCCGCATGTGGAGCAGGACAGACCCCTGTTATTCACGACGCTGCTGCTTCCAGTCTCTGAGCGACCTCCGTCCTGTCGCCCCCCAGTGCCCCGGCTCAGCCCGGGTCGACGGTCATTGCTTGACCTGCAGAGCCATGACCTCCGCTCCTCCCTCACCCAGCCTGGGTACAGCAGGCTCCTCCAGAGCTGCGGGGCGAGGACAGGAAGGGCCCAGCCACCGAGGACATGGGACGGGTGGATGCCAGGCGTCACTGCCCGAGCTGTGCTTCAGCCCTTTCTTGCCCCCACCCCTTCCCCACCTTGTTAGGGAACCTCTCTAGATCCTTCCCCTGCCCTCCCAACCCCAGGGTCTCAAGCTTTCTCCAGGAAGCAGCAGACCTCCCAGACTCCCACTACTTTGTGATTTTCTGGTGGAACCGGGGCACCGCCTCCTGCTGGCTGTGTGATCCTAAGTGACCTCTCTATGCCTCTGTTTTCCCATCTGTAAAATGGACCTAGTAGGAGAGGAGTTATGGGGGTTGAATAAAATCATGTGTTTCAAGAGCATAGCACAGCGCTGGGCCCCCTTCCTGCCCTTGCCCACTGAACCTTGGCCCGGGGCTCCTGCCCCGTCCAACCAGCGTGTCCATTACACTGTTTCCCAAGAGTACTCCTTCCTCCTCTGTCTCTTTGCCGGGGGTGGGGGTGGGGGGGGTGGGCGGCAGCCACCTTCGAGAACACCTTTCTGTGACATCGAGGCTGTGTAGATACTGCACTGACCACTGTGGGGTGTGAGTGGAACTGCTTGTGCAGGTGGCCTGCAGGGTGGTGTGGGCCTGCAGTCCGCCTTTGCTGCATCCAGCTGTACTGGGAGGAGTGGGAAGGCACAGTGTCCAGCAGCCGAGCTTGGCAGCCCGGAGACAAGGACAGGGAACGGCGTCTGCAGTGAGGTAGGCGTGGGTTCCAGCTCTGCCTTTGCGCTGCGTGTGCTGTGTGACTTTGGGTGAGTTGCTCTACCTCTCTGGCTTCAGCTTTCTTTTCTGTAAAATGCAAAGAGTTGAGGCAGTCATGGCTGGCCTGTGTGTCACAGCACCAGGCCCGGCGTGCAGTGGGCCCTGTCTCAGAGCATGTGGCTGTGAAGTGCCCAGCGTAGGCTCGGCACGTGGTGGGTCTAACCAGGACCTGGTCAGGCTGCTAGAGGCCCCCTGCTGGGAGGCAGATAAAGTTCCCTCCCGGGCCCATGATGGTGGGTGGGTGAGTCAGCCGGAACTGGGTGATGAGGAAGGTCTGGTGGCTGTGATTGGCTCTGCCGCCACCATGACGTGATTCCTCAATGCGACCTTCCGAAGGGCCAGGAGCAGGGCCTCGAAGCCCCTCTGCCTTGAGTCAGGGCTGGGGCAGATGTCCGCCCAGCTTGGGTGGTCTCTTAGAGGAGGGGCTGATTTGCACCACGTCTTCTCTATCCTCCCCGCCAGCTCCACGAGCACCGTCCAATATGGCAGCAGCCACGTGTGGTACCTTACTGGACAGCAGGGATGGAGGGAACATTCTCCATCACAGAAAGTTCTACTGGACATTCACCCCCCAACGCCGACACAAGCTGGGTGCTGCGGGCTTACCAGGATGACTAAGAAATGACCCAGCCCCCAAAGAGCTCAGCCATCCGTTCGTCAGACACTAATCAAGGCCCTTCCAGGTGCAGGAGGATATTGTGAAACCGAGATGTACACGTTCCCTGCCTTCACAGAACTTCCTGTCCTGCAGATGGACAACTGGCTCCCAAACAGAGACTCAAAGTAATTCAGGCTTAAACAACGGAGACTTTTATTTTCTCTCCTGAAAGCCCACGTTGGAGAGGCAGCTCTGCTCCGGGACACCGTCGGGGTCTGGATACCTTGTACCTGTCACTCCCCACCCTTGTCTGTGTCCTGCCTTCCAGCCAGCACAGAGGAAGGACTTGGAAAGAGGCTGCCCTTCCCTTTGCAGGGAACTCAGAGCCACTGCCCACACTTCCTGCTGGTCAGCCGCAAGGGAGGCTGTGAAATGCAAGCTTTCTTCAGGGCAACTCTGCTCTGCTGAGAACTGGGAGTTCTAGGAAGGGGAGAGTGAGTATGTGAGGACTTTGCTACAGAGGGACAAGCATGAACTAAATGAGCACACACATAAGTGGACAAACCTTGAGGAATGCTTTGACGGAGAGGTACATGGTGTTGGGAGAGCATAGGAAGGAGTCCAGGAAGGCTTCCCTGAGGAAGTGGCATTTGAGATGTGATGCACAGAATGAGTAGGAGCTAATGGGGAAGGAGGGTCACAGTGTCCACAACAAGGGCAGCAGTGGGTGCAAAGGCCCTGTGGTCGGAGGGAGCATAGCCTTCTCAGGATACCTAAGAAGCCCTGGTCGATGAAGGTCACAGAGGTCTTCTGCAGACAGGCAATGAATTCCCTAAGAAGGAGCTCCATGGGGTTGGGGGTCAGAGATATCTACTCAGTTCCAGGCACTTTTCTAAGTTCTGTACTAATTAATTCATTTAATGCTTGAACAACCCATGAAGTTGTACCTGTGTGGTTCTCATCCTCAGAGAAGCAGACGCCAAGAAGGGATTAGACGTGCGACAGACTTACGGGACTGTCTTGGTTCACTCGACAGACATTTCTGAAGTGTCCTAGGTTCTGGGGATACAGCAGTGAAGAAAAAAATCCAAGTCCATGTTCTTAGGGACCTTGTCAGATAGTGGGAGAGACAGGCAATCAACAAATAAGAATATAAATGTTTCACTTTGTTTGCCATCTCTGTTTTGAAGAGCACCACCTGGCCTCTTTCTCTTCTCCTTGGCAAGGAATTCCTGGTAACAGATTCTGCCCGCTACATCAGGAGAGTTTCCCTCCCCTGACGGGACCTGGGGTAAGCGCTACATGCAGCCGGGCAGGTGGACCTTTAGGCACTTGAGCTGCCAGCGTTCCCATTCACTGACTCACTCACTCATTCATTCATTCATTCAGCCAACCCAAGTCGATGGAGCCCCTCCTCTACTCCAGGCCCTGTGCCACGAAGGACAGGCACATAAGCCCCGAGCCAGCCTGCAGGTGGGACATAAGGGTGAGATGGGACTACATCCTTAAGGAAGTTAAGGGGGAGCTGATATCTGAGGGATGAATGGGTTTAACCAGGCCAAGGAGGTGCTGGAGCCGGGGGGATAAGGAGCCAGGTAGGAGGCACCTGTACAAAGCAGCTCCCTGGAAGCTAGTCAGGGGTGTTCTGGGTCTCTTTGGGGACAACTGGTCTCCTAATTTCGCCAGTGACCAACTCCTTAACCTGTTTGGCATAGATTCCTCAGCACTGTTTAATTTCTCTCAAGCTGACCATGCTTGCTTTAAGTCTTTAAGAAATTCATTAATTCAACAATTGAGCACTTACTGTGTGCTTGGTGCTGGAGATATGAAGGGACCAAATGGACAGAAATCACTGCTTTGGTGGAATTTACACTCTACTGGAGGAGACAAAAAGCAAATGAAACAAAATGTAAAATATATAATATATTAGCAGGGAATAAGCACCAAGAAGAAAAGTTCAACAGGATAGGGAAAGAGGAAATATTAGGGAGAGTGTGAACATTTTAGATTGGGTGGTCAAGGCAAGGCTCCCCGAGAAGGTAACATTTGAACGGGTGATAGAGCCACGGGGGAAGAGCTTATAAAGGCAGCAGAAATAGCAAGTGCAAAGGCCCTGAGGTGGGATTGTGCCTGGTATGTCGGAGGGGACACAGGGGGCCATTGTGGTTGGAGGGATGTGAGCAAGGGGGAGAGGAGTACAGGGAAGGTTGGGGTCAGGATGGGGGCCGACCCTGTAGGGCACTGAAGGCAGTGGTGAGGTGGGAGCCATGGAATGTTCTGAGTCAAGGAGGGACGTGATCTGACTCAGGTTGTAACACAGCATCTTGGCTGTTTTTCAGTTTCTTTTTTTTTTTTCCTCCAGTTTCATTGAGATATAATTGACATATGTCACTGTATAAGTGTAAGGTGTACAACATAATGGTTTGACTTACATATTTTGTGAAATGATTACCACAATAAGTTTAGTTAGCATCTCATATGAATACAGTAAAAGCAAAAGCAAAAGGAGAAACAAAAAGGTTTTTTTTCCTTGTGATAAGAACTCTTAGGATCTACTCTCTTAACGACTTTCATATATAACACACAGCAGTGTTAATTATATTTATCATGTTGTACATTACATGCCTAGTACTTATTTATCTTATAACTGGAAGTTTGCACCTTTCGACCACCTTCCTCTAATTCCACCCCCTCACCTTCCTTTGGTAAATCTGATCTCTTTTCCTATAATTTTGTTTTTGTTTCTGGTTTAGATTCCACATATAAGTGAGACTATACAGTGCTTGTCTTTCCCTGCTCAGCTTCTTACTAGCCTGTGCCGACGCTTCCTTGTGTGCTGAAGCTATGGATGTGTCTTTGTTTCCAAGCTTCTTCTGACCTTTCGGTGTGATTTTCACCAAAGAGATGGGGGACACTGGCCTGAGAGTGTGTGAGGAGCAAAGGACCAATGACAGGCAGGGATGTGCCCGGCTCTCACCTGCACAGAGGCAAGGCAGTGAGCTTGAGCCCGCCAGACCTCTGTCTCTTCTATAAGAATGGGTGAACTCCGTCTGTTCCGCGGATTCTGGCCACGGCCTCCACAAACGTTCAGACAGTGCAGACAGCATCATTACCATCCTCATCCTCATCCTCAACGCTAGTGTCCCCCAAACCCACCGGCCAAGCCCCAGTTTGGCTCCTCGTGGTAGCAGGAGCTGCATCCCTGGCCCTGCTCTGTGCACGGGGAGGGCCCCGGGATGCAGGATCCAGTGCCCGGCATGTACTTAGGAGCCCAGACCCCCAGCATTCCAGAGAGCCTGGACAGGTCCTGGCTATCAGTTCCGGTTCTAGCAGTGTCTTGGGGAGGAACGGAAACGCTCTCCGCCTCCCAAGCCAGGAAGGGAAAGGATGCAAGCTCCGTAGAAGGCGCTCTCTGCCCACCATCCTGGTTGTCCGGAAGATGCCTTCTCGGGGCAGACGGACGGGCCTGCTCACCCCTCCTCCCTCCTTACCAGCTGTGTGTCCGGGAGGACCACGGCCTCAGAGTCCTTCTCTTCATCTGTGAAATGTTGGCTGAGGATCCGACAGGTGTGGTTAAAGGGCGCGCTGGGTGCGCGGCCCCCTCGGCTCACGTGTCTCCTGGGCCGCTCACTCTGCGCCTCGCGCTTCCTGTCTCCGAGGGGCTGCTGCGGACGCCAGCGAGCGCGCTCTCCCGAGGGGGCTGGAGGCTCACCTGGCCGGACACCCGCCCGCATCTCTCCAGCAGCGTCCCCGACAAGTCCTGGCTTTACCTGTTGGCCCGCCCGGGGTTGCAGGTGGGAGCCGGGGAGAGCGGGTCGGGCCGGGGCTGCCCCGCGGCGCCCACCCCGCGTGGGCCCTTCTCGGAGCCCCACGTTCTCACCTGGGCTAGAGCCTCGGGAACGGACACCGCGGCCGCCGCGAGCCCGCTGCGAAGGGAGGGGGCCGGAGGGGGCGGAGCCGGGGCGCGTGACGCGCGGCGCGGGCCAATGGGGCGCGCGCCCGGGGCCGAGCCTCCTGCGAGCCTTCGCGGCGCCCGCCGCGTCACGTGAGCCCGGGAGTGAGCGCCGAGCGGGCGGCGGCGGCGGCGGCGGGGGCTCCGCCGCAGCGACGCGGGCCGGGGCGAGCAAGAGCGAGTGCAGGACGCGCGGCCGCCGCCCCCAGCGCAGCCCGCAGGGCCCCGGGACCGCCGGGCCTGGCCGCCGGCCGGCCGTGCGCCGAGTTCAGGTGGGAGCGGCGCGGCGAGGACGGACGCGAGTGGACCGGGCCTGGCGCGCAGGGGGCTGGCGGGGTGCAGGCGAGCTCGGGGGGCGCGGGCGGGCCTCTGCACGCCAGGCCGGGCGCCCGCACGGCTGTCCCAGGCTCCGCGTGAGCGTCGGAGGAAATGTCGGAGGAGCGGGGTAGCCCCGCGCGGGGCCGGGGGCGGACAGGCTGGTGGGTCAGCGACCCCACGTGCCCACCGGCACTTTCCCCGCGCGGGCCGGTCAGCTGCCTAGGCGCCTGGCCCCGCGTGTCCGTGCGCGCCTCGCGGGCCGGCCTCCCATATGGCGGGCGCGACGGGGCCTGCGGGCGGGCGGGCGCGCGGCGGGGAGGGGCGGAGGGGTTACTGACGGTCACCGCCGCCGGCCCGCGGGAGGGGGCGCGGGCCGAGGGCTCGGTGCCCCGCGGGCGGCGCCCCAGGCTCCGCCTGCCCCCCTTTCCCACACACGCGGGGACACCACGCGGCTCCACGCGCGAGTGTGTCGCGGACGCCCCTCCCGGCTCTCACCACGCCCCGCACACGCAGTCACACGGCAGGAACTCGCACCCCCGCGCGGTTAGCGGAGCGGGGAAGCCACCCCGCTCGCCGCAGCGGTCCGCTCGCTCTCCCTCCCCTCGGTCGGCCCCCTGTGGACCCTCCCCCCCCACCCCCGCTGTTTTCTGGCCCGGGTGACAAAATCCCCAAGTGCCGGAGCCCCTGAAATCACTTCCCCCCAAGGGTCGGGTGGCTCGTGGGGAGCCCCGCCGCCCCACAGGTGCGAGGACGCTGGGCTCGCGACTTTGGGGCCTGCGGGCGGCGCGGGAGTGGAGACTCTTATTTTGAAGGGCGGCCCCCGCCCGCCGCCCCCGTGATTTGCACGCTGACCCAATGGAAGGCCCTTGGCCGGCGCTCGGCTTGTTATCAATTACATGTTGTTCCTGCAGCCGCTGTGTCCCCGGGAGGATAAACAGCAGGCCTGGCCGGGCCGGGGAGGGGCGGAGTCCGGAACAGGGCGTCCCTCCCCCTGCACGCAGCCTGCGTCTCTGGCCGTGCCACGTGCTGCTGTGTTTCAGGGCCGGCGCCCGGCGCCCCGCAGCCCCTGCTGGGCTCTCAGTGCCTGCGTCCGCCCGGGCCGATGAGCCCTGCGTTAGGACCCACGCGGTCTGCTGCTGCTTCCCCCCCCCCCCAGCCCCCCGCACCACCCCTTTCACTCAGTCAGCAAAGTTCTGCCAGGTCTTGTTTCAGACTCTGGGGTAACAGTCAGAACGGCTTATATTCTGGTGGGGAGGTAGACAGAAAATGAGGTACACAAATACATAACTAAGATAGTTTCGGGCAGTGGCAACTGTTAGGAAGACTGCGATGTGGGGTGGTGTAACAGAGGGTGGTCAGAGAGGTCCCACGGGGAGCGACTTATGAGCTGAGATCTAAATAAGGCACTGCCTCCTAGAGTGCTGGGGAAGAGGGGTCCACGGAGGAGAAACAGCCAGGGCCCTGGCCTGAGGCCATGAAGCTGGTGAGCTTGGGGCACAGCCAGTGTGAGCGGGGCAGGTGGAGCTGAGGTCTGGGGTGGATGGGCAGGGTCCAGGTTCTGGGCTGCTGGGACGAGATTGGGTCCCATTTCCTTGGGAATCTATAAGTTTCCTCCTACCCCGTCCTACTGTACTTATTTATTTCCCCCTCTATTTCTTTGGTATCATTTAATCTGTGAATATGTCAGTTTGTATCTCTAAAATGTAAGGCGTCCTTTGAAAAGTATGTACCAACCACAATACATCATCACATTTAAAAATATTAACTGTAATTCCTTAATATCATGGAATATTCAGTTAGTGATCACATTTCGGGGGAGAGTTTCAAGGGCAGGAACACGGCCCAGTCTGCCCCTTACCGCCTCAGTCCTGGTTCCAGGAAGGCTGGAGCCCCCGGATTCCTAAGCATCACAGCAGAGCGGCAGAAAGACCACATACTCACCCACTGAGGCTAACCCTGAAGGCTAGTGCTGACGGGCATCTGCACGAACGCCTGCCCCTGTAGTGAGTGCTCAGCATGTGCTAGCTCATTGGTGTTACAAAAGCCCAGGAACTAGGCACAGTTGGCAGGATCCCCATCCAACACATGGCACAGAGAGGTTGTGCCACCTGCCCAAGGTCACACAGCTGGTAAGTTGCAGAGGCAGGAGCTCAGCGTGGGCGACAGGGGAGAGGGGGGTCTCAGGCTGAGTGTGGACTCTGTTCTTCACATTATCTGGCATTTTCATTCCTTCTCAGCACCCGATTTGGTGAATAGTGTATGGTTTTAAACTCCCAGTTTTAAATCCTTAGCTGAATATTTAAAACCAAAAGGCCAAACGTTCTCCTGCAAAACTGCCCTGGGTGCAAACCTGCCACCTTGCCTTAGCTTCCTGGAGCTCTGTGAAGCTTCCTGGACACGGTCATCAGAGCATGGGACAGATGGGAAAATGAGGTTTGGGAGAGCGAGGCCTTGCCCAAGGTCACAGCTGATGATGACCTGCCCCTGGTTGGGCCTGTTGACTGTTGGGCAGTGCTGGGTGCCAGGTGCAGGACTGGTGCTCGAGACAGAGCAAGGGGGTGGGTGCAGATGGGATGCCAGGCAGCAGAGACTCTCTGGCTTTCGCTGCAGAACACCCTTTCCTCAACCTCAGCAAACACCCCGCTATGGTCACTGGGTGGGGACAAAGGTCCGCAGAGGTGGCCCTGTCACAGCCAGACACTGTTGACTCTCCTTGGACACCGGACCCAGCATGGCCTTCAGCTTCCCCCTCTCCTCTCTGCTGACGTTCTCTGAGCCCCTCCTGGGCACCAGCTGCCTCACCAGGAGCTGGGGACACAGCCGCGACCCGACGGCCCAGCCTGCCCTCATGGAGCCGCTGGTCCAGTAGGGAGACGGGCGTGAGCTGGGCCTTCCCGAGGTGGTGAGTGCTCCACGGGGCGCAGGCCAAGGGGTCTTGTCTCCCACGCAGCGGGCAGTTGTGAAGTCAAAGGAGCTAATAGCTGGGCTCTGGGACCTGGGTGCGTTCTGCTTCCTTGAGTTACCGCCACGGGGCATGGCCCTTGCACCGCTAGTAAAGCCCCGGGAAGGTGCCGACCCAGTTGAGAGCGTTTTGTGAAGGCCTGTCCCTGCCTTCCCTGATTCATAGAGCAGGCAGCTGAGACAGGAGGGGTCCGAGAACTGGAGGGTGGGGGGCTGCCCCCCTTCAGATGGGGAAACAGCCCGTGAGGGCGTCTGATTTTTCGCCTCCAACTAGACTTGCCTGATTAAAATACAAACTGCCGAGTTATATTTGCATCTCAGATGAAATAATTCTGTGATATAAGCCTGCCCCATCCAACGTTTGGACACACTTATATTAAAAGTTGCTCATTCTTTAGAATCTGAGTTTCAAGTTTAACTGGGTGGCCTTTATTTTTATTTGCTTAATCTGGCAACCCTACCCAAGCTGCAGCAACACGGGGGTCAGAGGGCAAGTGGCCATTCTCCTACCCCCTCCAGTGATTCTGCAGGAATGAGGCTGAGGTCAGTTGTCCTTGGGATGGCAGTGGCTCTGCTCAGCTGGACAGGGGTGCCGCCTGGCTGTTCGGGGTGCAGAGAGCCTCCTCACACGCTCACCCTCTCCCTCCCGTGCACTCACACCCAGTCACTTGCAGACACACGCACGTTCCTTCCCAGAATTGTTCTGGAAAATCTCTGTGCAACCACAAGAGCCGGGTTGTGCAATGGGCTTGGAGAGCACTTTTGCAAACAGGTGGTGCAATTTCAGAAAACACTCTTGCAGACAGAGTTCTCCCGTGAGCCAGGATGGACGCAGGACCCAGGCGTTCGGCAGTGGGAGGCTGTGGCTGGCCACGGAGCGGGGTCAGGCGCCCCCGAGGTGGCGGGAGCGTGCTGCCCTCCTGACTGGGCCTCCTCCTTCCTCTCCGCAGCCGCCCCGGCACGGCCAGGCCAGCATGGTGGACCACTTGCTTCCAGTGGACGAGACCTTCTCGTCGCTGAAGTGCCCTGTTGGCTATCTGGGTGACAGGCTGGCTGGCGGGCGGGCATACCACATGCTGCCCTCGCCCCTCTCGGAGGACGACAGTGACGCCTCCAGCCTCTGTTCCTGTGCCAGCCCTGACTCGCAAGCCCTTTGCTCCTGCTACAGCGGTGGCCCCAGGGCCGAGGGCCAGGACAGCATCTTGGACTTCCTGCTGTCCCAGGCCACGCTGGGCGGCGGCGGTGGTGGCAGCGCTGGGGCCAACGGCGGCCCCATGGCCTGGGGGACCTGGCGGAAAGCACCGGCACCTGTGAAGGGGGAGCATTTCTGCTTCCCTGAGTTTCCTGTGGGAGACCCCGATGACGTCCCGAGGCCCTTCCAGCCCACCCTGGAGGAGATCGAAGAGTTTCTGGAGGAGAACATGGAGCCAGGGGTGAAGGAGGCCCCGGAAAGCAACAGCAAGGACTTGGAGGCCTGCGGCCAGCTCTCCGCCGGGCTCCACAGGAGCCACCTGCATCCGGGGGCCGGTGGGAGAGAGCGCTGTGCCCCCCCGCCGGGAGCTGGTGTGGGCGGCAGCCAGAGCCCGGGTGGGGGTCCCGCCCCCGACGGCCCCATCCCCGTCCTGCTGCAGATCCAGCCGCTGCAGGTGAAGCAGGAGTCTGGCGCCGAGCCCGTCTCCCCCGGGCAGGCCGCTGAGAGCGTCAAGGTGGCCCAGCTCCTGGTCAACATCCAGGGGCAAACCTTCACGCTGGTGCCCCAGGTGGTGCCCTCCTCCAGCTTGAACCTGCCCTCCAAGTTCGTGCGCATCGCCCCTGTGCCCATCGCCGCCAAGCCCATTGGGTCGGGACCCCTGGGGCCCGGCTCCGCCGGCCTCCTCATGGGCCAGAAGTTCCCCAAGAACCCGGCAGCAGAACTCATCAAAATGCACAAGTGTACTTTCCCCGGCTGCAGCAAGATGTACACCAAAAGCAGCCACCTCAAGGCCCACCTGCGCCGGCACACGGGCGAGAAGCCCTTCGCCTGCACCTGGCCGGGCTGCGGCTGGAGGTCAGTATGGCTATGGCGGCGGCAGGCCGGGCGTCTCCACGCCCCTGGGTGTGCTGCCGAGGCCACATTCCCCACCCTTAGATAAGGCTGCGTAGGAAGGGGAGAGAGGGGTGGGCAGGGGCAGGGCCAGAGCTGGCACACTGCCCAGAGGTTTCCTCGTGCCTCCAGATGCCTGGTCTGCAGTCTCACGGTGACCAGGTGAGGCTGCACCCGTGCTGGAGGAGAGGGGCTGGGCCACGCAGAAGGGCTCTCGTGGTGGTGACGGGGCAGCTCAGAATAGGGCAGGGCGGCTGCGGCCGTGTGCACCGCTCCTCGTGCCTCGGGGTGCCCCCAAGGGTGAGTACCACCCTTACTCCCCTTTACGCCTGAGCAAGCAGAGGCTCAGAGCAGCTAAGTAACCTGCCCAGGGGCACGCCACTTTGCAGAAGGGATTTGAAGCCAGGGGTCCGATTAGAGAAGTCACAGCCTGAAGAGGCTGCTTCCCCGACCAGAGGCACCAGCTGTCTTTACAGAGTCCTGGGGCGCCTGGGCTGCGCTCCCCACGGGGGACCTGGCGGTGGGTTTGGGAAGCCAGAAAGGCCGAGGGAGAGGGAGGGCCAGGCTAGGGGTGCTGCACCGAGGGCGGGAGGCTCCTTCCAGGCTCTCGACTGTGTGGCACTGTGGGGGAAACCGGCTCTCCAAGGGGTAGGGGCGGGGGCTTGCCCAGGGTTCCCCAGCCCATGGGAGGCCAAGCTGGGCGGCACCCCTGTGGCTCTCCCCCAGGCCCCCGGGGGGGCTCACCTTCCCGGAGGGCACGTCCACCTTTTCCTGAAGCTCAGGCAGCAGGTCAGGAGCCGACACGCTCAGGGGTGCCCCCGGCGGCTCTCCCCTGTTTAGGACACCCTCCCTGCAGGAAGCTAGCTTGCCCGGGAGGTGCGTGTGCTGCCGACACAGTCTGGGTCTTGGCTGGTGCGGCTTCCGTGTGTGCGTGTGTGTGCGCGCGCGTGTGTGTGTGTGTGTGTGTGTGTGTAACAGGCACGCTCTTCCGTGTGCAGAACCGGACCTCACGAGGGGCGTGTGGCTGTGTGTGCGGGCTCGTGTCTGCACCTTGCCGTCTCCACGTGGGTCTCTGCTGCGTGACCAAATGTGATGGTGCGTGTGCGCGTGGCACGTTTGTACCCTGGGCGTGTGTGTGCGTGGGTGCACGCGGCACAGGGGGCAGTTTGCAGCTTTTGTTTCCTGCTGGGATCTCATCTGAGAGCACCTGAGAGTTGGCCCCCTGGGCAGAGGCGCTGGCCGCAGAGTCCCGGCTGGCCAAGGCTGTGGCGTGGCTGGGAGCTGTGACCCGAGTGTTGGATGTGATGCTGGCGGCCCCTCGCCGTGGAGCGCTGAGCTGGCCGGAGAAGGGGCTTTGCCAAAGGCGCCCACAGACCTGAGGGCTTCTTCCAGAGCCCCAGCCCCAGCCCCACGGGCCTCCCGCCTCCCGGAGAGCCTCAGGCTGGGGGGCCGGGTGTGCTTGCAGGGCAGCTTGTGGGGCCTGTGGACTGGCGGGGCGCCATGTTCAGTGGTCGGACTCGGGGCCGTGCGGGGCTCAGCTGCAGGAGAGGGCGTCCTGACGCCTGGGGTGGGGCAGCCGGTGGCGACGGTCGGAGCCCCAGCCCCGATCTGCCGCTCCCGCGCGGCCCTCCAGCGGTCCCCTGGGCGAGCCTCCGGCTGCCATCTGGCAGGGGAGGACTTGCTCCCTGCCACTGCCTGCCAGGGCTGTGGGCGCAGGGGGGCACAGCAGCGCCCCTTCCCAGAGGTTGTGCGGTCGCTCTCATACGAGGTCAGAGTGTGAGAAGGACCCGGAAGGGGTTGGGCCCGGCTTCCACGTGGGCGGCACCCCGGGTCGGAGGCACCCAGGACTCCCAGGCCTCGGCCTGCGCTCTCCTCGTGGCGGGGCTGGGCTGCGGAGACGTGGGGCAGCCTCACCTTCCCGGGCACTGTCCCCGGCCTCTGCTGACTGTTGGGAAGGGGCCCCTCCGCTCAGAGTGAGGCTGGGTGAAGCCGCAGGGAGGGAAGGTGTGGTCTTGGTCACGGCCACCCGCCGGCCCGCTCCACCGGGAGGAGAGGACCTGCGCCCTTCTGGGCCGCCCCAGAGAGCAGACCCTCAGCCCACAGTGAGGGTGTGGGACCCTCAGCCCACAGTGCTTTACAGGGGGGCACACTCAGCCCCGGCACGGTGGCCTCAGAGGGACTGAGTTCCCCATGGGAGGAGCTGTATGAGCAAGAACGGGATGTATGGTGGGGATTCAGCTCTGCCACTGTCTGAGCCCTTGCACGGGTCTTGCCCAGGACCCCCTTGGCAGAGGCAGGCATGGTGGGTGCCTGCCACAGTGAGGTCTCCCCAGAGCCCCCTGGGAGCTGTCCCTGCCGTCAGCCACTCCTGGAGCTTCTCCCAGGTGTGGGTCTGGCCTTCATGGGGTCACATGTGGCAGACGCACTGCCTGGCCGGGAGCTGAGGGCGCCCCCCCCCCCTTAGAAGGGCTGTTTCTCCCCGGTTGGTCTTCAGGGATCCTGAATCCCTGGGAATGTGCACGTGACGTGAGTGTCCCTTAAATATGGTTGTAGCCTCCAGCTGAGGGACAGAGATGGAGGGAGTCCTTTCAGCAGTTGGGTGGGAGGATAGATGGGCTTTGGGGCAGCTCCGTTGGGACAGGACAGGGGATAACATGACAGTCACCAGCTCACAAGCACTCACTGAATGCCAGGCACTGTTCTAAGATTCTCAGAGCTGGAATTCCCTCCACAAATCCCCACACTTGCTTGCATACTTCCTTCCACGGGGGACTCATTACCTACTCTGGCCTTTAGGCCTACTTTGGTACACTTAGATTCCTATCCAAACTCCTCATTCTGGCCCACGGGCACACACGGTCTGCTCGCCAGCCTCCCCTCCGCAGTGCAGGCGCGCTCGGCCCTCTCTGTGCCCCGTGTCTCCAGGGGTCTCCTCCAGTGGTGGCTGTCGTCAGTCTTGCGATGGTTCTGGCTTTGTCCTTCCCATGTCACAGGCTCTTTGAGGCCTCCCAACAGCCCCGTGATGTGTCGGCACCGTCACATTTTACAGAGTGGGACACTGAAGCCCAGAAAGATCAAGTCACATGCCCACGGGGACAGAGCACACCCCACCCACGCTGTGGCCAGCACACTTCTCCCACCTGCAGCCCCAGGCCCTCACCCTCTCCCCGGGCACCTACCGTGAGTCGTGGTGGCAGGTGTCCCATCTCTTCCCCAAGGCTGTCAGCTGCCAGGCTTCAGCTTATGGGCCGGGAGAAAAGAGCGGAGGGGTGACAACAGCGAAACAAAAGCTCCTGGCGTGCTGAGAAGGCTCCGTAGTCGTAGCAAGTCCATGAGCAGGCGTCAGCCTGTCGTCCCATTTTAGAGAGGGGGAAATTGCGGCCAGAGCAGTTAAGGAAGTTGTCCACTGTCACACAGCTGGTAAGTGGCAGAGCCAGGAGCTCAGCCCGCCTGTAGCCTCAGGATATCTCTGCAGCCCCCTCCACACCTCCAGTGGGGGGGTGGACCTCACCCTGAGCCAGGCCTGCCCTCCGTGTGGGGAGCTCACCACCCCCAGACCCCTCTCTTCTTCCTGGTGGTCTTGGCGAGCAGTTGGCTCTTCCTCCTCTGGGGCTGATTCTGGCCGTGGCATCGTGTCCTGTGCCCTGCCCTGCACACCTTTGGGCCGTGAACGGTGTCCCCCAAGGTCGTCACTGGCCCAGGTCACCAACCGCCCCTTCCCTCGGTGTCTGGTCCTGAACCCAGTATGCCCTGTTCTTCCCCCGTAGTGGCGTGATTCCGGCACCCTGGACGGGGCTGGGGCCAGACTGTCCCTATTTGGATCTGACCGTCTAGGTAGAGCTGTTTGCCACCTTCCTAGAAACTTCCTTGCTTCCCTCCCGGACGCAGTTCCGTGCAGCGGAAGTCCTGTTCCATCCACGGAGAGTGCCCTCCTGCCGCAGCTAATAGGGATACTGACGACGTCCAGCTGCCCCACGTGGCGGGAGGCCCCAGAAGGAGGCTGGCAGGCTGAGGCTGCAGAGCCGGGGACAGGACTCGAAGCTGCGGCCCCGCGGCCGCGACCCTTCCCTGCAGTCGCAGAGCCCGAGTGCTGTCGGACAGGTCGCGCACTGCACAACCCTGGGACACCGTTCCCACCGCAGCCCTTAGCCTGACTTTTCACAGCAGTGGCTTTCTGGCTGACGGAGGGGGCGGCTCCGGAGGGTCCTCTGGACCCCTGTGCTTCCTTGTCTTGCACCCCAGCAGCACCGATCACGGTCGTGACTCACCGGGGCCCAGCTCATAGCCGTCAAGCGAGTGCCCTCTGCGCTCCTGGCCTCTGCACCCTCGCGGCCCTTGCGGCCAGTCTGCCCCCCCATATCCAGGGGAAGCAGCCTCAGAGAGCTTGGCGACGTGCCCGGGTGGTCCAGGCAGTAGGTAGCAGAGCCCACCTGGCCCCTGGCCCCTTCCCGTGAGGGCTGCCACACGGGAGAAAGTGGTGAGGGGGTACGGCGGGGGTCTTCTCAGGGCCCCTGTGCTACAGGGGGGTGGGGGCGTGTGGCTGGAAACAGCTCTTCTCAGGCCTGATGTCCCCCGGCTGCCTGCCCCTCCCAGGGATCCCCCTGATGAGAGGCCGCTGTGGCCCTTGTGTCACCACTTTGGCCTCTGAGACAAGTCCTGGGAGGTGGGCAGGAATCCCAAGGACCTCACTGGACGAGAGAGGACGGACTCTGAGGCCCAGGGCAGGTGGTGAGTTTGCTCAGGGCCACACGGGCTCGCCGTGGTGGGGGGACCTGAGCCATCTGGCCGCCCCGCCGGCTGTGGGACCCCAGCAAGCCCCTCGTCCCCTTCGAGCCCTCGCTGTGCTGGCGTCGGTCCAGGGGGGCTGGTCCTGGCTCCCTGACCGGGAGGGTGCGGCTGACCCCACGCCTTGTGCCTGGCGGGTGCGGGTCCCGCGGGGGCGTTGTTGGAGCCTTCGCCCCGGGCAGGCCTGACTCCGCTGGGGGCAGGTGGCCCGGGCTCTGGCGGCCAGGAGCCTTGATGCCGCTTCCTGCCTGCACGGGGCTGCAGTGGCACACGCCGCCTGGCTCGGCTCTGTGGAGGAGGCCGGGCCCTCTGCGGGCAGCAGGGCAGGCAGGGCGCTGTGCAGGACCTTTGCTCTGGCCTCGGCTGCTCTGTCGCTGGTGAGCCTGGATCAGGGCCTCATCGCTCTGAGCCTCAGTTTCCTCATCTGGCAGGCGGGCCAGTTCCTTATTGGCAAAGGTAGCCGAGAGCACTGCTCTGTGCCTGCCCTGGTTGGCTCCCTGGGATGGGAGGCGGGGCGCCAGCCTCCAAGCACAGAAGCCTGGCCCTGTCGCACCGTGGGGCAGGACCCTGGGCAGCGGAGGGGCTGAGGGACGCCGGGCCAGGCTCCCATCTGGTGCTGAGGCCCTCCTGCCCTCCACCTGAGCCTTCCCTGGGCTTGTGCTGCTGGATCGTCCTGGCCCTCAGCAGGCTGTGGGACCAAGGCTTCCACACAGAGGGTCAGGCCCGAGGTGGGCCGCCAGCCCTGGCCCGGGCTGGGTGGGGGACAGCTGCCCGGGGCGCCACCTCACCTACCTCTCGCGCGTGGCCCCAGGCCCACGGACAGGGCTGTTGGGCCTGGTGCTCCTGTTCACGTGTTCCTACGTGTGCACATGTTCACGTATCCATCTTTGTGGTGTGCACGTGTGTACACGTGTGAGTGCATGCACCTGTGTTCATGATGTGCATACGTGTGGCACGTATGTGTGCACAGTGTGCCTTGTGTGCATGCGTGTTCTGGGGCTAGAGAGGACTGACTGACAGCTCTCCATCCTCCCGAGGGCGCGGCCGTGTCCGCTCTTTCGCACAAATGCATGTACTGGACACCTTCCACGCGCTGGGCACTGGGCTGGCCACGGCGTGTATGTCTTTCCTCATGGAGCTGACAGTCTAGTGGCACAGACTGACATTCATCAAAAAGTTGAAAACTGAAGTTGCAACAGTGGCCGGGGCAGAAAAGAGAAGTGCCTAGTGCCATGGGAGCTGAGGATGGGATGCAGTCCTGGAGGGCTTTCCTGAGGAAGTGACATTTGAGCTGAGCTCTAAGGGATGGGTCGGAGGGAAGAGCATTCCAGACAGGGAAGAGTACAAGAGTATGTGCATATGTCCTGGGGTGAGAGAGGCCAAGGGCAGGTCGTGTAGGCAGAGCACAGAGGAGGAGAGCGTGTGTAGGGAGGGTGGGGTCTCACTGCCAGGACCAGGGTCGGGAGGTGGGGAGAGCCTGGAGTGCCTGAAGTCGGTGACAACAGCTAAGCCCTGTGGTCAGCTCGGGTCCCCTAGCAGCTGCTCCTCCCCAGAGGCCTCTGGGCTCCCAGGCTGGTGGGGGCCGCAATAGGGAGGCCACAGGGGAACCATTTAAACCCTCAGGAGCACCTCGCAGGGGTGCAGTTTTGCTTGGGGACATCTCAGGGGGCCCAGCTTTTAGGAAAGTAGGGTCCAGGGGTCGTGAGGGCCAAGTCTGAGGGCCCTTCCTCTCCTGTGGCGGAAGCGACAGAGGAGCTGCGGGCTCCCTGCAGGGCTGGGCAGGGGCTCCTCCCCGGGCCTGTCTCCTCTCGAGGGCGGGGGCTGCCCGTGCAGACACTCATAGGAGCCCCAAGTTCTGGTGTAAGGGGGGCTTGAGGCGCAGCTGCAGTCGGGGGCCTGTGGGGTCTCCAGCGGCCCTCAGGCCCCAGCACGGGCACAGGCCTGCTGTCGGCTGCTCTCGCCTCCATGGAGGGGCCGGAGGGGCAGCGGGGGAGGGGCGGGGGGAGGGACAGCGGAGCCCGAGCGCTCCGGCCCGGGGCTGCCGAGGTGCGGCCGCTCACCGCCCTGTCCTACAGGTTCTCGCGCTCGGACGAGCTGTCCCGGCACCGGCGCTCGCACTCGGGCGTGAAGCCCTACCAGTGCCCCGTGTGCGAGAAGAAGTTCGCGCGCAGCGACCACCTGTCTAAGCACGTCAAGGTGCACCGCTTCCCCCGCAGCAGCCGCGCGCCTCGGCCCTGACCCTGACCGGGCCGGCGCCGCCTGCCCACCCGCCCCGCCCGGTACTTTGTAGCAATAAGTTATTGGCCTCCTTCAGAGGGACTTGTCGACGTTCCAGGCCACCTTCTGGAGCCCGGGATGCGGACCCAGCGCTTCCACCCGCCCCCGCCTGGAGGGGGGGCCTGGAGGCGGCCTGGGGGCCCTAGTGCCTTCCTGCGGCCCGGCCCCTCCCCCGCTGGGCTCCCCGCCTGGGCCAGGGCTAGCGCTCGATTGCTGGGGAAGAAGAAATGTGCAGTTTTGAAATGTCAGTTCCCGGAGGGAGCCGTGCCGGGAAGAAGGAAGTAGGCCAGAAGTCCGGGGCTGCACTGGAGTGTGAGCGTGGCTTCGTCCCTTGGCCTGACCCCTGGAGGGTACGGTGGGGCGGTCTGGGGTGCAGGACCTGGCCTCCGGGTGGATGTGGGATTGGGTGACAAGCCCCCTCTCGGCGAGGTGGCAGTGCATGTGCTTGAGTTAAATGTGCCGGGCAGACGGACAGGTGCAGGTCTGCCCCAGGGCGATGGTACCGGTGTGGCTCAGCCCCTCATCCTGTTTCCAGACAAATCCAGACAGCAGCCTCCGGGGTCACCTTCAGGAAGAGAGGGGAGCCGCTGCATTGCGTGTAGAAGAGCTAGATAGAGCCTCCCAAAATCCTGATTTAGAAATGCATTCCTTATTTTGTCTAGAAATTAATATCAAATGAACTAGCTTGTTTTGAGAGGTTTATTTCACATCCTATGAATGTATGTAAATAAAATGTACATAGGTGCATCTACATAAAATCTTTTAATAACATGTCAACATTGTGTAAATTTGAAATAAAATCTATAAAGCTGGTGTACATATGTTACAATTATATATTTTTTCTTTGGTCCTTCATAAAAATATATTTACTTTGCCAATAAAAAGAAAAAAGAACTTGATAACTGTGGCATTTGTGTGCTGTTTTCCTCTGCTCTGCCAGGAACGGGGGTGATTTTGGGGGCTGAGTCTCCATGTCTGCGTCTGCAGCACTCAGGGGACCTTGCTTTGTACCCGGAGGGATACAAAGTCTCCTTGGGTGTCCAGCCCCTGGTCCAGCAGTGCAGGGTCCCCACAGCCCCACTTCCACACCCGGGGCTGGGTCTCTGCTCATTCTGGTTTCCTGGAGGGCTGCCTCTCTTCCACAGACCCACGGCTGCCCTATCCCAGCATCACTGTGGGAAGAGACCGCAGGCCAGTCCAGCCCACAGGGCCGCCGCTCCCCTGAGTTCCTGTCTGAGACCCTTGCTTGGCACTTCCCACCTTGTGTGCAGTGCACTGAGCATCTATTATGCACTTACTGTGTGCACCGTGGTGGGGGTATGGAGCAGACCGTTTCCCGCCTCGAACCCCTCCAGGAGATGGCACGTTATCTCCACTTGCGATTCTGAACCGATTAGGAGTCTTGACCAGGCGGAGGCAGACGCTGGAGGTGGGGGGCGCGTGGAGCGGGGGATGGCCAGTGCATGGGGTTAGGCTGCCGCCTCGACACAGCCCAGCTGCTCCGAGCTCTGGGGAGACGAGGTTGAGGCCTGGACCCATGTGCATGCCCTGGCGGGCTGGGAGCAGGGGTAGCGGGGACCAGAGAGCGAGGAGGGGCCGAGAGCTAGCAAGGAGGGGCAGGGCAGCTGCATTGGGCACCGCAGCGAGAGGGCTGCCCAGTTCTCTCTCCACACGACGTGGAGGCCGTCCTTTCCCGGGGCCTGAGGCACGTCGGGCAGGGGGCTCTCGGTGACACCCTCCGACCTGGAGCAGTGGCGAAGCTCCGTGGGTTGCAGCGGAGAGGTGGAGCGAGGCGCGTGCGTGTGTACGTGTGCGTGTCTGCACGTGTACTCTGTGCATCTCCGGAGGTGGAGGCCATCGTCCCCGCTGACCTGGGAACCTCTCGCTACAGCTGTCTTTCCTGTCGGCGGAGCTGGCAGGTGTGCCCAGCACAGCACAGGGGATCTGAGAATGGGCACCCCATCCCGACTGGCCCTGGTCCTGGGGAAAGGACTCGGCCTTGTGGCCTCTGCCCTTTGACCCTGACCGGACGTACTCTCTGTGGGTAAACATGCTCTGGGGAAGTGAGGCATTGATTTCCAGGTGCATTACCATAGAGCTTTCTTCATCCATAAGGAAGCAGTGGAGCCCAGATAAGAGGGACACGGGCCATCGGGACGGTCACACTGGAGGAGCCCGTGAGCACACAGATGTGTGGGGCTGGCCGCTGATCCGGGACACCGCTCACCTGCTCTCGGTGTCTGTCCCCAGTAGCCGCCCACTCAGAGCCCGCAGCCCCCCGGCTGGCCCTCTGTCCAGGCCGAAGCCAGGCTGGCCGTGTGTGCCGGGTGGTGAAGCCGTCCCCCTCTGCCTGGGCTCCAGACCCCCTTGTGCGTCTGTGCTGGCCGGGGGCGCAGAGGGAAGGGACGGCGGTGACGAGGACCACCTCTTGACCCTCGGCCACCCTCTGGGGGAGTTTCGTGAGCCTCTTGACCCCGCGGAACGGGCGTGACAGCCCCAGGTGGCAGCCTGGTGCTGATGAACAGCCGCGAAGACCCTTTCCAGGGTGTGAGCCTGAGTCTTGGCCGGACGGAGGGGCCGGGAGCCGGGCCTCAGTTGTCCTGTGCCGTGGCCCCTGGCAGTGCCACAGAGTCCAGAGCGCTGCGGAGGCGCCTGGCTTGGCCACCTCTGGGAGACCCCCGCCACCACCTTTGTCACCCTTTGTGACTTGTGTGGCCGGAAGAGGAGTGTTTGTCCTGACCTGCAGGCCCAGTGTGCCCACAACCGTTCGTAATAGGGCGGAATCTGGAAGGTTGCGGAGCAGAGAGCCAGCCTCACCAAGCCAGCACCGCCCGGCCCTGCATGGGGCCATCCCGCACGGCGGGCAGAGGCCGGGGACGCACATCTCCGGAGACTGTACCGGGCAGCGTGGGCTAGGCTGCCGTAACAAAGAAACCCCAGCACCGCGGAAGCTTATTTTTCTCCGTTGAAACAGCCCTGAGGCTCCTGGGCACCTTCTTCGTTGCCCTCCAGCCTGGCACCCCGGGGGCCCCGTGCCCGCCCGCAGCGAGCAGCCCAGGGCTGTGCTCCCCCCACACAGCACAGGCCTGTCCACTGACGTCCCCTCGGCCAGGACTTAATCACACAGCCTCACTCGCTGCAAGGAAAGCTGGACATCATAGCCATAATCTGGCAGGTTATGAGCACAGCTAAATTTGGGGCTTCCATGACGGGGAAAGGAGGGCAGAGGAGGGGTGCGGCTTCGGCCACGGGCACGCCCGCCCAGCGGGTAAGTCGTGGTGGCCCCATGGCCTTGTCCACATTCTCAGAATGGGTGTCACGGCAGGTATGGGACCAACAGTCAGGCCTCCAGAGACAACAGGGTGTCACGAGGGGAAACCCTGCAGGCGCTTTGTGTGACAAGCACCACTGCAAATGGCAGGTCCCTGCCTCATACGGACAAAAGTAAACAAGAAACAAACCCTGTGATGTCACCATCGTCTATGCCTGGAGGGGCCCAGAGTCCAGACAAGTGCCATGGGGTTGGGGGACAGAAGCAGAAAGGCCCGGGGTCGGGGCTTGCAGGGGTTGTAGCTTTCCTTATGCTCCATCGTTCAGGGTCCTGCCGGCCTGGGCAGTGGGCACAGCAGAGGAGCTGCCAGGAAGGGGCCTGCTGTCTGCTCGGCAGCCGATGGGACGGGGGCTCTGAACGTCATGTGAGGGCCCGAGAGTGGGGCAAGGTCGGCCTCTGACAGACACCAAGTCTGAAAAGATCTTGCTGTATTTGAGGTCAGGCAAAAGGGATACCGGGCGCCAGGGGGCTGTTAGGAAGACACGGACGGTGGCCTGGAGAGCAGCGTTCAGAAGACAGAGACGCACACGTCGGAGGCCCACGGCGGGACCGGAAAGGCATCTGCGGAGGTTTCCTGTAGTCGTCAACAGGTGAAGAGTCCCGTGGCTCCTGGGAGGCCACGAAGAGAGCCCAGGCAGAAACAGAAGAGCGACAGGATGGGGTAGACAGAGAGACGGGAGAGATGAAGGAGCGTCTCAAGGGAAGAAAAAGGGCAGCAGCAGAACTAAAACCTGCGGTAGGGGTGCTGCCCTGGAGACGAACTCACACAGACCTTCCAGAACCTGGTGGTGAACGAAGGAGGGACATGAGGGAGACAGGTGTGGAGGGCAGAGAGCAGGGGGCCGAGAGCTGGCAGTTCCAGATCAGAGTCTGGGTCAAATGACATAGATACTGACGCATAACATGTATAACATACAAATATGTAACATGTAGGATACACTAATACACAACATATATAATACACGAATGCATAACATATGGCATACCCATACATAACATACTGATACCTAACACCTATAATACACTAATACATAACATGTATGAAACACTAATACATAATATATAATACTCGAATATATAACATGATATAGAAATACATAACATGTAATTAACTGATCCATAGCACATAATACACTAATACGTAACATGTATAATGTACTAATACATAACAGGTATAATACACTAATACATAAAATGTATAATACACAAATATATAACACATGATATACAAATACATAACATATAACATACTGATACATAACACTGGTAATGTACTAATACATAACATGTATAATAAATACACTAATACATAACATGTAATATACTGATACATAACATATGTACTATACTAATATATAACATATAACACGCTAACGTGTAACATATATACTGATATGATTACAATACACTGATATATAACTAAATAATATAATGATAATTAGAGCTCTGTCCACACATAAGGCAAGTGGAGAACCAAGACAATATCCCACTGGGGAGCGGGGGGCAGGAGAGAATGGCGGGTGGGTCACGGAGGGGACAGTGGAGTCCAGGTTGGGTGAGCCCGCAGCCTCGCTGAACCTCAGGTGCATCTCCCTGTGTGAAGGGCTGTGAGAAGATGCAGTAAGTCAGCACATTTAAAACAGCAGACTCGATGCGCGACAGACGAGAGACTCAGACACCAAGGAGGGCGTCCAGCAGAGGAGCATCCAGATAAGCACTCTGGGCTGGTACTCAGCTCGGGGTGGGGGGGCCCTGGGGGCCTTGCAAGAGGAGCCCCTGGTAGAAGGAGGTCTGGATGCTGAGACCCAGGAGCCTTCCGGCCGCCGTGGGTCCTTCCCCGGCTGGCTCATCGGCTCTGACCCCAGGAGCTGCGGGCGGAGACCCAAGCCGGGCCCCGGGGCTGCTCTTCCCGCTGGTTCTGTGTCGGTTTTGTGAACAGGCCTCGACTCTGCGCTGAGCTAATCCTGTAAAACCCAGAGCAGCCTCAGAATGGGGTGGCTCTGGGAACAGTGAGGAGCGGGGTCGCCCAGCTTTGTCACAGGGTCACGTCAGAGGCCGACGGACCAAGACGCCTAACTGGAAACATCCGACTCCAGAGAGAAAAGGCAGCACGTACTTGTGAGTCAATAACTGCAAGCAGCTTTTAAAATCTGAATGCAGACGCCAGATACTGTTACAGGAAGAGAAGCAAGCATCTCAGTGTACAGGTAGTCACGTTACACCAGTCTGGCTCCGACCCAGTTAGACAAACACTGGAAGGTGTGCAATGCTTGAGGTCTCCTGTCCCCCAGAGAAGCCTCTGCCTTGAAAAAAGCAATTTAGACCACATGGTTTACTTGTTCCTAGACTGTGCTCCATGGGCACAGGATTTGCTATAAACCCAGATCCTAGAATAAATATCATCACATTGAGCTATAAATTCTGGTTTCTGGGCACCACGATTTACTTACCAATTATATTTAATGGTAAATTACTTACCATTAATAAGCTTTTAGATTGTTCCCACGTGTTTGCTGCGATAAATAATGATATAAAACAGACCAGACTTTGCACACAGCTTCATACACAACTTTTCATGGGGGGCTTGCTGGGTCAAGGAGCAGGCAATTAACTTTTGCCAAATCATCATCCGAAAATCAATTGTGCTGGGAACATAATTTACTCACTCATTCATTTTATTATCTGTCTTCCCCACTAGAACATAAACTCCTCCGGAATAGGGGTTTTGCCTGTTTTGTTCAGTGCTGTGAGCCCAGCTCCCAGAACAAATATTTGTTGAGCAAATGACGTGGGTGGTAGCAAGAGCTTTTGCTAAAATTGATGGGATAAGATACAGAGGTTAAATATACTGTTTAAAGTTACACAGTTAGTGTGGTCGGCAGAATAATGGCCCCAAGGATGTCCACTTGCTAATCTCCAGAACCTGGGAGTACGTTCCCTTACGGGGCACAGGAGCCTCTGCAGGTGCGATCAAGTTAAGGCTCTTGACGCAGGGATTATCCGGTGAGCCCGGGGTAATCACGTGGGTCCTTTCAAGCGGGTCAGAAGGAGGCGTGGCAATGGGGGCAGAGGTCAGAGGGAGAGGTTGGACGCTGCTATTCCGCAGGCTTTGAAGGTGGAGGAGGGGCCACAAGCCAAGGGACCAGGCGCCTCCAGGAGCTGGAAAAGGCAGGAGACCTTGTGCCCTGGAGCCTCCAGGAGGGACCAGTCCTGCTGACGCCTTGATTCTAGGACTTCTGACTTAAGAAGTGTGAGCGGTCGTGGGAATGTGTTGCAGCGGCGGCAGTAGGAAGTCAATCCACGTAACCATGGAAGAATGAAAATAAACATGTAAGTCCCAAGCTCGAGCTGTGCAGAGGCGGGAAGGAGAGGGGAGGGAGCGGAGGCGGCTGAAGGTGCCTCTCTCCTCTCAGGGGGCCGGTGGGGTCGAGTCAGCAGCTGCACGCGGGTTGTTTCGTTTCAGCTGCGCGTAGGGACTAAGCCCCTAGAGAAGGATGGAAAGCAAACACAGCATCCGCCCCCGACGCTGAGGTGGCGGGCGGGGCTGCGTGACCTCCGCGAACGCACCTGTGCAACCCGCTCTTGCACGGCACTCCGTTAAGGTGCGCGGACGCTCCTGGCGTCGGCGTCCCCCCCTTACCCCTTCCCCCCTTCCCCCCAACCCCGGGAGGTGCAGCCGGGCGGTCGGAGTCGGAGCAGCGGCGCAGCGCCCGGCGCAGGTGCGCACGGAGAGGGGCGTGGGCCACACCCCCTTCTCTCCTGGGGACCCCCTTAGGTCCTCACTCGGCCCCCATGCGTGCGGCGCCGCCTGGCCGCGGGCTAGACGGGTGCTAATCTGCTAAACATTCTGGGATGTTCACGCATGTGTTATGAGCCTTCTGTATGCCTTGCAGATCTCTGTGTGTGCGGGGCGCAGCTCTGGCCGGGAGCCGAGGCCTGAGCACTTTGAGGGGCTCCGCACCCCCCAAGACGTGGCTTCTCCGCTGTGTCCCTGCTCCTGGAGGCTCAGCTGCCTCGTCGGGTCCATGGGGGTTGACAAGGACCCTTGCGAATACAAGCTTCAGGTTTCAGGGCTCCCGTGGAGATTACTCCTCTTGGACCTGCCCCCAGTGGGTATTGAGGGGCTCGGCTCCCCTGGGTCCAGTGTTGGGAGGGCTCTGAAGGCAGGGGGAGGTGAGGACCACAGACTGAGGCCTTGCCACCAGCTCCCGCCCTTTCTGGCTGTCACCTGGGGGGATAAGTCCCTCCCTGGGTCCCAGTCTGCTCACCTGCCCAGCAGGTATACTGGCTGCTGGGCCTTTCTGCCTTCCTATGGGGCTGAGGGTCAAATGAAGGAACTGCAGTCCTGACATCCCAGCAGGGTCTGCGGTGGACTGAGGAACTGAGGGCTGAATGTGTGCTAGTATCTCTCCGTCCCGTCCACACACTGGGCCGCTTAAACCACAGAAGGAATCTGTCTTCAGCCACCCTAACTGGAGACATTCTCGAAAGGGAATCCCGCAGAGTGCTGTTTAGGGCAGCCAAGTCGACAAAGCCTGTCTCAGGAATGCAAGTTCATTTAACATTTGAAAAAATCAGTCACCATATTAATAGATTAAGTAAGGAAAACCACATGACCATCTCAGTAGAAACAGAAAAACTGTTTGAAAAAATCAATATCCAATCAGATTTTTTAAAAAATCTTAGAAAACTACGAAAAAAAGGGAACTTCCTCTGTCTTATAAAGGCCACCGCTAACGCTATATTTAATGGTGGAAGACCATTAAATTCCTCAGACCAGAAAGAGACAGCAGGCCCACTTCCACCACTTTAGCCCACTTTGTGCTGGAGGTTCTATCCAGTGCAGTAAAGCAAGAATAAGAAACAAAATGCGTTGAGGTTGGAAAAGAAGTAAAACCATCTTTATTTGCAGACGACATGATTGCCTATGTGGAAAACCCAATGGAATATACAGAATAGCTACTAGAACTATTAAGTGAGTTTAGCAAGATTGCAGGATACAAATCAATAAACAAAAATCAATTTCTCTATACTAGCAACAACCAGAAATTGAAATAAAAAATCAACACCATTCATAGTAGAACAAAAAATATTAAACTTAGGGATAAATCTTAGAGGCTAAAGACTGCAAAACATTTTTAAAGAAATCAAAGGAGACCTAAATAAACAGAGAGTCTCTGTTCCTTGCTTGGAAGACATCATTGTTATGATGTCAGTTGTCCCCAGATTGATCCATAGATTCAAGGCAATCTCATTCAAATTCCCAGCAACCTTTTTCATAGACATTGGCTGGTTCTAACGCTCATATGGAAATGCAACAGGACTGGAACAGTCAAAACAGCACTGAAGAATGAAATCGCAGGCCTAAAGCTGCCTGGTTCTAAGCATTCTTTCATGCACTCATTTGCCATCCTTATATCTTCCTTGGTGCAATATCTGTTCAACTCTTTGTCCTTCTTTTAAACATTGAGATGTTCGTTTTCTTTACTACTTTGAGTTTTGAGCAGAGGGGCAGCTCTGGGTGACATGTCCAAACCTGCGGTGGAAGCTCTAGGCCTGCCTTGTGGGCTCCCTGGTGGTCAGCCGCCAGAGGACAGGCCTCGATCATTAAAGCCCCATCGGGGGACAGACAGGAGAGATGTGAGCCCCCCGTGGTGCAGGCGAGGCTGTGAACCTGACCACCTTTCTGGGTGGAAGGAGCGGCGACAGGGAGGAACACGGTCGGTCTGGCCACGGGCGCTAGAGACACAAATGTGGACAACTTTTTACCCAACATCTCCCGTATGAGTCTTTTTTTTTTTTTTTTTGAGAACAGCACACAGGCAGTGGGCTGGGGGCACAGGTCTGAGTACAAAGGCCTGGATTTGGTTCCCAGCTGCCACTCCTGAGATATGTCACCCGGGGCTGTGGAAGCCACAGTCTGTAAGGGGAGTGATGGCGGGGTCTGCCCAAAGTTGTTCTAAGGGTTGATTGAGCTACGTGACAGCCTGAGCTACTGTTACTTTCTTTTACTGTTTGATTTTTTAAACCAATGACCTGACATCTATAGTGTGTGTCTGTGTGTCACACACGTGTGCATTGTGTGCGAATATGTATGTGTACCTATGTGTGTGTGTGTGCCTTGCGTGCCTGTGTGCCTGCACGTGTGTGTCTGTGTGTGGGGGGGGGAGGCCCCCCCACAAGGCCCCCGACTGTAAGAGGTGCAGCTCTGAGAGAGAGGTTTCCTCACAAAGAACGTGGCAGGTCTCGCTCTGGGGAGAGACCCGGGCAGCACAGGCCAGAGCACGAGGAGACCAGTCACAGCCGGGACGAAGGGCACTCGGGCCGGGCCGCGAGCAGGGAGAAGCTCGGGGAACCTTTGTCCTGGGAGCCTCGCTCTCCCTCCGGGCCAAGCTCTGTCCAGGGAGTGTGGCTTAATTTTTGATGCTGGAAAGTGAGTTGACGTCTTCCTTACAGAGTCCAGCTAATACGTGTAGGAGGAGTGAGAGCAAAGCGGGTCAGCCCCAGAGCAGGGCGGCACGGCTGCCCCACGATGGACCTTGAGAGCAGCAGCCCTGGTCTTTCCCCAGCTGTGGACACGCCCACACGGGGAGTGGGGAGCTGGGGAAGGGAGGCAGGAGCTCTTCTGTACGTCCCACCTGATCTCAGAGTGAAGGGCTTGTGCGCGAGCTCTCAACTGGAAGCAGGCACTGGGTGTGCTGTGAGTTCCGTGTGTGCCTGGCGCCCCTTGTTCTGGTCTCTCCCGGGGCCTTGCGTTGCAGGGACGAGCAGGGGTGTTAACGCAGCGCGCAGTCCCGACGGCGCACTTGCTGCTTCGTCTTCGGGGCAGCACGGAGGGCCTGTGTGAGCCCTGAGGTGGTCGTGACTCTGAACCAAGGACCGACAACACCAAAGAGCGGGCCTCTCCCATAAAGTCCAGGCCTCGGCCAGGGGCGCGGGCTCCACAAGGCACCGGCCTGGGCTGAGGACGCACCTCCAGGGTAACCAGCAAAACACCACGGGCTGGGCTTAACTTAACAGACCTGATCCCTCCCCACTCCTGAAGCTGCAAGTCCAAGATCGAGGTGCTGGCAGATTCGACCCCAGCTCGTGGTGGCCACCTTCTCATCGAGTCCTGGCGCAGAGGGGAGCGCGGGCTCTGGTCTCCTCTTGTGAGGGCGCCGCTTCCATCGTGGGCCCCACCCTAGGACCTCCTCCATCCCTGATGACCCGCACAGCCGCTGCCACCACACTGGGGGTTCAGCATCTGCGTTTTGGGGGGACACCACCTGTCCGTAGCACTGGCCAGGACACGTCTCCGAATCTTGGCCGCCGCAAGCCTGCTGCTGCTCTACCCTTCCCCATCTCAGGAGACGGCCTCAAACCGAGAAGCCGTTTGAGTCTTCTGCTTCCTTCACTCTTCCCTGTCGGCTCTGCCTCCAAAATCTGTCCTCCGTCCCTCACTTTCGCCTCCTCTCCCCACATCCGCCTCTGCCACTCAGCGTCCATTCTCCACCCAGCAGACATTGAACCTTTTAAGCCATCTCTCTGAGTAGCCCACGCCCCTCTTAGCACCCCCTGCCTCGCCAGGGCCCACAGGCTCCTGATGGTCCTACCCACCCGCCCCCTGCTGTTTGTGTGACGCCCTGGGGTCCCGCTGAAGCGGGACCTCCCCGTTGCCAGGGCCAGAGGAGCCCACTCTGTCTCTCACCCTCCTGGCCCGCTTTCTCGAGGTGTTCATCCCCACGTGAGAGCCCTGTTTACTGCATCCTGTATCGATTGACCTTGGTCTTCTGGAACGTCTGCTCCACCGGGGGACGGGGACCCACCTCAGTGCCTCACCCGCACCTCCAATGTCCACAAGGCTCTGAAAATGGACATTCTGCCCATAGCCATTTGCCAGAAAACCCTGAACTGACCTGGACTCATGTGGTGGCCAAACCTGATGGGAATGGCTGGAGCTATTGTGGTCTGAACTTACCCTGTGGTCTGCATGTTCTCGAGGGCCATAAGGCATGTTGATGTGTTTGATTATGGGGGGCTATCCTCCAACCCTGGAGAGCGTTACAGACACAGAGTGTACGCACCATCACAGCTTCCAAAACTAGGCATCGTCCAAGTTCAAAACCATCTGGCCCCTGGGATCCCAGGTCTCTCCGCTTTCATCCCCTGCTCCCTGGTCCTCGTGCTCTGGGCAGGATGCTTTATTCTAGCAGGAGAAGCACAGAATTAAATCTGTCGCATTTCACGGACTGTACTACTCTTGTAGTTCAGAGAGAGAAAGGAGATGATGACGCAAGTGTAGCCCGATGTTAACAACGGGTCGCTCTGGGTGAAGAGAGTGAGTGTCTCTGGACTGTCCTCCCTCCCGCACGTTCTTCTGCAGGTTTGGAACTGTTTCCACATAAAGAGTTGGAAGCCCACCCATGTCCTGTGTCACTCCTGCCTGCCCCTCAGCACCTCCCGTTTAATCTCAGCTTGTTGTCTTATTACCATTAATATCTTGTTCCACGGATTCCCAGGTTTCCTAGAATCTTATTGAGATGGCTTTGCAAATGCTGTCTGAAATTTACATTTTGTTTTTGTAGTCGGTCATTTCAACAGATAACGCTCTTCCTCTGTGAGTACAGTTCTTTGCCAACTTTCTTAATTTCTTTGGTCCTCTGTCTTCCCTGATCTTTGCAGAGGCCCCACTTACGTCGTTTACTGAAACACGAAGCCCCCAGGCTGGTGCTCAGGGGTGAACGGTGAATGGGTTGCCCTATCTCGCAACCATTTCTTGGCATGTCCTCGCTTCCAGGAGCCCCTGCTGTCCCGGGGGGTGGGTGTCCTGATCCTGTGGTCTGACTGTCCTTCCGTGAAGGAGTGCGTTCCTACAGCTCGGAGCAGCCTGCCGGGCTTCCCTTGCCAGCTGGACCCCCATCGCCCAGAACGCAGGCTGGAGGCGGGCGCGAAGCAGCTGTGGCGCACGCAGCCGGCACACGTGGCGCGGGAGCCTCTGCTGGGCCTTGAGCAATAGTTCTCATTCCAGCACTGTCGAAACCTTCCTGTGTTTCACAAGCATTGCCTCTGTGATGTCTGCACAGGGGCGATTGTGCCACGAGTTACTGAAGTGTTGCCGTCAACTCTGGTGCTGAACTGAATTTATTTAAAAGCAGAAAAGGAGGGAGGGAGGGAGCAGAAAAGTAGGCAGAGGCGGCTGCGAGCCGAGAGACTGGGTGACAGGGTTGTGGCTCTGTCTGAAAACACCGCATCTGTGAGCGGGTTCCTTTCCTCAGACTCGCGCTGACCCTTTCTTGCTCACCACTCGCCACGCACCCACCACTCGCAGGGTTAATGTGGCACCGAGGCACCCCGTCTGGTTTCACACCCAGGGAAGCAGGGTCCAGCCGGACAACATCTCGGCGGGCCTTTGGGGGTGGCTCGCGCTCCCCCCGGGCAGGTGGGAAGAGGAGCGGGTATTGGTCCCGTCTTCCCAGGGCCGGAGAGCCTCACACGCTGGGGCAGGGACCCTGGGCGTCCTGGAGGTGAGCTCCGGGGACCCTGAGCGGGAAGAGACCGATGGGAAGAGCTGACACGGGACCAGGGAGCTGCGTGCCTGCGCCCTCAGGGCGGGAGCTGACTCCGCGCAGCGCCAGCTCCGGTGGGGGGGGACCTCCATCTGGGGCCTCAGGCTGCGGGTTCGACCCCGCATGGACGGGCGGCCGGGCCTGTGCCCTGGGCCAACAGAGGCACAGAGCGATTTGGCACCTTGAGCCCAGGAGCCCGGCATCAGAGCCTGTGTTCAAAGCCCCAGGGGCCAAGGGACCTCCTCCAAGGGTCTCCCCGCAGCCGAGACGCCCTCATTCTTACCCACCCCCAGGTGCTCTCGGTCCCTCCACAAGGACCCTTCTCTCCCGCCCCAGCTCAAGCCCCCACCGTCCTGCTCACCTCCTCACGGGGTCCCCTCACCCCTCAGTGCTTCTCGCTGGAGGTCCTGAAACGGCGGAGCAAGCCCTCTGTGGCGGCCCCTTGCCCACAGCAGCATGTCCCGGAGAGCAGTCGCTTCCCTCGCCAAGGTCATGACTTTGGCCATGTGCTTGAACCAAGTGTGTTATCATGCACTTAACCTTGGTTTTCAAACCAACTCCCTACTTAAACATACTTATTTAAAAGGAAATGCCGTAGGTCTCCCATACATGGAATACCAGTGCTTTCCTCATAGACCTTAAAATAAATAGAAAACGATTAAAATTTAAAACACTCATCCAAGGACCACCTACAATCAGGAACACTTCCTCCTAGTACCATTCGCAATCACACGTTCATCTGCGATTGTTTGTGGGACCCGCTGTGAACATTCAACCTTTCAAGGAAGAGGGGAAGCAAAGTAAGTAGCATGAGGAGACAAAAACATACTGAAGAGGGTTAAAAGGGTTAGGAAGGGAGGTGCCTCTCAGATGACCACCTGCAGGACCACAGGAAGATGGCAGCCGTCGCCCCGCCTTTTCACTGGCAGCTTCTCCAGAGTCACTGATTTGGGTTTCCCTCTGAGTGTTCAGTGGGCAGTCTTTTCATTTGTTTACCTCACTCGTTTGTCTCTCATCGTAGATGTCAGCTCCCTTCCAGCAGGGGCTTTTCTGTTTTTATTTCTCTTTTTTCACAGCTATAGATGAAAATTTGCTGCTGGGATGAATGTGGCAAGTTTTGTTTTTTTCCTGTGTTGATGAGAACTTGGAAGGGTTGCTCTAGTCCATTTCTAAAGAGACGATCTGTTTGTATTTATTGACACAGTGAAGTTTTGAAATTTTTTCTGGTCAAACCCATTACCTTTTCCTTATTGTTTTAATCTTTGGTTTCATGTTTATTAAGTTCTCCCTCACCCCCAAGATTACATAAATATTCACTGAAATCTGCTTCTAGTGTTTTCATGGTTTCATTTTACATTTGAATCTTTAATCCATCTAGAACACGGAACAGGAATCTAATTTTATTTAATTTCAGCAGGTTGGCGATTTGCCCAAACTGTTAATTGACAAAGGCCCGTGCTTTCTCCACTGATTTGAAAGGTCATCTTTTCATGTATCAAATGTTTATATAACTTCAGGCTGCCATGTAGACTTTCTATTGTTTTCCATTCCATTCTTGCATCAGGAGTTCAGTGTTTAAAGGACTGTAGCCTTCATCTCTGATAATCCCATCCCCCACCCTCTTGCTTTCCTTTTCAAATATTTCTGCTAGAAAAGGGACATTTTCAAAATATTATGTCTTTCTCGCCATCGACTCAATGATTTTTATTTCTCAGGTGAGAGCTGGAGCCTCCTGTCCTGTGTGTGTTTCCTTGTTTAGTTTATTCCTGGGATTCCTAATTTCTCATTGAATTGTGAATGGGATCTTTTTTCCAATATATTTTGTTACAGTTATTTTAGGGCGTTTGGCAGGCCACAGGTTTTGTATATTTATTTTGTAACTGGCCACCGAACTGAATTCTCTTTTCAGCTGGAACAGCTTCCCCACCACCACCACCCCCGCCCCGTGGCTTCCCTCGGAGGTGGCAGCCCAGGCAGCAAAGGCTGAATCCCGGCACTCGCCCCGGATGGCTCCGGCTTGGCGTGAGGAAGGAGGCACTTTACCCTCCATCAGCATCCGGGGGTCCATCTCCAAGCAAAATATTTTTTCCGTGAAGGAGCTTCTTTTACGTCAGTTGGTATTTTGGTCAGGACTTACAGAATGTACTCTGCAACAAGTTCAAAACACACCGCTTTCTAAAACCAGGCCTTTTCCAGCAAGATCAACAACAAACGTGTTACTTTTCTCACACCTCGGACATGCAGGAAAATGTGTGCTCAGGGAGCTGGCCGAGCGCCCGCCTGGGGAAAGTGCCAGGCGGGATGAATGCGCTGGGGCAGGGGCTCGGCTGGTTCTTGTTTGCCAGGCTCTGAAGAGCTGCTAAGAGTCCCTCCAAACCCCACGGGTGCCCAGGGCCTTGGAGGGAGCTGGCCGCCTTTCCCCAGAGGATGGAGGGGTGTCTGCAAGGCAGAGCCCCATGGGTTTACCCGCTGGGTGCACCACCCGCTGTGTTCTGTTTCCAGCCTCATGCCCGCCCGCATGGGCACCAGGAGGGAGGTGCCGTTCTGCCCTCTTTAAGAAAAGGGGCTGCAGGTTCTTATGTTAAGTATTTGCTCCAGGCCTTGTAGACAGTCAGGGACAGAACCTGGGTTTGAACCCAGTTTAAATTGGCGATTCTCAAACATTTTGGTCTGGGATCCCTTTTTAAATTAATTTTAATTAGAATGGAGCAATGTTGAAGCGCAAGGATACACAGCACACGTCCCATGGGCTGTCGGAGCTGCGACCGCACGACAGCACGTCACCCTGAAGACGCTGCTGTACCCTCAGGAGAGGTGAGAGAGGAAAACACCCCCCGGCACTATCACGGGCATGGTTTCACCCCAAGACCCCCTGAAAGGGTCTTGGGGGCCCAGAGCTCTCTGGACCAGCGTCGAGAACCACCACTGTAAACTACAGAGCAGCAGGTCTGTGCGGGCACAAACGGAGGTGACTCAGCTTCTCCCTGGGAGGACGGGTCCAGACAAGTCCATCGTGATAAGGAGACGGGGAGGAGGAAGGAGAGGGTGAGGTGGGGACCAGGGGGCCAGCGCGTTTGCCGAGTGACTGCTGCCACTGCCCCCGGGGACACCAGGCCCACCCCTGCCCACCGACGCTGAGCGGAGTGACGTGACTGCCCGCGGTCACGCTGCGAGTGCTCAGGCCTAGGAGAAAGGCTGCCCGGTCACAGTGACCTGCTGCAATGGCGCAGTGATCCGCCCAGGTCTTCCAGCCCAGGACAGGCCCCCGTCCGGTGCGTGGCCGACGCCCGGCTGGCTGAGCGGGACCCGTAGGCCCCCCTGTTCCAGCACCTCCCCCGTCAATCACAGAACCTCTAGGCATCGTTCTGGCGACTCCGGGGGTCACGGGGCCTCAGGTGGATGGCAGCCTGCAGCGGACCGGTGGACACATGACTCTTCTCTGCCTGTTGAAGATGGTCCTCTGCCATCCACCCCCTGCCTGCGGCGTGATGCTAAGGCCCATCCAGCGCCCCCCACGGAAGCCTTTCTTCACGTAGCTCCTGTGCCAGCCGCTCTCCCAGCCCCCACCTCCCCCCGGCCGTCCTCAGACACACAGCAGAGCCTGCAGCCTCGGCGGCCTGGCCCCGGCCAGGGCCAGCAGGACTGGGCACTGAGTTGCCTACCCCACGTCATCCCTGCTCAGCGCTGGGACGAGGCCACAGCCGTCCCAGCCATGCTGGCCGTGCCCTCAGCCAGAGCCCCCTCGCCTCCCCACCACCTCCCTGACCGCCTGGAGCCGAGACACATTCAGCTGCTTCTCGCCCGTGCTCTCTGCCACTGTGTCCAGTGGGGCCATGACATCCCACGCGTCAGAGTGTCCCGCCCGCTGAGCTCCCACTGCCTATTGGCCGAGCACAGGTGGGGTTCGGGCCCCGTTCTTGGGGAAGGCACAGCTCAGCTGGGGAGGTGAGATCCTCCCCAAAGCAAACGGGACAGCACACCCAGGGCCAAGAGGAGTGGCAGGGGCATAGGGGGCTTTGGAGGAGGGCGGCACTCAGCTGAGGGAGATGTGGGCATCAGGCAAGCAAAAGCTCCCCTCGGTGGGCCAGGGCTTTGCAAAGGCTGTTGCTGCTGTGACGATGCTACCGGGCACAAGCGCCTTCATCTCTGAGGCTCAGTCTCCCCATCTGTAGAATGGGAGTGACGACAAAACCCATAGCGGGCCTGCGGGGGCAAGACTACCTGTACTTAGGCTGCCCAAAGGCCCCTTGGCCGCCTCTGACCGTCACTGCCCCCTGGGCTCAGGGCACCGTGGTGCCGCGTCCGAACACAACCACGAGGCCACCTGTGAGCAGCCGGCGGGCTCGGGGGAAGCAGCTCACGTGCTCCTCGCCTCCAGCGCTGGTCCTGCGCCCAGCCAAGCGGAGCCTCGTTCTTCCTCCGTTTAATCACTAACTCTCCGCTCCGTCCTCCCTCCCCCGCTCGAGGGAGTGTTATGAATGGAATGTACCGATTCCGGCCTGAGCGCGCGCAGGAATGCGCCGACCTCCCCCGGACGCGGCGCTCCGCCCAGAGCCGTGCCGGATGCTGCACCGCCCGCAGGGGGAGGGCACGGGGGTGCCGCGGTGGGGGGGGGGCGGGCGGTGGTGGTGCTCAGCGCGTCTTGGGGGCGACGTCCAGAGGGGCGCTGGCCTCCGGGGCGGCGGGGGCACGCGCACCTCAGCCCAGGGCGTGCGCTCGGGCGAGGGCGCGCGCACACACCAGAATTCACCGACACACTAAGGCGAACACACGGCCTTTGTGCACAAGCAGGCACTGCAGGTGGGACACAGTGGTCTATACCATCCACACCATGCTCTCCACAAACAAATACACATAGTAGGGGTGTTTGCACACACAGAGACATGCATTCATAGGCAAGATGCTTGCATACATGTGCACATATGCATTGCAGTGGAGTGCACAGACAGAGAACCTTCAAACACACTTGGAGGGAGGCCCTGGGTGAGCAGCCTGTCTCCTTAGTGGACAAGCCAAAGGCAAAGGGCCCTGAAGTCCTGGGCACAGAAAACCACGTCCAGCTCCCCCAGGGCGAGGAGCACCCTTGATTCCTCTCTGGCCCAGCCCAGCCCCTGCCCTGCTGGCCTGGCCTTTGGGGCCTGAGGCCTCCTGGGAAGAGCTGCACAAGGGGGTGTTGGGGGCCAGGCTTCTTCCTCAGGGGCTCCCGCTAACTGAGGTTTTTGTGTTTGTGCCTTTGTGCTTGTGTCCAACCGTGACAGGAGGGCTTAAGGAGTGGCAGCCGCTGCCCGGGGAAACGGAGCTCCAGTAGGGCCCCTGGGCCTGACCCCGCAGCTCGGGCCCTCCCCCGCAGCCTCTCGCTGCCATGGTTGTCGGCCAACCCTCCGGTCCCGGTGGGCTCCGGCACTTCCGTGGGCAAGCTCCCTCTGGACGCCATGTTCTCTCACGGGACATGGGGTAAACAACCTCGCGGCCCCATGGGAACCGGGCATCCTGCCAAAACTTTCATTCATTCGTCCATCCATTCATCCACCCATCCAGGAATTACTTGCTGAGTGCCTGTCATGCCGGGCACCGCAGGGACCCCTGTCACTCAGGACACCCCAGTCCCCATCCCCACCCCCCTGCAAGCATCCAGCTCACAGATACGCTCTGTTTGGCCTTGCTATGATTTTCAAAGTTTTGATTTCCTATAAAACCCAGGTTTCTTTTTGGAAAACTGGGACATTCTGACGTCAGGCCTGCCCAGCTGCGTGCTTCTGACAGCCACCCTCCCATCCGCCTCCCGCTGGCTGTGCTCAACTTGGGGCTGCTTGACCCCCCCAGTCGGCCTTTGTTTTTGGCCCGCAGGGTGTCTGTGGCGGGGCCCCTAGCCTGGGCAGGGGCAGCCCCCAGTGCCTGGAGGGACTGGATTAACTCCCCTAACTTGGAACTCTGGGCATATGTGTGTTTTAAATGTGAGGCAGGCAGGGAATCCAAGTGTTTTGGGAGAAAGGCCAATCGGGATCACGAGGTGGCAAGCCTTGGATTCTTCATAAACGACCGTAGCTTGAAACATCTCGGGCGCTGTGCTTACGTGAAGCCAAGCGGAGCCCTGCCCGCTTCTGTCCGAGATGCCCCTCGGAGGAACACCCGCTGCTGCACGGCCAGGCTTCGGGATGGGGGTGGGGTCCACTCCCAGCGGCTCTGATCCCACCGAGCCCTGGGCCACCTCCCGTCTCAGAGTCTTTGATGACGCATCCCCGCATTTCTGACTTGTAGTTTGTGTCGTCCTTTGCTTTCGTTGGTGGATGTCTGGTTGCAGGCTGAGGTCCAGAGCCCAAGTGAGTGACCCAGACACGTCCTCCAGCCCCGAGGCATGCCCCTGCCAGTTCAGGCCCAGCACCTGCACGTCCACTCCTGGGTGGTCTGTTTGTTCTGATAATGAGAACACAGTGCAAGGTGCAACAGGACGTTTGGACAGTTGCACAGCTATCCTGCCGACAGCAGGGTGAGGCACCCGGGTGGGTCGCCTGCATCCCTCTGCGAGGCTGTCTCTGAAGGGGTCTGCTGTTTTCCCTCATGTTCTGGGTCTGTGTCCTCACACCCGGGCAACAGGCCCCTTGGAAAGAGGACCTGCCCGGGAAGTGTCCCAAGCTGCCTGTGGGTTCCCTTCCCTCCCCTCGCCCCGTGGGGTGGCCCTGCTCCTCTCCTCCTCCGACCGACGCCGGGGAGAGGGTGTGAGCCCACAAGTGATGCACGCGCCCATCCTGGCCCCCAGCTTTCCTGGACCCGGAGTCGGGGCCAGCATGAACACGGTGCTGATGCCTTCCCGACCCACAGAGATGGACACAGACCCAGGAAAGGGGACGAGTGTTCCTGAACTGACTGGGATTTTGGTTTGCTTACAATGGGAAGTGGAGAGAGATTAATTTGAGCGATGAATTCCATTTAAGATGCTGTGCTGCTTTATGGGCTAAAATTCATCCCGACCGCATGGACTTTGCCTTAAGTTTTTAAAGAAAATCTCTAACTTTTAATTTCATCAAAACTTAGCTGATTTTATTTCTTATGTTGCGCTTTATTCTCATGTCTCACTTCTAATTTAGGCCTGGGGGGCTTCCGTGCCAGCCCCCAAGGTACCCCCGTGTGGCCTGAGGCTGCTTGCCCTGGATTTGGGGAGCTCAGCTCACCCACAGGGACAGGTGCCGCTCCTCACAGGCCCCTTCTCTGCTCTGAGACGCTGGGGTGGGGCAGCCGGGACCCGCAGGACGACAGTAGGGGAGGAGGAGGTGGCCGCATGCTCCGTGGAGGCCAAAGCGAGAGCCCGGATATCTTGGGGCCTTGCTCCTGGCAGGAGGGTTGCCACAGATCCCTCTGTGCCCCATCAAAGCCAGTTTCTCAAGAGGCAGCAGAAAGCCCTGGAAATGCTGAATCACACGCTGGCCTGGGCCGCTGAGCTGATGTAACCCCTCTCTCCGTTGTGTAATGGGATGAAAGGGCCAGCAGGGAGGGGAAGCACACACGGGGACTTTGCATCATGCACACGTCCAGCGGGGCCAAATCATCAAACACACTTGCTGGCGCTGCCTGCCCAGGAGAGCACGGGGTAGGGGGGGAGCTGAGGCACCCACTACATGCTGAAGCGCCTACTGCGCGCTCCGCTCTGTGTCCCGCAGCCCTGGTGGAACCAGCACCGACGCCTGGCACCGCCCGCCCTGCGGCAGGTCTCGGTCCCAGGACCTCTGTGCCCTCCCGAGGCTCCTCCAAGGTCTCGGACCCCAGGGCTGAGCGGCACCGGCAGCGCCCTGGCCCAGCGGCAGAGGCGCTTGGCTGTGCTGACTTAGCCAGGCCGGCCGCTCGCGGCTGCTTTCCACGGGACTTTAGAGCGGCCTGCCCAGACCCTAGAACGTGGCCCCTGGGGGCACCGCCATCGCCGCCAGAGGTTTCCAGCAGAACCAGGATTCCAGATGGTCTGCTGCACTCCACTGCCCCCCTCCGGTCAGGCTGCAGGGCCACCCGCAGGGCCAGCTCCGGTCTGGTCCGTGGGGCAGGGCACCAGGAGGAAGGCCCTTCACCCCACTGGGATGACGCCGGGATAGTACCTCTGTTGTTATTCGTACGAGGGTCCTCAGGGGCCTTGCCAGCTCACTTGCATCACGTAAGAAGAGAAAACTTCCTGGCCTCTGAGGAAGGCGGGGGGGCGCTGGCCAGCCTCGGGCTAAGCCTGGCACCCTCTTCTCTTTGCTCTCTTTCTCTTTCATGAGAGTTAAAAGATCTAGGAAGCGTCCCTGCTCCGTCAGGGGCTGTGAGACCTCCCAGGGCCTCACCTTCTCCATCCATAAACGGGCTCTTGGGCTGAGAGGCTTTGTGTTCTTCCAGACACTGAGATTCAGGGCAACTGAAGAACGTTCCCGGCCTCCAGGAGAAGAGGCACTAACGGGGCCTTTTCCCTTTTTGGAGGCTGGGAAGGAGGAAGACAGAAAGAGCCCAGGCTGGCAAGCCCCTCTCTGTGCCCCCTGCATCCGTGTGGACCAGCTGTGAGGCAGTGCCACAGAAAGCAGTTGCATAGCGACCCAAGAGCCCCACAGAACCCACCCCCCAGCAAGTCGCCCACCAGCGGGGAGACAGGACTTGAATTCAGCGGCCTGGGCCTTCGAAGGCACCCAGAACCGGTGTGCGCTGGACCCCACCCCCTCCCCCTCGCCTCCGGCCCAGGCCTCCCCGTCTCTCTCCTGTGCCCTCGGTCCCCACGCGTGCCAGTCTTCCGTCAACACTGTCACTGTGTCCACTCACCTGAGTCGCAAGGCCAAACACTCACTGGGGCCAGGAAGGCCCATGAGTAAGCAAGGCATAAGCTTAACAAAAAACATCCATCGCAGGACAGTGGTGGTGGCCATGGTGTAGGGACACGAGGGGCGTTGGCGAGCAGGGCACGTCCTGAGCCTGCACAGCCCTGCCGAATGTGGCCACAGGACCATGGAGCCCGGTGGCCCCTCTGAGCTGGGCAGGGTCGTGAGCCTTGGCCTTAAACCTTCTGAGCGGTGACGCTCTCGCTGTTCCTCCGCGTGTGACCGAGGCCGGCTGAGGGCTGGAGCTGCCCCAGGACTGAGGTGCTAACCTCCAGGCCCGGTGCCCTTAGCATCCCAGGCTGCCTCTGGCTCTGGGGAGACCCTTGGGGGCCGCCGTCCTTGCTCGGCCTCCCCACAGGGCCGCAGCCACCGTGAGGCACGCAGAGGCTGGGGAAGTGCTTGTGGGTGGCGCTCCCCTGGGACACTTGCGGCATCACGGAGACACGCCGGGGCTGGCCTGCGGGAGGATGAGAAGCACGCCGGCCACGCTCCCCCCTGTTTCCCCTGCTGATGACCAGCCAAACCCCAGGAGCAGAGCCCCTGCTGACCTGCGGCCAGATGCCCAGAGCCGCCCGGGCGAGGCCAGGTCAGATCGCCTGTGGGCAAAACAAAACCACTGCAGTTTGGGTAGCTTCTTATGTACAACAGACAACGGAGTAAACCCTTCCACGCCGTCTGTCTCGCTAAAGAGAAAGAAGGAATGGACACTGTGAAAAGTAAACAACTCTGGAGTGGAGAAAGTGAAGTCTGGCCTCCAGGTATTTCTATCAAAGACAATCACTGCCAATGTCCAGATAAATCTTCCAAAAATCTATTTTTTAAAAAATTATTTATTTATTTATTTACTTTTTGGCTGCGTTGGGTCTTCGTTGCTGCACCCGCGCTTTCTCTAGTTGCGGCGAGCGGGGGCTACTCTTCGTTGCGGTGCATGGGCTTCTCACTGCGGTGGCTTCTCTTGTTGCGGAGCAGGGGCTCTAGGGCGCTTGGGCTTCAGTAGTTGTGGTGCACGGGCTCAGTAGTTGTGGCTCGCAAGCTCAGTAGTTATGGCTTGTGGGCTCTAGAGTGCTTGGGCTTCAGTAGTTGTGGTGCACGGGCTCAGTAGTTGTGGCTTGTGGGCTCTAGAGCACAGGCTCAGTAGTTGTGGCTCACAGGCTTAGTTGCTCCAAGGCATGTGGGATCTTCCCGGACCAGGGATTGAACCCGTGTCCCCTGCATTGGCAGGCAGATTCTTAACCACTGCACCACCAGGGAAGTCCCCCAAATCTCTTTTTATAAAACATGTTCTCATCCATCTATCTTTTGTGTATCTATCTATTATCTGTCAATCATCTATCATTTATCTATCAATCTTCTATCTATGTATCACCCATCTATCTATCATGTGTCTATCATCTGCCTATCGTCTGTCTATGTCTCTCTATCTAAATATCTATCAGGGATCCTGTTGTACACACTGTAGTGTCACTTGCTTCTTCACCTTATGGCTAATGCAGCAGCTGTGACTCTCAGGGCCCCGTGATAGCTGCAGAGAAGGTAAGAACAGTCTGGCTGGCAGCAGGTTCACTGTTTCATTTTCCTCTTGCATCTAAGTGTTACTGACCAGGGTTCTTGGCCTCCTTAACCAATAGATATTGATTAGAGGCCAGACGAGAAATTCAGGCAAGGCTTTATTGGGATTCGTGCTGTAGCAGGAGAGAGTGAAAACAAGTAACAGGTGCCCTTGCTCGCTCCCTGGGGGGGTTGGTGAGCTGGTTCCTTATATGGGGTGAGGGTAGGGGTGGGTCCAGGGGTCGGGCTGGAGGGGTGACTTTAGGTGGCCTGCCCACCCCATGGGTGGTGCTGTGTGCAGGGTACATGCCCAGGACCCTGCTTTTGCTCCTGACTCATCAGAAGTGGCAGTTGGATTTTTTGTCTTTTTGTATCTTGTTGTTCATAATTTGCCCCAACTGAGCATGCATACAATAAGTTTACTCCATTATACTAGTTTCTTTGTATCTGTTGCCCGAGGGGCCGTCTGTCCAGGTGCAAGCCCTGCAGCAAAGGGTCGCAGGTGCCAGGTGTTACACGGCTGATGTATCCGTCCGCGTCTCAGCAGGAGACAGACCACATGCTTTACAGAGTTTAACTAAGAGAAATAGGTGAAGGGATGATTTGCAGAGAGGAGGGCTGAGTCAGGGGGTCTGTTGGCCGTCTGCTCGGGAGACGGGCAGGTGTGTGGTTCCTGGACCCACGATGGCTGCAGCTGCACAAGGGACAGATCCAGGAGGGGACACTGGCCGCAGAGGACAGAGCTACACTACGGGGAGGTGGGGGAAAGCGGCACTAATACCCTATCCCTGCCCTCCTGCCGCCTGCCCCCACCGGCCCAACCCCCTGGAAGCCTGGAGGATTTGCCTGTAGCGCACGGGGCAGAAAGGGCGGGAGAAGCAGAAGGCTCGCTTCTCCTTGGGGATCAGGGCGAGGTTTTCAAGGCAGGGGCGGCACAGGCATCATCTTCTGGGAAGAGGGGGGCTCTCCCTGGAACTCCTTTTTTTCTTTTTTTTTTTAAATTAATTAATTAATTAATTTATGGCTGTGTTGGGTCTTCGTTTCTGTGCGAGGGTTTTCTCTAGTTGTGGCAAGCGGGGGCCACTCACTATCGCGGCCTCTCTTGTTGCGGAGCACAGGCTCCAGACGCGCAGGCTCAGTAATTGTGGCTCACGGGCCCAGCTGCTCCGCGGCATGTGGGATCTTCCCAGACCAGGGCTCGAAACCGTGTGCCCTGCATTGGCAGGCAGACTCTCAACCACTGCGCCACCAGGGAAGCCCCTGGAACTCCCTTCTTTAATCGTCCTTCACGGGCACCGGGAGGTGCACCTGGACGCGGAGGTACCACGACGAGCCCACCGGGAGGAGGGGCTCCCGGATGCACACCCGCCGCCATCTTGGAGCTGGCCGGTTCCGCTTCCGGCGCCTCCGGTTTTCCTGTCCTCCTGGCGCTGCCCGCAGCCCGCGTGCCCTCAGGGATGGCGGGGCGCTCGCGCTGACTGCCTTGGTGACAACCCCCTGCCTTGTTACTGCTCCTCATTGTCAAGGGGACGGCAGGCGGTCACTGGGCTGAGAAGCAGGGTGTCCCTGGCCAGCCGAGGGAGCCCCGGTGGCCACCCGGCCATCGCCGCGTTTTCTTCTACCCCTGGGTCGTCATTTGGAGCTTGATGGCCTCACTTCTCGAAGAGACAGAACTCACCGGGCAGACTGAGGACACACGGACCAGAGAGCCAGAGCCGGCGAATAACTGAGGGGCCTGGAAGCCGGAGCGCCCTTTGGAGGCCGCCCAGGCCTGTTGAGTCAGGCCCTGGCTCCGAGCGACTAGCCCCGCGGCCTTCCCAGCGGAGGCCGCCGCTCCTCTATTTGACCGTGGACGTTACCATAGCAACAGCGGAAGCGGTTGCTGGGGCACAAGCCCCCCTGGACGAGCCAGCAGGGAATCAGGAGCAATGCGGGGGTTGAGTGTCTTGTGGGCCGGAGAGTCCAGTGAAGGTTTGCCTTCTGAAGTCGGAACCGGGCTCTCCAGTTACCCAGGCCACTGTCGAGGGCCTTCCCGCCAGGCTCACCCGGGCACCTACAGGGAGGACCACGCCTGCGGCCACCAGCCCAGCTCTCCTCCTGCCCAGAAGAGTGGCTCTGCAGCCGGGCGGCGTGGTGAGTGAATTTAAAAACCTGAGTGTAGCGTGGGTCGGGTGCACACCGCCGACAGCCCCGCGTCCACTGGAGCTTTCTTGGAGGTAGTTTGCGGCCTGGGTGCCCTTGTGCTGGGGCCCAGGAACACATACCCCTCGGGGGCGCACACTGTGTGGGGTTCTCTTTAGTCATCTTTGGGCTAATGATGGTGCCCTGACATCCAGGGCACTGAGTGCATGGGCCGGACACCTTCCAGGCTCGGTGTGATCATGTTCCCAGGGCCAAGAAGCATCCCATGTACCCAGGCTCCAGATGGGAAGATTGGTTGGGCCCCCAGAAAACGGGGATTCGACTAACGCACGTGCCTTTTTTGGGGTGGGAGTGGTAATGGGGGCAACCTTGATGTCCCTGGGCAGGAGCACAGACGTGGAGGAATTAAACTGGAGTTTGGTGAAGTTCCCAGTTGTCAGTGGGGTCCCCTGTTGGTCCAGAGGCCCATCTTCATTCCCGGATTGAGGCTGAAGGCAGACCCAACAGTCAGTAAAATTCCAGCCCTGTTGGGTGTCTCGTGTGATGTCATAGAAAACTTTAACCTGCCAGGGAGAGATAACAGGAAGGACCATAAGAAGAATCGACCCTTGCATTCTCGTTGGGGACGGTGTTAGTTGTCTTTAGGATGTCTTCAGAACCTTGGGGTCAGAAAGAGGCTCCCATATGCATTCTGGCCGAGGGGAGTCTGACACGGCTGTAAGGAGCTCAGGGTCCAGAGCCCGTTTGACCCAAGGGTGTTGCATCTGTAAGGTGATTCCCTGTAAAAATTCCTTTGTGTCAACAGAGGATCTAAGGAGACCTAGAGATCACAATGTTGCAGCTGCTTTGAGAATGACTGGAGGTGTCCTTGGGTCTGATACAGCTCAGAAAATTTAAGTTTTCAGTTTTTTGTCTGAAGTCTTGCCCACAATGGCCATCCAGCTCTGTTTAGGATGCCCAGAACACAGTTACTATATTTTGATTTCTAAATGTATTTTTCCTTAATAATTAAAGGAGATGTACAATGCATATTCAATAGGCCACAAAAGCAGGCTGTTCTAGTTAAGTTAAATCATATATAAATCACATATAACGCATACCTAAATATGTGAAAACTTTTTCTGTCATTTTCCCTTTTTGTTTGTAATTCCTTTAATAAATCAAAATATTTTACCCTCTGTCCAGGTGGTTTCTGCCTGCCCTGGACCCATAACGTCCCTCGGTGGTAGGCCTACCTTTTGTTTATTCGTTTGCCTAGCTATCCACATTGGGGAAAACTAGTCAGATATCATGAACAAGCTCAGAGGTACGCTGATGGGAGTAACATTTTATAGGCTATGCATTTTATCAATCATACGAAATTGTCACACAGACATTGTACACGTGGGCTTAGCAGCAAGCAGTGCTACGTGTCATAGTAGTTACACTCTGGGACAACTAAAGAATTTCCTTTCCTTCCTAAGTATTAGGGGCAACGGTACAGTTAACACAACAGCTTTCAATTCTGACAGGGCCTGGTCGCAGGTCATGGGGCATTTGATCTTCGTGTGAGGATAGATCACTGTGATAAGCTTCAGAAACAAACTTAGAGTGTCTTTTTAATAGTTCAGCTAAACCTTACAATTATGTAACATAACAAGGAGCTATCTGGCAGGTGAGTCTTAGACTGTAAATGCAGACCTCAATTAACAGAACCAGAATTTAAAATCCAATGAAACATAATCTTTTTATCTCTAAAATTACCCTCATTTCTACCAAATATAGCCAAAATAAGGCTAATTTATTTGCAAAATAAGTCTGGTTTCAATAAACTTGGTCTGATGATTTTCATAAGTGTAGTTGATCATACACATTCTTTAAAAATTGGCTTTGCTGGAACTTTTTATAAGGAATCTCAGACTGAATTTTTAAAAGACCTCTCGAGGCCAGGAAAGCCATGCCAAGGGCTTGCTACCAGATTCTTCCTACGATATCTATAGAGCTGGATGAGTTCCTCTTTTCTTGAGATTCCCGAAATATCTTGAGATTCTTGTACTTGTCAAGAGGTGGCTTTCTTTATTCACCTGATAAGTCTGCTGGGAACCTAAGAGCTTCCAGTCTCTGGAGGGATCAGGTAGAGAGAAAAGATAAATGTTTCAATTCTGCATGAAGGTATAATTTACCAAATTGCTGTAAGTCATACTTAGCTTGAGGGGAAGGATTTCCTTATATCTGGAAAACACGGATTAAAAGCCAGTAATGTTTCAGACAGAGCCCGTAAAAATTATAACCATATTCACTAGTTCATTCAGTCTTATGTAACTACTCCTTGATCTCTTATTAACAGTTTTATGAAGCTGTCAGGGTTTCAATTAGAATTCTTTAATTTCTTTACCCAGTTCAGTGGTATGATCTTAAAGTTATCAGAAACCTATACTTGTCAAAAAGTCTTTTCTATGAATTTTCTTGAAGATAAAGCATTTTTGTAAAAGCATCAGAGTGAAACAATAACTGTTTATGAATGACAAAAGACTTTTAAAAAGCCTGATTAAAGATCTGATTATAATGCACTTAACAGTGCTGTAACACACAACATTTTAAGATAATAACTAGAATTGTGACTGATAACATTATACCAGAACATATTCAATTTTTAGGACCTTTATATAACTTTTTTTCTGGAATATTTACATTAATGACACTTACCCATACAGTATAACCTAAGAATGTTTATCACCATTCATCTGACAATGTAATTTAACATACCAAGCAATCCTATTTAGTTTCGTAGCTCTTTCTGAGATGGCTGAGGGGCCCTTTGGAAAACTCCAAGCTAGCTAGAGAAAGAAACTTACAATCTGTGGTCAAGAGCAGCTCAGTATTGCAGGAAACTTTGTTCTCTTAACAGAGGGCAAATCAGACTTCAGTCTTGCACCAGCTTACTTTTAACCATAAAGTTCACTTAATTAAATTCACTCTACTCTTAGCCAGTCCTGATCACACACAAAACTCTCTTTTCCAAGGTTCCTTTTCCATGCACCTTCTACAAGTTTTATCTGTATTAGTTTAGAAATATCAAGCTTCAAGACATAATCATCCTCTTTCACACTTTCCTGGGTTCTGTGAGTCATTCTAGTGAATTCTCGAAGCTGAAGGTGTCATAGGAGCGCCTGAATTTATAGCCGGTCAATCAGAAGCGTGGTGGCTTGCGGAACCCCTGAGACTTGCAGCTGGCGTCTGAAGTGGGGGCAGCCTTGGAGTCTGACACTAACCCCAGGTGTTTAGAGTCAAGACTGAATCGCAGTACACTCAGCTGAGTTGCCACCAGATTAATGGCTGAATAATATTACATTGTATGTATGTCACAGTGCTTATTCACTCATACGTTGATGGACCTTTGGGCTGTCTGCACGTTTTTTGGGGGCTATGGAAAATAGTGCTGCTACGAACATGTGTTTATCTGCTTTCAATTCTCTGGGTAAATACCTAGAAGTGGAGTTGCTGAGTCATGTAGTTATTCTATGTTTAACTTTTTGGGGAGCTTCTACACACATATCCATAGTAGCTGAACTATTTTACATTCCCACCAACAACGTACGGGTTCCCATTTTTTCACATTCTTGCTATTTTTGCCTGTTTGGGCTGCTATAACAACCAAATACCACAGGCTGGGTAGGATATAAACAACAGGGATTTATTTCCTACAGTTCTGGAGGCTGGACGTCTGAGATCAGAGTGCCAGCATGGTCTGGTGAGGGCCTTCTTAATGGTCCATAGCTGGTGCTTTTTCACTGTGTCCTCACAGGGTGGAAGGGGTGAGGGAGCTCCATGGGGTCCCTTCATAATGGCACTAATCACATTCCTGAGGCTCCACCCTCATGACCTAAGTACCTCCCAGAGGCCCCACATCCTAATACCATTTCATCAGGAATGAGAATTTCAATATATGAATTTTGTGGGGACATAAACATTCAGACCATAGCACTTGCCAGTGTTTGTCATTTTCTGTTTGTTTGCTTGTTTGTTTTTGTTTTAATTATAGCCATCCTATTGGGTGTGAAGTGGTGTACCATTGTGGCTTTGGCTTGCATTTCCCTAGTGACTAATGATGTTGAACATATTTTCAAGTGCCTTTTGGCCATTTATACATCTTCTTTGGAAAAACATCTATTCAAGTTCTTTGCCCATTTTTAAATTGGTTTGTTTGTGTTTTTGTTTGTTGAGTTTTAAAAGTTCTTTATATATTCTGGATAGTGGGCCTTATCAGATATGTGATTTGCAGATATTTTCTCCCATTGTGTAAATTGCTTTTTCACTCTCTTGAGAATGTCCTTTGATGCCCATAAGTTTTAATTTTGATGAAATCCAATTTACCTATTGTTTTCTTTTGTTGCTTGTGCTTTTGGTGTCAAATCTAAGAGCCCACACTGGCCCTGTGTTTTCTTCGAAGGATTTTATATTTAGGTTGTTGACAAAATTGTTTTTGGCTCTTTAGGGCCCCTACACTTATGTATGGATTTGAGAGTTGGCATTTCCATTTCTGCAAAAAAGGCTGTTGGAACTTTGGCAGGGATTGCATAAAATATGTAGATTGCTTTGAGTATCATTGACATCTTACCAATATTATGTCTTTCAATCAAGGAACATGGGATGTCTTTGCATTTATTTAGGTCTTCTTTAATTTCTTTCAGCATTGTTTTGTAGTTTTTAGTGTACAAGTCTTTCACTTTTTTGGTTATATTTATTCCTAGGTATTTTATTCTTTTGGATGCTATTATAAATAGAATTATTTTCTTAATTTCTTCTTTAGCTTGTTCATTGATTGCTGATGTATAGAAACACAACTTAATTTTGTATATTGACCGTTTATATCCTTCAACTTTGCTAAATGTGTTTATTAGCTCTGGTAGGGTTTTTTGTTTGCTGGTTTTTGTTTTTTTGGGGTTTTTTTGGTGAATTCTTTTGGATTGTCCTATATCATGTCATTTGTGAATAGACATGGTTTTACTTCTTCCTTCCCAACTTTGGTGCCTTTTATTTCTTTTTCTTGCTTAATTGATCTGGCTAGAACCTCCAGTACAGTGTTGAATAGCAGTTGTGAAAGCAGGCATCCTTAACTTTTTCTGATCATAGAGGGAAATCTGTCTTTCATCACTGAGTATGATGTTGGCTGTGGTTTTTCATGAATGCCCTATATCATGTTGCAGAAGTTCCCTTCTACTTATCAGTGGTTTTTATCATGGAAGAGTGTCAGATTTTGTTAAATGCTTTTCGTCCATCTACTGAGATGATAATGCGGTTATCACCCTTCATGCTATTAATGTGGTGTATTACACTGATTGATTTTTCTCCTGTTGGACCACTCTTACATTCTCGGGATTATTTAACTCTGAAATACAGTAAAATTTGTCAGTCTTTTAATTTCTGAGTTCTAGTTTTGATATCATGCTTAGGAAAATATTCCTCTATCCTATGTAGCTCAGAATATGCCTTGAAGCCACTGAAACCTTCTTAAGAGCTGCAGAGAATGTCATTGCATGGGTGACCTGCACTTTCGTGAACCAATATCCAGTTGATGGGTGTTGGTGGTGGGCAGTGCTGGTGCCCTTCCCAGGTTTCCTTTTCCAAGATATTCAAAGAAAACATTGTGCTTTCTAGTGGGGACTCTGCCATTCACCAGCGTAATTGAGTGGCCACATGTATAGTCATTCATGGTGGGACAGCTGTTTGCTGGGTGCCTCCTCTAGGCTGCAATATGAAGAGGACATGCCTACGAAGTGTTTTGCTCCAAATCTTTAGCCTGAACTCAGTTAAGCTCCAACCCCTAATTTCCATATTCGGAAAAGTGGAGGACCAAATTAAATGATCCTATAACAAAAAATCAGGCAAATCAGAATGTGGGACATTTTACAAGACCTGGGCTCTTCAAGAAGTCAGTGCCATTAAAAAAAAAAGCTGGGTGACTGTTCTAGAACAACAGAGACTGAAAAAGCATAATAACCAAATGCAATGCATGAATGTAGATTGCATCCCCACTTTAAGAAAAAGCTGTAGAAGGAATTCTTAGGATAATTGGAGAAATTTAAATAATGATGAGATATTAGATGATATGAAATTATTGTTAATTTTATTAGATGTGATCATGGCATTATGATTTGTAGGAAATTATTTTTATTCTCAAGAGATGCGGGCTGAAGTATGTACGAGTGAAGCATCATGATGTCTTCAATTGACACTCAAATGATAGAGCTTAGATAGATCAATAGAGAACAAAGATGGGAACATTTTATTTTATTTTATTTTATTTTATTTTGGTTTTTGGGTTTTGTGTTTTTTGGAATTTTTCAATTTTATTTTATTTTTTATACAGCAGGTTCTTATTAGTTATCTATTTTATACATATTAGTGTATACATGTCAATCCCAATCTCCCCAATTCATCCCACCCCCTCCCCCACCACTTTCCCCCCTTGGTGTCCATACGTTTGTTCTCTGTATCTGTGTCTCTATTTCTGCCTTGCAAACCGGTTCATCTGTACCATTTTTCTAGGTTCCACATATATGTGTTAATATACGATATTTGTTTTTCTCTTTCTGACTTACTTCACTCTGTATGACGGTCTCTAGATCCATCCACGTCTCTACAAATGACCCAATTTTGTTCCTTTTTATGGCTGAGTAATATTCCATTGTATATATGTACCACATCTTCTTTATCCATTCGTTTGTCTGTGGGCATTTCGTTTGCTGCCATGACCTGGCTATTGTAAGTACTGCTGCAATGAACATTGGGGTGTGTGTGTCTTTTTGAATTATGGTTTTCTCTGGGTATATGGCCAGTAGTGGGATTGCTGGGTCATATGGTGATTCTATTTTTAGTTCTTTAAGGAACCTCCATACTGTTCTCCATAGTGGCTGCACCAATTTACATTCTCACCAACAGTGCAAGAGGGTTCCGTTTTCTCCACACCCTCTCCAGCATTTGTTGTTTGTAGATATTCTGATGATGCCCATTCTAACTGGTGTGAGGTGATACCTTGTTGTCATTTTGATTTGCATTTCTCTAATAATTAGTGATGTTGAGCAGCTTTTCACGTGCTTCTTGCCCATCTGCATGTCTTCTTTGGAGAAATGTCTATTTAGGTCTTCTGCCCATTTTTGGATTGGGTTGTTTGTTTTTTTAATATTGAGCTGCATGAGCTGTTTATATATTTTGGAGATTAATCCTTTGTCTGTTGATTCATTTGCAAATATTTTCTCCCATTCTGAGGGTTGTCTTTTCGTCTTGTTTGTAGTTTCCTTTGCTTTGCAAAAGCTTTTAAGTTTCATTAGGTCCCATTTGTTTATTTTTGTTTTTATTTCCATTACTATAGGAGGTGGATCAAAAAAGATCTTGCTGTGATTTATGTCAAAGAGTGTTCTTCCTATGTTTTCCTCTAAGAGTTTTACAGTGTCTGGTCTTATAATTTAGGTCTCTAATCCATTTTGAGTTTATTTTTGTGTATGGTGTTAGAGAGTGTTCTAATTTCATTCTTTTACATGTAGCTGTCAAAGATGGGAACATTTTAATAGTTGTTATCTAGGTGAGGACTCTACAGATACACAGTTGTTTAATGTATTCTTTCAACTTTTCTGTATGTTTGAAATTTTTCCTAAAAGTTGGGAGAATAAATTTACAACAGTATGAATGGAAATACTCCATTCATACTGTTACGCAACTTGATTTTTTTCCTTATCAACATATTGTGTTTATCTTTCCTCATCCTCTTTATTCCATTGTATAAATGTCAAGAGTTTGAATTTCAAAATCTGTAATGCAGGATACCAGACCCAGATGTGTTTCATTGGTGAATTCTATAAAACATCTGAGGAACAAGTGATATAAATTTTTCACAATCTTGTCCGTAAAAGAGAAGTCAAAGAATGACTTCCTCACTCATTCTCTGAGGTTAGCATCATGCTAATACCAAAACAAGACAAAGACGTTGCAAGAAAGGAAAACCACACACCAATATCTCTCATGAACATAGACACAAAAATCCTCAACAAAATATTAGCAAATCAGGGACTTCCCTGGTGGCGCAGTGGTTAAGAATCCACCTGCCAGTGCAAGGGACACGGGGTTCGATCCCTGGTCTGGGAAGATCCCACGTGCCGCGGAGCAACTAAGCCCGTGAGCCACAACTACTGAGCCTCCACTCTAGAGCCCGTGAGCCACAACTACTGAGCCTCCACTCTAGAGCCTGCAAGCCACAACTACTAAGCCCATACACCACAACTACTGAAGCCCACACGCTCTAGGGCCCATGTGCTGCAGCTACTGAGCCCATGTGCTGCAACTACTGAAGTCTGCACGCCTAGAGCCAGTGCTCTACAATAAGAGAAGTCACCGTAACGAGAAAGCTGCACACCACAGCAAAGAGTAACCCCCACTTGCCGCAACTAGAGAAAGCCCACGCGCAGCAACGAAGACCCAGCGCAGCCAAAGATAAATAAATAAAATTCAAAAAAAATTTTTTTTAAGTTAAAAAAAATGTTAGCAAATCAGACCCAACAACTTATACAAAGAATTATTCACCATGACCAAGTGGGGTTTCTTTCAGGTATGCAAGATTGGTTCAACATTCAAAAATCAATTAATGTTATCTATCACATCAATGGGCTAAAGAAGAAAAATCATATGATGGTATCAATAGGTGCAGAAAAAGCACTTGACAAAATCCAATACCCATTCATGATTTTAAAACACTCTTAGCAAACTAGGAATACATAGAAACTTCCTCAACTTGATAAAGACCATCTACAAAAACCCAACAGCTAACATCATACTTAATGGTGAGAAACTTCCTGATTTCTCTGTAAGATCAAGAACAAGGCAAGAATGTCCCCTCTCACAACTCTTATTCAGCTTCATGCTAGAAGTCCTAGCTAATGCAATTAGACAAGACAAGAAAAGAAAATGTATACAGATTTGGAAGGAAGAAATTAAACTGTATTTGTTAACAGATGACATAATTGTATATGTAAAAAAGCCCAATGAATTGAATGAAACTCCTAGAACTAATAAGTTATTATAGCAAAGATGCAGGATACAAACTTAGTATAAAAAAGTCAATGGCTTTCCTATATGAAGGCAATGAGCAATTGGATTTTGAAATTAGAAATGCAACACCATTTATATCAGCACCAAAAGTCATAAAATATTTAGGTGTAAGTCTAACAAAATATGTACAGGATCCCTAGAACAAGATCTAGGGTCCAGAACAAGAATGTAGAGTTTTGTAGTTATTCTTTAAAAAAAAAAAAAATCAAAGAAGATCTAAATAAATAGAAAGATATTTTGCGTCCATGGAAGGAAGACTCAATATCGTCAATAAGTTGGTCTTTCCAAACTTGATCTTACATATTCAGTGCAATTCACATCAAAATTCCGGTAAGTTACCTTGCAAATATCAACAAACTGAGCCTAGAGTGTATATAGGGACTTCCCTGGTGATCCAGTGGTTGAAAATCTGCCTTCCAATGCAGGGGACATGCGTTCAATCCCTGGTTGGGGAACTAAGATCCCACATGCCTCAGGGCATCTAAGCCCATGTGCTACGACTACTGAGCCCACACTCTGGAGCCCACGTGCAGCAACTAGAGAAGCCCGCGCACTGCAAACAAAGAGCCCACACGCCACAGTGAAGATCCCGCGTGCCGCAACTAAGGCCCAATGCAGCCAAATAAATAAATAAATACATACATACATACATACATAAATATTAAAGTATACATGGAGAGGCAAAGGCCTAGAGCCAACACAATATTGAAGAAGAACAAAGTCAGAGGACCGATACCACCCGACTTCAAGGCTTGATATAAAGTTACAGAAATCAAGATAGTCTAGTATTGACGAAAGAATAGACTAAGAGATCAATGGAACAGAGTAGAGAACCCAGAAAGAGACCCACATAAATAGAGTCAACCTTTCTTGGACAAAAAGGTCAGAATCAGTAGTGACAAGTCATGTTTATAGCATGTAACCTTGATATGATGTGATGAAAATGGCTCTCTGCCTCTGTGGTCTTCCCATAACCTCAGTCTAATCATGAGAAAAACATCAGATAAATTTCAATAAAGGGGCATCTTACAAAACTCATTCCTCAGAGCTGTTAAGATCATCAAAAACAAGGACAATATGAGAAAATATCACAGCCAAGGCCAAGGAGAAATAAGTAAATATAATGGGTACCCCTGGGGCAGAAAAAGATGTTAGCTAAAAAGTAGGGAAACTAAATAAACTTGGACTTTAGTCAATAATCATGTCTCAGTAGTAGCTCGTTAACTGCAACAAACAGACCATACTAATATAAGATGTTAATTTTAGAATTGGATGAGGGAGTCGATGGAAACTCTCTAAAATTCTCTCAATCTTTCTGTAAATCGAAACTGTTCTAAAAAAGAAATTTTATTTTTTTAAAAAAATCAGTAACTGCAGCAAGTATGTAAGTCTTAGAACAACACAAGACTTTTTTGAGGACGATTATATTGTATTACTAACGTTGAGAATTCCCAGTGCATTGTGATAATAAAGAGCTGACTCTATTTTAGTTGGTTTTGTAAGTTGTCTCCAGACAAGCCTCCTGTGATTGTCTGAACTGGAGGCAGGACCCCCACTGCCCCGCCCTGGGTATGCACTGCTCCAAACCTCTTACATTTATTTTTCGTGATTTCTGTCTTACTTGATATTTGCTATCTTCTTTGTTTATATCCTGTGATTACCTTTACATTTCATTTTCATCTTTTTTTATTACTGTTATTTAAGAATTTTTTATACCTAAATGCTATTAACTCTCTGTATTAGTTTCCTAGGGTAACTCAGTCCCACAGACTGGGTGTCTTAGAGCAACAGAAATGAATTGTCTCTGTTCTGGAGACTAGAAATCTGAGATCAGGGTGCTGGTAGGGTCACGCTCCCGCTGAAACCTGCAGGGGAATCATTCCTCGCCTCTTCCTGCTTTGGCTGGATTGCTGGTGATCTTTGGCGTTCCGTGGCTTGACGATGCATCACTCTGACCCTCTGTCTACACACGGCCTTCTTCCCTGTGTGTGTCTGTCTCTGTGTCCAGATTTCTTTTTTATAAGGATGGAAGGTATTGGATTGGGGCCCACCCTAATGACTTCATTTTAACTAGATTACCTCTGTAAAGATCCTGTTTCCAAACAAGGTCACATTATGAGGTGCTGCGGGTTAGGACTTCAACATACCTCTTTGTGGGAGGGGACGCAATTCAGCCCATAACACTCTGCGATGTTCATTTTGGTCATGAATTTTTTTTACCAGTGACTTCTTCCTCTTTTAATATTTGCAGTACTTTTTAGCATAAAAATTCACATTTTTACATGATTAAATCAGTTATGTTTTTCCTTTCTGACTTCTGAAAAACAAAATACTTTTTACTCCAAGTTTTTAGAATTATTATTGTATATCTTATTGAAATAATTTTATTGATTTTTCATGTTTAAGTATTTAATCCTTCTAGAAATGAATCTGTGTGCGGTACAGAAGTATCTCTTGAATTAAACATAAACGTGTACTTAATGACCAGTTTTAGTTCTCCCCGCACTGAGGAAGGAAATGTCTCCTTACTGCCTCTTAATTAGCAAGGATCCCCCCCCTTCCATGGACTCAGTAAAGCACACCATTATCTGAAGTTTGGTCTTTTCCTGCTTCCCTTTCTGGCTTCGCCAGGAGAGAAAGTGCCCACAGACCCCCCTTCCTTTACAGGCTGCTCCCTGGCAGCACAACGAGAGCCTTAGAAATGGACAGTCCAGAAAAGCCTGGACGGAATTATTAGCCAAGGAGTGTTACTGTCCTCGGTCTCCATCTGGGAGAAGAGAAAGGAGGCTACCCGCTCTCACACGCGTGCACAGATACATGCCCATGTGCACACACGTGTTATAGTCATATATGCCAACACCAAATGCACACACGCCCACGTGCACACACGTGTTATAGTCATACATGCCAACACCAAATGCACACACGCCCACATGCACACGCGTGTTATAGTCATACATGCCAACACCAAATGCACAGATACACGCCCACGTGCACACGCGTGTTATAGTCATACATGCCAACACCAAATGCACAGATACACGCCCACGTGCACACGCGTGTTAAAGTCATACATGCCAACACCAAATGCACACATGCCCACATGCACACACGTGTTATAGTCATATATGCCAACACCAAATGCACAGACACACGCCCACGTGCACACGCGTGTTATAGTCATACATGCCAACACCAAATGCACAGACACACGCCCACGTGCACACACGTGTTATAGTCATATATGCCAACACCAAATTTAATAAGTATAACTCTGAAATCCAGCTGCCTTACTGTACTCTCTTACTGTTTTGAAACGGACAGTTAATATAACGACACTTGTCTCCTTCCTTTCCAAAGTTTTTGCCTCATTTCTCGGTCTTGCTGCATCATCTAGAATTTTGTGGGCAATGTTGATTGACAGCATAGGTCTTCAATCAACACTGCAGTTTCTAAGTGCCAAAAGCTCTGAAATCTCAAAGTCCTTCCATAGGTTTGTGGCAAACTCACTGGGAAACAAACCCTGAGCTGAGCTAATGTTGGTTGTTCATACTCCTCGCGTGCACACCTGGGGCGAGCGCACCCGGCTGCTGAGGTGCTGGCCGCTCTTCACCTCCCCACCACGCTGTGTCTGGTTGTACATCTCAGTGTATGGCTGGGTTCAAAGTTGTTGGATCATTTTGCCACCTCCTGTTTTCTGTTAACCCAAAATGCCGGACCGATCGTGTTGCCAAGAAACAAGAGTTCAAAGCAGTGCAGGAAGTAGCCCAGGCAGAAAACTTGCTAGGCCTTACTATGACCAGTGGAGGCTCTCTGCCCTGGGCAGTGGGCAAGGACCTACATCACGTGTGGGCACCTCAGGGCAGCCGGAGAGGGAACAGCACGCCGAGGATGGTCTGAGAGGGTCGGAGGCCAGCACTTCACCTCTGTGAAGCACTGTGGTAGCGTCACCCAGAACCACCACAGTGGGTTCCATCGAATATAGACATAGGGCTTTTGGTGCCCTGACGCTAGGTGTGATCCTGGCCAAGACTGAGAACAGGCTTGGGAGACCTGAGTCTGTTGTTACTCCGTCAGGCTCCTCAACACGCTTGTATCAGACAGGAGAGGCCAGGTTACACCATGGTCGCAAACAACCCTGAAACAGCAGTGGCTTCACACGATAAAGCTGTATTGTCCCTCAGCCAGAGTCCACTGCACGTCCAGGCAGCGTTCTCGATGCAGGGCCACGCGGTCTAGGCCATGATGACCTTGGGACTTTGTTGGGGGAGCTGCAGCAGGGCCACAGGGACTGGCCCTGTGGAGGGCCAACGCTGGCAACAAAGAGCTTCGGCTTGGGATTGACGTTCACCGTTCCTGTTCACGGGTCAGGGCTGGTCCTGGGGCCTCCGCTAACGACAAAAGCAGCGGCGACTGGCTGTGGCCAGCAGCAGGAGCTTCTGCCGTGACCCTGACGCCTGGTAGTTTTGAGGAGGAAAGGTGAAGGATGGGGTTTGGCATTTTCTCTCCTCTCTCTTGAAGGGCAGCTGATCCAGCAGAATGCACAAATCTCGTGAGACAGCGTGACGAAGTTGTACACGTAGAAGGACAGCTATGTGATGGGCATTGTGTGAGACAGCACCCAGCTCAAGACACCCAGGTCCCCAGAAGGCACCCTGGTGCCTGCTCCAAGGGAACTGGCCCCAGGCCTCCGCTCTGACCTCTCACACTGTAGATCAGTTTTGCTTGGTTTTGTATTTTAAAAAACGGAATCCACGGTTGTGTGCTGTTTTGTATGAATGAAAATTCAAGATTACGCCTGTGAGATCCACCCATGTTGCTGCAAGGATTCGTGTTGTTTTTGTTACTGTGTGGTGTTCCATTACATTCTTAAACACCACCATTTAATTGATCTTTCTACTGTTTAGAGACATTTGTGTTGTTTTACATTTGGGGCTGAAAAAACAGAGTTGTCGAGGGTATTCCTGACTGTGGCTTTTGGGGGATGTGAGCCTTCATTTCTGTAGATTCTGTACCAGGAGTGGAGGTGCCGGTTCACGTGGTCAGTTTGCTTCATCAGATGCTTCCCCGTGGCTTGCCACGTGGCTGCACCAGCCGTGCTCCGTCAGCAGCGCACGGGTCCACACTCTCGGCCACGCCTGATTTGGTGAATGTGGCCACTCTGGTGGGTGGGGCGTGCTCTCTCGCGGTGACATTTATTCGCATTTCCTGGTGAGTGACGATGTTAAGTACCTTCTCAGGTGTAGACTGACCATCTGGACATCCCCCTTGGTGAAATATCTACTCCAGCCTTTGACCAGCCAGCCTTTACTGAGTTATGTCATTTTCTTATTGATTTGTTCTTCTTCCCATTTTCTGGTCATGATGAGCCCTTTACTGGATAAAAGGTGACTTTTGTTAGTTGTTTTGTTCATTCTTAACAGTGTCTTCTGGTGAATAGAAATTCATTTAATGAGGTTTAACTTTTCAACATTTTCTTTTCTGTTTCGTGTTTGGCGGTTTTGATGCTGTTCTAACCAGGCAAACATAAATAACCACAGCCTCCAGGGGACCACCTCCTCCCTGACTCAAAGCGGAGCAAGTGGCATCACCCGGCAGGGTGTGTGTCCTCTTGGTGGAGAGAAGGGGAGCGAGGCCCCCTCGCCCGAGCGCCCTGTGTGGCAGGAAGCAGGATGTGGACGGGAGATGGCAGGTCACGGACCGTACCTCACGAGGGGGTCGAGGGCTGACCAGTGCGTCACACTCAACCCTGCAGGGAGGAGCTGGGAAGATCCGCCTGGGCCTTGTCCTCCTTCCTGACCCAGGGACCTCGCGGCCACACCTGTGGTCAACGAGCCAGGAGGCAGTAGTGCGTCACGCGTCTGGCCTCCCTCGTGCCGCTGCTCCCCTGGGGCCCTCCCCCGGGTACGTGACCCGGGCGGTAACTGGACGGGGCACCGGCTTCCTCCAGCTGCAAACTCACGGCAAGGCTCTGCCCCAAGGCGCTGGACAGCAGCAGCTCCACTCCTGGGTGTCGCTCAGAACGTGTGTGCACGTTCAGCAGCAAGCATGCGCTCGAGAGCTCGTCCAGGGCTGTCCTCACAGTCCTGACGGAGCCCTCGGCAGGAGGGGGAGTAGATTGGGGTTCATCACATGGCGGGGAGCCAGGCGGTGGCAAGGAGGAACCCGACGGACGACTTTCGTGCGCTTGCCCAGAAGACAGATACGAGGGAATATCTGCCGTGAGATTCACGCACATAAAGGCCCCAAAGCAGGCAAAACGGACATATGGTTACAGAAGTCAGGAAAGGGTTTTCCCCTGGTGGCAGGCGATCGGGGGAGCGAGAGGGCTCCTGGGAGCTTGTAATGTTTGCTTTCTGGATCCGGGTGATGGTGACATGAGTGTATTCGTGTAAAACTCAACCAGCTGCACGCTGAGGGGATGCCTGTTTCCTGCATGCATATTGAGTGTGCAAAAGTGAGAAAGGAAAAGACTCTGGCCTGGGGAACCCATCAGCGTGGGAGGTGGTACCCACAGAGATAAGCGCCCTAGCCGCCACTGGCGCAAGTGTCGGTGGGGGCCAAGAGGGCTGGAGTCTTTCCAGGAACCACAAAGGCATTCCCCCCGTGGCTTTAGACTGTGGAGCTCCTGGGCAGGAAGCCCCACATCCTGGGAGACAGCCCTTTGGAATTCTGGGCAAAATGACTTTGGCTGCCATCCTGGAGGCGTGTCGGGAACCTCAGCCACGTGGTCTGCAGGCAGACGGGATGGCGGAGAGTGAGGGGCAGAGAGGAGGCCGTGGGCTCGGAAGTGCAGCCAGGAGGAGCAGGCAGGACCCCAGGCCCTCGGGTGTGCTGGGCTGGGGAGGGCGGGTGGCCCTGGCCCCGCGTGGCTCCCTGGGCTCTGGTGGGCAGGCCGAGGCAGCGGGGCACCGGCTGCTCCCCTGCCTGGGGCCAGCCCCCGGTTTCCGGGCCCGCGTTCCCATTTGCAGCAGGACAGAGCTGGCTGTCCTCACCTCCTCCGGGAGGGCAGCCACGGAGGACTGCGGCCAGGACGGCAGGACGCTCTTGCCATGCAGATGAGCTGCGGCAGCTCCGCCGAGTCCTGCTCTAAGGCTCCTGACCTCACACCCTCGTGTGGTCCCAGGCTGGGTCTTCTGGGGGCTGGGGGTGTCCTGCAGGCCCAGGGGAGCTGGGGGGAGGGCCTGGCGCTGCCCCTGGGTCTGTGGCGGGGCTGACTCCATGCTCGCTCTCTCTGTTTAGTTAATTTTTTGCAGCAGGTCATGCGTTTACCTGGTTCAAAATCAAAATGATTTTTAACAAAATGATAAAAATGTTCACTTCTAAAACCTCCCTGTCCCTCCGTGTCTACCTGCTCTTCTGCGCCCCCTGCTGGCACGTTTATCAGCTCTGCACGTCTGGCTGTGACAGGTTCACCCCAAGGTGAAACACGCATTCCACGCCCCACTGTTCTCCACGTTCTCTGCCTGGCCCGCTTTCTTTCTCTCTCCCCACACCTGCAGAGGGTTTCCCGCTCTTTCTGCCGGCGCACGGAGCTGTGGTGTCCACTTAGCCAGGCCCGGTGTGCGTGTGCCATTTTGCACTTCTGCAGACGTATCTGTGGGAGCTCCCCTGTTTGTCACCCTCACTGACCTCGAGGCCCTCGGTGGCCAGGGCTGCACATCACGCGGGCCTGACTTATTGGCCCCCCACCCTCTCAGCCCCTCCTGCAGGAGCCCCGGCTCAGAGAAGATTCGACGTGGCCTGACCCCCCTCCTGGGAAGCCCCTTGGAGGGTCTTTGGGTCTCCTGGACCAAGCACAGAAGGCTCAGAGTGACCCCTCCGGTCCTGCTGGTCCCCTGGGCTGCGAGCGTTCAGGGACCCCTGGGCAGTGAGGTCCACAGGACACGGCGAGCCCCGGCCGGGAGGTTGGCCCTGAGACCCCACGGAGGGGCATCTGATGTGCGGCCTAGGCCAGCGTGGAGAGAGGTGTCAGCCCGTCCGAGGCGTCGGCCCACCTGTGGGCTCTGGGCCCCAAGGAGAGGCGGGGCAGTGCAGCAGGGAGCCTGAGTGAGGGTGCAGTCGGGAGGGACTTGCGGCTCCCAGGCCAGCCTGGGACACGGCGGGGCGCTCTCCGTCTTGGTCGCAGGACCGGCGCCTGGGTCAGGAGGGATGGGCACGGCTCAGGCAGAGCATCAGAGCTCGCCCAGAGCCCGCCCCGTGTTGCTCAGGCTGAGGCAGGGGAACTGGTGCCCACGAGACGTGCCAGGAATTCGGGGACGCTCACCTCAGGCGGGCGGTGACCGAGGGGGCACCCGTCCCTCCTCCGTGCCGCGGCTGAAGCCTCGGACTCAGAGCTTCGTGCTGGGCCCGGGCCCCGCGTCCGCGCGTGAGATCAGGGCCCCGCGTCCGCGCGTGAGATCAGGGCCCCGCGTCCGCGCGTGAGATCAGGGCCCCGCGTCCGCGTGTGAGATCAGGGCCCCGCGTCCGCGTGTGAGATCAGGGCCCCGCGTCCGCGCGTGAGATCAGGGCCCCGCGTCCGCGTGTGAGATCAGGAGAGGCTGGTGTTTCATTTTCAGTGACGACATACACTTAGTTTTCAAAGGATATTAAACAAAGATATACCTTGATTTAAAGATATAACTTGATTTAAAGAAAGATATAACTTGATTTAAAGATAATTGTGCCTATAGTATCCAAATATGCCATAAAAACCAAGGGACTCAGGTTGGAGACACCGTGCCCTGAAGGTAAATCATGTGACGGGTGAGCAAGGGGGGCTCAGTGGGGTCTCGCCGCCGGGCCAGGTCTGGAACGACCCCCTCTGAGGCCAGGAGGGGAGGACCTGGGCCCCACGCAGGGCTCCCCCATGGCGGGCTCTGTGGGCCCCTCCCAGCTGGCGCCCTCCTGGGCAGGACAGTCCCCCAGTCTGTATGTAGCGAGTCATTTCCAACAAGAACCTTGGCCCATCTTGGAAGTGTCTCAGCCTAACTGACTTTAATTATGAACAAAGAGCCACACTGTGTGCTTGAGTCCTCGGGGCTTAAAAATGGGGCTTCCAGGTAGGAAAACGTGGTGGGAATTTTGACAGGCAGTTTGGGAGAGATCGTGATCAGAAAGGAGATGTCTGGAAAAGAAACCACAGCCAAAGTGTTCAAATGGCTCCTTTGTCAAAATGCCGACTGATGGCATTGTTTCAGGAGAAAGATGTGGCCGAGGTTTTGTGAAGGCCCACGGGCCTCCCCAGGCCTCTGTCCAGCTCAGGCCCTGCACGGGCCTGGGGGCAGGGCGGGGGACGGGGGCACCTGGACCAGCAGAGGAATTCCCGGTGGTGAAAAAGCACTTGCCCTTTGCAGGTGGCCAGGAGCCTAGTGGGCTGGAGGTTTTTCAGGAGACAGTGCAGGATCTGGAAGAACCAGTCTGCGCACTGCGGAACCAATCCTGGGCTGGATGGATTGCGACTTTCCCTCTGTCATTCACTCGCTGTGACGTTGGTCAATCAGCTTCTTCTCTGAGCCTCAGTTTTCTCACCTGCAAAATGGGTTTTTTGCTTCACGGGGTTGTTTGTGGTCTGCGGGCCGCGGGGCCTGGCACGTGCCACTCCCCATCTTCCCAGGAGCCTCGGGTCTCTGCTGCCTTTGGCAGTGCCTGGATCGCAGGCAGCAGGACCCGTGTCTGGTCCACTGGAACGAGAATCACATAGCGATGGGGCAGCTCACAGAATCGAAGAGGAGGTGAAAAACAAATTTCTGAGAACCAGAGCCAAGGGTATCTCCCACTGAAAAGCTGGAGGACACTCCTCTCGGGGGTGATGGTGGGTCTCCTGCCGCCCACGTTTGCAGTACCCTGCTCAGGACTCAGGTCCCCAGGGACCCAGAGTCTCGGCTTGTGTCACAGCCTGTTGCCCAGGAGGTGTCTTGATCGACTTCTCACCACAGCTGCGTGCACTACGGAGCTGCAGGCCCCAAAGCAAAACCAGCGAGCACTTGGAAGTGGGACTGGGTCTGGGGGGTGCAGGAAGGAAGAGGGCCAGCGTCCATGAGCCCCTCCACTGAGTGTCTTCTCTCCTGAGAGCCTCTCCCCCTCCCCGCGTCCCCCGGGCCCGGGGCTCTCTAAGGACCATTCAGGATAACAGCGCACCTGCTCGATGGCGATCACAGCGTCGGAAGCACATAAACATCCCACGTGGGCACCAACCTTTATGTTCCCCAAGTGTGATCTCAGCTTTTTTTCACACCCACTCTCTCTGGCTCTTCATCGTACACCTTCGAGCTGGCAGGCAGGGGACCCCCCATTTTCAGGAGGCTCCACAGAGACTCGGATGGGAGAAGTGAGAGGAAGTGGCCGATGCCCGGTCACAGAGCTCACAGGATGGTACTTACTAATTTTAGTAGTTTTTCTGTTTACTCTCTTGGGATTTTGTGGATCAAAATCATAACTTAAAGTGGTAGTACTTTATCTCTTCTAATTAGTATGCATTCTACTTTGTTTTTATTTTATTACACTACCCCAGAAATTTACAGTAAAAACAACAGCCGATGCCCCTGTTTGCTTCCTGAACTTAATGCGTCTGCCCCTCAGGTTCTGCCTGGAAACACGATGCTGGTTGATGTGCTTAAAACAGTGTTTGGTCTACAGTAGGTGCTACATAAGTGTTAGTAATTATCGTCGCTCCGCCTCACAAACAGAGGCAAGCCCCCTCCCCCCTTCCACACCTGGGCTTGGGTGGCGCTGAAGGGGCCTTGGGTCGTGAGGCCAGAGGCCCAGGCCCACAGTGGGGGCTCGGTGCGTGTTTACTGGCTTAAAGTGCGTGCCTGGGGGGCGGTGAAGGAGTCCCAGCAGCTCCGTCTGGGATGTGCTGGCCTCGCAGTGGCAGGGAAGGAGCGTGGTGGGAGCGCGTGGTGGTCCTTACGGCTCAGGATGGAGTCGGACACCGTCCTTCCCCCTGCCTGCAGCCAGGCTCCTCACACCGAGAGCTGGACTCTTCCCTCACCCCGGAATCTGGACTGCCTCCGGGACTGGCCTGACGGATAGACAGGGGTGGAAGCAACATTCTGGGACTTCCGGGCCAGTGATGGGCCTCATCACCTCCACCTGGACTCTCGCTGAGCTCACTCTGGGAGCACTTGTTCTTGGACGCTCCCTCGTGGGACCGAACTGTCACTGAGAGCAGCCCTAGCCCCCCAGAGATGCCGAGTGTGAGTGCTGCGGTCACGGGCCCCAGCGGAGGTTCCAGGTGACGGTCAGCATTACCTGCCAGCGATGTGACTGAGCCATCCTGGACTTCCAGCCCGCTGGGCCTTCAGAGGGCCTGCAGCCCCAGCAAAGACCTGAGAAACCCCGAGGAAGAACTCCTGACCCCGTCAGTGTCCCTGACCCCAGGGTCATTGCATGATGACACGCTGTGCTTCAGGCTGCTGTGTGCGGGGTGGGGGGGGGGTGGTCTTAAAGCTGGAGTTGATGCCCAGAGCTTCTGCTGAGAGGGGCACACACCACTTCCCCTCTCAGGATCCAGCACTGAACCCCCGAGTCACTGGCCAGGAATTGGTGTCCACGGGGCAGAGAAGTATCATCCTGCCTCAAAGGGGCTGCAAGCGCTCAGAGGAAAGTGGCTGGATACGAGATAAACACAGGGGTAAGGTGCATTGGTACACACTAGCCATAACCCCTTACAAAACACAGTGAGTGAGGATCCCATTTACAGCCCCAGTAACAAACATAAAGTATCCGGAAACAGCGTTCACACCTTGAATACATCTGGTTCCTAGTACGTGGCCCCAGGGAGGTGGGAGAGGTTTTGCAGTGAGTGCGTTAGCAGGGTTGCATGCTGGGAAATTTCCAGCCAAGTTGCACACGGGCTTCCTGCATCTTCCAGATGACTGAAAATGTCCTTCTGAACTGTTAAAATGTTACTGTGTATGTGCTGAGGGTGGAAAACATGGTGTAAAGTAGGGTAGCTGGTCTGATTGGACCATAACTGGGAAATTCTTTTAAGTATGTGCCAACGTGAAAAAGCATAAAATCACCTGCAAGGCGGAGCCCCCAGGCCTGGGCATTGGTTCCGCAAGCACAGCCGACGCCGCTGAGCCCTCCCCCTCCGTGGGCGCCCAGCCCAGGCCTGGGCGGATGGCCCCCGAGAAGAAGGCAGGTGCCCCTCCTCTAGAAATACAGTTTCTAATAAATCTTTGCGTGCAGAAGGAACGCAGCGAGCATCCCAGGGTTCTTAACCTGTCGGAGTGAGACTCTGACCAAGGCTACAGATCCTCTCTCTCGGGGAGAGCCCCGCCCGCACAGCACACACATTCCTGCGTGATGCTTCTGATGGCTGCTGACTCCGAGTCTTGTCCCGACCCCCAGGTGAGCAGAGCCTGGGGTTTAGAGGTCTGCGTGGCCCGGGGAGGGGGAGGTCGGCAGGGAGACAGGCGAAGAGGGTTTGCAGCACGGAGCACACCTGAGCACACACCATAGTGCTGGGCAGTGATCCGCAGGGGGCGGGAGGGGAGAGTGAACAGTGAGGGAAGAGGTCCTGGGGTGTCTCGGAGGATGGGGTCCAGAGCCCTGGGGCCTGGGCGGCCCGGGAGGTGAAGGCCACCTCTCCTCTGGAGCGAAGGGAGGGAGAGGAGGGGGCAGGGACCGGGACCAGCCGCACGGGTGCAGGACCCTCCCACAGGCACGGGGTCCTGGACCCCTCCCACAGGCACTCACCGAGCGTCGCTGGGCTGGGGCTGCTCTAGGGCACCGTCCCTGCTCTCATGGGGCTTGAGAGGGGCAAATAAGTGAGTAGAATTTCGTTAATAAACTGGACAATTTCAGGCATTGCTTGGTACTGGAAGGAAGTATATCAGGGGATGGGAAAGGGGACAGTAGGGTCCTCGACGAGGCCAAGGAGCTGGCTGAGGAGAGCATCAGAGGGGACCAGCGACTGCAAGGGCCTGGGGCAGCTGGCTCTACTCCCACTCCCGACCTTCAGCTTCCCCCTTCCCCATGTAACTCTCACTGCCCACAGGGGGTGCTCACAGCCCTTAGTGCATGAGGAGCGAGGAAAGGTGGGTGTGTGGTCCATGGCCCCCCATGACCTAGGTGCTGGATGCACCCTGATTCCCCTTCACCCAGGAGCTTGCCAGGCACAGCCCTGCCCCACAGCCTGTGCTCAGTGTGCCCTTCCCCCAGGTGTCCCTTTCTTCCAGGTGTGCCCTTCTGCAGGTGTATCTTCCCCCAGGTGTGCCCTCCCCCAGGTGTATCTTTCCCCAGGTGAATCTTTCCCCAGATGTGCCCTCCCCCAGGTGTATCTTTCCCCAGGTGTATCTTCCCCCAGGTGTGCCCTCCCCCAGGTGTATCTTTCCCCAGGTGTGCCCTCCCCCAGGTGTATCTTCCCCCAGGTGTGCCCTCCCCCAGGTGTATCTTTCCCCAGGTGTGCCCTCCCCCAGGTGTATCTTTCCCCAGGTGTGCCCTCCCCCAGGTGTATCTTTCCCCAGGTGTGCCCTCCCCCAGGTGTATCTTTCCCCAGGTGTGCCCTCCCCCAGGTGTATCTTTCCCCAGGTGTGCCCTCCCCCAGGTGTATCTTTCCCCAGGTGTGCCCTCCCCCAGGTGTATCTTCCCCCAGGTGTGCCCTCCCCTAGGTGTATCTTTCCCCAGGTGTGTCTTTCCCCCAGATGTGCTCTTCCCCCAGGGCCCACATGGCTCCCTCACCTTCTCTAGGCCTCTGCTCAGCCATCGCTGTCTCATGAAGCTTCTCTCACCACCCTGTTTAAAAGGCAACGTCCTCAACCCTCCTCTTGCTCTTCCCCACTTTATTTTTCTGCGTCTCACACAGTCTGTACCTGCCGTGTATATTCTGTTTACTGTCCGCCGCCAGCCATCGGGTGTAAGTGCCAGGAGGGCGAGGTTGTTTTGAGATCTGTGTTCCTTCTGTACCCCCAGCGTCCAGAGCAGCGTCTGCAGCACGGCAGGTGCTCAGCGCACCTTAGCAAGAGGAAGAATGGTCTTCGACAGCTCTATTTCCCTGCCCCGGCTTTGAACCTCAGAAGCACAGGAACCCTGTCCTTTTCATCAGGGCCAACACACAGTGGGTGTTTGTTCAAATGTTGGTTAAACTCAGTGGCCCATCTGCCTCTAGAGACACCAATAATTTCCAGGAAGCTCAGAAAACCCTTACGAGAAAGGTTCTCCCATGCCCTGGTGGGGATGGCTCCCTCCCCACTTACCAACTCCTGTCCCAGCAGTGACCTCAGTGGGGCTTACTCAATCTGATCACCAGAGAAATTTCACAAGCCCAGTGTCACTCCTGTGGGGAACCTCAGAACACAGGGGAGCTGGGGCAGCCCTTCCCTGTCCAAACTCCATGCTCGGGGAATGAGTCGCTGGGATCAAACTCGCCAGAGCAACCCTCAAAATGGAGCGCCGCCTGTGAGGCTAGCCAGACCTGCCTCGGCGGGCGGCTCGCTGGGGGACGCGTCAGCCCAGGGATAGGGTGTCACGCTCCTGTGTGCAGTAGGGCCCCGTCAGGGCCCCCCCGGAGAGGGTCTCAGAGGTGGCAACGAGCTCCCCCAGACAGCACCCGAGTCATCAGCCCCGGGCACCCCTGAGGAAGAGGCCACATGGAGAGATTGTCATTGGCCTTCTGGGCCATCCGGGGGCCGTCCACTGGCCACGACCAGCATGCTGTCCGTAGACATTCCAGCCAAGGAACCCCCGAGCTGACCCCGCATAACCATTGGGCCCTTTCAGCTTCCCGGGACCGCATGCATGGAGCAGTGTCTGTGTGTGTCTGGTGGGGAGCCCTCTGCACCTGCGTGTGGCGAGCTGCCCTGCCCAGCCCGGGCACTGGTGCAGACAGCCCTGCTGAGTGGACGGTGCCTGGAGGGCAGCACTGCCCAGGGAGGGGACACGGAGGTGACCTGCAGGATGGGTAGGAGTGTAGTCCAGAGAGAGGGCAGGGCACCGGGAGAGCTCAGCGTGTGCGTGACGTTCAAGGGACCGAGGTCGGCGTGGCGACCAGAGTGAGTGTCCTGGACAAGGGCGCACGTGTGGGTCCTTGGGTTGGGAAGGCGGCACCGGAGGAGGTGACGGGGAGGGGGGAGTCATACAGCCTCCCGGCAGGGTGGCCTCTGCTTGTTCAACCCACGAGCCTTCCGAGGAGCCTTTGGAAACGCGTCTCAGGGCGTCTCCGGGGAGGGGAAGCTCTTAGCCGTCCACCCCATCTCCCTCGGGTCCAGGGCTGCCTCGTGGGCTGGAGGTCCCTGAGCCGTGGCTGCCAGCACCTGGTAGAGACGAGTCCCGATGGGCAGGCATTCCCACAGCAACCGAACAAGCATCCTGCAGCTGTGCCTTGACAGATGCGCTTCCGTGGTGACCTGGAGGCCGCGTGTGGTGCAGGTCTTAGGCGCCCAGGCCTCCAGGGAAGGCCTGGCTTTCACGGGCCCTTGGGACAAGTGTAGAGTTGCATCTGCAGGGAGCTGGGATGGTTGTGTGGACCTTTTTTTTTTTCTTTCATTTTAACTTTTTAAAAATTTATTTATTTATTTATTTATTTATTTATTTATTTATTTATTTATGGCTGTGTTGGGTCTTCGTTTCTGTGCGAGGGCTTTCTCCACTTGCGGCAAGTGGGGGCCACTCTTCATCTCAGTGCGCGGGCCCCTCACTATCGCGGCCTCTCTTGTTGCGGAGCACAGGCTCCAGACGCGCAGGCTCAGTAATTGTGGCTCACGGGCCCAGTCGCTCCGCGGCATGTGGGATCCTCCCAGACCAGGGCTCGAACCCATGTCCCCTGCATTGGCAGGCAGACTCTCAACCACTGCGCCACCAGGGAAGCCCTCATTTTAACTTTTAAAGGAAGTTACAGAAACCTGGTTAAAAGACATCCTTCCAATCCACCACCCTCACTTTAGACCCTCCTTTCAGTGTCCCGGACTCCGACCTGGTTATTGCATTCTGCCCCTACTGCTCCTTGGACGGAATTTGCCTTTTTACATTTGACAAGCACGTGAGCTTGTTTGGATGCATTAATTGTTTTTACTTGCGCTCTGCTTATCCTAAACTTAATTATCGAGCAGTGCTTGACTCCGCCCTGATCGCACGTTGAATTGGGATGTTCCGGTCACAACATTCCAGCCATTGTCTGTGTGGGGTCGAGTGGGCCTGCGGAGTCCTGCCCTCCCTCCAGCCCCCCCTCGGGTGGCGTGGGGTCACCGACTCCGGCCGGGCAAGCCCCCAGGCCAGCCGGACGGCCGTGGCCAGTCCAGGTGGATCCGAGGGAGGTCCAGGCCTCTCAGCGCTTTGACAGGAGGGGCGAGGTGTGAATGCCTCTAGATATAAACACATCCCCTTGCCATGTATGTGTCTCTTCTGCTTTGCAGAAACAAAAACTCCATTTCAGGAGCGTGTGTTACCGCCAAGGAGTTTTAGTGTAGGGAGCGCTGTGTGCATGTGTCCTACTGGAAGGGGGGGCGCCGGAACACTGGGGACTGCTCTGGACTCCGGGGAAGGGGGACGTGTCCTGGGCACACCTCCGGCTCAAGGCCCGAGGGTCCCCCTCCCTGCGTGGTGTAAGGAGGCCCCTGAGTCTGCCGGCCTGTGCGGTGCGTGATCCTGACACTTGCGGAGGTTCGTCGGGTCGTCCGTAAACAGCAGGGCCCCCCGCCTCTCTCAGCACCCCAGCCCCGAGAGCTGGCACGCAGCTGACAGCGGGTGGCCTCCGCCTGGTGGCCTCACCTCAGCTCCTGCTTGGGCCCTGTCCCGGCCTCCCCGCCTCTTCACCTGCACTTGGTGACAAGTAACTGAAAACGCTGCAACGGCGCCAAGCCCAGGGGTTTTCTCCCCAGCCTCGTGCTTACCAGCGTGCTCTGGGGTCTGCCTGACACCCAGCAGGGGGCTCTGGTCCCCCGTGGGCAGAGGCTGGGTCTGGGAGGGGATGGGGGGCGGCCCTCCCGAGGGCGTGGGACGCGACCCATCAGACCACGTCCCCTGCCTTGTGCTTTTCTAGTCCCCGTAGGAGGGAGAGTGAGGGAGAAAGGGAGTTGGAATGACCCAGTTATTAACGTTTGTTTTTATGAAAACCGCACATGCGCGCGGTTAAACACTTGAACAGCGCTAAGAGCCCAGGACGAGAAGGCCTCCAGACCCCGTCCACTCCGGCCCCTCCGCCGCACGCGGGCGCCGCCTCCACACCACGTCCGCTCCTTCGGCCGCTGGCTTTGCTCCCCTGTCCCTGTGCCTAGACCAGTGCCTGCCGGGCAGCGGGCCTTCCAGGACCGTCAGGCGGGCTCTGAGTTGGTCAGTGTTTCCAGACATTAGGCGCCCAGGACTGCGGCTCGGGGAGGAGGTCTGACCAGAGCCGCCGAGCCTGTCACGACAGGCGAGGGTCTGGTCCTCACCGGTGACTCCCCCTCTCCCTCACCCCCGACCTTCCAATACAGGAAGAGCAAAATTTTGGTAAAATTAATAATCGGTTATAAACTGAAGAACCTATCATGACTGTGCCATCACTAGGCATTGTAGAGACACAGTAGGACATTGTGATTTTTTATCCTGGTCCAATGCTTTGTTATTCTTGGAGTTAGTTTTTTAAATGTGCTTAATTTCAATGTATGGGTCTTTATTTTTTATTTTTCTGAAATGCCCCATCAGGCCTGTCACATGCATAGCAATGTTCTTTCTTTCATGCTTCTCCTAATGTAGAATCTGTGGGCTTCCGTCCCAGCCCCTCTCTGTGGATGCTTGTCCGGCCTGGCCGGCCATCCTGAGATTGTCCTTTTTAACTTCCTATGCTGAACCCTGTTTCCTTGATCCAAATCCTGCTGTCTCTGGGTTTATTTTGTTGTTTTTCTGGATCACGTGCTCCAGTGGCGTCTCAGAAAGAATGCTGTGTGTGTGTGTGTGTCTGTGTGTAACTTTCAGTACTAGCTTGTCTTCAAAGTGTTCCTTACACTCTCTCTGTGTCTCACTTTGAGTTGGGAATAAAATATTTGGTTGAAAGTAATTTTCCCTCATAATTTTGAGAGCAGTGGTTCTTGCTTCTGAGAAAGCCTCCTTCTTTACTTGGTTCTCAGTGCCCTCCCTCTTCCCTGTTCTGAAATTGTGTGGACACCTGCTTTTCCGTTCATGGAAGTGGTGCCAGGCGAGTCCTTTCCATCTGGACGTCCTGGTCCTTCGATTCCTGAAGGGCAGGAAGCACCATTATTCAGGACCGTCTCAAATTATCCACTTTTCATATGAACTTGTTTCAGAACATAAAAGCTTTTCTTATTTCCAGTATACAGAGGGCTTCTATAAATGGACAAAAAGACAAAGAGAAAAAAGGGAAAATGCAGGCAAATTATAGAAGCAGAATCCACATCATGAATAAACATAGTAAAAGGTGATAGTTTCTCTGGTGTCACAAAGTTTCAATTTTAAAGCGACAGTAAGATTCTGGTTTTGAGGTTCTGGTTGGCAGAAATGAAAAAGTCAGACAACGTCCGGCGCGCTCTTACCCTGCAATGTGAGGGGGAAGCGTGACATATTGTAACATCTTCAAAAAGCAAATCTGGGTAATATCTGCTAATATCAAAACTGTCCATACCATGTAACTCGGCAGTTCAACATTTGCAAAACTAGCCTTCAGAAAAGTTCCAGCACATAAGGATGTTTGCTACAGTTTCGTTGGTTGGGGGGCAGGGGGGTGTGAAACGCTGCGACGTGCACCAGAAAGCCGTCCCAGCGGCCACACGTGAGCCCACGCCCGCTGCCGCGCACGTGTGTGCGGGACAGTGCCGCCGGGCAGAGTGCACGGGTGCAAGAGGAACCACGGCTACTCCCAGCCGGTGTGCGGGGCTGGGGGTGCAGGAGCCCCTGTGACCATCAGCGTCCCAGGAGGAGAGCAGCACAGAGGGCAGACCAGAGGGTTCAGTGAGATGTTGCAGCTGAATTAGAGCTGAAAGTTTCATTATGAACTTGTGATAAATTCTGTCTTTGCACGTGTTTCCTAGCTCCTGACTTGGGGTTCCTGATAAAACTGATTTAATCAGGTGGTTCCTGATTAAACTCACCCCGGTCCTGCCAGGCCTTATCCTCCCAGGGAGGCCTGATGCAGCCCAGGCCCCCCTCCTGACGTCTCCCCTCTCACTGATCACAGCACTTCCCCGTCTTTGGTTTTTGCTCCCCCGCTGGGCTCCAAGCACCTCCAGGAGGGACGCTGCGCCCGACCCTCTGCCGTTCTCACTTGCTCCCCTGCACTGAGCTCCTGGGGGGCCCCCTGCAGCCCAGGCACTGTCGCAGGCGCTGGGGATACAAACCCAACCACCCCCCACCAAGGTTTGATTTTACATGGGGGTCAACAGGCCCCTGTGCGAGGCCTTCGCAGGAGCACAGTTGGGCACTCTGTGACTGTCAGCCCAGCTCTCCAGAAACACTTGTTTTTATTTCCAGGTCCTTGGGTGGATCCCGGTTCAAAGCCTGGAGCTGTATCAAGGTTCACTCATACTTTACCTCTGTCTGTGCTGTGCTCTGAATGTCCGTTTCCCCGAATTTGTATGTTGAATCCTAACCCCCAAAGATGCTGGTATTAGGAGGTGGGGGCTTTGGGAGGTGATCGGGTCATGAGGGTGGAGCCCTCGTGAAGGGGATTTGTGCCCTTAGAAAAGGGACCCCAGAGCTCCCTCACTGCTTCTGCCACGTGAGGACACAGCGAGAAGTCTGTGACCCAGAGAAGGGCCCTCACTCGACCACACTGGAACCCTGACCTCAGACCTCCAGCCTCCAGAACCCCAAGCGGTGAATGTCTGTTGTTATAAGCCACCCAGCCTGTGGTATCGTGTTACCAGCCTGAACTAAGACAATGTGTAAAATCCCATGTTGCCCATTTCAAGGGGGAATATCTAGGAAAACCATCCTGAATTCTCAGTCCCCATGGGGGCTGGGCATCAGGTGACACCATGAATAATTCACAAGGTGGGTAGATGCAGGGGTTGGGGGGGCGGGTCTCACTTTGTACCTGAACAGGAGACCTTAGGACTTGGGCAAGGGAAACACTGGCCCCAAGTTGGAAAAGAAAGCCTGGGTCATGCGGCCACTGCCTTTGCTTTCCCAAAGGCCACAGACCTCCCGAGTTAATGTTTCCCTTCCAGCATACGCACGGCACCCAGCTCCTGAGTTCCTGAAGGACAGCTGAATCATCCTTACACAACAGAAAGAGATGCCATCTGGTCACTCATCCACCTGGCTTGAGCCACACTCACCCCCTAAGCTACCCCTAGACCGCCTCTCACCCTCAGCCTCGGGCCGAGCAAGCCCCCACTGTGCTCCCGGCCGCCGAGGGGCCTGCAGAAGGCTCAGCAGAAGCTCTGTCTGTTGGGGGCATCCTCCGTCCACACTTGCCCGCTGGGGCCTCTTTAGAGGCAGCTGACGGAGACCCTGCCCCTGCCTCAGGAGTCTTGCCATTGTGGAAAGACAGACAAGCATATGGCAAAGTATATTAGGGTGTGAGTTGTGCTATGAACGTGGGATGTAATCCCCTGAAATCCCCTGGGCAGATACTGGAGGCTCCTGTCCCCTGCACCAAGAGAGGAGGGCTGGGGCTGCAGGAGCCCATCCCTGAGCCGAAGCAAGGCTCGGATAGACCAAGTGCAGGGGCATTCCGCAGAGCGAGCTGAGCTGGCAGAGGTGGGTGCGGTGTGATGCACTCAGAGCACCATGTAGTTCTAGGATGCAGGAGAGCTGCCTTCTGCCACTCTCTGACCTCAGGCCCCATTCCTCAATCTGGTCTTGAAAGGATGGACTCAGAGTCACACACTGTCACCTCCACCACGTTGCACGTGTGAGAAGTGAGCCACGGAGTTCAGGCCACACTCAAGGGCTCGAGGAACTGCACTCCTCTCCTGAAGGGGCGTGTCAAAGACCTCTAAACCGCCACAGTCCTCCAAGAGCCCACAAGTTACTCAGTTCTCCCATATGCAAAACATACGCACTCCCCAAACCCCAGCCACAGCAGGATGGGCTCAAAGTCCAGAGTCTGCGTCTGAACCAGGTTCTGATGTGGAGGAGGCTCCTGGGGCGTATCTTCCCCAGGGTAGCTCCTGGGGTACAGTGGCTCTCAATCCGAACACCTGTGAATTCAAGGACCAGTTGTCTGCACTCCCAACCCCCGCCCACACCCAGCACACAGCAGTGGGACAGGCACAGCGTGACCACCACAGGCACTCGAAGGGGACAGGACCGGGAGGCGCACAGGTGTCACTCAGCCGCACGGTCCTGAAATCCCCTGGGCAGATGCTGGCAGCGCCTTCGTTAGGACTCGGTCTGGTTCTGGCCTGAAAGCGGGCCCTCGTGCTCTTGGTTCCACCTTTGGACTCTTCATTCTGCTCTGCAAGCCATCCTTTCATCTCCATAAAAGGTACCCTATGTTTGCACCTGTGTGGTTTCTCAGGCTGCTTCCTGCCAGAAGAATTTGGGGCTGGTGCGGGGGTGGGGGGGAGTTCCAGAGGTCTCTTTTCATTTTGCACTGTCTCTGATACTTTCAGTCCAAGCTTTTGCCAATATAATTCTTTTAAAAACCAAGTGTGTCTTTATGAACCTTATTGAGGTTCAGTCCTTTGATCACCTGGCAAACCCACTCAACCTCTTTGAGATACACCCTTCTCTACCTTGGGCTTCTGCTGAATGACAACTTTTTTTTTTTTTACTTTATTTTATTTATTTATTTTTTGTCTGTGTTGGGTCTTCGTTGCCGCGCGCGGGCTTTCTCTACTTGTGTCGAGCGGGGACTACTCTTCGTTGAGGTGCGTGGGCTTCTCGTTGCAGTGGCTTCTCTTGTTGCAGAGCACGGGTTCTAGGCACACGGGCTTCAGTAGTTGTGGCGCACAGGCTCAGTAGTTGTGGCTCGTGGGCTCTAGAGCGCAGGCTCAGTAGTTGTGGCGCACGGGCTTAGTTGCTCCGCGGCATGTGGGATCTTCCCGGACCAGGGCTCGAACCCGCGTCCCCTGCACTGGCAGGCGGATTCTTAACCACTGCACCACCAGGGAAGCCCTGAATGACAACTTTTAAGCTTCCCGGAAGTCCTACTGTTGAACCGAATACTCTGAGGTGCCACTTTTGACCTTTTTGAGAACTTAACAAAGGATCTTACAGCATACACTGGGCTTCGTCTTTAGACCCTCTTTTCCTGCCATGGCCATGCCTCATGTCTCCCTTCACCTGGGAGTTGTGTGTTAATTTTAGCATCACTTGACATCCAGAGAAGCTAGGAAATTTGAAAACCAGCAAGTTCTGGTTCCTTTTTATTTAGCAGTCCTCCTTTGGCTTATCTGTCTTCTCTCACATTTTAGTATAAGCAGCAAGAAGAAGTCAGGAGGCACCTTCAACATTCTGCCTGGAAATTGCCCTAGCTGGGCAGCCCAGGTCCCCTGGCACATTTTCTGCTTTCCGTGTTACTGCAGGTGGCGTGCTGCCAAGCTTGCTGCTTAGGCTCCCCTCCTCTCTGCACACCCCCTAGGACTATGGGTTCTTCTCTGATTTCCTAACACCTTTCTGGGGTGTCCGATCTCCCAGCCATTCTTTCAGTGTCACCTGTCACTCTTCGTTCTCTGTTCCAGCTTCAACGTTCTCACACAACTTTCCCACCCCAGGCTCTTCAACGTTCAGCCATTTATTCCACAAGTGTTATTGAACACCTACTAAACACAAGGCACTACACCATGTGCTGGGGAATTCCTGCGACTGATACCGTCTTTGACCTCGTGTTCCAGTGGGGGAGCCAGTCAGATAATCCCGAAAGCAGTGATAAACCTGCGGCTGAGAGGGTGCCTGAAGGAACACTGAAGCCCTTCTGTGGTCATGTGACGAGGGGGTCTTTCCTAGCGGGGGTGTGGTTAGGGGAAACTTCCCTTAAGATGTGACTTTTGAAGTAGGAGCCTCCTGAAGTACGGGTGGGTTTCCCGGAGCAAGACCTTGACAGCACGTGGAGAGTTCCTGAGCCAGTGAGTGAAGTTACCCGCCTGGCCACTTGACCCTTATCCGTCAGCCCTGCGGGTGCTCACTACCGCGGGGCCTTTGCAAAGCCCTGTGAATCCGGGAGGGGTCGCAGCCCGGGAGCGCCCTACCCCCCCCCCACCCCCCCCCCCCCACCCGGCGGGACTGTCCGCCCGCCCCGGCCCCTCCCCTCCCGGGCTCTGGCCTTGGCCGGGGCTCCGGGACTGGCAGGGGCCGGCCCCACCTCCCCACCGCCCAGGCCTGGCCCGTGCCAGCTCTGTCCCCTGCCCGGACCAGGACTCAGAGGTCCGCTCTGGCCAGCGACGCCTGCACTCCTCCCGTGCGTGGTGAGTCCCGCTCCCCGGCGCCCCAGGGAGGGAGGCCGCCGCCGCCGCTCGCGGCTCCGGGGGCTCCGGGGGCCCTGGGCTCAGGTCCCCCGGCGGAGGCGCCTGGGGGCGCGCGAGCCTGGCCGCTGGGACGGGACGCGAGTCAGGGCTCCCCCGGGGGCAGCCGAGGCTCCAGCCTGGCGGGGGGTCCTCTGGCTGCAGGGCCGCGGTGCGGGGCAGGGCCTGTGGAGGATCGCGCCGCGGTGGCGTGGGGGAGGGCGGGGCAGCCTGGGTGGGCGTTATCAGCCCCGCTTACAGAAAAGGAAACTGAGGCCGGAGAGGGAAAGAGACGAACCGAAGGTGACTAGATGGTCCTGCCCCGCTGCGCCGCCTGCCCCCCCCAAGTCCCTCACCCCATTTTCGGGATGGGGAATGGTCCCCCCTGATTGGCCAGATCTGGGGGCCGGGAACGAGGACCTCTTGTGATTGGACAGCTCCAGCCCTCCACCCCCCACACCCCCTGCCCGCGCCGCCGTCCTTCTTGCGCCGGCGGGAGCTGGGACCCCAGAGCCCCAGCCCCGCCCCACGACCTGGTTTGGGGGTTGCACTAACTGTGTGTACTCAGAGCCCGGGCCCTTGGAGCATCTGTCCAGGCCCCTCACCTGCCACCTGCCTAGGGGAGGTGGAATCTCCCTCAGGGACCGGAGACGGAATTCAGTGTGCTCGGGGCAGGGGGCCCACCCCCCGGGCAGGGTCTGGCCACTGGGCTGGGGCGGGGGGCCTGGGGAGCCCGACGGTCCCCCTGCTGCTACCTCAGCCCCACAGCGTCCCCGGGAGGAGGGCACCGAGGGCGCCAACCGGGCGGGAGGCCGTCGTGGGCTCTGCGCTCCCCCACCTGACTTACCTGGCGCCAAAGCCCAAGGTGGGCTGTCCCTGCCCAGGGCTCCTGCCCTGCCAGCTCCACAGGTGGCTTCCCTGACCCTGCCTCCCTGCTTCCAAAGGGATCTTCTTTGTCCCCTTTATTTTTCCACAAGTAATATACGCTCAATAAAAAAATTAAAATAAAAATAAAACATTTTGGAAAGAAAAAGAGAATTACCATCATCAGAAGACTTCCAAACCCCAAAACCCTACCTGGTGACTTTTAATATTTCTGTGTGAGTCCTTCCAGGCTTTTTCTCTGCCAGTACACACGTGCACATACATACATACCACACACACACACACACCGTACACACCACACACATACCATACACACCACACCCACACACATAGCACACACACATGTACCATACACACCATACACACACGTACCATACACACCACACACATACCATACACACCACACACACACACCACATAACACATACACACCACCCTCACACACATATCACACACACCACACACACACCACACACACACCACACACACATATCACACACACACACAAGACCACCATTCTCATTCATTTGACAGTGTCTTTTGCAGACTTTTTTGATGATGTCCAGCTTATTTTTTTCTTTCTTGAATCGTGCCTTTGGTGTTGTATCTAAAAAGTCACCGGATACTCAAAGTCATCTAGGTTTTCTCCTGTGCTATCTTCTAGGAGTTTTATACTTTTGCATCTTACATTTACATCTGTGGTGCATTCTGAGTTAATTTTTGTGAAGTGTGTAAGATGTGTGTCTAGATGCATCTTTTGCATGTGGACGTCCAGTTGTTCCAGCATCATTTGTTGAAAAGACCATCTTTGCTCCGTTGTGTTGCCTTTGCTCCTCTGTCAAACAATAAAGATTTTAGAAGGCGAAGAGAACATCTCTAGGAACTTGGAGGAAGCAAAGATTTCTTAAACAGAATAGAAAGCCCACTAAGCATGAAGGGAGATTTTGATGCAGTGTACTATATTGAGTTTAAGAAACTGTGTTCATCAAAAGGCACCACAGAGTAAAGAGTCCAGCCACAGAACTGGAGAAGATGTTTTTCGTAAATATATCTGACAAAGGACTCATAGTCTAGATTATTTAAAAACAAAATGAAACAATACTAAGCAAACAAAAACCTCCTACAAAATCAGTAAGGAAAAGATCACCCAGTGGAAAAAACAGACAGAAAGAAATCCAAGTGGCTGATAAACGTAGGAAAAGGTGCTCACCTTCACCAGCCATCAGGGAATTGCCAGTGAAACCCCAGCAGGATAACTCCAGTCCCTGTCAACAGGATAGTGAAATGAACAGATAGGAGGCTGCAACGCAAAGCAAGTGGAAATCGGTAAAACCACTTTGGAAAACTGGCAGAGGCTGGTAAGGCTGAACATTTTCACACCTGGGACCCAGGAATTCCACTCCCAGGTACACACCCAACGGAAGTGTATTCTTGTATTCAGTAAGAACCACGTGCCAGAATCTGTATCACATCTGTCTTGGTAATAGCTTCAAGCTGGAAACTACCCAAATGTCCACCCACAGTAGGATGGATATGTGAGCGTATTTATTTACGCTCACAGGGAAACACTGTGGAGCAATGAGAATGGACACAGCACAGCTACATGCACAGTGCTGGGGGGAAACGATCCACAGAACATCACGCAGTGTGATTCCATTTATGTAAACAGAGTCCACCCACGTCCTACCTCTCTGTTATCTAAATGGGCTTCTGGAGTGTTTCTTTACCTGAGTGCTGATTATACTGGTGTGTTCAATTTGTGAAAATTCATTGAGCTACATACTTACGGTTTGTATACTTTTCTGTGTGTCCGAAGCATGTAATACTTCAATAAAATTTTCTCCAAAAATGTATATTTTTGTAGATAGATAATTTAAAGAAACATATCAAGTAGATAATAGGTTTTACGGATATGAGCATGGTGAATGAATGAGCAAACTTTGGTCCAGCCACGCGTCTCCCCATGCAGCCCAGTGGCACCCGTCGCACCTCCCACCCCACCTTCCGTCCTCGGCCCGTCCGCTGGGCATCTGTCTCTATGCAGCCCAAGTCCAGGCCCATTGCTGCTTCCTGCCCAGGGAGAGCCTGGCCTGCAGGCTGGAAGCATTTGAGGAACATCTTTCTCATCAACAAGTGAGGAAACTGAAGCTGATGTGACTTGACCGAGGTCACAGGACTGGTTAGTTACAGAAACATGCTCAGATACGCCTGGGAAGACACCACACGCAGCGCCCCATGCCGTGTTGGAGGTTCCAGGGGGGAGTCCCCGAGGCTGCGCTCGCATGCGACTCACGCTGCGGTATCTACAGGCCCACCGTTCAGGACCTCTTCCTTCGTTCCTCGTGCGGCCGCCTCCCCGCAGTGGCTGGCGGCCCAGGGAGCCCAGAGCTGGGCCGAGGGGTTGGGGCGGGGGCGGGGGCGGGTGGGCTGCCCCCTTGGGCCAGCGAGCCCCTTCTGACGCCGAGGTCGCATTCCTTTCCCAGGTCCTCCCGCCCCAACCCCGCTGCCATGAAGATCGCAGTGATCGGACAGAGCCTGTTCGGCCAGGAAGTTTACTGCCACCTGAGGGAGGAGGGTCACGAGGTCGTGGGCGTATTCACTGCGCCAGACAAGGACGGGAAGGCGGACCCCCTAGGTGAGTGGTGGCCCGGGACCACGGAGAGGGGCTGCCCCGTGGGCCGTGGTGGGAGCAGAGCCTGCGGGGTCTTGTGTGGGGCTGTGGGCTTCCCCGGACAGAAGCGGCCTCCCATGGTCCACCCCGGATCCTGCTCAGGTGCCAGTTGGCCGCTGGGCTTTTCTGGAACCAAGTGGACTGCAGGGTGGGGCTTGTGTCCTGGAGAAGGGCCGTGGAGAAGCCTCGCCTGCTCCCAGGGCCCTTCAGTCTGACCACTCTGGGCTCCCCCGACCGCGGCACCCATGCTCTGAAAAGGCCCCCAGGCGGGAGTCACCGCGGCCAGCGTTCTCAGACGTGAGCGTGCCCTGCACCGCGTCTCGGGGGGCACCTGTTGAGCAGAGTGCTGAGGCCCCGACGCTGCCCCCGGCCCTGGCCCCGGAGTTTCTGCTCAGAGGGATGGGGGGGGCCTGGGAGTCGCATTTCTAACAAGTTCCCGAGGGCACCTCAGCAGCGCAGCAGGAAGCAGGGCCCTCAGCTCGATGAACAGACCTTCAGGCCCCTCCTGGGTCCTTCTCAGGCCTGATGGATTCAGAATGTGGGGCCGGACGAGGAAGGGGGCCTCGCGGGGCTGCCAGGCCCCAGGGCTTGGTGCATTAGGAATAGAGAATCCCCCCAGGTGGAGAGTGCAGGCTGCCCCCATGCCAGCCAGGCCTCGGCTCCAGATCTGAGCCCACCGCAACCCGTAGCACAGCCTGAGTCCTGCCCGTAGCCGCTCGGGGACCCCTGACAGCAGCTCTGAGCCTGGCTGGGGCTGCTTCTTGACCTGACCTCAGATGTCCAGCAGATGTCCCTGGTCACAGCGGGGACAACTTTTGCAAGCATGGTCCGGTCTGCTCACGTTGACCCACGTCCCTGAACCCAGGGCACAGAGGCAGAGGGACCGATAGTGGGTCAGGTCAGCCAGGGCCACGCATCAGCCAGGTGTGTACCAGAGAACCGAGGGCTGGGAAGTGCTGGACAGGGGCTGAGGGGCAGGCAGAGGGGAGCTCGGAGGAAGCGGCTGGTGACGGCAGGGGCAGCGCCACCTCTGAGGGGCAGTGGGGCAGGCAGAGGCAGGAAGCTGCATTCTAGAACTTGGGGGCTTGCAGACTGCGCATCAGACCCGCGGGGAGGGCGCCCTGCTCCGGGCAGCTAAAAGGCCAGGGGTCAGGCAGGCGTCTGGGAGAGGGAGGCGGTCAGCAGAGGTCAGTCCTGGCACAGCAGCTCCTGAGACCTGGGCCTCGGCCGGCGCCGTCCCCTCTGGGCTGCCCAGGGCAGCCCGGCTGGGCAGCGGGGGAAGCTGGGGGGACAGGCTTGGGGAGGAGGTGCGGGAGCCACCCCGAGGTGCCGAGCTGGAGTGGGTGCGGCAGTGGGGAGCGGTTTCTCACCCGCTGTCCCGCAGGCCTGAAGGCCGACGAGGATGGAGTGCCAGTGTTCAAGTTCCCCCGCTGGCGGGCAAGGGGACAGGCTCTGCCCAACGTGGTGGCGGCGTACCAGGCCCTGGGAGCCGAGCTCAACGTGCTGCCCTTCTGCAGCCAGCTCATCCCCACGGAGATCATCAGCGCCCCCCGCCACGGCTCCATCATCTACCACCCGAGTCTGCTCCCCCGGCACCGGGGGGCCTCGGCCATCAACTGGTGAGCCAGGGCCCAGACACCCCACCTGCCGGAATCGTCCCCGTCCCTCAGCCCGGAGCTCTCCTCTGCGGCTGAGGAGCAGGTGTCACGCGGTGCCTGTGCGTGCTGCCAGACGGCGTCCACGCGGTGGATCGCAGCACGATCCCTGAGCAAGAACTGGGGTCAGGCAGCGCCGTGCACCCTGCATTCCCACAGTGAACCGCAAAGTGTTCCCGTCCTGCAGCGGGGTTGCCGGGGCAGAGTGGGCTGGGGGGCTCCCTGAGGCCTGCTCTAACCCCCACCGGCTACCGGTGCTCTCAGCAGCCCCGCACTTGGAAAGAGATAGAGATGGAGGAAAGAATCACCTGAACAAGGTAATCTGAGATGAGAAGTGATGTATGTATCTGGAGGGTGGAGCTGTTCAGAGGAGCAGTCAGGAAGGGGAGGCATCTGAGCTGGAGAAGAGAGCGGGTTTGTAGTCAGACTGGTCTGATTAGGATTCAGGCTCCCTGACCTCCAGTCATGTCTCCTCACTTCTCTGGGCCTTAGTCTCCTTCTCTGTAAAAGGGGCATGCGATGCTGTTACACCAGTGGGGAGGATAAAGTTACACGGGGCGTTAAGGCTTTTAGCACAATACCTGGCACACAGTGGGCATCAGTAAACACCATTTTCCTTCTTCGGTCCTCCCCTGGGGAGATGGGGGTGCGCTGCAGGGCGGCGACGGTCACCGGGGCAGCCCCCAGGGCCTCCTTCTCCGTGGTCCTTCCTTCCGGACTCAGGTTCCACTCCTCTGCTCCCTAGGACCCTCATCCATGGAGACAAGAAGGGGGGGTTTACCATCTTTTGGGCAGACGATGGTCTAGACACCGGGGACCTTCTGCTCCAGAAGGAGTGTGAGATCTTCCCGGACGACACTGTGAGCACGCTGTACAGCCGCTTCCTCTTCCCCGAAGGCATCAAAGGGATGGTAAGGCTGCCCCCAGGGCCTCCCCTGCCGACACCCCCACCCCACCCCGCCCAGCTCCAGCCTGCTGCCCTGAGCTGGCCAGGATTCTGGAAGGGGAGAACTCTCACTTCAGGGTTTCAGAGGCAGGATTAGGACATATAATATTGTATAAGGCAGGACTCTTGCTTACAACTGTCAGAACAACTCAACAAGCTTTAGCCAAAAAGGGACATTTTTGGCTCATTTAAGATAGAAGACTCCAGGCAGGATGCCATCAAGCCTGGCTGAATCCAGAGGCTTAAGGCCTGTCACGGGATTCTATCTTTCTATTTCTTCACCCTGATTCTACTTTCCTCCGTTTGATTCGCTTCATCCTCAGGTTGCCCTTAAATGGGAGGAAAAGTAGTCACTGGTGGCTCAAGTTTTACACCTCTTGATTCCAGGGGAAGAGAAACCATCTTTCCCCTAGAATTTATGAACAGAAAATCAGAGGAGACTCTGATTGGCCGATTTAGGTCATGTGATGACCCCGAGCCAATCACTGGCCAGCATGGGGGAGCGCTGTGATTGGCAGCCTCTGTCACATGTTCCAGTCTTGGGGGCTTCTGGCCAAGGCTGGCCCAGGTGTGGTCACTGCACTGAATTCCCACAGGAGGAGGAGGGCCGACCCAAAAGGCTGATGTCAGAGCTGGTTGTGCAGGCCCCGTAGAGGTGGTGTGTCCAGTGGGGGAGGCCGGCCAGGACAGGAGTCCGATGGGGACGTCTCCATAGCACAGCAGTGGCTGCGCCCCCAGCCCTGGGCCCCATTATGCGGCCTTGGATCCACCTGTTCACAGGAGTGAGCAGGGAGACCTGCTGGAGGTTTGGCGTGAGAGGCAGGAAGGGGTCATCTTGCTCATCCTGCAGAAAACAACCAAGAGCATCCTTCAGGGCGGCGTCCAGCGGGCAGCCGCTAGCCACGGGTGGTTATTAAATTAAATGACTTGTAGTTAAAGATCGAGGTCATCAGGGTCACTGGCTACATTTCAGGTCCCCAGAAACCACACGGGGCTGACATGGAACACGTCCGTTACCAGGGAAGTTCCCCCTGGGCAGTCCTGCCTTAGACACTTCTGAGCTCTCCCGGCTTCTCAGCCTCGGGTCTCCGGGGGCTCCCACCACCACCTTCCCTCCCTCCGGGCCCAGCGCCTTGGCTCTCCTCCCCTACAACCCTGACTTCTTCTCCACAACCTTCCTCTTTCCTGGAGCAGAGAAACTTCTTCTTGCTTAACTTATTAGGGACCTCCAAACCCATCATGCGGTCCAGGAGCCATTCTCCCTAAGAGACAGGGAAGGTTTTAGACAAAAACGTGGACATTGGTGTGTGTTACACCCGTAGAGGGCTTTAGCTTACATGATCTTCTAGGGCCTTGTGTGGGAGAGAGGATGGGGTCTTGCACTCATTGCTCAGACTGGAAGTAGATTCGAACTAATTTTACCTGTCCCTACAGCACCCATTCCGTGGGTGCCCGTCAGGTGCCCGTGTGGTTCCAGGTGGGTCTGTTCAGTGAGTGGCCTGGTCCAGACTCAGTGTGAACCCAGGGTCTGGGAGTTGGGGGGCCCTAATGTTGGGGACACCAGCCGACCCGTGTCTCCCCAGGTTCAGGCCGTGAAGCTGATCGCTGAGGGCAGAGCCCCCAGGCTTCCTCAGCCTGAGGACGGCGCGACCTACGAGGGGATTCAGAAGAAGGAAACAGCCCAGGTGAGTGCCAGGGCCCTGCCACCCAAAGCCTGCCTGTGCCCGGGCTGGGGAAAACGGGCGGCCAGGACGTACCTGTTTAAGGCCAGAAGAAAGAGCAGCCCCAGTGCAGGAAGCATGAGCTAGGCTCGAGTGGCACCTGGACAGGCAGGGAACAGGGTCTGTTTGGGTTCTTCCCGGTTCCTCCTTAGGAAGAGGTAGGCGGGGCACTCAGGGAGAAGAGCTGGTGCGGGGGGAGGGTGTAAGAATCAGCCGTGGTGCTGGCTCCTCATGTCTGAGATGAGACACCAGAGGGAATTCAGCTCCCCGGGGCTGTCGCAGGTCGGGAGCCTAGGTGGGCCCATGGGCTGTAGCTGTGCTCAGGGCTCGCGGGGCGCTCTGTCGGGATCTGTGGGAGCCCTGTTAGTGAGGAGAAGCCGCCAGGGGGGAGGGATGGGGTGGGACAGGCCTGCACTTTGTGTAGGGCCTTGGCCATCTTGACCACAGAACATTATCTCCCCCAAGCCATCCTGGAGTTCACATCCCGTGAAAGACTGAGGGTCCACGCGCACCCAGAGCCGGGTTGCCAGGGGGAGGCCCAGCCCAGCTCTGGGCCTCGGACTGGAGTCGAGAGGAAGCCAGACTTCCCAGCCCGTGCCCAGGGCTCCACCCAGCGTCAGGGTCATTAGGGCAGGAGGGGAGGCCAGAGGTGTTGCCCAGATGGTCAGGGAGCGGGGAGAGACCGCTGAGCACACACGTCCTGCCCCACAGATCAACTGGGAGCAGCCCGCAGAGGCCATTCATAACTGGATCCGCGGGAACGACAAGGTGCCGGGCGCCTGGACGGAGGCCTGTGGGCAGGTGTGTCCCTGCGTGGCCGGGACGGGCTGTGCTCCGTGTGTGTCCCCCGGCTGCATATCTATCAGAATCCGGCTGAGCTAAGCGGTACATAGCCATCGGCCAGACCCCCAACCCCGGCCAGGTGCCCCGGCCCCCTCGGCCTCTCCCTCGGGACCCGTGGCTGAAGGAGAGGGGCCGGCACGGAGCAAGGCCGCTGGCAGCTCTGGGGTCGAGCTGTGCTGGTTGTTCAACTCTCAGTCCCGGACTGCCAAAAGTTCCGAAATAGCAGAAGTAAAACCGATGAATCGGCGAAGTACTGCTAAGTAAGTTTATTGTGCACACACGGAAAAGTCAGTTCTGGAACCGGGAGCCCTCAGACCACACGCGGTCTGTTGGTGAGCTTGTGAATTGAGGAGGCCGGGACTGGTTATAACAAAAATTTTCTCAAATGGTAGGGATTTGGCTAACGGTTCCTTCATATCAGTTTTGAGGAACAGTTCAAATTTTGCTTACGATTTCCAGAGACACAAGCAAGACGTGACTAAGGTCAAGTTGGTCTTGACCAACTTGCAAAATAAGCTAAATTAAGCTCTGCTCCTGTGACTGAACTGGTTTTGTCTGCTCAGGGACTTTTCAAGGCTGGTCCGCATTTGTGTTTGATTGGAGCAGCTCTCAGAGACCCCAGGCCCAGCCCTGACATGCCTTTGCCCCCAGGGGTGGGGCCCTTTGGCCGAGCCCCGTCGAGGGCAGCCCTGTCCTCCAGGAAGCCCCCGGCCGTCCCAACCCCTGCTCACAGGCTGGCTGGCAGACCGTCCGGGGTGTCTGCTGCCTGCGCCGCCACCAGACCCTTTGCACAGTAGCCAGGGCTTGGTGGTGTCCCCAGGCAGCACCCTCACCCGGTGATGCTGCCGCAGACCTCCTGCCGCTGTCTGTCCCCCCGGGTCAGAGGTCATGGGCCAATGTGTGGTGACGCAGGGCCCCTCCGAGGCCTCAGTGCCTTCTCCAGGTCTCGTCTGTGCCCCCGTTTGTGCCCTGACCCTCACCCCCACCCCGTGATTCCCAGCCCCCCTCAGCCCCTCCTGGTCCGCCACAGTGGGCCTCTCTCAACCAGCACCTTCTGGTTTTCCTGTCCTCAACAGAAGCTGACGTTTTTCGGCTCGACGCTGAGCACTGAAGGCCTGGTGCCCGAGGGAGAAACTTTGCCCATCCCCGGAGCCCATCGGCCAGGGGTGGTCACCGAAGCGGGACTGATCCTCTTCGGGAATGACGACCGAATGGTAACGTTGCTGCTGTGGGTCCCCTGTCCGTGCTGTAGGCTCAGGGCCACACACGCCTGTGCGGGGGCTCGGGCCCCACAGGGAGGCTCCAGGCTTTTCTGGAGAAAACAGGGGAAAAGGAGACCACAGGCTCCAGGAGGGAAGACCCTCGACTGCTGGGTCGGCCTACTTCTTCCCTGTCCCGGGAAGGCTGGCCCTGGGCTCTTCCTGCCCAGGTGCCCCCACCCAAGCTGGGTGCCCTGGGTGGGTGTCAGAGTTGGGGAGGCCCTCTCCGGGGAGCCCGGAACTGGAGTCCGGGTGCCCAAGGCACGGTCACTGGACCTCTGTGCCTCAGTTTCCTTCTCTTTGAATAAGGAAGCCACACCGGGCACATAACATGCTCTGACTCACCTTAGAGGAGTGCAGCTCAGAGTGACAGCTACGATTTATGCAACTAAATATTTATAGCATGCCTGCGTGCCAGGCACTGTTCTAAAACAGTTGGATGATTTAATTTAGTTTTCCCAACAACCGTATGAGACGGGTATCAGTACTATACCCACTTTACCGAGTAGAAAACTGAAGCCAAGAGGTTAAATCACCTGCCCATCTTCACCCAGGCTAGCCTGTGGCAGAGCAGGGAGTCCAGCCCTAGCTAGCTCTCTGGCTCTGAGGCCCACTGCTCAGCCGTGATGCTCCGCCTTAGTGCTCACCCCACGCGGCGGTGGGCAGATCTGGGCCTTAAGGTACCAGGGGCGGAGAAGAAGGAGGACAGGCAGGGGTGTTCGAGCACTTCTGGGAATTTCAGCAAACACTGTGGATGTTGAACGCTTGGTAGCGGTGGCGCGTACAGGCCAGGTGGGTGTGGGGCAGCTTTGCTCGGACGGGCGTGAGCTCACGCTGGGTGCCCACCCTGCTGGCCCGAGGCTGCCTGCAATCTACAGTGACTGGGTGTTTCAGGTATCCGTGGTCGATGCCTTCAGACGCCACGTGTCTGTCCTGGATCATGTTCCCAGAGCAGATCTGAAACAGAGTGCTAGTGCTTGTGAGTTATCGAGGGAAGCGGCCAGGGCAGAGGAAAACGCTCAGCAAAGATACAGGCCTGGAGCCGTACAGCCTTTCTGCCCCCCGGGCAGGCTCTGCACTGTGAATTGCTTCTGCCGACTCTGCCCCCGCACCCTCACGTCACTCAGGCCTGGGTTTCCGCCCCCACTGGGGCAGGGTGAGGGGCAGCGAGGCGCAGCCCCTGGGCTTCTCTGCATGACCGTGACCGTGCTTACCCACCAACAGCGGTCAAGGAGAAGGGTGCAGGTGTAGACCACTAGCGTCGGGTGGAGGAGGGAGGAGGGGTTGCGCTAAGTCCTCCCTGAATCCGTGAGGCCAGCAAAGTAAAGCAGCAGCCTTCGCGGAGACCCTTGGTCAAGCGTCTTTCAGGAACTTCGGGCTGGGGCCTGGCTGGGCTTTAGCTCCAGAAAGCTCCGGAGCATCTTTGGAAGGCAGCAGGGGTGGGCAGTCAGCCGGGAGCCCGGCTCTGGTTCCGTCTGGTGTGTGCAGAAGATGCCGTTTTCATAGACCACTGTTACCCAACAGACGCGGTCTCTGCCGTGAGCTCACCTGCTTCTCCGCCCCGAGGGGCACCTGATGACCTGTGCTAGGTTTCTAGGGAGTTTCTGGAAGCTGGGCTCTTGGGTGATTCGTTGTTTTCTCCATTGACTTTCAAGGTAGTGCTTGAATTACTTTAGTCTGACGAGTAGGCATCAGTTTTGTAGCGTAACACAACCATTACAGGTTTTCGAGCTTGAGAGCGTGGTGGGGTGGATGGCAGGGAAGGAACTCGAGCGAGTCCCTACGGCAGCAGCCTCCTTGCCCAATCTGGGCTCCCGGGCCTGCCTCCAGGAGGATGGAGATGAGCGTGTGCCCACCGCTTGGGCAGCCTCGGGTCCTGACAGCCTTCCTTTTGCAGCTGCTGGTGAAGAACATCCAGCTGGAGGATGGCAAGATGATCCCAGCCTCGCAGTTCTTCAGGGGAGCAGACAGCACTGGCCTCGAGCTGACGGAGGAGGACCTGGTCATGGCGGAGGCTGTGCGGGTAAGAGACACCTGCGGGGCTACCGTCTGGTGGGGCAGGTCGTGCACAGCAGGTGCGTTTCGCAAATCGCACCCCCCGGGGTCGGGCTGTGCACACCTTCTAAGGACGTATGTCCTGGCCCCGGGCACAGTGTTGGTCCTGTCCTTTCACGGGGCTTCCTGATGCCCCCTGCCCTTCCTTCCTGTGCCACTGGGACCTAGGATTCGGCTGCTGGGTCCGACTCCTCTGGGGACACACTGTTAACAGTGGGCAGATAGAATAGCTGAAGGACCCAGCTGTCCTGCCGTAGGGCATGTGCGCCGGAACCTTCCGGAAAGGCTTCCTGAGAGGGAGACCCCCACATGGTCACCAGCACAGCTGTCACAGTCGGCCGCCCTGGACTCTGGGCCACCCCGCCCGTGTGCCGCTGGACACCACTGCCCTCTAGGAGGCCCGGTGTCGTCCCCACCTGGAGTCCAGGCATCGGCCACTTCCCAGGACCGCCCCTCCTGCTCTCTGCTCCACCGCCCTCTCCCTGGAAGGTGTGGTTTTGAGGGTGTTTAGCTGTGTCGCTCAGAGGGCGCTGGATGGATTTTCAGCTGTTCAATCATTCGGTCGTGGGTTTGCTTATTTGAGATACACGTCCAGACACGAGGGGTGTGATGGTCGGCAGTGTCTCTGCTGTCATGTGTGTCCCTTCTCACAGGGAAGAGAGCCAGTGAACGACCAGGCAAGGGAATAAAATAATTTCCGACGGGAGATGTGCTCAGAGGGCAGTAACGGTGATGGGAACGAGGTGCCCGGAGGCCGGGGATGCTGCAGAAGGGAGGTCGGGGAAGGCCACCCTGGGTGGGGAGGTGGTTTGTGCTGAGACCCAGGTGGAGAGAGACGGCAGACACAGCACATGCCGAGGCCCTGAGAGCCGGGGAGCCGCGGAGGGCCAGGCGGCGGCCGCGGGGCGACCGGGTGCTCGTGACCAGTGGGGACGCAGGACCCAGCAAGGGGGGGCGGGGGAGCCTGCCGGTCCGGGGGGCACCGAGCACCTCCTCAGGTGGAGGCTGAACATTCTGAATGTCTATTAAAAAAAAAAGCGCCTGTTCATTCTGGAAGTATTCTTGGAGCAATTGCTCTGGCCCTGGGCCTGAGCCTGCCCTGGGGTTATGGGGCCAGCTGGACAGACTGCCTTCTGGAGCTTGTGGCCGAGTGGTACCGGGACGGCTGAGGCTGGTGGCAGAAGAGGTAACAGCTTAGTGGCAGCTGTTAGGACCTCAGTGCCGCTGGCCGTGAGCCCAACAGTCATAAGAAAAGCAGATGCTTCTAGAGTGTCCGGGTTGCTCTAAACTGAGTTCCAGCTGTGCAGCAGAGCCCTCACGGGCTCCCGCACCCCGAGCTCTGCCAGCCCCATTCCGGGGATGCCCCAGGGCTGCCCCCAGCCCCTTGCCCAGATGAGGAGACCGAGGCAGGGGAGGCTGCCTGCATCTGACGGCTTGTCAGGGGCCGAGCCGGGGTCTGGACGAGGCCACGCGGCCGCTTGGGTTCCACACACCCCAGGAGGGCCGGCGTGCAGCGCCCACACAGCGACAGTGACTGCTGGCCCCAGGCTGAGCGAGCGTTGCAGTCAATGTAGGTTTGGGGCAAGAGGTGATTTAGCAGTTGACCTTGAAGGATGCCCAGGACTGAGTGTGAGCTGGGAGTTCAAGGAAGCATGTCACCAGAGGGTGAGAGCCTGGGTGGAGGCCCGGGGAGAAGGCGCAGTTGTGTGGGGCGGGGATGGCTCGGGACGGCTGCTGATGGTCCCCAGGAGGATGGGGGGGCGGGAGCAAATCCAGGGAAGCCTCCTGAGAGAGGCCAGGGAGGGTCAGCCTAGGGGTCACTGGGGGCTGGTCCTGGTTGGGCCACAGCCTGGAGCCCGGCCTGAGTGTGGGCCTCCCGGCTCCTGCCCTGAAAGGCCCGGCTGGGAGCTGCCCCGCGAGCAGTCGTCCCGTTGTGTCCCGTCGTGACCCTTAGGATGGCCCTCCTGCGCTGCCCACTCGGCTCTCACTGCCCTGTCCACGCTCGTCCACGAGGCCAGGGGCAGGAACCACTGCCCTCCACAGGCCCGGGGCAGAGGAGCACAGAGCCAGCTAGCCTCTCTGTGAGGAGGAGACCCAGGGCTCCCGAGCCCCCTCGGTGGCCCCGTTCACTCACAGAACCACCCCCCGCTTTGCTCTCCCTCCACGTGGCAGCACCCACACACAGTGTCACGCGGGGACGCCCACCCCGGGCAACCCTCCAGGTGGGGGGGGCGGGGGGCGGGTCTCGGGAGCAGCTCCGGCACATCCGCCCTCCCGCCCCCCCGGACCAGCGTGGGGACCCCTGCGAAGCTGCGGTCAGGGTGAGGTGGGGGTGCGGACAGCAGCCTGGGCTCCTGCTGCCCCAGGGAGGCTATCTCCCCGGTACCATGAGGCACCGGGAGCGTCAGAGACCAGAGTGGACAGGCCAGCCTAGCGCTGGGCAGTGCGCACGCACCCGGGGCTGTTCCCACCCCCGCCGCTCGCGCCCGGGCCCCAGGAGCTGTGTGCTCACCGCTCCTGCTTCCCAGGGTGCCTGGAAACGGATTCTCCCCAACGTCCTGGAGGTGGAAGACTCCACTGACTTCTTCAAGTCGGGGGCCGCGTCGGTGGACGTCGTCAGGTAAGGCCTGGAGTGGGGGTGGTGTCCCAGGTGTCTCTGGGTCAGGAGTCACCCGAAAACGGAGTGGCAGGAAACCATGCGGGTCAGGGATCCAGAAAGGATGCACGTGTGCAGGCCTCGGGCCCACCAGGAGTGGACCAGCGGGAGCTGGGACAGCTGGGCAGGCGTGTCCTCCCCCAGGCTGTGTCGTGGCCCCAGAGCGGCCACTCTGGGACTTGGACGTCTAGCTGACGGCTCCCGGCTCTGCAAACGTGAGGCCAGCAAGCAGACAGGTGCGGACCACTGCCCTGACTGGTCTCAGTGGCCACAAGCCCACCCAGATTCAAGGGCAGGGGTGGGACTGAGACCCACCCCTCATGGGAGGAAGATCAAACAATGTGCAGCTCTTTTATTTTTTTATTTTTTAAATTTATTGTATTTATTTTTAAAAAGTAAATTTATTTATTTAGTTTTGGCTGCGTTGGGTCTTCGTTGCTGCGCGTGGGCTTTTTCTCTAGTTGCGGCGAGTGGGGGCTGCTCTTCGTTGTGGTGCACGGGCTTCTCATTGCAGTGGCTTCTCTTGTTGCAGAGCACTGGCTCTAGGCTTGCGGGCTTCAGTAGTTGTGGCACGTGGGCTCAGTAATTGTGGCTCACGAGCTCTAGAGTGCAGGCTCAGTATTTGTGGCTCACGGGCTTAGTTGCTCCGCGGCATGTGGGATCTTCCTGGAACAGGGCTCAAACCCGTGTCGCCTGCATTGGCTGGCAGATTCTTAAGCCCTGCACCACCAGGGAAGCCCTATGTGGCTCTTTTAAAACTGCCACAAGCCCAACACCGCCGTGAAAGCCAGCATGTGTGGGGAGGGACCAGGCAGTTCGGGCCTGGTACAGGTGGGCACGTTGGGCTGGAGCACGGGTGGTCAGGGAATCATGATTGCAACTCTTTCTATTTCATTTTATTTTTTGAAAAGGATAGTCGTTTATTTTTTTTTTTAAGTCTTTATTGAATTTGTTACAATATTGCTTCTGTTTTATGTTTTGGATTTTTGGCTGCGAGGCATGTGGGATCTTAGCTCCCCAACCAGGGATCCAACCCACACCCCCTACATTTTAAGGCAAAGTCTTAACCACTGGACCGCCAGGGGAGTCCCGCAAGTCTTTTTAAATTTTAGGAGTGACTTTACGTGCAGTGAGGTGCACAGATCTTGAGAAAACAGTTTGGTAGCTTTGATTTAACATGTGTAACGCACACGTTATAGCACATGTATAATATATATATTATGTGACATGTATCATATCTCACAAACTACACCTTGATGAAGATATGGGCCCCAGCCTCACTCCAGGGGATCCCTCCTGCCCCTCCCCAGTCGGCGGCCCCCAGGGATGATCCGTCACCACAGATCAGGTCACCCAGTCTTCAACTTCATGTGAAGTGTCCCTCTTGCCCTTTAACAGTGGTAATAAGTTCTAATTTGTATAAAGAGAAGGATAATTTTGCATCTGTATTCATCAGGGATATTAGCTTGTAGTTTTGTTGCTTCTGATGTCACTATCTGGCTCAGGTATCAGGGTAACGCTGACCTCGTAAAGTGAGTTTGGGAGTGTTTCCTCCCCTTCCGTTTTTTTGGAAGAGTTTGAGAAGGATTGGTATTAATTCTTTTTAAATGTTGGGTGGGATTCACCAGGTTTTCCCTGGTGAATCCCACCCAAAGTCCTGGGCTTTTCTTCGTTGGGAGGTTTTCGATCACCAATTCAGTCTCCTTACTTGTTATTGGTCTGTTCAGATTGTCTGTTTCTTTATGATTCAGTGTTGGTAGGTTGTGTGTTTCTGGGAATTTATCCATTTCTTCTGGGTCATTCAATTTGTTGATGTGTAATTGTTCACAGGAGTCTCTTATGATCCTTTTTATCCGTGTGGTATCCGTTGTATTGTCTCCTCTTTCATCTAATTTTTTTGTTTTAGTCTTCTCTTTTTCCTCAATCTACCTAAAGATTTGTCTCCTTTTTTTATCTTTTCAAAAAGCCAACTCTTAGTTTTGTTGATGTTTTCTATTGTTTTTTTTCCCCCTGGTTTCTATTTTATTTATTTCCACTCTGATCTTTGTTATTTCCTTTCCTCTGTTACCTTTTGGCTTAGTTTGTTCTTCTTTGTTCTGATTCCTTGAGGTGTAAAATTAGGTTGTTTGTTTGAGATTTTTTTTCTTAATACGGACATTGATCACCATACACTTCCCTTTAAGAACTGTTTCTCTGTGTTCTATAAGTTTTGGTATGTTGTGTTTCCTCTTTCATTTGTCTCAAGATAGTTTTTGATTTCCCATTTGATTTCTTTGGCCCATTGGTCGTTCAGGTGTGTGTTGTTTAGTATCTGCATATTTTTGAATTTAGTTTTCCTCCAGTTTTTGATTGCTAGTTTCTACCATTGTGGATAGAAAAGATGCTTGGTATGATTTCAGTCTTCTTCTTAAATTTGTTAAGACTTGCTTTGTGACCTAACCTGTGATCTGTCCTTGAGAAGAATTTGTGCCGTGCTGCTGGGTGGAATATTCTGTGTATGTGTGTTAGGTCCGTTTCATCCACAGAGTTAAGTCCCCTGTTTGCCTATTGATCTTCTGCTTGGATGTTCTATGCATTATTGAAAGTGAGGTATTGAAATCTCATGGATTTTTTGTGATACTATTTCTCCCTTCAGTTATCTTACTATTTGTTTCATACATTTAGGTGGCCTGATGTTGGGTGCGCATATGTTTATAATTGTTATATCTTCCTGGTAAATTGACCCTTTAACCATTGTACAATGTCCTTTTTTTCTTGACAGTTTTTGATTTAAAATCTATCTTGTCTAATAAGAGTATGGCTACCCCAGCTCTCTTTTGATTATTATTTGCATGGAATACCTTTACTATCCTTTTACTTTCAGCCTTTTTGCATATTTTCATCTAAAGTGAATCTCTTGTGGTATATGGATGGATGCTGTTTTTATCCAGTCTTATAACCTATGTTTTTTTTTTTTTAATTTTTTATTTATTTATTTATGGCTGTGTTGGGTCTTCGTTTCTGTGCGAGGGCTTTCTCTAGTTGCGGCAAGCGGGGGCCACTCTTCATCGCGGTGCGCGGGCCTCTCACTATCGCGGCCTCTCTTGTTGCAGAGCACAGGTTCCAGACGCGCAGGCTCAGTAATTGTGGCTCACTGGCCTAGCCGCTCTGCGGCATGTGGGATCTTCCCAGACCAGGGGTCGAACCCGTGTCCCCTGCATTGGCAGGCGGATTCTCAATCACTGCGCCACCAAGGAAGCCCATAACCTATGTTTTTAATAGGAGAGTTCAATCCATTTCCATTTAACCAGATTACTGATAAAGGATTTACTTCTGCTGTCTGTCTGTTTTCTGTATGTCTTTTATGCTTTTTGTTCCTCAGTTTCTCTATCACTGCCTTTTTCTGGTACTATACCACTTTGATTCCTTTTTTTTTTTTTTTTTTAGCTATTTCTTAATTACCTCGGAGATTACAGTTAACATCTTTAACTTATAACAATGTAGTTTGAATAATACCAACTTAATTTCAATAAAATACAAACACTCGCATCCTATATATAGTCACCCCACCCCTTTATATTGTTATTATCCTAGATTACATCTCTATACATTGAATACCCATTAATATAGGTGTTAAATTTTTGTTTTATGTATTTGCCTATTATGTAATATAGTAAAAGGGGAGAAGTTGCGAACCATACCAAAAGTACAATAATACTGGCTTTCCTATTTACCTACGTAGTTACCTTTGCTAGTGTTCTTTACTTTTCCATATGGCTTTGAGTTACTGTTTACTGTCCTTTCATTTCAGCCTGAAAGACTCCCTTTAGGGCAAGTTTACTAGCAATGAACTCCCTCAGCTTTTGTTTATCTGGAAATGTCTTAATTTCTCCTTCATTCTTGAATGGTAGTTTTGATGCATATGGAATTCTTGGTTGACACTTTTTTTCTTTCAGGACTTTAAATAAGCCATCCCACTGCCTTCTGGCTTTCATGGGTTTTGGGGGGGGAATCAGGTTGTAATCTTATTGAGGATCCTTTGTGTGTGATTAGCTTCTCTCTTGCTGCTTTCCAAATTCCATCCTTGTCTTTGGGTCTCAGCAGGTTGACTGTCACGTGTCTTGGTGTGATTCTCTTTGAGTTTATCCCGCTTGGAGTTCATTGAGCTTCTTGAATGTGTATATTCATGTGTTTCCTCAGATTTGGGAACTTTGGGGGCATTATTTCTTCAAATATTTTTTCTGTCCTGTTCTGTCTCTTCTCATGGTATGATGAGTATGATCTGATGATGATGTTCCAATGGTCCCTGAGGCTCATTTTCATTTTCATTCTTTTTTATTTATTTATTTATTTATTTATTTATGGCTGTGCTGGGTCTTCGTTTCCGTGCGAGGGCTTTCTCTAGTTGCGGCAAGTGGGGGCCACTCTTCATCGCGGTGCGCAGGCCTCTCACTATCGCGGCCTCTCTTGTTGCGGAGCACAGGCTCCAGACGCACAGACTCAGTAATTGTGGCTCACGGGCCCGGTTACTCCGCGGCATGTGGGATCTTCCCAGACCAGGGCTCAAACCCGTGTCCCCTGCATCGGCAGGCAGACTCTCAACCACTGTGCCACCAGGGAAGCCCCATCATTTTCATTCTTATTCATTCTTTTTTCTTTCTACTCCTCATACTGGATTATTTCAAGTTCACGATCTTTTCTTTTGCTTGTTCAGATGTGCTCTTGAAGTCTCTAGTGAGTGTTTCATTTCAGTTATTGTATCTGTCAGCTTGAGAATTTGTTTGGATTATTATTATAATTCCTGTCTCTTTCTTGATATTCTCATTTTTTTCATAGTCATTTTCTTAGTTTCCTTTAAGTCATTGAACACATTTAAGATGGTTGATTTAATGTCTTTGATAATAATCCCTAGGGATGGTTTCTTCCAAACTCTTTTTTCCTGTAAATGGGCCTGTTTCTTTGTATGTTTTGCTCAAACTGGACATTTTGAGTGTAATGCTGTGTCAGTTCTGAGAATCTGATTCTCTCGCTCCGGGAAGGTTGTTAAATCTTGTTTGTTGAGGGTTGGAGCCATCCATTTGTGACTTTTCCAAACTTTTCTTTGCATGGTGTGTATTCCTTGCTGTGTGTAATCATTGAAGTTTCTCTTCTGTTATCCCTTTGGTCATACACACTATGCAAAGCATGTATGGGATTGGCCAGCCTTTGGGCCAGCCCCTCAGCGATCAAAAGCAGCCTCAGCGCTCGGAACCCACGACCCAGATGTGTGGAGGACGAGGTCCTCATTGCCCCCCAACCTCCGCCTCCAGGAGGACACGGCAGGAGTGACCTGCTGCCACTGCCGCCTCCTGCCCTGGGGGTGGAAAGGCTGGAAGTTACTGCCACAGCCCAGCTCTTCACCACGTTCTCCCCTGGAAGCTGCAAGTGTCGACCAGACTCGAGAATTCCAAAGCATTTGATTCAGACAATTCCTGCCTGTTCAATAGTTGTTTAGGTGGAGGGACGGATTTTTGGAGCTTCTTTCTCTGCCATTTTGTGTCTATAAATGGGCTTTTATTTCTCTTGGGTGAATACCTAAAAGTGTTGGGAAGTATATGTTTAATTTTTAGGGAACTGCCAAAGTGCTTTGCAAAGTGGCTTCCAAAGTACTGTTTTACAATCCCACCAGCAGGGTACGAGGGTTCAGGTGCTCTGCACCCTCATCAGTGGTTGGTATGGTCAGGCTTTTAAGTTTAGTTATGCTGGTAAGTACAGAGCCGAATCTCGTTGTGGTTGGTTTGCATTTCCTACTGACGAGTGATGCGGAGCATCTTTTCATATGCTTATTTGCCGTCCATATTTCTTCCTTGGTGAAGCATCTGGTCGATCTTTTGCCTATTTTCACTTGGATTTTTTTCTTAGAATTGATTTTAAGAATTATTTACGTATTCTGAAGCCGAGTCTTTTATCAGGTATGTGATTTGGAAATATTTTCTCCCAATCTGTGGCTCGTCTTTTCATTCTTTTCACACTGTCTTTCAATGATTATTATTAATCTTCTATTAATTATTACCACGTGGATTGTCTCATTTACTCATCAGGAAATAGTAGAGGAGCCATGATTGGTCCAATTTTACAGGCAAAGAAACTAGGCTCAGAGCAATTGGTCACTTGCCCAAGGTCACAAATTCGTAAGTGGTGGAGCCAGAACTTGAAACCAGAGCTTCTGAATCCACGGACTGGGCTTTTAACCCTAACTCTAGACTGACACCCATGCCTCGGGGGCTGAGATGAGCCACCACCTCTGCCTCTAGAACCAGGCAGGTCTGCCAGGCCTCCTCCAGGCCCTCGCTTTTCCATCTTCCCTCCAGATTGGTTGAGGAAGTGAAGGAGCTGTGTGACGGCCTGGAGTTAGAAAATGAAGACATCTACATGGCAACCACCTTCGGGGACTTCATCCAGCTGTTAGTGAGAAAGATGCGAGGGGACAACATGGAGAGCAAGTGCGTCATCGACCACGTGAGTCCCGGGCCCCCCATGCGGGCCCAGCCTGGGTGTCATCGACCACGTGAGTCCCAGGCCCCCCACGCGGGCCCGGCCTGGGTGTCATCGACCACGTGAGTCCCAGGCCCCCCACGTGGGCCCGGCCTGGGTGTCATCGACCACGTGAGTCCCGGGCCCCCCACGCGGGCCCTGCCTGCACACCCCTCAGGCACCCATACCTGTGGATCCACAGTGACACTTGGGGGAAGCCTGGATGTCCAGAAGCTTTAGTGACCCAAGCTTCCCTTGGTAATTCCAAATAGCCTAAAGATGCCAGGCGGTAGGACAAACTCAACAGAGGAAATTGTTGTCTAAGACTCAGTAAGGGGACAAGTTCGGTCCCAAGACAGGAGACAGGGTACTAAGGAGAGACTTTTACAGTGTGCTTCTCTCTCCACCCCCTTTCTCCTTTGGTGGGTTTCCTGGCGTGGCTTCCAGCCCTGCCAACTCATCCTGTACCCCCGTGTGACCCTCGCCCCTAGTCCTGGCCCCACCACCGCCCAGCAATGGCAGCGGCTTCCTGCTGGTGTCAGCCTCTGGCTTGACTCGTGGCTTCTCAGCTCTTCCATCACCGGTGCAACCAGTCACCTGTGTGAAATTCCGTTGGTTGAAACAAAAGAGAGAGAGAGAAAGGGATTGGGAATGTTCTCCCAATAAGGAAAACAAATGATCTTCTACATTCAACTTGTATATATGAAGTATGGGGAAGTAACTGCAAATCTATTTTTTAAAGAACTGTGGAAAAACCATCCCTGGGGTATCTCTGTAGACTACCAACTCCTATGGGAATTAGCTTTGTGATAGTTTGTCTGGTGCTTTGGAACAAGGGCTGATGAAGAAAGTATGGGTGACCAGGGTGGACACCAGGCTGGCCTTAGGGTTGTGGACAAATGACTGCGGAAGGAGGGCCGGCATCCCAGAGGCTCCGCGTTCAGCGTGGGATTGCAGGCCCGAGGGGCAGTGAGCGGGGGTCGCATCGTGTCTGGGGGCCGCAAGTGCTGTCTGCCCGCTGGCGCTCCCTGTGTGCGGAGGCCACGCAACCAGCCCAAGGTCAGTGGCAGAGCCGGGGCTCCAGCCGGGCAGTCTAGCTGCGGAGTCTGGCCCTCCATCTCTTCTTATCACTCAGCTGCCACCTCTGCCCACACAACAGCTCCCTGGGCAGCAGGGCTGGATCCGACGAGGAGGCCGAGGAGGCCGGGCCCTTGCTTGTGTATTTGGGGTGGGGGGGGGCAGGGCGAGTGGTCCCTGTGTCTCTGGTGGGGTCGTGCCCATCAAGGATGCCCGTTCGTGAAGAATCTACACTGCAGCTCCGGCCTGTGGCCCTTCGTCCCCAGGTGGAAAAGACCGTGAACAAGCTGACCCTCCGAATGCCCCACCAGCTCTTCATTGGAGGCGCGTTTGTGGACGCCGAGGGCGCCAAGACCTATGAGACCATCAACCCGACAGACGGAAGTGTGAGTGCCGGCCCAGCACCCCCTTGCCCCGCACAGGCCCCCGATGCCCCCTCTCCCATCTACTCCCCCTCCCCGGTCTGGGGGCCTCTGGGTCCCGGCTGGGGGCCTCTGCTGGGGCGAGAAAACGCTACAGTCAGCCTCCAGCCCTTCCTATGGGAACGGCGTAGAGGCAGATGCGGTGGGGAGGGTGGTGGGGACGCGGGAGGACTCTGGAGGGTCTGCAGCAGAGCTAAGCCCTCCCAAGGAGGAAACGGAGGCCATTCCCTCCCCTCCACACCTCAAGAACAACCCCAGCGTCGGGAGGGCCCCCCTCGCATCCTGGGTTTGTCAAGACGCCCTGGCTGTAGCTGTCCTGCTCAGTGCACACGTATGGCGCTGTCACTTTCGTGCACGCTCACACACTCCTTCCTACAGACGCGCACCGCAGAAGACAGGGCCTCAGAACGGTCCTCTGAGGGGAGTTTAAAAAAGTGATGGGCAGGGTGTGTGGACCCAGACAGGTGCCCTCAGGCGGGAAAGTCAGGCGCTGCCACCACAACCTCGGGGCCAGTTTTGGGAAGCCCGGGCAGGAGGCTGTGTGGATGCCTGGCGCCGGGGCCGTGGGCAGGGAGGGCACAGCCTACCTGTGGTGACCAGCAAGGAGGCGCTGGCCTCCGCCCTCCTACCCTGTCCGGGTGGCGGGAGGTATGGGGGCCTGTGCTGCCGGGAGGTGGGCACCCTCGGGGCATGGGATGCAGGGGCGTCGGGCTGGCTTACGTCACTTCAGGAGCAAACCTCCCGCCTGCGCCTCACTAAATTTATGGGTCTCTGCTCTCGGTTTGCAAACGCTGAGCTGACCCTCGGCCTTACGGCTGCAGCCTGAGTCCGTCGCCCTGTTTGGGGTCAGCGGGAGAGTAGAGGGAAGGCCCTCGGGACGTAGGAACACGGCCCTTTCTGCAGGCCCCATCTCCCCTCGTCGTGCAGACCCTGCCCATGTCCTCCTGTCCGCCGACCTTGGCCTCCGCGGCCGCCCAGGTGGCCAGGCAGGGCTTCAGGGCTCCGCTCCACCACAGGTCATCTGCCAGGTGTCCCTGGCCCAGGTCAGCGATGTGGACCAGGCCGTGGCTGCTGCGAAGGACGCCTTTGAGCACGGGCTGTGGGGGAAGATCAGCGCGCGGGACCGGGGCCGCCTCCTATACAGGTGGGACCTCGCCCGCACCCGCCTGCCTGTCCCGGGCCTTCCTCTCAGGCCGCAGCTGGCGCTCGCGTCCTCACGGGGGGGGCGCGGTCCCGGAAGGGCAGTGTGACCACGGCCTGAGGCCCAGGGGAGGCTTCTCAGGGGAAGTAGCTTGAGAGGCAGGAGGGACTGTCCCAGGCGGGGGCCCCGGGGAGGTGCCCGGCTGGAGGGAACAGTGTGGGCGGAGACGAGGCACCGAGTGAGTGAGGGTGCACTTCGGGCGGAGCCGCCGCCGCAGGGTAACAGCTGCTCCTGGGCCGGCCCAGAAGGCACCGCTTGCCTGCCGGGCGGGCGGCCTGGGCCTGCACGGGGATCCCAGGAGCCGGTGGGAGGGGCAGGGCGGGCCGTCCTGGCCCCGCGCGTCCTGGCCCAGCCTGGCTCTGGCTGCCAGAGTCTCCTGTCTCACGTTCCCCTGCTGTTAAACCCTCGGCCCCGTCCCCGTCGGAAGTCCAGGGAAGGGTCGGGGACGCTCCAGCTCATGACCCGGGTGGGGGTGAGGCGCAGGGGACAGCTGCTGCCCGCCCTCCTCGAGCCAGGCGGTCCCGCTGGGGAGGAGCAGGTGCCCCAGGAGGCGGGGTGGTGCTTCCAGAAGGGGGCTGCTGGCCGATGAACCGAGCGGGGTCGGGAAGCCTGCTGAGCCGGCCTCAGGAAGCCGTTTTTCTCTCTGGGTCCTGGGGAGCCGGGCTGGGGCCAGGTCGCGCTGCGGGTCCCAGCTTGTCGCCGGGCGGGAGGGCCCCCGCCGTGGCCTTGCCGTCTGAAGGCCTTTTGTTTCCACTCCAGAGCCAGAAATGCCGGGGCAGCTGCCACACGGGCAGCCAGAGAGCGGGGCCAGTGTGGTTTGCAAAACAGAACGGAGATGGTGGGTTTGGGGCGGGCGAGGGCACGCCCAGCCTGCCGTATCTCAGGAGCCATCAGTTGGAAGGCATTGGCTGGAGATCTGAGGCCCCAGAGATCTGGCAGAGCTGTGAACCCTGGCAGAGCAAGGACCCTGGTGGGCTGCCCTGAGGCAGACCGCGTCCCTCCCCCGAGACCCTCTGCTGCCCTGTGGTGGCACGTGTTGCAATAGCCCCACTGGCCACAGGACCTTGGGGGAGGTGCCCCGAGCAGCTGCGTAGACAGACCCCTCAGGGCTCCACAGCTCCTGGCGACCCAGTTCCCTCCCAGTCCCCGCAGAGGGGCGAGACAGGATTTCCCTGGTCCGTGGAGGGAAGTGGGACCCCCGTGGAGGCATCACAGGAGGAAGACACCACGCGGTTACGGGAGAAGCTGGGCAGAAGGGTCCAGGGGGAGAGTCAGAGAAAGTCACCAGACACCCCCGGGAGCCGGGGAGCCATGTACCCAGCTGCCGGAATGGACCCTGCAGAGCGGGCGGGCGTCCGTGGAAAGCTGCTGCCCTGTGCTCGCGCACTTCCTTGGGTCCACGGCCCAGAGTCTGGTGGTGGCCCGGGCTGCCGTGGTCAGGGGCCGGGGGAGGGGGTCTGAGCCGCCTGGCACCTCAGCGTCTGCCCCTCCCGGTGCCCACCCCGCAGACCTTCAGGAGGCCAGCGCTGCCTGCCCGCTCTTCCCCGACCTGGCGCTGTGCGGGGACCAGGCTCTGGCAGGCAGAAGGCACCCTCACCCAAGCTGCCCCCCAGCCTCCCAAGCAGCTCAGGTCACAATTACTTAGGGACTCGTGACACAGCCACATCACGCGCACGTGGCATTTTGCACAGGTGTGGCGGGTGGAGGGATTGGGGGCTGACCAAGGAAGACGGCGTGGCCACGAGAGCCAGCAATACACCGCAGACTTCATCGGGCGGCACCCCGCAGCGGGAGGCCCCCCGAGGCTGCAGTGGTGGAACAGGGGCGCTCCCGGGGGGAGAGGGTCCTGAGAGGGGCTCCCGTGTCCGGGCGAAGTCGCCCAGCAGCACGCACGCCAGGGTGTCTGCGTCAGAGGACTGGGAAGGCCCGTGGCTGTAACTGCCCGGCCTGTCTCACCAGTGGTAACAGCTGTCGGGTGAGGTTCCTGGGGGACGCATCCACTTACCAAAGGCTGAAAGTGTGCACGTTTGGGCTATCTTTAAAATAATTGGATGTGTAAAAGTTGGCGCTGGCGGGCTTTTGAGCTAAGGTGTCTCAGGCTGCAAACACCTTAAAAGACAGGAGACATGACAACCTAGGGGCCGACACACACAGGCCACCTCATGCTGACTTTACTATGGATTTATGTCTTTGGCCTTCTGTCCTCGTAGTTGACGGAACCCTCGTCCTTGTAACGCCAACAACACGGCGTCTCCACTGTTTGGTCTATAGTTTTTCTCAAAAAGTGCCTTACCCTCGCTCCCGTACCCGGAGAGTGACCTGGCGCGTGCCCGTCTCTGCGGTGGCGGTGGGCCCTTCCGCTCAGTCCCCAGTCCCCCTCGCCAGCCCCACGCTGTGTGCGGGCCGTGCGCCCAGCAGGTGCCGGAGGTCGGGGAGAGCAGGAGGCCAGAGCTGTCTCCGTGCTCGCGGGAGAGGCAGGCAGTCTGGAACACCTGTCCCGGCGTGTGTCTGTGCCGGCCGGAGACTTTGAAGGGCTGCGGGGTGTGATTGGTGGGAGGCGGGGCCGCAGCCGGCTTCCCGGGCCTGAAAGAGGCGCAGCGGTCGGGACGGGAAGCGGGAGGGGGCGTGGGGAGAGCCGTCCAGGCGCCGGGCGGGGCTGACTTACCCGAGCACCTGGACGAGGCTGACGTGGAGGGGGAAGAGGGCGGAGGCACCATGGTCCCGGGAGGAAACGGGCAGGGCCTCGGGGCCGGTGGGCCGGGCAGGGGTTGAGGCCGCATCCTGAGTGCGGGGGGCAGCTTCGGGGTCCTGGGGTGTTCGGGCCGTGCTGGCGGCCGCACCAGTGGCAGGGTGCAGAAGGAGCGGGTCGGCCGGCTTTGATCCCACGGTGGAACTCCTCACGTGCAAGACCGAGGGCTGCTCTGGATTGGTGGTCTCCACCTGCCCCTGGTGCATGAGACCCTCACACGGTGGTGGGGGCGGGCCTCCCAACTCCCAGGCGCCCACAGCAGACGCCCACAGGGACTGCTGAGGGCGGCTGGACGCGGGCTCAGCCCGGAGGAGTCTGTGCAGGTACAGCCGCGTGGAGTGGTTGGTGCTCGAGCCCGGCATGCTGTCCCCGGACAAGGCCTCTTGTCGCAGAGGCAGCGGGTGTGATTAGGAAGCAGTGGATCCATCGATACCCCCGGGAGGAAGAGAGAGAGGAGAGGAGGGGGCCGGGGCACCAGGCTCACGCCCCTCCAGCCAAGGAGACGCCGCCGTCCTGTCTCACGGATGAGGACGCTGAGGCTGGCACCTGAGCGAGGTGGTGCTGGCAGCGCCCCCGGCTCCTGTGGAAGGGCCCCGAAAGGGCAGGCGAGGCCGTGCCCGGCCTGAGCCCGGCTCCCTCCCCACCCCCCTCAGGCTGGCCGACCTCATGGAGAAGCACCAGGAAGAGCTGGCCACCATCGAGGCCCTGGACGCGGGGGCCGTCTACACACTGGCCCTGAAGACCCACGTGGGCATGTCCGTCCAGACCTTCCGCTACTTCGCTGGCTGGTGCGACAAGATCCAGGTGGGGCTCCCGCGGGCGTCCGGGCCGGCACGGCACTCTGCGGGCCGCGTCACAAACCACCACAACGTTGTGGCCTTAAGGAAATGCCGGTTATTCGCTCCCGGTTCTGCAGGTGGGAAGCAGGTCGGGCTGGGCTGGGCTCCGTGCCAGGGTCTCAAGGGTCGGTGTCGGGGTGTCACTGGGCTGGGCCTTGCGGCAGCTCCGGGGAAGACCAGGTGTTAGCAGCGCCCGGGGGCAGGGCTGCGGCCGGGGCTCCTGCGGTCCTCTCTCCGGTCCTCGCCCAGCCCTCCACACCCCATCCCTCTGACTCTCTGCTGCCACGAGCTAGAGGCCTAGAGGAGAGCCGCCTGCTCTCCCCGAGGTTCCCGTGGTTATGCTCGGCCCACCTGCACCACCTCCGCATCCTGAGGCCAACTCTGCCCTACTGTGTCATCGTACGGGCAGCTCACCAGGTCCCAGGGGTCAGGGCCTCACTTGGGGGCCATCATTGGAGGTTTTCCTGCTGCAGGCAGTGGTGGGTGAGCCCCTGCAGGGAGACCCACGGCTGCGGGGTTCTCGGGGTCTCTGCTGGGTCTGGGCTCTCACCCACTCCCGAGTGCAGGCGTGAGTTCGAGGGAGGTGGTCTGCCCACTGCCTGCTCCCCGTTAGCCTCTGCATCACAGGCCTCCTGGGCCAGCACAGCCCCCAGAGGCAACTGGCCCCCACCCTGGCCCTTGTCTGCCCCAGAGGCCGTCCCTGTGCAGGACCTGCTTCCCGTCTGAGGACTCGGCCAGGCTCGGCACCTCACCCCTGTGGCTGCCCGCTCCGCCCGGCTCTGGGCCCCTCAGCTGTCCTGTCCTGCACGAGCGGGGGATCGGGACACAGCCCCTGTCCCTCCCGGGGTCCCAGGCGCAGGCTGGCTGCCCGGAGGGGAAGGGGTGGGCGGCCAGAGCCCCTGCCGGTGATGCTGCTGCTTCTTCCAGGGCGCTACCATCCCCATCAACCAGGCCAGACCCCACCGGAACCTGACCGTGACCCGGAAGGAGCCCATCGGGTGAGTCACACGCCGGGCACTTTTTAGGACTGCGTCGGGGGCTCAGGCGTCCTCTTTCTGTGTATTTATCAGACAGCTGTTTATTTGCCAGCCACTACATCCCAGACATGGCAAGGGCCGGAGATGCAACGAAGAGAAAAACCAATGCAAATTCCTGTCCTCAGGGTGAAAGCAGCTTTCACCTCCACAGCCCCTGTTCCCTGCCAGGCACTATTTAACGACTTTGAGACTATAATTGTATCTAATCCCTACGGTAACCCTCCATCAGTCAGGGTCATGGGGGGAAGAGAGGGCACGCCCCAAGATTTTATCTGAAGAGTGTAATGACCGGTGTACTTAAGGACAGGGAATTCCTACACAGCAGCGGGGACAGGAGCCCTCAGCGAGACCAGCCCGCGGCACAAGGAGGAGGACAGACGTCCAGTCAACACGGAAAGACTAGGTTTGGGAGGGATTTTAAACCCGCAGTGAGGGGCCCCATGTTACCATACGATGTCCAAAGGCCCGTGGGGGCAGCAGGCCTGCCTCGGCCGAGGCCACCCGGCAGTGACCGCTGAGACCTGGCGTCTCGCCCGCGAGGCTCAGTGTGGGGACTCGCTAACGCAGGACGGGGACGGGCACCCGAGGAGACGGCACGTGGCAGAGCTAAGGGCTCAGCACGTGGAGGTAGACGCCGCCGGGAGGGGCTCAGTGCCGGGGGAGAGCATGGGGTCAGGACACAGGGGCTGCAGGAACCAGCCCCCCCCCCCAGCAAAGAACTACCCAGCCAAGGTGTCAGCAGTGTGGAGCCAGGACCCTGCTCAGAGCCCCCTCAGGTGCAGGGGCCAGCGGCCAGTCACATGAGTCTGCGAGGTCCCTGAGCCTCAGCCCCCGCACAGGGGGCCCATCCCGTCGGACTGAGTAGGGTGCTGACCCTGCCCGGGTGCCTGGCTGCCGGGCGAGTCAGTGGGGAGGCCTTCCCTGTACTGGCGGGTGGGGGGCTCTGTCGGGGCTTCGTAACCAAGCACCACAGCCTGCGAGACTCGCGCCGCGGACTTTGGTCGTCTCACAGTCTGGGGGCCGGGGGTCCCAGACTACGTGTCGGTAGAGTTGGCTCCTTCTGAGGCTGCCCCACTTGGTGCCCCTGGGCTCTGCCCTCGCGCCCACACGGCCCTCTTCCTCTGGGGGTCTGTCTCCACAGGGCTCTCCGTTCATAAGGACGGCGGTCATGTGGGGTTAGGCACCCACCCTAATCCGGCGAGACGCCATCTTAACTAATTACACCTGGGATGGCCCTGTTTCCAGATCGGGTCCACCTGGGGCACTGGAGCTAAGTCCTCAGCGCCGGGATGCGAGGGCATGGTTCAGTCTTGAGGGCAGGATGTCTCTGCTGCGTTTTCTTCTTCAGACCCTCAGCCTCCTTCTCCTCGGTGACCTCTCTCACTTCCCTGGGGGTTCTCGCCCTGCCCCCTCTGCTGCCTTGTCCCTCTGGGTGTGCTGGGTGTATGTGGGGTGAGGACCGGCTTTCCCACCCCCTCAGCACACCCTACCACTCCCAGGAAGGTGTGTGGGGCCCCGTGCCGGCCCCAGGCCCCACTGCGCTCCCGCTCTCCCGGCCCATGAACCCTGTGGCTCCTCACCGACCCGTCATGCCCTTGGCCTCTGCGCGTGCCCTTCCCACTGCCGGCTCAGCTGAGCCATCGTCGTCTGGGGAGACGTTCCCTGCTGATGATGGAGGTGATGACGATGAAGAGGATGGTGGTAATGACGGTGAAGGTGATGACAGTGAAGAAGATGGTGATGAAGTGATGATGGTTAAGATGTTGACAGTGAAGATGGTGGTGACGATGGAGAGGAAGATGGTGATGAAGATCGTGGTGATGATGGTGAAGAAGATGACGGTGAAGATGGTGATGATGGTGAAGAAGATGACAGTGAAGAAGATGGTGATGAAATGATGATGGTTAAGATGCTGACAGTGAAGATGGTGGTGACGATGGAGAGGAAGATGGTGATGAAGATCGTGGTGACGATGGTGAAGAAGATGACAGTGAAGAAGATGGTGATGAAATGATGGTTAAGATGCTGACAGTGAAGATGGTGGTGACGATGGTGAAGAAGATGACAGTGAAGAAGATGGTGATGAAATGATGGTTAAGATGCTGACAGTGAAGATGGTGGTGACGATGGTGAAGAAGATGACGGTGAAGATGGTGATGATGGTGAAGAAGATGACGGTGAAGATGGTGATGATGGTGAAGAAGATGACGGTGAAGATGGTGATGATGGTGAAGAAGACGACGGTGAAGATGGTGATGATGGTGAAGAAGATGGTGATGATTTTGAAGAAGATGACGGTGAAGATGGTGATGATGGTGAAGAAGATGACGGTGAAGATGGTGATGATGGTGAAGAAGATAACGGTGAAGATGGTGATGAAGATGATGGTGAAGATGTTGGAGGTGATGAAGATGATGGTGAAGTTGTTGGAGGTGATGAAGACGATGGTGAAGATGAAGACGGCAGTGACGATGACGAAACAGCAGTCACTTGGTCTGCACGGGGCTCCATGTGGACAAGCTCATCTAACTGTCTGACTCACAGGGAGGGGCTGCCATCACCGAGTTCTCCGGGGTCAGGAGGAGGCAGGGCCACGTGCCTCCGGGGAGCACAGGTGTCATCAGTAGGTCTCCTAGGACGTGGGGGCTCCCTCCATGGAGACACTGCCCAGCCAGAGGCTCCTCTGGGGCAAAGGGGAAGCACTGACACTGGACACCATCTCTCAGTGCACAGCAGGCAGGCTGCGTCAGGTCCCCAGACTGACTGCGTCCTTCTTGTCCCCTCGGCACTGACCCTGGCCTGATGCCCAGGAGGACCCTCAGCCACAGCCACCTGCGGGACCCTTGACCCTCTCTCAAATCCTCCTGGTCCACACATATGACCCCTGATTCTCTCCCACGTCCCCCCGGCCACCCCTGTGACCCCTGACTGTCTCCCAGCCCCTGCCTGCTGTCACCACCCCATCTCCTGGTGCTGCCCGTACCCAACTGTGTCCCGTCAGAAGCTGTGCGGTGTCCCCTGCCATCACACCCTGCTGGGAAGAGGGGCTACCGCCAGACTGGACATACTGCCCCATCAGGGCCTGGGAAGGCAGGTGTCAGTGGTCCCTCTGCGGGGCCATTGGTGCCGCATCGGGAGCCTGGCCCTGGGGTGGAGAGGCGGCGGTGGCAGGTCCACGCGGGACCCAGCTGAGCGGAGAGACGAAGGCCTGCTTCCCTCGTCCGACAGGGTCTGTGGCATCGTCATCCCCTGGAACTACCCCTTGATGATGCTGTCCTGGAAGACGGCCGCCTGCCTGGCCGCGGGGAACACAGTGGTGATCAAGCCTGCCCAGGTGGGTGCGGGCACGTCCTGGCGGGGACTGAGGGCTTGGAGGGCGGGTGGCACCTGCGAGGGGCGACGGGCAAGGAGGAGGGCTCTGCGGGTGAGGGCGGCCCTCGTGGGCCGGCGCACGGGGCGGAGGCAGCCTCGGGCGGATCTGGGGTTGTTGGGGCCGCGGGGCCGAGTCAGGCTAGCCGGGCTGCGCGTGCAGCTGCTTGGTGAGTGGTCGGCGGTCTTTCACAGGCGTCAGTTCAGCCCCCTTGCGCGGCCCCGGGAACTAGGATCCGGGCCCCGGGCCCTGGGTGTCTGCTGTTAGAGCTGGTGCTTCAGGGCCCAGACATCCTGGGGAAACTTGTGTGTGTCCACCACCCAGGCCCCTCTCAGAGAAGCCATGTGACGGGGTCCCTCATGCAGGCTGAGGGGCCTGAGCAGGGTGCCCTGTGGTGAGGTCACCCCACGAGCCTCGGACCCTCATCTGTGCTTTGGAGGGTTTAGTTAGGAGCTGAAGGTCAGATGCTGGGGCGGTGGGCCCAGGGGGTCTCACTCAGCTCCTCTGGGGCGATTTGGCCTCAAGGGTATTAACATAGTAAAAACCAGCAAAATGATACTGGCTTATAGTGTCTACCCTGAGTTAGGCACTCCTCAGGCATTTTAACATGCATAACAAATTTCCCAGTAATTTGCGTACATCTGCTTACTAACCCCTGAGGTGACCCTTAACCTCCCCCTTTAGCGTGGGGGCATGCTGAGAGGTCAAAGCAACTGTCCCTGGAAGGCCCCACTCCCCCAGCCCCCACAAAGTCTGGGCACCCACAGATGCACCTCTCAGCCTGAGGCCCAGCAGTGGGTGGGGCGTGGACCACCGAACCAGACGAGGAAAGTTACCCCTTTTCCTCCAGAAGAGGAGCGGCTGCTGGCTTGTGGGGTGTCGAGGGCAGGCGACGGCCGCCAGCAGGGGAAGGCGGAGCCCACTTCCCTCCTGTCCTGCCTCCTCAGGTGACCCCACTCACAGCCTTGAAGTTGGCAGAGCTGACCTTGAAGGCTGGCATTCCCAAGGGCGTGATCAACGTCCTGCCAGGATCCGGTAAGGGCCGTGGTTGGGGGCATGAGGTGCATTTGGTCAAAACGGCCTGCTACGTGGTGTGCCCTGGTGGGTGGGGTAACAGTGGGGAGGCCTGCCTGGAGGCGGAGGACGCCGCCCTGCGATGGGGGAGAGCTGTACCTGGAAGGGTTTAGCGTTCAAATGCCTCTGCAGATGTTTTCCATTTTCTGTACATGTGTGTGTGCTCTGGAATAAACTACAGAACTTGGGAATTATCAGTTAAGAAAGAAAAGGAAATATGCATTTACCCTGTCTTTTATAATTATATAATCACCTTTACTGGTGTCCTTTGTTTTTTTCTATGGATGTGAATTACCATCTAGGTAACTTGTTTTCCTTAAGTATTTTTCATAGGTGGGTCTACTAGCAACAGATTTTCTAAGTTTTTGTTTATCTGGAAATGTTTTATTTTGCCTTCATTTTTTGAAAGATAGTTTTGCTGAATGTAAGATTCTTGGTGACAGTTCTGTTCTCTCAGCACTTTGATTGTATCATCCCACTGCCCTCTGGCCTCTGCTGTTTCTGATGAGTCAGCTATTGATCTTATAGTTCTCTTATTTACAAGTCATGTTTCTCTTGCTGCTTTCAAAGTTTTCTCTGTCCTTGTTTTCCAGCATTTTTACTATGATACATCTGGGTGTGGTTCTCTTTGTGGTTATTTGATGTGGAATTCATTCCACTTCATGGATGCATAGAGTAATGTCTTTCATCAAATTTGGGAAGTTTCTAGCCATTATTCATTCTAATATTTTTTTCTGTGGTTTTCTCTTTCTGCATGCCTTCTGGCACTTCCATTATGAGTATATTCATGTTCTTACTGCTGTCCCACTTTTCTATGAGGCTCTCTTCACTCTTCTTCATTCTTTTTCTCACTATTCTTTAGATTGCATTATCTCCATTAGTCTTCAAGTTTACTGACTCTTTCTTCTGCCAGTTCAAACCTACTGTTGAGCTCCTTTACTGAGTTTTCATTTCAGTTGTACTTTTTAGCTCCTGGTTCTTTTTTTATTTGTTCTTTCTTGATATTCTCTGTTTGATGAGACATCGTATCACAGCTGCCTTTAGATGTGGTTTTGTTCAGTTCTTTGAACGTCTTTATAACCGCTGCCCTGAAGTCTTCGTTAAGTGTGACATCTGGGTCCTCTCAATGTCAGTTTATATTGCCTGCTCTTTTTTTCCTGTGATGGGTCACATTCTACGGTTTCTTTGCATGCCTCATAATTTTTTTGTTAAAAAGTAGATATTTTAGGTAACACATTATACCAACTCTGGGTACTTGTCCCCCGTCCCCTCTCCAGAGCTTGTGTTCACCATTTTCTTGTTTATTTGTTTAGTGACTTGTTGGACGGTTTCAGAGACGTCTCCTTCCCCTGCAGTGTGCAGTCAGTGAGGTCGCCCCCAAGAGAGCACAGCCGTGGGCTGTGCAGTGGCCCAGTGGCAGCGGGTGTACAGGGGCCTCTTCCTCTCCCGGTCTGCTCATCTGTCTGCCCCTGTCGTTATCACACCAGCTGCTCAGCTCCGCTCACTGCAGGCTGGCTGCTCTGTTGTTTTCAGCAATACCCTGGGGCATAAACTGCTCCGCAGTCTGATCTGATTAAATTCCTGTCTCTTTGCTCAGCCCTTGAGGTTTGTTCTTACTCGGAAGGGCTCGTCCCTGGTTCTCTCTGGTAAACTAAATGACCTGTGGTTTGTCTTATTGCTGCCATAGAGCTACCAGCCTCCTCTTAATTGTTCACCCCCAAAATCTCCAGTGTTTTTGAGAATGTCCTTAGGATTGAACTTCCTCATACAGTTTCAAATAAAGTCAGTTCCTCTGGGGAGTGTTTTGGAGCACTCTGTTTTTATAGAAAGCCTCTTCCCCGGCCAAAATCTCTGAGCCACGGCCTCAGGCGCTGGGCCCCCTGCAGGAGCTGGGGCCAGGTGGACGAGGTCCCGGGAGACTCAGCCTGCCACACCTGGGAAAGAGCCGTCACCTTACAAGAAGGGCAGGTGGGAGCCATACTCTCAAAGAATTTAGCCTCTGAAACTCAGGGTTGGAGGCGATGAGAACCACCGCCGGCCTCCCCTCCCGGAGGGGTGCCCCATCCTGGACTGCATTCCTGACCACACCTGCTTAGGCTGGAGGAGAGGGGAGAGCGGGTCACGGCTCAGGTGCCACAGACTCTCCTGAACAAGTGCCTCTTCACTGCTCTCTGCCCTGAGGAAAATTCACAGAGACTTTAAATTGTTGTTTTTTAACGGTTTTCACCAGTTTTGGTTGTTTCCCTGAGAAGTTGTCGATAGGGCTCCTCATACTGGCCTTTGGTGGTGACTCTCACCTCATACCTTTTGAATACATTGTGTTTATGTTTTTATTCTTCTTAAAAAATATGTCATTGTAATTTTGGTATCCTCTCTGACCCGCTAAGTAAAAAGAAATTTTTTTTCAGGTGTCTTTTTCCCCCTACAATTCTGTTCTAATATTTCTAGCTTTACTATGTCATAATTAGAGAAATCAGCCTGTGTATTAGTTTGCTAGGGCTGCCGTAACAAAGTACCCCAAGCCAGGGGGCTTAAACAACAGGGATGTATTGTCTCGCAGGTCTGGAGTCTAGAAATCCGAGATCCAGGTGTCGGCAGTTCCGTGCTCCCTCTAAAGGCTCTGGGGGAGGACCTTTCCTTGCCTCTTCCAGCTTGTAGGGCATCACCCTGACCTGTGACTTGACCTTTACATGGCATTTCTCCTGTGCATGTCTGTATCCAAGTTTCCCCTTTTATAAGGACACCATTGTCCCAACAACGACCTACCTTATTCCCAAATAAAATTACATTCTGTGGTACTGGGTATTAGGATATCAACATATGAATTTGGGTGGGACACAATCCAACCCATAATAGCCTGTAAAAATTCTACTTTCTAAAATGGAGAATTTCTTTGTGACCTAGTATATGATACTTTCTTATAAATATCTCTTGGATAGCCTAAAACAGTGATATTATTATTATTATTAAATAGACTTGATTTTTCAGAGCAGTTTTAGGTTCACAGAAGAATCGAATGGAAAGTATAGAGATTCCCATACATGCCCTGTCTCCCTCAGAACGTCCCACATTTGTTACAGTTGACAAACCTACACTGGCATGTCATCATCACCCAAAGTCCATAGTTGACATGAAAATTCACTCTTGCTGTTGTACATTCTGTGACGAGTGTAAAACAACATTTACCCAACATTGTAGTATCAGATGGAATGGGTTCACTGCCCTAAGAATCCTCTGTGGAAAAATCCCATTCATTTCTCCCTCCCCTGCAACCCCTGGCAACCACTGATCTATTAACTGTCTCCAGAGTTTTGCCTTGTCCAGAATATCATTTAGTCATCATCATAAAGTATGTAGCTTTTTCAGATTGGCTTCTTTCACTTAATAATATGCATTTAAGCTTCCTTCGTGTCTTTCCCTGGCTTGATGGCTCTTTCCTTTTTAGAGCTGAATAACATTCCACTGTCTGGAAGGACCGCAGTTTATTTATCCATCAGCTACTGAAGGACGTCTTGGTTGCTTCCAAGATTTGGCAGTTACGGATAAATTGACCTTTCCATGGCATTTTTCCTGTGCATGTCTGTATCCAACCCCCTATGTTGGGTTTTATGTAGACATAAGTTTTTTACTCCTGCCGGTAAACTCCAAGGAGCACGATTGCCAGATCATATGGTAATAGTGCGTTTAGTTTTGTGAGGAACTGCCCAAAATGGCTACACCATTCTTGTGATGACGAGAGTTCCCGCGGCTCCACGTCGTTGCTGGCATCTTGTGTTGTTAAGGTTCTGGATTCTGGCCATTCTGCGGATGTGTAGTGGTGTCTCGTTGTTGTTTTAATTTGAATTTTCCTGATAACATATGATGTTGAGCATCTTTCCATGTGCTTATTTGCCATATGAATATCTTCTTTGGTGAGGTGTCTTTTCAGATATTTCGCCCATTTTTTAATTAGGTTGTTTGTTTCCTTATTGTTGAGTTCTTTGCGTATTTTGGATAATAATCCATTATCAGATACATCTTTTGCAAATATTTTCTCCCCAAGGCAGTGATTTTTTAAAACATTAGTGGGGGCATGAAACTAGCGTCAGAATCACTTATGGAGCCTTAACTATATAGAGAGAATGCAAGTGTCCTACTCCGAACCTTCCGAACCAGACCTTCACTGGTGCCGCTGGGCACAGGCAGTTCTACAGGCGTGGAGGCAGGGGGACAATGGCGATGGGGGGACTGGGTCGGGTGGAGGAGCCCCAGGACTGGCTGGTTAGTGGAGGGTGGGGGGAGGGCAGGTGAGGACACTGACGGTTGGCTTGAACGGCTGGCTGCCCAGAGAGGTTGCTGACTGAAATGGAGAACACGGCGGGGGTGGGGGCGGGGGGAGCAGGTCTGGGGAAGCTTAGGAGTTCAGTTTCAAACACGCTGAGTTTGAGAGGCTGTAAGGCATCCGAGCAGGCCGAGTAGTGATAGATGGGTCTGGATGCAGGGAAGCTGGGCTTGAGATAGAGATTTAGAGGATGATGGGCCTGCAGATGGCATTTGAAGAGGTGAGCCGGGGTGAGGTGACCGAGGAGACCGTGAATTGAGAAGAGAAGGGGGCCCAGAGTGCAGCCAGAGGCACTGGGTGTTGTAAGAGTGGGGAGAGGGAAGTGGGGCGCAAGGAGGTGGAAGAAGGGCAGTCAGGGAAGCAGGAGTGGAGTAGGAGAGGAGGAGACCAGCCAGAGGAGGAGAGGGACGTCAGCAGGGGCCTCGTGTGAAGTCTGCGCAGAGGTGACCTTGAGGTCTCATTGCACAGCAGCCCGGGAGGCTCAGTAGGCACTGGCCACATTGGGGAGGGTCCCTGCAGGTCCAGGAGGGTCAGTAGGGACTGGCCACGTTGGGAAGGGTCCCTGCAGGTCCAGGAGGGTCAGTAGTCACTGGCCATGTTGGGAAGGGTCCCTGCAGGTCCGGGAGGGTCAGTAGGCACTGGCCACGTTGGGAAGGGTCCCTGCAGGTCCGGGAGGGTCAGTAGGCACTGGCCACGTTGGGAAGGGTCCCTGCAGGTCCGGGAGGGTCAGTAGGCACTGGCCACGTTGGGAAGGGTCCCTGCAGGTCCGGGAGGGTCAGTAGGCACTGGCCACGTTGGGAAGGGTCCCTGCAGGTCCGGGAGGGTCAGTAGGCACTGGCCACGTTGGGAAGGGTCCCTGCAGGTCCGGGAGGGTCAGTAGGCACTGGCCACGTTGGGAAGGGTCCCTGCAGGTCCGGGAGGGTCAGTAGGCACTGGCCACGTTGGGAAGGGTCCCTGCAGGTCCGGGAGGGTCAGTAGGCACTGGCCATGTTGGGGGGGGGTCCCTGCAGGTCCAGGAGGGTCAGTAGGCACTGGCCATGTTGGGGGGGGTCCCTGCAGGTCCGGGAGGGTCAGTAGGCACTGTCCATGTTGGGCAGGGTCCCTGCAGGTCCAGGAGGGTCAGTAGGCAGTGGCCATGTTGGGCAGGGTCCCTGTAGGCCTGGCATGGCGTGGGGGGTCGTGGAGTGTGGGGCGGCCAGGAGTCCAGGCATCCCCACAGGAGGGGTAATGAGTACTGGTTGGGGGCCCTCACCCTTCTGTCTGCGTCCCCACATGGTCATCTGTGTCTCTGTGTGTGTGTGTCCTTGTCTCCTCTTCTCATAAGGACACGGGTCATATTAGTTTAAGGCCACCCTAATGACCTCATTTAATTCAATCACCCCTTTAAAGACTCTACATCCAGTACAGTCACATCTGAGGTCAGGGGTCAGGACTGCAGCATGTGAATTTGGGGAGACACAGTTCCGCCCACACCAGGGACCAAGGTGTGGTGAGCCCGGGGTGCTGAGGCCCTGGCACGTGGGGCCCGAGCTCTGGCCATGGGTGGACGGGGTGGAGGAGGGTGGCCGGACCCCTGCCTCGCCCTGGCACCGTGGCCATCCTTATCCCCCGCCCACTCCTCCCTCCCCCAGGCTCAGTGGTCGGCCAGAGACTCTCGGACCACCCCGACGTGCGGAAAATCGCGTTCACGGGCTCCACCGAGGTGGGGAAGCATATCATGAAAAGGTAGGCGGTTGGAGTGAGTGGAGGGGCCAGCACTGTGGGACCGATGGCCTCTGGTGTGAAGTGGAAAGTGCTGTGCGCAAGCCCGAGCCTGTGGCTGTCACAGGATGGGGCCGCTGCAGACCCTGGTCCCATGAGTCTGACGAGCCCTCGGTCAGGCCAGTGCAGCGGGGCGGGACCAGCGAGGGGCGGGACCAGCGAGGGGCAGGGCGTCACTGCGCGCAAGCGCGGCTCCTGGGGATGGAGCTGCTCGGGATTGAGATGAGCTGTGAGCACGAGGGACACGGATCTCAGAAACTTAGCACAAAGTAGAGCATCGCGGCAATTTCTATATAGGTTACCAGTTGAAATGACATTATTATTATTAATGGGATTAAATTACATAGAGTTAATTTCACTGATTTCTTTTGAGCTTGCTTTTAATGTGGCCACTTAACAAAAATTACCATGTCCTGCGGCTGGTATGGGAGGCGTTTGCCCTCTCCTGCTGACCAGCGCTGGCCGAGGGCCCACTCCCGGCTTGGTGCTTGGACTTCGGCCTCGAACCCGCTGGGTCGTGTCGCTGATTTATGACACGACGTGGGCCGCGCTCTGACCCTTCCAGGCCTGTTTCCCCCAGTCCCGTGAAGGGAGTTTGCATGTCGGTGGTTCTGGTCCTTGCTGCTGCCGAGCTTGGAGAGGTCGATGGGGCCGGACCCCAGGGCAGCAGCTGCAGCTCTGGCTGCCCCAGGCCTCGCAGGGTGCCTGAACCCCCCCAGTGCAGCTGAATTTCTGGCGTGAGGTCTGGGCAGACGTCTGCACTTTGAGTGACAGGTGCAAAGGGCGAGGAGCTGGGGGCTGCTGAGCATTCTGACCTGCAGGGTCTCCAAGCCCTTCCTCTGAGGACACCTGACCGCCATGACTGCTGTGCTCCGAGGGTCACGCATGGGACGTCCCAGGACGGTCCAGCTGTGGCGGGGCATCTCCATGGGGATTAAAGCTGCAGCCCTGCCCCCGCCCTGGCTCCCACAGGCCTCTCTGTACCCCTCAGCCCTGAGGTGGGGGCCATGTCCCCCTTCTTGAACGGGCACCACACGGGCGCCCATCGCAGTGGCTCTGCCTGGCCTCCTCTTGAGGTCAGGCCTGAGGCAGCGAGGCTGAGCTGGAGGACCGTCTGCGAGGGGAGGGGTGCGGGGGCGCCCGTGAGAGCAAGGCCTGGGGCACGGCTGGGCTGGGCTGCTGGGCTGGGAAGGCGGCAGGGAGCCAGGGGAAGTGGGGAGACGAGGCAAGAGTGACGGGAGAAGACGTGGCCTGGATCACACGGGGCTCCCCCCAGCCTGTACCCTCCGCCGTCCTTTTGAGTGAAGCGTGCTCTGGAGCTGCCCTCGTCCCTCACCCCCCGCCACCCCGTGTCCCGGGCTCCGGGGACCCAGCTAGCCAACTCTCTGTTCCCTTCAGCTGTGCCGTGAGCAACGTGAAGAAGGTCTCCCTGGAGCTGGGCGGGAAGTCTCCCCTCATCATCTTTGCTGACTGCGACCTCCGCAAGGCCGTGCAGATGGTAAGGGCTGTGGGGGGCGGGGACCGGGGCTCAGGGTCCATGGGCAGACGCACAGTCAGCCTGGACTGCAGAGAAGGAAGGAAGAGGCCTTGGGGACAAAGAGTGGCATGTACCTACAGAACAGACCCCCAAGAAGTTTCACAACTGCGGGGATAACTGCAGTCAGCTTCAAGGATGGGGAAACGTGAGCCAGGGTTCCGTCTGTCCTGAAATCAGCACGGCCAAGTTTCCTGTCCCACAGAGAAGCAAGCAGAACCCTGGGCACTTGGGCGGGACCCTGCTGGCAGCGGCCACCCCTGCTGTGGCTTGCCCACACTTGCCCAGCGCCGCCATGGACTCGCTGGGCAGCGTCGGGCAAGTCACTTAGCCTTTCTGGGCCTTGCGCTCTCACCGGGACGATGGGGAGGATGGGAATACGGGATTCAGCTGTTACGTCTGAAGGGCGTGGACCACGTGGCAGGTGCTGTGGGTCAGTTGTCCTGACACTGTCACTGTCATCCTCACACCGCTGCACACCAGTGGGAGCAAGCCGGTCAGGCCACGCTCAGCCAGGTGCCCAGACACCCCCCACCCCATCCAAGTGCTGCTGTGCCCCGGAGGAGGATGTGAGCCCAGCACCGCGTGGAAGGGGTTCAGCCTCATTAGAGGGGAGACCGAGGGACTGTTGGCCCTAGGGTCTTGGCGGCCGAGCAGAGGCCGATGCTGCCAGGCCAGAAGCCTGTCTGTGTCTCTGGGCAGTGCCGTCCCAGCTTCTTCCAGGAGAGCCGAGCCTGACTGGCTCTCCCTCCCTCCCACCATCCCCCACTGCCCCCGCGACTCCCCAGGTCCAAAGAGCAGGCGCCCTGGGGCCTCGGAGGACGTTTATCCGGGACTCGGGCCTGGGCAGGCACCATCCCTCCCGAGAGGCCCACCCCTGCCGCCTGCTGCAGGGCGCAGACCCCGCCTCCAGGCTCAGCTCCGGGAGCGCAGCCCTGAGCCCCGTCACGCCCGGGAGCCCGCCCAGCCTGCGGGTGTCCAGGCTCCCCCACTGCACGCGCTTTGTGCTCCCCTCGCTGGCCTGGTCCCCCAGCGGCCTCACTTCCCGCTTGTTCCCCTGTGGCCTCTCCTCTCTGGGGATGGTGCCCAGTGCCCGCGAGCCTGGGCGGCCGCAGGAGGTCAGGACACCTGCCTTCTTCCCCTTCCCGATCAGGGGGCGCCGGGGCCCAGTGGGGGCTGGGGGCTAGCGCCCGGGGGTTGTAACCCAGCCCTGTCACCTCTTCTGCGAAGGGAATGAGCTCTGTCTTCTTCAACAAAGGCGAGAACTGCATCGCCGCCGGTCGGCTCTTTGTAGAGGACTCGATTCACGACCAGTTTGTGCAGAGGGTGGTAAGTTGTGCCGCAGGGCCTGGGTACTGCCCACTCACTGGGTACAGGGCCTTGGCGGGCAGAGCCAGGGCCGGGCCAGGCACCATCCAGCTGGTCGGGGGCGCTCTGACAAGTCTTCCCTGGTTTTTATTATTTCCGCAAGAAACGGCAGCCCCGCAGCTCCCCCGACGTGAGCAGCAGGGCCCGTGTTCGGGCGGGGCCCTCCCGGTGCAGCCCGGGCGGGCAGACATGGGGCCGGGCCGGGGGCAGTCCAGGTGCAGCCCCTGCACGCCGCGTCGTCTGCCCACCTTGTCACGGGGCGTCGTGTCTTGTTTCCCCACCCCCGTGGGCTGCAGCTCCTCCGACTGGGAGGTCGGGTGCAGGGGCGCCCTGTGCTGCCCCCGCGCCCCCCCTCACTCCCACCTGCCTGCACGTCTGCGTCATCCCAGCCCCCGGCACCAGGCCCAGGTCTCCTTGCACGGAGGGTGCATTGGGGGCTTCAGCCTGGAAGGCAGGTTTGGAACCAGAATGTGGTCCCAGGAGTCAGAGCCCTGCGTGTGGACTTTGTTCAGGGGCCAGCGGCTGGTCTCTGAAAAGGCATACGTGGGAGGCGGGTCAGCCGGCGACTGGTCAGAAACCACGGCCCCCAGGCGACCCTGACGGGGAGGACCTTTGCAGGTGGAGGAGGTGGGGAAGATGAAGATCGGCAGCCCCCTCAACCGGGACACCACCCACGGGCCACAGAACCACGAGGCCCACCTGCGGAAGCTGGTGGAGTACTGCCAGCGCGGCGTGAAGGAAGGGGCCACGCTGGTCTGTGGTGGGAACCAAGTCCCCCGGCCAGGTCAGTCAGCCCTCCTGGCCACGTGGGCAAGCCAGGACGGCGGGTGGCGTGGCCTCCGGGGCAGGCGTCGGAGGGCCAGGCTCCTAGGCTCCAGCCCCCCATCCGGGGCCTCGGGGATGGGGGGCACCGTGGCTATTTGGACACCTGCCAGGTCAGGTGTGGGGCTGGTAAGATGAGGCCCTGGAGCTGGTGGAATCTCTACTGGAGTGGCCCTGGTTGCCCAAGCATTGCCGCATCCTTGAAACTCTTTCCTCCCATGGATCCGTGGTGCCGGATTTCATGGTTTTCCTATCTTTGCCCATCACTCCTCCATGGCCACTCTTGGCCGGAAACCCCCTCTCCACCTGTCCCTTGAATGTAGGGATAGCCCCAGGTCTGTCCTGAGCTTGGACACTTTCCCTGGAGGGTCTCTCGCCCTGCAGTGGCTCAGACCCGCCCAGGACTTGTCTCCTCACCCAGACCCCTGACCCCTGGACCCCTCCGCTTGCACGTCACCCAGGCCCCTCAGTCTCAGTGGTACCAAGTGCACCTCATCACAGCATCCCCAGCCCCGACCTGACCCCAGACACACCCCTGCCCCTCTAGAATCTTCGGTGCAATCCAGTCACCGAGCCCGAGGAGCCGGAGCAGCAGGGTCGGGCGATCTGGGCTGCTTCCCCTCGGGCCACCTGCGCCCCCTGCCAGGCACACGTCTGTTTCCTACACCCTCACCATCCAACCCCTGTCCGCTCGATGGCGTGGAGGAGGGAAGGAGGGAACGGATTCCAGGCCCCTCTCTTTCTTGACCCCAGCTCTTAATTAACTGCCCGATTCTCTCAAACCTGGAGATGTTCCCCGCCACCATCGTGCCGACTCTGCCCTGAGTCTGGACCGTCACGGGGGTCCTGGGGGCCTCCTGAGCCCCCAGTCACGCGCTTAGGCGGCTGCCGCGTCGGGCTGTGTGTCCCCCGTGCCGAAACCCTCCCACGGGGAGCGCTCCGCAGAGGCAAGCTCACCCCAGCGTGCCTCCCCGCCTGTGTCTAGCCTGCGGCCATAACTCTCCCTCCGAACACGCCTGGCGTCCGCCTGCTCGCTGGGCTGGCTGTCCCTCTGCTTAGCGGATGCCTCCTGAGCGTCCCCGCCTGGCCACCTCATCTCTCAGGTGACCTCGGGCTCAGGCCGCGGTGCTCCCACAGGTCTCGGCGTCCCTGGGCACCTCCTGCCTGCTCAGAGCTTTTGTAGCCACTGTGCCACCGCTGTCTGCTGGCCCTCTTTTCTGCCCCCACGAACTTGGGCTTCCGCGAAGCCAGAGTCTGGGGCTGACGTGACGCGAAGGCACCTTTGCAGAGCAGCTAGGGCTGCAGCACCCAGGAGCCGTGGGGACCGCTGCCCACCGGCCCCTGGCCTGAGGGGCAAGGACAGGGAACAGAATTCCTGGGACCCCGTGGGGGACAGTGCTGTGAACACAGGCTCCTCCCAGTGGCCCACCCACCCGGAGGCCAGAGGGTGAGGGGTCCCGGGCGTGCAGTCCTCCTCCCCAGGGCCCGGCGCGCGGGGGGACGGGGGTGTGGGCAGAGACTGGCCACCGCGGAGCACTGGGACCTGGGGGCACATTTACTTTGCAGACAGGGTGAATACAGGCCACACCCCAGGGGTCAACATGTGTTCATACGTGACTCATGCTTTAGAAATTGTAATTACTGATAAAATATAATTGATAAATTTATAAAAATATGGAATATTTTATTAAAGATAAACTTTCTTTTGTTCTTCTCAACACTAGAGGTAGAAAATTTCAAGTCTCTTGGTTTTCCCTAAATCAGGCCAAACTAAACCTTAGTCCAGCGGGTCTCAGGGCCCGCAGCTCTATGTCCAGAGGAGAAGTAGTCAGAGGTTGCCTTTCTGCCGCCAGAAGTGGTTTTGTGGGGCAGCCAGGGCCTGTGGGGCGGCAGTCGGGATGGGAGAAGGTGCGTCTGGCCGAGAGCACCGGCCCCTACCCCCGGGCAGGTGGCGCCCACCCCGCAGGGCCAGGAAGGATGGGGAGTCTGGAGGGCCTGTCCACCAGGACCACAGTCCAAGCCCCCCTCCACGGGGCCGATGGAGGGCCTTCCGGAGGCTGCGCTAGCCGAAGGATCCAGATGTGCTTTCAGACTAAACGTCACTGGAAAAACCCGGGTTTTGTCCGGCTGCTAGCTGCAGCCCTGGCAGTGGACACACCAGCCCCCAGCGTCACGTCACTGTCCTTACAGCACTTAGCTGAAAGGCTGTGAGGGTCAGGACTCGTGCGCCTGGGGCAGGAAAGCCACCCACAGGGTCACGAACTCCTCTGTCTCCACCGCAGGTTTCTTCTTCGAGCCGACCGTCTTCACGGACGTGGAGGACCACATGTTCATAGCCCAGGAGGAGTCCTTCGGGCCCGTCATGATCATCTCTCGGTTTGCCAACGGGTAGGGAGCCCGCTTGTGGGGCATGACAGCCCTGATTCTTGCCCTTGTTACTGGGGTCTTCGCGTGAGCCGCGGGGCCGGGAGGGGAGCTCAGGCGGGTGGGGGCTGCGGACGCAGCCCGGCCCCCGCAGACCCCCCGCAGCCGTGGGGGTGGAGACCCCAGGGGACCGCAGGGCGGCTGGGCCCACCAGGAGTGTCCTCCGCGTCTCTCTGGGCGTCTCCACGGCGTGCTGGGTTCAGCCCTGAGCACCCACGGCTGCGTCATGAACCAGCCAAACCTCAGTGGCCGGAATAGCAGCCATTGTTTATTTTGCTTGTGAATCTGCAGTTTGGTCAGTGGGGCTGACCGGTCTGTGCCCTGTCCCGTGTCGGGCTCCCCTCTGGGGCGGGGGACGCAGGTCTCTCTGGGTCCCACGTCCAGGGCTAGACCCTTGCCCTCCTCACGGAGGCCCTCCTGGCTTTTCCCTGCAGCGACGTGGACGCGGTGCTGTCTCGGGCCAACGCCACAGAGTTCGGCCTGGCCTCTGGCGTCTTCACCAGGGACATCAGCAAGGCCCTGTACGTCAGCGACAAGCTAGAGGCGGGCACCGTGTTCGTCAACACGTACAACAAGACCGACGTAGCCGCTCCCTTCGGAGGGTTCAAGCAGTCGGGATTTGGCAAAGACCTGGGTAACCTAATCGTGCCCGCTTTCATTTATTCGTTCAACAAACATCGGTTAGAGGCCGCTCAGCCCCAGGGGCCAGGGGTGGAGCTGACGAGATGGCTGCTCACTTCTTGCTGGGAGGGGATCGGCGATAAATGGGGCTGGAAGCCGGCCAGACAGAGCGATCTGAACAGGAGGCTGGAGGGTGGCTTTAGCTGGGGGCCAGGTGGGCCTCCCTGAGGAGGTGTCCCCTGGGCTGAGACCTGAGTGGCTGGAGGAGCTGCCGTGAAGGCCCAGGTTCGCGCATTCCTGCCAGAGGGGACGGCGGGTCCTGAGGGAACCAGCTTTGGTCTTGGAGCTGTAGAGAGAGGCCGAGTGCTGGAGTGGGTGCAGGGGCGGGGAGGAGGCCAGGGAGGCAGGCAACGGCCGGATTGCGGGGCCTGGGACCGCAGTCAGGGCTCAGGCTTCAGACAGGGGAACCCGTGGGGGCCGGGCGTGCCCGATGTAGTGACGTGAGTCCCAGTGTAGAGACGGTGTCACCGGGCCTGCCTGCCCAGGGAAGTGGACTTCTGCCCGGCACCCCTCTTCCCCTGGCTGCTCTGTAATGTAGGGTGGGTCCCACTCCCCGCATCCTGCCACTGTGGAAGGCAGACGCTGGGGGTTAGGTCCAGTCGGGATCAACCCTGAGGTCAAGCTTGCCGGGGGGCAGGGGGGTGCGAAGGTGCAGGAAAGCAGCATGCTCTTCTCAGCTACGGGGCCAACGGGGTCATGAGGTGACGGGGCTCCGGGAGGTGACTCCGGGGATGCGGGGTCATGAGACCACAGCGCCGCCGGGACCATGACGTTGCCCCCGGGCTCGCGGTGTCTTGCAGGAGAGGCGGCTCTGAATGAGTACCTGCGGGTCAAGACAGTTACCTTCGAGTACTGAGGAGGGCCTCAGGATGTGTCCCCGGCTGCGGGCTCGCCCCCGCAGTGCACAGCCCCTCCCTGAACGTGGTGGAAGCCTCCTGCCTGCACCCCTGTCCCCGTCTGGGACCCCCATCCTGTCCCGTCAGTGCGGCCATCGGCTCAGGCAGAAAGTGGCCCCGTGCGAATAAAGGTTCTGGCTGGCGCCCTGCGTCCCGGCCCATCTGTGTGCCCAGGCCCTCCGTGCGAATCCTGCTCTCGGGCCGGCTGGCCGGGCTCGGGAGAGCCAGGCACCCGCCTGGGCAGGGTGTCGGCTCCCGCCTCAGAAACCGGGTGCTGAGATGAAGTCAGGACGCACGTCTGTTGGGGTGACCCCGGGAGACGCCAGGGAGGAAGCAGGCTGGGCCTCGGACGCCTCCCCAGCAAGCGGCCGCGCCCTCCCCCCAGGCCGAGCAGACCCGTCCAGGGCCCCGCGGGGGCGGCCGGCTCGGCTCGGGCCACAGACTGCTAGTCCCGATGGGCGTGCTCCCCCTTCGCCCTGCCTGTGTCTTCTGCGTCTCCCGGGGCCCAGCGGCCGCCCCACTTCTCCTCTCCCCCGCCATGCGGCCTTGCTCTCCGTCCGTCCCACCCTCAGCGTCCCGACCCCCCGGGGAGTGACAGGAGGAGCGGTGAGGAGGGGTCCCTTGTGCTAACTAGACACTGCCTGCACAGTCCCTCCCTAGCCCCACCCTGCCTTGGGGTCACTTAACCCTCCCGCTGCCCACGGTTTCGCCCGTTTATAAACGAGGGGGCTGAGTGGGCGTCGTCGTCCTCAGATCCAGGAGCAAGGACCTCGGACACCCCTGCCTGCAGGACAGCCCACCAACTCAGAGCTAGCAGGGGTCCCAGGCTCGCTCCAGGGCTGGTCTGGGCCGCAGGCTGCCCCCGGGCCCCGCTCCGCCTTGGGGCGGCCTCTCCCTGTGTCCTCTCCATCCCGAGCGTGAGGCGGCCCTTCTCCGCAGACCTTCTTAGGGGTCAGGAAGAACCAGCAACCCCGCCTCGAGGGGCGACGCAGCCCCGGAGCCAGACCCCGCCCGATGCCCGCCTGCCTGCACAAGGCAGGGCCAGCCCCCCAACCTGGTACCGGGTCTCCAGTCTCATTGCCCACAGAGGGGAGAAATGTGTCTCGTCTCTGGACTCTGTCCCCTGCCTGGGGCCATTCGTGAGGACCCACGGTGGAGGGGACCGGCCCTGTCTGAGGGGACGTGGACCTGCCTTATCTCCTAACTGGAGTGACACTCCCACTCGTGCCCCTTTGCTGGGTCCCCGTTGTTTCGCCCCCACCCCCCCCGACCCCAGGGCCAGGGCGTCCACAGCAGAGTCCGGGCTCTGCAGCCGGCTTGGCCCTCGGCTGCTGCTCTCCTGCCCCCCTCGCCAGGTGAGAGCCTGCAGGGTCCCCAGGGGTCGGCCTGGCTTCCCTGAAGACAGCCCCGCGGGCAGAAGAGCAGGCAGGGCCTGGAGCACAGCCCGTCCTCGCCCAGGTCGAGCTAGGAAGCACCTTCCTCCCCGTGGCCCAGGGCTTGGCTGGCCGAGCGGCTAAGCTGCACTTGAGAATTCTGGTTCAAGTGCGAGGCAGCGCCTGGCTTTGTCCTGAATCCTGTCTCCAGAAGGGATTCAAGACTCCTCCAGAAGCCGCAGGCAAGTGTGTAAGAAAAGCACCCAGCGCTCCCGCCTGGGTCTGTCTCTCGAGTGAGACTCCTTCACTTCCACACAGAGCAGGTCACTTCTGGTCACTAGATGTCGGGGGGCTGGTCCCCACACCAAGCAATTCTCTGTGACACCAGCTGAGGGTCCTGCAATTTAACCAGATTCTGACACTGCTGCCCGGAGCTGGTGTCAGACCCCACAGATTGAGGGCTCAGCCCCACAGGACTGCCCCCCGGGTGCCAATCCCAAGCAGGGTCCCCAGGTTACCTACAACTTCTGTCTGACGTGGCTACAAAGCAGAGGCTCCCACGACCTCCTCCTTGGGTTCAGTCCATTTGCTAGAGCAGCTCACGGAACTCAGGGAAACACTCGCCTACATTTATCAGTTTATTAAAGGATGTGGTAAAGGAAACAGATGAACAGCCAGAGTACGTAGGGCGAGGCCTGGGAGGGTCTGAGCACCGGCGCCTCTGTCCCGTGGACTGGGGTGCCACCCTCCCGGTGTGGATGTGCTCAGCCCCTGGACCCTGTCCTGTTGGGGTTTTCTGAGCCTTCATGTGGGCGTGATCCATCGTTAACTCCACTCGCGGCCCCTCTCCCCTCTCTGGAGGATGGTGGGGGGCAGGAGAAGGGCTGAGAATCGGAAGCTTCTCCTCCTGGCCTCGTCTCTCCGGTGACCAACCCCACCAGGAGCCCCCGGAGAGTCGCCTCAATAAACAAAACATGCTCCCAGTGTTCTTATCATTTAGGAAATTACAAGGGTTCAGGGGCTCTGTGACAGGAGCTGGGGCGGAGAAAACATGTATTTTCTAGTATCTCACAGTAAGGAGCATAAGACTATGAGTTATCTGCCATTTCTTTCCCTGTATCCCCTTCTTTCCTAAGTCATAGAACTCCCACATTGTACCCGGGCCCATGGCTGCGTGAAGGACGCAGAATTCCCAGCGTCCTTTGCAGCCGGGCAGTGGCCACAGAGCCCAGTCAAGTGGACAGAGCTCCAGTGGACGGGGTAGCTGCCCCTCCTGAGGCACGGCCTGCAAGGGGAGTCGGGGCTCAGGCTGTCACTCCCTCCCTCCTCCCCTGGGGCGGGCTGGAAGCGGCCCGGTGGACCCGGTGGTGGGCGTTTTCCCAACAAGCAGATACGGCAGGGCGGTGCCCGGAGGCCGTGGAGAGCACGGGAGGGAAGACGCCGAATCCCCACCGTCACGGAAGGGACCCTCCAGCAGCCCGTTACATGGAGACAGTGAACTTGCCCCTCCCTTTTTATAATGTTTAAATGCATTTGTCCTCACCGAGTTGACAGAAGGGTTCAAGGCAGTTTAGAAAAATAATACAATTAAAATAGGCGTGGGTGAATCAGGGCAGAGAAGTGCAATAGGAAGGAAGACGAGCAGGAACGCGGCTGGCATGGACACTGCCTGCAGGGAAACTCTATCCGCTTCTAAAGCTGGAGCACAGTTTAGGCAGGGCTTTCCAGCTGCCGAGAGTGGGAGGAAACCTGATCGGTGACCTAATTCGTGGTGTCTGTGTGACAGAAACAAGCTTGTGTTTCTGGAGAAGAGAACGAAATTCATCTTATGAGTCCTCCTAAAACACATTTTACAATGTGATGACCGCTGTCTTACACGATTTTACACAGGGTGGTGATGAAATAAAATTCATATTTTAAGGCAAGACAAGAAAAAATTAAACATAAACTTCTTCTCTGGCCTTTGGCCTCCTCCCTCCCCACTAGTGTGCCTGGGCGTCTGCATTGGGTGTAACCTGACCTCCCCAATGGCAGAAATATCTGCTCAGCCATAGAAATCCATTTTCCTCCTTCTGGCGACAGCCATGGAACTCCTTAGAAGGTAACATTCCTTTCCTTATCCTCTAAGAGGTTACGATGACCCACCACTCACCTTGTACGTGCAGACATCTTTGGTGGACTTTACGGACGAGGCCATATATCATTTCCCTTAAAGATAGTGATTGGTGCAGAACAGACTGGTCAGACGACCTGGGGAGATACTGGGCTGCACCTAAAAGAAGTTCTTAGCTCAAATACTTACGTATGACCTTATTAACGTCACTAGCTGTATTACTTGTATTCTGCCTGTTTTACAAGATTATTGTCTCTTGCGTTACCAAACCCGATAAAAATAATGGTGACCAGGTGACCTAAAACAATTGTCAAACACATAGTTCTGTAAGATCAGTGATTGTAATACTGTAACTCTAGATATGGGAAGAAGCTACAAGAGGGAACCATTTCCTGGACCATAACAGACTAGGAGGACAGGCGGCCCAGAGGCTTTGGGCTACTGTTAACAGGGCCCAGTCCAGTAACAGCACATTGAGTGGCCCATCAAGGAAATCCTCGCCTGACCTGGGAATGAGCATTCCTAGTGCCATGGGACAAATTGGTCATGAAATGCCTCCCAAACCTTGGTCAAAATTAAGACAAAAAGGAGGGGGCTGTGACATAAAGAATGTTGCCCACCATCCAGTCCTACAAGAGTGAAGTCATCAACCACCACAGTCGCTGACCTACAGGACACGCTGAAGGGAATTCAGGGCGAAGATCAGGGCGAGGCACTTTGTGCTCGGGGAGAACTGGCAGAACTGACCCTCAGCGAGTTTGACATCTTCAGGAGAAAATTTTTATGAACCTGGATTCTCGCCTCTTCCCACACTTAGAAAAGCACTGAAACCATTAAGGTATCTGTCCCTCGTGAATAGCAGTAACCTCCTACCAAGCCATGTGCTTGGCTGCACGTAGCCCTTCGTCAGAATCACACATAGGCTGCCCTCCCCCTTCACCTCTTCAGGACAGGCCTCAGAGTTTTCTGAGAAACCGTCTCCCGGGTTATAATCCTCAGGTTGGCTCAAATTAAATTTTCTGTTTCTTTCTCAGATTGACTATTGATTAACTTTTCATCGACAGCAGTAAGCTTCAGACAGTTGTTCTCAGGACCTTCCGCAAGGTGAGCTGAGGACACGTCCAACCACAGCCACTACGACGCCTGCAGGGCAGCTGGGGTGGGGGCACCGCTGCTGCAGCCACAGGGCTCGGTGGGCGGGGGGCTGGCATTGCCCGCTGTTCACACTGCCGCTCTCGGCTCTCCGCTGGTCGGACTTGAAGAGGTGGAACTCACCGGAGGCCAAGCCTTGCATTTATTCAGGAAAATGTTTCCGACGTGGTAAAATCGGGGCCGGTGGGGATGTTCAGGATCAAAACATGGTCACAGGATTGCTCCACATAATAAAGGAAAGAGCATCCGAAGGGAGGAGGCCCCACGGGGCTGGGGGGTGTGATGAGGGGGGCATGCTGTGTAAGCTCCTTCCCCTCCTCCCCTCCAGAGGACACGGTCCCAGAGACGAGATGGTTCTGTGCTCGAGGGGACACGGAGAGGACACGTGGAGCGGCCAGGCCTCTGCTTTCTGTTTCATATAGTAGATATGATCTGGTGATAAGTGCTTGGAGAAAACCACAGCAGTAAGGCATGGGGAGTGCTGTCTGGGGGGAGAGTGGGTGGTGCGCTGCTATTTTATACAGGGCGCTCAAGAAGGCCCTTCTGATAAAGTGGGATTTGAGCAAAGACCTGCAGGGAGAGGGAATGAGGTGGGACCCGCATGGCGAGTCCTAAAAACGGCCATGATTTTTGGAGCTGCTTCCACCAAGTAACGGGGTTGCTTCTCTATCCCTTGAATTGGGCAGGTCTTGCGGCTTGCTTTGACCAGTAGGATGTGGCAGATGTGATGCTGTGCCTGGTCCAAGCTTCAGCCTCAAGAAGACACACAGCTTCCGCGCTTGAACCAGCCTCGTGGAGGGTGAGAGACATGGGCCCAGTGTTGCTGGGCCCCAGAGCACAGCTGCCCAAGTAGCCGGGAACTGACCACAGACTCGCGGGTGAGAATCTGAGGAGACCAGCCCCAGCACTGACCACTGAATCGTGGGATAAATATGACTGCTGTTTCCAGCCTTGCAGTGGCAGGGTGGTTTCTCGTGCAGCAAAAGCTAACTGATACAGACAGCTTTAAGAAGTGAAATCTCTGAGTCAATGTTTCAGTGCAGGTTAGACTACAGGACTCAGGCAGAGAAGGAAGGGCTAGACTATAGGAGGCTGTAGTAAAGCTATACGTTTTTGGAGCATCCAAAATATCAACCACTAGGGAAAAAGTCAAGTCAATATTCTCAATGCTGCCCATCCCAATATCTTCATTTTATATTACAAATATTTTTATATCATCCTTTTTATATCCTCTAATGATTTGCAGGTCACATTACCCACCTATACACATAATCTAAATAAATTAATATATTGCCCTCACTGTAATATAGATGAGAAATAAAAGAAAGGGATTTTAAGTAAAATATTATGTGCTTCAGTACATAGAGGTGGGAGAGCTGGGGTTCTGCTCAGGCTCTGGCAACTAACCTGAATTCAGATTGCTCTCACGGTAGAACCAGGGGGATCAACTGCAAAGTGGGTGAGGCCTGATCAGGGCCTGTGCGTTTACAAAAGGCTCCAAAATTATAAAATTGTGGTAAAGTACACATAACATAAAACTTAACCATCTTAACCGCTTTCAAGTGTACAGGTCAGTGGCATTACGTATGGTCACGTTGCCGTGCAACCGTCACCAGCATCATCTTCAGAACTTCTTCATCTTGCAAAACTGAAACTCTCCCAGCAGAGACTTTAATGTTAATGGCAAGTGAGGTGATTCATGGAGCTGAGCTGTCACTCACCGCCAGAAGGAAAAAGATGCACACTGTTCACCTGTAAATCTGTGCCTGGTCTCTACACAGTACACAACAGTTCAGAGCTGTGAGGGCATCAGATCCCCCAGGTTATGGGCTCAGTCCCGCAAGTCTGCCCACCCCCCAACTTCAGATGCCAGTTGCCAGTTGAAGCCAGGTTGTCACGTGTGCTTCTGACCCACCAGCTGTAGATCAGAGGTTCCCACGACCCCCTCCTCAGGTTTGATTAACTTGCTAGAGCAGCTTGCTAGAGCAGAACTCAGAGGAACACTTTACTTACTAGATCGTAGGCTTACGATAAGAGGATGTGACTCAGGAGCAGCCCGATGGAAGAGACGCACCGGGGAGGGCATGGGAAAGGGTCCCGAGCTTCCACGCCCCTCCCCCCACCCCACCCTCCTCTCCCAGTCTCCACGCCTTCCCAGCCTGGGTGCTCTCTGAACCCGCTCCTTCGGGGTTTCTATGGAGGATTCCTTACGCGGGCGTGATTGGCTACATCACGGGCCCCTGGTGACCGATTCCACCTCCAGCCCTGCTCCCCTCCCGGAAGGTCAGGGGCTGGGACCCACGTTCCAGGCCTCTGATCACGCGGTGGCTCCGCTGGCATCCAGCCCCATCCTTGGGTGGTTTCCCAGAGTCACCTCATCGACCTAAGGAAAGACACCTTCATCCCTCTCAGCACAGGAGATTCCAAGGGTTTCAGGAGCCCTGTGCCGGGAGCAGTGGACAAAGAGCAAATACGTCTTTCTTATGGGCCGAACTCCAAGGCAGGGCATGGCCTTTGGGAGACGCTGGGGAGGGAACATGTGCGTCTCACGGGTCGGGGGACAGACGCTCGCTGACCCCAGATCTCTTCCCTTTGGAGCTTCTCTTCAAAGTGCAGGACTATTTTAGCGGTGGCTCTGTCACTTTGGGCCCTGCGGGTCCGGGGCCCTGAGGCGCCTTCTCTGCTCCCTCTGGTGGCCCTGCCCGGCCGGGTCCTGGGAGCTGGACCATCGCTCCTGATGCCCCACCTGGAGGGAGAGCCAGCAGCTTCTCCAAGGTGCACCCGGGTGCCTGCATTTTAGGCTCCCGGCTCGGGCCTCGGCAGCGTAGGGTGGAGAAGACCCCCAGGCTGCCTGCCGTGGGGAGGCCGCCCAGCAGGGCGAAAGGCCCCATGCCCCTGACCCAGCACTGCTGGGCACCCTGGAGGGCAGGCCCGTTTCTTGCTCCCTGCTGCCCCCCAGGCCCAGCTCCCAAGCACATGGCAGGAGGGCGCTGAGCTGGGCACACAAAGGCCCGAGCCCCCGGCCTCGCAGCCCCTTCCGCTCCTGGGTCTCCGTGATGTCCCCACAGAAGCCCACAAGGGTCGTGTGAGTGAAGCGCAGAGCCGGCCTCTGCTGAGCAGGGCAGTCTGGGCTGGGGATGCAGCGCCGGCCCTGGATTATCCGAGAGCCGCGGGGGGATCCCTGAGGGCCCTAGACAAGGCTTCATCGTCATTAGAGACCAAATTGCATTCCTTGGAATTCTACTGTTTCACATGGAAATGCGATATTATGACTTTAGTACCAAACACCAGACCATCCATAGGGCGGTGAACTCTTACCTGGAGCCCTGGGTTAATCAGAGTGAGGCCCTTCATCCACTCACTGTCGTGTGTTTGAAAGACACAGACCGATGGAATGGAGAGACTGGCCTTAGAACAGAGTCTGAAGCCCGGCTCTGCCTCTCGAGGCGTGGCCTTGACCTTTGGGAGTTTCCTCATCCATGAAAGGGGGTCCGCGGGCCATACAGAAAGCACAGGGGCCCAGAGCGCATGCCTGGAAATCTTATGCCCTGCCGCCCGCACCCCCTGCAGCCCGGCTGTGGGACCTGCAGGGACTCCCGGGAGGTCTCTCTGCCCTCGTGAGCCACCTGCCCACCTGGCCTGAAGGTCCAGGGCTCCGTTGTCCTGGAAACAGCCCTCACTTGAGGCCTGGTGGGATAGGAGTTGGCAGGGCCTTGGGGTGGGATCTCCGAGGCCCCAGCAGGACAGGACTGAGCTCCAGGCACCCCGGCTGCCTCCCGCTCCCCACCCCCACCCCACACCCCACTCTCCCAGCGGGTTTCCTGGGACCACCTCCCAGACAAGCTCATCTCCAAGTCTCTTCCCGGCGGGAATCCAAGGACGAACCAACAGTCCCCTGAGGAATCTGGGGTGTGAGAGGCAAAAATACCCTCCCTAGTATAGCACAGTGACGTGGCTAAGAGGCGTCGGGAGATCGCAAGGAAGGAGGCCGAGGACCCGTGCCTGACACTCCCCAGGGGCAACAGTTCCCAAGCAGAGGCCGAAGGAGGCCGTGCAGAGGGAGACTGTGTGGGACCCGGTGGGCAGGAGGCCGGGGGCTCTGAAGGCACAGCTGAGCAGCACTGCAGGGCAGGTGGGCTCATTGTGGGAAGAGGCTGAGGGCCCTAAACTCCAGTCACTTTGCAGGGTTAGTCTGGGGGGGGGGAGGGCAGGGCTTGGCCAGCCCGTCACCAGGGCCCCTGCCCAGCAGGTCTGCCCACCGGCCCTGACACTGGGTGGGCATGGAGGGCAGGAGGGAAGGGGGTGGCGCCAGGGCTGCTGCCACCAAACTGAAGGCCATTTGGGGAAGACAAGGACTGGCTGGGAGCAAGTGTGGATGCCGTGGTGGCAGAGTGACAGCAGGAATCTGGAACAGACAGGAGGAAAGGTGCAGGCAGGGTCAGGCCTTCCTAGTGCCCCAAACATCCCCCAGTGGGCCATTCGGGTGCCTGGACTCACCCGTCAGAACTTTAATGGTAACAATAAACTTAGTAGCAGCAAACACCTCCTGGGCTCCCCGTTCGTGTGCTGAGGGCTTCACAAGGACCTTCCTGTCGTCCTCCGACCTGTGAGGCAGTACTCATACTATCCCCACGTTACAGACGAGAAAACTGAGGTTCACAGCTTTCCTAAAATCAGCCTGCTGTGAAATGTTAATCCCCTGCCTTAGTCAGATTAGAATGCCATAACAAAGCGCCTCGCACGGAGCAGCTTAAACAGCAGAAGTTTATTTTCTCACGGTTCTGGAGGCTGGAAGTTCCCAGATCAAGGTGCCTGCAGGGTTGGTTTCTGGCGAAGCTATTCTTCCTGGCTTGTAGATGGCCACCCGCTCACTGGGTCATCACAGGGCCGCGGCTACTCGTTAGGACACCAGTCCTAGCCGGGCCCCCCTCCATGACCTTAGTTAATCTTTATTGCCTCCTTATAGGCCCTGTTTCCAAATACAGGCACACTGGAGGTTAGGGCTTCAACGTGTGAATTTTGAAGCCACAGCTGAGCCCATAATATCCCCTAACACTGAATGGAACTGTATCATTTGCAAACGTCTTTTGTGTCTGCGTATCTTATATTTCCATCCAAAAACTACAGTTTGGGCAGAGCAGCTCTTCGCAAAAGCTACTCACTGCTTGGAATCTGGCCAGGGCTCTGGACACCCAGCGCTCTGGGCACCTGTAAACACCAGTGAGAGGGGAAGCGAAGGGGCAAACTGGGCACGAGGCAGCTTGCAGGACTGGTGCACGCTGCCTGCCACCTGCCGAGGCCCCAGAGAACGGGCCCCGCATCCTGGCATGGCAGCCGTCCTTTGGAGCTTGGCTGCAGCTGCCCCTTTGCAAGAGGGCTACATTCTCTCGTGCTTTCTCTACTACGGAGGTCAACTGTAAGCTGCCATTTATCATTATGCTTTGGCTGGTTTATTTTCCTCGTAGTAAAGTTAAGAATAAAATGAAATGTTTCTTGTGCCCATGATTATACTGAACCAAGACAGCCACAAAATTTACAGAACCCAGGGCAAGAGTACAAATGGGGGCCCACAGCCATATTTGCATTCATAGGAATTGCAAATAAAACAAACAAGTTGTAAAAGGGGGGTCATTCTAATTTCTGGCCTTGACAAATGTACCTCCATAGCAACTTGGGAGGCCACTGGACTTCCCAGTGGCCCTGTGGGAAGGGATAGCCCGTGTTCCTGGACCCGTTTCTTCTTTGGATTGCTGATCTGGGCACATCAGCAGAAGGGGCTTGGAGCCAGTGGGAATTCCTGGGTCCCAGGTAGCTGGAGCAGGTCTAGAAAGTTGAGAGCAGGACTCCTGGCTACAGGTGACATGACCCCTGTTCCATGGGGAGGGCAGGAGGGGCCAAAGGATGGCTGGCCCTCTGAAGTCCAGGTGCCTGGGGAGTTCCAAAACCAGACATGGGTCAAGAAGGCCACATGCTCCTGAAAAACAGAGTGCACGTGTGTCTGGGACTCTGGAGAACTCTGTTTCACACGCAAAGTTGTCTTTGGTTGAAATAATATAGTGCAGTATTTACTGAGTCTTGCTAAATATCTGGCCTTCATCTGCACTTGATGGTCCCTCCCCTGCCTGGGACTTCCCTCCGTGGGACCACATTCTGGCTGTGACCCTGAGCAGGGTCCCAGCAAACCCTGCAGGTGAGCTTTGCCTGAGACCCCCTGCAAAATCTCATCCCTCCTCCCACCTTGGCTAGAGCAGGCCAACGGTCAAAAGACAGTTTTGAGTCCATCGGGGAAAGCTGAACCGCTGGGTATTATTAACTTTGTCAGGTGTGATGCTGGTATTATGGAAATGTTTCAGAAAACAGGCCTTATCGATTAGATAAAGACTCAAGTATTTACAGGTGAAATATGTCTGCTGGATGCTTTAAAATTACTGCAGGAGAAAAAAAAGGTGTGTGCGGAGCCAGGGATTTAGATGAAAAAAAAAAAAAGCACGATGCAGCGCATGCCCGCAGCCGGCATGAGGGGTGTGGGGCCATTTCACTGCCCCGGGCCGCCCGAGCGTTTCCGGGACGACACCGACGGGGGAAGACGGGCCCTCACGCCCCTCCTCCGGGCCTACCCGCGGCCCTGCAGCCGCCAAGGCAGAGAACTGTCCCAGGGCGGTTCTTGTCGCAAGAATCCGGGGGAGCCCACCCTGCAGCCCGGGGAAAGGGGGAGGCGATCTGCGCGACCCAACCGGCCCTTCCCCCGCCGGTCCCCCCAGCTACGCCCCAGGGCCTGTCCCGCCCCCGAGCCCCCGCCCAGAGTCCCGGAGGGGCCCGGGGAGCGCGGACGCCGGGTTTGGGGGCGGGGACTCCGGGCCCGGGGGCGGGGATTCCGGTTTTAGGGGGCGGGGACTCCGAGCCCGGGGGCGGGGCGGGGACTACGGGTTTTAGGGCGGGCTTTGGGAGAAGGCCGCCGTCCAGCCTCCTCCGTGGCCCTTGCGGCCTCGCTGCTCCTCCAGCCGCGTCGCTTCCCGCCGCCGCCCGGGGGTATCCGGTGAGTGCGGCTCTGCGCCCGGTGGGCCCGGGGTGGGGTGCGCGGAGGGGGCGGCCCGGGGCTCCGAGGGCCCGGGGCCGGGTGCGCGGAGGGGGCGGCCCGGGGCTCCGAGGGCCCGGAGCCGGGTGGAGCAGAACGTACGCGGAAGAGGAGGCAGGACTGGGGGAGCAGGGGGCGGTCCGCGCGGCCGGGGTCAGGAGAGCGGGACGGGACACCCCTCGGCCCGGAGCGTGGGGGCCTGTCGCTCGGTAGCTCTGGGGCCCGCGCCCGCAACACCCGGCGTCGGCGCCGCCTGGCCCGCTCCCCTCCCCCACCAGTGATGGGAAAGCACGCAGGTGGGTCCAGCACTGCCTGCCTTTAACGGCCCTTCCAGGTGATTCTGCTGCGGTGTAGTTAAAACCGCTGACTTAAAACGGCAGAGCCTCTGAGGGTTTGTGCTGGGGGTGGGGGACAGGCCCCGTGTCCTGTGATGCAGATGCATTACTCCCCTGTGTCTTCACGACCCTAAGGAGGCACAGAAATTTAACTTTTCCAAGGACACACGTATAGGAGGGGAGGAGCTGTGGGGGGGTGAGGCGCGTGGGGGGTGAGGCGCGCGTGGGGGTGAGGCGGGGGGGGTGAGGCGCGCGTGGGGGGGTGAGGCATGTGGGAGTGAGGTGCGTAGGGGGGGGTGAGGCGCGTGTCGGGTGGTGAGGCGGGGGTGGGGGTGAGGCGCGCGTGGGGGGTGAGGCGCATGGGGGGTGAGGCGGGGGTGGGGGGTGAGGCGCGTGTGTGGGGGTGAGGCGGGGGTGGGGGGTGAGGCGCGTGTGGGGGGGTGAGGCGCGCGTGGGGGGTGAGGCGCGCGGGGGGGGTGAGGCGCGCGTGGGGGGTGAGGCATGTGGGAGTGAGGTGCGTGGGGGGGGTGAGGCGCGTGTCGGGTGGTGAGGCGGGGGTGGGGGTGAGGCGCGCGTGGGGGGTGAGGCGCGCGGGGGGTGAGGCGCGCGTGGGGGGGTGAGGCGCGCGGGGGGTGAGGCGCCCGTGGGGGTGTGAGGCGCGCGTGGGGGTGTGAGGCGCGCGTGGGGGTGTGAGGCGCGTGGGGGGTGAGGCGCGCGTGGGGGTGTGAGGCGCGCGTGGGGGTGAGGCGCGCGTGGGGGTGTGAGGCGCGTGGGGGTGAGGCGCGCGTGGGGGTGTGAGGCGCGTGGGGGGTGAGGCGCGCGTGGGGGTGTGAGGCGCGTGGGGGGTGAGGCGCGCGTGGGGGGTGAGGCGTGTGGGAGTGAGGCGCGCGTGGGGGGTGAGGCGTGTGGGAGTGAGGCGCGCGTGGGGGGTGAGGCGTGTGGGAGTGAGGTGCGCGTGGGGGGTGAGGCGCGTGTGGGGAGTGAGGCGCGTGTGAGGGGTGAGGCGGGGGAGGGGGGGTGAGGCGCGCGTGGGGGGTGAGGTGTGTGGGGGGGTGAGGTTCCTGTTGGGGAGTGAGGCGGGGGTGGGGGGCGAGGCGGGGGTGGGTGGGGCTGGGTGGAGTGGGTGCTGGGCTTGGGGGTCCTGCTGGAGCCCGGCTGCTCACCGCTGGCCTGGCTCGGGCGGCACGCAGAGAGGGGCCGGTGGCTGCTGAGCGCAGAGGGACGGGTCTCTGTGGTTGTGTCCTGAAGGGTGGGGGAGAAGTGGACTGAGAGCTGGGGGGTAACTTGAGGTCAGGGGAGCTTGTTTTTGAGGCAAGTCCTGGAGCAGGTTCCTTTCCCAGCAGACGACCCTGCAGAGGTTGAGGGGAGGAACCGAGGTGAGGAGACCTTGCAGGTGGGCGTCCTTGAGCAGCCGAGGTGGGCCTGGGGCAGGGGGCTGCCTCTCTGGCCCTCTCCGCCCTGGTCGGGGTCAGCGGGGCAGTAATGGTCGGGCCGTCCTGGGGTCTGGTGAAGATTAAGGAGGTAAAGAATCGCCCCACGTGTCATGGGCGTGGGGTGGTTAGTTTTGGAGAGATGAGGGGTACGGCCCTGAGGCCCTGGGCCCACAGCCCTGTTCTGCTCAGCGTCCTCCCTCCTGTGGGTTCCACGTAGAATGCAGAGTGGGGACCCGAGGTCCCGCCGGCGGGTTTGGAGCACGGGCGGCGCTCGGTGGGGCAGGTCTGGACCCCTCCTCCCCCTCCGCTACTGCCTCTGTTCCATGGCCTGACCTGGCATCCTGGCTCAGATTACCAGCATCGCCAAGAGTGTGGCAGGAATTTAAAGGAAGGGGTTGGGCTTAGAGGGTCGAGGGCCAGAAGGCCACGGTGTGGGGGGAAGTGGGTTCCAACCCTTATGAAGGACCAGGGCTTGGGCCCCCAGTGAGGGCAGCCCCTGCGGGTGGGCGGGCCAGCGGGCGTCCCTGGGCTGGTTGGCAGGAAGTGCAGGGCAGGTGGGAATAAGTAACTCCCAGCCTTGTTAAGTGGTTTGCTGCCTCTTTGAGCCAAGCAAAGCCTGTCCCGGCCCCAGTTCTGCAGGCTGGAGACGAGGGGCTCCCCTGTGCCTCCATTCATTGTGCCCTGGGCACCCCTTTTCTGCCCAGCACCTCCTCTGCTGCCCACAGTGTGCCCCTGCCCCTGGGGAGGGGCTGCGTGACAGGTAGCCACGTGCCCCTGCTGGGTTCTTGCCTCTGCTCTTCCTGAAGCTATATATCCTCTGGGAAAAAAGTTTACCAGCAGCTGGGTGCAGTAAGCCCCCCACCTCATTCCTCGCCTGAAACTGTCTGGGGTCAGCTATCGGGGATGACAAGAGAAGACATAAAGACATATCTACTGAAGAGAGGGGTGGAAAGGTGTATACATTTTATATTAAAAAACATCCAGGATCTAGAACATTGATTTAAAAAAAAATACAGTGTGAGAAAGAGAGTGAGTATGAATGTGAGAGCGTGTGTTTATGTGTACATTGTGTATATATGTGTATGTGTACATTGTGTATATATATGTATATGTGTACATTGTGTATATATATGTGTATGTATACACTGGAAGGATATGCGTATGAGTACATTGTGTATATGGTGTATATATATATATGTGTGTACATGGTGTATATATATGTGTATGTGTACACTGTGTACATTGGAAGGATATGTGTATGTGTACACTGTACATTGGAAGGATATGTGTATGTGTACACTGTGTGTATGTGTGTGTGTACATTCAAAGGATATGTGTGTGTGTACACTGTGTATATACATGTGTATGTGTGCATTGGAAGGATATACACTAGACTTAGCATTAGTGATCTTGGAGCAGTAACATTGTTGAGGACTTAAACTTATTTATACCTTTTTGTATTGTGTAAATCTTATTTCTCATGAACACATTACTTGTGTAATAAAAGCAATCAAATTTTTATTTTGGAAAGGAAAGTAAGTTGGATGGTCCCTCAAGCGTAGAACAGGTGAATGGATTGTGGCATATTCACGCGGTTGCTTTCTATACAACAATAAAATGAAACAGATTCAGCAACGTGGCTGCATCTCAGAAATGTAATGTCCAGTGAAAGAAACAAGACATGAAAAGAGTAAATGGAGTGTGATCTTTTTTTTTTTTTTTTTTTTTTTATGGCTGTGTTGGGTCTTTGTTTTCCGTGCGAGGGCTTTCTGTAGTTGCGGCAAGTGGGGGCCACTCTTCATCGCAGTGCACAGGCCTCTCATTATCGCGGCCTCTCTTGTTGTGGAGCACAGGCTCCAGACGCGCAGGCTCAGTAGTTGTGGCTCACGGGCGTAGTTGCTCCGTGGCATCTTCCCAGACCAGGGCTCGAACCCGTGCCCCCTGCATTGGCAGGCAGATTCTCAACCACTGCGCCACCAGGGAAGCCCTGGAGTGTGATCTTATTGATCTAAATTGCAAAGTGAGCGAAACACTACTATGGGATCCCCTGCTTACCCATGGGGGATACATCCCAAGAGTGGATGCCTGAAACCACGGTTGTGCTGAACCCTGCATATACTCTGCTTCTTCCTGTACATACATACCTGTGATGAAGTGTAATTTATAAATTAGGCACAGCATGACTACGCTTGTGCCTTGGGGCCATTATTAAGTAAAATAAGGGTGACTTGAACACAAGCGCTGCGATACCACAGCAGTGGATCTGGTAACCTACAAGGCTAAGTGAGTGACCAACGGGTGAATATGCCAGACAAAGGGATGATTCACGTCCCCAGCAGAACAAAGCTGAACAGTGCGAGCTTTTGTCACACTGCTTAGAACAGCACGCAATTTAGAACTTATTTCTGGAATTTTCCATTACTTTTGGACCATGGTTGACCTCAGGTAACTGAAGTCGTGGATAAGGGAGATGACTGTCAGGAATTCCCTGGCAGTCCAGTGGTTAGGACTCTGCACTTTCACTGCCGAGGGCATGGGATCAATCCCTGGTCGGGGAACTAAGATCCCACAAGTCATGCGTGGCGCAGCCCCCACCCCCCCAAAAAAAAGAGTACAGGGAGAGGACCATCTATTGTTTAGCTCTGTAGTCATAGTTGGTAAAAGTGAAGGAGAAATAGAACAAGCTGTGGTGTGATCGTGTCTGGAGTTAGCACTAATCTGGTGGGGAGTAGGTATTTCAGAGAGTCTGCAGAGGCTGGGAGTGTTCTGCTTCTTGACCTTATTCCACAAATGATTCATACTTTTTATTGAGGTATAAATCACATACCAAAAATTCACCCTTTGAAATGTACAGTTCAGTAGAACAAAACCCATGTCCACAGAGACTTGCATAAGAATGTTCAGAGCAGCATTATTCCTAACAGCCCAAAGTGGAAACAGCCCAGATGTCCATCACCTGAGGAGAGGATAAAGAATATGTGGTCCAGCCACACGATGGAATGTTACTCAGCTGTAAAAAGGAGTGCAGTACTGATTCGTGCAACAACATGGAAGAACCTTGAAAACATTATGCTAAGTGGTATCTTAATGTGGTTTTGATTTGCATTTTCGAAACAACGAATGTTGAGCATCTTTTAATGTGCTTGCTTATTGGCCATTGTGTATCTTCTTTGGAGAAATGTCCATTCAACTCCCTTGCCAATGTTAAAATTGGGTTTATTGTTGAGTTGTAAGTGTTCTTTTTATATTCTGGAGACTAGATCCTAATCAGATATATGATTGGCAAATAACCTCTCTCATTTTGTGGGTTGTCTTTTTACTTTCTTGATAGTGTTCTCTGAAATATAAAACTTTGAAATTTTGATGAAGTCAGTTTTACCTAATTTTTCTTTGGTTGCTTGTACTTTAGATGTCACATCTAAGAAACTGAAGCCTAATCCAAGGTCACTGTGTTTCGCCTATGTTTTCTTCTATGTGTTTTATAGTTTTAGCTCTTAGGTTAGGTCTCTGACCCATTCTGAGTTAGGTTTTGTATGTGATTTGAGGTAAGGAACCAAATTCGTTCCTGTGCCTGTGGATGTCCTGTCGTCTCAGCACCATTTGTTGAAAAGACTGTTCTTTCCACCTTGAATAGTGTGGGCAACCTTGTTGAAAATCAATTGACTGTAGATGCACGGGTTTATCTACGGACTCCCAATTCTGTTTCATTGATCTGTATTTCTATTCTTACCCCAGTACTACATGGTCTTGATTACTCTAGCTTCATAGTTAAGTTTTGAAATCCTGAAGTGCGTGTTCTCCAACTTTGTTCTTTCTTCCAAGTTTGTTTAGGATTCTGGGTCCCTTGCATTTCCATATGAATTTCAGGATCATCATGTCATTTTCTCCAAAGTAGGCCACTGGAATTTGGACAGGGATTGCACTGAATCTGTAGATCAGTTTGAAGTGCTGCCATCTTAACAGTGTTCACTCTTCCAACACATGAATATGGAATATCTTTCCATTTGTTAGGTTTGTAAAACTTTCTTTCAACAATGTTTTTCAGTTTTCAAGGTAAAAGTTTTAAACTTCTTTTGTGAAATGTGTTCTTAAGTATTTTATGCTTTTTGATACTATTGCAGGCACAACTGTTTTCTTAATTTTTGGATTGTTCATTGCTAGTGTATAGAAATAAAACTTAACTTTTTTGTATCAATTTTGTATCCTGCAACCTTGCTGTACTTGTTGATTAGCTGTAATAGTTGTGTGTGTGTGTATGTGTATGTATTCCTTAGGATTTTCTACATACAAGATCATGCCATTTCTAAATGGAGGTAGTTTTACTTCCTCCTTTCCAACCTGCATGCTTTATATTCACTACTGAAGTCGTCTTACCTTGGACTTTTCTTTATGAGAATATTTTTATTACTAATTCAGTCTCTTGTTATAGGTCTTTTAGTTTAAAAAAATTTTTTTTCTTGAGTTAGTTTGTATGTTACTAAGAATTTGTCCATTTCATCTAGGTTTTCTAATTTGTTGGCATACAGTCGTTCATAGTATTCCCTCATAATTATTTTAAAATTTATAATTTTGGAAGTAATGTTCCCACTTAAGTATTTCAGTCTTTTCTCTTTTTTTCTTGGTCAGCTAAAGGTTTGTCAATTTTTTCAGTCTTTCCAAAGACCCAACCTTTGTATTTGTTGGTTTTCCCTATTGTTTTTCTATTCTTTGTTCCACTTATTACCACTCTAATCTTTATTACTTCCCACTCTGTATTTTTTCAGGGAGGTGGTGGTGATTCTGCTCTTTTTCATGATTTTTCTTAAGGTGAAAGATCATTTATTTGAGCTCTTCTTTTTTAACATTGGTACTTACAGATATAAATTTCCCTCTAAACACTGTCTTCCCAGCATTCCATAAGTTTTGGTATGTTGTATTTTTATTTCTCTCAAATAATTTTCTGATTTCTTTTGTGTGTTCGTCTTTGACCCATCAGTTATTTGAGCATGTTTTTTAATTTGCACATATTTGTAATTTCCCAAATTTTCTTCTGTTATTTGTTTCTAATTTCATTCCATTGTGGCTGGAGAACATACTTTGTATGATTTCAGTCCTTTTAAATTTGAGACTTGTTTTCTCCCCAATGTATGGTCCATTCTGGAGAATGTTCCATGTGTACTTGATAATAATATATATTTTGCTGTTGCTGGGTTGCAGTGCTTTGTTTTCTATGTCTTATGGTTCTTCCTGTTCCTTTATCCTCTGTTACTGCCTTCTGTTGTACTAGATCTCATGTATTTTCTAGTGTGCCCTAACCTTTATCATTGTATTTATATATATGAGATATTTATAAGATATATATATATATTATATATATATAGTTATTTTTTTAGTGGTTGCTCTGAGGGTTACAAGTAGCACTTTAGCTTATAACCTTCTAACTCAAATTAATAGCAACTTAATTTACTAGTATATAAAAATTTTGTTCGTATATAGCTCTGTGCCCACCCTTTTGTGGCCTTACTGTCATACAATTGCATCCTTCTACACTGTGTGCCCATCAACACTGATTTATAACTACTGCATTATGCAGTTGTCTTTAAATCAGATACAAGAAAAGCGTTACTAACAAAAAAATAACGCTTACACTGTTTTTTAAAATATGCCTGTTAGTTACCCTTGCTAATGCTCTTTATTTCTTCATGTGGACAAACAGCTGTCTGGGTCCTTTCATTTCAGCTTCAAAGTCTCCCTTTGGTATTTCCCCTAGGGCAGATGTGCGAGTGACAAATTCTCTCTTTTCATTTATCGGAATCAATTTCACCTTCATTTTTGAAGGATAGTTTTGCTGCCCATAGAACTCTTCAAGCACTTTGAACGTGTTATGGCTTCTTGATTTCTTCTGGCTCCATGATGTCTGATGAGAAAGAGCTGTTACTGAGGATGCCTATACACGATGGGTCATGCTTTCCTTCTTTAGACATGGTTCCTTAAGTGCTTTGAACATATTTTAAATAGCTGATTTAAAGCTTTTGTCTAGTTAGTCTGGACATTTAAAATAAAATAATGTGGCACCTCTGGAAATCAGATTCTCCCCTCTTCTTCTCAGGGTTGCTTGTTATTGCTGCTTATTGTACATGTTGTTTGTTTCATGACTTGTCGGAACTAATTCTTTAGTCTGTTTTCTCTGTTGTATGTGGCACTGAAGCCTCTGCTTGGTGATTGGTGGAGATTTCTTTGAATGCCATGCCTGGTGCCGATGGGTCTCTCAGTCCTTGCCAAAGGGGCCCTGTGTGCATGTCGGGGCATCCCTTGAACCCTCACTCGGGTAGTTGGTAGCCCTGCCTTTGCCTTCACTTCCTGCTTGTACTGAGCCTCTAGATCAGCCAGAGGTGAGAGCTTGGGTCTCCTCGGGTATTTCCTGAGCATGTGCACAGCCCAATGCCAGTGGCCTTCTAGTGTCCTGGGATTGTATGGGACCTTTTCAAAACCCACGTAGGCATCTCATTCCCCAGCTTTTCCTTTTAGGCTTTTTGGCTAGTGTGTTGTTAACCCCAACTATTATCTACTGCCTCAGGCAGCCAAAAAAGGGAAAAGGCTTTTTATACGAAGTGAACCACAAGTCAGGTGAAATACAGAGAGTCTGCAGCTGGCATCTTCTAGTGAGCTACCTGATGTCCAATAGTGACAGTTCTTTGGGAACGAGGCTTTGAAAAAGCTCTGGCCCATTCTGATCTTTCCAGGCAGTTGGTTTTTAAGGCTGCTGCAGAGCTGGAGAGCAGCGGATGGGACTAAGGCAAGTTAAAACATGACAAACATCGTGGGCATCACTCTGTGGCTGTTTGTGCTGAGATTCAGCATTTTTTCTTGAAGAAATGTGTTGCTGCAAGCCTTTGATTAATATCCATAGTTCTCAAAAAGAAGATTCTGACAGTTTTTGTCAGTTCTCTTGTTGCTTTTATGGAGGAAAGAATTTTCAGAAGTCCTAACACCTCCAGTTTTGCTGACTGCAGTTCATATGTATTTAACGTTCACTTCTGTATGTACTTTTTCCCCAAACATGTGCATATTAAATTAAAGACTGTTGTAAATCCGGGTTGCAGGAGGCCATGTGGAGCAGGCTCCAAGGGAAGGGCTGTGGATTAGCCAGAATGATGCAGCCTCTGCTGGACAGAAGGGCGTGAAAACCTACAGACCGTCAGCCCCATGGGGGTCAGGAACTCTGCCCTACAACCCCTGTTGCTTTATGTCTCCCAGATTAAGGCTGCCAGGGGCTCAGCTGTACTCAGATGGACGGGACGGAGACCCGACAGCGGAGGCCAGAGGAGCTGGGCCTGCTGCACGGCCTCAGCACAGGAAGACTCCCTGAAGCCTCGGAAGATGGACTGCTGAGTGTCCCTGAGAGCCAAAGGGTGGCCCCTAAACCCCTGGGGCCTGAGCTCAGCAGGGAGACCACCTTGTCCATTGGCCTCCAGGTGACAGTGCCCTTCCTGTTTGCAGGCCTGGGACTGTCTGGGGCAGGCATCCTTTTGAACTATTTCCAGGTAAGAGGGGACTAAATGGGGATGGTCGGGGTGGGGTACTGTCTAATGTCAGCCTGGGGAGTAGGCAGGTACACATTGTGTCCAGCCTGGGGACAAGGGGCAAGACCTTCTCTTCTCAAATACCATTTTTCTATAATTTTGGCAAGATTCTTTTAGTTACTGATGTCAGAGACTAACTTTAGCCCAGGTTAAGCTTTAAGAGACAGTTATTAGCTCATACAATTGAAATATCTGAGGGGCTGGATTTCAGACCTGGCATGATCCAAGTGCTTAAATGGTATCAGGTTACTGGCTCTTTATCTGTCAGCTCCGTTTCATTTTCAGGCAAGATTCTGTACTTAGAGGGGAGGGTGGCCCTTGGCAGTCAATCCTTTGTAAGTGTGCTCTTAAAAAAAAAAAGCTTTCCGCGTCCCTCGCTGCGGGTGTTGGGGCAGAGTGGCGCAGTCCGCTCGGAGGGTTCTAGGCCAGCGGCTTCATTGCGGGCCCCACCGCCGCCGACCCCACTCCTCATTGGAGAGGAGATGGAGGGCCGGAACAGCGCCGTTGCCGCCAGCGTGCGCAGGGCCCTTTTCATCGGGTCCTGCATTTACTTCGACTGCAAGAGGCAGAGTGACCCCAACTTCAAGAACAGGCTGCGAGAACAAAGAAAGAAACAGAAGCTTTCCAAGGAGAGAGCTGCACTTTCCAAGTTACCTGACCTTAAAGATGCTGAAGCCGTTCAGAAATTCTTCCTCAAAGAAATACAGCTTGGTTGAAGAGTTACTAGCTCAAGGTGAATATGAGAAGGGTGTGGACCATCTGACAAACGCAATTGCTGTGTGTGGACAGCCACAGCAGTGACTGCAAGTGTTGCAGCAAACTCTTCCACCACCAGTGTTCCAGAGGCTTCTGACTAAGCTCCCAACAATTAGAGGATTGGAAGTGCTCAGAGCTTGGCTGAAGATGATGTGGAATGAGAAACAAATATCACCATAACCATCTCAATTAAAAAATATTTTAAAAATCTTTAAAAAAAAAGATGAAGAAGAAGAGAGAGACTTCTTGGTCAATATCCACATCAGTCTGCAAAAATTGACCCTGCTGTCAAGTGTCCACTCCTGTTCCAATTAGTGCTTCCTGAGGGATGACATTCTCTGCTCGGCAGCTTGACTTCTCTTGTCGTCACCCTGTGAGGGGAGGTAAGCCCCTTGATTTACACTCTAACAGAGCCCCATAGCGTGAGGAACTGGGAGTTACCCATCAGACAACAAAGCTACCAGTGTACCATCCCTTTCTTGTTCTTTGAGTATCAAAAGCCCCATTCCTCCATCAGCATGATCGGCAGAAGTCCTCCCTGGAAGAGCGTGGTACCTAAGAATACTTGAAGCCATTAGTGGCCAGGTCATCGCTGTTGGTTGTCAAGGAGCTGAGAACACAGACTGTCTGGAATGGTGAGCCGGGAGGGGCGGCAGCCTCTGACCCTCTTGCTGCAGGCGCTCCGTGCCCGGGGAACTTGGGCCTGCCCCGCACTGATTTGGAACCAGTTGGGGTTTGAGTCCCAGTCTGCCACTTAGCTGTAAGGCTCGTGCTTTAAAATTTTTAAGACCAACACTTAAAAATCAAGAGATGTCACATAAAAATTCAAGTTCCTGTTTTCCCTTGAAAATCTGGCAACTCTTCCAACATTGGACCCACATTCCCTCACAGCCACAGTTAGTGGTCACTGCCCTCTCGGTGTCCACGGTCCCCACCGTCCCTCGGTCTGCACCCACTTCACTCTGCTACCTGCCTGCCCCTCCGCTGCCACCTGGGGTCCTCAGTGACCCTTCCAGCCCGTGCAGTCCGGTTCCTCATAGCGTCACAGCACTGGTGACGGCCAGCTGCCCTCCCAGGTTCCTCCCGGACCTGCTCAGGCCCCAGCGTGGCTATGTGTCACGCCAGAGTCCCTGCCCTGGTGTGACTCATCCCCAGGCCCCCGTTTGGCCTCTGTGATCCCCAGACCCCTCAGCCCTCTCCTTCCTCCAGTGACCTGGTGCCCTGCGGCCCCATATCCTTCTTTACCCGGTGGTGAGTCACACCGCTGTAGCCTCCAGAGCACCTTGGGGACTGGCTTCCGCGTCCCAGAAGTTCACATGCCGCAGACGTCCCCCAAGAATTCCCTCTTTCACCTGAAGACCGCCAGCCTCCTCGCCACCCTCCTCGCCACCCTGCTGACTCTGTCTCCCTGAAGTCTGTTCTCTGTGCCGCGATTTTCAAAAAGCCTATTTCATTGTGTGTTCAGTATAACACCACCGAGCATGTATCCCCTGCACACGCACACGTGCTCACTGATACATACGGACACGCGTGTGTAGGCCACGTACATGTGCATATTTATACACACATTGGTTGATATATGTATGTCTGTATATTTACACACAAGTATGTATAAGTCCCCTGCACACACACACTGGTTTATAAGTTGCACTTGGAGTGGCAGGTAACAGAGCACCGTGTGGCTTGGAGCCCAGACTCCAGAGCAGAACCAGCTGGGTTTGCGTCTGACGTTTGTCACTGGCACAGGCCGCCCTGTGTTCCTGGTTTTCTCCTCTTAAACCAGAGCTAAGGGAGAACTGCCCAGGTCGGGCTCCCGGGAGGGCTGTGACACGCAGTGCCGGGGCCTTGGACTTGGGCCTCGCCCATGAGGGTTCGTGGCCGACGTTCTTATTCTCGTCGATACTCCATCACAGGTAGTTCTGTGCTGATGTTTAAGAACTTATACAAAAGCTGCAACTCAGATAAGAATTAGAGATACCTGTTCTAGTGTTTCCTTCCCATGCCTGGGGGCGGGGCCCGGCCAAGCAGCCCCACGATGCAGCTCTCCCCAAGTTTTAAATCTCTGTGCACTTGCCTACTGCCTCTGGGATAAAGCTCCCAAGCTCCTAAAATGCATCCGAACATCCTGGGCTCACCTGGCTGTATCAGGATGGTTGCAGCCACAGGTACCAGAAAACCCGACTTACAGTGGGTTAAGTAAGAAGAAAACACGTCATCTCCCAAAACGAGGTTTCCAGGATAGGGCGATTCCGGGGTTGGAAAGCGGTATCACCACCAGCCAACGATGTGTCCGAGGACCCGGCGTCGTCCCAAATCCTGCTGGTCAGCCCCCACAGGTCAGCTTTGTCCTAGAGGCATGTCGTGTCCAGAGGGAGAGAAGCAGGCCGTGTTCTGGTTCCTCCTCAAGTGCAAGGAAACTTCCCCGGGGACTAGCTCCCCGGCCAGATGGGAGGCACGTCCCACATCGAAGCCACATGTAGGCAGAGGGGCTGGAGCAGCGTGATGAGCGGGCCTAAGTCGTGGTCCGAGGGGTGGGTCCTGCTGCTCCGCGGCCTCACCTGGGCCTCCCCTCCCCAGTCTCCTCTTCCCCCTCCTGGGTCCCTAGGAGCCTTTCCTGGGACGCCGCCCCCGACATCACTTCCCGGGGCGTTGGCCTCTACCTCCTCGGTTGAATGAGACTCCCTGAGCCCAGAGGCTGCACTTTTTTTTTTTTTTTTTAATACCTTTGTTTTTCTGGAAAAGTAAAGCATTCAGGTGCCCGAAAGGTCAGCATGTGCACGGGGACAGGACGTGCTCCCTGCCTGTCCCCAGGCTCTCGCTTCTCCAGGGCAGCCAGGACCTGCACCTTCTCGTCTGCCTCTGTGCATTCCTCTCACCCTTTTACCCACGTGGTGGCACATACAAACTGTTGTGTGTTTTGCTTTTTTCGCTTTACAGTGTATCTCAGAGGTTATTCTTTGTAAATATGTTAAGAGCTTCCTTTTTTAAAAAAAGATTTATTATTTATTTATTTTTATTTTATTTTTGGCTGCGTTGGGTCTTAGTTGCAGCGCACAGGCTTCTCTCTAGTTGTGGTGTGCGGGTTTTCTCTAGTTGTGGCACGCGGGCTCCAGAGGGCGTGGGCTCTCTAGTTGAGGGGCACAAGCTCAGTAGTTGTGGCGTGCGGGCTTAGTTGCTCTGCGGCATGTGGGTTCTTAGTTCCCTGACCAGGGATGGAACCTGCGTCCCCTGCAATGGAAGGCGGATTCTTTACCACTGGACCACCAGGGAAGTCCCAAGAGCTTCCTTTTTTTTAATGGTCGTTCAGTATCCCATCAGGCAGACATACCAGAGTTTATGCACCATTTTTCCTCTGATGTTTGTTTAAGTTTCACAGCTATGTTAGTTTGCTCGGGCTGCTGTAACAAAGTACCACTGATGGGGTGCTTTAAGCAACAGACATTTATTCTCCCGTCCTGGAGGCTGGATGTCTGAGATCCAGGCGTCAGTAGGGCCTCTCTCCTTGGTGTGTAGACAGCCGCCTCCTCCCTGTGTCCTCACGTGGTCGTCCCTGTGTCTGTCTGTGTCCGCGTCTCCTCTGACTATAAGGACCTATTGGATCTGGGCCACCCCCCACCCCAGCTTCCAGCTTTCTGTCTCCAAATACAGTCCCATTCTGAGATGCTGGGGACTGGGGAGGGGCACACAAGTCAGCCCTTAACAACTTAGAGCAGCACTGCTGACAGCGCCACGTTCTTTACACGTCTGGGTGAAGGAGTGGGACGGATTGCTGCAGGTACAGCTGCTGGGTCAAAGGGCATAGGCGTCCGTAACCATGATAGACGTGGGGCTGCTCCCACCTCCCTTAACGGTGTATCTTCAGCCTCTGTGATCTTTCACGACCTGGCAGTGGATCGTACACTGTGCGCTGTGGCCTCTGCTCCAGGGAGTGAGCTGTCCCGGGGCTCGGAGCTTAAGCAGCCCCTGTGGCCCACGGCTGCTGTGGGACAGCAGTCAGCAGAGCTGGGTTTCGGCTTCAGGTGTCGTGATGCTGCAGCCGAGGGGTCCGCGTGCTGAGGCCTTCATCCCTTCCCCTCGGGCATGTCCAGCATGGCAGCTTCATCCAGGTGTGGGGTCGGAGAAGGAGACCGTCTGCTAGCGAGATGGGTCCCAGGAGCAGCGTCTTTGCCGGCTACCGGACGCGTCAAGTCCCTGAGGTCAGCTCACCCTGGGGGTCGTGGTTCAGAGGCCAGGATCCCTGGAGGCCGTCACTGGGACCGCCAGCGGTGTTCACTGTAGTGGGATTTGCATTTCTCATCAGGAGTGAGTGAGGTTGAGTATCTTTGGATATGTCCTTTGTCCATATTTCTGAGGAGTGGTTTTTGTTTCGGTATTGATACTTCGGGGCTCTTTACATTTTAAGGAAGTTGGCCCTTCCATTGTGATACGGATTGTAAATATGTTTCCCATTTTTCCATTTATCTTTTGACATTGGTTTTGGTGGGTTTTTGCTGTGCGTGTACAGTTTTCTGTAGTTAGATTAATACACTCTCTTTCAAGGGTCCGAGCCTGCGTCCTCCTCAGCGACAGCGGCTGCCCCTCATGCAGCTGCCCTGCCCCCCAGGCCCCTGCAGGCCACACAGGCCACAGGTCAGAGGGCGCCTCTCGGGAAGGAGGAAGCCCCACTCTGTCGTGCGTCTGCGCTCTGCATTGCGCGCAGCGAGAGTTCAGGCTGGCCGTCTGCAGACACTGAGCTGGTCTGCAGAGGGGCCGGAAGCCCTGGGCCCCGAGTGCGGGTGGGCGTAAGGGGAGGGAGGGAGGGTCCTGCAGGGGTCACGCCTTAGCAAAGACACGGGGTGGCCTGGAGAGGCTGGGAGGGCAAGCGGGCGGCTAGAGGGCCGAGGCGGGGGGTGAGAGCTGAGGGAAGAAGCTGAGGCTGGGCTGGGTGACACAGGGGTGAGGTAAGCCTGTCCATCACCTCCTGCCCCGGGGTGGGGGGCGGCCGAGCACACAGCACTGGCCGTGTTGAGCGCTCACGTGCGCTCACAGCCAGGGAGGGCCTTCGGGGCAGCGCTGGGCGCAGGGTGAGCCGGCTGGGGTGGGCGCCCGAGCCTGCTGCCCGCTGCCCCCTGGATATGAAGGGCTCCTTACCCTCAGGCACGGAGTGGAGGCCGCTCGGGGCCCCCGCTCCCCCCATGCCACAGCCACGCACGGCCTTGCACCCCATTGACCCTGGACGCCCTGATACCACACGAGACCCGGTGCTGACCGGGGACCTCCAGGGAGTGGGCTCTTGACGGGACACAGAACTTACGGGGGCCCCTTGGTGGCCAGTAAAGGCGATTGAGGGGCCGGTGTGGGTGTGCCTCCCCCCAGGGCGAGTCCGCGTTCGCCAGTACCTGCGGCAGTGCTGACGCCAGGGGCTCCTCTTGCTGCCTTGGAACTGAGCAGGAGCTGCGGGAGGGCCGCTGTGCCCCTCGGCTTAGTGCCGGCCTCGGGGGTGGGGCAGGGGGGTGGCTGTCCCCATGAGAAGTGGAAGGACGAGGGTCCCAGCAGGCCTGTGGCCTTAGTGTAGGCAGACACATCTGTCGCCCTGTGTGTTTGGAGTGTCCGGGAGGCGGGGTTCCCAGAGTTCCTTCCCTAAACGAGACGGCCCTTAGGCAGTGGCCCAGGCGTCTAAAAGGCACAGAGCCAGGCGGCCGGTGCTGAGGCGCTGCCTGGAGGTCGGGCACCTGTGCTGACCGCTGGGTGGCTCAGGTCCTGCACCAGGAACATCCGGTCAGGACGGGAGGGTGGTGACCTCCGCCGAGCGCCACCGTGACACCCACGAAGTGCACAGACCCCACTGGGCCCACCCAGTTGATCTTGCGGGCTCCCAGGAGCCCAGGTTTGGGGGTCACCTCCTCTGGTCTGTGGCATCTGACTCAGGACAGGGAGGCCGCCCCCTGCGGGTGGGAGGTGCCAGGGGCCCAGGGTTGGCTCCCCGCCCCAAATTGAGGCTGCCCTCCTTGGTCGCCGTGCCTCCCAAGGCCCACGGGCAGCCGGGCTGCGAGGGTCCCAGCAGGTCTGCGAGGGCCCCCTTCCCAGGAGAGCAGGGTGTGTACCTGCGGCGTGGCTCAGCTGGTGGGTGGCGCAGGCCGGGGGAAGTTTCTGGCGTCAGCTTAAAGCCCTCAGTGGTCCAGGGGCCCCGGAGGCTCTTGAGGGTTCTCTTCAGCGGAGGCGTCTCCGGGGCCCGGTGGGGGTGCCTGCCGGCTCCTTGCAGCCTCTTGTCGGAGGGGCCCGTTCAAGGCAGGCTGCTCGGCAAGTGTGGCCTAAATGGGCAGGAGGAAACTTTGCACGTGAAGACGGTCACCTCCAGAATCCACAAAGCCCGCACAGGTGCTGGGCTGTGTTCGCACATCAGGATGGGCTGCTCCCAGTGAGCAGAGGGTCTTAGGGGTCTGAGCGAGGGGAGGCTCGCCCTGCGAGGGCCGTGGCGGCCCATCCTCTTTGGGGGGGGGCTCCTTTGTGAGTGTTTGGGTGTCTCAGGGAAGGTGTCCCGTGAGTCTGTGGAGGGGCGCCCATCGTGTAGCGCCAGCCCCGCAGAAGGTGCAGCAAAGGCCCGACCTGCAGAGAGCCTGCGGCGGCAGGTCCGCCTGGGAGAAGCGAAGGTCGGCACGCCGAGAGTGTTGAAGTGGGCGCTGAGCGGAGCGTGCTAGCCGGATCTGCAGGGCACAGCGTTTACCGGCTGCCGCCTGGGTGCGGTCAGTGTCCCGACGAGATAGGTGTTGGGTGTGGGGCCCACAGCACGGGGCCCCAGCTTTACGGCTGCGGTCACCACTGCGAGGCGGTTTGTCTCTGCCAGGTTTAAGAACAGAGCTGGGCGGTCAAGTGGAGAGCAGCGGGTACCCCCTTCCCTCAGTAGGCCTCGCGAGACCAGGTTCAACCCCGAGGGCCAGTCTCAACGTGGTGGCCTGCGTTGGGCCGCATTAACTATTTTAACCGGGGAGGGCAGTGCCATGGGGTCCCCTTTCGTCAGCCAATTTGTAAGTCAGGCTGGCAGCAGGGGTGCCTGATACGGTCTGTTCACCGTCGTTCCGGCCTCGGGGAGGTGGTGACCCCGGGGCGGCTCGCGCACAAGCCGGCCAGCGGGGCTCCGTCCCCGGCGGCCTTCACCATGTCGGGAGCTGGTCAGTCAGCAGAAAGCAGCTGGTGAGGCTGCCGGGCGTGCGCCGTGAGGGGCGGGCCGTCCTGTTCGTGACGCCAGCTGCAGTGACGGCCTCCTCTTGAGGGACCTGCACCTGGACAGGTGAGCGCAGAGTTCATCAGCCCCGCGCACCAGGCCCGGGGGAGGGCGTGCCTCCCACGTGGGGCCCTCAGGGCTGTGCCCAGGAGCGCCACCTGCCAGAGGCTGTGCTGGCGGGCGTTGTAGGGACACGTACCGGTTCCCGTGGGGCTGTGACTGACTCGTTTGCGTTCCGTGGGCTCCTCGGGGGCCGGGGCGGCGGCAGTGGGGCTGCCCCAGGCCCTGCTGGCTTTACCAGGTGTCCAGGCAGCAAATCATAGGAGTAATGTGGGCCCTACACGGCTCAACTCGTGGAAGGCTGGTGGGTCTCTTTCTGTCTGCTTCTATAATGCTGCTTGTTTGTTCGTCCACACAGCACACGCGTGGGCCACGGGCCAGCGCTGTGCCGGATGCCGCGGTGGACAGGGTGCCGGGCCTGCTCTTGGCCGTCACGGCCGAGCAGGGAGCGACAGGGGCGTGAGTCGGGGTTAGGCAGCGGCAAGGGCTACGGGGAAACGAAGGGGCAGAGCTGGCTGACAGCTGGAGCAGCCTTGAGGGGGATGCCGGGAAGGCGTCCCTGAGGAGGGGGCTCTGGGTTGAGGCCTGCGTGGCGAGGGGGCTAGTCGGCCGGGGCGGGGGCACTCGGTCCCACGTGGTCACCAGCAGGTGCATCTGCCGGCCGAGTTGGAAGCAAAAATGAAGACGACCTTTCCTGTTGCTGAGGACATAACTGCCTTGATCTCTGGGACCTCAACAGGATGGGGGGATTCAGGCCTTTAAGAGTGACCGTTGCGCTCAGAACCAGCCCAGGCTCAAGGTGACCCGCGAGAGGGCGGGAGGCCGTTGGGAAGGTGTGCTCCTGGGAAAAAAGCTGTTCCCACCGAGGACCCCGAGACGGACATGAGGACCGGCCGTGCGCCCGCCCTCCGCAGCCCCTCCTAACTGTCCCGCAAGTTGAGGGGTTGGGGGGGTTCTGACGCCGCAGCTCTGGGTGCGCAGGGGCTGGGCTCCCGTGTCCGGAGCGCCTGGTGGTTCTGAGCAGCGTGAGCTGAGACCCTTCTGGTGGGGCGGCGGGAGGTGGTCACAGGCCCGGGGAGGGCAGGGACTCTTCAAGGTCACCCAGAGCCACCTGGCATCTGACCCAGATTACTCCCGAGGCCCAGCACAGCCCCAGAATCCAGCTCAGGCCCTTGGAGACTTTCCACTATGCTACTGAGCTCCTGTGAAAGTCACATTTCCAATCTCCTCGATTGTGAGCCAGTGAGCTGTGTTGACATATTTTGTTCTCAAGTTGCATGGGAAAGTAGTCTTCCGCACACGATGGCATCTTTTATTTGTTTTTGGTGACAGTTTATTTTTTGATGGTTATAAAAGCAAATAATCACAATAGATATACAGAAAGTTATGAAATAAAGGTCACTTAGGATCCCACCACCTAAAAGTACCCACTTTTAGCATTTTGGTATATAACCTACTGAATTGTTCACTGCTTGTGTGTGTGTGTGTACTTATTTCTCATTACTTTTTAAACAAAAATGAGAAACATTTTTGTAATGATTTATAACCTGCTGAATTAGGGATCTTTCCCATATGTAATCATGCAAGCTGTTATCTATTTCCACATCTTCTGTCCTGATGAGAGTTCAGGGACCCACTGTGTATGATTTTATGTTGTATTATGACATTCGACTGCATTTAAAACTGTAAAGAGATCACAGGAGGTGCTGAAGCCAGGAGAAAGAAATCGCTAGTTGGGGGGCCGGTCCAGCTGCAGGCCTGGGGACTGGGGCAACCAGCGTCCAGAGTGGGCCCGCTGAGAGGGGTCTGTCTTAAACGAGCTAGCAGACTTAGGCGCGTCAACTTCTGCCACACTTTCCTTAGAAATGTGCTGTTTCTCTCAGCCTCCTGCTGGTTCAGACTCCTGTGTGAACAAATGGACCCTCACCTCAGAGGCGGGCAGCAGCGGGGGCAGTGGGCACTGGAGTCGGGGGTCGAGGTCCTGGCCCCGCCTGTGAGGCTGACTGGGGGGTGGTCATGTGCAAACCCTCGCGGGGCCGTCAGCTTCTCATTTGCAAAACCGGGACCTTTGCTTCCTGGTGCGTGGCCCGGGGGTGCCTTGAGAGTCTGGTGATGGACAGAATGTGACGTGTGTGCACGTGAAAGGGCACGGGGGGTTGGCTGTGGCCTGAAAGCTCAGGGAGAGTCTGGGGTGCGCAGGGAGGTTAGGAGTTGCTGCATTATCTGAGAAGGTCCCCTTTGCTCCTGCTCTGCGGCAAACCGCGCCTGACTCTGTGGCTGGCGGGAAGCCCGCTGTCAGTTTGATCTCAGATCTTTTATTTGGACGCCACTCAGCGAGCAGCTGGTGGGACACACAGTCCAGGACCGTCCCCTCCTGTGACAGGACGGCTGCTGCTGGCTGCTCACGGGGCCGCAGCCAGAACACACCCTAGCTTCTCCTCGGTGGGGTGGCGGGGTCCCGAGCGCCCGCATCTCCGGAGGTGGGCGGTGGAAGCCGTCAGGACCCCAGGATCGGGGCCCAGAACTGGACGGGGGCAGCGTCTCCTGCACTCACACACAAGGGGCCGACGGACCCCAGCCCTCGCTGGGAAGTGGGGCTCCTTCTGTCTGGCTCCTTGGAGGGGCTTCATGAGAAAGTGAAGGGGGCGAGGAAAGATGCAGTGAAACATCGTGGGCGCGAGGGAAACGGCCGTCAGGGTCTGGCTGGAGTTGGCGAGGAGGGAATCGGGCTTGGCCAGCCCGGTGGGACCTAGGGTGCTGAGGGCTGGACTCCAAGCTGAGGGCTGGGCTTGGGCGTGGGGTGGACTGTCCGAAGGAGGGGAACTGGCCGAGGTGCACAAGAGGTGTGAGCGAGCATCCAGCCCTCGGCTCTGGGCTCCTGCTGGCTCTGGCCTTGACCCTGCTCAGCCCGCCCTCAGGCCTGGACGCTGTGCCCGGCACCTGTGGCATGCACAGTGGACACACTCATTTATTCCACGTAGAGACCCCCTCTCCTTGGGGTCGGGGTCGGGACGGCAGCTCAAGGCTGGTCTAACCTCTGTCGGCACGAGCCTGGGCCCCTAAGAAGCACCTTAGAAGTCTCTGTCCTTTGAGAGACAGCAGGGCTGCATTCTTTCTGTGAACACAGCCTCCTCCTGTGGCCGTGAGCCCCTCGACACCTAGGTCAAGTGGCCGCAGGGCACAGCTTCTTTCTTGAGGGCCTGCAGGCGTCTCGACCTTGAGGGGTGACAGTCCTCAGGGGCTCAGACCTGGCCCGAGGAGCAGGTGCCTCAGGCTGAGATGTCCCCAGGCCCCGTGCGGCCTCACCAAGGCCAGGCCTCACGTGGCTCCGGCTCTCTGGTCCAGCCCGAGCCAGCGCGGGCCGGACAGCTGGACGCTGTCAAGGTCGCTCCAGGGGACAGGGAGCCTCCTCGTGGGAGGCCAGCCGAGGGAGGTCCCACCGGGCATGGCAGCCACTCTCGGAGGAGAACCTGATCTTCGGGGAGTGGACAGCAGGAGTGGCCGAGCCCTGAGCGAGGCTGAGTCACCCGGCCTTTGTTTGTCACCGTTGGCTCTGGCCCTCGGCCGAGGGGCAGTGGATACTGTCCACAGCACAGGGCGCCTGGCAGCTCTGCCCGGGTGGACTCCTTAGGAGACACATCCTGGTGTGGGCGGAGTCCAGTGTTGGGGGCGCCCAGGCTTGGACATCCAGGGAATGCGTCACCGGCCTGGCCATGGTGGTCACCCAGCTGGACCTGGAGCTCCGCTTTCAGGGCTCGAAGCTGCGAGGCTTCCGCTGTGAGCTCACCCGCTGCCCCCGCGGGGGCCTCCCCGAGACCACCTTCACCATCGTGGGCCAGGTCGTGGTGCCCGTTGTGCTGTCTGGCCTCGGCATGGTGACGGCCGGCCTGCTGATGAACACCGTCCAAGTGCGTACGGTGAGGCGAGGGGCAGCATGGGCCCTGGGCTGGGGGACCAGGCATCACACACAGGACAGGCCCCTGGGTCGGGCAGGGGGCCGGGCTCGGAGGGCTGGCAGGAGAGTCCTCCTGGGACCTCAGTGTCTGAGAGTCACAGAGGCTTCTGACGACCCTCCACCGTCAGCCTGCATGAGACTCCTCAGCCTGGGAGCTCGAACCACTCTCCTTCCAGCAAACGCAGAGCCATTAGGCAGGGCCTGGGGGGCCTCGAGTCCTGTCCGCCGGTCCCTCCCCACCCGAGGGGCTCAGGCATCCTGCCTCAGTCTTTCCACCTGCAAACCAGGCAGCGTCGTGAGGTTGGTGTGCTGGCCCGAGCGAGGGTGCCGGGCACCGCTCCTCCAGCCCCAGAATCTCCGGAGGGGGGGTCTCAGCGGGAGGACAGGGTCCTGAGTGCGGCGGGGGTCCAGGCGCACAAGGGGATGCAGACGTGGGGGTCTCCATCAGGAGAGGTGTTTGCTGGGAGGCCCAGGGGGTCTGTTTATGCCCTGGGTCGGCTCTGGGAGCCGTGTTTGGGTCACTTATGGAGTTAGTGTGTTCTCGAGCCGCTGGGGCCTGTACGTGAGCATGCGGGGGGAGGGGCCGTCACCTCTCACATCCCGCCGTGCCCCTGTCTCTGAGCTGGAGGGGGCAGCCGACACCCACCCGGGTACCCGGCTCTGAATGAGGTTCTCGGGGCGGCCTCTGGCCGCCCTGCCCACTGGACAGGGCACTTCCTCGCGTGCTGCCAGCTGGAGACCCGGATTCTTGTCTGCTGCTTCCCCTGGAGTTGCCCCAGGGTCTGTCACCCTCCCTGGGCCTTGCGGACACTGGGAGAGTCCACCCTGAATCTCCCTCCTTGACCTTCCCCAGCACCTTGCGTGGAGCATGGCCTCGTGTCCCCGACCTGCCCACCCATGACCCTTTCTGTGGGGCCTCGGGGCCGAGAACAGGCGGCCGAGAGCTCGGCAGAGTCCTGGAGGTTTGGTGGGGCCCTGCGGGGAGAGGGGGTCATGCCTGACCATCAGCGGAGGTGCCCCGGGGCCGGGTCAGGAGGGTGTCCAGCTGGAGAGTGCAGCGCCCTTCCGGACTGCGTGCGGGTTCCGTCTGGGAGGTGGGCCCAGAGCAGACGTGGGGGAGGCTGTCTGCAGGTCTGGCCTTGAGCCGTCAGCTTCGGGGGGGCCAGCGACTGGGAGGATGGAACAACTCTGGGCGTCACAGCCCTTTCCTCGTCCCCACTTTGCAGACAGGGTGCGGGAGGGTCAAGGGCCCTCCGTTTACTGGGTTCCGGTGCTCACCACCTCCCTGCTCACCCCTCCCGGCAGTGCAGGAGGCAGCCTTGGGGCTCCCAGAGGGAAGCCCACATCACGGGGGCTCCTGGCTCCAGCGGTGCCCAGGCTGGTGCCTGCCCGGAGCCATTCACACCGGGCCTCGGGGCTCCCGAGCCCGCAGTGAGGTAGACCACCTGGCCCGACAGCCGCGCCTCGTGGGCGGTCCCCGGCGCGGCTCTGTGCCTGGCTGGGTGCAGGTTTCGCCTACGCTCTTTGGGGCCGGGAGTCTCTGATTCTGGGCCTGGGGATTGAGGCCCAGTAAGTGGCCAGTGTATCAGTTTCGTGTCTTCAAAAAATTATTTTTCAATTACACAAGTAAGGTGTAAGTATTTCTTTTTATGGAACAAGCATCGCAGAGAGGTTAAGCCCTCTTTGACCACGGTCTCCGTCGCAGTAGGTCCCTTACTATCGAGTCGTGTGTGTCATTCCAGACCTTTTTGGGGTTTACATGCACACGTGGGCACCAGGGACCGTGAAAGCGCATGTGATTACTCTTCCCAGATCAGGGCTGAACCAGACAGGCTGGCTGCTCGGAGCAGCCAAGAGCCGAGCGCCGGGCAGGTGGACAGAGCCACTTGTCATCCAGTCCCTCCTTCGTTTGTTGAGCGAATTTGGTTGAATCCTGAGCGGAAGCTGACCTTCCTGGCGGGCGTGTCTGGTGGCCGTTGGGCCCCCCTGCAGACAACGGGGAGGGGGCGGAAGCAGCAAGGGAGGAGGGGCAGGTCGGAGACTCTGCAGACGCTTTGCTGGACCTCAGAGGTGGCGTTCCCAGGGTGCGTGAGCAGCATTGAACGTCCCGGCGAGGGAGCCCGTGTGTGCAGACCACGGAGGGGGCAAGCGTGTGGGCAGGGGGGCGGCCGCCGAGGGTGAAGGCTTGTTGACTTTGTCCTCGTTCTTTGTTCTAAAACAAACATCACGTTTTGCTTCACTGGGGTCCAGCACAGGCGTGGAGAAAATCGCACAGCCGGTGAGCACGCAGTTTGGTGAGCCATCTCGGGATAGAGGGGTGCGTTAACCCGCCAGACGGAGGGCTCGCAGCCCCTCGGCTCCCCCGCCCCGCCCACTCCTCATGCCCCGATCTGCACTGCCTTTGTGTTGGCGGAACACGAGGACCTGCGTGCCCAGGACTGGAATTAGTGAAGGGTCGTAAGGGGCTGTCCTCCCTGGCTGCTGGGGTCTGAGATGACCCAGAGGTGCTGCTCAAGGCTGCAGGGGAGAGCTGGGGGCTGTAGGCGTGATTGAGAGACCCCCCCCAAGTGCAAGAGCCAGCGCACGGGGCCCATGCAGCAGGGTCAGCGTGGAGCCTTGGGCGGGGGACCTGTGGGACGTCCAGGGCTGTCCACGGCCGGGGGCAGGCGTGAGCCGGGTTGTGGAGCCAGCCGCCGTCAGGGTGCTCTGGGAGTGGGTGACCAAAATCCCTAGCCATTCAGGGTCTCCCTGAAGAGGTCTGCAGGTCAGGCAGCTCCAGCCCTGTTCATCCCTTGGACTTGGTGTCCCCGGGGCCCTGGCCTTCTGTTCTCCTGGCGCCCTCCACCTTTGCTGACTTTGTCCCTGAGTAGCCCCTCGTGGTCGTCTGACCTGATGTGTCTAAAGCCCCTTCCCAGCTCTCCTCGGCCGTGCCTGTGGCCCAGCCCAGGCGACCCCTTGCAGGAGGACGGGACCACCGCCCGCAGGCTCACCTCCTGCCGCCCCTGTGTGGGGTGGGGAGGGGCCTGGGCCTTGGAAGGGAGAGGACTTGGAGAGAAGGGAGAACCGAAGCAGGAGGGGGAGTCAGGGTTAGAGGGCAGGGGGTCATGACCTTGCTGTACTGCTGGCAGAAGCAGATCCGAGTGGACGGGGTGAGTCCAGGGAAGGGTGGGTGGGAGCGTGTGCCGGGGCCTCAGGTTCCTCGCGGGCAGCCTGACCTCCCCCGGCCTGGCTCCGTGTATCCTGGAACAGGGACTTTCTTGGCCGCGGACACGGGATCTTGGCAATGGCTGACCTTGGGTTTTCCTTTGGAAGCGTAACAGTCGTGGGTGAGTCGGTCCCACAGATTCAAGGTTACTCTGGGCGCTGAGATGTCTGTGCCCACGTTGAAGAAGCAGAGATGGTTATTAGACCTTTGCAGCCTTCCTGTCTGGAGAAAGAAAATAAGTCCCTTTCATTTTTGTTTTTTGTTTTTTTGGTTTTTTTTTTTGGCTGTGTTGGGTCTTTATTGCTGTGCGCGGGCTTTCTCTAGTTGCAGCGAGCAGGGGCTAAGTTGTGGCACGTAGGCTTCTCATTGCAGTGGCTTCTCTTGCTGCGGAGCACAGGCTCTGGGCGTGCGGGCTCAGTAGTTGTGGCTCGCGGGTTCTAGAGCGCAGGCTCAGTAGTTGTGGCTCGTGGGCTCTAGAGCGCAGGCTCAGTAGTTGTGGCGCACGGGCTTAGTTGCTCCACGGCATGTGGGATCTTCCCAGACCAGGGCTCGAACCCATGTCCCCTGCATTAGCAGGCGGATTCTTATCCACTGCGCCACCAGGGATGCCTCCAGTCCCTTACGTTTGAAAAATGTTAAAAGGTCAGGAGGGAGATGAGGAGCCCTCAGCAGAGGCCAAGATGGGACAATCAGAGGTCAGCACAGGACAGGATGAGGCCCCGCCAGCCACGTGGAGACAGGGGTGTGCCCGTCACGTAGCGGGGGAGGGGTTCCCACGGGGAGTCACCCCGCACACAGCGGTCTCAGGTGCGGCAGCCAAGTTCAGTGGTGCCGGGAAAGAAGGGGGCTGAGAGAAGGGGGTTTACTTGCGGGGTGGGTACTCGGTCTTGTGTGTTGGTGGGAGGAGGGTGAGAGCGCCAGCCCCTGGGAGGGGGCTTCCCAGGCGGGAGGGGCCTCTGCTGGACAGGACGCAGCACCCCTCTGGCCAGTGACACGTTCCTTCCGCACTTTTCGGAGAGGAAGGCTTGTTAACTCCACCGAAGCTGGGACTGGGTTCTCGACTTCCCAGCTTTGTAGAAAAGGTAAAGGAGAGGGAACCGTAACTGTGAGTCCGGGAAACTTCCTAGATCTCAGGACACCAAGGGGTCTTCAGAGGGCCTGGCCCGCCCCTTTGCTTCCGGGTCTCGTAAGACGCGTTGTGGGGCGGCTCTTTTGATGACCCTCTGGGCCCCCGGGGTAGGGGGACTCTTGTCTTGGGGACAGGGAACCAGACCCCACGCCACCTGCCTCCCAGCTCACAGAGCAGCAGGGTTTCTAGGACCAGCTTCTGTGGAGGGTCACAGACAGCTCAGGCCCAGGGAGGCGAAAGCAGCTAGTCGGATCAGATGGGGTGTGAAAAATTGGTTGGGGTAGGGGCAGTCTAACTGCATGTTAAACAGGTAGGACTAGTTTCCCTTCACAAAGAAACATCTTCGCGTTCTCTTGAAATGTGCTTGTGCTTCCCGTTCCTTCTTTTTACATTTTTACTTGTTTACAAGTGATAGAGACACATTCCATCAGTTTTCACAAATCCAGGGCCCCCACGTGACCTTGGGCCCCACCCATCGGCCTTGGGGCCGGGGAGTCCCTGCCCAGCCCAGATCGTCCTGCCGGCTCGCCCGTGAGAAATCCCACAAGAAATCCCCAACTTTGAAGTTGGGGGCTCATTCCTGTTTCTACAGATGTGCACACAGGACAAAGCAGTTCCCCGTCCGTGGGCACGGGCCCAGACCCGGTCTCCCGGCAGCCAGAGAAGGAAGGGGCTCCCTGGGCCACTGTTCACGGTTGATCATTACTCTGTTTAGTTTAAAGCCATTTAAGAAACTGGGTAGTTTTTTTCATTTTACAGGGAAGGAGGACTTGTCGAAGTATCTCTCGAGCAGTTCCCGAGAGGCACGGTACGTGTGCTTGGACTGACCCCCAGTTCTTTCCCCGCAGCACTGGCCCGTGTTCACGGAGGTGAAGGACCTGCTGACCTTGGTGCCGCCCCTGGTGGGCCTGAAGGGCAACCTGGAGATGACGCTGGCCTCACGCCTCTCCACTGCGGTGAGTGGACGTCTGCACATCTGACCTCCAGGTCTCCCCGTGGAGCTCGTGGGCGGGTGGGTTGGACTCTGAAAATATGACGTCGTTGGGAGTTGTCCTGTCGTGTGGCTCTACCTGGTCACTCCTCCTGGCCATCACTCTGCTCTTCGGCCGGAGGCTGGGCTGCAGATGAGGCCCAGATGTCAGGGGCGCTGTGTCCTTGTGTCCCTTGTTCATGCCGGAGCCTGAGGCTGGTTCCACACACGACCCAGAAGCAGTGGCGAATGTCCTAGGATCCTCGTCTCCAGGGTGTCCTCCTCTGGGCACTCTGTCACAGTTCCCAGCTTTGCTACTCTCCTCACCCTCCCACGGCATGGAAATCCCTTTTCTTCTGTTATGGGGATGGTCTCCTTTCTCTGTGAAAACGTCCTGATGCGCTGTGTTCTAGACACCGAGAGGTGGGCGATGCAGCTGGGGTGCTGGGGGGGTCCCTGGAGCCCGAGGCTGGAGAGAGAGGTGAGGGGTGGCCAGCTGAACAGCAGCCCCCAGAGATGTCCACGTCCTAACCCGTGGAGACTGAACGCTCCCTTACGTGGAGGTGTTTGCACATGATTAAGTTAAGGCCTTTGCGGTAGGAGATAATCCTGGATTGTCCAGGGGACCCGGTGTTGTCACAAGGGTCCTTACCAAGGGGAGGCGGGGTTGGAGGGAAATGTCAGACAGAAGAAGGAAGCAGAGTCGGGGGAGCAGATGCTTGCCGCCACCTGCAAAGATGAAGGAAGGGCCGTGAGCCAGGTGTAGCTCTACCTGCTGGAAACGGAAAGAAACAGCTGCCCCCCTGCATAGACCTTCTGCAGACTCCTGACCTCCAGAACTGAAAGAGAAGATGTTTGCATCATTTTCAGCCACTGAGTTTGTGGTAATTTGTCACAGCAAAGGCCGGACCGGGCAGTCTTGTGGGCCATTGAAATGTCTTAAGTGGCAGGTGACATGGTGCCCGTGTGTGTGCACATACATGTGTGCACACACATAAGTGTGATTAAATGGGTCGGTGAGAGGGAAGAAATGTTGATGGTAATCCCTGCCGTGGTGGCATTTCAGGTTACATTTGTTTAATATAAATTTATTTTATTTATTTAGGCTGCGTTGGGTCTTCGTTGCGGTGCGCGGGCTTCTTATTGCAGTGGCTTCTCTTGTTGCGGAGCACGGGCTCTAGGCACGCGGGCTTCAGTAGTTGTGGCACGCGAGCTCAGTAGTTGTGGCTCACGGGCTGTAGAGCACAGGCTCAGTAGTTGTGGCACACAGGCTTAGCTGCTCCGTGGCATGTGGGATCTTCCCAAACCAGGGCTCGAACCCGTGTCCCCTGCATTGGCAGGTGGCTTCTTAACCACTGTGCCTTGGGTTACATTTTTATTTCATGGTGCTTAACTGCATATTAAACACTGCTGTGCTGTGATTGTGTCTTACAGTTATAATTTTTTTTTAATGCATAAAATGTGGAGGGGAGAAAAGAATGATTGGAACAATTCATCATCACAGCCTGTTTGAGGAGAACAGCCCCATTATCAGTGCAATAGAACCTTTAAAAGCATTCAAGGGCTTCCCTGGTGGCGCAGTGGTTAAGAGTCCACCTGCCAATGTAGGGGACATGGGTTCGAACCCTGGTCCGGGAAGATCCCACATGCCGCGGAGCATCTAAGCCCATGCGCCACAACTACTGAGCCTGTGCTCTAGAGCCCACAAGCCACAACTACTGAAGCCCGCGCGCCTAGAGCCTGTGCTCCACAGCAAAGAGAAGCCACTGCAATGAGGAACCCGCGCGCAACGAAGAGTAGCCCCCACTCGTCGCAACTGGAGAAAGCCCGCGCAGCAATGAAGACCCAACTCAGCCGAAAATAAATAAATAAATAAAATATATTTATAAAAAAAAAAAAGAAGCTTTCAACACCCAACACTGTATTAATGTGTAAATCAATGCAACAAAAACTCACAAATTTTAAGTGTACGGGTCAGTGACTTTTGACAAATATACACACTGACATAACTCCTATCCCAATCGAGATACAGAGCCTGCCACCCACAGTCCATCCCGGAAACCCCTGATCCACTTCCAATCTCTGTAGATTAGTTCTGCCTTCAAGACCCACTCATGATGTAAAAAATATTCTTAGTGCAACTTGAAATAGAAGAATATTTTATTTATATTGTTCTGGGTGTTTTAGCTGGTGTAATGTGCCAAGAAAAGGAAATAAGACCCTTAAATAAATAAGAGGGAGAAAAACTTATTATTTGCTATTGATATGCTTATCTTCTTGGAAAACTAAGCAAATCAACTAGAAAAGTTTGAAAACTAATCTCAGTAAAGTGATCTGGTTTCAAAATATCTAGATGAAATTTAAAATAGACATTAACATACATGTGCAACTACATACTTCTGCACACACCATAATTGGTCATTACAAAATACAATTGAATTGTAAAATTGAATTGAAAAAATTGGAGAGAGATACCTTTCAAACAACGAACAAATTTTTTTTAGTTGTACATATATATACATTCTTATTTTATATGTATATTCTTTTCCATTATGGTTTATCATAGGATGTTGAATATAGTTCCCTGTGCTGTACGGTAGGACCTTGTTCTTTATCCATCCTATATATAAAAGCTTACATCTGCTAACCCCAACCTCCCACTGCACCCCTCCCCCAACCCCTTCCCCCTTGGCAACCAGCAGTCTGTTCTCTGTGAATCTGTTTCTATTTCATAGATTCATGTGTTATATTTTAGATTCCACGTATAAGTGATATCATATGGTATTTGTCTTTCTGTTTCTGACTTACTTCACTGGATCTCTAGTTGCATCATGTTGCTGAAAATGGCATTATTTCATTCTTTGTTATGACTGAGTAATATTCCACTATATATATATGTACCACATCTTCTTTATCTATTCCTCTATCAATGGACATTTAGGTTGCTTCCATGTCTTGGCTATTGTAAATAGTGCAGCAATGAACATTGGGGTGCATGTATCTTTTTGAATTATAGTTTTGTCCAATATATGCCCAGGAGTGGGATTGCTGGATCATATGGTAGCTCTATTTTTAGTTTTCTGAGGAACCTCCGTACTGTTCTCCACAGTGGCTGCACCAATTTACATTCCCACCAACAGTGCAAGAGGGTTCCCTTTTCTCCACACCCTCTCCAGCATTTACTGTTTGTGGATTTTTTGATGATGGCCATTCTGACTGGTGTGAGGTGATACCTCATTGTAGTTTTGATTTCCATTTCTCTAATAATTAGCCATGTTGAGCATCTTTTCATGTGCCTATTGGCCATCTGTATGTCTTCTTTGGAGAAATGTCTTCTTTGGAGAAATGTCTATTTAGGTCTTCTGCCCATTTTTTGATTGGGTTGTTTGTTTTTTGTTGTTGTTGAGTTGTATGAGCTGTTTGTATATTTTGGAAATTAAGCCCTTGGTTGCATCATTTGCAAATATTTTCTCCAATTCTGTAGGTTGTCTTTTCGTTTTGTTTATGGTTTCCTTTGCTGTGCAAAAGCTTGTAAGTTTGATTAGGTTCCATTTCAAACTATGAACAAATTTTAAAACTTTTTCATACTGAAGCCTCAAAAAGAAATGTGTGGGACCCATACAAATAAAATGACAAAACTCCATAAAGGGAAATAGAAATTTGGAGGGAGAGATGGAGTTTCTGATGGGAAAAATCAATGTTGTAAAGTTACCAGTTCTCCCTGTTTTTGTTTATAAAATTAATGCAGTTAATGCCAGAGAGATTTGGGGGAACATTTGACAGTATTATTTTAAAGTTTATCTGGAGGAATGAGTCAGAATAACCATGAAAATATCGGTAGGAAAAACAGAAAGAAGACTAATGGTGAAATTTGATTTCCAGATTTTACAACATAATAAAAAGTTATAGTAAGAAAAATATTTTGCAGCCAGTCTCAATTGATATATCAGAGAACAAAACAGAACATCCAGAAATAAACTCAGATTTATACAAATACAATCTACTGTATGATAATATGACATTTTAAATCAATGAAAAGAGGGTGGATTATTAATAAGTGGTTCTGAGATAATTGGCTAATTCTTTAGAAGTAATTTTTATTTTATGTCATACATAAATGTATATTTTGAATACATGGAGTAATTTAAAGTAAAGCATGATACCAGAAAAACACATCAGTATTTTTAGAATTGGTGACAAGAAATGCTTTTTAAATAGCAGAACAAATGCAGAACTCATAAAGGAGAGACGATGCCTTGTCTCAGTTAAACTGGGAGCTGCGTAATAATTTTAGTTCCCTGGGGCTGTCGTAACAAAGCACCACAGACCGAGTGGCTTAAACAACAGCAATGTATGGCCTCCAAGCTCTGGTTATAAGTCAGAGATGGAGGCTGGGCTGGGCTGGGCTGGCTCCCCCTGAGGGCATAGGGGGCTCTGCTCCAGGCCTTCCCCCAGCTCTGGGTCTGCTGTGATCGCCACTGTTCACTGGCCGGTAGATGCACTGCCCCAACCTCTGTCTTTGTGTTCACGTGGCTCTGCCTGTGTGCACATATGTCCAAATGTCCCCTTTCTATAAGGACAGCAGCCACGTTGGATTAGGTGCCCACCCTACCCCAGCGTGACCTCGTATAAACTAAGTACATCTCCAACCACCCTATTTCCAAATCAAGTCACTTATGAGGTTCTGGGGGTTCGGACTTCAAGTTCTGTTGGGGGGACACAATACCCATACCCATACAGTTTCCTTGCACAAATTAAAAGGGGAATAACCCACAAGGGGAAGAGTTATACAAAATTAACAGAGCATCTGTATCCTCAAGTATCTAAGCAGCTCTTTTACGTCAGCATGAAGACAGACCCTTCAATAGCAACGTGAACAAAGGGTATGAATCAAAATTTCATGTTCAGGGTAAGACTCCACGCTCCCAATGCATGGGGCCCGGGTTTGATCCCTGGTCGGAGAACTCGATCCCATGTGCGTGCCACAACTAATAAGTCTGCAGTGCCGCAACTAAGAGTCCGCATGCCGCAACTAAAAAAAAAAAAATCCCGCATGCCACAACTAAGACCTGGCACAGCCAAAATAAGTAATGAGAGAAATAAAATTTAAAAAAATATATTAAAAATGAAACTGCCAGAAAATTTTATGAAATCTCACCAGCAGTTTTTGAGATATTCAGTTTTTCTGCATCCTCACCAGTATTTGGTATCGTCTAGTTTTTATTTTAGCTGTTTAATAAATATGTAGTGATATCTCATCTTGGTCTTAATTTGCATTTCCCTAATGACTAATAACGGTCATCTTTTCTCATGTGCTTCTTCGCCATCACATACCCCTTTGAGTGAAGCATCTATTCATATCTAATTACATTACTATTTTTACTCTTGAGTTTTGAGAGCTCTTTATAAATTCTATATATGAGTCTTTTGTCATATATGTGGTTTGCAAAAATTTTCTCCCATTCTCTGGCTTGACTTTTCACCCCCCTGAAAAGGTCTTTTAAAATATTTTACTTTAATTTTAGTAAAATACACATAAATTTTACCATCTTAGCTGTTGTTAAGTGTGCATTTCTCCACGTCCTCCTCAGCCTTGTTATTTCCTGGGTTTTTGTTTTGTTTTGTTTTGTTTTTGGGGGGGGTTGTTTGTTTTTTAACTAGTAGCCATCCTAATGGCTGTGATATTGATTTGTATTTCCCTAGTAATTAGTAATACTGAACATCTTTTCATGTGCTTTTTGCCATTTTTAATTTTCTTGGAGAAATGTCTATTCAAGTCCTTTACACATTTTTTAATGGGGTTTATTTATTGGTTGTTGAGCTGTAGGAGTTCTTTATGTATTCTGGAACTTAACCCTTATCAGACATATGATTTGCCAATAGTTTCTCCCTTTCTGTTGGTTTTCTTTTCACTCTGTTGATTGTGTCCTTTGATGCACAAACGTTTTAAATTTTGATGCAGTCCAGTTTATCTTTTTTTATTTTCTTACCTGTGCTTTTTGAGTCATATCCAAGAAATCATAACCAAATACAATGTCATAAGATTTTCCCCTATGTTTTCTTATGAGAAGTGTATAGATTTAGCTCTAATGTTTAGATCTTTGATCCATTTTGAGTTAATTTTTGTATATGGTATTAGGTAAAGTTTCAACTTCATCCTTTTGTACGTGGCTGTCCAGATTTCCCAGCACCATTTGTTGAAAAGACTGTCCTCTCCCCATTGAATTGTCTTGGCATGCTTGTCAAAAATTATTTGACCATATATGCCAGGGTTTATTTCTGGGGTCTCTGTTCTGGTCCGTTGGTCTTTGTGTCTTTATGGCAGTACCACACTGTTTCAAAGCCTGTAGCTTTGAAATACGTTTTAAAATCAGGAAGTATGAGGCCTCCAACTTTGTTCTTTTTTTAAAATTTTTATTGAAATATAGTTGATTTACAATATTGTGTTAGTTTGAGGTATACAGTAAAGTGATTCAGTTATATATATATATATTTATTTTTACATTCTCTACCATTATAGGTTATTACAAGATATTGAGTATAGTTCCCTGTGCTATACAGTAGGTCCTTGTTGGTTATCTATATAGTAGTATGTATATTTTAAGCACAAACTCCTAATTTATCCCTCTCTCCCCCTCCCCTTTGGTAACCATAAGTTTGTTTTCTATGTTTGTGAGTCATTTTCTGTTTTGTAAATAAGTTCATGTATCATTTTTTTTAGTTAGATTCCACATATGAGTGATACCTTGTGATATTTGTCTTTGTCTGTCTGTCTTACTTAGTATGATCATCTTTAGCTCCATCCATGTTGCTGCAAATGGCTTATTTCATTCTTTTTTATGGCTGAGTAATATTTCATTGTATATATGTACTACATCTTCTTTATCCATTCCTCTGTCGATGGACATTTAGGTTGCTTCCGTGTCTTGGCTATTGTAAATAGTGCTGCCATGAACATTGGGGTCCATGTATCTTTTCTAATTATGGTTTTCTCCAGATATATGCCCAGGAGTGGGATTACTGGATCATATGGTAGCTCTATTTTTAGGTTTTTAAGGAACCTCCATACTGTTCTTCATAGTGGTTGTACCAATTTACATTCCCACCAACAGTGTAGAAGCATTCCCTTTTCTCCACACCCTCTCCAGCATTTATTATTTGTAGACTTTTTAATGGTGGCCATTCTGACTGGTGTGAGGTGATACCTCATTGTAGTTTTGATTTGCATTTCTCTAATAATTAGCAATGTAGAGCATCTTTTCATGTGTTTGTTGGCCATCTGCATGTCTTCTTTTGAAAAAATGTCTTTTTAGATCTTCTGCCCATTTTTTGATTGCGTTGTTTGTTTTTTTTGATATTGAGCTGTATAAGCTGTTTGTATATTTTAGAGATTAATCCCTTGTCAGTTGCATCATTTGCAAATATTTTCTCCCAGTCTGTAGATGGGCTTATTGTGTTGTTTATGGTTTCCTTTGCTGTGCAAAAGCTTTTAAGTTTAATTAGGTCCCATTTGTTTATTTTTGTTTTTATCTCCATTACTGTAGGAGACGGATCCAAAAAGATAGTGCTGTGATTTATGTCAAAAAGTGTTCTGCCTATACCTTCCTCTAGGAGTTTTATAGTATCCGGTCATACATTTAATCCATTTTGAGTTTATTTTTGTGTTTGGTGTTAGGGAATGTTCCAGTTTCATTCTGTAGCTGTCCAGTTTCCCAGCACAACATATTGAAGAGACTGTCTTTTCTCCACTGTATAGTCTTACCTCCTTTGTCATAGATTAATTGACCATAGGTGCGTGGGTTTATTTCTGGGCTTTCTATCCTGTTCCATTGATCTATATTTCTGTTTTTTGTGCCAGAATCACACTGTTTTGATTACTGTAGCTTTGTGGTATAGTCTCAAGTCAGGGAGCCTGATTCCTCCAGCTCCGTTTTTCTTTCTCAAGATTGCTTTGGCTCTTCGAGGTCTTTTGTGTTTCCATAGAAATTAAAATTTTTTTTGTTCTAGTTCTGTGAAAAATGCAGTTGGTAATTTGATAGAAATTGCATTGAATCTGTACATTGCCTAGGATACTATAGTCATTTTGACAATATTGATTCTTCCAATCCAAGAACATGGTGTATCATTCCGTTTGTCTCATTTTCAATTTCTTACATCAGTGTCTTACACCTTTTGGAGTACAAGTCTTTTGCCTCCTTAGGTAGCTTTATTCCTAGGTATTTTATTCTTTTTGATGCAATGGTAAATGGGATAGTTTCCCTAATTTCTCTTTCTGACCTTTCATTGTTAGTGTATAGAAATGCAACAGATTTTTGTGTATCAATTTCATGTACTGCAATTTTACCAGATTCACTGATGAGCTGTAATAGTTTTCTGGTAGCACCTTTAGGATTATCTGTGTATAGTATCATGTCATCTGTAAACAGCGACAGTTTTACTTTCTCTTTTCCAATTTGGATCCCTTTTATTTCTTTTTCTTCTCTGATTGCCATGGCTAGGACTTCCAAAACTATGTTGAATAAAAGTGGTGAGAGTGGACATCCTTGTCTTGTTCCTGATCTTAGAGGAAATGCTTTTCACTGTTGAGTATGACGTTAGCTGTGGGTTTGTCATATGTGGACTTTATTATGTTGAGGTAGATTCCCTCTGTGCCCACTTTCTGGAGAGTTTTTATCATAAATGGGTGTTGAATTTTGTCAAAAGCTTTCCTGCATCTATTGAGATGATCATATGGTTTTTATTCTTTAGTTTGTTGATGTGGTGTATCACATGATTGATTTGCAGAATTGAAAAATCCTTGCATCCCTGGGATATACCCCACTTGATCACGGTGTATGATCCTTTTAATGTATTGTGGGGTTTTTTTGTTTTATTTTGTTTTTTTAATTTAATTTTTTTAAAATTAATTAATTTGTTTTATTTTATTTTTGGCTGTGTTGGGTCTTCGTTTCTGTGTGAGAGCTTTCTCTAGTTGCGGCAAGCAGGGGCCACTCTTCATCGCGGTGCATGGGCCTCTCACTATCGCGGCCTCTCTTGTTGCGGAGCACAGGCTCCAGATGCGCAGGCTCAGTAGTTGTGGCTCATGGGCCCAGTTGCTCCGTGGCATGTGGGATCTTCCCAGACCAGGGCTCGAACCCATGTCCCCTGCATTGGCAGGCAGATTCTCAACCACTGTGCCACCAGGGAAGCCCTTAATGTATTGTTGAATTCAGATTGCTAGTATTTTGTTGAGGATTTTTGCATCTATGTTCATCAATGATATTGGCTGGTAATTTTCTTTTTTTGTGGTATCTTTGTCTGGTTTTGGTATCAGGGTAATAGTGGCCTCATAGCATGTGGGCTCTTCATTGTGGTGCACAGGCTTCTCTCTAGTTGTGGCACGCAGGCTCCGGAGTGCACGGGCTCAGTAGTTGTGGCGCACAGGTTTAGTTGCCCTGCGGCATGTGGGATCTTAGTTCCCTGACCAGAGATCGAACTGGCGTTCCCTGCATTGCAGGACCAGTTCTTAACCACTGGACCACCAGGGAAGTCCCTTTGTTGGGAGTTTTTAAATCACAGATTCAATTTCAGTACATGTGATTGGTCTGTTCATATTTTCTATTTCTTCCTGGTTCAGCCTTGAGAGATTGTACCTTTCTAAGAATTTGTCCATTTCTTCCAGGTTGTTCATTTTATTGGCATATGGTTGCTTGTAGTAGTCTCTTATGATCCTTTGTATTTCTGTGGTGTCTGTTGTAACTTCTCCTTTTTCATTTCTAATTTTATTGATTTGGGCCCTCTCCCTTTTTTTCTTGATGAGTCTGGCTAATGGTTTATCAATTTTGTTTATCTTTTCAAAGAACCAGCTTTTAGTTTCTTTCATCTTTGGTATTGTTTTCTTCGTTTCTAGTTCATTTATTTCTGCTCTGATCTTTATGACTTCTTTCTTTCCACTAACTTTGGGTTTCGTTTGTTTTTCTTTCTCTAGTTGCTTTAGGTGTAAAGTTAGGTGGTTTGTTTGATATTTTTCTTGTTTCCTGAGGTAAACTTGTATTGCTGTTAACTTCCCTTGATTGGTTGTTTAGTAGCATATTGTTTAGACTCCACGTGTTTGTTTTTTACAGTTTTTTCCTTGTTGTTTATTTCTAATCTCATAGCGTTGTGGTCGGAAAAGATGCTTGATATGATTTCAGTTTTCTTAAATTTACCAAGGCTTGCTTTGTGGCCCAGCATGTGGTAGATCCTGGAGACTCTTCTGCATGCACATGAGAAGAATGTGTATTCTGCTGCTTTTGGATGGAATGCTCTATAAATATCAATTAAGTCCATATGGTCTCATGGGTGATTTAAGGCCTGTGTTTCTTTATTGATTTTCTTTCTGAATGACCTATCCATTGATGAAAGGGGGGTGTTGGGACTTTACTGGTGGCCCAGTGGTTAAGACTCCACGCTCCCAATACAGGGGGCCCAGATTCGATCCCTGGTCAGGAAACCAGATCCCTCATGTGTGTCGCAACTAAGTGTTCGCATGCTGCAACTAAGGAGCCTGTGAGCCACAACTAAGGAGCCCACTTGCCCCAACTAAGGAGCCCACATGCTGCAACTAAGGAGCCCGCTGGCTGCAACTAAGACCTGGCACAACTTAATTAATTAATTAATTAATTTTAAAAGAACAATAGGTATTTTAAAAAAGAAAACATGCTATAAAGAAAAAGAAAGTGGGGTGTTAAAGCCCCCACTATTATTGTGTGACTCTCGATTTCTCCCTTTATGGTTCTTAGTGTTTGCGTTACATATTGAGGTGCTCCTCTGTTGGGTGCGTATCTATTTACAATTGTTATGTCTTCTCCTTGGATTGATCCCTTGATCATTATGTAGTGTCCTTCTTTGGCTCTTATAATAGTCTTTATTTTAAAGTCTATTTTGTCTGATAAGAGTATTGCTATTCCAGCTTTCTTTTGATTTTCATTTGCACGGAATATGTTATTCCATCACCTCACTTTTAGTCTGTATGTGTCCCTAGGTCTGAAGTGGGTCTCTTGTAAACAGCATATATACAGGTGTTGTTTTTGTATCCATTCAGCCATTCTGTGTCTTTTGGTTGGAGCATTTAATCCATTTACATTTAAGGTAATTATCGATATGTATGTTCCTATTGCCATTTTCTTAATTTTTTTGGTTTGTTCTTGTAGGTCTTTTTTCTTCCTTTACTCTCTTTTTCTCTTCTCTTTTGGTTTGATGACCATCTTTAGTGTTCTGTTTGGGTTGTGTTTCCTTTTTTGTGTTTGTATCTATTATAGTTTTTGGGTTTGCTGTTCCCATGAGGTTTTGTTATTGCCGTCTATATACGTACGTGGTTATTTTAAGCTGCTGGTTGCTTTCCTGCCTAGAGAAGTTACTTTAGCATTTGTTGGAAAGCTGGCCTGGGGGTGCTGAATTCTCTTAGCTTTTGCTTGTCCGTAAAGCTTTTGATTTCTCCGTCAAATCTGAATGAGAGTCTTGCTGGATAGAGTATTCTTGGTTGTAGGTTCTTCCCTTTCATCACTTTATATATATATCATGTCACTCCCTTCTGGCCTGCAGAGTTTCTTCTGAGAAATCAGCTGATAACCTTATGGGAGTTCCCTTGTATGTTATTTGTTGTTTTTCCCTTGTTGCTTTTAAAGTTTTTTCTTTGTCTTTAATTTTTGTCAGTTTGATTACTGTGTGTCTTGGTGGCATGTTCCTCCTTGGGTTTATCCTTCTTGGGACTCTCTGCACTTCCTGGACTTGGGTGACTGTTTCCTTTCCCATGTTAGGGAAGTTTTCAGTGATCATCTTTTCAAATCTTTTCTCAGGTCCTTTCTCTCTTCTGCTTCTGGGGCCCCTATAATGCAAATGATGGTGCATTTAATGTTGTCCCAGAGGTCTCTTAGACTCTCTTCGTTTCTTTTCATTCTTTATTCTGCTCCACGGCAGTTATTTCCACCATTCTGTCTTCCAGTTCACTTATCCGTTGTTCTGCCTCAGTTATTCTGCTATAGATTCCTTCTAGTGTATTTTTCATTTCAGTTATTGTATTGTTCATCTCTGTTTGTTTGTTCTTTAGTTCTTCTGGGTTTTTGTTAAACATTTCTAGTATCTTCTCAATCCTTACCTCCATTCTTTTTCTGAGATCCTGGGTCATCTTCACTATCATTATTCTGAATTCTTTTTCCAGAAGGTTGCCAATCTCCACTTCACTTAGTTGACTTTCTGGGGTTTTATCTTGTTGCTTCATCTGGGACATATTCCTCTGCCATTTCATTTTGTCTAACTTTCTGTGATTGTGGTTTCTGTTCTGCAGGCTGCAGGATTATATTCTTTCTGCTTCTGCTTTCTGCCCTCTGGTAGATGAGGCTATCAAAGAGGCTTTTGCAAGCTTCCTGATGGGAAGGACTGGTGGTGGGTGGAGCGGGTCTTGTCCCTCTGGTAGGCAGAGCCATGCTCAGTAAAACTTTAATCTGCTGATGGGTGGGCTATTTTCCCTCCCTGTTAGTTGTTTGGCCTGAGGTGACCCAGCACTGGAGCCTACAGGCTATATTGTGGGGCTAGTGGTGGCCTCCAGGAGGGCTCACGTCAGTGAGTGCTTCCCAGAACTGCTGTTGCCAGTGTCTTTGTCCCTGCAGTGAGCTTCAGCTGCCCTCCCCATCACCTCTGCAGGAGACCCTCCAATACTACCAGGTAGGTCTGGCCCAGTCTCTTAAGGGCTTTTTACCCCTGGGTCCTGGTGCACACAAGACTTTGTGTGTGCCCTCCAAGAACTGAGTTTCTGTTTCACCCTGTCCTGTGGAAGCCCTGCATTCAAACCCTGCTGGCCTTCAAAGCCAGATTCTCTGGGGACTCCTCCTCCCGTTACCGGATCCCCAGGCTGGGAAGCCTGATGTGGGGCTCAGAACTCTCACTCCCATGGGAGAACTTCTGTGATATAATTATTCTCCAGTTTGTGAGTCACCCACCCAGCAGGTATGGGATTTGATTTTATCATGATTGCACCCCTCCTACTGTCTCGTTGTGGCTTCTTCTTTGTCTTTGGATGTAGGGTATCTTTTTTTTTTTTTAGGTTCCAGCATTTTTTAGTCGTTGGTTGTTCAGCAATTAGTTGTGATTTTGGTGTTCTCATAAGAATGGGGTGAGCTGACGTCCTTCTACTCCGCCGTCTTGAACTAATCTCCCAAACAAACTCTTAATATGTCCTGCATAGGTGAGTTGGCACCTTTGGAACAAGGGGCCACTTACACCTATCATTCTAAGAGATCACCAGTCTGTCTTGGAGTCCTTCTTACTTGTGTGTATATCTGTTGTAGATTTTTGGTTTGCGGTTACCATGAGATTTTACTATAGCAGTCTATACATATACATGATTGTTTTAAGTTGCTGATCTGTTAATTTCCAGTACATTTCTGATATCCTGCATTTATACTTTCCTCCTCTCGTGATTTTGGTTTAGATATATACTTGTGTGTGGATGATTTCCTACTTTCACTCTCTGTTTGCCTTTACCAGTGAGCTTTTCCATTCGCGATTTTCTTGTTTCTAGTTGTAGCCTTTTCTTTTCTGCTTAAAGAATTTCCTTTAGCATTTGTTGTAAAGCTGGTTTGGTGGTGCTGAATTCTTTTAGCTTTAGCTTGTCTGTAAAGCTTTTATTTCTCCATTGTATCTGAATAAGACCCTTGCTGGATGGAGTATTCTTGGTTGTAGGTTTTTCCCTTTCATCACTTTAAAGATATCGTGCCACTCCTTTCTGGCCTGCGGAGTTTCTGCTGAAAAATCTGCTGATAACCTTTTGGGGGTTCCTTTGTTATTTGTTGCTTTTCCCTTGTTGCCTTTAATATTTTCTCTTTCTCTTTAATTTTCGTCAGTTTGATTACTATACTATATGTCTTGGCATGTTCTTACTTGGGTTGATCCTGTATGGTACTCTGTGCTTCCTGGACTTGGGTGACTGTTTCCTTTCCCATGTTAGAGAAATTTTAAGCTATTATCTCTTCAAATATCTTCTCAGGCCCTTTCTCTCTCTCATCTTCTTCTGGAACCCCTATAAGTCGAATGTTGGTGCATTTGACATTGTCCCAGAGGTCTCTTAAACTGTCCCTGTTTCTTTTCATTCTTTTTTCTTTATTACGTTCTGAGACAGTGGTTTCCACCACTCTGTCTTCTAGCTCACTTAACCATTCTTCTGCCTCATTTATTCTGCTCTTGATTCCTTCTAGTGTATTTTTCATTTCATTTATTGTATTCTTCAACTCTGGTTGTTCTTTATTTTTTCTAATTCTTTGTTAAAAACTTCTTGTAACTTCTCAGTCAGTGCCTCCATTCTTTCCCTGTGTTCTTGGATCATCTTTATGATCATTACTCAGAGCTCTTTCTTGAGTAGATTGCCCATCTCCACTTCACTTAGTAGTTTTTCTGGGGTTTTATCTTGTTCCTTCGTCTGGAACATATTGCTTTGCCATCTCATTTTGTTTAAGTTTCTATTTGTATTTTTATGTATGTAGTAGCTTAGTTACATTCCTTAACCTTGGAGAAGTGGCCTCTGTAGGGGATGTTCTATGTGTCCCAGCAGTGCTCTCCCCTCTCGTCACCCAAGGGCCAGGGACAAGCTAGTCCCAGGGTGGGTTCTGACCCATGTTTTCAGACTCAGTTCTGTAGGCTTCAGGATCGTAGTTTCCTTCCTTCTGGTGTCTGCCCCCTAGTTGGTAAGCCTGGTCTAGAGGCTTGTGCAGGCTTCCTGGTGGGAGCCTGCCCACTGGTGAGTGGAGTTGGGTCTTGGCCCTCTGGTGGGCAGGGCCATGTCAAGGGGCATGTCTAGAGGTGGCTGTGGGTTCAGAAAGTGTTTAGGCAGCCTGTCTGCTGATGGGTGGGGCTGTGTTCTGCCTGTTGGTTGTTTGGCCTGAGGCGTCCTAGCATTGGGGCCTACAGGCTGTTGGGTGGGGCCAGGTCTTGGTGCTAACGTCCCAAGCAAGATATCAGCCTTCAGATGCATACTCCTGGATATGTTAACCACCAGCTTTTATGTCCCAGGAGAGAGCCACAGCTGCCCAAGAGACCCTCCAAGACCAGCAGGTAGGCCTAGCCCAGGCTCCTTTGGAGTCACTGCTTTTGTGCTGGGACCTGGTGCTCAAGGGACTTTGTGTGCACCCTCCAAGAGTGGAGTCTCTGGTTCCCCAAGTCCTGTGGAGTTCTTGAGATTAAGACCTGCTGGCCTTCAAAGCCAAATGCTCTGGGGGCTCCTTCTCCCAATGCCAGATCCCCACGCTGGGGAGCCTGATGGTGGGGCTCAGAACTCTCACTCCCATGGGAGAACTTCTGTGATGTAATTATTCTCCAGTCAGTGGGTCATCCACCCTGGGGGGTATGCGATTTGATTATATTGCAAGTATGCCCCTCCTACTGTCTCACTGTGATTTTTTCTTTGTCTTTGGATGTAGAATATCTTTTTTGGTAATGTTTCAGTCTTTTTTATTGACGGTTGTTCAACAGTTAGTTGTGCTTTTGGTGTGCTCATGGGAGGAGGGGAGCTCAAGGTCTTCTACTCCGCCATCTTGTCTTCTCCAACCTGGTTTGTTTTTTTAAGATTGTTTTGGCTTTGGGGGGTGTCTCTTGCGACTCCATATGAATTTTTAAATGAATTTTTTCTATTTTTGCCATTGGGTTTTTGATAGGGATTGCATTAAACCTGTAGATTGCTTTTGGTAATATTGACATCTTAACAATATTGTTTTCCAATCCATGAACATAGGATATCTTTCCATTTATTGGTGTCTTTCAAAATTTCTTTCAGTGACATTTTGAGCATACAAGTCTTTCACCTCCTTTGTCAAGTTAATTCCTAAGTGTTTTTTTCTTTTTGATGTTACAGTAAATGAAAGTTAAATTGCTTAATTCATTTTTTCTTCAGATTGTTCATTGTTAGTAAAGAGGCACACAAGTGGGTGTTTTTTGTTTCTGTTGTTGATTTTATATTCTGTGACTTTGATGGATTGCTTTATTAGTTCAGTTTTGTGCAATCTTTAGGGTTTTCTACATATAAGATCATGTCATCTGTGAGTAGAGATAATTTTACTTCTTTCTCTCCAATTTGAATGTCTTTTCTTTCTTTTTCTTGCCTAATTACTCTGGTTAAGATTTCCAGGACTGTGTTGAATAAAAGTGGTGAAAGTGGGTATCCTTGTTTTACTTGATCTTAGAGGAAAAATTTCAGTATTTCACCATGAGTGTTATGTTAGTTGTGGGCTTTTGATATATAGCTTTTATTATATTGGGGTAGTTTCCTTCTATTCCTAGTTTGTTGAATGTTTTTATTATGGAAAGTTGAATTTTGTCAAATGCTTTTTCTGCATCAACTGAGATGATGGCATGGTTTATTTTCCTTCATTTTGTTAATAGAGTATACTGCATTGATCAGTTTTCATATGAACTAGTATGTATTCATAAGGGATATTACTCAGTGGTTTTCTTGTAGTGTCTTTGTCTGGCTTTGGTATCAGTGTAAATCTGTCCTCACAGAATGAGTTTGGAAATGTTGCCTCCTCTGCAATTGCTTTGGAAGAGTTTGAGGAGGATTGATGTTGATTCTTCTTTAAATGTTTGGTAAAATTCACCAGTAGAGCCATCTGGTCCTGGGCTTTTCTTTATTGAGAGGTTTTTGATTACCAATTCAATCTCCTTACTAGTTATGGGTGTGTTCAGAGCTTCTATTTCTTCATGATTTAGACTTGGTCAATTGTGTATTTCTAGTTTATCCTTTTCATCTAGGTTGTCCAATTTGTTGGCATATAATCATTAAAGTACTCTCTGATAATACTTTTTATTTCTGTAAATTGAGTAATAATGTCTTCTCAGTTCTACTTTTAGTTATGTGAGTCTTTTCTTTTTTCCCTTAATCAGTCTAGCTTAAGGTTTGATCAGTTTGTTGATCTTTTTGAAGAAACAGCATTTGTTGATTTTCTCCATTGTTTTTCTATTTTCTGTTTATCCCTAATATTTATTTTTCCCTCTATTTTTTTTAATTGGAGTATAGGTGATTTACAATGTTAGTTTCTGCTGTACAGCAAAGTGAGTCAGTTATTCATACACGTTATCCACTCTTTTTTAGATTCTATTCCTATATAGGTCATTACAGAGTACAGAATAGAGCTCCCTGTGCTGTTTAGTAGGTTCTTATTAGTTATCTATTCTATATACAGTAGTGTGTATATGTCAATCCCAATCTCCCAATTTATCCCTCCCCTCCCCTTTCTCGCCTGGTAACCACAAGTTTGTTTTCTACATCTGTGACTCAAGTTCTGTTTTATAAATAGGTTCACTTGTACCATTCCTTTAGATTCTACATATAAGCGATATCATATGATATTTGTCTTTCTCTGTGTGACTTACTTCACTCAGTATGACAGTCTCTAGGTCCATCCATGTCGTTGCACATGGCATTATTTCGTTATTTTTTATGGCTGATATTCCATTGTATATATGTACCACATCTTCTTTATCCATTCCTCTGCTGATGGACACTGAGATTGCTTCCATGTCTTGGCTATTGTAAATTGTGCTGCAATGAACATTGGGGTACATGTCTTTTTGAATTATGGTTTTCTCTGGATATATGCCCAGAAGTAGGATTGCTGGATCATACGATACGGTAGTTCTATTTTTAGTTTTTTAAGGAATCTCCATATTGTTCTCCACAGTGGCTGCACCAATTTACATTCCCACCAACAGTGCAGGAGGGTTCCCTTCTCTACACACCCTCTCAACCATTTATTGTTTGTAGATTTTTTGGTGATGGCGTAATATTTATTATTTCTTTTATTCTGATAGCTTTTGGGTTTAGTTTGTTCTTCTCTAGTTGTAAAGTTAGGTTGTTGATTTGAGATTTTTCTTCTTTTTCAGCGAATGTTCCAAGTGCCCTTAAGAAAAATATGTATTCTGCTGTTGTTGGGTAGAGTATCATGTATCTGTTTGTTAGGTTCAGTTAGTCTATAGACATGTTCAAGTCCTGTGTTTCCTTCATAATCTTCTGTCTGGTTGTCCTATCCATTATTGAAAGTGGAGAATTGAGTCTTCTCCTATTATTGCAGAGCTGTCTACTTCTCCTTTCAATTCTGTCAACGTTTGCTTCCTGTATTTAGGAGTTCTGATGTTTGGTCTATGTATGTTTATAACTGTTACGTGTTCCTGGTGGTTTTGTCAATGTATAATCAATATATATTTTATCAATATACAAAGTCCTCTTATCAGTATATAATGTCCTTCTTTGTTTCTTGGATCAGTTTTTTACTTAGTATCTATTTTGTCTGATATTAGTACAGTCATCCTTCCTCTTGTTTGGTTGCTATTTGTAAGGAATATCTTTTTTCCATCTTTTCTCTTTCAATCCATGTGTGTCGTTAGATCTAAAGTTACCCTCCTGTAGACAGCATGTAGTTGGATCTTGTATATTTAAAAATTTATTCTACCAATTTATGTTTTTCAATTGGGAAGTTTATTTACATTTAAAGTAATTAGTGATAGGCAAGGACTAATTATTGCCGTTTTGGTATTTGTTTTCTGTATGTCTCATAGCTTTTCTCCCCCTCATTTTCTCCCTTTCTGTCTTTTTGATGAGTTCATTTTTTGTAGTGATAGGTCTTGACTCACTTCTCATTTTTCTTGTGTATGTCCTGTAGATGTTTTCTTTGTGGGTACCTTGGGGAATCAGTATAACATCCTAATGTTATAATAATCTATTTTAAACTGATACCAACTTAAATTAGTCAAAAATTTGATTCCTTTAAAGCTCTACCCCGTTTATGTTATTGATATCATGAATTACATTTTACATACTGTGTACTCAGTAATATAGATTTAAATTATTTTTATGCTTTTGTCTTTTAAATCCTACAAAGGCATAAAAGTGGAGTTATGAACCAGAATTACAATACACAGGTTTTTACATTTGGCTGTGTGTTTGTTTTTACTGGAGAACTTTATATTTTTCAGTATATATATTTGACTGACTTTTGATCATCCTTTCATCAACTTGAAGGACTCTCTTTAATATTGACCATAGGGCAGGCCTAGTGGTAATGAACTCTGTCAGCTTTTATTTATCTAGAAATGTCTTAAATCCCCCCTCATTTTCAAAAGACAGTTTTTGCCAGAGTTGACAGGTTTTTTTTTTTCTTTCCGGACTTTAAATCTGTTGTCCCGACCTGATACATAAACTATGCTAGCTTCCGGTCTGATCTGTGAGTCGGATGAGAGAGAAGCCCGTCTCTTGGGAGCCCCTAGACCAGCCAGAAGGTCACAGACAAGTCCATTCTTTCCCTCTGTCCCAAGGGAGGCCCAGGGGCTGGACGGCTGCCTCCTGTCTCCACGGGGCTGTGCTGGGGGAGTGGGGCAAGGGCGACAACGACCTTTCCTGCCATCGTGGGTGAGGCTTTTCCTTGGCTGCTGCAGGGCCTGGCCTGGCTTCTAACCCTCCCACAGAGCTGCTGTGGTCAGTCTGTGTGGTTCATCCTGTGTTTCCTCAAAGGAGCGCGGACTGGGCTTCCCTGTCCGCCCTCTGGCTGATGTCCGTCCCCGCCGGCTTCCTTTTCAGTGTATCTTTCGTTTGGTTTGCCTGTGTCGTCCAGGACCCGCTTCAGGGGAGAGTCCTGGCAGGTGATCTGTCTGGACTGCCAAGTGTGACGGGGCCTTTATCCTCCCAGCTGACCCCAGCCTGGCCGGATAGCGAGGCAGGGTTCACAGGTGTGTCCTCTCAACTGAGACAGGCTTGCAGTGTCCTCTGTACCCAGTGTTGCTAATGGTGGCCTTGCGTCTCTTTGAGTCTCATTTCTCGTAGGTAGTCTGTTGATTTTATCTTCCTATCTGAACTTTTTTTTTGGCGGGGGGCTGCGTGTCATGCGGCTTGCGGGATCTTAGCTCCCCAACCAGGGATCGAACCCGTGCCCCCTGCACTGCACATGCAGAGTCCTAACCACTGGATGGCCAGGGAAGTCCCCCATCTGAACTTTTGCATTTTTTTTTTTTATCATCCATGTTCTGAAATTTCACCGTGGTATTTCTGGCATGGACCGTTTTCCCTTACCTTATATACATCTTAGATTTTTCAATCTAAAGACGTATGTCTGTCTTCAGCTCTATGAAAATCCTATTTTTTGTGATTTCTTATATTCTGATATGCGTTCACATTCCCACCCTCTCTCTAACTTTAACGTATACACATGCAGCTTCTGGATCTGCTTTCTTTCCATCTCTGTCTGGTTGTGCTTCATTCTGGGAAAACACCTGCGCTTGATTTTTCATTTCACTCATTTCCTCTTAATCTTGCTCTCAAGCTCTGTGCTGCTGAGGTCATTGTGAGGAGTCCTGCTTGTCTCCGTGTTTTACTTTACATTCAGAGACCGAGTCTGTGCTTTCTAGAACCCCAGACCGTCTCTCCCTGTGCGAAGGCACCAGCCTCTGCCACCCCCTGGTTTAGCTGTCCTAGAGTCTTACTCGGGTTCTGTTTTGATTGTTTCCTTAGGCTTTTGCTTCCATTTTTGGAGTCTGCTGAGTCTGTCATGACTGTGGCCTTCAGGGGACAGGGATTCTTGGTCACTTGAGCATCCTCTATTTGGGTTTCCTCCTAGTCTGTGGAGCTCCTTCTGTAGAGCAGGTGACCCCCTGGTGGCTGGGGGGCGTCACAGTGTGTTCCCTGGAGGTACAGGCCGCTCACTGGTCTCACTCGTCTGTGTCCCTCTTACTGTGGCCACTCTGGGCATTTCCCTGCCTGTGACCCCAGCACACAACCTCACTGCTTCTGCTCAGCCAAGCGTCCCCTCGTCGGCACAAGCTGGTCAGGAGAGAGGAGAGGCGCCTCTTGTTGAAGCCAAGTCGCCACGTGTCCGAGGTGCCCGTTGTCCCCGGGGCCTCCTGTCCTGGGTGGGAAACGTGTCCTGCTGTCATTTCTGGGCGTGGGTCCTCTGTCCACCTAACTCCCCTGCTCTCTATGCCCAAGGATTCCCTCTGAACCTGTGTTACACTGTAGAAGCCTCTTCTTGTTTCCAGTGTGTGTCTGAAAGCTGTCTGCTCTCTGCCATGATGAGCCCTGTGATGCTGGACTGGAGTCAGAGATACCCGTGTAAACTACGTGTGTTTAGGACGCACAGAGGGAGACGAAGCTAAATTTGCGTGTGTGCACAGCGCGGTTAGGGTGCATACACGTACGTTTCCCGGCTCCATCCATAAGAGGACCTAGAGGCACTGACACCGCAGTAGCACCAAGTGGAACTTTCAGGAGAAACAGCATGTGTGCATAGCTTCAGATGTCTCCCCCAATAATTGTGAATCGCTCTGGTAGTTTTAGAAAGTGTCCTCAGAGCTTCGATCTGCTTCCATGGAGGAGCAGGAGCTTAATTCCCCTCCCCCTGAGCGTGGGGCAGACCTGATGAGTGACTTCTAGCTGATGGCGTGTGGGGAAGGGAAAACCGTGAGTTTGCAGTGCAGAATCCCGGCAGACGCACCTCAACCGAGGTCAGGGCACCTGTGATCAGCCGTGTGGTGTCACGCGCCTCGGAGTCTGCACACGAGGAGAAGGCACCTCCCCTCGGCAGCCTCTTCCCCCCGAACCCGCACCCTCAGTTTAGTCGCGGGGAGGCACCAGACAAGCCCACGTTGAGGGGCCTTCTGCAGAAGGCCTGAGCAGCACTCCTTGAGGAGTCACGGTGAGAAAGACGAGGGAAGGTGAGGACCCTTCACTGCCTGGAGGAGACCAAGGAGCCAGCGGGGGGTCCGGACTTACTTCCTGGAACAGAGAAGGGACAGCGGTGGGAAAGCCGGGATGTGCAAATACGTCCTGTCACCTAGCTGGTGGTGTTGAGCCAGTGTTGACGTCTTAGTTTGATGACTGTCCTGTGGTTCTATAAGGCAGCGCTCCCCAACCTTTTTGGCACCAGGGACCGGTTTCGCGGAAGACGATTTTTCCACGGACGGGGGTGGGGAGGGATGGCTAATGTGAGCGACGGGGAGTGGCCGATGAAGCTTTGCTCGGTGGCCCGCCGCCCACCTCGTGCTGTGCGGCCCAGGGGCTGGGGACCCCTGCTGTAAGGTGTTACGGTCAGTAGAAACTGGGCGACAGGTATATGGGAAACTCTCTGCGCTGACTATGGAACTCCTGCAAAAAAAAAAAAGTCTACATTTATTTAGAAATAAAAAGTTAGAAGGTTGTCTTTCCCTACCCTCCAATTTGAGGAAGGAGAAGAACAGCAAGGGTCAGTCCTCTCCCTTAATCCAGTAAGTATTTTTTGTTGTGAATGGGCCAGATGACCTTGTGAAGCTCTAACTCGCTGGGCAAGTCAGGAGCTGGCAGCAAACAGGAGGTGCAGGGACAGGAGCCGAGCAGAATTAAGGAGGGTCCACCGCAAGGTTGTGGGTGGCAAGGCTCCCCAGGCCGCGTAGCGGCAGGAAGTGATCCTCACCTGAGGGACGGGAGGAGGGGCTGGTCCCCACGCCTGGGCCTGTCGCTGAAGGAGAGGCCGAGTGGCCGAGCTGCAGCCAGAACCGCAGGGCAGGGAGGCGTGTTGATGCAGCTGTAAGGGCTCGTGAGATTAAAAGAGACTGAAGATGTTTGAGTGTATGTGATCCAAACGCACACTTAGGAAGGGCCTGCGGGCTGCTTCTGCTGAGATGAATCTGGGTTGGTCTAGAGACGCTCCAGCTTCCCACTCCTTTGCCTTGGAGTCTTGAAAGGCCCCAGCCTGTGCCAGGACTGGCCTCGTGCCTCTAGCTCCTAGCCTGACCTCTCCAGGACCGTCGTTCTAGGGGAAAGAAATGTCCCTGTACCTTGATGGAGACCTGAGCCCCCTTGCCCGAGGGCCCCTGCCCGAGGTTCACCCTCCTGGCCGGCCCTGTTCCTTCCCTCCTTCACGGCTCCGTCCCCCATGGCCCTGGATAATGGACCCTCTGAGGGTCTTCATCTGCACACCAGTTCCCGCCACCATCCTGGCCGATTTCAGCCTCCACGTGGATAACTCATCCGAAACCCAGACTCCCCGGTGTCTGGACGGGAATCCACTGCCCGTCAGCCCCGTTGCCGTCCCCTGGCCTAATTCCCTGAAACCCACAGCTGCTTCGCCCCGGCTCTCCCCGCCTTCATCCCTATGGGATCTCCAGGCACCCTCTCCTCCGCTCCCTTTCCTGCTCAGCCTGGACTTGGTCTCAGGCCTCTGGCGCCAGGAGGCACCTCCATGCCTCTTCATGGGTTGTACGGGTTCTAGACTTGTGCACGTGTTTTACACGCTTCCCAGCCAGTGGAAATGAGGCTTCTTGAGGAAGGACTGCCTTTCTGATTCGTACTGGGGGTCATGGGCCAGCAGCAGCCCTCTGACTACCCTGATACGTTGCAGTTGGTTGACTCACAGGAACCAACACACGGGCACCGGCATCTCTGGGCTGCAGGGGGCCCGGGGCGGGAGGTGGGCGGAGCGGGTGTGGCCTCGGTGGGTCCCTTGCGGCTCTGCTCCACCTGCACCCTGGTTCCTGGGAGGACACCCGAGGCAGGTGTCAGGCCACCTGGATGAAGCCAGAGCCGACTGGGGCTCCACAGTGGTGACCTGATGTGTCCCAGGTGCCCAGAAACAAGAAGCCTCCCCTTACTTGTACAAAGAAAAGTAATTCTGGGGGCTCCCCTGGCCGTCCAGTGGTTGGGAGCCTGGGTTCGATCCCTGGTCGGGAAACTAAGGTCCCGCAAGTCGCACGGCGTAGCCAAAAAAAAAAGTAAAGAAGAATTATGTATTTTCCTCAGAGTTCAGTAACGTAGTGAACTCAGTACAAAGGAGCCAAGAAAATACATTTGCTTTGAAACTTTTTCTTATCTACATCTTGAATTTTGCTGGCAAAGGCTGTGATGTTAGGAGCAGCTACCCCTTTTAAAGGAGAAAGCTGCATTTCCGATCTCACTTTTTTATCCCAAGAGAAGAGGGACTTACATACGTTTCTTAAGCAGGACACTTTGCCAAGGTGGGGTGAGTGGCTGCTGGTCACGTGAGCTGCGACTCGTGGGCGGGGAGGAGGGATGGCAGGGTGGGGGGAGCCCGGCACCCCTCATGGACCGGCTGGATGGTCAACAGCTGAGGTTCTTGGTGACACGCGTGCCCACGTGTGCACGTGTATGTGTGATTGCACACCTGTGAGGGGAAGAGCTGGGCCTGTGTCGCCACCTCTCCAGCCCCGAGTCACCGTTTTGAAAGCTGGCAGGACAGTTGGCTCTGGCAGCAGTGAGGGGGCGTCTGCTGGCCTGTCCTGAGACCGCCTCTCCAAGAAGGGTGGACCTGGCTTCGGCGCTGCCGCCCGACTCACCCTTTGCCCTTCTTTCCATCCTAGGCCAACACTGGGCAGATCGATGACCCCCAGGAGCAGCACAGAGTCATCAGCAGTAACCTCGCCCTCATCCAGGTGACCCTCCCCTTTGTCCCTTCATGCGCGTCGCAAACTTGTGTCTCCTCCTAACTGTGGGGTCGCGGGGGGTGGGGTCTCACGGAGCCAGGAAGCCCGAGGTAGCAGTAGGCTGGGCCTGGATCTGCACGGAAGCGTTTGTATCCAGAGCCTCCCGGGCTCCTCTGGCCGGGGCAGGCTGTGGCCACACCGAGAACTGGACCCAGGTCGCACTGGCGTGCAGGTGAGACCGTCACTGACCAGCAGGCTGTCCTGGGCAGGACACACAGACTCAGGAGGGGCCTTGACTTCTCACCTGGGCTCCGGAGCTCGTTTCCAGCTCTCCGCTGGGCATCTCCAGAGCAGTGTCCCCAGATCCGGCCCCGTCGCCTGCCCTCCTCACACCCCTCTTTGAAGTCCCCGACTCCGTCTGGTTTGGGCTGGAAGCTCGCTGTGGGGTGGCCCAGCTCAGGGGCCTCATCTGTAAGATGGGCTGCTGTGCGGCTCGTCGGGTGGGATTCGCATGCCCAGTGAGTGACACTCCTGTCTGACCCGGCTAGAAACCCAGCAGCCCTCAGCCTGCCTCTGTCCCTCACCCTTCCGTCCGGCCACTCTGAGGACCCTCCCCTGGGCTGCCTGGAGCCCAGCCCCGCTGCCCTGGCCTCCCCGTCCAGGCACCTGGGCTCCAGTGCGCTTCTGCACGGCCCCTGCCTGGCCTTTTCTAACCCTCGAGCTCAAGGGGCCTCCTCCCCCTGGAGCCCCTTTGCCGGCCCCCTTGTCCAGGCGTGGGCCCGGCCCCCCTCCCCTCCCGGGATGTCCTTTCCCCTCCCCGTCACCCGGTGGGGACTCTCCTCAGACCCGGGTCCAGCCTGCCACCGGCTGCCTCTCTGGGCCTTACGGGCGCCGTCAGGCCGTCCTGGACGCAGTTCTGTGTTTAGACGTCTGCCTCGTCCACCGAGGTGCTTCACAGGGGCCGGGACTAAGTCAGCCTGTGGCTGAAGCCCCTGGAGGTTAAAGCTCTCACGAGGCCCAGGCAGGGGGTCTGCAGGGGCGGGTGGTAAATGCCTCGGCGACAGTCACTGGTTTTGCGTTTCTTTTCCTACCGAATCCTCCTCAACCGGTGTTGATTAGGTCCTGCTGTGGGCAGGCCCTGGCCTGGCACGTGGTCCTGTCACAGCGTGGATGCAGTTGGTCTCCTCCATTTTTTAAAAAGCTTAACATCAAAGCATAAAGGATGCAGTAAGTTCCATACTTAAACTTTTTGAATAACTTGAGCATATTCTATCACGACAACGTACCCAAGAGTGATACGTGAGCCAGGACCTCACGGGTAAGAGGGAAGGGCAGCCAGGGGCTGGCTCTGCGGGGCCTGTGCAGACCTGCCGACCCCTCGCCCTGCGGGGCACCTGCAGTTACAGGCGCCTACTCGATAAGCTATACTGCAGTGAGAGTGTGCTCCTTTTGCATAGATTTCTTAAGAGAACTTCCCACAAGTTCACAAGGTATGAACAGTTTAAGGCTCTAGATGGTTCCCGAAAGGATTGCAAAATATCTGATTTCTTGGTGCAATAACGGCACTAGTATTAATAATTGAAATGGGACTTCCCTGGTGGCACAGTGGTTAAAGAATCTGCTTGCCAGTGCAGGGGACATGGGTTCGAGCCCTGGTCCGGGAAGATCCCACATGCCGCGTGCCACAACTACTGAGCCTGTGCTCTAGCGCGCAGCAACGAAGACCCAACTCAGCCAAAAATAAATAAATAAATTTATTTATTTAAAAAAAAAAACCTTGAATTATTAGTTCCTCATAAGCTCACCAGCATGGGAAGGACTCTTCTAAACCCTGTGTTTGCAGACACATGGATGTGCCCGTAGACACAGACCACACGAGTTCCCATGTTTCTATGCATAAAACATACTATACTGTACGTGTAACTTTGTAAATAGCACTTTTCTCTTAATAGTGACTTAACGAATGGATGTCACTCTGTACAGAGCAGCTCCAATCACCATCATGATTATGTGCTTCTTTGTCCGCATGTGCACGTTTCCCTGGGAAAATGCTAGATCATCAGGTATTTGGATAACTTAGACAAATTTCCTCCCAGAATTCCTGTATCAATTTTACCACCATCAGTGTGTAAGACAACCATCATCCCGCGTATTTGTCCGTGTGTACTTTGTACTGTCGACCTTTGAGTTTTAACTTTACTTTATCCGACAGGTAAGAAGTATACCCCATCCATCCATTTACCTGATGAGCAGAGACCCCAGTGCCAAGAAAATCAAACAGTACTTACTTTTTAATAGAGGAGGACCAGCCCTGGCTACAAATAACCCTAATCCTAACCTTCCAATTAGGATTTTATTTAAAATTTTCCTGATTACTAGGGATTTAATCATCTTTTATGTGTTTCTTAGCCGTTTGTATTTCCTTTCTGTGGATTACCTGTCATATCCCATTATGCATTGTTCTATCACGTTATCTTTTTATTATCATTATGGTTATTGTTGATTTGGTAAAATGGACTCATTATTCTGGATACTAATCTTTTATTAGTTATGCAAGATGGAAATATTTTCTCCAAGTCTATCCCTGCCTTTGTTTTGTGGTGTCTTTTATAACCCAGAAGTCATGCTTGGACTTTGTAAATCTTACCTGTATTTTTCTTTATAGATTTTATATGTTTCATCTTTATTAGGAGGCCTTCCCTAATCCAAAATCTGAAACACATTATTCAGTACTTTCATCCGTTTCACACTTTACGTTTTTATGTTTAGGTATATGTGTGGGAACGGTATAAAGTCAGAATCTATTTTATTTTTCCAAGCAAATATCCGGTTTCTCTTATGTATTCCATCCTGATTTGAAATGCCACCTTGATCATAGTAAACTTTCATATATTCATGATTAAATTTTCATACATTAAATTTAAAATGTTCACATATTCATGGTTCAATTCCTGGATCCTGTTCTGTCCTGCTGACCTATTTGTCTATTTCTCTGCCAAGCCACTGTTTTTAATACTATAGCTTTAAAGTACATATTCATAATCAAAGTTGTTATGGCTATTCTTGCACATCTGCTCATTTTTGTGAAAGTTAAACTTAAAATGAGTTGTCAGGTGCCATGAAGAATCTTGGGATTCTGAGTGGAATTCCGTGTGTGAGCTGGGCGTGTTCTCGTCTGCGGAGCCTGACTGGCCTCGCGTGTGCGCCGGGGCCTCAGCTCCGACGGCTCTGGTGTCTCCCGGGGGTCCTGGGCGTTTCCGGGGGGCGGGGGCACTGTCTGTGCTGCTGGAGATCACAGCACTTTTGTCCAGACCAGTGAGAGGGGCTGTGAGGAGACACGGGGGGCCCTTGACCGAGGACCCTACACAAGATGACGGGGAAGGACGGGGCGGGGCAGCGGTTTCCGCAGGGATCGGGCTGAAGGGGGTGTCGGCTTTGTTGCTCTCGGGCGAGGTCAGCAGGCCTGCCTCACGTCTGGTTCCTGCCCGTTCCTGCCCGCAGGTGCAGGCCACCGTCGTGGGGCTCCTGGCCGCCGTGGCAGCCCTGCTCCTGGGCGCGGCGTCGGGGCAGAAGCTGGACGTGGTGGAGGCGGAGGTGCTGTGCGCCAGCAGCGTCATCACCGCCTTCCTGGCGGCCTGCGCCCTGGGTGAGCAGCCCTCGGGGTCCTGCGCGGGTCGGGGTGCCGCTGGGTCTTCACACCCACCTTGACCTGGAGGGCGGTGAGGGGGTCCCTGCCCTCTGCTGGGGCGAGACACGTCTCTCTGTGACTGGCTGGCGGGAGGGCCCGGGCGGGGTCTGGGGCAAGGCAGGTCCTGTGCCCCCTCCCCCGCCTGAGGCCACCATGCTTCACGCTCCTTTTGGAGCGCTTTTGAGTATCTGAAGCTCTCGTGTCAGCTCCCTGCACGACGGCAGCTCCTCCGAGAGGGGCCTGCGTGTCCTCTTCTACCATCTGCTGTCCCCACCCCGCTCCTGCCACGCCGCCTCAGCCCCAGGGAGCCCACGCGCATCAGCGGGGAGCCCAGTGGGTGCGCCTCTGCTCACCACTCAGCACTCCCCGAGCCTCCTGTGTGCCAGCTTCTGTCCCGGAGCCCGGGACACGCTGGGGGCCCGACGCTGCGGGGCTCATCCTAGTTCAGGGTGATCCCTCGGTGCGCGAGCACACGGGTGACTCCAGTCTCGCGGCCTCCCGACTCGCTCGCAGTCATGCTGTGTTTGCTTCACACGCTTGTTCCCTTGTGTACTGTCCGCTCCTCCACCAAGCAGGTAGTATGAGTGCAGAGCCCGTGGTTCTTTCCACACTTAACCAAGGCACCAGCCAGCTCCCAGGTTTTCTGAATGGACAGTGGTCACACTGGTTCTCTCTGGACCGGGTGTCTGTGTGTATCGTGCAAAGCGCACGCAGGTCCAGGAAGGAAGAGGGGTAGCCTTGTAAAGTCGACTGTTCACTCGCCCGACCCCCAGCAGGATGCAGCTGGTTATTCGGTGGCTGTGGTTCCTACCAGGCGGCTGCATCCCCGTGCAGGAGCCCAGGTCGGGGCAGGGCCAGAGCGCGGAAGCCCAGGAGCCAATTCACAGACCTGCTGCATGCCTGCACGTCTGAGCCAAGGAGGGGCTGAACCTTCTGAGAGAACAGAGCCTAGGAGACACCAAGTCTCCAGAAGGCAGTGCTGTTCCCATGGGCCATCCTAGCTCCTGTTTTATAGATGAGAAGACTGAGGCCTCAGATGGGGTGCACCTCAGTGGCAAGGACATAGCCGGGCTTGTCCCAAGGTGAGGGGGACTCAGGAAGCGTGGCTGGTGGGTCACAGCATGACCTTGGCCTGTCTGAGCCATGAAGCCGGGCAGTGGTGCTGGTGGTTTGTAATAAGTGATCTCAAACCGGTGGTGTCCTCTACGCATCCCTGTGGGATTGTCACCAGACCACCAGCTCAGCCAGGCAGTGTCAGTTCACTTACAAATGACATCGCGAAAGAATAAAGTTGCTGGGGCCTGGTCACAAAACAGCACAGACTGTGGCCCGCAGCTTTCGATGGCACCGTGATAACTCTGATTACTTTTAGAGTTACAGAACGCCGGGTCCAGTGTGAAAACAGCAGTGGCCAAGATGCGAAGTGTCTTCTTAAAGGCCACACAAGATGCTGCTGGATTTTGTCCCAGGCAGTGTGGCATGGGGGGTGGAAGCACGTCACGGTGGCCTCAGAACCGAGTCAGAACAGAAACAGGTCCTGGGAGGTGTAGCGGCCATGAGGAAGGGCCTCTCAGGTCCAGCAGGGACGTCACCCTGCACTCGTGGCCACGTGCTGGGCCCTGGCAGCCCCTCAGGCCCCCCAGTGCCGTGCTGCCTTCTGTGTGCCCCCCCTTCCCTCCCTCCCTCCCTCCAGGGACCACCTGCACTGCCGCCCCACACTGCCCCAGACCCCGCCCTGCCGTCTTCCCCGCAGGCGTTGCCCCTTGGAAACCACTCACGGGGCCAGTTGCTCCTGCCCCCCCGGGGTCCCTGCTGCTCAGAGCAGTTTGGGGTCCACCTTCCTGCCAGGAGGGCTGTGAGCATCACACCTGTGGTTCCCAAGGTTGGGAGCATCTCCCCGACGGCTCAGGGGGTCATCAGAGTGCTTGGGCCGCTCCACAGCGTCAAGCCCGCGAGACCCAGGGCAGAGTCCAAGCCTCGCGGCCCCAGTGCAGGGAGGGACCCCAAGAGCGGGCGGCTCCGTGGGTGCGGCGAGCTCCTGGCCAGCCCCGCCACCCACTCACCGGCCGCCTGTCCCCTCCCCCTGCAGGGATGCTGATGGTCTGCATAGTGATCGGCGCCCGAAAGCTCGGGGTCAACCCGGACAACATTGCGACGCCCATCGCGGCCAGCCTGGGAGACCTCATCACCTTGTCCCTCCTGGCGTTCGTCAGCAGCTTCTTCCACAAACACAGAGGTAGGGCCCGAGGCTGGGGTCTGTCCTTTCATAGGCGAGGCCTGGGGTCACTGGGCAGATGGGGGTCGCCCCCAGGTGCCGCCGGCTTTTCCAGTGCACCATGGGGACAGGTCTCTCCGGGCAGCAGATGTATAGGTTGTCAGTGTCTACCTCTGACAGAGGCTGGTCTGGGCGCTTCAGCACCTCCTCGCACGGGGCACAGTTCACACCGGACACACACTAGCTGCCCGAGAGGTGACTCCAGGCAGGAGTGTCACAGCCAAGGAGGCAGAAGCCAGGCTCCTCAGAAGGTGGCCTGTGACCTGGTCAGCCGCCGAGGGGGTGTTGGCACACGTTCTGGGAATAAGACCTTGTGGCCGCCCCCCCCACCCCGACATCGCCCAAGTCCGCCTGGGGACACAGCTTGGCTCGCGCCCTGGACGCTGTGGACACACGGCAGCCCCTTGCCGGCGGCTCCCTCACTGCGTCTGCACAGCTGAGCACCCGCTCCGAGTGTCCCGTCTGTGGCCTCCCACCTGGTGTGGCCCCCCCAGGATGGCTGCACGCCTGTCCGGATCTAGCAGATGTCAGTTCCGAGTGCGGTCACGGCTTCCATGGGTGGAGTGGACAGCAACAAAGGTGAAACGTGGGGCGTGGTGGGCGCGTGGACCCAGGGGTTTAAGGAATCGCCGGTTTTTACACGTGGGCAACAGAAGTGGCCCAGGACACGCTGCCAGTGAGGGTGGCGTGGCTCCGCGAGCCCCAGCCATCCAGGAGAGGCCTGCAGCAACAGGAAGGATGGTTTGGGAGGTGCTGAAAGTTCACGCAGTGGAGGTGAAGATCTAACAAGACGCCCTAATTTTATTCTTCAGACACACTGAATTTCAAAGATGTGTGCACGGACTAGTTACGGAGTCTGATTTGCAAAATAACTTTTGAGTTACCGGCCTCCCCGGGCCCTCCTCCCGTCTGGACCCAGCCCCATGCCTCCACACACACCATGGACGTCAAGCCCCGTTGGGTCACCCATCCCTGCAGTGAGAGACTGGGTTATCTCGGGGGTCCCGGCTGGGCAGCAGTCAGGTGGGTCCTCGCTGACGAGGGTGAGCCTGCAGCCGCTGCACCTGTGCTATCACCAGGGAGACGGCCACCGCGGCTGGGAGGCTGCGGCCCTGAGTGGCGACGCTCCCAGCTGCTGCATCCAGGCCAGTGGACACCTGCCAAGGCCCTGGGCCCACCTCCTGCCCAGGACGCTCAGGGCACAAGGATGGCCACAGCTGTTTCCTGCAGAGAAGGGCAGGGGCCCCAGGCCACGCCTGTGCGCTGGGTGGGGGGCCTCCGCTCCGGGCGCGGCCGGGGTTGGCGGGCGCTGCTCCACAAGGCCGGTGAGTCACCATGTGTGCGGGTGAGGGGCCACACATGCCCTGTGCGTTGGGCTCCGGCAGGGGCCCAGGTTCCCGAGGCTGATCCAGGCCGAGGTCCGTCCTCGTGGCTCCTGCCACCTGGAGCGGGTGACACAGGGACACGGGCCCCCGTGAGAATGTGGGTACCGAGGGGTCCCCCCCGGGGTGACCTCAGCAGGAGCAGAGCTGGCATTGCTGCCCACGGGCGTGTCCTGCTCGGCCACCTCCTCCCAGGCCGTCCGAGTGGGTCGGTGAGAGGAGAGTTGGGTACACAAAGTGCCGAGTGCGGCACTGGCCACGGTCACAATCCCGTAAACGGAGCCGGGAATAGCAAGGCCCGGCTGAGAGCAGGCCGAGGAGGGCACGTGTGTCGGGAAAGCCGCAAAGGCTTCAGTAAAGCGAAGGCAGGTGCGGCGGGGATCGAGGTGGACAGGAGCCCCTCAGCCGCATGACGGAGGTGCAAGGGACGCTCCATCCAGACTGGTGGGGATGGGAGCCGCTCCTCGGGCCTCTGGGGCCCTGAGTCCCCACGCGCCTGTCACCTCCGCCACCCAGGCCACAGCCTGGGCCCCACCCTGAGCTCCAGCCCCACGGCACACGCGCCCCTCTCTCTTCCCCCAGACAGTCGGTATCTGATGCCACTGGTCTGCGTCGGCTTCATGGCCCTGACCCCCATGTGCATCCTCGTCGCCAAGCAGAACCCGCCCGTCGTGAAGATCCTCAAGTTCGGGTGGTTCCCCATCGTCCTGGCGATGATGGTCAGCAGGTGTGTGGGTGGGTGGCCTCGGGATCCGGGTGGGGTGAGCCATGGCCTCAGGCGCCTTCACCACGCTCTTCGCTCATCTCCCCCGAGAACCCTGGGCCTGGTGTACTCTGAGAGGCAGCCCTGTTCACAGGAGGCGAGCACCGGCCACGGCCCTGCTCCCCTGCTGCCACCGCTGAGCTGGCCTCACGGCCACAGCTCTGGGAAGGCCATTCCCGCAGCCCAGCCACTGGTGAGACCTACAAGGCTGAGGGATCAGTGCTCTGGGGCCCTGGGCCCTCCAGCCGCGTCCTTGGGGGCCCTTTCTCCTTGTGGACCCTGACAGGGGCCACCCCAGTCCTTTCCGATGTGCTCTCCTGACTCGGGGAGCGGAGGCTGTGGCCGAGGTGTCTTTACTTCCAGAAGCTCCTGGACTCCAGGTCTTCGCTAAACCCCAGGGCTGGTGGGCCAGGTGCTGAGCAGCTTCGGGGAGCGGGGGTGGGAGACGTCACATGGGCCCCACTTCCTGCTGAGAGCACCTCAGGGCTGTCACGTGGCAGGGCCCAGCCAGCTAAGTGGCCTCGGAAAGGGTCTGGTGTTTTCAGTGGCTGACATCTTCCATGGGCCTTCTGGAACAGCTGAGACTCAGAACAGAAGTGGGAGGCACGTGCGTCATCAGAGGACATGGGAGACCAGCTCGGCCACCACGGATGTTTTGGGAGGGTGACGGGCTGACAGGGCGGCCTGCGTGGTGAGGGTTGGCCAGCGTCCACTCTAATCGTTTGCCATCTCCCCCCGCAGTTTCGGGGGGCTCATCTTGAACAAGACCATCTCCAAGCAGCAGTTCCGAGGCATGGCCATATTTGCCCCCATCATTTGTGGTAGGTACTGGGTCCCGTCACCTGGCTTCTGGGTGGTGGGGCCAGAAGAGCAGCGATCTCGGAGGTCCAGGCCCGGCCCCGGGAGGCTGCTGTAGCCCCTGGGGAGAAAGCGCTGCCCCCGGCTACTACAGGTCACACCTGCCCTCACGGGCACCCAGGACCAGAGCTGATCCCAGAGCCTTGAAGGCTTTAACCCGGGATCTGCTGGCACCTGAGGCCAAGTGTGGCTTCAGAACCAGGGTGTTGGCCTCTTGTGGCTTTCCTTTTATTTTAACTTAGACTCACTGATGACACTTAAAACTGAGACTCACTGATGACACTTAAAACTGAGGCATTTACACAGAGAAACCAGGATTCCTGTCTTCTCCTTAAAACGCAAGGCAGTGACAACACTGGTTCACAGTGGGGTGGGCAGGAATCAGCTTGCCTCAATCTCCTCCATCCCCTGGGTCTCCTCCGGACCCTCCACTGGTTCACCTTCCAGGCTTAACTCTGTGGGCATTTGGCCCAAGCTCGGCTTGTGTCCAGTTTCTGGTAAGGCTCTGTAAGTGGGGCCGGCTGGTCGGAGAGGAACGAGTGTGGCAACCCACTGCCCAGGCCGTCTGCGCAGTGTCCTGCGCATGCCAGGCCTGCACCCAGCCGAGTCCACAGGGCCTCTCCCAGCGCCAGGCCGGCCACTGCAAGGAGGACAGCAGCAGCTGGCCCAGGGGCCACAGACCTAGAGAGTCCCCTGGGGCCCTCTGCTCGGTGTCTGTAGGGGCCGAGAGAGCACCGCGAATGACTTCCGCAGGGAGGCGAGGTGGGCGCTGGGGAGCAGTGCAGGGCGGGCTCCTGGGCGACCCGCGTGGTGCCTGGCCGGTTGCGGGCTGGTGGGAACGGAGCCCCAGGGAGACAGGGATCTGGATTAAGGGCCTAATGTGTAAAGGCCGCCAATTTATTTATTGTTTTCCTTTTTTAAAAAAATCATCGTGGGCCAAGCAAAATAGATCTGCAGCCATCCTCTGCAGCAGCCGGGGCGCATGTGGCCCAGTTAGGGGTCGTCCTCCTTGGGGATGAGGCAGTGGGCAACCCAACCGCCCTCTAAAGGGGACAGTCGCCAGGGGCAGGCCCCGCTCTCTGCCTGCAGGGGCTCCGAGGGGCCTTTGTCACTGGGGCCTGTGGCCCCAGCAGACCTGGCCACGATCAGCTCCCCAGGACGTCAAGAGCTCCCCCTCAATGAGCCCCAGCTCGGCTGCCACACGACCCTCCCTCCCCTCACTCTCGGCCCTCTTTCCTCTCCTTCCCGCCTTGAGGTGAAAAGTTCCTTTCGTTTTCTCAGACATTCCAGTGTTCAGTCTGTTTCCTTCCTTGAGAGGCTTCCCGAGACCTCCCCGCCCACTTCCCTCCCTCCCTCCCCCATCACACCTCCTTCTCCTTAAGAGCTGCCAGCTGTCAAGGTGATGCAGCTACTACCTCAATACCTCATTCACAAGGCCCAGGCCACCCTTGTTTGCTGCCAGACACAAGATCTGTGGGCAAGTGGGAGGGAAAGAAAAGAAATCAAGGGCTGAACCAGTCAAGGAAGGCTTCCTGGAGGAGCTGGACTTAAAATAAGGGATAGAACTCAGAGACTGGCATAAAGAAGGAGAAACCAGATTCTCTCTCTTTGCAGGTGTTGGTGGCAACCTGGTGGCCATTCAGACCAGCCGGATCTCCACGTACCTACACCTGTGGAGCACGCCTGGGGTCCTGCCCCTCTGGATGAAAAAATGCTGGCCTAACCCCCGCTCCACATTCTGCAGCTCAGGTGGGTCTGGGGTCTTCCAGAGGCCACGTGGCTGTTTCTTTAAGAATCTGGTGTCTGTGGCAGTAGAGTCCTCAGACCAGCCCCGACGCGCCAACGTGGCCTTCACCGGTCCAGTCGCTCAGCCAGAGGCACACTGACCATCTCCAGGTTACAGTGTGAGATGGAGGAGCCGATCCTACCCCTGGGGACAGGCACGCTCCAGAAGAGCAGACGCACACGGGATTCCAAGTCGTGCTGTGCTCAGAAGGGCCACGGAAAGGCTGACGGGAGGCATCACCCTCTGAGGACGAGCGGGGGCGGGGGGCTGGGGAGAGGCCCCAAGGGGCAGGCGCTGGTCCTGCAGGGCCCGAAGCTTGAGGAAGGACCACGGAGTCTGTTCTGAGAACCGGGGACCCAACCGCGGTATTGTGTCTTCTGTTACTTTTCAAGTCCTACTCCTCTGCCCCCGCCTGGCTGGGAGGGAGGGGGCCTGGCTATCCCCCCAACCTCCAGCCTCACCTCCTGGGCCAGGACGTGGGGGCTCGTGCCGAGTTGTCTTCTGTGGCTGCTGACACTTCGGGTTCTGACTCCCCAGCATCTGGTCTGGGATGCAAGGCAGCAGCTCAGGGACCTCACCTCATGCTGCTCCCTGGGCTGCGGAGCCCTGGCCAGCCCGCCTCGTCCCTCCACCTTCCAGAATCTTCTGTTCATTTCATATGACGTCCAGGGCTGTTGGATGAGTGGTGAGAGGTACAAGAAGTGTGTCTGCCTCACCTTGTCTAAAGGGGGGGAGTCCCCGTATATTTTCTGACTTATCTGTATGTAGAAAGGCTCTTTACCCTGTACTGCATGTATTTCAGCATGCACCTGTCTTAGAATCACATACTGGGAGCTTACAACACACATTTCTCACAGCTCTGGAGGCTGGACATCCAAGGTCAGGGCACCAGCACATTGGGTGCCTGGTGAGGCCAGCCTCCTGGTCCACAGACAGGGAAGAAGGGGGCGAGGGTGGTCCACAGACAGGGAAGAAGGGGGCGAGGGAGCTCTTCGGGGGCCCTTCACTCATGGGGACTCCACCCTAGTGACCTGACCACCTCCTAACACCATCATTGCGGGTCAGGTCACAACTTATGGATTTGGGGGGAAAACAGACATTCACTCTGCAGCACATACTTTACTGAATTCTCGCTCTTTAGTTTTTCCGTAGATTTTCTTGAGTTTTAATGCCAGCTGCCAATAGTAATTATTTTGCTTTTGCCTTTGTAAGTTTTTTAAAAAATCATCTTTTTAAAATTAGCCCTCGTCTAAATTTTCACCATGAACAGATTCTGGTGCTCTAGTGCGTCCTCACCCTCTCTCTGCAAGTTATTTTACGGTAGACTCTGTAGTTACGTTTGTCCTCCTTTTCTTTCTTTAGCTGATGAAACGCTTTATGGTTAACAAGTCAGAAGGAAACGGAGATGGACTTCTCACTGCAGTTCCTCATTTCTGCCTGAGAAGCTGTCGCGTCCCCACGGGTGGTTTCACGGCGGTTGTAAACTGTGAAACCCCATTTCGCGCAGCGTCTTAAACCCATGAGCTCGGACGCTGAGGAGAGTGCGCTGACGGGCGTCCGTCCCCCGCGCGAGGGAGGGGCTGCCCACGCCGGAGCCTTCGGCCTCCCCGAAGCCCCGCACATCCTCCTTCCTCCCCCCGGGGCCTCAGCGTCCCACTCCCCACCACGTCAGCCCGGTCAGCCTTCCGCCTAGTACCCGTCAGGTTTGAAATGACTTTTGTTTCTGCTACTTAATGCTGGTTTTTCTCTCTTCCCTACGACGTCAGCTCCCGAGGGAATGACAGGCCTCGTCCCCGTCGCTAGACACGCTGCACACGCAGCTGCTCCGTGAGCACGGGCAGCAGGAAGAGGGGCCGTGGGCGCCTCACTGCCAGCAGCTCATGCTGCCTCCCCTGCTCTGTTTCTTCCAGAAATCAACTCCACGTCGGCCCGCGTCCTGCTCTTCCTGGTGGTTCCAGGCCACCTCATCTTCTTCTCCATCATCTACTTGGTGGAAGGCCAGTCAGTCCCAAACGACAAAACCTTCGTGGGGCTCTACCTGCTGGCGGGCCTGGTCCAGGTAACGATGGCCCCGGGGTCCCATCCTGGGAGGGGTCCCATCCTGGGAGAGGTCCCTGGACACGCAGGACACAGTCCCCACCTTCCGGAAGTCCATCCAAGCCCAAGGGCGTGATCCAGACGCACTGCTAGAGGCACGTGTGGACTTCAGTCAGGCCGTCTTCCGAGACTCTAGCTGGGAGGGCTGGGGCCTCTGCAGGGTAATGGTGGGCACTCCCATGAGGGTGGCGTCCGCGTGTCTGTGACCCTGAAGGACGGGGTGGGGAGCCTGGGAAACTGTCCAGAGCAGCGGCAGGGAAGCGGCTGTGGGGCCTAGGGCCTGACCAGGGCTTGAGGCGCCTCCACGAAGGGCCAGCTGCCCCGCGCGGGCCCCCGGGGACTCCGAGCGAGCTGCGCTGCAGCCAGACCCCTGCCCGAGCGAGTCTCCGCGGCGGTGGGTGGAGCTGGGCAGTGCGCGGCCTCCGAGCTGCGCGTCACACCCGAGATCTGCTGGTTTCTTGGTCACACGGGGCTTTCTCCTCGGCCATCACCTTGTGTCTCCTCGCCTCGTGACAGGTGACGATCCTGCTGTACCTGGCAGAAGCGACGGTTCGGCTGACGTGGAACCAGGCCCTGGACCCGGATGACCACTGCATCCCCTACCTCACAGGGCTGGGGGACCTCCTGGGGACCGGCCTCCTGGCACTCTGCTTCCTCGCCCACTGGCTACTGAGGAGTGAAACGGGGCTGGACGGCACCTCAGAACCAGCATCTGGACCTTCGTAAGGAGCCCAGACGTCCCTGCTGCTCAGGAGAACCTTCCTTCGTGCCCATGGGAACAGGGTGTGGTTTCTCCCCAGCCGGACCCCCAGGGTGGCCGACCCTGGCCTCTGCCAGTCGGCCGAGGACACACACACCCTCTGGAGCTGCTGCTGCCTGAGCCCGGGATGGAGCCTGAGGTCAGGAGCGCTTGCCGGCGAGCGTCCGTGCCTGTGTGGAGGGCAGGGCGCTGCGGGCCTGAAGACGCTGAACCGAGAGGCGCCTGTGCACTTTGCGGGGGGCACGCAGCCCGGATGCAGCGCAGCAGGAAAGACACCCCCTGTCCCCGAGCTGGGGACGCCCAGCCCTTCCCTCTTCTGCTCCCAGCATTCCTGTCACTGCTTGCTTTTTCTCTTTCATTAGAACAAATCTCTGCTGAGATTTTAACGATCAGAGGAGTGTAAAAATAAAAAATAAAACTGGAACCCCAGTTCCACCCCAAGGTGAGTGTGGGATCAGCCCCAATACAAAGAAAGACGGGAAGGGGAATCAGCAAGCTGGACCAGTGGGTTATTGCTACGGATCCAAGGAAAAATGTCAACTTTCCATGCGCGGCTGTACAAAAACTTTTAATTCACTCGCATGAGGAGTTGGGCCCAATGCCAGCAGGGACCTCAGTGCCCAGGAAACAGAAGTCCTGAGCATCTCAGGGGGACACCCACTGGGGGTGTGCGGGACAGAGGTCCAGCTGCACGGCCCGGACTCTCCTCCCGCAGGACAGGAGGCCGCCAGGCCTGGCTCCTCGTGGAGGGGCCTCTGGACGACCCGGGGCTTCGGGGAGCACCATCTAGAGATGGAGACACCCCCTCCCCCAATGCAGGACACAGAGGAGTCACTGTAGAAAGCAAAAGTCCTTCCCAAAAGCCCAAAAACTCAAAAGAGACAAACAGAATGGGCAGAGTTGGGATGATTGATTCCAAGCCTGAGAATCAAAACAGCATCTGAACAAAAACAAACACTTCGAAAGGCACAAGGCAAAAAACCATTTCTGAGAGCCCGTGTCTAGTCCACTGATGAACCAATAAATATGTGCAAGTTCACTGACTTGTCTCCTTCAGGACAGACCTCACTCCATGAAAACACACGGGGACACATGCACCCCTGCACCCTCAACAAGCCACACGCCATGCACATACCTCAGTGCTCAGAACGTGGCTGTACAAACCGCTGTCCAATTGCCATTAGATGTTACTACCCAAATACAGAACTCAGAAAAAATCATCACTATAAAAGGGTTAACTCTATATTTGGTCTGTGCAGGGGCTGCAACAGGGCCTGGGGGCCTCATCACCCGTCACGTTCCCCTGACACCAGGCCGCCTGGGCCGCTAGACCCAGTGCCACCCCAGCCCAACGGCGACCCCTGCCGAGGGCGGGGACAGCCTGTTCGCACTCAGCCAGACGCTGCGCCCAGTGCGGAAGCCCCGTCAGGGGCCACCGCGGAGGCGCCGTCCTCTTCCCTGGGCGGCCGTTTTTAAACGCAGCAAGCTCAGGCGGATGCAGGCCGCGTGCACAGCCGAGCGGGAAAACGCACGCTCTGCCCTGAGAGGATGGTACGGCCCCAGACGGGTCCCTGATAAAACGTAAGAAAAACACTTGCGAAAATGTACCCAAAGTCTCTGAAGAACGAGGCCAGCCTTCCAAGCGGCGCCCTCGGCCCAGGCAGAGCTGGTTTCACTGCAGGGCCCACAGGCCGACCGTGCTGCCCGAGCTCCACGTGTCCTCGGGCCCAGTGGCCCCTCCGGCTGCAGGGAGCACCTCCTGCGAAAGCAAGCACAGCGGTGAGCTCGGCAACCGCAGCACAGCGCAGGCCCACACGCGCCCCTGGCCTCCCTTCGTGGAAAACACTCGTTTTCCCCCTATTTTAAGCATATTATTCCTTGAAGGAAAACATTTTAGTATCAACAAAACTAAGCAAAGGTGAACTCAGTCCTCTGCTCTGGGTCTCCTCAGAGATGGGACTGTCCTCCCTGACCTTTGACCCTCCCCACTCGCTCCGGGAGCGCCCCCCACTCCGAGTCACGGTCACGAGCTGCCGTCCGCGGCATCAGCGCGGACGGGCTCCAGCCACGTGGCCACGCCACCACCACCCAGCCCGCCGCCTGCAGGGAACGGCTGTCAGCACTAGGTTCCAGGCCACGGCGCCCCCGCCCCCCCCCCGCCCCCCCCCCCCTCACTTGTACACGACCCTGAGACGAGGAACGCCCAACGGCTGGAGGGCACGGCCATGAGGCCTTCCGGACGCTGTGACCGCACGCACTCCAGTTCACCCTCCCCCCCTCCCCCCGCGCTCCGTTCAGCATTCACTTCTAACGTGATGGAGAAGGCTGAACAGCCCAATTTGACTTTAAGAAAACCAAAATTACTGTTTGTTTCTTACATACACATTTGAAATTGGATAAGCTACACACTTCATTATTTTATACCCAAATCTCAATTATCCACTGCCACCCATACTCAGCTTAGCCTATTTCCCCACGGGCTAAAATCTGGCCAGCCCAACTTTCACAATTCTAAACGTACGACCCTTGAAGACCGTATTAAATTCCACCCCATCTACTGTGACGAGTGAATCCCAGCCGTACGCTCCACCTTTCATCATGTCTCGATCCCTTAGCCACCTCTTCCACAAAGTGGAAAAACACCCTGGCAACCCACCACCCAGCGAGTCCCACGCAAGGCCACCTCAGGGAGAAGCCTCAGGAAGCCGGAAGCTTCGTGAGTCTCAACAAACCCAAAGAGCAAAGAGGCATCCAGACCTGGAGGACGTAGACGGGCAGATCGACAGCAAGCAGGGGTTGGGAGACGGGAGGCTGCGGGCCGGGCGCCAACGGGAAGACCACGTCCCCTGAGGGATCATCCTGGGAAGGCAACCGCACACGGCTCAGTCACCTTGGCCCGAGGAGTCCCGCTACCTTGAGACGCAGCAGAACCAGCCCACCCGCCTTCCAGGAGCAGCCTGAGGCCCAGCGGTGACCGGAGCCCTCCCCCGAGCCCAGCTCGAGGCCCAGCTGCACGGCCCCGCGGCCCGAGAGCCGAGCACACAGAGGTGCTCAGAGAGGCTGGGTCAGAGCTACACACCCTCAGCGTTTAAACCTCTTCTCTCCCAAAACCCTTCCAAATCATCTTTCAGCCCCTGCAAAGTGAGGCTGAAGGTGACCGTGTCCCCAGAGCCACGGAGGTGGGAGCAGCTGCAGGTCCCCGCTGGCCCGGGCGCAGCCCAAGAGGTGGCCGGCCCTGCCCTGAGGGGCTCAGTGCGGCAGAGAAAATAAGAGAGAAACAAGCCCAGCACCATTTCCACAAAGGCCACCTCCTCCCGGTGCACCCCGGCACAGGATGAGCCCAGCTGCCTTCACCCGGCCCCGTGAGGAGAGCAAGGAGCCAGACGCGCTGCCAGTTGTCTGCGATGCGGCCACGGGACCTCGGGCAGGAGTGGGACGGAGTGCAGAGGGCAGGCTGCAGGGGAGCTGGACGCGGGGAATGCGAATCCTGCCCGAGGGGAAGCGTGGACACAGTGGAGTGACAGGAGGGGTGCGCGACGGGGCGGGACAGCTCACGGGCTCTTACCTGCAGCAGCTGGGCCTGGACGCACGGCAGAGCCACGCCGGGCACTGCGAGGCTGCCCCACAGCCAGGCTCCCGGGCCGGCACGGACGTCACCTTCCCCCGTGCTCAGTGCGGGCCCCACGGCTCCTGAAACACACAAGGCCCCCAGACTCACGGCTGCTCATCCACAGGGAAGAGGCCGAGACCAGGCCTTCCACTTAGAAGCTGAGCAAGGCTCTCATGTCTTCCGCACAGACGGCTCAGGCCACGCCGTCCTCGAGGGTGGACTCCTCCTCACCCTCCAAGCCTGGGGCACGCGGGGTCCCTGACACACGGAGCACGACCAAGCTCACGGAAAAAGAAGGGAGGGAAGCCGGCTGCATCCTCCCCCCCGCGCCCCCCTGCCGGCACCTCAGCACATGCTAAATGGCTCTTTCTGCCCAGTTTCCTTCGCAAAAATCATCACTTTCTTGGTTTCTTTTTTTTTTTTTTTTTTTAAAGGATTTTCTTATTTATTTATTTATTTATTTATTTTTGGCTGTGTTGGGTCTTCGGTTCGCGCGAGGGCTTTCTCCAGCTGCGGCAAGCGGGGGCCACTCTTCATCGCGGTGCAGGGACCGCCCTTCATCGCGGTGCGCGGGCCTTTCTCTATCGCGGCCCCTCCCGTCGCGGGGCACAGGCTCCAGACGCGCAGGCTCAGCAATTGTGGCTCACGGGCCCAGCCGCTCCGCGGCATGTGGGATCCTCCCAGACCAGGGCTCGAACCCGTGTCCCCTGCACTAGCAGGCAGACTCTCAACCACTGCGCCACCAGGGAAGCCCTCTTGGTTTCTTAACAACATGCTTTTTAAAAAAATTAAGCACAAAGAAGAAAGAAAACATCCTAACACCCAGAAAGGGTTTTTCTGACACAGGAACCCTGGATTCAACCCTGGTTCCACGACCAACTCTCCCTGACCCTGGCCAGGTGAGCTGAGCTCTGGCCTGGGGCTCCCACTGCAGAGCGTGGGGAGGGCGGACCAGGCGGGCGTGCTCAGGGTGCAGGGCCGAGCCCAGCGCACAGCGAGCACCGGGGGTGGAGGCGCTGCCACTGCTGGGCGGACACAGGCACGGGAACGGCCTCCCACAGACGACCTTACGGTGAGCAGCACACAAGCTCACTCAATGAAAGCACTCAATTAAATGTTGTCGAATTTAACAACGTCAAAAGAACAAGTGAGGCTGAACGACTTGCTACTTCCAGAAAACATGTCCTCAGGAAAATGTCTAACTGACCTCAAGTTAAAGATGAAAACCACGAGAGGCTGGCCGGCTATTTAGGTTCTGTCTCCCTTCTGACGGGCACGGTTGGCTCTGCTGCCCGACAAGCCCGCCTGCGGGCCCCATCCCCGGGGTCTCGCTGCAGACTCCCCTCCACGTGTGTCCTCTGGGTCCAGCCCCAGTTCTCCGCCTGCCCCAGGAGCCTGGCCCCTGCTGCTCCCAGCAGGACTCCCTCCCTCCCCTTCGACAGGGAGGAATTCGATGTCCCCCCCCCCCGTCCTCCTGGGGCCTGTGCTGTTCCAGCCACCTCTGGAATTTTACCTGAATCATTGTTATGCTTTGAAGTCTTTTATCACCCTCAAACATTTCCCCGCAATACAAATCTGTACATAAATTGAAATTTTACTTATTTTTAAAGTTTTCTTAAATATACTTTCTAGAAGTGAACATCCTTCATCTGAAAAAGTGAGTTACCATTGCAATTATCAGAAACGCTAACCCAGTCAAAATAAGACACATTAAACTTTGATAATTATAAAATGTTAAAAGGAAAATTACACTGAACAATGTATCGAGAGGAGTGCACTGCCGGCCTGCTCCCAGGTGGCTCGTGTCTGCGTGTGCACTGAGACTGCTCAACATACATTTCTGCCAATTAAAAAAATGTTTTCATAAAATGCTCACGTGCTTTAAATACAGTTTCATCCCAACTGTGCAGCTGAAGATCCAGCTCATTTATGTTGGACAAAGCCCATGTAGCACAGTCAGCCTTACTCTGCTGAAGGGTCTGACTTCATTTTTTAATCCAAATGAACATACCAAGACATGCTTCAAAGAATATCATGAAACCACTATGGAGTAAATTAAGGAAGGCACCAAATAATGCATCTTTTGAAGTCAGTTTTAAAAGTAGGCAAGATTTAAATGATGTATATCTAATGTTCATTATGTAGTCATACAGCATAAAGATGAGATCAATCTGAGCCATTTCTCCTTATTTACGCTGCAATGACTCAGTGCCAGCTGTGTGGGTCTCGCTCTAAGTTATCTGTGAAACGAGAGCTATGATCAAAGCTTTGCTTTCATTCATGAATGTGGGCACGTATGCTACTCAACTAGGGGGAAATTAAGTAAAAATCACATGTACAAATCAGAAATAAACCCCACTAATTTTTTCTACACAGCACGATTCCGCATTTCCTTCATACTTAACGGAAGACAGGTCCACACTGCTAAAAAGCGAGTAACTAGAATATCACTGTTAGTAAGACGAAGCAAAGTCAGTTTTAACTACTGTGTCAGCACACACTTAACCTGAAGGAAATCACGTAAGTCCTCTTTTCAACGTGTACCTTCAATCCAGTGTCTGGGAACCTGGTGACCCCACAGACCCCACGGCTACATTTACAGGCATCAGTGCCGCTGGCGTGAAGGGCTCTCTCTCGCCCGGGGCTCCCCCCCGGCCCCGTCCAGGTAACGACCGGGCCCGGGACAGGAGGCCCGCAGCCGAAAGCGGCCCCCGTGCGGGCGCCTGTGCCGCCTGGCCTTCCTGGACCCTCTCCTCCAGCAGCTCGTCTCGCGGCAGCAGCGGGGGCTGGGAAGCTGAGGGTATCCAAGGAAGTGTGCCTCCCACGGGCCCACCACACGCCCCAACTCCAAGCACCTCGACACGCGCCCCTGGGAGGCCTGCCGGAGGGTGGGCAGGCGAACTGGCCACGTCCACCTGTACAGGGCTCGTCCCCGGACCAACCCACGGGGCCTGGCCGAGGGGCTCGGGAAGACCCTGGCCTGTTCCGTACTCTCCCGAGGGGTGTGGTGAGGCTGGTGGAGACACAGCGGGCGTCGGTGGAGGGAAAGGGGCAGGAGGGCCTGCAGTGGCCCCCGACGCGACGCTAGTAGAGAACACATGGAGGCTGGGGTCCCCCAGGCCCCTCACGCCCAAGACCCAGGCAGAGCACCGCCGTCGGCACCACGAGGAGGGGACCCTGACCCCCACGGAGCGGGCGTCGCCCAGACTCCCTGCTCGAGCCCTCGCGGTGGGTGTTCTGTTACACGACCCCAAATGACGTACTGTGTCATCGACACTCAAGACGGCCTCCAATTAACCCCACGCCTGAGCGTGACGGAGAAGTCCGTCTCTGCGGATGCCTGAAGGCACACGAACGCAAACCGAGGGTCGCCACACGGAGCCCACGACGACCACGCAGCCCCGAGTCCTCACCAGTAAAAGATGCCGCGGCGCTAAACATAACGTGACTCATTTAATAAGCCGATCAAAAGAAAAATCAAACTTCCCCTTCCACGGTGGAAATCCACAAACTCTTACCAGGCAGGCAATCTTCACACTGAACTGAGTATTCTCCACATTTATCCGAAACGCTGATCTGTGCTGGGTGACTTTAAGGAAGGGAGAGGAGAGTAAATCCAGCCAGCAGATACACTTCCACTAAGCAGACCTCGAAAGACCATCCTCTTTGGGCCTCAAACGGCAGGGTGAGCTGGACTCCACACTGCACACCGGACCCCTGGCCCATCCGTGAACTGCGGGACCCCCAGCTCCCCTTCCAGAGCCCAGCGAGACCAGGTGAGGCCGGCAGCACAGAGCCAGCTCAGACCACGTGCGCGCCCACCCCAGCTCCGCCGCGAGGGCCTCGCAAGCACACCCCTGCGCCGCAGAACCTGCCCTCCACGCCCAGTAGGCAGGGGGACCACGTGGTCACTCTCCACTGGGGTTCCTCGTCGGAGACACAGAGCACAGCAAGAAACTGCAGGGACCGCTCCCTCCATTCCTGCGAGGAAGGAGATCCGACAGGACACAGTGTGGACGCAGAGGCACTGGGGCTGAATTCTCAGTTTCTGACGTATTCAGTCCTACACAGCTGTCGAGAAGATGCGCTACAAAAACAGATCATTCCCAAGGAGAGACGTTCACGTTATTAACAGGAAAGAGCAGAGTACTGTATCATTTCTTCCAGATAAGGATATACGTGCAGTTTACACACATGGAAAACGACTACCATCAAAACGAAGGACGTGGTCTCCCAGGGCGGTGGAGCACAGGCCAAGTGAGTAAGCAGCCACTTCCTTTCTCCCCGCCTAAGCCAGCGTCACCAGAGCCACTCACCAGACCCCACGCTCTGCTCCGCGCCCAGTGTCCCACGGGCCAGCCCGCCTCAGGCCCCCAGGGCCCTCCCACCACTTCTCTTTCCTGAAGACGCACCAAGAGACTCACCAAGTTCATCTTCCACAGGAACTGAAGCCTGACAGGGGGCTTTAAGTTCCTTTGGGATTTTCAAGGAACTGAATAAAAGACGTAAGTCAACACTAAAAGCAGAGCGTTTCAAGCCAGTATGGGGAGGCCCTGAGCAGGCCTCATCCAGGCCTGGCGTCCTTGTCACCGGGGGTCCCGAGACACCTTGTTACTGTTAACGCCGTTATAAGTGAGATCTGTCTTTCATTACTTTTTTTCTGATTATTCTAATAGAAAAGCTAGAATCTGATATTTTCAAGTTCGTTGTGCAATCAGCTACCTATCCTTCCCTCTTATTTCTAATGATTGGAGTCAATTCCCTTGGGTTTATAACCATCACCGGAAAGCAATGACCGCTTCTCCCTACGTACCTACCCTCCTCCAAACTTCCGCAGATGTGCCTAACGCCCCTGTGCTGTTGCCCGGCTGCCTCCTCCCGACTGTGATGGGAAATGACGCTGCCAGTCTGACTTGTTTATTAGGGAAATCTTCCTGGTTCCTAAGGATGAAGGTTTATGATTTTTAAAAATCAGCCATAATGACTTTTATCAACTGCCTCGTTTGGCATCGGTGAGGACACAACAGTGCCCACCCCGACCCCAACCCGAGAGAGGCCGTCGTCCGGGCCGCGTGCGGGCTCCCCGGGAGCACCGCATCCGCCTCACTCGCGGCTGGTGAGACACGGCCTTCCCGCGTGCGACGTGGTGCCGCCAGGCCCCTGAAGGCTCCGCAGCCTGCACCGTGGGGTCCGTCCCCCTCAGGTTCCTACCCAGAAGATGGGGCGTCAGCAGCCACGCCTCAGGCTGCCGTGAGGACGTGGAGAGGGAACGGGGTCGGGGGAGCCCAGGACGCAGGGCACAGGACCAGCCCTCGTCTGCGAGGAACTCTGTGGGACACCGGGCGGGACGGGGCCCCCGTGTGCCGAAGCTGACGCTGCTGGCCGTGCGCCGAGTACAGGCGTGTGTGTTTCCAGGGACGAACAGACGAGCCCACACCCACACGCGCTGATGAGGGAGCAAGGGCACCCTGCCCACACCAAGGGGCCGAGGGGCCCTCAGCGAGGTCTGCGGTCACAGAAGCAGTCGCAACGTCACTGCCCCTCAAAGGTGCTTCTCGCTGGGGGTCGGTCGGGGCCCAGCGGCACGCAGGGACGCCGTGGTGTGGCACCCAGAGGGGCTCCGTGCAGGCAACAGGGACGCGGGTGACGGTGCACTGAGGCACAGCTCCTGGGCAGCCCCTCAGGAGGGCAGTGCCGCCCCTAAGTCCAGGAAGGGGACAGCACACAGGGCCAGAACCACGGCAGGGCCGCCCCGCAGGAACGGGCCAAGGAACACAGCGCGAGCGAGGTCCTGGTCCTCTCCGCCCGCCCACCTCCCAGGACGGGAAGGCCAAGCCGGTCCCGCTGGGAAGGGCAAGGTGAGGACCCACCCAGAAAGGTGGACGGACCCCCAGAGCCGTCCACCACGCAGGCCTGCGGGGCGCACGGCCAGCCAGGCCCAGGGCCGGTGGAGGGGGCGGTCTACGCGGACGGGAGTCCTCCGCCCAACCGCAAAGCCGGGGCCTGAAGCACACACGGCCCTGCCCGCTCCTCTCCTTAATCTGCTCCCACGGCCGTACGGACGGTCTGTGAGCGCGAACCGTGAGCGCCCGGCGAGACCCACGGCCTCCCCTGCACGCTCTCCAGCCCCGCGCCCCCGCCTAGTCTGCGTCCTGCCTGGGTCGCAGGGTCCCCCGAGGCCCTCACGCACTCACGGGAACGGGCAGAGCTTTCCTCGCCGCTTCTCAGAGCGTGTGCTCAGCAGCCCGGCCCCGCCTGCCCGGGGCACCCTCACCGGCACCACACTGACCTCGGTGGGGGGACCCCAAGAAGCCCCCTGCTCTCCTTGCCTGCTCCGTGTCCCTGTGGTTTATTTTCACAAGAACAGGTGGAACGATCCTTTAGAAAATACCTCGTCCCTCTTCTAATCACGCTCTCACGGGAGCCCAGTTCTGACAGTGACCCAGAGGCCCCAAGCGGCCCGGCCTCCTGCTGGCTCCGAGCTCGTTCCCCAAACGCTCCCAGCCAGCTGCTCTGGACACAGGGCCTGTGCTGAGCGCACCCTCCGGACTTGGGCCTCGCCAGGACTGCCCATCACCGCGTGTGTCCACGTGAGGCCTCTGCCCTACGTGAGCCTGCGAAGCGTCGTGGACCGGCTCGTGCTGCTCACGCGCCTCCTGACACACTGTGATCGCAGGAGCCCCTGCCCGCGGCGTCCCACGCCAGTTCTGTCCCCTCCCCTTCAGGTCCGCCCACTTGGGAAATGTCCTCCTTGTGACGGGCGCCTTCTCCACTGTCCTTCCTCCAAGCTGCGGCCACAAAGGGCACTGCTGCGGCCGAAACGGGGCACTTGGGCAACATCTCAGCCCCGTCACCTTCCAGGGGATCCTCCCGGGTTCTCTTTTCTGAGTCACCGTCTGTCCCCTCCCTGCAGGTCGTGCTCACTCCTCTCAGTTTATTTCAAGGGCCAGAAGCTCCGGGACAACACTGACACAAGGGGACGACGGCGGTGAGTCCGAGCAGGACGCCTCTGGTGACCCACCGTGAGGGTGGGGTTGGCTTCTGGCTACAGAACCTTCCTTCCATTCCTATTTCCATCAGGAACAGAAACCAATTTTTAGAATAAAGAGAGGATCTGTTGAGAAGACAGTACCGTTCCTCAGGGACCCTTCACTGTGAGACCTGAGTAGCAGACTTCCTACCGCGATCACCTCAGGCTGCCTAACCCGCTGGGGGACAGCAGACCAAACGCGCTGCCGAACCCCAAGTGTGCTTTCTGGGGAGCGGCGTTCTATTTTCAGAAGTCACCATCCTGGAGACGCCCAGGCCATGGGCGATTCCCATTCCCGAGGCCCCTTGGCACCGCGCCTCCACCAGGAGCAGACCCGCCCACAGCTCAGCCCCGGAAACACTCACTCCATCCACGGCGCCCAACCGCTGGTTTCTGAGTAATGATGATTTCTGTCTTCTTGGAAAATCACGCATCTTGTTGCAAGGACTCCAACTTATAATCACATAGTATAGAGGATTTCTGTTTACTTTCCACTGAATCTGTGGAATTCACTTACGCTTCCCCTTCATCCTTTGTAAAACTGCTCAGACAGATGTAGCAAATGGCAGCCCAGGAGCTGTACCCACTTAAGGCTGCTCTGTTTGGCCCACACAGATTTTTTTAAAATCGGAGTAGGTTTTCACACTTAAGCGTCAAAATCAGGATTTCTGACTCATCTTAGTCTGTTCTGTTTCCGTCTTGAAAGACTCAGCCCCTCCTCCTTGTTCAAGAGGAAGGCGCCCTGCTCGGCGCACCCGCCCCTCCCACACAGAACAACCACTGCCAACCTTCCAGGGCTGCAGGCACTGCACCCGCCTCAGCCCAGCGCAGCCCCTCGGGAACACCCAGCCCCACGGGAACCCCCGGCCCCGCGGGAACCCCCGGCCCCACGGGAACCCTCGGCCCCGCGGGAACCCCCTGCCCCGCGGGAACCCTCGGCCCCACGGGAACCCCCTGCCCCGCGGGAACCCTCGGCCCCTCGGGAACCCCCGGCCCCGCAGGAACCCCCGGCCCCGCGGGAACCTCAGCAGGTGCTCCTCTGCCCGTTTTACAGAGGAGAAGGCTGGGGCCCGAGAGGCTGCCTGCTCAAGTTCACGCCACCACACGGCCACCTGCTCCTCCTGGAAGTCTCTAACCAGCTCCTATTTCTTCTTTCACCCAAGAGTTTTTACTACGTTTTCTTTTGTTTTCCAAGTGATTATTACTGTGTTTTACCACATTACGGTCAAAAACGTGTACTACCAAGCTGTTTTTTCCTAGACTTTGCTATGGTTTTCCTGATGCCTAATTTGTTCAGTTTAATTTATATAAATATTCCACTATCATGGAGTAGAATCTATTACAACAACTTTACTAATCCCACTGTAAACATATTTTACATCTTTATTTTTTCTGCTTGTTCTGCAAATAATTAACAAATTCCAATACTGCTAGGTTTTTATCCAGTTCTCCTGAAATTCCATCTGTGTTTACTTCATATTGTTTGATACTGTAAGTTTTCACATAAATATTCATACAAACGGTCACAAGTCATGGTAAGACTGCTGATTATGTGTGAACAGCAACCAAACATAGGGAAAGCCTTCTCTGCCCAATTGTTTTTCTTTGAATTCTATGCTTCTGATATTAGTATTAACACCCCGCTTTGTAATTTTTCTTTTTTGTTTTGCTTTATCTTGTCTCAATTCTAACCTTCTAAATACTCCTGTCCACAACATGTCTCTCCTGGACATCGTGTGGCTGGGATTTTGCTTTCTGCCTCAGTCAGAACAGTGGGGGAGTCCCACTCATTTACGTTTTCACTGCCACACAGACGTGTGTGTTCTGCTGGCTATACCTCCTCCGGTGGGCACCATGCTTTCCCTCCTTCCCTGCCCTTAAAGGGCAGAAAGTGCCCATCCGTTCACAGTTGTCAAGTTGGGTACATTTCTTTTTTAAAGCTTATTTTGCTAACTGTCAGCTTCAAGAATAAAAGTTTCTCTTTTACGTTGAGAAAATATTCTTGGTTTGAGGGGGGGAACCTCAGCACTCAACAGCAACCCAATGGGAACAGTCTTGGATTTTAGACCCTATGTCCACTTTTCAAATCCTTCAGCCTACACATTCCATAAGAACGAACAGGCGCACTGCACCGAACCTCAGCGACACCGCGAGGCCACTGTGTGTACACGACTCCGCCAACATTCCTGCTCCTGCAGCTTCCCTGCTCTTGGACCTATTACACCACATCCCGACACCCAGGAAGCCCCCAAACCCAGGTTTCTCCCAGTTTGGTGCCAAAAAGAATGTAGCAGCAACATGCGACCCGAAAGCACGTGAAGACAGCTTACAGTCGTACTGACTCACTTAAGTGAATGCGTTTCACTGAAAAGCCAACACCAGAACTAGGCGTGGTGAGAAATACAGAATGTGCGTGCCACACTGCCACCCTAAAACGCAACACACTCTGAATCCGAAGTGCAGCAGCGTGGGTTCACGTGCATGCATCTACTTCCCAGCACGCCCGCCGGGCGTCCCGAGGCAGCAGCGCCCTGGGGCAACAGGCAGCGGCACAACCCGCACCCGGCGTGGGAACGGGCGCCCTGAGAAGCGGCTGCTCCAGGGCTGGGCCTGGTGGTGCCAACAAGTGAGGGGAGTGCCCCCCAAGAACCATGATGGGGCCTGGCAGGAGGGCATAAGAATGCAACCAAAAGAGCTGCCAGCGGCCAAAGGTGGAACAATTCGAGCAGCAAAATAAACCCTGACAGTATCGATTATAACCCAGCACTAATTATATTCCGCTAAAAGATAAAGTCAACGTCTTTAAGCCTGTACTGATATAACTGACTGAACTGATAAGGGGAGAGAAGGGACAACTGTTCCTTCCAGAAAATTCTAATTAACACACGCACAGGAGGAGGGAGATGGAAAATCGCCGTTAGACCACCACAGTAACGACAGCACAGGCCAAGCTGTCCTCACACGCGGAGCAAGCGGGCGGGTGAGGAGAACAGACCTCGCGCAGCGTGGGACCGGGCGAACCTTGCCCCGTGGCCCAGCCCCCAGGAAGGAGTCTCGAGGCCTCTGGAACGCGCCATCCGGCAGACAGGCCCCTTCGGACAGTCGGACAATGTGACTCGGGGCGGCAGCCTTGGGCCACAGGGGCAGCTCAGCCTCCAGAGGGGGTGGGGCCGTCAGCACTGACCACAGCGCCAGGGACGGGGCGGCGGGTAGCTTCGCTGGGAGTGTCCTCTGCCCGCAGCCAACTGTACTGTGTGCCCCTTTGCTGCGATAATCCATAACCATGGGTTCTGAGCCCTTCTAGAGAATTCGTGAACCCAGAGAGTCACAGGGACCCTCAAACTTGCTGGTGGTGTGAGAGTGGGGTAATCCTGCAGGTCTGCACTCCAGCCCAAAGTAGCCACCTCAAAACAGACATTTATCGCTACAAAGGGAAAACCAAGAACTTCACCATGGAGGACACAGCGGACCCCACCTTAACCCAGGGGCCAATGTCAGCTCTGCCCCAATACGTTTACTGCGTGGACCCCGAGAAGATGCAGGGACAAGGGCACCTCACTTTGGGCCCCCCAAAACACACAACCTTGGTCCAATCAAGAGAAAGCACCAGACAGACCCGAAGGGAGGGACGCCCTGGACCGAAGGGCCAGCATCTTGACAGGAGCATCTGGAAGGTCGAGGAGCAGACACAGAGGAAGAGGCCGAGGGGCTGACCCAGGACCCGGGGCAGAAGAGGGCCCCAGGGGACCGTCACGTGCACGTGAGGTCCGAGCCCATCAGTGGCCCGTGGCCCCAGTCCTTCCCCAGCTTTGTGGACACACGTGATCTCAGAACACGTCCACACGGGGGAGGCTGGGTGGAGGGCACCACAACTGGGGACAACACACATGGAAGCGTGTTTCTGCAAGTCTAAAATTCTACCAAAGTAAAGGGTCGGGGGAAACACACAGCTGGCCCCAAGGGTTCTGGGAACGGGGCTGTGGGTCTCTATTTATGTTCCTCTATCTCTTGGCTGTTATGGGACACGAGGGCGTTCAAGGTCACGTGGGGGCAAAGGTGAGCCTACACACCCCAGGAAGAAACTCTTCTCCTGCCTTCACGTGTGAAGGCTGCATACTGGACAGGTTCCAGATTCCTATTTCCCTTGAAAGTCGATAGGATGTTTAAATCAATGAGTGTATGAAGTACCCTGACCACCCCTGGAGGATGCAAAGAAACACCCCTGGAGGATGCAAAGAAACCAGCTAGCTCGTTATTTTGAAAACTGATTAAGAGACAAATACAGACATTTCTGCTGGCTTTCCTGTATGAGCAGAAGTATTCTAGCTTAAAATGGGAAAGACATCAGCTTCCTCCTGCAGCCTGATGATTAACAGTCCAGACCCTGGGCGTCCGCGGCTGGGCCGGCCGTCAGGGCCCCACAGGCTCTAAGTCGAGTCAGAGCAAAGCCTCCAGCCGGAGCGACTGGTTTACAGGAAACACGGAGACAGAGCGACCTGTTACCCTGAAGCACGAGACCCGCCAACCCGATGGGGCAAACTGCCCAGCCTCCAGCGCACGCGCACACACGCACACACACACGGGCGGGGCTACAAATGTGAAAGAGACCCCAGACATGCAACAACCAACACGAAATACGGGCCTTACTTGGCTGATTAGAATAAACAGGTATAAAAACATTCATGGCATCTGAAACGACTGAAAATGGGAACGCTGGCTAGATATTGACTTTAAGGAAACATGTACTGCTAACTCCTAAAGAAGTGATGACAGTGCCTGGCGTGTATTTAAGTGTCCTTGTTTTTAAAAAGATAACGCTGAAATATTACAAAAACAATGAAAACAAAACTTCCTCTACAGATGCCGCCCCAGAGCAGCTCCACCTCCACGGAGCTGAGGCCCCGGCCCCTCACCAACGGTGCCCTCGTGGACGCCACCACCACCTGCCGCCGCCATCTCTGAAGCTCCCACCCCCCGGCCTTCGGGAACCGCAGGGCTGGCCCTCCTCGGCACAGCGAACGCTGACAGGGCCCACGCTCGCCGGGGGGCACTATTTACTGCCCCAGAGAGGAGGGCGCTACCATTACGTGAAATAAGACGCTGTCGTATTAAGAAGAAGATGTAAAATGGTATACAGCTAATCCTACATACCTTTTGACATTTTAAAATATATTTTAGATAAGTATTTTTTATAAAATGAAATCTACAAAATAATGCTATTTGAAGAATTCAGCGTCACCTTCACAAAAGGACTGACTGCAGTTTCCCTTAAGCACTGTGCCCACTATCCCATTTTCAGGATGGATGGAGGAGGTCACAAACTAGCAGGTCCTGTCTGGTCCACTTAGTGTTTTCTAAAAATTCAAAGATGCTGCTGACACTTTAAAATCAGCAGCGTTCCTGCACTGGGGATCCACAGCGCCACATGCCCCCTGGGGGGCCCCACGAGACGCGCCCGGCCCCCTCCCCGCACACAGCCTCACCTGTGTGGCTCCCAGCTCCTTTCTGCTTTTTTTCCTTGGCTAGTTGAATGGCTCGGGAATCAGTTCTTGCTGAGCCCCCGCCTTCCTGAGACCAAAGAAAAGCATATCAGTCACGGGACCCAAACAGTAGAGGGAGGGGAGCAGGGGACCTACTGAGCGCGGGGTCTGCTTCCTGAACAGACCCCAGCAAAGGCTCAGAGAATCAAATGCCACATCCAGTGACAGCGACCGCTGCACGGAGTCTGAGCTGGAACCATACACGTGATTTTATTATCCAGGGAAGCAAAGTTTATTCCTTCAAAGTCTAAAACGTACTAAAATATTTTACACAGAAACCAGCTTAAAGTGAACTGCAGACCGCTCTGCTGTCTGAAACACAGAACCAGTGTCCTCAGTGACCAGGACTCACTGACTGCGGCCCCTCCCCGGGTTTCAGGACATGTCACACCACGCCCGCGTGGCCACCCCGGGGGCCCAGGCCGTGTGCCCCATGGAGGCTGCTCAGGGCAGGTGCTCCACTCAGGGTCTCACCCGGCAAAGCAGAGCAGTAAGTGCATCACTGAACCGGGGCGTTTACCGAGGGACCTGACGTACGCACACGGGACTGGGGGCGCCGCACCCCTGCGGACGCACGGCGAGGACACGGTGGAACCCTCGTCCCCGCAGAGAGAGGCTCGGGCGTACCTGAGGCCCCTTCGCCACGCGCCTTCTGGGCTCACAGATGCCCGGCTGGCTCACGTCACACAGCTAGCGAGAGAACGGACAGGGTCAGGGTCAGGGTCAGGGTCAGTCTCGCGCTCCGCCGGCCCTAGGCCACTGCCGCATCCCTCACAGAGGACGCTGATTCAAAGGAGTAACTTTTCTTTATATCATGGTAAATTAAGATTTAACTTTTTGAATACAAACATCACCATCAATTAACCTGCACCACAAAGAAAAACCTACTTGATCACTCCCACCTGAGGCTGAGGAAAGACATTCTCTTAAGAATTTGATTAAATTACTTTAAATTAAATTATATTAAATGTATAACTGACATAAATATAGTTAAAATATATTAACTGCCAAGCCTCGCAATTGGAGAAGTGCTCTTGTAACCCTCCAGAGACAAAGGCTCCCAGACCACTCCCTTTTTTTGTTGTTCTTAATTCAAATTAAAAATTTTTGCATGGTTTTAGTTTCCATTAAGCCTTAAGAGACAGTTGATGTCACAATTCCTCTTGGTCACGACTCCATCTGAGGATCTGCTATTACGTGATAAGCTCAAACACAGAACGTTTCAACATTATGAAATACCCCAGCATTTTTCAAGAAAAGACACGTTACCACCAAATCACAGAACTCGAAAAGACCTTAGAAACCATGTAGCCAAAGCCCCTCATTTTAGAAATAAGTGAGAATTTAAGGCTCAGACACGTTAAGTGATTTGCTCAAGGTCATAAAAACTAATCCGTTCCAGACTCGAGATTGGAACTCAGATTTCCAGATTTGTAGGCAAGAGCTCCATCCTTTCGCAAACCCCTAAGAAACGTCTGCACGTAGATTAATCCAGAACACCGCACGACGGGTGTGAGACGTGACCGAACAGAGAGCACTTCATACCAAGTAGAAGCCGCCGGTCCCCGCACCAAGTCCCGCGTCTTTCCGAGGTCCGAGCTCCTCTGCAGGGCTGGACTCCACAGGCCGCAGCGCCCCTCCGCTCCACACCTGCTGTCTGACGGCGTCGGGGCCGGGGGCCAAGTCCGGTTCCACTTTGATGGGAACCAGCAGCTCAGGGGCACTGTCGTCTCCCTGGGGGCCGCTCGCAGAGGTGAAAGCCTGGGGGTCCCGAGTCAAGCTCTTCACGGGCAGAGCCACCAGACAGCCCAGCGCCCCTGCGTCCACGGCCTGCACGTCATCTGCAGCGAGGCTGCCCTGCTGGAGAACCGTGGCTGCCGTCCCGAGGACGAGGGGCCTGTCCGGGCCCGGTGGGACGTCACTGTGGGCCACCAAGACCAGGGGGCCCATGGGCCCTGAGGCAGCCTGACTGGCAGGGAGGCCCCCCCCAAGAGAGGCGCTCACGGAAGTCACATCGACAGTCAGGATCCCAGTGCGCAGCGCCCCGTCGGAGGTCCTGGGGGCACCACCGCTGTCGCCAGGCGTGTCGGAGAAGAGGACCGCCAGGTCCACGCTGCTGAACTCACTCTGGCTGGGGCTGCTGAGGTCACTGCTGGGCGCGAGCGCGCTTGGAGCTCCCAGCGGAGGGAAGAGGTCTGAAAAGGAAGGAACACTCTGGTGACCTTAGGCCCTCAGAGACCAGGGAGCTCTGTATGTGCTCAAGACGTGAGCAGGTGACCACCGAGGGGACAAGGACGGCTCTTCCTGCGGCCGCTGCCTGGCCCTGCAGGCGGCCACGCTCTGCAGCAAGGCGCCGTGGGGGACACGCCAGGCGCCCTGTCCACGCTGCCCGGAGCCTCGAGCCCACGGGCATCTCCCCAGACTGCGGGCATGACCTGGGTCAACGACGCTCCCGAAAGACACCGCCCAGTGACGGGAAGAGGCCAGACTCGAACCCCAGTCCTACTGGCTTCAAACCCTGAGCTCACTCCACCACGAGCAGCCACCCTAGGAGACCAAGCACTCTCGCAGAGCAGACACCTGCAGGCCTCAGGCCACGCTGAACCCTGGCTCCCTGTCATTTCTGGCATCAGCTATGTGGGTCCACGTCCCACCCAGCTCTCTGCCCACTTCGCGACAAGCAGCCTCTCCAGAACGAGAGGGCGCAAGGGCAGGGACGGACAGTGGGGGAAATCTGGCCTGCTGCCCTGCCTGCCTCTGGGCTGGAGCAGGGCGCCCCCAGGGAGCTGCGGAGAGCACATGTCAGACACCGCACTCTGCAGGCCTGGCCGTGGCCTCCTGGATGGAGCTGCTCCATTTCCAGGCTCCACTGCCCCCACTGCCCCCACTGCCGTGGGTTCCAGCGTCTGTGCCCCTCAGCGGCAGACACAGGGCCTGGCCCTCAACAAGCCGCCCTCGTTCACTTAATTGCTGCCGCAGCGCTCTCCCAATACTTAATTGTTATTCAATTAAGATTTTAAGTAATCAGATTACCCTTGGGAGAATAATGAACACTAACATACTGTAAAAAAGTTTCAATGAATGTTCAAGTTGGGGGTTCATACACAAGGACACCCAATCACCCAAATCCTAGGGCTCAGCAGGCACCAAGCAAACAGGAAAATGGAAGCACAAAGAACTGGGGCACAGCTGCCAAACGAGGCCCTGACTGCCCCTCTCCTGCGGCTTCCGACACCCAGGCCCGGCCAGAGGGAAAGGCGCTCCCAGGCCTGGTACCATCCCTCCCTCCCAACCCTGAACTAATCCCAAGCTCACGCTGTCCAGCTGTGGACGCCACGCCAAAGTGCCTATGATGCTTCAACCGTGAACCTACGAAAGAAATCTACTCTAGACGCCAGCCCCCCAAAAGTAAATAAACGACAACCAAATTCAGAATATATCATCTGCAGCTGTCATATTACTTCAAAGTTTAAGAACTGGATCAACCTATCATTGCTTCAATAATCATCTAGTACCAAGGAAACATTCTCAAAGGGCAGTGACTCTTTGAAGTAACTAAAAATGGAAACATGTCTCTTTTTCAAAAGTTTCCTTGATAATCTTGATGATTCAGCTCCCTATGAAAAAATCAATAATCATCTAGGCAAATAGATACCCGTGTGCTCATAAATTTCCTATTTAGCATCTTGCTGATTCCACAAATATTTCCTGGAGACCTGCCAACGTGCAAGGGCCAGACATTCAAAAATCACTAAACAAACATTAATACAGAGCGTCCCGCACGAGGCCACAGCATGACCTCACTCCAGCACTTCCTCGCCAACGTGAGCCCCACCCGGGACCAACGGGAGAGGGACCCGAAAAGCCAATTCAGGGCCTGGCAGAGTCCGTCCACAATAAACAGATGCTCCCAGGCACCTATTTATCAGGAGGCAAGCCTGGGACCCCGTCACATACCCGACGTGGGACCACGTCACATCATAAATGCCAGGCCTGGGCCACCCCCCAGTCACCTACGCCACACAAGACGTCAGATCATAAATGTGGGGCTTGGGATACACCCCAGGCACCTACCCGACAAGAGACCGTGCTACATCATAAACGCCAGGCCTGGGACACACACCCCTGATGACCTACCTGACACGAGACCATGTCACAGCATAAATGCAGGGCCCGGGACCAACCCCCCATCACCTACCCAACACGTGCTTCACGTACTGGTGCCCCTCCCAGGATCACAGAGGGCAAGTGGCTATGCCTGAGGCTGGGCAGGCCTGTCACAAAGGTGGCACTGAGCAGGGCCTGGCAGCAGCTGCTCAGGTAACTACAGCTAGGACTTCACCCTCCAGGCCCTGCCGGGCCGCAGAGCACGGTGCCGGGACGGCTCTAGGGAGAGGCAGCCGCAGGGCCACCCAGACCCTCAGGCCCGCCCAGGGGCCGGTGCACGGGGCGGGATTCTCAGTCCCGGGCCCCCAGGTAGCAGGACGGCCACGTCCGTGTGCCCAGAGTCGCCCCTCTGGGCTCGTCGTGGTTCGTGCTCTGCCCCCAGGACGTCCGGAAACAGCTCTGTCCTGTCTCCAAGGACTCTCCCAGGCGGTGGGACGGACAGGAGGAGCTGAAGGGGTCGGATGCGATGCGGGGCAGGCTCGGGACACAGGACGAGGTCACAAGGAGAGACTCAGGAGACCAGGCTACAGAAGCCAACCCCACGGAAGCCCCTCAGAGACAAGGGCGGGTGAGAGGGTCAGAGGCAGGAAGTGGCAGAAGAGAGGCCACGAGGCCACGCAGCGTGGCAGCTGCGGGCCCTGGGCTGGGAGCCGAGGAAGCAGCGACTCGCGCTGCGTCCCTGACACGCGTCCAGTGGACGCTGGGCGCCCTCAGGGCCGTGCGCGGGGCCGACCTGGGTGCCGGTGGTGCTGCCTGATCACGTGGGCCTTCACGCTGTGCTTGGAAGAGAAGAGTCTGTGGCAGCTGGACACCGGGCACCTGCTTTTCGGAGCGGCCACGTCCTGCAGGTGCTTCTTGGAGTGGATGTAGAGGCTGCTCCGCGCGGAGAACCTGGCACAGCACCCTGGGCAGAGAGAGGGAGGCGTGTTAGCCTGAGGGTCCCCGTCCCGGCAGCACCCAGACAGGGCACGTCCCCGCTCTGCCCCCGGCAAGCGCCCTCAGGCAGCATCACGAGGAACCCTGAAGTCCCGCATCGGCCGCAGACAGGACGCGTGACCTGCACAAGTTAGCTCCGGCCTGTCTCCTCTCCCGCCACCAGGGCTGCATCAGCAACTCCATCCCTCAACCGCTCAAGTCAGGCTGACCGCCTCCATTAAGCTACTACTGGAAGAAAACCTGCGACCCCGTGACATCTGGGGCTGGAGACCACCCCACAGACCCGCCACTTCCTCTCATTTCGCCCCTGAGAAGCTGTTGCCCAGACGGGCCGAGCAGATGGCCGGGAACCGGGGGCAGGAGGGGAGCCCGGAGTTGGCCCTGGCCAAGTCCACAGAGCAGACACGCACCCGGGGCAGAGGGAAACAGGCAGACCCAGAGATACAGCCACCCTCCTTCATGCCCCGACATCCCACCGCTGGAGCTCGGCACGGCGGGGTCACAGGAGGGAAGAGGGGTTCCTGACAGCCACAAGCTCGTCACCTGGTAGGGACACATAAGCAGCCAGCTGTCCTAACACAGGCGGACCGAAGCCCGGGGTCGGGCCACCCAGCGTTCCGGGAGCAGAGGAGAGCCCCACCCCGAGGAGGGAAGGTCTCAGGAGACAGGTCACGTCTGAGGTGCCGGGCGGCGTGGCCACCACAGCAAGGAGGCGCGGCCGAGGGGCTGCCAGGCCAGGCTGTGGGGCGCTGCAGGACCGGCCCCACCCGCGTACGGCCGTCTCGACCCCTTCCGTAAAGCGGGGCCTCCACGGTACTCACGACGCCCAGGAAGGACGCCACGGCGCTGTCACGCTACAGCACGTCAGGGAAGGCGACGGGGTCGCTGGGGCCCGGGGCCCGGAGGAGGGCTACCTCAGGAAAAGAGGCTACGCAGAGAGGATACGGCCACGGCAGTAAGGGCTCTGCTACCCCTGAGAGCAGTTCTGAACTGATTTCATTTTCAAACAAAACTTCACACCCGTTGCCAGGTCAGGCTCAGGACAGGGCACTTGGGAAACACAACAGAGAAGAGACACCTCTGGTCTTGCCCCCGGGGGGCCCCGTCACCACACGTGCTGTGCTCCACACCCCCTCCCAGCTGGGACCCCCACAGAGACTTCCAGGCTGATCACACGGCGGCGGTGCTGAGCACGCCGCCTACCGCACGGCCTTCCCGAGGGCGGGGTCGACCACCACAGGGACGTCCACCACGCTGCTGCCAGCGGGGCGTTTCCACTTGTAGAGGTACTTGCGAATTCAACAGGGAACAAGATAGGTATCATTTTAATTTGCATTTCCTTTGATGATCAGGAGTAGGACCATTTTTCCACGTGTGTCAACGACTACGTTCTCCTAATTACAACATAATCTATTGAGACTTGTGTTACTGCTTTACAAATTAAGGATATTCACACACAGCCCCACGCATTTCTACCAAGTTACCACCCCGCCAGGGGAAGGGCAAAAGCAACTTGTCAAAGACAGACTTCCCTCCAAACCCCAACTCCTCAGGAGTCTGCTCAGCTCCCACCCACATTCCCGCGGGGACCAGGGCAGGCTGGAGGCCCAGAGAAGCCCCACCAGGCACACGCCGCCCTCAGCCCACCCTCGTACACACTCGCTGCCGCGCTCCCCTCCCCGTCCTCTCCTCCTCCCGCTACTGCTATGGAAAAGGCGGGGAGTGGCGGCTTTTTAACTTTTTATTAAGAATGTTTCAAACACCTACAAAAACAGAGAAAATGGTAAAATCATCCAGACTCAAGAACTGTCAACTCTCAGCACACGTGAAAAAGGATTCTGGGATGCCTCCGCCAGCCCGCCTTCACCGCCACTCCCTTGAAAAGCACACCCTTGACCAAGCGCTGCCGGTCACCCTCTATGTCAGACCGGCGCAGAGCTCTCAAGGATGCAGTCACCAAAAGGAAAAGCCTCCCTCCTCCGTCGCCATTCGTGCCCCTTCCTCTTTCCCTCAAACCCCTCAAGACGGAGGGAAGCGGGAACAAGCCTCTCCCGCCTCGCCCCGCCCACCCCCCGGGGTGAGCCCCCCCCCCCCCCCCCCGCAGGCCTCGCCAGCCGCCCGCGGCCCCTCAGCTCCTCGCACCGGCCCACTTGCCTCCTTTCCCAAACTTCGTCCTCTCTTGGCCCAGTGCCCACCTGGCCCCTCGCGTCCTCCTCAGGCCCCTCCCGGGGCGCCCTCTGCTTGCCCGCCGGCACGCGGGGCAGTTCCCAGGGCTGGGCCGCAGGCCTCCTGCCGCGACCTGCCAGCAGCGGGTGGCGCTTACAGAAGTCCTCTCAGCCCTAATTAAACTCCCGCACCAGCGGAGCCCCCACCCCCGCCAGCGGACAGAAGCCGGGAAGAGGCAGGGCTGGGAGCCGCACGCGCAGGCGCCTTCGCCGCACCGACCCGGCCTGAAGGACCGCCCCGCGTGGTCTGCCCCACCCCCAGCCCGCTGCCCCGCCTCCTGAGCATACGCCGGCAAAGCCCGCGGCACCTGGAACGCAGGCGTCCAGACCCGCCTCCTACCTGTGCCCCGTGTCCCCGTCTCAGCTGAGACGCTGGCCCAGCCGCCACCTCCTCCACAGCACCCGCTCCTGAACCCTCGCCAGGCACCGTGCGTTCTAACTCCCGCCTCTGCCGTCTACGCCGTCCTCCCTTCCCACCGCCTGCCCAGGACCCCCAGACTCGGCCTAAACCTCCACTGTGGCCCCACCACCCCGCCTAGAGCCCTCAGCCTGCTGCCCACACCGGCCCTTCTGCCCCAACTGCCCCTGCCTCCTGGGAGCCACCCCCCCACCCCAAGAACCCTCCAGGTGACCTCCTCTGTGCACCAAGCACCCTGCACGTTAGCTGTGTACCTGCGGCCCCAACTGGAGCCCTGGGGAGAGGCGGGTCTGCGTCTGATTAGACCACCTGGGCTACATTCCAGGAACTGCTCAGCTGGAAGTGGGTGTTTGGTATCCCTTTCTCCAGGTGAGGAAACTGAAGCCCGGAGAACCTTGCCTGAGGTCACTGATTCAGGGAGGGTGGAGCCAGGGTTCAACTTCACACCCCGAGGGAACCCTCCCGCCGACCCGGAGTCGTGCCTCTAAATCGCCAGCCTGGCTTCACTGCTGTCCACTCACAGCGTGAGGAGCCAAGGCTACTGAGTCCGAGACACGTGCCACGTGCTGAAACGGGCTTTCTTCACACGTTCTGTCAGTGAATCCTCACAACCATCAAACCCAGAGGGGACTCAGCAGAGCGCCCCCCGCAGGGCCCAGAGTCCCGCGGCCTGACTCTGAACCTGCTCTTTCCGACACACTGCTCCCAAGACCCGGCCACCGGCTAAAACCAGCCGAGCCCACCTCACGCCGCAGCCGACACGACGCACCTCGAAGCAACTTCCACGCAGAGCGTCCAGGCGGCCGTGGGGCCGGCTCACACCTACCTTCCACGGGACACGCGAAGGGCTTGGTGCCCAGGTGGGTGACGCTGTGGCCCTTGAGGTGCTCGGCCCTGGTGAACGACTTCCCGCAGCCCTCGACGGGGCAGGGGAAGCGGCGGTCCTCATCGTGCTTCCTGCGGGACAGAGAGCAACGGGCAGTGACCACTCACAGCCAGAGGGTTCCATTCCAGAGGAGCAGCCTCCCAGAGACGCTGATGAAGCCACCTCCCCCGCTCAGCCGCCCGGCTCCTACACAGGCTGTCCACACCGCAGGGGACCTCACCTCACGTACACACAGTCTTTCTCTAAGCAGACACCTCAGATCCCAACCGTGCAAGTACAGACAAAGCACCCAACCTCTCCGGCTCCCAGTGCAAAACAGGAGAACAAGGGGCTTCCCTGGTGGTACAGCGATTAAGAATCTGCCTGCCGATGCAGGGGACATGGGCTCGATCCCTGGTCTGGGAAGATCCCACATGCCGCGGAGCAACTAAGCCCACGCGCCACAACTACTGAGCCTGTGCTCTAGAGCCCGCGAGCCACAACTACTGAGCCCACAAGCTGCAACTACTGAAGCCTGCGCACCTAGAGCCCGTACTCCACAACAAGAGAAGCCACCACAAAGGGAAGGCCACGCACCACAATGAGAAGCCCCCGCTCGCCGCAACTAGAGAAGGCCTGCGTGCAGCAACGAAGACCCAATGCAGCCAAAAATAAAATAAATAAAAATAAATAAATGTATAAAACAAAACAAAAACAGGAGAACAAGAGCTTCAGTGTCAGAGCTGCTGAGAGGCCGAACAAGGGACACAGGCCAGGCGCCAAGTGTCACCTGCACAAAGGCCCAGTCCTCCAAGGCGTCATCACCACGGCAGAAAGTTTGTAAAGACACGACCAAGGCTTAATCTATAACCTTAATTTTTTTTAAGTATCAAGTTGCATATTAAGTATACCAGTTAAACTTAAAAACAAGTACACACAGAAAAAACTGACTTTGGGTGATCAGATTCTGTGTGGTTTTCTTCTTATAAGGTTTCTGAATTTTCTAAGTTATCCACGTTGGTTTGTTTTTCATAACTTAAAGAAATCCAAAGATTATTCCATCCATAGGCTTCTACTACTAACAAACAACTCACCTGTTTTCAAAACTGATAATTCAGCCAAAATGTAAAGGTTACCTTTTGTGCCTTAGGAGTTTAGACATGCTGGTGAAGGTCCAGCCACAACTGTCAGAATCACAGATAAAAGGTCTTTCGCCTTAGAAAAGAAAAAAAATCACACCACGTGATTACAAATGTGGGCTGCGCCGACAGCAGATGGGGTCCAGACGTCCCCGGCTCGTTACCTGTATGGCTTCTCAGGTGGATTTTCAGACGACAGGCTTTGTCATACTGTTTGCTGCATCCAGGAAAGGAGCAAGAAAAGAGTTCTTGTTCCCTGAAGTGGGCCCGGTTATGGGAAAACAGAGCACTCACTGTGATGAACGTCTTCTCACAGCCTGAACAGAGAAAAACACAAACCCTGCTCACTGGCGTGACGAAAATCACAGAACACGGCTAAACCAGCCACCACCCCAGGGCGCTGTGTGCACTGGGGCAGACGGGGAGGAGGACGACTAAGGAGCATCTCCAGACAGTGAAGACCTTTGCAGCTGAAGTAGGGGTGGCTCAGGGCAGCCCACGGGTGCACACAGGCCACCTGTCCCCATGTGACCCGGAGACAAAGCACCAGATCAAGAGAAAGTCCTCCAGCACAGCCCTGCCCCCAGTTCTGTAGCTCAGACCCTGTGGACATGGTGGGAACTCAACTGCCCAGGTTGCCCACGTGAGACCATAAACCCAACGAGAGAAATCAGAGACGAAGGAACAAGATTCCGTCTGGTCGGGCTGAGCTTGGAAGGGCTGCAAACGACTGCAGTAACACCTGAGACTTTTTCACCTGTGGGAGTGAGGCCGCATCCCCCACCCTCATAAACACCCTCCCGGACCGTCCTTGGCGGCTGGCAGCCCGGCCTCTGGCAGCGAGCTTCTCTCCCCCTTTGGTCCATTTCCTCGGGGTTCCCTGCTCTGTCAAGGGTCACTGGGGTCATCTTCGCTCACATGGCCTTTTCCCACCACCTGCATCTTCAAGCCCGGCTGAGCCACCAGACTTTGCACGTCACTAGTTCTCCTTGGACAGAAAGGTTCAGCGCTCAAACAGGGCAGAAAACACAAGGCTACGAGATGCTTACCAGGAGTCTCTGCTGCAGCGCTTCTCAGAGCCTTGATGGTGCTGCCAGGTGCGCACAGCACTCTGCAGGACAGCCCAGGGAGCCCCGCTTTCCATAGCGACACTTAACTGGGAAACGCTGATCTTCCTAAGTGCCTTACAATCCTCCTCTCGGGCATAAATCTGTCTATGCCCAGCAGCCCCAGCCATTCCTTATTTCGGGCCTTGGTGTCTTCTCACACTCCGTCAGGGAGATCTGAACAGGCTGAGTCGGTCTCTGCCTCAGCAAGAAGCACCCTCCCCCAACCGACAGTCAAGCCTCCTGAGTCAGCTCTGCAATCTTTCCCACCTGGAGCCTCCTCGGCGTCCCACTGCCTCTACCTGGGTCACCCCTCAGGACACTCCGGTCTGGAACACTCCACGGAGCTTCACTGGTCCCTCTCCTGCTCCCGCCCACCTCAAAACCCCCGGGGTGACCCCGTGCCCAGAAGCAGGCCGGACCCCTCATCCTCCTGGTACTATGCTCAGAAGGATAGCCCCTGAGCTTTTTACTAGAGGGCGGTCCGCAGACCACCGTCAGATTCCGAATGCAGGACCAAGCGTTCGGAATCAGTGGCCTACAGCCATGCTCTCCACGGAGACGGGTTGCACAGGACAGGCCAGGGCACGTGGGAAGAAAACACGGGAACCTGTTAACATGTGAATTTTCTTCCGCCCTTTCAAAATCCCACATGTGAGTACACTTCATAACGTACATTCTAAGGGGCGCACTCCACGTCCATAACGCATCAACAGGGGCGCCGGGCACACACTCGCGCTTCTCTTTTAAGGAAGGGCACCTGGGAGGCCCTCGGGAACCCTGCCCCCAGCCCGCCCCACTGCCCCCATTCCCTGCCTTGGCTCTGCAGCGTGGCCCCCGCACCGCAGCCCCTCCTTCCCAGGCGGGAACCTTCTCTCGTGCTAGAGCTGCCTACCCCGGGGGAGAGGTCAGGGGCACTCGCAGCGGAGAAAGACCCCTCCGCCCAGTGCATCCACCTGCCCAAAGTCTCTCCGTCTAAAGATGATGACGACTTTCAGAACTTTACGCAACTGGGAAGCCCGAAGGAAACAACGCTTTCAACGGCACAACAGTGGATGCACCGCACCCCCGCGATCATCCCCTCGGCGCCTTAAGGCCTCGCCTGGGCCGCGTGGCCCTGCGTCCCTGCAGCCCGGGGCACGCGCCTACACGCCAGACGGAGCTTTTCTAAGTGACGAGACCTGCCTCAAGCTCCCGTCTCCGGGAAGACGCCCGGTGGCCTCGCTCACCGGAAGCCGCCGGGGAAGGGCGCCGAGATTCTCCGAGCTGCTGCCCAAGCCTCGCGGCCAGGTGGGGTTCGGGAGCCACCGCGACCCCGAGCGGGAGAAGAGACGCCGCGCTGCCCGCCCCGCCCCGCCGGCGCCGCTCACCGGGAAAGTCGCACTTGTAGGGCCGCTCCGGCTCGAAGTGGCTGCGCTGGTGCGAGCTGAGCTTGGCGTGCGTGGGGAAGCGCTCGGCGCACACCTCGCACTTGAACAGGCTCTCCTGCTCGTGGCCCTTCATGTGCGCCCTGAGGTTGTACACGGTGGTGAACTTCTTGCCGCAGCCGCCCACCGGGCAGCCGAAAGGCCGCAGCTTGTCGTGCGACTGCAAGTGCCGCTTGAGCTTGTACGACGTGGTGAAGGCCCAGCCGCAGCCGTCCAGCGGGCACTTGAAGGGCCGCCGGCCCTGGCCGCCGCCGTGCGTCAACAGGTGCACCTGGAGCTGGTGCTTCTTGGCGAAGGCGAGCGCGCACTGCGGCTCGGGGCAGCGGTACCCGGGGCCGGCGGACGCGCGGCGGGCCCCTGCCGGGCTGGCGGCCTCCTGGCCGGGCGGCGGACGGCGGGACGGCGCGGCCAGCGCGAGGACGCCGCGCTCCAAGTGCACCAGCAGGTCCTGGCCGCCGGCGGCCCGGGGACCCACGAGGGGCGCGGCGCCGGGGACCTGCGCAGGGCGGCCGGCCGGGCTCGCGGCGGCGCCGGGCTCGGGCTCGGTCTCCCGCCGCCCCGGGGCTTCGGCCGCGCCGCGCGCCACTTCCAGCAGCACCACGAAGGAGTCGCCGCCGCCGGGGCCCGCCGGCCGGGCCTCCCCGCGCCGCGGCTCCTGCGCGCCGTCCTCGGGGTCCCGCAGCAGCAGCAGGCGGCGGTGCGCGGAGCCCGGGGTTCTGCGGGTCCGGCCGGGGCCGCCGCCGAGCTGGGGTCCGCGTGGGGCCGGGGCCCCAGCGGCGAGCAGCGCCGGCGCGTCCATCTTGGGCCGCTGCGCGTCCAGCCACCGCCTCGCCGGAAACGCCACCCCGCACGCACGCCCGCGGAGCGCGACGCCGTGCGCTACGCACGCGAGTCGGCGCCAAAGCCCGGCGCGGATTGCAACCCGGCGCGCGCCGGAGCCGGCCCGAGGCGCGCGTGCGCGGAGCGACGGGCGGGGCGCGGGGCCTGCCGGGCCGCGTGACGTCATGGCTCCGTGCGGTGGGCGGTGCAGCGTGGGTCGCTAGTGGCTGGCATTATGCTCCTGGCCGGGTCGCGCGGCGGAACCGGCGGAACCGGCGGGTCGAGAACAGTCCGGCGGCTTGTAGCTCCGAGCGGTCCTGCCGCCTCAGTGAGCACTGCCTCGCATCTCGTCCCGCCCGGACCGACTGCGCCCCACCTGCGCGTTCCGGGACGATGACCCCCGCGGCTGCCGTGCCCCCGCCCCCGGTCGGTCCTCCTCCGGCCGCGCCCGTGATCTTCAGAAGGGCAGGTCCGGCTGCGCCCCCTCCCCGAGCGGCCCCGCTTTGTCCTTGCTCCCCCCACCGGACCCCCGCCTCGTTCCCCCTCCTCCCGCAGGACGAGCGGGTTCCAGCCTGGGGGGCTCTCTCCGAGTGCCCTCCCCCCGCCCCTCAGACAGCTCTCAACTGCAGTTGTTCCGTTCGTCCCTGTTCCAGAGAAGCCTCCATGAGGACGGGGACCCTGTTGAGTCATTCACAGCTGTGTGCCCAGATGCTAGCAGTGGAGACGCTCAGTAAATGTGTATTGAATTGAGGAATGATGTATTATTAAAAGTTCTTCAGAAATAAAGTACTTCGGGGGACTTCCCTGGCGCAGTGGTTAAGAATCCGCCTGTCAATGCAGGGGTCACGGGTTCGATCCCTGGTCCAGGAAGATCCCACCTGCCGCTACTAAGCCCGCATGTCGCAACTACTGGAGGCCGCACACCTACAGCCGGTGCTCCCAAACGAGAAGCCACGGCGATGAGAAGCCCGCGCACAGCAACAAAGAGTAGCCCCCGCTCGCCGCAATTAGAGAAAAGCCCGCGTGCAGCAACGAAGACCCAATGCAGCCATAAATAAATAAATTTATTTTTTAAAAAAATAAGGTACTTCAGGAGTTCCCTGGTGGTCCAGAGGTTAGGACTCTGCGCTTGCAATGCCGGTTGGGGAACTTAGGTCTCTCCACACGGCCAATAAATAAAATAAGGTACATCAATAATATTGAAAAGAATAGGAAACATTTATATGTAAGAATTTGTGCCAAAAATAAATTGCTCCAAGACCATTCAATGAAGGAAACAATCTTTTCAATAAATGGTCCTGGGACAACTGGTTATCCACATACAGCAGAATGGGTTTGGACCTCCACCTCGTACCAGACACAAAAACGAACTCCAAATGGATCCGAGGCCTAATGTAAGAGCTGTAACTATAAAACTGCTAGATCTGTGACCTTGGATTACACAGTGGTTTCTTAGATGTGAAACCAAAAGCACAACCAATGAAAAGAAACCAGTTGGGCTTCAACAAAATTAAAAACTCTTGAGTCAAAGAACACAAACAAGAAGGTGAAAAGATAACACACAAAATGGGAGAAAATTTGCAAATCATATATCTGATGGGGATCTACTATCCAGAATGTACTTTTTTAAACTTGTAACTTAATCACAGACAATCCAATTTAAAAATACACAAGGGATCTTAACAGACATTTTTCCAAAGAAGAAATACAATTAGCCAATATGCCCATGAAAAAAAACCTCGATATCATTCATTACTCATCAGGGAAATGCAATTCAGAACTACAATGAGATATCACTTCACACTTACTAGGATGGCTATAATTTTTTAAATGGACAATAAGTGTTGGTGAGAGTCTGGAAAAATTGGAACACTCATATATTTCTGGTGGGAATGTAAAATGGTGAAGCCACTGTGGAAAAAAGCTTGGCAGTTCCTCAAAAAGTTAAGGATAGAATTTCCTTATGACCCAGCAATTCCACTCCTAGGTATATATCCAAGAGAAATGAAAACCCATCCACATAAAAACTTGTATGTGAATGTTCACAGTAGCATAATGCTACATTTAGAAACACAGAAACAGTCAAGTGTCCATCAACAGACAGGGGTGAACAAAATATGGCCTATCCATAGAAAGGAATATTATTTAGCCATAAAAAGGAATGAAGTACTGATACACGCTAAAATATGGGTGAACGTTGAAAACATGCTAAGGGAAAGAAGCCAGACCCAAAAGATCACATATTGTGTGATACCATTCATATGAAATGTCCAGAATAGGTAAATCCGCAGAGGCAGAAAGTAGATTAGTGGTTGCAAGGGGATGGAGGGCGGGGAATTAGGACTAACTGCTAAGAGCTAAGGGATTCTTTTCGGGGTGATGGAACGTACTGGAATTAGACAGTGGTGATGAGTACACAACACCGTGAGTCTACAAAAAACACTGTTTACACTTTAAAATGGTGACTTTTTTGTTCTGTATGTCTCCACGAAACGTATATTGTTAGGAGAAGTCCATGTAGAACATTGTTGGGGAGAACCCCATTTATTTAGGGGGAAACTGTAGGCGTGTTCACGTGCCTGCATATCCTGGGGAAGTTTCTGGGAAGACACAGACACTGCTAGCACCTGTGACTGCTCTGAACTGAGGTGGGAAAGGGCTCTTTCACTCTACACTTCACTCCCTTTGACACTTTTTCGTTTTGTTTTAGATCATGAGTGTCTTTAATTTTTATAATTAAATATGTTTTCCCCACTGTGGAAAACAGTGTAGCAGTTCCTCAAAAAACTAACCATAGAATTACCATATTGAAACAGGAGGGAAGGGGGCAGGGCACAACCTTTAAAAGATTGTGGATATGACAAAAACTGGTTAGAACCCATTAGGTGCAAGATGACAGAAGATCTAACTTCCAGTGGACCTTGAGCCTCATTACATGCTCATTTTAATGCATCCGTTAAATGACACACCCACGGGTGCCAGGACAGTTCCGAGGCTGACCGTAAAAGGCCAGAAAGCAGGCAGTGGTCCAATTCCTGGAAATCCCTACCCCTTCTCCAAGGTAGTTGGAATAACCCTCCCACTCATTAGCCTATGAAATTACCCAGCCCATAGAAACTAACCACGCAATATTTCGGGGCCTCTCGCCTTCTGAGCTGGCCCACACTCTGTCTGTGGAGTGTTTCTCCCAGGGCCGCTCTCACCTTTTGAGACAGTCTGCATTCTGTCTATGGAATGTGTAGCTCTTACCTCTCACTTTGTCTCTCACTGAATCCCTTCTGCACTGAGACATAAAGAAGCTGAGCTTCATCGAGTCCTGAGACCACGTGTACCATCTTACTTAAAAGACCATGGGTTCGAGTCCTAGCCCGTGGGTTTGAGTCCCGATCTGGGTTTTGGCGGGGTTCGAATCCCATCTCAGTTGTGTGGTTTCAACATGACCCAGCAATCCCGCCTCTGGGTATGAACCCAAAAGAATTGAAAGCGGAGACTGGAACAGGTATTTATTTGCACACCCATGTTCACAGCAGCACTACTCACAACAGCCAACAGGTGGAGGCGTCCTCACTGCCCACCGATGGTTGAACGGATAAATAAAAATGTGATTTATGGATTCAACAGAATATTATTCAGTCTTAAAACAAAAAGAAGGACATGCTGACACATGGGACAACATGGATGAACACTGAGGACATTAGGCGAAGTGAAGCACGTCAGTCATGAGAGAACAAACACTGCAGTACATGCTTCCACTCACGTGAGCCCCTAAAGACAGAAAGTCAGACTCCTAGAGACAGAAAGCGGGATGGTCGGTACCAGGGGCTGGGGAGGCGGAAGGGCCGGTGTGGGCAGGTCTGTGTAATGAGGACACAGATGCAGTCTGAGAAGATGAGAAAGTTCTGGAGATGATGGGTGTTGATGGTTGCACAACAATGTGAATGTACTTAAGACCACTGACCTGTACACTTAAACATGGTTAAGATGGTAAATTCGATATGTTTTTTACCACGATAAAGAAAAATAATGTTTTCATGAAAAACCTTTGGTGGCAATATGGATGTTTCCGCTGCTTGATTTTTCACCTTTCAAGAGTGACTGACGGTATTTTTAAAAACATTTTTAAATGGGTGAAATGAGCCCTGTTAAACGTTTGCAAAGGACTCTCCTCGCCCTCCCAACCACCCTGCAACAAGCAGTAGGGCTTAGAGGGAGGAGCAGAGGGGCAGCTCGTTCCCTGGGCTTGACTGGTGGTGGTGGTTCAGTGATGTCTCAGGCACAGACAGAAACGCATATTCCAGAGGGATTCCGGGCATTAGGAGCACCGCAGACGCTGCCCGTTCACCCTCAGGAACCCAGGCCCTGCACTCGGAGCAGGTGGGTGTAGAAAGGGCTTGGGGCAGCCGGGGAAGGAGAAGCAGAGGACACACGTGCACTTGTCATATTTGCATTTGCGGGGAAACCCCACCAGCCTAGATGCTGCTCGCGCAGCACCTGACAGGCTGAAGGGCCTCACTGCGGACTCTGAACGGTCAGTGGCAGCATGCAGTCCTGCCGGAGTTGGCGGCAGGAGTGGGGCTGGGCTGGGCCGGGCCTTCCAATGTGCTTTTTTCCCCAACACCACCAGGCAGTTGACTCACATCTGACACTAGCCACCAGGAGATCCCGCAGCTCAAGGGCTCAGTCCTGCCAGAGTGCCGTCAGATGCCCGTTGAAAGTCAGGTTGTCACCTGTGCTTCTGACCCACCGGCTACATATGGAGGGTTCCCATGACCCCCTCCTCGGGTTCAATTAACTTGCCAGAGCAGCTCAGAGAACTCAGAGAAACATTTTACTTAAATCACTGGCTTATCATGAAATGACATAACTCAAGAACAGTCCGATGGAAGAGGCGCAGAGGGCCAGGCCTGGGGAAGGACTCGGGCTCCCACCGCGAGTGTGCCGTTCACCCCGGATCTGCAGGGCTTCACCAGCCCAGAAGCTCTCCCCATCCCCTTCCTTTTGTTTTTTCCTGGAGCCTTCCTGACACAGGTGAGATTGATTAAATCATTGGCCATCAGTGATTGATTCAACCTCCAGCCCCTCTCCCCTCCCTGTCGGGGGTGGGAAACTGAAAGTTCAACTCTCCAGTCACAAGGTTGGGTCCCTGGGCAACCAGCCCCATCTCAGGGGAGGCCCCAAATTCGGAAACATAAATTCAGGTGTGGCAGAAAGGGGCTCTTTACGAATAGCAAAACACTTCATCTCTCTTATCACTTAGGAAATTCCACGGGTTTTAGGAGCTCTGGGCCAGAAACGGGGCTGAAGACCAAACACATATTTCTTACTGTAAATCATCATACCACAGAGTTAAAGGAAACTTCTCCATCAAAGATCGCCGAGACGGTAAATTTTACATGTCGTGTGGATCGGGCCATTTTAGACCTTGCTTCTGGGCGTTGTCTGTGAGGGTGTTTCCAGATGACATTAGGATTTGAATGGGTGGGCTCCCCAGAGAAAGTGATAGGCATCATGCAAGCAGTTGAGGCCCAAACACAACAGAAGGTAGGAGGAGGAGGAGTTTGCCTTTTCCTGCCTCCCTCTTGTGCTGGGACCCCTCCTCTCATCACCTGCCCTTGGGCTGGGACTCACACCATTGGCGCCCTGGGCTCCCTGGCCCTGGTGCTGGGGCTGAACTGCGCCCCCCGGCTTCCCTGGGCCTCCGGCTCACATGACATACACGGCATCTACCTCTATATATGGACATCTATCTATAGCACATATGGATATATGTACGGGTATACCTCCTGCCGGTTCTCTAGAGAGCCCTAATACAGACACAGATTCAAATCCCAACAGAGGCCATGCAGGTGACACAAACGTGGGAAACAGGCAGGGGTAAGAAATCAGCAGCTCCTGTCCAAGAATAAACAACAAACACACTTGGCCTCGCCACTGGAGGACAGCAGAGGCTGCAGGGCTGCGGTAACTTGGGTGAAACAAGCCCAGGCCCAAGGGGCCTCTGGCTAATTGCTGCCACAGCGGTGGCGAGCGCGTGGCGTCACCTAATCTCTTGACTTCTTTAAGTAACTCAAAATCTGGATTTTTTTAAGTGAAATTTCCCAATTTCTAAAAATCGGTGACGATGTCAAAAAATTTTTACAGAGGGCAGGCCAAATAGAACGCAACTGAAGGTCACGTCCAGCGCCAGCCCCCAGGGTAGGAGCCCCCTCTGGAAAGCCCAGGGCGAGAGAGCTGAGCCCTCCTGCACCGGCCTGCGCTGGCCGGCAGGGAAAGCCTCTGTTTCCGGGCGGGTCCAGGTTCCCAGGGAGCAGGGGGGGCCCCGGGAGGGGCCTGGAGACTTTCACAAGCCCTAGTTTCGAAGGCAGCCGAGCTCATGCCCATCAGGGCCAACTGTTTTCTACCTTCATCGTTCTGATGAAAACATTTCTGAGTGAACTACACGTCTCTCCTTTCTTAAAGAAGGCTGGCAGAAGGTTGCTGCTAGTGGGAAGGAGCAAATATCTAAGTTAATGGTTTCAATGCTTTTCTAAGTGTGGGAAGAGGTGAGAATCCAGGTTCATAAACAACTTCTCCATAAAATACCTCTCTGAGGGCCTGTTCTGCCAGTTTTCCCAGAGCACAGGGAGTCTCACCCTGATCTTCGCCCTGAACTTTCTGGGTGTGCTGAGAGTCAGCGGCTGCAGTGGCTGGTGACTCGATCCCTGCAGAGCCGGGTGGCGAGTGACACTCTCTACCTGGCACCTCCATGGCTACCGAGGCTGCGGGCACTGCCCTGACTCCCCCCGGGCCGGTGGTGGCCCCACTCTGGGTGTCAGCTGTCCCTTCTCCCTGCTGGCAGCTGAGGCAGGGGAAGAGCCTGCTCACCGGCGGCCTCAGTAGGGCGCCTAGGGAGGGTCTGGAGCCCTCACACGTGGCCCGAAGCCTCCTGAGACCCTGCCCTGAGGCTGGCCGAGCCCTGGCTGTCCTGAATAAGCGAGGGCGCTGGATGGGAAAGGATGACGGGAGGGCCTGGTCTTCAAACTGGCCATACCCTCTTTGTTTCTCCCTAGGAACAGGGAATGTTCGCGCAGATACGCGCAGCAGGGTGCCCTCCGTGGAGACCTGTTGACGGCGATACGATCATTTGGACCCCGTGCTCGCCGTGTGGAAGAGAAGCCCGCCCAGGACGGCTTTAGCAGGTGAGGACCAAGGAGAAGGGGAGGCCCTCCGGGCCTGGTATAGCAGCTCCCGGCACTGCCCAGGGGCCCAGGCAGCTCTGCCTTTCCACACGCCTCCAAGTGCCGCGGCGGTCCTCGCAGTCACGTCACGGCAGGGCTGCTGTGCTCCCAGGCGCCACGCCTGAGGTCCTGGCAGGAGGAAGGGGCAAAGGCAAAGAGCAAGGCGGCCGCACCTGTCCATTTTTATTACAGCTGTCCCGGAAGACCCACCCAGCAGACTTCCCCGTCGTCTCATGGGCCGGAAGCAGGCCAGTGGTCACTCCTAATTACAGGGAAGCCTGGAAAATCGCTACTTTTTACGTGCACGTTGCTGCCCAGACAACAGTGGGGTTTTGTTAGCTCAGGCAAAGGTGGAATGGCCCGTGGGGAGGACTCGGCCCCCCGGCTAGATGTGGGGGGAGGGTGTCAAGTTTTCTGCGGCTCCTTGGAGACCGGCCCCCAATCCCTTTCTCAATTTGAGCCTGTCGTGGGAACCAAGGAGAATAAGGACATGGTCAAAGCTGGCCTCTCTGTGCAGCGAGGTCGCCGGCCCGGGCGAGGCCGTCTCTGCCTGGTCCCCTGGCGGCCCCACGCCAGTCGGTCGGTCGGGGAAAGGCGGGGCGATGGGCGAGAGCCTGGCCCAAGGAGCCCTGCCCCTCGGCGGGAGGAGGGACAGCAGGCGGCTCCAAGGACCGGTCGGTGCCCCGCTTGGCCCGTGTTCACGGCACCGGCCCCCGGAGCCCACTCCGCGCCAGGCCTGAGCACCCAGCCCTGAAGAAGACCCCCACTGCCTTCCCGGTCCCCAGGGAGCCGCGTGGTGACAGCAAAGGTCCCCGCCTCTCTGGCCTCAGCTGTAAACTGGGGACGCAGCGACACTCCCTCCGGGTGGCGAGGCCCAAGAGGGCACGCGCACAGCTCCTGACCCAGGAGAGCACGGGGGTGGGGGGTGGGCAGCGGCGGGAGCCAGGTGGCTGTGAGGTGAGGGCGGGACCGAGGCGGTGAGGGGGCCACACGGCTCCGGGCCCCGCTCACAGCCGCAGGGCCCGCTGGAGCACACGCTCGTCCGCCGCCTCATGGGGCAGCGTCACCACCAAGCCCCCATCCTCCTGCATCGTCTGGCAGATGATCTCGTAGGCCTTCGGGTTCCCGGACCAGCAGCGGCGGGCCACCTGCCGGCGGGGCGGGGAGAGGGCGTGGGCGTTGGTGCCACGTCGGCGGCGGGTCCGTGGGTTCCCACGAGGCGTTCCCAGCTCACACCTCCTCCTCTCTTGGCCAGAAAACTGATCCACCCGCCTGTGACGAGGTGACACTGGCCATCCTTCTGCCCGGACTCTTCCCCCCACGGGCAGGGGCTCCAGGCCAGGCCCCCCGCGTCGTCCTCAGAGCGCACGGACCTCGGCTCTGCCTTCAGACCTCTCTCCCGCCCGCTTCCTTCCCTCCACCCGGCCCAGCGTCCTCAGGGCCCCCTGGACGGTGGCCTCGGCACTCCCCCCGCCTCTTGCTGCCTTCCTGCCACGCCCCACCTCCCCCAGCCATTCCCTCACTGCCTCACTGCCTTCAGGACAGGACCAGCCCCCTCTGCTGGGGCTCGACCCCTCCACCCTCCTGGGCCACCCAAGTCTAACCCTGGCGTCGGGCTCCCAAGCCCCTCCCCGTTCCACTCACATCTGCAAATACCCCCATCACCCCCGACCTCGCATTTGGGCTGCTTCCCCCTTCGGGCCCGCCGTGGCCATCGAGAGGGATGCAGCCCCGCACCACACGCGCACGAGCCAGCAGGCACGCAAGCGACACCGCCCGGGCCCCCTGCGGACACAGGCTGGGCTGGAAAAAGCCCGGGCCGGCCGAGATGCAGCCGTCTGAAGGGGAGGGAAACCCTGGCGGTGGCTGGCGGGGAGACATAGGAGCAGCAGGGGCTCTGGACTGTTTTCTGGGAGGAGGGCAGGGCACTGATGGGGAGGGCCGGGCGGTCACTCACTCCATTGGACACGTCCCAGCTGAGCACCATCTTGGCCTTTTGCTCAGCCTCCTGGGTCCCGTCCAGCACAAGGCCGAATCCCCCGTTGATCACCTCGCCCCTGCGAGAGGCAAAAGGTTCCCAGGTCAGGCTGGGTGCGACCCTGCGAGGGGCAGGCCTGCTTCGGAGGCGCTGTCTGGGGAAACAGCCCTGCAGCCCGGAGCCTGCCGTGCCGAACGGCCTGAGGGGTGCAGGCTGCCCACTCGTGCCTCCGCGCTCCACCCACAGACCCCAGGCCCCCTTCAGGGCCCCCACGTGTCACCTCCGTGGGGGACGGGACCACCTCTTCCGTGGTTCCCGCTCTTCCACGTGGCTCTCTCTTCCTGCTGTCCTTCGCACTCTGCCTTCCTGTACTCGCATTTGGGGTCCTGATTACTTGATTTGAGGGACGACTTCCTTGATGTCCAGCATTTCTTGGACCACCTCCTCTCCCGGGTTTGGTGTGTTCTGGGGTCACGCGTGTCTTGAGAGCTGTCATTCGAATCTCATCATCCACGTGTGCCAGTGCCCGTCCTCTCCCGCTGTCTGCCCCGCAGTTTTTCCCCACCAGCCACGGAGACTGCGTCCTTCCTGAAGCCCCTGGATCCGTCCTCACCCTCCACGTCTTTCTCAAAGGCTCCTGCCCAGCTCACATCCCTGACCCTCCAGCCCCTTTCGGTTACACACACAAAAGATTCGGAAACGCCCTCCATCTTGTCAGCTCCTGCCAGGTTTCACTGCCAGGCTCCTCCCCATGACCCCAAACCCTCAGGTCTCAGATCCTCTGGCCCCTCCGGCCTCACCCGCTTCTCTGCCCAGCTGGACCCTCCTGACAACCTCAGCCGGTTCCCACCAAGAGGGTGAGGACCCTCTGCCCCATCCCACCCAGGGAGCGGAAGCAGAACTCCTGTGCCCAGGCCCGCGTCCCTGCAGCCGGCAGCCCTGTGCCCGCGAGCGGGCTCCCAGCACTTCCCGTGGCCCCTGTGGTGGGGGAGGCTCTGCACGGATTCAAGGTCATCACCACTCGCCTGTCAGAGGCTGGTGCCGGGGATCAGAGGGCAAAGCAGGCGACAGCCACAGTCCTCCGACCAGAGGGGACTTTCGGAGATTAGAACGACAGCTTTCGTTTTGGTAGCCCGAAGCCCAGACGGTCAGAGGGCAAAGCAGGCGACAGCCACAGTCCTCCGACCAGAGGGGACTTTCGGAGATTAGAACGACAGCTTTCGTTTTGGTAGCCCGAAGCCCAGACGGTCAGAGGGCAAAGCAGGCGACAGCCACAGTCCTCCGACCAGAGGGGACTTTCGGAGATTAGAACGACAGCTTTCGTTTTGGTAGCCCGAAGCCCAGACGGTCAGAGGGCAAAGCAGGCGACAGCCACAGTCCTCCGACCAGAGGGGACTTTCGGAGATTAGAACGACAGCTTTCGTTTTGGTAGCCCGAAGCCCAGACGGTCAGAGGGCAAAGCAGGCGACAGCCACAGTCCTCCGACCAGAGGGGACTTTCGGAGATTAGAACGACAGCTTTCGTTTTGGTAGCCCGAAGCCCAGACGGTCAGAGGGCAAAGCAGGCGACAGCCACAGTCCTCCGACCAGAGGGGACTTTCGGAGATTAGAACGACAGCTTTCGTTTTGGTAGCCCGAAGCCCAGACGGTCAGAGGGCAAAGGCGCTCAGCCCCAGGTGACCTCTGCAAACCCTGCCTGGAGCAGTCCTGGGCCCAGGAAGACAGCAAGAAAGGAGGACCTGTATCTCGGAGCAGTTGCTGGACAGAGAACAGTCCCGTTGAGAAGGACATAAAAGCAGAACCCTATGTCACATGTAACAAGAGTCAGTGCCAGATGTACTAAGGAAGGAAGTACTCAACATTATAAGATGAACAAGAACACACAACTCAGGAACAAGACCCTGGGAGAGAGCGACTCAAAGCAAAACAGCAGAGTCTGTAATTCTTGCCCACCAGCCCGGCAGCCCTGGGTTTCAGGCAGTGATACCGGCCAGGGCTGAAGAGGTTATGCAAACAGGAATCTTCATGCCGGGAACTGTGGCACCCACAACGCACACACAATAACGGTTCACGTTCACAGGAGGGGTGCCTCGGCGGGGCGGGGGGCGGGCCTGTCCTGGCTCCTTCACAAGTGACTGCAGGTGGGTTTGCTGGGAACCTCAGGCAGAATCACACTCTGGGTGCAGCTGCCTCATAGGTGGGACCATCGAGATGATTCGATGAGTGTCTTTGGAGACACCCATGCACAGGTCGCGCACCTTAGGCACCTTAGCTGCCGTGACTAATCTCCACCGCTAGCCCGCAAAGCATGCTGCTATCATGACCATTTGTCCAGGAGAAACAAGCTCCTTGGGGATCCCCGTGCACAGCCGGGTTCGAGATATGCTCTAGTGAGGAAACAGTATCAGCATCCAGACAAAGACGGTGCATTTATTCCTCAAAGACGTGAGGCCCCGGGGCTGGACCGGGTGTGAGGACAAAAGGTGGGGACACAGGGACTGAGGGGAAGGCTCAGCACCGACGGTGAGGCCCGGACCCTCCCGCAGCTCCGGAACCGGCCGCACCCTCCCTGGAGGGACAGAACCACACAGTCTCTACGCAGCCGCCCAACCCGCCGAGACCAGGGACTGACTGCCGACTCTCCCGCCCTGCGCCCTGTCTAAAAGGAGCAGACAGCACGGACTGCGGGCCAGGCAGCACAGGACAGACCCCAGCACACAGTCAGAGCAGACTGGGCAGAGCAGGGACCGCAGAGCGACCCAGTGGCGACACTGACCAGCTCGGAATCAGGGAGCCAACAGATAGTGGAAAAACTGAAAGCAAACTGAGAGGTATCAGGGTGGCTTATGACTTAGAAACTTGCTTTTCCACACAAGAAAGCAAAAACTATAGCTGGAGATGGAAGGAAGAACAGGGGTGGGACAGATTTTTCCCGCTGATTTTCGCGGGAAGGTTTGCAGCAGTATCTGGTGGATTAAACCATGCACGTGTGTGTCTGATGGATTCTAGGTGAATCTGAGGCACTTTCCAAAGGAGCCTTCGAGGGCGGCCACGACCAAGGGCCTCGGCGCCAGTGCCTCGCCGGCCGCACCCTGTCAGAGCCTAGGGGGCAGCCTGGTGGTGAGGGGGGACCCCGCTCTGGGAGCCCCATGCAGGGTCAGCGGCGAGCAGTGTCCCGAGGCCTCGTGTCCTGCACACTTTCTCGGGGGCTCCGTCCTGCCTTCTGCGGTCCTGTCACCAATGTCGTGAATCCAGGGACAACAGATCTGGGTCCAGATCCGGCTCCACCACCACCTCTGGCCCCCTTCAGAGCTGCTTTTGCACCTGCAGCATGACTCAGCAAATCCAGTGCCAAAACGCCAGGCGCTCTTCTCCCGTCCTGGTTTTCCCCAGCCTGTGTCTCTGAAAGGACACGCAATCCGATCACATTTTCCATTCATGAGAGCCACCTGACCGGGCTGCAGCTTGGAATTCCAGCCTCGAAGGGCCCAAGGCCAAGCCAGCCCCCTGGGACGCTCTGGAAGCTGCAGTGTGAAGGACTTCGCTCCGGAGGGCAAGTCCAGGCTTGATCCGGCCAAAACGGGCTCAGAGGTCGGCTCAGAGGTGGCCGGGCCTGGGCACCTGTCCTCCTCTGCGGGGCCACGGCGCCCCCTGCTGCTCTGAGCCGGGAATCCCGCGCGACCAGAGCTCCCCAGGCGACCCCCCGCCTAGAGGCCACGCGCACAGGTGTAGCCCCAGCTGCCTGCTGCCTCAGTTTCCGCATCTGTAGATGCATTTCTCTTCCAAGAGTAGGTGAGAGAGGGGATTCAAATGCTTGCCATGCGGTCCACTTGCAATAAACATTAGTTATTCGTCGTTCTTAGCAGCAAATGTGACATCATGGTTTATAACAAGAAAGACATATTTGGTCTTTGTCCACTGCTCCTGGCACAGAGCTCCTGAAACCCTTGGAATCTCCTGTGCTGAGAGGGATGAAGGTGCCTTTCCTTATGTCGAGGAGGTGACTCTGGGAAGCCACCCAAGGATGGGGCTGGATGCCAGCGGAGCCACCGTGTGATCAGAGGCCTGGAACGTGGGTCCCAGCCCCTGACCTTCCGGGAGGGGAGCGGGGCTGGAGGTGGAATCAGTCACCAGGGGCCCGTGATGTAGCCAATCACGCCCGCGTAAGGAATCCTCCATAGACACCCCGAAGGAGCGGGTTCAGAGAGCGTCCAGGCTGGGAAGCCAGAACGCTTCCACGTGCTGCCGTGCCCGGCCCCAGCCCCACAGGGTCCCTTTGGGTCCTCAACACGTGTATCTCCTCATCCGGCTACGGATTCACATCCTCTGATATCTTTTGTAATCAATCAGAAATCCAGTGAATAAATGGGTTCCCTGCGTTCTGTGAGCTGCTCTGGGAAACCAGTGGAACCCGAGGAAGTGGCTGCAGGAACCTCTGATCTGCAGCCGGTGGGTCAGAAGCACGGGTAATGCTGTGGACCTGTGACTGGAGTCGGCGGGGGGGACGACGGCCCGGTGGGACCGAGCCCTCAGCCGTGGGATCTGACGTTATCTCTGTGCTGACAGTTGGAATTGAGTGGAACTGCAGGACACCCAGCCGGTGTCAGAAAACCCCCTCGTGTAGGAGCTGGGTGCAGAATTATAGGGACGTCCCCACGAGGGAACTGCATCTGTCGCCCAGAAGGGAGCCTCCCAGAAGCCCTAGCTCCCTCGCGGCATGGGCGGGAAACAGGCCTGGCTGGGCAGAGCGGGGCCAGGACCCAGGGGGCCCAGAACCCAGGTCCCCGCCTCCCAGCCCAGCTCCTGGCGGAGTGAAAGGACGGGGCCAGGACAGTGCTGCGAATTCCCTGGAAAACATCTGTGAAAGCAGCATGAAAACGACAGGAAAGGATGGTTCACGGCGTCCACAGCAGGCCCTGGTGTCCCGCGCGACGGGTGAGACCCCAAAGGTGGGGTGTTGGGCAAGGCCCCCCATTTCCAGCTCACAGGAGGAGCCCTCAGTAGCGGGAGCTCCAGGAAGCAGGCCCAGGACCCTGGAGGAGACCCCCGAGACTTCCACAGGAGCCCCAGCTGCACCACCGGCCCTCGGAAACCTCCTTACCAGCCGACACCCCCGCCGTTGTGCAGGGCAACCCAGGTGGCTCCCCGGAATGCACCTCCCACGAAGTTCTGCACGGCCATGTCTGCGGAAACAGAGCCCCGTTAGCCCCCGAGCGAGGCGGCCAGGCCGGGCCAGGGTCTGAGGGACGGATGGGAGCGAGGCAGGGCAACTGCAGGAACAGCAGGAACTTGTATTTTCAGAGCCAAGCAAAGCAGGACAATGAACAAGTGCCCGACGAGCACTGTCGCCCCCTGCTGTCTTCTCTCCAGCACCAAGTGCCAGGTACAGCGCCCCAGAAGCATGAAGGACAAAGGAACTCAAAGGGATGTGGTGGCGGTTTTAGCTCAGACGACACAGAGCGTCAGTTCCACCCTTAGAGCAAACACGCTAAAGTCTGGGGGGCAAGCTGCAAATTACCGACTGTCCTTGGCCCATCAGAGGCCTAAGGTCCCAGGGCGGCCAACTAACCAGAACTCTGTGGGGAGGCAGGCACCTGCACAGAAAATGGAACCCGTGCCTCACTCGTGTCTAAGGACTTGCTGAATGACAAGCCTGAGCTTGCCTGAGACTGAGGCCCCTGGGGACACGGACAGAACGGGTCGGCACCTTCTGGCGGGCTCTTCCTCCAAACCCCCACTTGCGCCCACAGAGAAGAGGAGGGGGTCCTGGGAATACTTTCCTCCTAGTGCAGGGCTATGCGATGCAAGAAAAGCAGCTCTAGGACCTGGAAAAGGCCAGGGAGCAGATTCTCCCCTGCAGCCTCCTGAGACGTCACAGCCCTGCCCGCACCTCGACTTAAGCCCCGAGAAACTGACTTCAGACTTTAGACCTTCAGAACTGTGAGGGAACACATTTGTGCTGTTTCCAGCCTCTAAGTTTGTGGTATGCTGTTACCGTGGCCAAAGGATACGAATGTAAACCACATTAATATCAGAGAACTTCAGAGCCAGCAGTATTATCAGGGATAAAGAGGGACATCACACGATGATAAAGAGGTCAATTCTCCAAGAAGAGACAATAAACCTAAACAAGGGCACACCTAACAACACAGCTTTAAAACACACATGGCAAAGTGGATGAGAACTGAAAAGAGAACAGACAAATCCACACACACAGTTGGGAACTTCATCACCCGTCTGTCAGTAAGTTATGGAACAAGTCAGCAAAAGGTTAGTAAGGATCTAGACAACACGAACAGCACCACCAAGTGACTTGACCTAACTGACGTTTAAAGAACAAGCCCCCGAGTAACCGCAGAATACACCTTCTTCCCAAGTGCACCAAGATCGACCACGTTCGGGACCACAATACAACCCTTAGCAAATTTAAAAGAACAGAATGAATACAGAGTAAGCTCTCAGACTATAATGGAACTAAATCAAAAGTCAGTAACAGAAAGATATCGGAAAAATCTCCCCAAACTTGAAAATTTAAAAAGATACTTCTCAATAACTCACGGGTCCAAGAGAATGTCTCAAAGGAAATTTAAAATATTTTGAACTGAATGAAAATAAAAATATATTATGTAAAAATCTGTGGGGTGCAGCTAAAGCAGTGTTTAGAGGGAAGTTCATAGCATTAAAATACTTATAGTAGAAAAGAAAAAAGGTTTAAAATCAGTAACCTCAGCTTCCACATCATGAAACCAGAGAAAGAAGACCAAATTAAACCCAAAGTAAATAGGAAAAAGGTCATACTAAAGATTAGAGTAGAAATCAATGAATTTGGAAGCAGAAAAGCAATTTTTAAAAATCATTTAAACTAAAAGCTTCTTGCAAATATCAATAAAAATGATAAACTTCTAGCCAGACTGATAAAGGAAAAAGAAAGAAGACACAGGGACTTCCCCGGCGGTCCAGTGGTTGGGACTCCGTGCATCCACTGCAGGGGGCATGGGTTCAATCCCTGGTTGGGGAACTAAGATCCCTCAAGCCCCACAGCAGCCAAAGAAAAAAAAGAAAGAAAGAAAGAAAGAAGCCACAAAAGACCAACATCAGGAATGACAGACTGGACCCCACAGACATTAAAAAGATAATGAAGGAATATGATTCTATACTCATAAATTCCATAACTTAGATGAAATGGACCAATCCCTCAAAACAAAGTGATGTGGATGGTGTTCCTGAGTGTCCACCTCCTTCCCTTGGGATCCCGTCCACAAAGGGAGGAGCTGCAGGTGCTGGGAACCAGAAAGCCCCCCAGGACCGGAACGCAGAAGCTCTGGGGTGACAGTAACAAGCACGGTGGCTGCAGCAGCAGCAGTCCCTCCCTGAACGCGGGCCGCGGGAGGTGACCACCTTCTGAAAATCACCAGCAAGAGACGGGGCCAGGTGCACCCAGGTCTCGGGCATCCACTTAGCTGGTCCACCTGGTACCCGCCCTGGTTTACAACTGAGCCTGCGTCCCAGGACCCCTCCGTCCTGGGCTGGTCACCCCGTGTCATGCCTCTCAGATGCCAGCACCTTTTTTGCAACGCCACAACCGACTGAATGAATCACTTGATTGTTAAATAAAATCCAACAGAAAAAAGTTTAAGTCTGTTGTGTTCCTCACCTGCACAGAAGGCAGAGCCGTCACAAATGTTGGAGGTCTCCCTAAACGGGCTGTCTGTGCCGCTTACGTCATGGTGGTCTCGGCTCAGGACCACCGGTGCCTGCAGTGTGGGAGGACACAAGAGGTCAGCTACCAGTGTCCACTGCCCAGCGCAGGGCAGAGATCAAGGGACAGGGCACGCCCGACGCCCTTCGGATTCCCCTGAAAAGCAGACCTTTGGCGGGAGGAAGCACAGGGTTTCCGATGCCCCCGTGGCTGCTCAGAGACACACTTTCCGGCCGCCCAGAGCCCCGTGTGCTCCCCAGGTGCTGCGTCCGAGTCTCCTCAACCCCACCCACACTGTCACCACACCCACTTTATAGAGAGGAAAACTGAGGCCCGGAGAGGACAGGACACCTCCCCGATGTCACAGGGCTGTAAGGGACAGCCTGGCGTTTCGACCGCAGTAGAGGTCTCGGGATTTCACGGCTTCAGTGTCCGAGGAGCTGCCCTGCCCTTGAACAGGCCAAGTATGCTCCCCCTCTTCACCGTTGCCCTGAACCACCTGTGCAGTATTCCAGCACCTTCTGGATACTCAGGCCTCCACTCTGCGTCTGCAAGGCAGAAGGCCGTCCTGACCCCTGTCGCCCCACATGTCACCTCATTCACTTTATTCACAGAGCTGAGAGCCCCTGAATTGATACCTTTGCCTGCATGTCCAAGTGTCCCTCCACCACCACCAGGCTGGACCCTGTCTACCTTGTCCTCTGCACAGCAGTGTTGCAGCAAGGCTGGAACCAGGGGGCGCTCAGGAAGGAGTGGGGGGGAGGGAAGGAGGGAGGGGGGAGGAGGGGGGGAAGGGGGAGGGAAGGGGGAGGAGGGAGGGAAGGGGGAGGGAAGGGGGAGGGAAGGGGGAGGAGGGAGGGAAGGGGGAGGGAAGGGGGAGGAGGGAGGGAAGGGGGAGGGAAGGGGGAGGGAAGGGGGAGGAGGGAGGGAAGGGGGAGGGAAGGGGGAGGAGGGAGGGAAGGGGGAGGGAAGGGGGAGGAGGGAGGGAAAGGGGAGGGAACGGGGAGGAGGGAGGGAAGGGGAGGGGGAAGGAGGGAGGGAAGGGGGGAGGGAAGGGGGGAGGGGGAGGGAGGGAAGGAGGGAGGGGGAGGGAAGGTGGGAGGGGGAGGGAAGGGGGAGGGGGGAGGGAAGGGGGGAGGGGGGAAAGAGGGAGGGGGGAAGGAAGGAAGGAGGCAGGGAAGAGGGAAGGAGGGAGGGAAGAGGGAAGCAGGGAGGGAAGGAGGGAGGGAAGGAAGGACTAAGACGCTGTCTCTGCCCTGCCAGCACTGTAGCACCATAGCAGGAAGTGTGCATGCACCAAGCGAGGTGGGCAGGGCTGACCAGGAGGGAAATGGGGAAAAGCAGGGAAGGTTGTCATGGTTTGAAAGGGACAATTTAACAAAGTCACATGAAACACTCGTGGGAAAGCCACGTTTTGAGGTTACAGGAGCCTCTTTTCTGATAAGAGGCTCAGAGAGGGCCTCTGACTGCCCAAAGTCACACAGCAGGGACTGAGTCGTCAGAGCCTGGGTTTGAGGACGGGCCTCCTCCCTCCCGGGCCTGGGCTGGCCTGGTGGGGAGGCTGGGTAGCCCCATCTAAGCACAGGACAGCCCACCTTGATCTTCCCACGGGCAATGGCTTGGTTGAAGGCCATGGCGAGGGCAACACGGCCTTTCTGGTCCGAGTACAGGATCCTGGCCTGGGAGCCCACCACCTGCGGGGAGAAGGGCGAGAGCTGACTGATGCGGGGGATGCTCGGGAGACACGTCCACCAGCAGTCAGACGGCCGCCTCCAGGGAGGCAAGAGGCAGCTCTAGAGTCCAGCACGTGCGGTCTGGGCCCCCAGACGTCCCTCCTGACCCATCCCCGCAGGGTTAACCCCCAGGGGCCTCCGGGACCCTGACTCGCCCGTCTCCGGGGATGTCACCTCTCGTGGGCGTCACCCCGCTCGACCCTCCCAACCAGAGTAACCTCGGCACCCCCCAAGGCGGCGCTGATGTGTCTGCCTTGCTCCAGCTTGGCACCCAGAACCTCCTTAGTGAGTCTGTGAGGAAGACACTACTGTGCTCATCACAGGCCCCATTTTACAGGTGAGGAAACGGGCCGGGGAGGCTGAGCCCCTGCGCACCGCCACCAGGACGCAGCCCCCTGGGAGCCGGGGGGCAGTCACTGGGGAAACAAAGGCTCCCGAAAATGCACCACTGTTCACGTTAGCGCTGTTGCTGCTAGCACAGCAGCCATTGTCAGCACGCTGGCTCTCAGCCGGGCGACATCTGGGGATGACTGTGGACATTTTGGGTGCTGCTGGCATGGGTAGGGCCGCTGCTAGACTATGGTCCCCGTGACAAAGGATATCCAGCCCCCCGGCGCTCGAAGAGGTATTAGCGCCCATGTTCACAGCAGCGTCATTCACAGTAGCCAAGAGGGGGAAGCAACCCAGTGTCCATGGCCGGCAATGGACAGACAAGGTGTGGTCCACACACACAAGGAACATGATTCAGCTTAAAGAGGAAGGAAATCCTGACATGTGACAACACGGATGAACCTTGAGGACATCGTGCTCTCTGAAATAAGCCAGACGCAAAAGGACAGGGGAGGGGAGAGGGAGTTAGTGTCTGACGGGGGCAGAGTTTCAGCTGGGGAAGATGAGAAAGTTCTGGAGATGACGGTGGTGATGGTTGTACAACAGTGTGTATGTGCTTAATGCTACTGAGTTGTACCTTAAAAATGGTTCAAATGGTAAATTTTATGTTATGTATATTTACCACAATCAAAAAAAATTCATCTGGCCCCAAATGTCAGCAGTGCCGAGACTGAGAAACCCTGGACTCTCCAAAGGGGGTGCAGGTGTCTCCCTCCGCCGCCCAGGGATGGGGCGAAGCACGGCGGGGGGGCTCCACAGGAGGTCTGCGCATGCCAGCCTCGCCGTCAGCCTGTGGCTTCCTCGGCCTCCCGCTTTCCACCCAGAGGCCTTACTTTACTTGCGCCAGCTGCCTCAAATCCTTTTTGGAAAAACTGTACCGTAAACCAGCATGGCAGCCTTTCAGATTTCCTGGATCCAGAAACAGAAAATGGGAGGAACTGACACAGGATTGCCAGCTTTGTCAAGAGTGTACATTAAAAGAAACAGTTAAAATGTTAAAAGGACAACCTTCTGTGATCACCAGCTTTCATGAGACGGAGGGAGGGAGGGAGTTGGGGAGCGCAACCTGAAACAAGGGGGAAAGACGCGATGTCCAAGTAACTTTAACTCAAACACAAAGAGAGGGTCCCGCTCGCAGGCTTGGGGCGGCGTCCAGCTGGCCGCCCACATGCCCTCAGCCCCGCAACCCTGCCGGCCCCTTCTCGGTGGTCGTGCCCCTCCTCTCCGGGCCTCCCTGGACTGGCCCCCCATCTCCATCTCTTGCCCCACCCTCCCAGGCCCAGGCCCTCAAGTCCAACAGCGACGGCTGTGGGCATCTCAGGCTCCAGGTGGTTGGCATGAAGGGTTTTGTGAAGAAATGCATTTGTGACCACTGGGCCAGGAGGCGGCGGCAGCCTGGGGGGACAGGGCTGGACCAGGAAGCCCAGGAGAGGGGGCTCAGAGCTCAGGGCAGGCCTGGCTGAAGCCCAGGCCAAGGACCCACTGGTCCAGACGTGGTGGTGGCATCCGGCCACCAGGGTCTGTGGCCAAAGGCCTGTGACCCGCACGCCCATTTCGCACTTTGCCCTGGTGCATCCGGTTGGCTGTCTCCTCAGGCCTGTGCACTGGCTAAGCCCTCTGCTTCCCCCACTGTCACTCCCCCCACCCAGCCCCCAGCCCCACTTAGACCCGAATCCACAAGTCAGCTCCTCGTCCGTGTAAACCAGTCCCCACCCCGAGTCATCCAACTGGTGGTCACACTCACAGTTACAGAAATGCCCGTCCCCCCAGCCCTGGCCCCACAGAGCGTCAGACGGCCTGCTCCGAGCCCCACACCACAGCCAGGGGGCACGCGCCACCTCCAGCATCTCCACCGTGCAGATGGGACGGGAGGCTCAGAGAGGCCAAGCCACTCACCCCAGGTCACACAGCGGAGAAGCCGGGAGACCTGGCTCCAGGGCCCTGCAGGGGAGTGAGGGGAGGAAAGACCTGCCTGACCCCAGTTGTTGCCCCGGAGCCCAGGCCCCCTTCTGAAAGGTCCCGGGCTTCTCCGTCCAGTGGCCGCTCGGTGAGGTGGCCAGTGGGGACATCGCCTAAGTGGCCCAGGTGGCGAGCAGCCCCTCACCTCGGGCAGGGTCCAGCTGCCCACCCTGCCCCCGCCAGGCCGAGCCCTCACCAGCCGGTGCCGGGAGGCCTCCCGGATCCAGCGGATGTTGTCTACGTACTGCTGTTCCACAGCCGGATTCACTGCGGGGAGAGGGGAAAGGGCGTCACAGGCAGCGGGGGCCCCTGCCCCATGGTGGGGGGGCACAGACCCTCCCTCGCGAAGGCTGCGGGGCAGAGGCACCTGTCTGTGTCAGCCACAGACGGCCTGGAGCCGCTGTGACACGGAGACGCAGAGGGGCCTGGACACGAGGGGACGGGGCACACGGACACAGGGGCAGCTACAGGGAGCCAGAGTACCATCAGCAGGCACCGCCCAAGGATGTGCCCTGGGACCACGCGCCCAGGCGGGGGGCCACGCGCCCAGGCAGGGGACCACGGGGCCAGGCGGGGGACCACGCGCCCAGGCGGGGGACCACGCGCCCAGGCAGGGGACCACGGGGCCAGGCGGGGGACCACGCGCCCAGGCAGGTGTCCATCGGAGCCTCTGGGGGTCACCCGTGCGCCAGCATCTGCAACCAACGGCCTCACCTCCGCCAGCAATGGCCTCCTCCAGCACTGACGTGGCCAGCTCGTCCGTGACCACCAGGTCCTGCGGGTCCCCGGATGTGCACACCCAGCGGAAGGGCCCAAATCCCTGGGAGAAGATGTCCCTGCAAGGGCAAAAGGCTCGTCAGCTGGGGGCTTCCCAGGCTGGCTGCACCCCCTGGCTGCGGTCACCATGGTCCACGGTCGGCGAGGCCGCAGATGCTCCAGACTGAGGAGGTGAGGGCCGTGCGCCAGGCGGGTGGTTCGTGGGGGCCTGTGTAGTGAGCGGGCGTCGGTGTCCACGATTGCTGCTGGAAGCCCCTGAGCCACAAACTGGACGGTAACTTCCCCCACCCCCTCTGTCCCCTCGGTGTCCTCTCCCCCAGCTCCCGGTACCCCTCTCGGAGCTGTACCATCTCGGGCTGCAGAAGCAGGGAGCTGGGACACAGACAAGCAGAAATTCCTTAAACTGCTGTCAGAGACAACCTGAAAACCAGGCAACTGAAACTAAATATTGGGACAAACGGTAAACTTAAAGCCAAATCTGCTTTAAGCGGGCTGACCTTGCGAGGGGACTCCAGGCAGAGGAATGCAGGGGCCTCCCTGGGCTCGCGCGCCCACCCAGCCCCCGCTGGGCTCCCTTCCCGCCGCCCCCTGGGGACACCCCACGGGCCCTGGCCCAACTCTGGCCCCTCCCCTCCCACAATGAACCTCAGAAGGACGCGGGCTTCTCTCGCCCCCCTGGGGTCCCCTCCGGAGCAGAGCCGGGGCTGCTCCCCACCCCGCCCGACCCCAGTGGCTCAGGCCCAAACTCCACCCTGCCCTCTCCCTCCGGCCGCTCCCTGGTCCCCGCTTGTTCCGGCCCACGTGTCCAGGAAAGCACACGGCTGCAGGGATCAGGCCCTTGGCCGCCCACTCGGGGCTCAGGCGTGGCCGATCCTGTTCTCTCCCTGAGGCCCTGCACAGGGTCTCTCGTTTTCAGCTCCTTTCCCCCTGCATTTTGGGGTGGAAAGCCCGTGACCCGGTGCCGTGACCACTTGGGGCCGAACGTAGGTCTCAGCACGTGGCCTGAGCAGCGGGGAGAGGAGGAGATGTTCAGACCCGCATGTCTAGGACAGACATTGGAAGGGCCCATCACTCACCCCATGATGTGCTGGACGTACGAGGGGTAGCGGAACTCCGTCCTATTGGCGCCCGTCTTCCCCACGTCGGCCCCTGTGCGCAGACCCAGCATCACCTGGAGAAACCGAGGCCCAGCGAGACCAAGGCCCTGGCAGGGCCAGCTTCCAGAAGGGACACGCGGAGCCACCCCGCGGGCCACACTGCCCCGCCCGCGAGGCCTGCAGAGAGGGGACCCCCCGCCCTTCTCTCTCACCTGCTCTCTGGGCCTCCAGGAGGAAGGCGTTGCCATAGTCCCAAAAGAAGAAGTTCTCCTGGGCCAGCCTGTTGATGGCCGAGACCTGCCTCCTCAGGCTGTGAGAGGCGCGGTCAGTGGTCAGCTCAGCACTGCCCGCCAGGGCTGTAACGGCAGCCCAGCCCCACGAGCCCCACCTCCCTGCTGACTCTTCCCTGGGCTGGCTTCCCACCCCTCCTGGCTCCACCCCTGCTGACCCCCCCTCTTGGCTCCACCCCCTGCTGACCCCACCCCCAGAGCCTCCTGCCTGGAAGCCCCCATATCTCCTGGCTCCTCAGGTCCCCCTACCCTTCAGGACCCTGTAGGCAGCCCCTAAACTAGCGCCTACGGGTCGGGTCGGGTCCTCAGCCAGCCAGCCCGGCGCCAGGACCAGACTCAGTGCTGAATAAGCAACGGCCTCTTGCAGAAGCGCCTCAGGCTCCCCTCCACCAGCACCTGCTCAGCACTCACACGTGCTGGAAGCTGCCCCCAGTGTTTTGTAAATGTCACCCCAGTCTGTCCCCAACATACCCACAGGCCAGGGAGCCCATGACCCCGTGTGACAGAGGCCCAGAGAGGTTAAGGGTCTTGCCCGAGGCCACACAGCTGCCCCAGGAGAAGTGGGCAGAGGCCAAAGCCTCCCACTCCAAAGTTCCTGCAGGCCATGTGTGCCCCACCCCTCCCCCAGCAGCCCTGGGACCTGCATCACCTTTCCTGGACCAGGGCTTTGAAGGCGGCAGGGTCGGAGGCCATGAGGCTCTGGGCCTCCGCGAAGCCCAGCTGCACGGGGTAGTAGCCACCGTTGAACGGGTTGTGGCAGGACGTCTGGTCTGACCCCAGGTCCACCAAGAGCTCCCCCGTCGTGTCCAGTTCACGGACCAGGCGCTCCCTGGGGAGACTCAGGTGGTCAGGGCAGGGCAGGCAGTGCCGGGGCCCGAGCTCAGGGTCCAGCCAGGCGGGCGCACGGCGTTTCCCAGCCCACACGCCCAGCACCCAGCATGGAGGCTCATCCTGCTTTCCCTCTGGAAAGATCCCTGGCGGGAGGGCTGCCTGGCTGGGCAAAGGATCCGGGCCATGAAGGTTGGGAGCAGAGCCTCAAGCTGACACTGGAAGCCTTGTGTCCCGGGAGCACCTGGCCCGGGACCTTGGCTGGGGGGGGCTCACCTGGTGTCCCCAAGGCTGCCAACTCCCCCCACTTACCAAAGATCCACCACGTTGCCATGGTAACCAAGGCTGAGGGCCTCCTTCCTCTTCCTCGCTTCCCTGGAAGGGGCAAGGGCAGGACAGATGGCCCCATCGCACCTGCCCACGGCTACCCACCCCCAACACACAGGCCCCAAGCTGGTGGGGATGCAGAAGGCCCAGGAGGCACCCAAAGCACCAGGTGTGAGCGTAGGCCTGAGATGCAGGGACCCATGAGGTGTGTCTTTTGAGGACCCAGGCCTGAGGGGAACAGCAGACCGAATGCCCTCGGGGGGGCTGGCTGGCAAAGGTGACAATCCCTCCCCGCCCCAAGGTGTAGAATTCGATTAGTAGAATTAGGGCTGTTGCTGCCAGGACTCAACAGGGATCTTTGTAGAACTCACTCAACGTGATCCTTAAGTTGCAGATGTCACTGAACATGACTCTAAACATTATTTGGGGGACTTCCCTGGTGGCGCAGTGGTTAAGAATCCGCCTGCCAATGCGGGTGACAGGGGTTCGATCCCTGGCCGGGAAGATCCCACATGCCGCGGAGCAGCTAAGCCCGTGGGCCACAACTACTGAGCCCGTGCGCCTAGAGCCCGTGCTCCACAACAAGAGAAGCCACCGCAATGAGAAGCCCGCGCACTGCAACGAAGAGTAGCCCCCGCTCGCCGCAAGTAGAGAAAGCCCGCGCGCAGCAACAAAGACCCGATGTAGCCAAAAAAAAAAAATAATAAATAAATAAATAAATAAACAAACATTATTTGGAAAAATAAGAGGACAAAAAAATGAAAGCATATTTGGGGGAAACAGAAGATTTGAATACATGAAAGCCCCACAGACACGGGAGGGTCGCCATTCCCATCTGCGTCTCCGCAGCTCAGGAAGCAGAAATGTGCCCAGGCGGCTGCTTAAGGCACTTGTCACACTGATTCGGACGGTGTGTGTGTCCACGCGTGTGACCGCGGAATTAAGCACCCAAACCCTGTGTGAGTGACGAGGGGGAGCAGGCAGCTGGAGGAGGGGTATTTAGAGATGACAGAGACGTCACAGGGGTTGAAAGTGTGTGTGAGCATGCGAGTGTGTACATGCGGGTGTGTGTGTGTGCGAGTGGGCACGTGTGCTCCAGAGGCACCCACAGGATCGGAGCCAGATCAGGCGAGACCCTTCGTGCCACAGTAGGAGGCTGGAACTTCTCCTGTGATTAATGGAGAGTTTTCTGCCAGTTTTCAAAGATCTATGTCCAAAAAGTATCCAGTCTTGGTAATGGGAATATTTCTCACACTCTGTGTGTCTTTGAACATGTTCACATAAGCCCCCTGGAGACCTTGGGCGAGTCTAATTGCAGCAGGTGGAGCCCCCGGTGCAGAGGCGAACCCCCCACACGGGGCTCAGTTCTGCGGAGCAAATTCCTTGAGAGGATGCTTCAAAAACGGCACCTGACCAGCGGCCTCCAGGGCAGCCCCGCCCCGTCCCCACGGAGACAGCTGAGGAGACAGCACGCAGCGGAGAGGGGCCCAGCGCCGCAGGACCAGCCGTGGCCCCCTTGGGGAGGGGGACGGGCCTCGCAGAACCTGACGGGGTCCTGTTGAGGAGAAGCTCCACCTCCCAGGGGCTGAGCAGAACCGAGCCGCACCTACTGCGTGCCAGGCCCTGGGCTGGGCACTGAGGCACCACGGGGAGAAACGCAAGACACGCTCTTTGCAAAACTGTGGCCGAGCGTCGGGGTCACCGAGAAAACTACTGAAGTCTGTTAGAGCACGTGTATGGGTACCACGGATGCACACGGGCTTCCCCCACGCTCGCGGAAGGGACCAGTGAGAAGCAGACATTTAGAAGGTCCCAGCCCGGTCTCCCCCCGAGCCGGACACTGTACCTGAGTCTTTCAATGCAGCGGTCCAAGCTGTCGGTCACTTCCATCAGCCAGCCTTGCTTGTGGCGTTTCATGAGGGCCGCTCCGTCCACCTGGGACCACAAGGCACGGGTGTAGATCACCCCCTTTCCCAACAGGGCCAGGCAGACCCTACGAGCTGCTGTCCATACTTACTCCCCCTCCTGCCTTGCATCAGCAAACCTGGATTTCGCTCAGGGTGACGCTGTGCTCGGCCCCAGGGGATGAATCACATCCTACGTAATCACAACTGCCCTCCCACCGCTTCCAGCCTCCCCTGTGGATAAGAGTGTCCGTTTGATCCCATACTGACTGATGAGGTAAAAGAAGGAGCTTCTAAGGCATTATTTTCCTGCTAAAATAGAGTCAGCCATAGCTGGCACTTCTCCTTTTCCCTGCCTTGAATGTAGATGGGATGGCTGGGGCTGGGGCCGCCACTTGTGTGTGCACGAGGGAAGCCCAAGAGAATCTAGAGATGTTGACCCTGACATTGAGCTGCTGAGCCAATGCCAGCCCTGCTGGTTACCTGAGAAAAATAAAACCCTCTTTGTGTAAGCTGCTCTCGTTGGGTTTTCTGTCACCTGCAGCCAAGTGGGCTCCTAACAGGTACATCTGTGCATGTCACAGGCTTACTACCAGCCAAGTGCAGATCCCACGGGTGCGTGCCCCCGTGCTTTCCTCACAGCCGCCCCTCCTCTTCCGCTCCCTTCCTCTCTTCCTGCCGGAGGAACTGAGAGCCAGAGGGAAGGCTCCTGCGCTCTCCCCGGCTCTCCCCCGACCGACCGCTCTGGCCATTATGGGGGAGCCTGGCTCACTTATTCATGGGCTGTAGTCCAGGCCCCCAGGGCAAGGGAAGCCAGGCCACAGGCTGGCGGTTTCACGGCAGAGTGTCGGCAGGCACTGGCCGTGGCAGGTGATGGGCACTTGGAAGGCAGGGGCGTTCGCTGCCCTTCGGACCCAGGCTGGGAGGCTTTGGTGGGGGGTGAGGGCGAGAGAAGAGGGGGCAGGCGGGGGTGGGGGGCTCTGGAGGAGGGCGGGGAGGCGCTCCCGCCAGCTCACCTCTGCAATCACGCCGACGCACCCCACGATGACGGCGGCTTTGGCCTGAGCCCCACTCATCCCGCCGAGCCCGGAGGTGACGAAGACCTTCCCGGCCAGGTCCTGGACGCCCAGGTACCGCCGCCCGGCGTTCAGTACGGTGAGCTGCGGGGCAAGGACTCGGGTTCACGATCCACGCCAGCTCGTTCACCCCTGGCCCATGGGCAGGCGCGGCCCGTCTCTCACCACCGTGCCGTGGACGATGCCTTGGGGACCGATGTAGCAGTAACTGCCCGCCGTCATCTGGCCGTACCTGCCCACAGAGGGGGAAGCGGGGTGAGCCGGTGCCTGGGGCCCCACTTCCCATGGCCTAAAACGCACTGTCATCACCCCAAGTGCAGCACTACCTTCTCCTTCAGAAACAAAGGAAAGCTATAGAAGAGGCCACAGTCCCCATTTCTGGTCCCCCTCAGACCTTTCACAGACAGGTTTCATTCTCTTACAAACTGTAATAAAATCGGTGAAATCACCAGGGACATTTAGCCACACGGACGAGAGCTGACATGACCCAGCACCTCCAGCTGAGGATGGAGCACCACGCCGTCCCGTGGGGGCCAAACCCCGGGGAGCCGACCCGCGCCCGCAGGAGGAGACCCGGGGCCGGGGGGACACACAGCGGCAACGGCCGCGGCCTCCCGGCGACACCCCGAATCCGGACAGTCTGCGGGATTCCGGTCCCGGGACGCCCAGCCACCTTCACGGGGGCCGGGGCGGGGAGCTCTGCCGCCCGTCAGGGGACGCCTGAGAACCGCGTGCGGCGTGCAGGGCGGAGTCCAGCGGACGGCATGTTTTGTGTGAGCGGTTATTGCTGTTTACATAAACGGCCTTGTTCTGCAGGCACTGTTTCTGGAGCCGTGTTTCCCCCAGACACAAGGCCCGTGGGGGCCTTTCCATGTCAGCACCCGCAGACCCTTCCTGGCTCCACAGTCAACCCCATCAGAGTCACAGGACGTCCCCTCTCCCTGTCGGTCAGCCGGGTGGCTCGGCTGGGCCCCAGGACGAGGCTGCAGCAAGCGACCTCCCTGGCCCTGCCGTGCCCTCCAGGCAGGCGGTGCCAGGGCATCAGTGCAAACATTTAAAACACTCGTAGCCAGCATCACATTCCGGAGCGACCGCCACCCGCAGGGCATAAGCACTCCTGTTGGCGTCACGAGATGATTATCCAACATTTGCGTTTCTGGCAGTGTGATGGGAGGTTGTGCTGTTGCCTTAGTTTTACTCTTCCCTGAGGACCACTGAAGTCAGGAGACCCTCGAGGCTGCTTTCTGGACCTTCTCTCCTCTGGATCAGGGTGGATCCTGATTCTCGCAGATCTGAATGCCAAGCCTGTCCCATGACTGGGACAAAGCACTGGACCATTTAGAACCTCTGCTTCCTCTTCCAAAAAATGGGGAGTCACGACCTTTGCCTTGCAAGTTTGTGTGAATATGACAGGACGTAAGAGAATCAGGCTGATATGATAAACATCTACCAGGGAGGCGGGTGAAAGCATCAGACCCCACCGCAGGGCAGGGCGTGCTCCCTGGTGGCCGCCACCCATGTCGCCTTTACAGATAGGATCTGAGTTCCAAGGTCGCACAGGGACATGAGGCAGGGCCAGGAACCGATTTTAAGTCCTTCTGACTCCATCCTTTGTCTCACCTGACCCACTGCAGCTGCTCCTGAGATCACTCTTGGGGGTAAAATCATGGGGTCAGAGTTGTCTCCATTTGGGACTTTGACCGCAGTCACTGGATGTGGCCCTCCTGTGCCCCCGGCCTCGCTGTATAGACCTTGACACCCCAGCCTGTGGCTGCCTGTTCCCCCGCGTACCCCCCACCATGGAGGGGACCAGTTCCATTTTTGTCAGCCTGATGGTGAAAAGGCTTTGCCCTGGTCACCTGGTCCTTATACAGGTAACCCCTTCCCACCTCTATGGTGATTTGCATCTTCTCTTTGGTCAACTGCTCCCAGCGCCTGGGGTCAGCCCTCTGGGGCAGCCAGACCAGGTCTGACTCTGCAGCTCCGCCCCTTTAAGCTTCTGTCCTGAGCCTGCAGGACAGGAGCACAGGGGCTGGTCCTCGGCCACACTCAGGCCGCCGACCAGACACCGACTATCCCTCTGCTCCCACTGGTACAGAAGAGGTCGCCAGGCCTCACAATAAGTAATAGTGACAGCAACTTATTATCTAATAACAGTAACTACTTATGACGGAGGAAAAAGGTAATTGGGTTTCTGAGCCTCAGTTTCTTCCTCCATAAAATGGGTTAATAAGGGCCCTCAGCTCAGAGGCTTCTGTAAATCCTAGAGCAAGTGGTGGCGACCATGGTTACAATCATTCACAGGCTATCGGCCTGAGGCCCGGCGGGTTGGCCCCCAGCACGGCAGACTCGTTCACACTTTACGTGGTTACGATGCCAGCGCACCGCTCCCAGAGACCCACAAACACGTGCAGATCAGGGATGTCCTGTCGCATTCGTTACATTCCCAGAGAACTGGGAACAACCCAAACCAGGTGGCAAGTGAGCTAAATAAATTACAGTGCAACAGCACTGCCGGTGAAACCGAGCAAGTCAGCCCGAATCCCGAGGAGGGGACAGGTGCAGAGGGCATTCTCCCTGGCTGTCCAGTCACCCCCGCCGAGCGTCCGCACACACACGGGATGTCGGGCAGGACACAGGAGACGCTGTGAACTGGGGCGTCTGGGCGGGAGGAGGTTCCCTTCTCTCTGTGGCTCCTGCTACAACGTCTGAGGGAACACCTCCAATTGGAGCGTTAATGGGACAGCGCCCTCAGGGGCTGCACAGACACACGCATCGTCAGAGCTCACAGAACGGAGCACGTGACGTGTGCCTTTGTGCATTCGTGACATGTAAATTTCACTTCGAGACCAACAAAACTGTGGGGACTTCCCTGGTAGTCCAGTGGTTAAGACTCCATGCTCCCAATGCAGGGGTCCCAGTTGGATCCCTGGTCAGGGAACTAGATCCCACACGCATGCCGCAACTAAGAAGCCCACGTGCTGCCACTAAGAAAGTCTTCATGCCGCAACTAAAGATCCCGCATGCAGCAACTAAGACCCAACGCAGCCAAATATATAAATAAACATTAAAAAAAGAAAAAAAACTATGGACAAATACTGAATTCCAGGCAACAATATTTGCAGCTTACTTTGAGACGCATCAAAAAAATGATAGCGGATATAGGGATGGATAGACATACAGATGGGAGATCAAGTGAATTTAGTAGCATATTAATCACAGAATCTTGGTGTTCCCTGTTAATTCTGTCAATTTTCTGTATGTTTGAAACTGATAGTAAATTGTTGCAAAAGTAGGATTCACGCCTATATGAAAATTGTAGGTATTATCTATGAAAACTAGCAGGAAATACATAAATGCAAAACTGTGCTATAGAGCTTTGATTGTGAGGGCTTTTCAAAGTTGTAGTTACTATGGCTGCGTTGCTTTATAATAAAGCCTGGCGAAGGCCATAACATAAGCTGAAACAGCACTTACATTGTAACCCCCATGGCAAAGAGCTTCTCGTACTCCATCCTGGAGGAGTAGTTGGGAATGACCTGCACAAGAGGGCTGGGCTGAGGGCTGGGGGCAGCGCCATGCCCTTGGGGACGATGGCTCGGCGGGTGTGCGGGCACCTGGCCCTCCCCGCTGCCCTGGGACCCACCATCCCGTTGGTGATGACCAGCCTCGGGGCCCCGGGGCTGCTGGGGAAGAGGCCCAGGGGGTGTCCGCTATACATGACCAGCGTCTGCTCCTCTGTCATCTGGGACAAGTAGGACATCGTCAGCCAGAACTGCGGGGAGAGTGAAACACGAGGGGCTCTGTGAGCGGGGGCCCTGCACCAGCCCCAAGTCCCCCCCCCAGGCCCTAGCCGTCCTGCCCGGAGCCCTCTACCCTCCAGTGGCTCTCCCTCAGGACCTCCGACGTCCCCAGGTAGCCTCCAGGGCTGGGATCTCAGGCATCAGGGAGGCAGAGCCTGGGTCCTGAGCCTGGTCTGTAAGGTGCTTCCAGGCCAGAGGACGTGGGGGAAGAAAGGCCTGGGGTCAGGGCGGGGCCAGGCCACAGTCCAGCGTACCTGAGCCCAGTTGCCGAACACCTGCCCGTTTCCTCCATAGGTCACGAGCTCCTGGGGAAACTGGGGAGGACACGATGCTGTCTGAGATGGGGGCCTGGAAGGGAGGCCCCTGACTGCGCAGGGCTCAGGGGCCGGGTGGCCGATGGCCCCCGAAGGAGGAGTGGGGGCAGGGGAGGAGCCAGAAGGGGCAAGGCCCGCGGACAGCGGCCCACCCGGGACCGGGTAAGTGCTCAGCCTGGGGTGAGCGTCAGAGCTGGGTCTGGGGTCAGTGTCAGGGCTCTGTCCGGGGCCAGGGCTGAGGAAGCTCCCACCACTAGCTGGAGTGGTCACATCCTGGGACCCTTTCACCCTCAAGTAAGATCCTCAGGGACCCCCGAAGCCTAACCTTTCTTGAATATGGGTGTCAGAGGTACAGACTGGCGCTCGAGGACGCCGGGAAAGGCACGTGTGGCCACGAGCACTTGAGCCACAGCCCGTCTGACAAGCTCTAGGGGTAAAATATACCCCTGGTTTCAAAGACTTAGTAGGAAAAAACACTACAGAATATTTATATTGATGATTACATGTTAAATGATAATATTTTGGATATACTGGGACAAACTACAGTATTAAATCTGTTTCTGTTCAGTTTGCACGTGGCTATTAGGAAATGTAAAATTGCATGTGTGTCTGTTGTACCAACGCTGGTGTCGTGGTGCTGATGCTGCACCGTAGTTACTGAAGATGCAGCTGCAGGGGGCGCCCTGGAGAAGGGGATGATGCCCTCTCTGCACTGTCTCTGCAACTCCCCTCCAATCTGTCATTACTTCTGAATAAAAAGCTTGAGAGCATTTCACGTGTTTCTCCCGCTCCGTTTCCACCGCGGGCCCCCGGCCCCGTCCCCCGGCCTTTACCTGGGCCACGGCAGGGTCCAGGTTGTTCATGATCATGTGCATGATGGCTGCGGCCACTCTCGTGCGGCAGGGGTACTGCTCCACGGGGTAGGCCCTGCAAAGGGGGTGCAGCTGCCAGGCCTGACGATGGGCGGGCACAGGCTTCCTTCCTGCTACAGCTCGGGCCCAGCCCGAGGTGGACAGCAAGCCCTGGCATCCCGCAGAAGGCGCCTGGGAACTCCCAGCAGGAGGTGGTCCCACACGCGCTCCTGCGTTGTGCCGGGCCCTTCCCACCCAGGCCGCCCTCCCTCCCCGGTGGGCAGGCTCCAACTGGGATAAAGCAGAGCTGAAGCCTCTCCTCCAGGTGGACTTGATTCATCCATCCTTTCCTTCAGGCCGTCAGTGCTCCTGGGCACCAGTTCTGCAGTGGGTGCCAGGCCAGCAGGCCCAGACAGGAGCGAGGGCACATGGCTCTTGCTTTGTGGGGTCGTTCCAGACAGGCTGCGCTGCCGGCATTTCCAAGAACAATGGGGCCCAGAGTGCGATGCCCGGGCAGGGGCAGCATCTCCTGGGGACGGTGAGGAAGGCAGAGCCTCCTGCCCGGACCTGGCTGCAGCCCCAAGCCTGGCCCAGGGCAGAGGCACCCATGGGCCTCCTAGTGGGAACAGCCTGGACCTCCCCCTCACTGTGTCCTGACCCCCAGCAGGGTCCCTCCAGGGAGCCTCCCACTCTGGGCCCCTGTGAAGTGTGCCCGCAGCACTCACTTCATTTCAATGTCGGGGCAGAAGCGGTACATGTAGATGTGCCCATACAGTCGCAGCTCCTGGGCGAACTCGGGGGCCAGCAGCTCCTGGGTGTCCGGGGGGAAGTACCGAAGGGCATTCCTCAGCGCCAGCTGGTGGTGGGGAAAGGGAGAGAGGTGAGGACAGCAGGGGTGTGGGCTCCAGGCCAAGATCTCCCCACCTGGATTTGCCTCTGCTCCACTCAGAAACCCAGGGCCCCGTCCGGAGACTGCCTGGTCCTCACCCCAGGCCAGCCTACCATGATGCCTCCTGCAGGAAGCCTTCCTTGACTGCCCTTCCTGCTTCCCGTCGGCAGCCCTCAAGTCCCTCCCTCTTCTTGCTCACCGGGGACCAGGCTGCTTGACCCAAGGCAAGGACCAGAGAGGGGCTGCCCCGAGGCCTGTGGCTACAGCGGCAGGTGCAGACTCAGGGGGAGGGCAAGCTGACAAGCCGGGGCCGGAGGCTCTTTGTGCAAGTGTGGAGCAGCACCCAGTGTGGCTGGTAGCCTCGGGTGGCACACAGCTGCGGGAGGCCCGGGGCAGTGCCTGAAGACGGGGACAAGCGCCCAAGAGCAGGAAGAAGTGTCTAAGGCTTCTCATCGCACCAGGGAGAGCAGCCCGACTCCTGCACCCGTCAGCCTTCTCCAGGCGGCCCTCGTGCTCCTGTCCGGCCTCGGCGCCTCAGCCCCTTCCCCTCCCGCTGCCCCAGCCCCCGTGCCAGCTGCCTCCCTGGGAACCCCCTCCTCGAAGCCCCAGTCCAGATGCCCGTCCTTGGGGGCCCGCCTTGACCTTGCCGTCTTGACTCTCGGCACCCCCATGCTTCTCTCCCAGTCAGGCTTTGCGTCTTTGGACGCTTCACCATTGGTTGTTTCCTTGCCTCCCATCAGTCTCGCTGAGCTCAAGGAGGGCCAGGGTCCCGGCGGACCCTTCACAGCGCTCCCCCTCCCACCACCCGGCAGGGGCTTGCGGTTGGGGGTGCGGGGTGACGACCCTGTGTCGGGGTGGATGTCGAGGCCATTCCTTCAACCAGCTGACCCTGGAGAACGAACTGCTTTGGGCACGTGATGAGGAGCCGGTGTGAACGTATTCATTCAACACAGGTCCACCGAGGGGGAGGCAGTGTAGCCTCAGAGAAGACGGGTGGGCAGACGTGACAGGAGAAGAGCCTATGGCCCCGGCCTGGGCCCTGAGGACACCAGCACGTGGGCAGGCGGGGCGGAGGGCCAGCCTGGGAGACAGAGAGCCGGGACCCGGCCAGGAGCCGAGGGCAGAGGCCCAGGAGGAGGACAGCCTGTCCCGTGTGCCCTGAGGTCCAGCACGCGCGACAAGGGTGTCACTGGGGGCCTGGGGGCAGGTGGGGTGGGAGGAGAGAGGAGGGGAAGGGTGATTCAGGAAGGAGCCGAGGGCAAGAAGGGCAATGAGGGAAACTCCAGCTCAGGAGCGACGGGAACTTGAAAAGGTTTGCACAGCGAGTCCCTCTTTAACGTCCACGTGGAATAAAAGCACAGAATCCCTGCTCTCTTGGAAAAATCGAAAGGCGGCTAGAAATACCTCCACAGGAGGTGCTCAGACTCCAGCAGACTTGAGAATCGCCCAGAGGGTCAGGTGCATCCGGAGGGCTGGGCCCGCCCGCAGCGTCTCTGACTCACGTTTCTGACGGGTTCCCAGCTGCTGCTGCTGGCCCGGGACCCCCGGGGAGGCACGTGCAAGCCACGAGCAGCAGCGGGGCGGGAGGGGAAGAGGCCGGCGTGGGAAGGACATGCTGCAGAAGGCCAGGGACACAGCTTCAAGGGCAGGCAGGGCTAGGCGCGCGCCAGAGGTCAGGAGGCCTGGGCCCTTCAAGGTCGTGTCCGGTCCCCTCGGCCTGGGCCTCTGGGGTCCATGTTACACCTCGATGCAGAGGTTGGGTGGTTTTTTCTATCAGTGTACAGCTTCTAATCAGAGCTTGCCAAGAGAAACTGAACATTTACAGAAAACTTTCAAAAGCAACGTGTCACACACACACGCTCCACGGGAGGCTTGACCTTACTACATGGGCCCTAATACTTCCTATGCAACTGTAGCTTCTTTTATTTCATTTTCTAACGAACACTGGTTCCGACCCCCTAAGCCCACTTCACAGCTGGTGGGCTATTTCTCCTTGTGTACAATTTTCATCTCAGGATTGGTGAATTTCTCTTTATCCCTGAAATTCAGAAAATTAGCCTGGATATGTCTTCATGTGGACTATTCTACATTGGGGTTTCTTTTTGTTCTTTCAACGATAAACTGTCTCTTTATCTGAAATTTCACATTTTTACTAGTTCAGCAAAGTTGTCTTCTATTATACTTTTGTTCAATAACTTTATCTTCTGTGTCTGAATTTACATAATAGGCCTGCAGTGACTACTTCTTGAGTGAAAAAATTAAAAAAGCAGCAGCTCTGCTGGCCCGGATTCAATACTCCAAGCTCTGAATGGGGGGCAGTTCTCGGGGTCAGGACGAGAAAACGGAACTCGGACAGGCGTGCGACCTGCCCCGGGGGGACGAGGGGCAGCCTCAGCAGAGGAGGCCCCAGGAGGACAGGCCAGGCGGAGAGGCGGGCCGGTTTCCCAATGAGCTGGGAAAGGCAGGCACAGCTGCCTACCCGGCCCTGCTAACCTCCGGCTGGACCAGCCCGGGAGGCCGCCCGCCTGCTTCTGCATCTCTCGGGGCGCCCGCGTGGCCGTGTCGCTGGAAGGACTGATGAGATAACACGCACGGCCCAGCACACAGTGCAGCTCTGCGCCCTGTAAAGACACCCGAGCCAGAGCCTGGGGCGTTTCTTGCTTCTCCCCCTCCCCAGCTTTGCAGCATCCTTGTTACAAGGTCTTCAGTTTACTTCAAACGCTGCCAGGAAGAGCCCGTGGGGGCCACACTTGGGGATTCACCCCCAGGGTCAGCTGGCGCTCATGCCGCAGTGCTACTGCCTCAGCTCCACGGCGGGTCTGCCCCGGAGGGTCTGCTGTGTAGCACGTGGATTTTCACAGGTGAGATTGTGGCCTGTTATCATATAATGCAGCTACCAGGGGGCTCTTACTGGCAAAACCAGAAGTATCTAAGGCACATAAACTGGACAGAATTCTAGAGACCCCTCCACCTCCCCGACCTTGACCTCACAGACATGAGAATCGGACAAGCTCAGTGGCCTGTACCCTTAGGGTCACGGGATTATTTCATCAAAATCCCGTGTTCAGCCACTGGGCTGGAGAATTCTGGGTGCCTGATGGGATGGGGGACAGAATTATGGCCCCCAAAGATGTCCACACCCTATTCGCCGGGAATATGTTATGTTACACGGCAAAAGAGACTCTGCAGATGTGATGACGGAAGGACTTTGAGATGTGACATGATCCTGCCTCTCCAGGTCGGCCCCAGTAATCACAAGCGTCCTTCCGAGAGGAGAGAGGAGGGTCAGAGTGAGAAAGAGGGATTTCAACGTGCTGTGCTGCCAGCTTTGAAGACAGAGGACGGGCCCAGGAGCCCAGGAACGCAGGCGCCTCTGGAGGCTGGAAGGTGATGCAGCAGGGCTGGTGCTTCGGGAGGCCCTGAGGGGAGAATCCCTGCCCTTGCCTCTTCCAGCCTGCACACCTCACCTCTCTGCACTTCAGGCTCCTCTCCTGTAAAATGAGCAGACGGCCCCCGCCTCACAGGGCTGTTCCCCCGGCACCTGGCACACACAGGCCACCGGGGGGCCAGCTGCCAGGACGACCGCCTGCACACTCATGGCCTCCACGCCGGGCCCCTGTCCGCCTGCCCCCCTAGGAGCTCTGCGCCAGCCCTCGCTCTCTGTGGGCAGCATGCCAAGCAGCGGGTCACACTCCTGCTCCGAGACCTTCATGGGCTCCTGACGCAGTGCACACTGGTAGGCATCCAGGCCCCCCAGTAGTCGGGCTGGGCCTGGCTCTTGAGGTCGGCACCCAGCCTGGGCCTACGCGGGGCCTCGTCCACCCCAGCTTCCTTTGCACAGGCCCGTCTCTGCATCTCCGCTCACTGCCTCCTTCCGTCCCAGATGCCTCCCCTCTCAGATCTCCCAGTCTGGGAACCTTGCCCCTGGTGCCAAGACCACCTCCTCCAAGAAGCTTTCCTAGGTTTCTCCTGCCCGCTGAACTCTTGGAGGGTGTTGGTTCGGGCGCTTAGCACATGGTCTTGTTCACTCATTCAACAAACAGCTCTGGCATCACTGAAGACCCAGAAGTGAGCCCCACAGAACCCCACCCTCAAGAAGCTGAGGATTATGGTCAGCAGTGGTGGGAGGTCTTCAGATCTGGGATCTCAGGTCCAGCACAGCCCCTGAGGGTGGGGCATGCTTTGGGGAAATATCGGTAAGAGAAGCTGCACGTGGGGGAGCGGGGATGCCGAGGACGTTTCTGACAGGATGTGACGAGACCCTCCCTCTGCACTACAGTCCCACAGTGACCGAAACGCGACAGCCAGACCATCCTCTGCGTTTCAACAGAAATCCACTTAAAGAAGACCAAAGAGTGAAGCATGTTTTCGTTCATCCAAACCACGAAAAACAACAACAGTTCAAACAATGGGGCAGCTCCAAACGCACCAACAAGGAACAGCCTCAAAAGAAACCAGCCTGTATGGAAAGCTTCCACTTATGCTTTTAAGAAGGACGGACACACACACCTTGTGCGCACATAGAAAGTGTCTGGAAGGAGACACCACAAGATTATAAAACGTTATAATATTTGACTTATCTCTTAAAACTACCTTTAAAAGCTTATGTCAAAATTCAAAGGGACATTTAAATAAAACAGAAAACCAGCCACAGGAGAGCGTAAAGCCGGCCACCGAGGAAGCGGTCCCTGGGTCTGGGCCTGTGCAGGAGGAGCTCTCGTGTCCTCGCGCAGGTCCCACGGGGAGTGGACGGGTGGGCCCTCCAACACCCACCGCTCCTCCCAGCCGGCTGGCGTCCTACACTTCAGTCCAGCCGGGACACTGTGGACCGCAGTCCGCCCAGAGCCCACCCACAGGCTAAGGGCTCAGCCCCACGAGACAGCCCCGCTTCAGATGCCAATTACACGCCCCGTTGTCGTCTGTGCTCCTGACCAACGAGCTAGAAATGGGGAGCCCACGCCCCTCCTCAGGTTTAATAATTCGCCAGAAGGGCTCACAGAACTCAGGGAAACACGTTCGCTGGTTTATTATCTAACAAAGGATGTGATGGATGGTACAGGTGAGCAGCAACCCTCAGCGGGCGCGGGGGAAGGGACAGGCACCCCCCCCCCCCGCCGGCACCTCCACATGTTCACAAACCCAGCCACTCCCAACCCTGTAGCTGGGGGATTCGGGAGGCGTAGGCATGGTGGATCATTAACTCCATTCCCGGCCCCTCATGTTGAAAGTTCCAACGTGCAACCACGGCTTGGTCTCTCTGGTGACCAGCCCCGACCAGGAGCCGCCGGAGTGGCCTCCTACCGCCCAGGGAATTCCAGCAGATCTAGGAGCTCAGTGTCAGGAACCCGGGTCAAAGACCAAAGAGCAGCAGGAAGGGGGAGGGGCACAGATCAATATGCCTACTTCTCCTTGTCCCCCAGGACCATCCCCACGCCAAAGGTCGAGGCATTGGCGCCCAGCAGGCAGGTGACCAGGGTGGAAACTCTAAAGTCCGCCTGATCCGCCCACCAGCCCCTCCAGTTTGCACACCCTGTGCCCCCCCTGCCATGGCCGCCCTGGGAGGGCGGCAGCTTCTGTCTGGGTGGCGGGATCCCTCTTTAAATCTCTGCGCTCACTTGCATTTGCTACTTTCCCCCACGGTTCCTGAAGTTGTCAAGCCATCCTCAGTAAAGGAAAACAGGAGAGGAAAACAGGAGAAAGCTCTTTCTCTGCCTCATTGCGGCCGCCTGCGCACACCTGTGTGTCATGGCCAGGAGCGGGGCACCTGATGGCTCAGGCTCCGGAAGCTGGGGCAGGACGTGCAGTCCGGCTCCTGCACTCACTTCGCCTTCCCGGCCTGGAGGTGGCCACAGGCCCCCGCTTCCTGGCTGGGTGATCGTGAGCCCCAGGGTCCCTCCCATCAGTAAACGGGGGACGGAGTCCTGCACCCCAGGGAGGCTGCTGGGCAAAGAACGAGGGATATTGGGTGTGAAGGAGTCTGGCACACACAGCTCAGAGCAGGACGTGGGCACTGCCCAGCCGGACCACCCAGAGGGCAAACGGCCCTGCAGGAGGGGGCCCAGCCTCTTACCTGCTCCTCAGCGGGGCTGAGGCTGGGGGTCCTGACCGGCGCGTGGGGCACCCCGGCCCAGCGTCCACGGTTCTCTGGGAGGGGCCGCAAGGGCAGGCCGGAGCACAGCGCCTGGAGGCTGGACATGTCTGGCAGAGGCGAGGCGGAGGCCCACTCCGTGCGGGGGCCGCGGAGAGACTGGGCAGCCGAGGTCCAGCTGGGCGGGGTCCTCTGGCTCCAGGCCCACCTCCTCCAGCCCCTCATTGGCCCCGGGCCTCCGGAAGGAGCCGTGCGTAGGTCGTAGGTCGTAGGGTCACGGCCCCCAGGCTGGCGGCCCGCAGTGTTGACCTGGGGGCGGGCGGTGTCCTGGGAGAGGCGGGCTCCACGCCAGGGACGCCTGGGTGAGGGTCCGTCTGTCCTTTTAGGGGGTGCTGGCCCTGAGGGGCGTGTTTGCTAGGACACAGCATGGGGAGCGCTCTCGCGTCCGGGTGTGTCTCGTGGGGGAGTGACACCAGGCAGGCGACGTGGGGTTGGTGTCTTGATGATGGGGGCCCGCGACACTGACCCCGCACAGGGCGTGGTGCCCCTCGTGTCCCTCCTCCCTGCCCCCTGGGTGACGGGTGGCGGGAGGCCGGCCAGCGGCAGCTGCACCCTCCTCAGCCCCCCCGAGGTGCGGGCCTCTCTGTGCCTCGGTTTCCTGGTCTGTAAAGTGAAAGCAATAACAGTAGCTACCTCATGGGATCTGTCTGAGTATTAAACGAGGTAACACACGTGAAGGTCTTAGAACAGCGCCTGCACAGAATCAGCACCGGATAAGATGTTACTTTTCTAATTGTTGCCACTATCAAAGAAGCAAGGAACAGAGCAATGTAGTAGCACAGAAAGCAAAGAAAACGTATACACGTGGGCGTGAACTGTCTCTGAAGGATCCACAAGGAACTGGGAGAGAACAGGAGGAAAGGAGACCCTTCTCTGTAAGACTGGTGCTTTCCACATTGCCAGGGCACTGAATGCCACTAAATTGTACACTTTTCAATGAGTAATTTTATGGTATCTGAATTTCACCTCAATTCAAGAGAACTGTGGAGTTACTGAATTTTGCTCCATGGACAAACCAAATAAACAAAATGTAAAACTAACAAGGAGTAAAGAAAGGCAGGCAGGCCCTCAGCATGTGCCTCCCTGGGCCTCAGGCCTCGGGCTCCTGGTGCTGGCCGTGGCCTGTCCTCTTCAGCGTCGACTGCCTGCCTTAAGTCTCCCCTCCCGTCACTCCCAGCGGCTACTCCTGTCCTGGCCAGCCTCTCTTCCTAGCACCCGGCGACCAGCACCGAAAGCCCAGCCCCGCCCGCCTGGTACTACCACCCAGGCCACACTGGGCCCCAATCTCTGCCGTGTCACCAGCAGGCCCATCAGGCCTTCTCGAGCCCGGCAGGACCTCTGTCCCTTGGACCATCAACCTAGTCCCTGCTTCCCCTCCTTCCCCTCCAGCCACTCTGCCACCCTGGGTGCCTTCTCTGAGTATAGCCGGGGCCCTGAGACCACCGCACCCTGGTCCACACCCCTCACCTCTCCCAGAGTCGGCCCAGCCTCCCTCCCTCCCCACCCCCCTCCCCCCTCCCCGTAATCCATCGGCAGCGGGGCAGTTAGAACAGCCCACACGGTGGCCCACGACGGGCTGGGGACGTGGACACCCTATCTGCCTCTCCCACTTCTCCCATCCACCTTGGCCACCTCAGAGCCCCCTTGCTGCTTCCTGTTCAAGGAGCGTGTGCATCTTTACGCCCATGGTGGTTTTAAACACGCCGGCAAATCCTTGCTTGGGTGCTTCTCTGAGTGAGGCTGGGGCACCCCTAGTGGTTCCCGGGGAACCAACAGGAGGCAGCCTGAGGCTCTGTGGGAGCAACCCCCGGAGCCAGACCCCACTTGGGGCGTGAGGAGTGAGAGCGCTGCGGTGTCTGCCCAGCTGTGACGGAGCCTCGGGTCGGCCAGGCTGGGCCAGCCTCCGGATGACCAGTCCCAGCTGCCGTCTGACACAGTAGCATGAGATCCCCGGTGAGAAGCACCCAATTGAGCCCCTTCCCCAATTCCTCACCCACTAAATTGTGAGTGAAATTGAAATGTTTAACGCCTAAATTTTAGGGCAGTTTGTTACTTAGCAACAGCTATTAGCAGGGCGCCTCAGGGCCTCCGCAAGGGCTGTTCCTTCTGCAGCTCGACACCTAATCACCTCTGCTGCAGGCACCTCCCGAGGCTGGCCCTGCACACCTCCCTCTGCCCACCCTTATTTTCTTCGTAGCACGTTTACCACCTGCCGTGATCGCACATGTTCGCTCCTTTTCCTATGCCCTCCGCCATCCATACTGTAACCCACGAGGGCAGAAAGCGCCCTGTCCTGTTCTCCCCTAGGGCCTCAGCACCCGGTGGGTACCCAGTGCCTGTTGAACGAGGGATTGAATGCATGCGAACTCCCGTGAGAGGGCAGAGGCCGAAGCTGGCGTCTTCTCAGGGGAGCTGCCAAGGCCCTGGGCCTCTGGCAAGGCATGCTCACCCTCCCACCCCAGGACCCAGGATTGGGCCCCCAGGGGCCTCCAGGGACTTTCCTGGATGGGGATGGGCTGAGATGTTGTTCTCAACTTTGGCCACCAGGTGGCGGCACAGGGACCGAGACTCCTTCCTAAAGACGCCAGGGGCTGGGACTCTACAGAGAACGCTGGTCCCAATGCAGGTGTAGGGGAGATTGGGGGCCGGCTGGGGGTGTAGATAACCGGGAATCCAGGTCCTGGGCCCAGAGCAGCAGCAGCCCTGCCTGCAGGCCATGCTGGGCGTGAACTGGATGCTCCCCAAGGCTCTCTGTCCCGGTTGTCTGGAAAGTCATAATAAGGAGCTTCTGGTTTGTCTGTGAACTGTTTCCTGCCCCTCTGCCATTTGAGACCTATCATAGCATTTGGAGCCATATCTTTAAGACAGGAGAACTATTATTTATTTAATATTCTCCTTTAAATAGACCTTTAAAACTTACACATAAAGGGAAGGAATTTTTATATCAGCACCTTAACAGAAACCAGAGTCACCTGCCAGAAACAGACAGTAACTGTAAAAATAAAATAATCAGCAACATCAAGTACTTAGATGGCATTCATTGAGTGCCAGACGCCGTGACAAACATCTCCTCTGTCTCATTTAGTTCCCACAACACGATGAGGTGTGTCCTAGTACTACCCCACTGCAAAGGGAACTGGGGCACAGAGAGGTTAGGCCACTTTCTTGATCTCACACAGCACGTAAGTGGCACCACCAGGGTTGGAATCACCAGATTCTTCAAAAGCAGTTCAGAAACGCAGCCTTTCCCACACACTCACACTGCTCAGTGTTGGCTCAAGCACACACACCAGCACACACAGCACCAGCTGCCCCCGTGGGTGCCCTGCTGGCCTGATTTCTAGGCATCAAGACCCTGGGTTCAGGCCGGGTCTCCCAGCCCCCAGGGATTCACTGTCATCCCCCTGCACTCAGGAGTCCTCAGCGAGTTCTAAGTGCTCCCCTGGGGTCTGGAGCAGCTGTGGGGGACCAGGTGAGGCACAACAGTCCTGATGCCTGGAGGCGTGAAGTGGGACTCCCCACCTCAGCCCCCCGTCCCGCCCCCCTCTCCACCGGCTGCGGCCTGCAGGCGCGGGGATCCAGGCAGGACCTGGAGACCCCCGTGTAAAACAAGGCTACAGGGTGGGCTTGGGAGGAGAAAGAGGCACCCTTGGGCCTGATTCCGGGAAGGGGGGTTCCGGGGGAGTCATGTATAGGCGGCTGGTCCCCCAAGCCAGCCCCTGGACCCCTGGTACGTAACGCAGCAAAAAGGCAAGGGGACACCGTGCTCCCCTGACCCGCTCATCCGCCAATGTGACAAGGCTTCTCGGCGTCGGGTAGAGGATGGCGCCCCTGACGAGCGGAAGAGGACGGAGCCCCGCCGGCGACAGGGCTCCCTCCACCCAGTCTCCACCCTTTGCGCCCTGGACCACTGCTCGGCTGCCCCGCTGGACTCGGTGGGGGCCGGGCAGACTGGCCCGCCGACCGGCCTCGCCCACCTGCCTGGTCCCCAGCAGTCGCCGCCTCGCCCCCCAACCCCGCCCCTGGCGAGCAGAGCCCTCGCCCCCGCCCCCGCGCCGAGGGCAGTGGTGCGCGCCGCCGGGAGGGTCCCGGGTCCGGATCCAGGAGCGAGGACCAGCCCCTGGGCGGCCCTGGGGTGGGCTAGGGGTAGGGTTTCGGGTCCGGTTCCCGGTGCGGGTCCGGGTCCGAGGACTCGTCCGCCGGCGGGCCAGCGGGAGGGCCTGGGGCGAGTTGCCCTGGGGCGGGTTTCAGGTCCTGGTCCGAGGACTCGTCCGTGGGCGGGTCCAGGGGCGGGGTGGGGGGCCGGCTTCGGGTGCGGGCCGGGCCGGACCCCGCGGACAGCGCCGCGCGCCGGGCAAGCATGGGGAAGCGCTGCTGGCGGCGGCGCGCGCTGGTGGCCGCGTGTCTGGGCGCCGCGCTCCTGCTCCTGGGCGCCGCGCCCCGCGCCCTGCGCCCGGGTGAGTGCCCGCCGGCCCCAGGGCCGCCCCACCAGCGGCCGGTCCCCCGACCGGGTGGGGGCACCTACGGTTTCCTCCCGGGCTGGGGGACTGGGGCGGGTGGGCTCAGAAAGGCTCTAAACGCCCCGCCCTTGTCCCGGCTCCCCGCAAGGGTCTTGTCCCCTCGGGAGTTGGTCTCCCAAGGCCCGGAGAGGTGAGAGGTGACAGTCCGGGCCTCCCAGCCTGTGCCCAGGGACCAGGTGAGTGGTGGGCGGCGGAAGGCATTAGGTCCACCCGGGAAGTTTGCCTCCTTTGCCTCGCGCTCACCCCGCTTAGCGCCCGGAAACCCCTCCGGGTCCGCGGCCGCGCAAGGGTGGCGGGCTTGACCCTCCGGGTCCGGAGGTGGCCCCTCCGCGCACCGCGCTGCGCCCTGGCGCCCCTGCTCCGGCTGAAGTTCGCACCGGGAAGGACTAGGGTCCTGAGTACCCACCTCATGGTCCGGTGGGGGAAACAGGCAGCCAGTCGTGACCGCCATGCGGATTTCCAGCTCCGAGCCGGGCATATGTTAAGTCTTCACTCACGGGAGAGGCCGAGGGGCCCGTGGGCGGCCTGGGGCTGGAGGTGCCCAGAGGCCTGTTCTGACCTCTGCTCTGTTTGCCTTTTCCTGGTGTGAGTGTGAGTGAATGTGAGAGTGTGTGTTGGGGGAATCTGTATCTCCTCCCCCACCCTCTGTGGGCTCTGCAAGAATCCTTGGAATCACGCCTTTGGAGCCTTGCAGAGGGGGTCCAGGGAGGAAGTAACCGTGTCCCCAGGTGGGAGGGGACCATGGGAGTGTGGGGTCAGGGTGGCTCAAGAGATGAGGCTGAGGAGACTTTTGGGTCAGCACATACCCACCTGGCTGGGTCTGGGTGACCTATCCCTGCCCCCCTGCCCAGGGCCTCAGTACTGCCATCTATAAAATGGGCTGCTCGAGTTCTTCCTTACAGGGTCTCTGGGGAAGTGGAGTTAAATGGGAGCAAAGTGCCTGGCTCCCAGCCTCTTCATCAAGCCAGATGTCACATGGGTGGCGTGGTGCCCCCCGCATCCTGGGGTGAGGGGCTTCCTTCTCCTGCTCACCTCAAACCTCTGTGCCTGCCTCTGGGCTGCGGTCCAGGTGAGCTGGGCTTGGGAGGCTCCTCGGTGCTCACCAGGGCTCTGCCCAGTCACCCTGCCGTTCACACCGTCCCCTCCATGGCTGGACACAGCTGCCCAGACCTCGCCGCCTCCCCAGGCCCACGGGAGGGAGCCGCAGTCAGTCTTTCCGTCCCCCGACCAGTTCTGAGGGCTGGGTGGCCATGGGGGTGGTGCTCCTGGCTCCTGGGGAGGGGGCTCGCATGTCCTAGCTGAGCCGAGCGTCCCCCAGCACTGCGTGGGCTGTAGTCCTAGTGTCTGCGGTCATGACACTGGCCACCCACTCTTTCTCGAACAAATGTTTACCAGGACCTAGGGCCGGGCAGGGCACAGTGGTTCCTGGCCCCCAGGGCTCAGGCTCGGGTGTGGGGGGAGAGAGAAGCTGCACTTTGTTCCTTCTGACCTCCTCCCTCTCCTGTAGATTAGGAGGGTGCCTCCCATGCCCCCTTCCTAGCCTTTGCTCAGGCCGTTCCCCACCTGAGCCGAACCTGCCTCATGAATACCCTTGGCCATGACCCTCTCCCACAGCAGCGTGGCCTCACTGCGTCTGGCCTGGCAGACCCTTCTGGAACCCTGCTTCCAGCGCCCCCAGGTGTGGTGGGGCCTTTCCTCTGCTTCCCAGAGCCCCTCTCTGTTCCTTCTGGACTCTCAGACCTTTCCCCATGGCCTGCTGCCAGCCATCAGAGCTTTGAGGGTGACCTGGACAAGCAAGGGTTAATCAAGCCAACCTACCCTGCTGGCTCTTCTGCCCCCAAGCCCTGAGCTGAAGCCCCCGCATCTCCGAGTGTGTCCCGGCAGCGTGGCCCGAGCTGGAATGGGGTGGAGCGTGTGGCTCGTGGTGGGGGGATAGGGCTCCAGGGCCCAGGAGGGACTGCAGCCCCTTCCTCCAGGCAGGTGAGTCTCCAAAGCGGCAGAAGTTGCCACAAGGTGGGCAGGAGACCCCTGAAGCGGGCTCCGCTGCCCCTTTTCTAGTGGGGAGGTCTGGAGCAGCCCAACTGGTGCCCGTCAGGCCAATGCTGACCTAGTGGCCAGGGTCCTGGGGACGAGGAAGATGCCAGAGGAGGTGGGACAGCTGCCTGGGGCACTGCTGCCCTCAGCGCCCTACCCTCGCCCCGGCCCCACTGACAGGCCCACTGTCCCCCCTGCCCGCCCACCCTTGGCTTCCCCTGTGGCTTACCTGGTGGGGTGACTGACTGCTTCTGTGTGATGCCCTTGACCACGTATTCGCTGGGTGCCTGTTTGTGCCAGCGTCAATCGGGGCTGGGGACAAAACTTAACTGATAACCTGCCCTCCCAGAGTTTCTGTTTTAACATCAAAACCCCAGATCTGCAGTCTGTACCCTCTGTCCCCAGAGGCACACCGAGGGAGAGCCGTGATGCTGCTACTTTAGCTCCCCACCCCTGCTGGTCCACAGGGGCCTTGCTGGGAGGTGCTGGGGCCCACCCTACCCCACCCCGTCCTGACCTCCATCCCCTTCCGGGTTCACAGGGTTGAGCATCTTTCCTGAGGTTGGCAATCAGGGGTGTTTCTCTCAGAGCCAGGCTGGGCTTCTGCCCACTTCCAGGGGACCCTGGGGGGGGGGCTTCTTCCCAGGGGGCCCGCCCCTCCCTTCTGGGCTGGACTGCTGCCCTCCTCGTCCTCCGGGGCACAGCCTGTCCCTTAGGGCCCCGCTTCCTGTCCGAGGTCCGAGCGTGATGTGGGCTAACAGGGGCCTTCTCCCCCAACAGCCTTCCTGGAGGGGCTCCAGGGGGAAGGACCCAGGAGGCTCGGGTGGGGACGCCGGCTCTGTCCCCACTGTCCGTCTGCTGCCTTCTCGGGCACAGCAGCACCTGGGGACCCAGGCCGAGGGAACAACGGTCCATGATGGCCTCGGAGCCCCTGCAGTCGTGCAGTGTAGGGCCCTGTAGGCAGCCACGGTTTCTAATGAGACACCAGGATTTGGTCCCATGCAGAATAAATGCAGAAATGCCCAGTGACTCCTGGTGAGCCAAGGTGCCAGGGCTGGGGGGGTCAGCGAGGACAGGGCCCCTGAGGCCTCAGCAGCAGCCCCTCAGTGCAGGCGTCCGGGCTTGCCCCCGGCTGCCCTGTATCCGCTGCCTCCCCCGGAGCCCCGCAGGCCCCAGCCCGCAAGGTCTCTCAACGCCTGCTCCTGGCGCCCCAGTGCCCGACTGGACCCCCGACTCCTTCCTGTCCTGGCCCTAGAATCACAGCAGGTGACGGGGCGCCCCCAGAGGGCCGTGTCTCAAACTCACTGGGCCAGATGCTCTGCCATCAGGGGCTCGAACCACGTCTGCATCTCTAGGTCTGGCTTTTCTCTGTGGTGGCCCCACTCCCCGCTCCCCAGCCAGCGGCAGCGCCTTCTCCCGTGGTTTCAGCCAGGGTCCCAAGGAGGCATCTCATTGGCCTGGATTGGATCACATGGTGCCCACCTCTGAGCCAATCGCTGTGGCAGAAAGGGATGGAATGCTCTGATTGGCCAGACCTGGTCACATGCCCAACCCAGCCGCTACGGGAGTGGGGAGCCTATCAGAACCACCTGGAGGGAACAAGCAGGTTTGTGTCTGGAGGGAAATCAGGTGGGTGACCAAAAGGAGGGGGTGTGGCTGCTGGGAGCCCAATCAGTAGATGCTCACCACACTGCTGCCCACTCTCCCGAATTGCCGGAGGGTTCAGAGCTCTAAGGCACCTTCCAGGCCACCAGAGAGTAAAAGTCAGCTGTCAAAACAGAAGGCTCCAGAGTAGGGACTGGTCGTCTCATTTTGCAGAGGAAGACGCTAAGATCAGTAGAAACGAAGTGACTTGCTCAAGGCCACCCAAGTAGGAAGTATGGGTGCCAGGATTTAAATCCACGTCTAAATCCTAACCCTTATGCTTTCTACTGTACAGGGCAGGTGTATTTGGGTTGGGCTTTGAAGGCTGCATAGGAGTTTACCAGGTGCAAAACAACAAAAGAGAATTGCAGGCAGAGGGAGTGGCACAGAAAAGCATGGAGGAGTGAAATGGCCTGGTGTGCTAAGGGATGTGCTGCTCCCTCAAGGGTTCATGAGATGGAGCAGTGAAGTGGAGGCCAGGAAGGTACTGTAGGTTGGTGAGTGGCCTTGAATGGCAGGCTAGGAATTGGGGTGATCGCCCCACGGCCAGGAAGGGCCATCAGTCTTTAAATAAATACTCGCAGACACTAGCTGAGGTACAAGGATTATAAGAAAACAGGACAGTGCCCTCCTTGCAGAGCTGACCTTCCAGAGGGGCAGCCAGACATCAGCCCACACAAATCAGATGATCTCAGCAGTAATGAGTGCTGTGAATAAATTAACGGGAGGCTGTGGTGGGACATTTGAGCTGTCTGGTGGGACATTTGAGCTGAGATCTGAATGAGAAGTATTGACCCTAAAGTGTAGAGGTTTCTCCTGAGGTGGGGACGCACCTAATGTGTCCACTGACCAGCAGGAGGGCAGTGTGGCTGGAGCTGAGTGAGTGAGTGAGCAGGGAAGGGTGGGGCTGCGCCTGGAGACGCCCTGGAACTGGGACTTGCCATCAGCCAGCGAGAAGCCACGTGGGCTTTCCATCACACGGTGGTGGGAATAAAACCTGTGATTATCCCAGGCAGAGGGGACGCAACTGTACTAGGAGTGATCTGACCAAGCAGGGTTCCGTTCTGGGCATTGTGGAGCTCAGTGTAGAGTCTGAATCTTAAATACAAGTGGAGAGGTGGCTACTTAAAAAAAAAAAAAAAAAAAAAAAAAAAAAAGCGGCAGGATTGCTTTTTTCTCGTGAAGGGCTTGATCTCTGGAGGGAACATCCCTGCCCCCAGCCTGCAGGTCACAAGGGGACCCAATGGGCCAGGCAGCGCTGCTCCTGCCCATCTGTTCTTGCGACACTGGCCCAGCTAGAACTTATTAACCAGAAGCCGTGTCGTAACCTCTACTCCCTGGGCAGGGGTCACCAAGCACAGCTTCCCCCACGGGTGCAGCCTCAAGTGGCCCAGGTACGGCTGCGCCGGGGTGAGCGGGCCAAGGACCGTTTGTTGGTTTCTCTATTTTTGGTTTCCCTGTGCGGCGTGCCACCCCCTGGCCTGCGGTGCTGTGAGGATGGGTGGGGTAGTGTGCAGGGCAGGGTAGGGCACGGCAGTAAAGGACGCACTCACGCCGTGGCCTGGGGTCAGGCCTGCTTAACGCCCTTACTTGCTGTGAGGCCTCAGCAGTTTTCTTTGCGTCTTTGAGCCTCAGTTTCCCCATCTGTCAAGTGGAGATAACAATAGCTCCTACCCCCAGGAGTACACGTGTCAGTGAACAAAGCAGGGGCACGGTGCCAGGCTCTCGCCCACCCAGCACCTCCTGCCCGGCTCCCCGGCCTCCCTGCAGGCTCCTGTGCTGCCCAGGACACTCCAGCCCACGTGCAGCAGGCACTCGGCTGTCAGGCTGGGCCTCACGCTGGCCCACTGGGCCGGGACCCAGGCCTGCTCGTGAGTCCGGGGCTGCATGGCTCCCAGCCTGGACCCCGTGGGCATGGGCCCTGGGCGCCCCCAGATGGCGGGCAGCTCACCCCCTCTGCTTCCCGCCCCTTCACACCCAGCTAGTTTGCTTTGAGCTATTTCCGACATCCTGCTGTTGTCTGTTTCACCTTCTCCAGCCTCTGTCCCTGTCCTCCTGTGTAGCTGCCTTTGTCTCTGTCACCCCTCAGTCCCTCCCACCTCCTTCCGCCACCCTCTCCCCCTTCTCTCTCCCTCTCTATAACCTATTTTTGTTTCCTTTTCCAAAGGAGAACCCGCCTGCGGTTTTGCCTGTGGTTGCTCTGGGCTGGCCCAGGCCCCTCCCTGGCCATGAGGCTGGGCCTGCCCACCTAACCCTCTGGCCTGTCTGCTCCACAGCGCCCTTGGCAGGGAGGCCTGGGACCTGGGGGCTAGTGGAGGGGCTTGGCGACGGGAGTGGGGGTAGCAGCATGCCTCCGTGTGGCCCTCTGGGGACAGCGCCTACCCTTGGAGCCCAGGCCTCCAGCTTCATGGAGGCGAGGCTGGACCCAGGGATCGCCAGCGCATTCCCCTTCGACCCTCCTCCATGGCCACCCTGCCCACCCTGCTGGACCGCGGCTCTTCTGCTCTGTGCAGTGGCAGGCGTGGAGCTGGGCGGAGGCGGCCCAGCCCTGTAATCACTGGCCTCGGCTATTCTGGGCCTCTCGCCTTCCACCCACTGGCTCCCGGGGTCTGGGATGGGACCTACTTCCCTGCAGGCTGTGGTCTGGCCAGGAAACGAGAGGCCCCACACAACGCTTGGTGTTTCCGGAAGGCTGCGTGCTTCCAAGTCGTGGGGCTCTGGGGTGGAGGTGGCCTGGGTCTGCTCCTCTGCATGCCCCCCGGTGGGCACCAGCCTTTTCTCCATCCCCAGCCGTGACCCTGAGGGAAGCTCTTCCCCTCTCAGAGGCTCCACTTTCCCATTGGCAAAGTGGTGAGGCGGACCCCCCCACCTCCCAGGGCTGTGCGTGGTGCTGGGCTAGTGTGGTGCCCGCAGCTCCTGGGGCCTCCCTGCCAGCCAGCAGCCAGGAAACAGAGGTTCAAGTCTTGGGACCACCGATGACCCCCAAGACCTGGGCAGGCCCTGAGGGCCTCACCCCTCCACGTGCCCTGGTCACAGGAGAGCTTGGTCCTTGTTCTGGGGACACTGGAGTTGGGAGGGGCCCTGAGGCTGCCAGAGGCCTGGCAGGCGGCCTGAACAGCGGGCTTCAGGTACACACAGAGGGCTCTGGAGGCCGGGGCATGGCCTGTCCGCCTGTCATTTACTGGTTCATTCAACCACCTCCGCCAGACACTGCTCCAGATCAGAGGTTCTCAACATGCACTGCCGGGCCAGCAGCAACAGCACGCCTACACTGTCAGAAACACAGACTCACGGGCCCCGCTCCACACCTACAAGGGCCAGAACCTCTGGGTATGGAGCCAGGCCACCTGTGGTTCAGCAGGCCCCATGCACGCTCAAGCTGGAGAACCACTGCTTGTGGTCAACTGGCCGACAGGTCAGTTCATCAGATTTTCCAGGTTTGCTTGTTTGCCAAAGACTTGTCTTAAGGAAAAGTCTTGCATCCTGGCAGCATTTTAAGACTCTTCATTTGGTTGAAAGCCAAGGATCATGGAAACGTTCGTTCTTTTTATGAATATATTATTTTCTCATATGATCCTGAATTCTTAAAGATATTCCTCTTATGAATATTCCATATTATTATGAATTCAATAATTTCTCAGTAGCCATGGAATATATTTAAATTTGTAAACCAGATTTACACATGTTCTTGTATATATTACTTTTTTATGGTCAGTATTATTTTTATTGAGATAATACTCTCATTCTACAAAATTCACGTTTTTAAAGTGTACAGTGGTTTTTAGCATATTCAAAAGCTGTGCACTGTCACAGCTGTACAAACCCACAACATTAGCCACTAGCCCTGCCCCCCATGTTCCCAGTGCCTGCGTGCCCCCCCGCCCCCAATCCCACCCAGAGCCCCTGGAAACCACTCATCTACTTCCTGCGTCTATGGATTTGCCTGTCCCGGACGTTTTATATAGACGGAGTCAAACAATGTGCGCAGGGCCTTCTGTGACGCTTTTTTCAATGTGTCAGGTTACACAGTGCATCCACATGGTAGCAGGTGTCAGTGCTTCACTCCTTTTTATGGCCATTAAATCTGTTAGCTGTGGGTTTTTCCCAGATGGCCTTTATCAGTTTGATGACGTTCCCTTCGATTCCTAGTGTTTTCATCATGAAACGGTACTGAATTTTGTGCAGTGTTTTTTCTGCATCTCTTGATGATCATGTGGGGTTTTTTCTTTATTAACATGGTGTATTACCTTGATTGATATTTTTATGTTGAACCAACCTTGCATTTCTGGAGTAAATCTCAATCGGTCATGGTGTATAACCCTTTTTACATGTTGATGGATCTAGTTAGCTAGTACTTCCCTGAAGATTTTGCATTTATATTCACAAGAGATACTGGTATATAGTTTTTTTTGTGACGTCTTTGGTCTTGGTATCAGGGTAATACTGGGTTCATATGATGAATTGAGAAGTGTTCTCTCCTCTTCTGTTTTGTTTGTTCGTTTGTTTGTTGAAGAGTTTCGTAGAGATTGGTGTTACTTTTTCTTTAAATATTTGGTAAAATTCACCAGGGAAGCAATCTGATCCTGGGCTTTTCTTTGTGGAAATTTTAAAAAATTACTAATTCAATCTCTTTACTTGTTATATGTCTGTTGAGATTTTCTATTTCTTCTTGAGTCAATTTCAGAAATTTGTGTCTTTCTAGAAATTTGTCAGTTTCATAGGTTAAATTTGCTGTTGTACAGTTGCTCATATTGTATTCTTTAACCCTTTCTTATTTCTGTGAGGTCCACTACTAATGTCTCCTCTTTCATTCCCAGTTTTAGTAATTTGCATCTTCATTCTTTTTTTCTTGGTCAGTCTAGGCAAAGACTTGCCAATTTGGGTGATTTTTTAAAGACTGCATTATAATTTATTAGTTTATTAATAACTATAATCATATTTAAGAAAAACATGAGTCTTTGGTAGTTCCGGGAAGATTGAGGAACGCAGCGATGAGACAGAGAGCACCCCTGCCCTCGGAGGCTGCCAGTCTGGGCGAGAGCAAAAGCTGCGTTTACCATGAGGCGACACACACACCAGCAGGGGATGTACAGGCCACTGTAGGTGTCCCCAGCGGGTCACCTGGGCTGGTCACCTGCTCACCACCAGAGAGCCGGCAGCTTGGCTGTGCCACGTCCGCTGCTGCCTAGCCCTTTCTGTCCGCCTGTGCCCGGGGCCAGGGGAGGCTGGACCCAGCCAGCCTGCTGAGCCCTAACCCTCAGGGCTCCATGCACGTGGCTGGCAGAGGTGGGGCGTGAGATGAAGGCAGATGGAGGTGGGAGAGGTTGGGTGGTCAGGGCACTCCCGGAGGGCGGTGGTTTCCACCTTCCCTCTTGTTCCCTCCTGCCTGGCCCCCTCCAACTGGGGAGGGCAGGACGTGGGGGCAGGAGTGACACCAAGCACCCTGCCCTGGTGGACGAGGGGCCCTGTCAGTGCCCCCAGAGGCAGGCGGGACACAGGTGGGAAACTGAGTCCCAGAGGTGGATCCAACGTGCCGAGGTGAGTTGGCCAAGCCCCCAGGAACACGGCCAGTCTGTCTGGTGCAGCAGTGAACGCCCCTCTCCTTACTCCCCCAGCGTTTGAAAACAGGGCCGTGGGCTCCAGCTGGCTTGGCGGCAAGAGGAGGAGTCCCCTGCAGATGCTCTACGACCTGGACCAGGTAGGTGGACAGACGCCCCGTCCCTCCGTCCGCCTCCAGCCACGGGAAACCCCGAGCTCCCACGTGGACCTGCTGCCGTGGGGCCGCAGCCACAGCCAGCCTCCGTCCGGGAGGGAACGCTGGGCTGCAGCAGGGCAAATCGTGGGGCAGGCTGAGAGACCTGGGGTCTCCAGCTGTGGACTGAGGCCACGCCCTCTGCAGCACTGTTCCACGTGGCGGACAGAACGACCAGCGGGCTGTGTGCCACCCACGGCAACAGGCGGCAGCCAAGGGACCCCCGATCTCAGTCCTGCTGCGACAGAGGGAGACAGGCGGGCGCCCCCTCACCAACGGGGGGACCTGCAGGGACCACACACTGTGCCCACTGGGAGCACACGTCTGGCTCACACACACCCCAGCAGGCACACTCAGCACTACCGAGCGCCTACGGGTCACCTGGGTCCCTGCCCTTGAGGTGCTGACGGTCCCGCGGGGGGAGGATGGCATCTGATGGCTTCCCGCACCAGCCTGCACTGACTTGGGTCCAGGCTGCCCTGAGCTCTGACGGGAGGGCACAGTGTAGATGGAGACCCCCTCTGAGAAAGGGACACGGGGCCTGCAGAGGGACAGTGAAGATGCAGATGGGGGCACCGAGTACCTGGCGGTGGCAGAGGGCCATAGCGGGGCAAGGGCAATGGGGAGCCGGGGAGGAGGACCACACTGGGCTGGGGAAGGCGGCTGCTCACCGAAGCCCTGAGGGCTGAGCCCAAGGCACCCACACCCTTGGGGTGCAGGTGGGAGGCCTTGGTTCAGCGAGGGTGACAGGCTTGCCCCGGGCCACACAGCGAGCGGAGGGCAGGCCAGCCTCTCAGCAGGCTTCTGAGGGGCAGGTGGGGCTGGCTCGGCCCCCTCGCAGCCTGAGGGCCCAGTGGCCGTTATGTGTCAAGGCGTCCTGCAGCTGGACAAACAACAGCAGAGAAACGGTCTGACCGACAAGCGCTGACCGTGCACCGGGCACTCGAGTTCCGGGAGCCCACGCAGACCTCACGGCACTCCTGTACGATGGGGCGTCATTATCCCCGTTTACCTATGGCACTGTCCCTTGGCACAGGGAGGCCAAGGACCCTGAGAAGGTCACAGAGCTCGTAAGGACTAGACCCTGGCTGAGGATCAGCCAGGCTGGCAGGGATGAGGGCTGTTGCTGTAGAACTCCGTCCCGAACCGGTGGGCACAGCCCCGGCTTCTGAATCCTGAGGGACCCGAGGTGGAGCCCCAGCTTCTCTCCTTGACAGCTGCAGGCAACCCACTTCCTCCGAGGCTGTTTTCTTTTCTGTAAAATGGAGAAAGCAGTGCCTGTCTTGGTATTCATAGGGCTGCAAGCAACAGAAAAGGTAGCTGAGGCCAATTTAAGCCATCGGGACACTCACTGCTTATGTCTCAAGATGCTCAGACACCAGCAGCCCCTGGTACGGCGGCACAGGGCTCATCCCCATCCTCCGGACGTTACTACTGTGTAAGCTACTGGTCTTACACCCCACCCCGGTTTTAGGGAACGGTGAGAAGATACTCAGTTTGCCCCGGCGCTTAGCGCTCTGACGTCAGACGTCTTTACCAGGCTGACTCTGACGTCGCATGTCCGTTCTCTGGCTCTCGGGGTCCAGAGTGCCGTGCACGCGATCAGTCACATCCTGCACGCGCCTCAGGCCGGGTCGATTCACTTCCCCCCATCCAGGCCCCCTGTCTCCCGCGCGGCCCTGACCCACCCCCGTCCTGTTCCCGCAGGGCCCGCGCTCCGCGCTGGCCGAGGTGCACCGGCAGCGGCGCGACCTCCTGCGCCGCGCCTGCAGCCGCCACACGCGCCGGCAGCACCTGCTGCAGCCGGAGGACCTGCGGCACGTGCTGGTGGACGACGCGCACAGCCTGCTCTACTGCTACGTGCCCAAGGTGGCCTGCACCAACTGGAAGCGCGTGCTGCTGGCGCTGAGCGGCCGCGGCCCGGGAGACCCGCGCGCCATCCCCGCGCACGAGGCGCACGCGCCCGGCCGCCTGCCCTCGCTGGCCGACTTCAGTCCGGCCGAAGTCAACCGGCGCCTGCGCGCCTACCTGGCCTTCCTGTTTGTGCGCGAGCCCTTCGAGCGCCTGGCCTCGGCCTACCGCAACAAGCTGCAGCGGCCCTGGGGCGCCACCTTCCAGCGCCGCTTCGGCACCGGCATCGTGCGGCGTCTGCGGCCGCGCCCGGGCCCCGACGCGCTGGTCCGCGGCCACGACGTGCGCTTCGACGAGTTCCTGGCCTACCTGCTGGACCCGCGCACGCGCCGCGACGGGCCCTTCAATGAGCATTGGGAGCGCGCCCACGCGCTCTGCCACCCGTGCCGCCTGCGCTACGACGTCGTGGGCAAGTTCGAGACGCTGGCGGAGGACGCGGCCTTCGTGCTGAGCCTGGTGGGCGCGCCCGGCCTGCGCTTCCCCGAGCCGCCGTCCAGGGCCCGGGCCGCCGGGCGCGACCGTGCCGCGCGCCTCTTCCGCGACATCAGCCCGTTCTACCAGCAGCGCCTCTACGGCCTCTACAGGATGGACTTCCTGCTCTTCAACTACTCCGTCCCCTCCTACCTGCGGCTGCGCTAGCCCTGCGGGCGGGGGGGATGGGGCGCGGAGACTGCGCATGCTGCGGGGCCGTGACTCCGCCCCGAGAGCCACCGCCCCCGCGCTCTCTCACCCTCGGCCCGCCCACCCGGGCCAACCGCATCCCCGGTGCAGCCCCCGTGCAGCCCACCTCCCCGCGGCGGGGGGGGGGGGGGCTGGACCCCTGGGTGCCTGCCGCCTGCTTCCTCGAAGCGCCCCAGCCGGCGGGTGCTTCCCCAGGACCCCTGAGTGGCTGAGGATGGGATAATAGGTTTCTAGGTTGCGAGCGCCTGTTTTTTGTCCACTCTGTCCTGGAACCTATCCGTGGCGCAAGATTAGAACGCTGGCTCGGCGCAGCCTGTGGCCCATCCTGGGGCCCTCCCCACCTCACCTGCCCGGATGAGGACGGCCCTGGGCTAGGAGAGAAGCCCGCCGCCCCTCACCGGGCCAGGCCCAGGGCAGGCCCAGCCTTGTCGCCAGCTCCGCTCAGGCGGCGACCGTGAGCTGCCGGCCACCTGGGGCGTCCTGAGCCCGGAGCTCACCGAGGGCCCTGATCTGGCCCCACCCTTGGTCTCTGTCCTGCTCGGTCTTCCTGAGCCCACAGAGCCCAGGTTGCAACGTAGTGGCAGACTTTATACGACCTTGGTGAGCTGGGGAGCTCATGTTTTTGAAATAAATGTGTTTTGTTACTTTCTGACATTTTAGAGTTTCTGTGTCTCATTTTGCCATTTGTTCTGGGGGCATGAGGTTGTCTCATCTTGAGCCTGGGTCACCTTCACAGCAGTCCACAGGTACCAGGTTATGTGGGGAGTGGGATAGGGAGGGGGTACACCATGGGGAGGGTGCTACATTGTGGCTCAAGGGGCGACAGTGACACTTGGGGGAAACCTATCCTTTTACTCTGCCTGGGTCGAGGCTTAAAGCCAAACCAGCTGAGCCAAGCCCTGTGCTTCGGGCTGCCTCCTGCCCTGGGGGTGGGGGTGGGGGTGGGGGTGGTGGTGGGGGTGGTGCGGGTGGGGGTGGTGGTGGTGGTGGGGTGTGTGTGTGTGTGTGTGTGTGTGTGTGTGTGTGTGTGTGTTGGGCTGCTTGGCAATGAGGATCCCCCCTCAGAAGCTACACACGCTGTGTTACATCATGCCGTCGATGCCCCGATGACACACAGCTTTGTTCCAAGCTCACGCAGCGCCCATGCAGCCTGTGATGTGACCTGTTTGCTGAGTTACCTCCATCCAGAAGCCACACCTCAGGGGCATCACAATTACAAGTCACCCTCCTGCTCTGCCCTGACACTGCGTGCTGTCAGCCCTCAGCACCTGCTGTGGTCTGGCACTCATCACAGGCGCACACACTCCCTCAGGTGGGGCAGCAGTGCACGCGCCCCGTGTCTCCGTGTCACACTCTCCACAGCCCACCACACAGCCCTCCTCTGTGCCCTGCCCTCGCCTGCCTTGGGGTATCTGCCTGCTCCGAGCTCTCTTGCTGGTGCCAGAACACCTGTCCTCCCAGAGCACAGGCTGTCAGCCAGTCTCCCAGAGCTCGGGTCCCGGCTGGGTCACTGGACGATCCGAGAGAGGCAGGGTCTCATGGCCAGAGCTGGACAAGTCGTGAGGGCGCCCAGGGGGCTCTCAATCAGGCACGCCCATCAGGGATTCTACTAAAACCAGACACAAGTTCCTAAAGGGATTGAGGTCACCAGCTGAAGGTCCCAAGCGTCTACCTTGCTCACCATTGTCTCGTTTTCCCAGTTCCTCAGTCTCCAGAACTGGGTGCTGCCGGTCAGCACCCTCCCCGGGATGGAAGGGATGTGGGTGGATTGGTTTACGAAGACCTGTTTAAAAGAAGTTTCAGTGTTCTTTTGCTTTTTAGGGCTTTCATTGTCAGGAAAATGTTTCCCAGATTTTTGTAGTTGTGGTGTTGGTTTGTTTTTTGTTTTGTTTTCGGTTTTATTTTGTGGCTTTGTCATCCAAGCAGCTTCCTGGGAGGCCTATTTCCACGCTTGAAAAGTTGGCTAAAATAAACCCCTGGTTCTTTGGGCCTGGAGGGATGGTGCACATTCTGTCTCCAGGCAGAGCCCCACGTCCCCCCGCCTACCGGCCGGACCAGGCCTTGAAGCTTCTCCGGCCGCAGGGGAGGCAGAGGGAGCGCCCTTCGAAGTGCCTGCTTCCAGGGAAAAGCCGTCAGCGCCGTCTGGTGGAAGAAGGGGGAAGGGGGCCCGCCCTGCAGCGTTTGCCCCTCAGGTGGGAAACTGCAGAGTCCTCCCGGGACTCAGCCCCAGGTGCCTGCGGGGAGGCCCTCCCTGCCCTTCGGTGGCGCTTCCTGGAACCTCCTCCCAACTGGACTGGTTGCATCCACATCCCTGTCTGCAGACCTGCTCTGGGGAGGATCCACTGCGGACTTGCTTCCATTTCACTGGTCCCTCAGTAATAGGCAATTAGGTTCACCTGCGTCCTTGCACGCACCTGGTCCTGCGCACGCGTGTGTGACTGTAGGAGAAACTCCTGGAAGGCGGGCCCGCACCCGCGACCACCTTCTCCTTAGGAGTCCTCAGCCCTGTGCTGTGCGTGTTTGGCTCTGCTCGCACTCGGGGCACCAGGACAGTCGAGGTCTGGGCGGCTGCACCTGCACTCTGGCAGCACGCCCCATGCGCCACACGGGCCACCGTGGTCATTTCTCTGGCCTGTGGGGTGACTTTGCACCGAGAACCCCGCTCAGCCTCTCCTGCTGTCAGACATGCAGCGTGTCGCGCGTTTGTCTGTGAGGTGCTTCCCAAAGCTTGTTTTCTTCTCTGAGGACCTCGTGTACAAACGCTCAGCACACAGCGAGACCAACAGATAGTTCCTTACTCCCTAAAGGTTCTCTCCTTAGCGAGAACTCGCAGGGGAGGAGCCCTGAAGAGCAGCACGTTTTATGACTGGATTCAGGGGACTCCCTGAGCTTTTTCTAGGCAGAACCACCGGCTTTGCCCCACGCGCCCTCCAGCTCCGTTTCCTAAACGCTCTGGGGCCACAGCCAGTGCAGCCTGGAGGTGGGGCTGAAGGAGCCTCTGTCTGTCAGCTGCTCGTGGCCACGTGCAGAGAGACCCTCGGGAAACAGTGTGGTGCCCGCAGGTGAGGGTGGGTGCTCAGGAGCCCTCTGGCCAGCAAGTCTTCTCTGGAGACAACGTGCCAGGGGACAGGACCGGACAGGAAAGCTCAGAGCAGCCTCGCCCACCGCAGCAAAGAGTGGAAACAACCAAGCATCTATTGGAAAGAGATGGACACTTGCGCACATTGCTAAGGGCGGCCACCCTGGTCCTCCCCAGGGTCCCCACCCCCTCTCTCTCTCCCAGGGGGAGGACTACAGTGAGGGTCCCAGTGTGACTGCTCTCCCAAGGCTCCAAGATGACGTCCTAGCCCCTGTCTTAGTAGAACAGAGGGGAACCCTTAGATCCTCAGCAGTCACCCTCCCACATATGCTGCTCCTACGAACGCCAGGGGATTCCCCAGGCTGGATTGCAGCGAGCCGGGAGCCCTTCTTCCATTCCTGTCTTCTCTTTAGAGTTGTAAAACACCCACAATGTGGTGTTAGGTTCACAGAGTAAACATTTAGAAAATGGTATGCCCGTCCCCAAGTCCCCAGCTTTTCTACCCAAAAGTTGTTACCCACGTACACATGCCCACACACACGTGCACGCTCATACATGCACACACATACACCCACACACCGTTTTCTAATATACACAGATGGCAGCATTTTAGACACTCTCTACTGTGCTTTAAAAAAATATCTGAACGTCCTTTGCAGATTGTTCCAGATCAGTATGTAAAGGACTGCTTCTTCTTTCTAATGCCTGTCTAGTGCTTCGCGGTGCAGCTGTGGCATAATTTAAAGGCGCCATTAATGGATATTTAGGTGGTTTCCAATCACTTGCTATTTCCTGCAGCGCTGGAATGAATATCATTGTCTTTACTTACATGTGTGAGCATATCTTTGGGGTAAATTCTTGGAAATGATATTCACACACTGCAGAATTGACCGTCACCCCATTTTATGAATGTGAACCTGCAGCGTGTATTCACGGGGCGACCTTTCCGGGGCTCCTCAGGGCTGCTCGCCTCCCCACAGGTCACCTCAGCCTGAAGGGAGCTCCCGGAGCCGCTGCCCTGAGCGCCCGGGGGGTGGGTGGCCGAGAGAGAGGCGGCGCAGAGCCGGCCTCCAGGAGGGGCCCCCGGGGGGTCGGGCGGCATCGGCCGGGGGGTGCCGCGGACCAGGGGAAGCGGCAGCTCAGCAGCACCAGCTCCCAGGCGTTGCTTGGTGGTGACGGTGGCGGCCGGAGGCTGGACAGTGGAGGGAAATCCGGGGCCCCCAGCCTGAAGAAGCCACACAGAGCCCCGCGGTTACCCTCAGGAGCCTCCCCAAACCCCTCAGAGAAGTCTGCCAGGGCCGCAACCAAGATTCTGCTCCCAGCGCGGACACGCCGCCTCCCAAACGCCACCCGCCTAGACATCCAGCAGCCTGACGCCTCCTGCGCTCTGCCCCTACCTGGACCCCATGCCTGCCCATCTTGGGAGGGACCAACCGTGTGCCACCACATCGTGCGGACTCCTACCTCCGGGACCACCTTCTCCACCCACCTCCCGAGACCACCCTCTCCCCTCCCCCTCCTCCCTCCCCCACTGGGCCTCCTATCCCCACCTCCCCCATTGGACCACCCTCCTCGCTCCCCCATTGGATCAAGCTCGCCACCTCCTCCATTGGAGCAGCCTCCCCAGCTCCCCCATTGGACCACGCTCCCCAGCTCCCCATTGGACCAAGCTCCCCACCTCCTCCATTGGACCACCCTCCTCGCTCCCCCATTGGACCAAGCTCCCCACCTCCTCCATTGGAGCAGCCTCCTCAGCTCCCCCATTGGACCACGCTCCCCAGCTCCTCCATTGGACCACCCTCCTCGCTCCCCCATTGGACCAAGCTCCCCGCCTCCTCCATTGGAGCACTCTCCCCAGCTCTCCCATTGGACCACGCTCCCCAGCTCCCCATTGGACCACGCTCTCCAGCTCCCCATTGGACCACGCTCTCCAGCTCCCCATTGGACCAAGCTCCCCGCCTCCTCCATTGGAGCACCCTCCCCAGCTCTCCCATTGGACCATGCTCCCCAGCTCCCCATTGGACCACGCTGCCCAGCTCCCCATTGGACCACGCTCCCCAGCTCCCCATTGGACCACGCTCTCCAACTCCCCATTGGACCAAGCTCCCCACCTCCTCCATTGGACCACCCTCCTCGCTCCCCCATTGGACCAAGCTCCCCACCTCCTCCATTGGAGCAGCCTCCCCAGCTCCCCCATTGGACCACGCTCCCCAGCTCCCCATTGGACCAAGCTCCCCACCTCCTCCATTGGACCACCCTCCTCGCTCCCCCATTGGACCAAGCTCCCCACCTCCTCCATTGGAGCAGCCTCCCCAGCTCCCCCATTGGACCATGCTCCCCAGCTCCCCATTGGACCACGCTCTCCAGCTCCCCATTGGACCAAGCTCCCCACCTCCTCCATTGGAGCAGCCTCCCCAGCTCCCCCATTGGACCAAGCTCCCCGTCTCCTCCATTGGAGCACCCCCCCCAGCTCTCCCATTGGACCACGCTCCCCAGCTCCCCATTGGACCACGCTCCCCAGCTCCCCATTGGACCACGCTTCCCAGCTCCCCATTGGACCACGCTCCCCAGCTCCCCATTGGACCACGCTCTCCAGCTCCCCATTGGACCAAGCTCCCCACCTCCTCCGTTGGAGCAGCCTCCCCAGCTCCCCCATTGGACCAAGCTCCCCGCCTCCTCCATTGGAGCACCCTCCCCAGCTCCCCCATTGGACCATGCTCCCCAGCTCCCCATTGGATCAAGCTCCTCAGCTCCCCCATTGGACCAAGCTCCCCGCCTCCTCTACTGGACCACCCTCCCCAGCTTCCCCATTGGACCACGCTCCCCAGCTCCCCAGTGGACCACCCTCCCCAGCTCCACGTGAGACCACCCTCCCACTCCTGTTTCCCAGACTCCAGTGGTTCCCATTACCCCTCAGATAAGCGTTGGCCTTTAGCACCTGGTGATCTACCCACTGCTAGGGGCTCAGGGTGTTAGGGAGGGCAGTCCAAGGGGGGGCAGGCCTCAGACTCCCTCCGTCCAGCACAAAGGACCTGGCCACGCACAACCTGACTGCCAGCACAGGACCGTGACTTGCCTGACCCCTTCACAGGAGAAGCTGAGACCCAGGGACACCTGTGCCCCCAGCCCGCAGCCTGTCACCTGAGAGGAGCTGGCGCCTGCAGCCGAGCGAGGGCGGGGTGCTGAGACCCAGGACCACAGCCTGGGCCAGCGTGGGTGGGGAATGGGCACCATCTGCGCTTCTGTAGGGGTGCGTGTGCGTGTGTGCACGTGTGCGCTGCCTCTCAGGATGTCCGTTCAGGGGATGGTGTGCACCTTTGTGACTCGCCAGGGTTATACACGGAGTGTGGAGCCAGGGGCCTCCCGGGTCAGAACAGACACCGGCCTCAGCTCTGAGGACCTGCGTGCCCACTCACGTCTCTTTGCTGGCAGAGTCGCGGGCCGTGGGCCTGGGGCTGGGGTCCTGGGGGGCAGCGGGGAGGCCCTTTTATGTCTAACACCTGAGTGCCAGTCCTGGTTCAGGGTGAGTGGGTGTGTCTGTGCGTCTTTAGGTTTGCATGTGCTGGGTCCTTATCAGGGTGTCTGGGTGTTTCGCTACGTGTCCCCCCACCCCTGCCGTGTGTGTGTGTGTGCTGCCCAGTGCGGGTCCCCTTCCGGCCCCTCCAACCCCCAGAGCTGGCTCTCCTCCACTCCACGCTCGGCCCTGATTCCCCACCCGTGGACGAGGCCCCAGGTGAGGCCAGGCCCGCCCGAGCTACCCTGCCGGCTACGGAAGGGACCGCGGGCTCTAGTGTCTCCCCGGGGCCCCAGTTTCCTCAGCCTGGACGTGGTGTGTTCGTGTGTGGACCAGGTGGAAGGCCGGGCGGCGTGGTCCGCAGGCAGCGCCAGTGACATCCGGCCTGAGACTCACCCTCTGACTGGGATGGACCTCGTGGGCACCAACGTCTTCTGCAGGGGCAGCTGCTCCCGCAGCGAGCTGCTCATCTTCGTGACCTCCCAGGGCTGCAGGGGCTGCGCGTTGGTCTCCGTCAGCCAGGAAAACCTACAGGAGCACTTGGCATCTTTGGGGGCTGCAGCCCAGACCTGTGGACTAGCTCTCGCTTGCCTGGAACTTTCCACGTTCCAAGCACTGCTCTGAGTGCTTTATAACCATGCTGGGAGGTAGCTATTGCTTTGCCCTTTACGGATAGGGAAACTGAGGCACAGAGAGGTTAAGTGACTTGCCCAAGGTCACACAGCTAGGAAGCAGTGGAGCTGAGATCTGGGCCAGCAGCTGGCCCAGAGCTATGTCTCGGCCCTGCAGCAACGGCCTGGCCCCGGGAGCCCCAGGCCCCAGGTGTAAGCCTCCCCTTGCGTCACGTAAGGGCCACTCTGCCACGTGCATCTGCCACACTGGGCCTCAGGACAGAGTCTGGGGCCTGGCGACAGAACAAGGGTCGAGGTGTGGTGTCCAGCCCAGCCTGCCGCGGGCGCTCGCGAGGAGGCCGTGCCCCGAAGGTTCCGCTCGGGGCAGCCATTGGTCCTCCCACTCCCTCCCAGGCCCCGCCTGCCTGCTCAGCACACTGCCTTCTCTGCTGGCTCCTGAGTGCCCTGGGGCTTTGCAAATTCCTGCCCCTCCGCCCCCTCCTCCTGCCCCCCCGCAGCCGGATCCCATTACACCCTCACAGGAGCAGGTGCTGTGAATGGGTGACAGGGCCACTGGCCCAAAGGAAGCGGTTGGCCATGGCCCTGGGGTGCCCGGGGGCCCTGGGCCCCTCTCTGGAGGCCCTTGGCTCAGGGTGGGATGGGGGCAAAGGTGTACCCCCGCCGTTCACGGACCGCAGAGCTGGTCAGGGAGCTCCCTGTGGACAGACGACCGCCCCGCTCCAGCTGTGCGCCCCAGAGTGCGTTCCTGGGGTGCCTGCGGGGAGGCAGGGCTTGGCCTGGGGTCAGGGTCTGGGCTGAGGGTCTGGGCTCAGGGCCCGGGGTCAGGGTCCGGGCTCAGGGTTTGGTACCTGTACGGAAACTTCCTGGCAAACTTCTCCTCGGTCCTGGTCTTACTCTTCTTACCCTGGTGGGACCCCCTGGGGGCCTTCACGTCCATCGCAGAACGGGGCTAAGCTGGGGTTCGCCCTTCAGCCACAGCTGGAAGACAGGCGGGAGGAGCCAGTCGGGACCTGGACGGCATGGCTTCCCCTTGACTGACCGCCCGCCCTTGTCTGCCGAGGAGATGGGGCCGAGGGGAGGGCTGTGAGCTGCCAGTGAGCCGGGCCCCGCCTCAGCACCCTGCTCCAGGATGCTTGCTCTGCTGTGAGTGTGTGTGTGTGTGTGTATAGTGTGAGTGTGTTAGGGTGTAGTGTGTATATGTGTATGTATGTTTGCTTGTGTATGAGTGTGTGTGGGTGTACGCGTGTGTGTTTAAGCGTGCGTGCAGCTCTATGCGGTTCTATGCCGTGTGTGGCTCTGTGTCGCCCCACGGTCGAGCGGACGCTCGGCTGACCGGCCCCAGGAGGCTCCCAGCTGCTCCCCTGCCGGCAGCCACGTCCTCCCGCCAGCGTACCCCAGCCGCGGCCACCACGAATCTGCTCCCGTCTGTGTGAGGACGTGGCTGCACGGGGTTGTACGGGTGGGATCGCGCGGCCGGCACCCTTTGGAGACTGGCGTCCTCCTGCCGTCGCAGGGCTGGGTCTGCAGGGGCTCCTGCCCAGGGCGGAGCTGGACCGACTGTCACCCACGGGACCCCGGGGCAGTTCCCAGGCTGGAGGCATTATGAATAAAGCTGCTGCAAATGTTCACGTAGAAGTTTCTGCATGAAGATGAGACTTTGTTTCTCTGTTGTAGGCGCCTAGGAGTGCAGTCACCAGGCGGATGGAGGCCCACTTTTAGTTTTAAAGGGAACTGCCACATGGTTTTCGAGTCGCTGGGTCATTTTCCCTGCCCAGCAGTTACGAGTGGTTCTCTTTTAAGGCACCCAAGAGTAAGGGTAACCCAAGACAGGGCTGAGAAGGGCTGGGGTTAAGACCTGACCACTGGGGCTTCACGTGCCCCTTGGCCCCAGCGGCTGTGCTAATGTGGCTGCACTGTGGTCCCCACAGCCAGTTCCTCCGCACGTGCGTGACCTTCATGGGCCGATGCCGGCCACCTGCCGGCACCCCGTGCTCCACAGGCGCAGCGGCTCCCAGCATGGGAGGTCCCGAAGCGCCGGCCGAGGCCCTGGTTCCAGGTGGGGATGGTGTGGATGCTGTCAGCCACCCACGGACGTGCCTGACCGGCGGGTCTGACTGCGCCGGGCCAGACAGGTCCCCGGGAGCCAGTGCCCTGGAAGCAGCCCCGCTGGCGACGCGGGGAGGGGGTGGGGAAGGAAAGCCGGGCTGCTTGGCCCCTTGACCGGGACAGCCCCGGGGCACCCTCCCCACAGCACGGCCCGCGGAGGACCTGGCAGGACTGGGCGGAGTTGCCCACCGTGGGGACGCCATGTGGAGTGCCTCTTTCCCCCCTTCTCACCTCCCACCCCTGCCGAGCCGCGGGAGCCGCTCCCAAGTAAGGCATCTCACAGCAGCATGCACCTGTCCCCCGTCGTGGGACTGGCTGAGCCGCCAGGAACCAGACGGGGAGGGCGAAGGCTGGTCACGTCCCCGCAGCACCGCGTCTGACCACACACAAGCGCAGAGCAGACACTGTCTGCTGGCTCCTCCTTCCCTGTCAGACCTGAAGCCCACCCCCCATCCCAAGCTGGGGCTGCCCACCCAACCCTTCTCTAGTCACAGCAGCTGGGTTTCCATGACAACACTTTGCATGATAATGGACCTCCTGAAACCTGGAGAAAAGCCTCCTGGAAACAAGGCGCCCCTTCCCAAGTCTGGGGTCTGGGTCCCCAGGAGGCTGCTGTCCCAATGGGGATTGGGTTTTCTCTCCTGGGGGAGAGGTGGAGAGGTGGGCCAGGCTGCTCCCCCGGAGGGCTTCGAGGGCTGCCTGGGGCAGGTGCCCCAGCGTTGTGGCGGAGTGTGCTGGCCGTGAGGCTCATGGCCCCACTGGGCACAGAGCACCTGAACAAGGCCACGCGGGAAGCCCTGGCCTGTGAGCCCCGAGCACAGCGTCCTGGGGGCCGGGCCCCACCGAGGAGTCCTCCTGACCCGGACTTACCGCCAGCAAAGGGCCGTGTGGACGGGGCAGCTCTACACCAGCGCAGGTTAGGGGGCCTCTGCGGCCTCTGACGTGGGACCAGGGTTGTTACGAGGACACCAGGGACCTGTCTGTAGCCCTGACCCCCAGCCCTTTGTTATCAGGTAAAGCTTTCAGCCCCCCTCCCCCGAGGAGCCAGGAGAGGGCCCTGGTCCAGGACGGGGCTGGGTCTGCATAGGAGGTGAAGTGTCTGTTGAGCTCCGTGCAGGACCTTGTTTAATGTTGCCATCTGATGGAGGACACATTACCATCATCCCATTTTCAGGTAAGTAAACGGAGGCTCTAGAAGGTGAACTGCTCGGCCTGCGTGCCCCCTCCCCCAGCACGTGGGGAAGAGGTGGGGTCCGGGCTGTGTCCGGGCCACGTGGCGCAGTCCTGGAGAGGCTGGCGAGGGGACCCCACGCCCACTGGGCCCCACCTGCAGACCCCCTAAGCCCTGGGCCTGGCCCTGCAAACCGTGCCGAGCCTGCTTCCCGCGGGGCAGGAGGGCCCTGCCGGGTCCCGGGCAGCCCTCCGTCCCGCGGCTGCTCCCAAGCCGACTAGGGGCTGCCCTTCCCAGCCACACAGGCTGCCTCCCCGCTCCCGGCAGTGACCCATCAGGGTGTGGATCGCAGGGCCCAGGAAGAGGCCGATGTGAGGGCCACTGCCCACCCCCCAACCCCAGCCCCCCAGCAGGGAGCCTGCAGCCAGAAAGGAGTGGGTAAGCGAACCCCCCAAGGGGCCGGCTACTCACCTGGCCGCCTGGATGACGCCAGAGCCGGGGGAGACGCTGTCTATGGTCCCGGCTGCCGTGCACCGGGTGAGCACTGGCCCCAGGGCCCCAGGGGCCAGGCCCACAGGCTCACTGCAGCATCAGAAGCCCCTGAGGTCACAATCGGTGACACTGCAGCCACTAAGCCACGTGGCTTGGAATCCAGCCTGAAGCCCCGCTGGCCGGGGCATGGCGGTGGGGGCAGCTGCGTGCGTTCCCGCTTCGAGGACCCCGGACGGGAGCACCGACACCCACACGTTTGGTGGCAGAGCCCCCTAGCCCTCCTTCAGACTAAGCACAAGGGAAGGCCTACAAATAGCGAACAACTCGCCCTGGCGGCAGAAAAGCCCCTTTTCTGGCTGACCTTGACTGAGCCCTGGCTGCAGCCCAGGACCCATCATGCTGGGCCAACGCAGGGGAGGGCGGTTGGTTAGGGTGCAGCTCTGGGGCCTGCTGCCCCGTGGAGGCCCCGCCAGGCTCAGAACCGTCAGGGTCACCACTGGACAAGCAACGGCGAGCATCCCAGGCCAGGGTGCCTGCGTCCCAAGTGGGGACTAGAGGAGAGGAGAGGCGCAAATGGGGTAAAAAGCAAGGCCTCCTCCTGCCCTGATGTCCCAGGCCTTTATCTGCGAGTGAACACGTAGGGAGCGTGTTAGCTGGGGTCCCCGGAGCAGCCCCGAGATGGGGGTTCTAGTCGAAGGACCTGCCGAGGGAGGGACGCAGGACAGGGCAGGTCTGAGCTGCCGACTGGTCCCAGGGGAGCCCTGCAGGGACCTCCCCGGAGCTGTTCGTGCCCTGAGGTGGGGGCAGCCTTTCGGGCCCGGGCGGTCACGCCTGGCCTGGGGCCTGTGGTGTCCCGTCCCCGGGAGAGCAGTGCTGAGTCAGCACCTCACGGCGGTCAGGGGGCAGGAGGGCTGGCTGGGACACCAGCCTGGTCCAGAGGTCCGCGCACGGCCAACCTCGCGGTCACAGAAGAGAGGGAGAGTGAGACGGAGGAGGAGGTTTGGCGAGACGGCTGTGCTGTCAGGAGATTCCCAGGAGCTTGGGAGGGAGGTGGACGGGTCCACACGGGCATCCAGGGCTGTGCAGGAGCTGGACTTCCCAGCAGGCTGTCCACACCCTTAAGCCTGATTTAGGTTCCCTTGACTCTTCTCTGGGCCACGGCGTCTCGGACTACGGCTTAGAAGGAACAGCAGGGGAGCGTCGGCACGGGCTGGGGCCCAGGGCACTGTCGGCCCCTCTGAGCTCACACAGTGGTTGGGTCTGTGAAGGGCTGGGCTGGCTGTGGGCGCACCAGGTGAGAGCCTGGCCTCTGCCCGACTCGCCGTGCCACTCTGGGCACACAGGACCCTCTCGGAGCCTCCGTGTCTGTGTCTCAGGGCTGTGGAGGAGGGGGTGAGAACTTTCCAGGGGTCCCATTGGCGCGAGGTCACGGTACCGAGGGGACGTGAGCTTTGGTCTGGGAGGTGGCAGAACCATGGGGCTGGCGGCGGGGCTGAGCTTTCCTCGCTTTTTATGCCCCTCACCTCCTTTCCAGCCTGGTCATCGAGCAGCAGAGCTGAAAGGAGGCCTCTGCTGGTGAGGGCAGCGGGTCCAAGTGAGGCCCGCCGGGGCTTCCCAAGGCTGCTACAGATTGTCAGTGAGGAGAGAGATGACAAGACGCGCGCTTTGAAAATATGGCTCTGGCTCTGTGTGGAGAACAAAGAGAATGGGGCCGGGAGCGGGAGCGGGCGGACCAGGGGCCATCGGGGTAAGTGACACGAGAGACAGACGGCGGCACCTTGGAGCGAGGTGCTAAGAGAACAGAGGGAAGGGGGCGGGCCTGAGAGATGTTTAGGAGATAAAAGTAACACAGCGTGGTGGCGATGGAGGCCATGAGGGGCTCAAGGCGATGCTGGGCTTCCTTCTTTGCCCCCACATGGGACTGGACGGAGCCTTGGAGGGAGACGACGAGTCCAGTCTTGGTCAGGCTGAGTCTGACCCTCTGAGATGTCCCTCCACTTAGGCAGTTAAACATCTGGGTCTGAGATTCAGACGGGTGAAGTCTGGCCTTAAGACGGTAGTTCGGGTGTCACTGGTGTATCAACAGTAACTGAAGATACTCATCCGAAGGGGACAGAGCGCAGCAGGAGAAGTTCGGAGGGCATCAGGCTGACGGTTAAGATGCTCCAACATTTAATGACGAAGTCAACATTTGATGCCCACGAACCAGACAGAGACACAGACGGAGAAGACACAGAGAGTGGTGTCACCAAAGCCAGGGGACGATCTGGCTCTAGGGGCACGAGTGGTCACAGCCTTGGTGCTGTGGGTGTGCTGCGACATGAGGGCTGAGAAATACTGGGGTCTTGGGGCCGATTCATTCCACGCGGAGCTGGTCCTGGGAGGGACGGGCACAGACTGCAGGGGCTGGACCCTGAGGTTGTGTTGTCACATTCCCTGTGCCATGTCCCCAAGGCACTCTCCGTCGTACCCTGCAAACTGGATGCATTTACCACTAACGGTTTTTGTGGGTTCTCTAGGGTTTTCTGCATATAAGATCATAGCATCTGTGAAGAGACATAACTTTACTTCTTTTCCAATTTGGATGCCTTTTGTTTCTTTTTCTTGCCTAATTGCTCTCTCTAGAACTTCCAGGACTCGTTGAATGAGCAGTGGGCAAAGGAGGCATCTTTATCTTGTTCCTGATCCTGGGGGAAAAATAAACCTTTCCGTCTCTCAATACTGAGTATGGTGCGATCTGTAGGTTTTTCATATATGGCTTTATCATGGTGGATTTTGTCAAATGCTTTTTTTGCATCAATTGAGATGATCATGTGGTTTTTACCCATCACTCTATTAATGTGGTGTACTGCGTTGACTGATTTCCTTATTATGAAACACTCTTGCACCCTGGGATAAAACTCACTCGGTATATAATCCTTTAAAGATGCTGTTGAATTTACTTTGCTATTATTTTGTTGAGGATTTTTGCATCTATAATCACCAGGGATATTGGTCTGTAGTTTTCTTTTCTTGTAGTGTCTGTCTGGCTTTGGTGGCAGGGTGATATTGACGCATAGAATGAGTTAGGAAGTGCTCTCTCTTCTTCAGTTTTTTGGGAAGATTCTGAGAGGGATTGGTGTTAATGTTTCTTTAATGTTTGGCAGAATTACACCAGTGAAGCCATCTGGTCTTGGGCTTTTTTTGCTGTTGGTTTGTTTCTTTAAATCGACTCCTAATTCACATACAATTAAATGCATTTTTAAAACTGTGGTAAAATACACGTAAGATCAAAATAACCATCTTAACCATTTTTTTAAAGGTTTTTTTAAAATTAATTAATTAATTAATTTATTTATTTTTGGGTGTGTTGGGTCTTCGTTTCTGTGCGAGGGCTTTCTCCAGTTCCAGCGAGCAGGGTCCACTCTTCATCGCGGTGCGCGGGCCTCTCACTGTCGCGGCCTCTCTTGTTGCAGAGCACGGGCTCCAGACGCGCAGGCTCAGTAGTCGTGGCTCACGGGTCTAGCCGCTCTGCGGCATGTGGAATCTTCCCAGACCAGGGCTCAAACCCGTGTCCCCTGCATTGGCAGGCAGACTCTCAACCACTGCACCACCAGGGAAGCCCCATCTTAACCATTTTTAAGTGTACAGTTCAGTGCTACTAAGTACATGCACACCGTTGTGCACCCATCAGCACCCTCCATCTCCAGAACGTTCTTCATTTTGCAAGACTAAAACTCTGTCCCCATTAAACAGCCCCTCCCCCTTCCCCTCCCCCAGCCCCTGGCCCCGCCATCCTACTTTGTCTCTACGGATTTGACTGCTCTCATGTAAGAGAAATTGTACAATATCCCCAGTTCTGTCACCGGCTTATTTCACTTGGCATATAATGTCCTCAAGGTTCGTCCACGCTGATGAAATTCATGTCGGAATTTTCTTCCTTTTTTTTTTTTTTTTTTTTTTTATAGTAATCTTTTATTTATTTATTATATTTATTTTTGGCTGTGTTGGGTCTTCGTTTCTGTGCGAGGGCTTCCTCTAGTTGTGGCAAGCGGGGTCCACTCTTCATCGCGGTGCGCAGGCCTCTCACTATCGCGGCCTCTCTTGTTGCGGAGCACAGGCTCCAGACGCGCAGGCTCAGTAGTTGTGGCTCACGGGCCTAGCTGCTCCGTGGCATGTGGGATCTTCCCAGACCAGGGCTCGAACCCGTGTCCCCTGCATTGGCAGGCAGATTCTCAACCACTGCGCCACCAGGGAAGCCCCCTCTTCCTTTTTAAGGCTGAATAATATTTCATTGTATGTGAAGTCCACATTTTGTTTATCTATTCATCTGTGGATGGATACTTGGGTTTCTTCCACCTTCTGGCTATTGTGAATAATGCTATGAACATGGTGTACAAATATCTCTTGGAGACTCTGCTTTCAGTTCTTTTGAGTGTATATTCAGAAGTGGAATTGCTAGATCATATGGTGATGCTGTTTTTAATTTTTTGAGGAACTGCCAGACTGTTTTCCACAGTGGCAGTACCACCATTTCACACTCCTAATGGCACACGTGGGTTCCAGTTTCTCCACATCCTCACTGACATTTGTTGCGTTTTTTTTTTTTTTTTTTGAACAACAGCCACCCTGATGGGCGTGAGGCGGTATCTCACTGTGCTTCTGATTTGCATTTCTCTGATGACTAGTGGCATTGAGCAGCTCTTCATGTGCTTATCGGCCATTTCTGCATCTGCTTTGGACAAAGGTCGATTAAAGTCCTTTGCCCATTTTCAAACTGGGTGGTTTGTTTTTACGTTATTGTGTTTTGGAAGTTCTCGATATATTCTGCATATTATATTCTGGATTTTCCGATACGTGGCTTGCAAATATTTCCTCTCATTCTGTGGTTTGTCTTTTTACTCTGTAAATACTGTCCTAGTGTCCTTTACTGCAGAAAGCTTTAAATTCTCCTGAGGTCCAATTTGTCCATTTTTTCTCTTGTTACCTGGCCTTTCATCATATACAAGACTGACTGCCAAATTCAATGTCATGAATCTTTTGCCCTATGTTTTCTTCTAAGAGTTTTATAGCTTTTGCTTTTACATTTACGTCTTTGATCCATTTTCACTTAATGTTTGTATATGATGTTCGGCAAGGATCCAGCGTCATTCTTCTACATGTGGTCCCCAGCACCATCTGGTGAAAAGATTGCTCGTTTCCCGTGACGTGGTCTTGGCACCCTTGCTCATAAACCGAGGCTTTATTTCAAGGCCCTCTATTCTCTTCCATTGGTCTATAGGTCCCTCTTTGTGCCAGTACCACACTGTTTTGATTGTTGATGATTTGCAGTGAATTTTGAAATTAGGAAGTATGAGATCTCCCACTTTGTTCTCTTTCATGATTGTTTTGAATATTCAGAGTCCCTTCAGATTCCATGTGAATTTTAGGATGGGTTCTTCTATGTCTGCAAAAATCATTGCTGGGGGCTTCCCTGGTGGCGCAGTGGTTGAGAGTCTGCCTGCCAATGCAGGGGACGCGGGTTCGAGCCCTGGTCTGGGAGGATCCCACATGCTGCGGAGCAACTGGGCCCGTGAGCCACAACTACTGAGCCTGCGCGCCTGGAGCCTGTGCTCCGCAACAAGAGAGGCCGCGATAGTGAGAGGCCCGCACACCGCGATGAAGAGTGGCCCCCGCTTTCCGCAACTAGAGAAAACCTCGCACAGAAACGAAGACCCAACGCAGCCAGAAATATAAATAAATAAATTTTAAAAATCATTGCTGGGATTTTGACAGAATCTGAATCTACAGATTGCTTTGGGCATAACTGACATTTTAACAATATTAAGCTTTTCAATCCAGAAATGTGGGATGTCTTTCCACTTACTTGTGTTCTTTAATTTTTTTCAGCAACGTTTTGTAGTTTTCACTGTACGACTATTTCATCTCTTGGGTTAATTTAGTTCCTATGAATGTAATTCTTTTTCAGGCTATTGTAAATGGAATTATTTTCTTAATTTCCTTTTCAGATTGGTCATTGTTAGTATATAGAAATTCAACTGATATTTTGGTGTTGATTTTGAAATCCTGCTATTTGCTGAACTCATTTATTAGTTCTAACAGTTTCTGTGTCTGTGCGTGTGGAATCTTTAGTGTTTTCTACATACAAGACCGTAACATCTGTGAACAGAGATAGTTCTAGTTCTTTCTTTCCAAACTTGGATGCCTGTTATTTCTTTTTCTTGCCTAATTGATCTGGCTAGAACTTTCAGTAAGTACTATGTTGAACAGAAGTGGCAAAAGGGGACATCCTTGTATTGTTCCTGATATTAGACTAAAAGCTTTGTCTTTCACCATTGAGTTAGATGGTAATCGCGGGGTTTTCATATGTGGCTTTTATTATGTAGAGGTAGTTTTCTTCTATTCCTAGTTTGTTCAGTACTTTTTAATCAGGAAAGTGTGTGAAATTTTGTCAAATGCTTTTTCAGCATCAATTGAGATGATCACGCGGTTTTTTTCCTTCATTCTGCTGATGTGGTGTACTACACTGATTGATTTTTGCATGTTGAATCATTCTTGCATTCCAGACATAAATCTCACTTGGTTACGGTGTATGATCCTAGGAGAAAATCTATTTGCATGAGAAAAGACAATGAATAGATACCAATGCTGAGATCACACAGAGAGCAGTATTACCTGACAAAGATGTTAAAGTAGCTGCTATAAAAATGCTCCAACAAGTAAGAGAAAACACTCTTGAAGTGAGTAGCCCAAATGTAGCTCAAATACAGCTGCTTGCATTGCACTCTGTTCAGCTGCCCCCCAAACCACATCCAGGGGCAATAAGCAACATCTCCTGTTCCCACCTCAGTTACAGCAATCGCTCCACCCGCCTCTCTTGCTTTTGCCTCCCCAGTAGAAAGGCGAGTCTGTAACTGGATCCTGCGTGCCTAACTCTGGGTGCCCAATCCCCGCCCCACCCCGTCCACAGATGGTGCTCCCTAATTGGTTCCTGGCTTAGAGCTTCTTTTAAAACGTATGCCCAGGATGTTCTGACCACAGAAGCAGGCGGCCAGCGTACGGCCCAGGAGAGCACTGCCGCCGGGAACCCTCAACTTGGTGCTGGGGGGGTCTGCTCCCAAGGAAACAAGGTTCCAAAACGACCCCGGGCGGGCCTCCCACCTCAAGGGCCTTTTAGATGCTGACAGGTGTGCAAACTCAAAAGGAACCTCCTAACGTCACCTGTTCACTTACTGAACCCAACCGTAAGGAAACAGACTGAGAAGAGAACCACGTAAATAGTTTTCAATTACGTTTCACATGATACAGTATTGAGAACTTTTTAATATTATTCTTAAGATCAACATGAGAAGTCCAAGCATCTCTCTCTGACGTGAGATATTCTGCTCAGTCCAGTGACACGAAGAGGAGAGCGGCCAGGTGGTCACTTTCGGGAACCAGAAGAGGGCGAGGAGGTCTGCCCATGGCTCCACACGTGCCCACAGGAGAAGACGGCGCGCTAGCGCTCCGCGGCAGCTACGGGGGCGTCCCAGACGCCCATGCGCTGAAGATGCCCACTTTATAGGCAGTTTCATAAAAGAAAATACTTCCGTGGACTCAGCAAAGCAAGGGGATAAAAACACTAGCAACCAGGGACATCGACTTGGATGAGTCGTGTGACTAAAAGGTCTGTCTGGGGAGCTGATGGGGAAGAGGTCAGTCTTGGCTCACCTGGCGGCTCCGAGCTAAGACGTCAAGGACGCAGCGTGGCTGCCCCCCTCCACCCCCCGTCAGCCAGGCGGGTGGACGGCACTGCTTCTGTCCCGCCTCCTTGTCCCCACACTGTCCCCGGGCTTACCCGAGAGCACGCCGCCTTCACAGAAACGGGAGCGGGACAAGGAAAGCGACAGCAGCAGCTTAGCCTCAGCAGCCCTTCTGCGTGATGTCCAGCCCCGATGACTTCGTGATCTCCAAGGTAGTGAACACCTGCCCACGGGAAGGAAACAACACGAATTCACACTTAGCTGTCGGTACTCGAGCTCTGCTCTAAGAAAACACGTCCTGAATGTGACATCGACATCATCCTTTAAGGCATACAGAGCAGTTATTAACATAAAATTTGTCTATTGACAACACGCTTTATCACAGTTTTCCAGACCACACCAACCGAGTCCACGTCTACAAGCTCCTGTGTCCGTACCTCTGCACACGTGGGGTGGATCCCAATGGTGTCGTCCAGCAGCTGCTTTGTGAGCCCACACTTCATGGCGGCTGCAAATCCTTGGGTGATCTCACCGGCCTTCGGTCCAAGGACGTGAAATCCTATCACCCGATCCTTCCAAAGGGAAGCCAGTAGGTTAAGGATCTGAATAGGAATCTCGTCATCCCAAGTTCACCATTGAAACTGACAGCAACTCTCACAGAAAAGCACCTCTAATGCTGAACTGAGCAGAGAACACCACCATGAAACCGTGCCCTGCGAGAATCTGTTAGGTGAGCCAGTAAATGCACATCCTGCGTTAACATGCACTCAGATTTACCGGAATGAACAATTAACCTGCTGCACGAAGGAGTCTGTTAGTATGATGGACATTTCTGCATTACACTGAGATAGCGCTAAACAACAACACGACAAATCCCAACTAACAGCCAAGGCTGGAATAAGTCTAAGTTCCGAGGCAGCAGGCGCTACTCCCAGCCCAGGATGCAGGCTGCCAGGCTCCGAGGCGGCTCAGCAGACACCGAGGAGTGGCCGGCGGCCCCTGCTCCCCACCCCAGGGACCGCGAGCCGCAAGGACGCACAGCTCTCGTCCCTGCGCGCATGCAGGCCCGGGGGACGTGGGCTCGTCCCCGTGCACTCCCAGCACTCAGGCTTTCTCTGTCCATGTTTTCTCATCACTTTTCTTCATCCAGAGCTTCAGGGTTAAAGTGCACAGGGTGAAGAGAGAGAGCATGACAGGCGGCAGGAGTCTGTGCCCCCCACTCCCCGGGCACCCGCGGCAGGCGGGCAAACGGATGCCCAGTGAGCTGCGCTCCCAGGGGGCCGTGGACGGGAAACTCTGAGGGGTGCAAGTGCAGCAAAGTGGGAGAAGGAGCAGCCCAGAGAGGGGGAAGCCACTTATTAATGAAAGTGAGGAGCTTCTGAGAGATGGAAGCCTGTTCGTGATTTTCAGCATAGCTCCAGGAAGACAGTGAGTGGTGGGGTGACACTCCAGAAACGGAAATTTGGACAAAAGTAAAAGAAAGGGGCAGTAGGTTACTGCTCACTGACAACGCACCTGGTCACCCAAGAGCTCTGATGGAGATGGACAATGGGATTAATGTTGTTTTCATGCCTGACAACACAACATCCTTTCTACAGCCCATAGATCAAGAAGTAATTTTGACTTCCAAGTCTTATTATTTAAGAAATACACTTTGTTAGGTTGTAGCTGCCATAGACAGTGATTCCTCTGATGGATTTGGGCAAAGTAAATTGAAAACCTTCTGGAAAGGAGTCACCATTCTAGATGCCGTTAAGAACATTTGCGGGACTTCCCTGGCGGTCTGGTGGTTAAGACTGCGTGCTTTCCGTGCAGGGGGCGTGGGTTCGATCCCTGGTCGGGGAACTAGGATCCCACGTGCCTCGCGCGCATGGTGCAGCCAATAAAAATTTTAAAAAAAAGAACATTTGTGATTCATGGGAAGAGGTCAACATATCAAAATTAAGAGGAGTTTGGAAGAAGCTGATTCCAGCCCTCCTGGATGACTTTGAGGGGTTCGAGACGTCGTGGAGGAAGGACTGCAGACGTGGTGGAAACGGCAGGGGAACTAGAGCTAGAAGTGGAGGCTGAAGGTGGGACTGAACTGCTGCCATCTTGTGATGAAACGTGAACGGATGAGGGGCTGCTTCTTATGGATGAGCAGAGAGAGTGGTTTCTTAACACGGAATCTACTGCTGGTGAAGAGGCTGTGAAGAGAGTTGAAACGACAGCAAAGGCCTTAGGATACGACACAAACTTCGTTGATAAAGGAGCTGCAGGGTTTGAGAGGATTGACTGCAGTTTTGAAGGAAGTTCTGTGGGTAAATCGCTGCCAAACAGCATTGCTGCTCCAGGGAAATCACTCATGAAAGGAAGAGTCCATCAGTGCGGCGAACTTCATGGAGGCTTTGTTCTCAGAAATGGCCGCAGCCGCCTCCATCCTGACCGGTCAGCGGCCGCCAGCACTGGAGGCGAGACCCTGCACCAGCAGAAGGGCTACAGCTGGCTGAGGCTCAGGGGGTGGTCAGGGTTTTTTAGCATATTTTTAAGTTAAGGTCGTACATTGTCTTTTTAGACATAATGCGATTGCACACGTAATACACTACCGTATAGTGTAAACATAACCTTTATAAGCACTGGGAAACCAAAGAATTTTGTGGCTCACGTTACTGCAAAACTCGATTTATTGCAGTGGTCTGGAACCTAACCACAATACCTTCGAGGTATGCCTGTATTTCCAAATGTACACAAACATACGCCTTACATGTCATCACTGATGACCCAAATTTTCACAGATCCTGTACTTCTAAACTGCCAAGTTAGACAGCTCTGGAGTGACACATTCTGATGATTTTGAAAAGGTAAGTCACTGCCCAACTGTCACTCTGCAAACACAGTGCCTGGGTAACAGTTTCAAGGATTTCCATCTGGCCCTTAGAGCTATCTTTAAAGAGATTATAAAAACCCAAATACTAGAATAAAAGCTTTGTTTTAAAATTAGAACATTCCTGCTTCCAACCGTATGACGTACATTGTCGAATTTACTGCAGATGATCTTTGCGTAACAGGTGTTGCTGTCTCTGCGGGCCACTGTCCACTCGAGAGGCCAGAACAAAGTGTGGTAGACCTGCAAGACAGAGGCCAAGGTCAGTGTCCATGGAGACCGCTCCTTGACAGGCTCCTTATTATACAAAGACGACAATTTCTGCACCAGCTCTCAGAAATTTAAACTTGCATGATCCCAGCTTATGAATCTGATGGGAGCATCTGGGCGAGCTCCTAACTGCCAGCTGCAGAGTGTGTGACCTTTGCTTTGCTCTGCTGTTAGTCCCAAAACATCTCCGATTAACTAACTTCGGTTCTCAAGCACCTAGAGGGCTACTCGCCAAGCAGCCAACGCTCCAAGCCCTGTGGGGCTGAGACAGTAAAGAAAGCCTTAGGTTCTGCCCTCCATCAGTTCACACGCCTCCTGTGAGGCTCATATTCAAACCAAATCTAGGAGAAGCAGAAGCCACAAGACAGTCCAGCCACCCGCGGTAAGAGGAACACTGCCCCCGCCACCTGAAGGCCCCCCTCCCCCAGAGCCCAGGGTACCTCGAAGGCTCCCAACCCGCTCAGGCCTCAGGGGCGGACCACACACCGCCCGTCCCCTCATCCCCTTGGGGCGGCTACACATCCCGGTGGTCCTCCGCCTAATCACCCACACAGAAGGCGGTGGATCTGTGTGCGCTGCCAGGATGAGAGTGTGCTCTCAACTATCCCCTGCAGCGGAGGGATTTAAGTACTGGTTCTTTGTTCTTTAACAGGATGATGTATTTTACAGTTGGAATACTGTCTTTATTGTTTTTATAACAATGATACAAGGTTATTAAAAGAATAACACAGTGCAGAGAATTACAAAGAAAGTGGGAAAAAAAATCCCACTGTCCAGAAATAACCATTTTAAAAGTTACGGAAGCATCAGTGGTTAACGCGTACGTAGTTAAAATGACATTTTAATTTAAAACACACCATACTCCACAGCTACTTGTAACAAAAAACATTAGATTTAACATAAAACATTAGATTTAATGTGTATTTAACAGGAGAGAAATAAACCCTTCCTCATATTTTAATACAAACTTGTCCATCTCTGTGGCTATTAGGAACAGAAGATAAATGCTTCTTCATCTCAAGATAGTATTCCTAAAATACACCCCTAAGGTTAAGAAAAGAAATGGTGCAAACTCCAAGGTTTAAACAGGACTTCTGAAACTGCAAGCTCCTGGCTTTGATGTACCCTGAGCCCCTGCACCGACCCCTCTTCCCACCCCCCCCCCCGCTCCTGTCCTCGTGTGTGTCAGGTCTGTTTTTCCTCCTGCTACTTGCAAGATTTTACTTTATTTAAGTTTCTGATCCTTCTGGTTCAAAGTGGGTGTGAAGTGTGGACCCAACTTCGTATTTTTCCTGAATGCTGTCCCCTTAGACTCCAGCACCTTTAAATGAATGTCCTTTCCCACAGATTTAAAATACCACCTTTACCACACGTTAATTCTTCTAAGCGCTGGAATCAATCTGGGTTCCAAACTGTCCCACTAATCTTTCTGTCCACCTGCGTGCCACTCCGGCACAAGTCTAATTACTGTAGTTACAGGATACATTTCAGTCTCTGACAGGACTGGTCTCCCCACCCCCCCCCACCCCCGCCCCATACTCTCCTTATTCAGAATCACCCTTGGGAATTCCCTGGCGGTCCAGTGCTTAGGACTGGGTGCTTTCACTGCTGAGGGTGCAGATTCGATCCCTGGTCGGGGAACTAAGATCCCACACGCCACGCAGCAAGGTCAAAACAACCAAACAAAATCTCCCTATGATTGTCTTTTTTAAAAGTTTTAATTTTTTAATCAAATTATATACACTAACTACAAATTTTCAAAGCTCTGTCATGAACCCAGCCACCTGGGCCGCCCCGGTGCCCTCTTCAGTCAGTCAGCACAACCACCTGCACCTCCTGCGTGCGGTCGTTCGCCCCCGTGCTTCTACACGACACACTTACGCTGCTCTTACCCGACTCCCCTATGCTCGGCTTCACTTACTGACTCGCCCTATTGAGGAGGAGGATTTAATTTGTTCTTCCCCGGCCCCTGCACTCTCCTGCCCACCCTCCCAATTATACTCAAATTTGTAGCTAGATCATTGGCGGTGTTTCCTTTACTAGGTAGAAGTTATTCACAGAGAAATGGGCATCCACACGCAAAAGAATGAAGTCGGACCCCTACCTCACACGTGTACAAAAAACAACTCAGAATGGATCACAGGCCCAGATGTAAGAGCTGAAAACTGTAAAACTCTTAGAAGGAAAAACATAGGCATCAATCTTCACGACTTTGGATTAGGCACTGATTTATGAGAAGTGACATCAAAAGTACACGTGGCAACAGAAAACAAAAAAGACATATTGGACTTCATCAGAATGAAAGATTTTCGTGCTCCAAAGGGCACCATCACGAAGGTGAGAAGACAACCCACAGAAATGGTGAACATTTCTACAAACCATCCCTGTGGTGTCTCACTAAGATCTGGATGTACGTTTCCCTGGTGATTAATGATACTGAGAACTTTTTCATGTGCTTATTTGGCCATTTGTGTATGTTCTTTGGAGAAATATCTATTCAGATTCTTTGCCCTTTAAAAAATTGGGTTATTTGGGGTTTTTTTTATTGTTGAGTTGTAAGAGTTCTTTAGATACTTTGCATACAAGTTCATTATCAGAGAGATGAAAGTCCACCGGACTTTACGGCATGAATTTTGTGAACAAATTAATCTTTCTTCTTACGCCGTCTTATTGTTTCTACCCTCATCTTCTTTTCACCTGAATTTCCTCATTTAAAAAAAATTATATGTGTATTTATGAGAGGCTTCCTCATTCCTCTTTATAGTTGGAATATTAAAAAAATACTAATAGATCAAATTTTCAGTCCTGTAAAATGCAATAAATAAATGTACAGACTAGGTGAGTTGATCTGCAGTGAGCCTTAGGAAAGAGACCTTAAAGTAACCCCACAAACCTGGGAACCCTTCCTACAGAGACATCCCTTTATCTGGGGTACAGCCTCCTGCATCCTTCCTCTCATGTGCCTGCCGAGCTTAATTTCTCATTGATATCAGCAAGTTTTAGAACTAAGTGTTAAATCTGTAATTGTTACCATCACTTTTCCAAGACCCAAGTAAAAGTTCACCACTGCAAATGGGTGGTTCATTATTACCAGAAGTGAATTATAAACACTGATCAAATAATGTCCTCTAAAATGGAAATTTCTCATTGGAAACACCACCTAAAATCGCACCATCTGTCATCATTCTGGTCCCCCACCCCGGGAACATAAAGGAGCGTCTCAGGAAGTCATTCGGCCATTCAGCGCGGGAGCCTCGGTGCTGTGCTTCAGAGGACGCCCCGTAACCGGGGGCGGGGGGGGGCCTGCGACTTCAACTCACCTGCTTCAAACGGCGAGCGGTCCTCAACCTCTGACCCTTCTCACCTCCCCACCCCTCCTGTGTGGGGAGGAGGTGCAGGGAGAAGCCACCCGAACCACCCACTTACGAGGCAGTTGTGACCAGACGAGCAGGGGTGGAGGGGAGGTGAGAGCACCTTCGGGGCGTCTGAGGAGCCCGCAGCCCCAGCAGGCCGACAGCCCCGGACCTGCCCCTCCCCTGAGCCCGCGGGTGGCGGAGGGTCCCGGACCAGGTCCTGCCTGAGTCCGGCTCCCGTCATGCCAAGCGGGAGGGGGTGGACAGCAGATCCAGCCCGGACCAGCGAACGTCCCTCATAATTTGTAATTGAAGACAAGAAACAGTGAGTCAGTCAGTTCCTCCAAAGACCAGAACTACGGGTGAACTCGGAGCAGGGAAGGGCCACATTCTCCTGCTACGTGCATTTCTGTTCCTACGGGGTCAGCACTGCCCGCGCACGCGCACAAACTCCCACCAGGAAGAGGAGGAGCTGACACGCCTCCCAGCTCCTGGTTCCCACCCCTCCCCAAGGCCTTGGACACTCCCGCGCCCCCCGAAGGTCGCACCGCGACCCTCCCATAAGCTTCCTCAGGCAGACGCCTGTTGCCGTAGCTCGGAGCCCTGATGCACACAGCATATGTCCTTCTTTCCCCAGCTGTGTAATTATTACAGGTTGCTACAGACAGGGTTTACATGATTTAATTTCCAATTTTCCTGAAGTAGGAATACAACTTCCTACAATACAACCATTACAGTAACTCGCAAAACTACAAAACAAAAAGTGACTGAAGACAAACCGTGGATTAAAAGAGAAGGTCTGAACATGCCACATTCACACCACCTTACTTCCAGATTCTCCTTCCGGTACACTTCCACAGCTTTCTCCTCCGCGTACCCGCAGCAGCCGTACTCCAGGGGCGTGAACACCACGGTGGGGGCATTAATATAGTCACACTGCAAGACAAACCAGTCACGGTCTTTTATTTCGTGGTACTTTTTACAGTGAAAATCCATACGACGCACATTTGTAAAAGGAAGATCAACAAGCACGGTCCCGTGCAGGTGACCCTCACTGCCACCGTTTCAGGGAACTGAGTCACTGAGCAGACGGGCGCGCCCCGACTCCAGGGCAGGGGCCACGCGCTGCCATTGCACCGGGACCTGGGCCACCGCAGCCGTGCACATGACCGCGCCCCTGCAGGGATGAGGGAAGAAGCCGCTCAGCCACGCAGGGCAGAGTGAGCGGACCAGCCCGCCCCGGGGAGACGGCCACGCGCATGGAGGGCCGCCACACCGCGGGACCCGGGGACGGGACCCTTCGGGGCCCTCATCAGCCTGGGACAAAGCACAGGAGGACATCATGGGAAGGCTGCAGACCCTGAGCCCCACACGCCATCCCCAGCAGCCCTGCATCCCGGGGCGCGAGTGTGTGCACAGGCGCACGCCTGTCTGGAGACTGTGACGGCGCAGAGAGAAAGCGTGTGCGGGGCCGAGAAAGGGGGCGGGCAGAGCCAGAGAGGAAGGCCACTGTGCTGCCCGCCCACAGCTCCTCAAGGGCAGCGGTGCCCACCGCACGACTTCCCCCACCCCGCCAACAGCTCACAGGTGACTAGCTCAGGGGAGACTCCAACCCAAAGGGAGCGACCGGCCGCCCGCACTGCATGAGGAAAAGGGGAGCTCCGTCGGTCAAATTCTTCCCTTTGTAGGATATGAACTAGAGGCGAAGGGAGAGGCCCCCAGGGGTGAAGCCCCTGGGTGGTGGCTGGACAGGAAGAAATGCTCAGCCAGAGTGGGAGCCAACCAGGAACCCCCCCCTGTCGGGGCCCAGAGCAGCCTGGAGCCCAGCCCCACCCCAGCCTGGTTCTCCCTGCAGGTTACCGTGGGATCCTCATGAGAAGCCCCGTCGACGTGACAGCCTGAGCGAGGCGCTGCTCTGCGGCCCGAGAGGAAAGCCAGTCACACACCCCCGGGCGTCCCTGCACGCGGTGGACGATGTGGGCACCGCGCGCCAGCCTGACCCTCACCTTAGGCCCCGACACGTCGTGTTCCACGACCCGCCAATCACGGACCAGCCAAGCATTTGTTCTCTTTTTTCCAGCGTGGCTACAGAAGCGCACAGAAGCGCAGACGGCTGTATGCAGCAGTGCCTGACCCTCCTAGGTCCTCGGATGCTCATCGATCTGGCCATCAACCCTGCCTCCCACGGCTTACAGGGGACGCCTCATTCTCAGCAGGTGCTTTTCTCCTGCTCCATACCAACTGAGGAAAACCAACAGGAAACTCCCCAGCTTCCCCTTTCACCTAAAGCACGCCCCACATCTTGAACTCCGACCTGCACCTGAGCTGGGCCGCGCCTCACCCCACCTGCAGCCTTCCCTTCCGCCCTGGTCCTCTGACCTGCCTCTGCACACGCGCTGCCCTGTCTTCTCACCTCTCCGCCCACGGCCCCTGGGATCCGCTTCTCAGGACCTCAGGCAACTGCTGTGCTTCCTACAGCCCAGTGCTCGTGCCCTGGGGAGGGGACAGCTCCCCATCCGTTCGCACCCCTGCCCCCGCCGAGGCCAGCAGGGCCGCGGCCCCAGTCACCCTGCACCCACCCACGCCTCCGTGTGCCCACGAGGTCTGCACACACGACCTCGCTGGGCACCTGGTGGTGAAACACAGCACAGGGATTTCCTTAGGAAGAAGCCGGGCCCCAAACATTCCACCTGAACCTGCTCATGCAAAGCATCAGAGAAACCAGGACGTGAGACGCTCTGCAAGAAGAGTAGCCTGGATCCGTCAAGAAACCCATCATGAGAAATAAAGCAAAGAAACGGGTAAATAGAGGCAGGGGCTCTGGCGGATTAAAAGAGACCTAAGAGCTTGAAAAGCCAGATGAGCCAGGCGGTGCGCACGTGTGCCCGCGGGTGACGCGCTTTGCTCACGTCCTCAGCGCGGAGGTGGAGCTGTGGTCATGGAGGGCAGCACCCTTGTTCCTAGGGGACGCTGGCTGGTAGCGTTTTTTGGGGGCAGAGCGCCTGCCACTCACTTCCAGAAGCTCAGCAAAACAGTCTTTGTGTTGAATATCCACATGCTCGGAAATGCGGGCGGGGCGGGGCGGGGCGGGGTGGGGGCGGGGGGGGGGGGGGAGTGAATGGCATGGCATTAACACCTGAACGGTCCAGGCGGGAGGTCCATACGGGTGATTGTTACTCATCTTTCTGCAGTTTAACACCTTTCTGAATAAAACGCTGGGGGACATAAAGGTTCCTTATTGCGGCCTCCCAGATTTTTGATGATCTGGCACCAGATTAGCTCCCAGACTCTTCCTTCCCAGCTGTGGGACCCCCTGCTCTGCCGGCACACGCCAGGCCTCTCTCTGCACTGAGGCTGGGGCAGCACAGCAGGCCCTCTGAGCACCCCCCCCCACCACCGATGCGGCCTGGCCACCTCCCCCGCCGCCCTCATCTGCCAGCCGCGCACGGGTCCCTGCTCTCCTGACGCACGGGGCTTGGGGCTCCCGAGACCACCCTCGGCCCTGGCAGACACAGCCCGCAGAGCAAGAGGCTCGTCTGTGACCAGAGACTGCGGGAGGCGGGGAGACTGCAGGGAGCACCGGATGCGCCGTCAGCCGTGCGTCGGCTGAAGCAGAGCCCGGAGCCCGGAGAAGCGGGGTGGCTAGACCAGGCCCACAGGCTGAGCAGGCGCAGAGGCCGGCCCCTTCCGCCCCAGGCCACAGGGCCCTGCCACCCGGGACGCGTTTCCAGACCCCTCCAGTCAGAAGACAAGGCGTCCCTGCCTGGGCGCCACCCCCCTACCCCGGGAATGTCACCCAGTACAATGGTTTGCACGTTAAGATACTCCTAAGATAGGTATTTAAAACCATCCGTAAACGGTACGGAACTGCAAACGGTTTAGGGGGAAGCTTCCCCAGCAACACAGGCACACAGTGCCACCTGTACTGATGGTCCTCAAATCATAATTTTGATTTAGACATTATCTCAGAAACAGCAGTAAGAAGCTTACCTTTTCTGAACGGCCCCCAAAAAGCCTTCGAGCCAGCAGCTTGCCCGCCTGCACGGCGACGGGCGTGAGCTCAGGCTTACCCTCCACGACGTCCCCGACGGCGTAGACGTAGGGCACGCTGCTCTGCTCCACGTCGTTCACTGGGATTTTGCCAGTCCTGTTACATTTGGAAAGAAGAAAGATATTACGACCGACGCTGCACTGCTGGACACGAACGCCTGTCCAGGAAAAGACGGATTCAGAGAGAAAGACCCCGCTAAGCACTCGGGCAACTCTGTCATCAAGTGTCTGTGGGCTCAAACAACTGGGGCACCTGCGGCTCCTGAAGAAACACCCTTCTGGGTGGAAAACCAGGCCCACTTTCCGGGTGCCAAAGTATCTCTAGATTCCCCCAGAGTAAAACACATAGCTTTGAAATTTTTCTCTCTGCCTGATCAAGGACATACAAATTCATTCTAAATCACAGAAAGTAGGTGAATACATTCCCACTATTTTTTTTAAATAACTGTTTAATGCATGAGATATTTAAGGAAAACATGAAGAGTTATCAACTGACGAAAAAATTGATAATACAGAGCTGTCACAGTACTTATAAAGTAAATTTAAAGCATCGAAACTTTGCATGTTAGTAATTAGATAAGAGTCTCCAGGAGGTGATGTGTAGACACGCCGTGCCCCGTGCAGCGCTGGGTCTTGCCCCGTGCAGCGCTGGGACTTGCCCCGTGCAGCGCTGGGTCTTGCCCCGTGCAGCGCTGGGACTTGCCCTGTGCAGCGCTGGGTCTTGCCCCGTGCAGCGCTGGGTCTTGCCCCGTGCAGCGCTGGGACTTGCCCCGTGCAGCGCTGGGTCTTGCCCCGTGCAGCGCTGGGTCTTGCCCCGTGCAGCGCTGGGACTTGCCCCGTGCAGCGCTGGGTCTTGCCCCGTGCAGCGCTGGGTGGTGACGCCCGGGACTCACTTCTCATTGACTTTGACACCAATCTTCTCCAGCCCGATTTTCTTCGTACAGGAGTCACGACCAATTGCTAACAAAACCTACATTTAGAGAGAGAGCAAAAACAAATGATCAATATCAGGAATGACAGAGGCAACATCACTATGGATCCTTCAGACATTAGAAGGATAGTAACAGACTATAATGAACACCCTAAGCCAATAAATTTGACAGTTTAGACAAAATAGATTCCTTGAAAGACAGAATTTACCAAACTTGCACCCATACAAGTCTGAATAACCCTACGTCATGGGCTGCATTGTGCCCCTTCCCCAAATTCATGTTGCAGCCCTAACCCCCAGAACCTCAGAATGCGACTGTATTTGGAGATGGGACCTTTGCAGAGGTGATTAAGGTAAAACAAGGCCGTCAGGGTGGCCTAAACCCAGTCTGACTTGTGTCCTTACATAAGAAGAGGTTTTTGAGACACACACAACACAAACTGAGGGGTGATCACGTGAGGACACACGGAGAAGGCGGCCGTCTACACGCCCAGGAGACAGGCCTCAGAGGAGACCAGTCTACTCACACTTTGATCTCAGGGGTCTGGTCTCCAGAGCCGAGAGAAACCCCATCTAGTGGCACTTTGTTATGGCTGCCCTAGCAGACTAAGGAACTCTATACTCATTACAGAAACTGAATCCACAATGTATAAACTTCCCATAAATTAACTCCAGACCCAGGTGACTTCATCGGTAGAGTCTATGGAACACTTAAGAAATAACACTAAGGACTTCCTTGGTGGCGCAGTGGTTGAGAACCCGGCTGCCAATGCAGGGGACACGGGTTCGAGCCCTGGTTCAGGAAGATCCCACATGCCACAGAGCAACTGAGCCCGTGTGCCACAACTACTGAACCTGAGCTCTAGAGTCCACGAGCCACAACTACTGAGCCCACGTGACACAACTACTGAAGCCTGCGTGCCTAGAGCCCGTGCTCCGCCACGAGAGAAGCCACCGCAATGGGAAGCCCACGCACCGCAATGAAGAGTAGCCTCTGCTCACCACAACTAGAGAAAGCCCACGAGCAGCAACAAAGACCCAATGCAGCCAAAAATAAATAAAATAAATAAATAATTTAAAAAAAAAAAGAAATAACATTAATGATACACAAACTCTCCGGGACACACAAGAGGGACCACGTCCCAAGTCCTTTGTAGAAGGCCGGCACAATCATCTGACACAGAATCAAACAAGGGCAGGAAAAGAAAAGAAAATTAGAAGCCAGCACTCCTCATGAGCATAGATGCAAAATCCTTAACAGATGTCAGCAAGTAAAATAGAGCAACATAAAAAAAGTGGGCTTTGTCCCAAAAATACAAATCTGGTTTAACATACAAAAATCAATCAGTGTAATTCACCATATTAACAGAATAAAGGAGAAAACAACTTAATCATCCCAATAGATGTGGGGACAGCATCTGAAAAAACTGAACACCCTTTGAGGATTTTAATAAAATCCTCAGCACACTCAGAATAAAAGAACACTTCCCCAGCCTGATAAAAGGCATCTGCAAAAACCCGAGAGCTCACATCCCAGCTGTGATGAAAGACAGCCTCACTGTTGAGATGGGGGACTCTCACAATTTCCATTCAACACTGTTGTGGATGTCTTAATCAGTGTAACAAGGCAAGAAAAAGAAATAAAAGCACACAGACTGGAAAGAAGAAACAAAACTAGTGTTTTATGCAGAACAAATCCTAAGGAGGTCAATATACAAAAATCATTTGTATTTCTATGTACTACCTACTAACCACTGAAAATTAAAAATTTAAAATACCATTTACAGTAGCTTAAAAATATGAAATACTTAGAGATAAATTTAACAAAATACATGAAAGACCTCTAGAGCAAAATGACAAAAAGCTGCTGAGAGAAACTAAAGAATTCGCAAATAAATTGAAAGATATATGAGGTTCGTGTACTGGAAAAATCAATGTTGTTAAGATGTCAGTTCTCCCAAATTCATCTACATAAGCCATACAATCTCAATCAAAATCCCAGCAGGATTTTTTTTTTTTAACAAATTGGAAACATGGATGGACCTAGAGATTATCATACTAAGTGAAGTAAGTTAGACAAAGACAAGTATCATATGATATCACTTATATGTGGAATCTAAAAAAATGATACAAATGAACTTATTCACAAAACAGAAGCAAACTCACAGACATAGAAAACAAACTTATGGTTACCAAAGGGGAAAAGGTGGGGAGGGATAAATCAGGAGTTTGGGATTAACAGGTACACACTACTATGTATAAAGCAGATAATCAACAAGGACCTACTGTATAGCACAGGGAACTATATTCAGTATATTGTATTACTTATAATTGGAAAAAAATCTGAAAAAGAATATATATATATATATATATATATATATATATATATATATATATATATACACACACACATATATATCTGAATCACTTTGCTGTACACCTGAAACAAACACAACATTGTAAATCAGTTATACTTCAATAAAAAAATTTCATATGGAAAGGCCCTATGCAAAGTTAGAGAGCCTACCCTCCCTGGTCTAATACTTACTATAAAGCTTCAATGACCAAAACAAGTCAGAGAGGATAGAAACAGACCCACAGTTAAACATCACATGATCACAAAGGCACCAAAGCAATTCAATGGACAAAGGGAAGTCTTTTCACAGATGGCTCTGGGTATCAACATGGAAGAAAAAGAACCTCAATTCCTACCTCACACTGTAAACAAAAATTAGTTCAAGATGAATTACAGGCTTAAACATAAAAGATAAAGCTATAAAGCTTCAGGAAGAAAATGCAGAATATCTTCACAACCTCTGGGTAGAGCACACAGAGAACTTTAATCATAAAACAAAAATTTGATAAATTGAACTTCAGCAAAAATTTAAAACTATTGCTCATCAAAAGATGCCATAAAAAACTAAATGGGCAACTAGATGGGAAGAAATATTCACACACATACATCTGGAAAAGGAATGTACCCACAACACACACAGAACTCCTGCAATTCCAAATAAAATTCAATAACCCAACCAAAAATAGGCCAAAGACTCAAACAGACACTTGATAAGGGAAAATATTTAAATGGCCAAAAAACACATGAGAAATTGCCAAACATCACTGTAGTCATTAGGAAGATGCAAGTTAAACCTATAACAAGAGTCCACTACACGTGCACTAGAGTGGCTTAAACAAAAAAGTCGACAACCCCAAATGTTGGTGAGTCTACAGAACAACCACAACTCATGCATCCTTGGTGTAAATACAAAATGAGACAATCATTTGGAAGCTGTCTGGCAGTTTCCCCAAAAGTTAAACACAGAAAGTCCCCAATGACCAAGCAATTTCACCGCTAGGTATTTACCCACAAGAAAGGAAAGTGTGCGTCCACAGAAGGCCCCAAGCAAGAACCTTCACAGAGTTTTCGTCACAAGAACCCAGCTGCAAACAGCCTGGCATCCCTCCACAGGAAAGGGAGTGACCTGTGGTACATTCAGACAATTCATATGGTGAAAAGAGCCAGCCACTGATACACGCCACATGGATGGATCCCGAGTCAGACCCCGAGGAGCACGTACCACGTGGCCCCACGTCGTGACATCTAAATAGGAACAACTGGTCTCTGGTGACAGAACCAGATCAGGGTTGCTTGGGGTGAGGTACTGGGAAGGGGTGCAAGACAGCTTTCCGACTCCACAGAAATGCTCTGTTACTCTCAAAGGAGTGTGCATTACAGAAACATGTACACTTGTCAAAGCCAACTGAACTGTGCATATCACTACATGTAAATGATACATCATTACAAAAATAAACAATTCACAATTTTAGGTATTTTGCACAACTTTATACCAATACATTTGATAACTTAGATGAGACAGACTAATTCTGAGAAAATATAACAAATCAAAAGTTGATATAGAAAAAAGTAGAAAGCTTTAAAAGGTCCGTTGACTGTTAAAGAAAACTGAATATATCTTCATTGAACATTCTAGGCCCTGGTGGTTGCATCAGTGAATTCTATCAAACATACAAAGAACTAATTCTAATATTACTAAATGCTTCCAGAGAACAGAAAAAGAAGGAACATATTCCAAACTTCTTTCATGAGCTAGAATAACTTTGATACCAAAATCTGAAAAGTTCAGTACATGAAAGGAAAATTATAAGCCAATACAATACTTGAATATAGATGCAAAAATTCTAAATAACCAAATCCAACAATATATAAAAAGGACCATTACCAAGTTGGGTTTATCAGGAATACAAAGTTGACTGAACATTAGAAAACCAATGTAATTCAACACACTAACAGATTAAAGAAAAAAGAAATCATTAACAGCTACAAAAGAAACAATCTTACAGCTAAATATCCACTCCTGACTTTTAAAACAAACAAACAAAACCAAAATAACAAAAGAAACCACTTAGCAAACAAGAAATAGAAAATGATTTCTTTAGCGTGATTAAGAATATCTACCCAAACCCTATGGAAAACCTTACTCTATAACCATGAAACAGTGAAAGCCTTCCTTCCGACCCTGAAAACAGACAGGAGCGCCTGGCTCTGCATTTCTTGTTAACACTGCACTGGAGGGCATGGCTGGTGCCCTTGTGCAAGAAAAAGGAGGAAAGGGAAACAGTTGAAAGGAGGAAGCAAAACCCTTGTTATGAACATGTACAAAGAAGACCCCAAATAATCTAAGGATACATGACCAAATATGACTTTAGCAAGCTTACTGAATACTAAATCAAATCACACAAATCAGCAGCATTTCTATATATCAGCAACAAACAGTGAAAGACAATGATATTTTTTTCAAAAACCGTCATTTGTAACTATACAGAAATACGTAAGTACCTAGGAATAAATCTAACAGAAGACCTTCCTGATGTCTACAGAGAAATGTACTAACTTTGTTGGGAACTATCACAGATGGCTTAAGTCAAAGGACAGATATACCATGTTCATGGACTGCGAGACTGGATACTGCAAAGAAGTCCAGTATGTCCAACTGGTTACGCATCCACCGCAATCCTAATCAAAATCTGAACAGAGGCTGATTTTTATTTTTGTTTTTGTTTTACATATTTTTGGCTTTGGTGAGCCTCTCCACATTATCTACTTTTAATTGAAAAGAATCATGTTATAAGAGTGTGTAAAACATAAGTGTACAGTTTATGTTAAAGGTATAAACTACAGTTTACAAAAGAAATGGTCTCTAAATATCATCAGTTTAAATTAGAATTGTTGCCACCCAGAAGTCCATGGACTAGTCACACCGTTCGGAGATTTTACATTGTTTGTTTTTGAAAATATCTTTATTGTTGTTTTGATTATAAAATATATTCAATGTTTATTGCAAAAATATTCAAATGCAGAAATGTATAAGACATCTAATTCCCCAGAAGTAAGCACTAGAAGCAGTCAGGTACACCTGCTTCCAGATTTTGTTCTCTGCATAGTCACACACACACGTTATGTTTTACCATCGTATGCTTCGTGTACCACTGAAAACTATCAAATGTCAACAGCACAACCACCTTCCACATGTATCAGACTCTCAGGAAGAATCAAGAAAAGAGTTAATGCTGGTATAATTTTCCCATAAGTTTCATCTGCACTAACTTACGAGCGTGTTCATCCGCCCACCGCTCACACGACAGAAACTCACCGTGTTGTAAAGGCCCTCAATCATCTCTGTTCCTTCCGTAGATTGAGCCACTACCTTCAGCTTCCCGGGTGACCCCTTCTCCAACTGCTGAACCTGGCGAGGAGGAACAGTGCGAGGATTATCTCTACAGGTGACAGAAAATAGGTGGCCCACAGGGTGTGTGTACGTTTAGGTGTTTGGACAGAGAAAAGAGGGCCGCCCCAAGGGACAATGTGGAGGGAGAGACAAGTTGCTGGGTGGGTTAGTTGGAGACAACAGAAGGGGAGCCACGGAGGGATGCTTTCCAGGCACTGACTGAACAGATGGCGTGTTCCAGGGGACCACTTCCCGAGCACTGAGACAGGCCGGAAACACAGCAGGGAGTACATTCGGTGGGGAAATCAAGAGCTTTATTTCGTCTTGTTAAATTTAAAATGCTTGAGAGGAATTCAAGTGGAGACGCCCAGCAGGCAGCTGCATAAATGGCTGTGGGGTTGGGCAGGATGCCTGAGCAGAGGCCTCAGCGCTGAGACAGGACGTGCGGCCGCGGGAGGGACAGCGAGGGGGAAGGGGAGGAGGGGGAGGGGCGGCCGGGTGCCGAGACCCAGGGCGGGAGCACCATCTTCAGGGTCCCTGGCGAGCAGAGTTAACGAGGGCAGCAGGGAAGCGCGGGAGCGGGGAGGGCGAGGCGACAGCCACGGCTGGCAGGTGCTGGGGACTCACCTCCACGGGCACGAACTTGCGCAGGAATCGGACGCCGAGCTGCTGCATGGAGGAGCCCACCTTCTCGGCCATCTCCTGGTCGAAGCCCCGCAGCAGCTGCGAGCGCACCATGACCGTGACCTCCAGGCCCAGGCCGGCCAGGACGCCTGCGCACTCCAGCGCCGCGGGGGATGCGCCCACCACCAGGGTCGCGCCCGGGCAGTAGGGCAGAGAGAAGAGGTCATCGCTGCAAAGAGAGAAGGGGTTTCCAGGCGGGATGGTGCCACGCGGGGCCGGAACGAACAGGCGCGGAGGGGACAGACGGCCTGTGCGGCGCGTGTCCACTGCGGAGGGAGATGTCCAGCCCAGCGTCTCGAAGTCACACTAGTGGGTCACAGGCCAAGATTTTGTAAATAATACAATGGAATGGAGGTTATTAGACCACATTCCATGTAATAAGAAGAAACACTGCTTTGCCTGGCGTGTGTGTTGTGTGTTCACCTGAACAACCACACAGTGAAAAATGTATTTCTTAAAGTGCGCCTGCTCAAAAAAGTGTGAAAGTCATCGTCCAGCTTTATATGTCAAGGTCGTATGTCCTGCTACAACCGTCCAATGAGAATTCCTATTACATCCCAGTATTAGGACAGCTGTGCTTCTCCTGGTCACCTGGTTCATTACCGTCATACAGACACGAAACCCTAAAGCAGTGAAGTAGTCACTGCTTCCCTGTGAGCTCTAGAAATTGTAGAGCCAAATCCCAGACCCGTTCCCAGAGCACCTACCAGGAGACCTGTAACACACCTGTGTGCATCTGTGACCTTATTATTTACCGAGCCTACGGTCTCTGTGCTCCATTATGTTAACTACTTAGCTTTGCATTGTATGTGCTTTTATTTGTCATTAGTTCAAATCTTTTGTGAAATAAGACAGGGAGTAAATAAACTGGAGACACAGAAACATACTATTTACAACTTACGGTTAGATGGCCTAGTTAATCTTACCTAGTAATACAGTATTCTTTATCTCCTTGGATTCCCAAATAGCGCGGCCTTTCCCCTGTTGCTATGACAAATTTTGCTGCAGTATAAAACGTTTCCTGTCCCTTTCCATTGGTTGCCTTGAAAAGAGCAAAGCAAACTTCACTTTTCATCAAACACCACAGAATATCAGACACCCGGGACGCAGTAGTTACTACGGAGCTTCCCGTCAGCGGGAACACATATGCAAAGATAGTAACGCACTGGGATAACCTCCTGCACAGAAAACAGGCGTGTTCACAGCCTGGGCACCACGGCTGCGGTGCGGGGCAGCGGGGAGCTGGAAGGCCAGTCAGGGCGGCCGCGCGGGTGACTGGAGAGAGGACAGAGCGCGGCCAAGTGCGCAGGCCGGAGAGCAGCTGGCATCTGGGGAGCAGTCAGTGCCGGGTAGGAACAAGGAAAGAGGGCGCCAACGCTGAAGACCCTTGTGCGCCATCCCGAAATCCAGGCTCTGCAGAATCCACAAAGCTGCTCATTGTTTGTTTATTTTCAATTACACAAGCGAATCATAAATCCATTGTCATTAGAAGATTAAAAAACAGTGGGACGGAGGGAGGGCAGCCTGGAGGAGGGTCCTGAACAGAACAGTCAGGCTGCGGCGGGGAGAAGGCAGGCAGGTGACGGGCTGAGAAACAAGCCCACCGACTGGAGCTCCCACCCCGGTCTCCTGTGGCCACGGGAGGTTCTCAGCTCTCAACACACCACCGACACCTTTCTAGAGACAGCAGGTGACCACAAAGGGACCTCAAGTCCTGTCCAGGCCATCGAGTACTGTGCCACCAAAGCAGAGGGCAGAGGTGGAGCATGTGCTGAGGACAGCAGCGGACCGTCTCCCATGCTCCAGTTCAATGTCTGTGATCATCACAACACTCTCATTCTCCTTAAGTACGGATCTTACAACACACAAATATTACAAATACAAATGTAGAAAATACACTAATTCTGATACTACTTTTACTAGTGCTTTTATGAATAATATGTACTGGAGTTGTAGTTAAGGTTTCATTTTAAAAAAGAATTGCACTCCTAAAATTTTGATCTTTTTAGAATTTTGAACTCTGAACTGTTTAAACATTTCCTCTTTTAAGATGGCAATGAAACCAAAAGGCAAATAAGTTAAAACTGAGAGTTCTTTAAAAGGCAATTTCTCCACTTTAGCTAGACGTGGAATCAACGAACACTGGGGAAAGCACACACGTGCATGGCTGTGCACACGCACACCGGCTGCAGCCCTCAACATGCAACACGGAGTCTGGGTTCACGGTAGGCATGGCAGAAGTAAGGAAAGCAACGAGCGGAACAAAACACCCCAACAGACCTTGATTTTATGGTGTTCAACAAATTCCCCGCAGGAGTTGACGTGGGCCACCGCCTTCTCCCTCAGAGCCCGCCGGTAGCCCCGGGTCATAGAGCCGATGTGGTTCTGAATGGCTTCGGTCATGGTCTCCCAGTTGTGCTTCACTGAGGAGAAATCACCAGGGGGTGTGAAGGGGCTGCACTATCACCGGTAAGTCACATGTAACACACGAGCCACCCTATCTATCGCTTCAAGAATCAAGAAGTGAACAGAAGATAATTAGCAACTGGAACCTTTTTTATGCCAGTCACGGCTTATACTTCTTCCTTTTTTATAATACGAAAGACGCGCAAAGCAGAGATGTGAAAACAAGGAAAGCCCACGGAGGAGGGCGGGGAGCAGCCCTCTCGCAGCCAGGCCCCAGGGTCTCGAAGTACCGGGAGCGCCCCCAGGACAGGTGCGGGACACCTCCCCGGCCACTCCCCCCGGGTCCCCAGCGGGGCTGTGACAGTGAACGCCCCACGTCTAGATGACCGAGTTCACCCACTTCCCATTGAAGCTGGGGTGGGGTTGACGGAATCAAGATTCCTCCTCACCCTGGACCTTCTAGGTGGGGTTTCTTTCCTGGATTCATCTCATCTGCCGATGCCGGTCCCCAAGGAGACACCAGCCCAGGGCTCCCGTCAAGCTGGGGGAGGTCCCCAAAGGCAAACCCATCCAATGGGGGTTCACCCTCTGGTCACATTTGGACCCGGACCCCTCCAGTGCTCTCAAGGGCCCCGCCCACTGGGACATGGGACAGGAGAGCACAGGGAAGGGGCAGAGGTCACAGTGCGCGGAGGCTCGGGCAGCGGCAGTGATTATGGCCCAGACGTCATGTCACCCTTCCTAGGACCTCAGTGGACAACAAGTCTCCTAAGATTTTGCAGTCCAGATGGCCATCCTGGTTACTACGTTCCCAGACCCCATGCCCATGATCCCCGGGGGTTTCGACCAGCAGTGATGACCATCTCTACACAGCCCACATGGTATGGGGCAAGCTGCTTCCCGTCCTGTGTCCTACCTCAAGGGCCACCTTTGCCACCTCCACTCCTCAAGGCTCCTAAGTGCCCCTCAGGTTGATGCTGGAAACCTCAGCACCAATTACGGGCACTAAGTCGCTCCCCTCCCCCCTCCCCCTCCCCCCCTCCTCTCCCTCCTCCAGCAGGCTGTGCTGCTCCAGGGCAGGGGTGATAGTTTCCTCATCTCTGCATCCTCAGAGCCTCACCAATAGGTGTTTCGCAGGTTGTTGTTTTTTTTTTTTGGCCACACCGCACGGCATGCAGGATCTTAGTTCCCCAATCAGGGATCAAACCCGCATCCCCTGCAGTGGAAGTGCAGAGTCCTAACCACTGGACCACCAGAGAAGTCCCACCAATAGGTTTTTATTGGTGAATTTGTTTTCCATTTTTCATTAACCAAAGACATACGTAAACACTGATAAAAAAGAAAGTGTCCTCACAGTAATGGATAAAATCCACACAATGACCCTTGCTATTCTGTTTTCTTTATACTTGAAAGAAATCTGAAAATAGTGATTATTCCCTCTCACACTCTGCTAAGGGTTTGGAATGGCCGAGGCTGCAACAACTCCCTCCCTAAGCACTAAGGCCCACGAAAGCAGGTTTCAACTGACCATCTCTGAGTTCTCCGGGCCTGGCTGGCACACGGTGGGCTCTTAAAAAGTGTTTATTAAACTAATTTAAAACTAAACCACAGGGACTTCCCTGGCGGTCCAGTGGTTAGGACTCCACGCTTTCACTGCCGAGGGCCCGGGTTCGATCCCTGGTCGGGGAACTAAGATCCCATAAGCTGCACAGCGCAGCCAGAAAAAAACCCCATAAAACTAAACTACAGAAATGTAAATAGCAAGGATTTCTAAGGAACTCATTCTTTCTCTTCTCCCAATCTATATTTTTACACGCTATCACCCACCTTGTTGACTGTACTCCCAGCCAAACTTCCTTGAGTCAGTTAGTGCCTGGCCCAAAAGGGCGGCTTGGTGCATCAACTTCTTAGGGATGCAGCCAACATTCACACAAGTGCCACCAAGACCTGAGAGAGAAGGTCATAGTTGTAACGTTGTGTGTATGTGTGTGTGTGTGGGGGGGGGGTTTGCGCACGTGCAGAGTGGGTGTTATTAAAACGTGGAAATGACAAACTCTACGGTCATGGGGGTCACCATCACGCCCCACAACAACACGAAATGATTCACCGAACTTGTTGGCCGAGGGTCCATGAAGAAGGCCCAGGGATGCGCAAAACATGGACGTGCATGTGAACGGTTTTCTGGGGACAGAGTCCAAAACTTCCACTTGAGTCTGACCCACAAAGTGGTCAGAACCGCGTCAGGTTAATTAGGCCCACGCTGCACTAAGGCCAAGACTGTGGCCTCCAGCCTTTGCTTCTGCAAACCTGAGTCCTCCCCTGAGCCAGCAAAGGTCCACTGCCAGCTGCCAGGTAACATCTACTCTGGATCCTTCAACAACACAGGGCTAGAAACAGAAGAGCCCTCTGAGAGGACATCTCTCCTGGTGTCCAGGTTAAGCGGGCTCTTTCTGGACAGGAGAGGGGAGGGGGGCAGAGGGAGGAAGAAGAAAGACAAGCGTTCTAACCATACGAGCAAAGCTGAGGTGGATTACCTTTAATATATGAAATTCTAGGCTAGATTTTTTTGAGTAAACTTGAACTTTAAAAACCAACTTTCCCGGGGCTTCTCTGGTGGCGCAGTGGTTAAGAACCCGCCTGCCAGTGCAGGGGACACGGGTTCGAGTCCTGGTCCGGGAAGATCCTACATGCCACGGAGCAACGCAGCCCACATGTCACAGCTACTGAGCCTGCACTCTAGAGCCCGCGAGCCACAACTACTGAGCCCACGTGCCACAACTACTGAAGGCCGCACACCTAGAGCCCGTGCTCCACAACAAGAGAAGCCCGCGCACCGCAACGAAGAGCAGCCCCCGCTCATCACAACTAGAGAAAGCCTGCGCGTGGCTACAAAGACCCAACACAGCCAAAAATAAAATAAATAAATTTATTAAACAAAAAACACAAACTTTCCCATTTTGTCAGGGTTCTGGCAGGAAACAGGTGACACTCCAGCTGGGGAACTGAGGAGAGGGTAGAAATCATTACAGGGTGTGGCAGGAAGAGCAGTGGGTGGAAGGGGGGCCACCACCAGCCCCGTGGAGGGGTAAGCGACGGGGCCAGTGCCACCACCCAAAGCTGGACCACGGGGGGAGAACCAGCCTGCAGTGCGCAGCGGGCCTGGAGACCCTGCCCTACGCTCCCTCCTCTGCTCTTCCCGTTACCCCAATGGCCACGCCCCAGCAGAAGCCAGAGGGCACGCGGCCAATTCCCCAGTTTGTGGAGAGAGCAGGGTACAGACAACGGGGATGGACCGAAGCATAAAGAGAAAACACCCAGCACAAAACCTATGCCTTCTATGCTACAGTGAAAAGAGCGTGCACAGGCGAGCACTCTTGTCTACAGCAAAGTCCCAGGCTGGGAGCTCGCTGTGCGTTGCATTAAACGGACCTGGGATGACCACACACACTAACTCAACTGACCATCCTGCAGCCACCGGGGTCCATGATAAAATCAATGCAGAAACACAGAAAAGCATCATGGCCACCTCAGGCGAGCACAACGGGGTGCACACACCACGGCGTGACCACAGCTGTGTGAAAACGTCCATGTGTGTGTACAAAAATTATTCTGGCAGAAGTTCTGGAATACTGGGGTCATGGAATTTTTCCCTTTCGCACAGTCTTCCTTAATTATTTTCCTATTATTCTTCCAGTGTCTCCCCTTGTTAACAATGTGATTGGAGATTTAGTTTCCTCACCCCTGAAACAGGTGGGTTAAACTTGAGATTGTTGTGAGGACTGAGGGAGACTGAGCCGACAGAGAACAACCGCCGCACGATGGTGGGAAGAGCAGCTCACCCCACGATGTGCGCTGGGGCGACGGGACCACAACGTCCAGCACCATGACTCTCCTCCCCAAAACGGCGGCTTCCTATGAAAAAAGCCACAGATAGAGATCCTGTCATTTTCCTGACACTCCCCCGATTTCTCTCTCCCCTAAACGATGACTGTGCTTGTGATGAAACCCAGTCTTTCCTCTTTATTAAACCAGCTATTACAACAACAGAGTAGACTGGAACATCATAAATGGCTTTTTTTTAAGTAGCAGAAGAAATGCTCATGGCAATCACCAGGAAAATTATCTTCGGGTGTCATTTTCTTCATACCTGAGCACACGAAAGGCCGCCAGAGCCACCACCAATGACAATGAGGTCGTAATCATATGCTGGATCTTCCTCAAGGAGCTTCTGTAATAAACCACTCTGATGTGCCTGAGGGTTAATCAAAGGAGAGAACACAGCATGACTTGTTTTCAAACTATTTCTTTGTACCCTATGCTTAATCAGCGTAAATTTCTTTTATAAAAATCTTGGAAACAGTTGACCTACAATTTATGTAAGTTGGAACTGTCAGTTTACCTGGATGGCATTCAGTTGGGTCCAACTACTTAGAACGGATGCCAAAGCACATATATTTTGTTGGTTATCACCCAATAGTGAGGCATGTGTCCAATGATGGGGAGGCCATGGCCTTATATCCATGTCAGACAAGGTCATTTTGTAAGCAGCTCTTCTGCCCTTTTCTGTTTGTTCATTTCTGCTTTCCTCAGACCTTAATTGCAAAACTGAGATCGTAGGTAACATTTAAACTAGCTCCTGATTTCTGCTCTACTGAATGCACGCAATACCTCGCCTGACCTGTTGACTCCTTTCCTGGATTAAAAGGAGTAAGAATGAAGGATTAAGTAGGTAAACAATGACTGACTCTCTATGCCCATCTTCCCCCTTAGCAAATCTGCAGGTGGACCACGTGGGCAAGATGGCATCCAAAGGAAGCTCAGGAGAAGTCAGCAGGTCTGCACACAATGGAGAAACGACGAAGAATCTGACCTCCTGTCTTAATGATTAACTGAGATTATTTCCCCTTTTTCCCTTTAAAAACGTTCATGGCCAAGCAGAATCTTCCAAGTTGGTTCTGGGACATGGGTCCGCCTTCTCCCCAGATGGCTGGCTTTTCTGATTAAAGCAACTTTCCTTTCTGCTAACACTTGCTTCTCGATATTGGCTTTTGACTGGCGAGCAGATAAACCTGAGTCACAGAATAACTTAGTGCAGTTAAATAGCCAAGCACCATTTTTCAAGATCCTCTATATTTTGTTCACCTGTGCTAGTCTTCACTTTGAAAACAATTCTCATGCATCATCAGCAGGACATGCACTTTGAAGCTTTTCCTGGTTTCTCGTAAATTGACCTAAATCTTGCAACTTCCTATACAACTCAAACAACCTGCTCTTTCCGTCGGGATGGTCAGGAGGCTGACGCTGCAGCACACACTCTCGTGTCCACTTGGCCCGCCTTGTGGTCAGAAGAAGCTTAGACGAGGTCAGAGACTCCATACGTGACTAAACAATAGTTCTGTCTGTGCGAAGTCTGCTGCTCAGTCCCATCACACTGGCTTTCGAACGGGCTCGTCCTGGGAGCGCCATGCAAGTGCCACGCGACCAAAGACCCAGCAGATGTCTCGTGCATGGTCCCAAAGCCGGGTGGCCTCCTGATTCCTAGGGGCCCGTAGGGAAATCTACCTCCTACACAGCTGCTGTCCAAGGGAGAGTCTTCCAGTCTCCAAGTAGAACTGACATCTCTACAGCCCCAGATCCATGCTCTGACAGCATTTTCCCAGCTAGGATTGGCAAGACCAGCACCTCCAAAGGTGTTTAGAGGCTATAAACTATGGTACTTACCACCATGTGAGTTGGGTTATAGCTTCTAGGACAGACAGAGCAGGCTGTTACTAGATAACAATGCCAATCCCAGATTAACATACAACGTAGACAATCTTTTCTCCCGACAAAAATATAATTCTTAATTGAAATCGAAATATAAGTATTTAATCAATCACTGATTATTACCATTTGCATACGTACATAAAGGATACAAGAGCAGAATTTTAATAAAAGCAAACAACTAGGTAAAATACAGACCTTATTTAATAAATAACAATTTTTATCTATCTCTACTTAACCGAACGATTCCTGTTCATTTCTGCATTCTAGGAATCAAATAAGCAAGGCTTTGCAAAGCTTGCAGGGTCAGCAGCCTTGGTAGGAGTTCTGTGCACCCTGGACCAGCATGTGAGTGTTGACCTCGTTTCACTAAACCTTGAGGAGGGAGGAGGCCTTGTCCCTGTCCCATCAGGAGGAAGAGAGCAGGGCCGCTCACCTGTCCGTCCTGCAACCTCACTCAAAGCCTCCTCCTTCTCAGCTTTGGAAGTTTGAATTCGTAGAAAAGCTGATTTCCATTAAAGTAATCAAGATGACCTGATAACCATCCTATAGGCTTTTGAGTTTACAAGCTCCGAAAGACACAAATGAATAGACTTCTAAAAACCATCTCCCCACCCTTTTAAATATTTTTTTAAAACAAAATTTGAACAAACAGCATTCCAGAACACACGATACTATCATTACCTGGAAAGTTCGGTCACATCCGCCCACGTGCACTTTATTCACAAAGATACTGGGCACAGTCCTCTGATTAGTGATCTCCGACAGCACCTCTTGAACACTGGCCCCATCATCTAAGGAATAAAACATTAAATATGTAAAACACTGCAAAGGTTCTAAGCCTTTGTGAGCTGAGCTGAAGTGTTACGACACTCAGACGCCCACGTTTGCACACCCACAAAGGTCAGCATATCATACAACTTTATAAATGATGACTCGAGAGGGGAAAACACTCAGGTGTTCAAAAGGAACCTTAAAGAATAAAGACCAGTCTACTGACTCCTTTTAAAATAAACACTTCTAAATTAGAATCTGATTTATAATCCAATGACTAGGCAGAGACAGATGAGAATCCTCTTTAAAGAGCAAACATAAAATAAGATCTGCTTTAACAGTGGTAACTCAGGAAATATTTCCTGTAATTACATTTGAAAAAGCTTCATGATCAGGGTCCCTAAAAATCGAACTGGGCCGTAAGTACTTCCGGCACCCTGCTTGGGATACTCTCTAGACAAGTTTCAAAGATTCGAGAACACGTCACTTATTAAAGTGACCTGCCTAAAAGGAGGGGTGAAGTCCACGAAGGCTCAGATCAGGTTTTTGTTCACCATGACGTCTCCCACTCCTGCAAAACACATGCACGCGTAAAGTGCACAGATGACAGGAATTCAAAAGTGTAAAGCTGGAAAACTAACGTGTTGCCCCTTGGGGTAATACACTCAGGAAATGGGCAGATGCACTTCATTTATCACAGCTTAATCTACTGTGCTAGAAAGTTGGCAGACACATCTGAAATGCCTGAAGGACTTCCAGGTTACTGGCTTATACATCTTCCTTCTACTCCCTCCCCTCAAACGCAAAAAACATAAACAAAAAAAAATCTACACAAATTATTTTCATATACAGGTTCATTCTCCGCGGGGTTGAATGTAGATGAAATTAGCTCATCTAACCGAAAGAGACAGGAGTAAATTGAATTGAATGAGGCAAACGGAAAGAAGTCAATCTTGTTGACATTTATTACAAACAACAATGTGTACTAATCATTCTACTTACCAACTTGATCAAGTTCCAAGATATTACAGTCAACTCCCAGAGAAGAAAAGAGTTCTTTAACCTGCAACAAAAATGCACCTAAGTTTTACTCTCACAAAGATTAGACAGAGCTATGAAATATGGGCATAGTAACAAGGGATGTTCAAAACAGATGTTCTTCAGGAACATGAGCTCTGGTCTATGTTCTCCCCCTTCCTCTATGCATCTTCCCAGAAAAGCTTCACCCCATCTCTCTCCTTCCTTTACATTCTTGATTTCCAAATCTGCATTCTCGATTTCCAAATCTGCATTCTCGATTTCCAAATCTGTAACTTTTGCCCAAATCCCCTTTCTGAACTCAGGACAAGCAATATTTCTCCACCTGGCTGACCACAGGTACCTCACATGCAGCATGCCCCAAATAAAATTCATCTGTTCCCACATCCCTTTTCCTCTTTGCATTTTCTGTCAACAGTCATTAAGCCATTCAACAAATACTCATCCATCACACACCTACTATAGAGGTCATCCATTGTTCTACATACTCAAGATACAACAATGAGAAAGACACAATCCCTGCCCTCCAGTAGGGGAAACAAACAAGGAAACGGACAATTCCACCCTGTCACCATTCGCCAGTTGCTTGAACACAAAACCCTAGGTCCTTGCTACTCAAATGGGGGGCCAGCAGCTTGGGCATCTCTAGGAGTCGTCAGACACGCGGACACAGGCCCTGGATGCTGACCTGCATTTTGAGCACTTTGCGGAGCACGGACTGAGTCACACCAGTGCTTCCCTCTCCTGCTGTGTCTTCCTCCCCTCACTAACTCCTCACCCACCCAGTTAATGACCAAGTCTCGACAGTCCTCTGCGTGGAGCTCGTTCATCTTTCCAGTTCCCCCAAGTCGCGGTCCTCAGCCAGTGACACCTACCACGGGAATTTCTCAGCTCCCTCCTAGGGGTTCTCTAAGCTGCAGCTGACGAGGTCAGCTTTCAGCAGGGCTCCAACCCTTCAACGCCCTCAGCCCTCAAGGTAAAGCCCAGGGGCTCCAATTCCAGGATGGAGGCGTGAGGAACTTGGCAGACCTGCTCCCTGGCAAACGTCCACAACTGGTGGAACTTGTTTAAAAAGAGCCATTTAAAGTCTCTCGAAATTGAGGGCACATAGCAAATAAGGAAACATTTATTGAAGAAAATCTACTAGATGTCAGTAAGAGCGGGAGAGTCTGAGGCACCTGAGCCATGACCTGCGCCTTCCCTCCTCTGCCCATCAGCGTGATGGAAGCTCCACTCCAGGTGGACGTGGCCAAGGGAATGAGGCTGCCTGTTACCTGAGATCCCAGCCACTAGAAGGGCCAGGCCACCACCATTTCCCAATCTCCCCACAGCTCTGAGTGGCAGAGGCTATATTCCCGGGGAGCGTGGCCAGCAACACGGGAAAAGCTCCCTTCCTTCAACCACCCCCACTCATAAATCCAAGTTTCTATCCCAGGCAAAAACGCCGGGACCCTGATCCCCCTGGCCCCAGCCCACTGGTGGGACAAGGTTCCAGGCTGGGAGAGGCCACCGCCTCACCAGAGCTGCTCATAAAGCAGGTTCTCCCTCCAAGACAAGGGGGTCGCTGTCCCCACCCCAGCTCTGGAGCAAGGTCTCAGAGTCTCTGCTCAGGGCAAGAGGTAAACCACAAGATCAGAGAGCTCCAAAACTCTACCCAAAGGAACGGACTTTATTTGAAACAGACTGTGGGGAAGTTCAAGTCTAAAGGTGCAACTGAAACAATGGAGATTTCAGTGGTGAGCAGTTAAGGGGAGGCTGGTAGCTCCATCCTCTGTAGCCAGCTGGTTTACCAGAGAGCCAGGGAAGGACCTATCGAACAACAACCCTTCTAGGGTCAGAACAAACTGCAAATTTGTCTCAAAAACTACAGCTGCAAAGGGGCCCAGATTTAATTAGATAAGCGAACAGAACAATTTACACCCCAGGGGATTGTCAAACACAGCAGAGCAACTAACCTGCAAATGGTGGAGCCTAACACCTGGCATGACACTGACAGGATCAGACAATGTAACACGGACGCCCAGCGAGAGCCCTGCTCAACCCTAACACCTGGCATGACACTGACAGGGTCAGACAACGTAACACGGACGCCCAGCGAGAGCCCTGCTCAACCCTAACACCTGGCATGACACTGACAGGGTCAGACAACGTAACACGGACGCCCAGCGAGAGCCCTGCTCAACCCTAACACCTGGCATGACACTGACAGGGTCAGACAACGTAACACGGACGCCCAGCGAGAGCCCTGCTAAACCCTAACACATGGCATGACACTGACAGGCTCAGACAGTGTAACACGGACGCCCAGCGAGAACCCTGCTCAACCCTAACACCTGGCATGACACTGACAGGGTCAGACAGTGTAACACGGACGCCCAGCGAGAGCCCTGCTCAACCCTAACACATGGCATGACACTGACAGGGTCAGACAACGTAACACGGATGCCCAGCGAGAGCCCTGCTCAACCCTAACACCTGGCATGACACTGACAGGGTCAGACAGTGTAACACGGACGCCCAGCGAGAGCCCTGCTCAACCCGTTATCCCAGGCGGCTGCGCAGGCCCAAGGCTGCACCTCTGAGGAGCATGCGAGGCTCCACCTCCAGGTGGAAACAAACTTCCCCCAAATAATCCAGCCAACGCCCTACAAAGAAATAAACAAGCCACAGAGAAGGAGGGGGTCCAGTATCCGGAGGTGATATCATACATTACCTAAAACGTCCTGGTTTCAACAAAAAAAATTACCAGACATACAAAGAAACAGGAAAGTGGATCCACACACAGGAAGAAAAGCAGGCAAGAGAACCTGCCTCTGAGAGGTCCCAGAGAGCATGAGGAACTGGCCAAGTAGCCACTGTAAATACGTTCAAGGAACTGGAGAAAAGTATGCTTCAGGAGATATGAAGGAAGGTATGATGCTAATGTCTCATCCAGTAGAAAATATCAGTAAAGAGACAGAAATTATATAAAGGAACCAACTGGAAATTATGGGAACGTACAATAACTAAAATCAAAATTCCACTATAGTATCTCAATACTAGACTTGAACTGGCAGAATTAGCAAAGCTGAGGACAGATCAGTGGAGCTTATGCAGCCTCAAGCCACAGAGAGAAAAGATAAAGAAAAAGGACAGAACCTTAGAGAAGTATGGGACTGCATTAAGCACAATGTATGCACAGTGTGAAAACCAGTAAGAGACAGAAAGAAAAGGGCAAAAGAAATATTTGAAGAGATACACAAAAATATCCCAAATTTGATGAAAAAGTGCAATCTAAATCCAAGAAGCTAAATGATGTCAAAGTAAGATAACTCAATAGAAGCTCTAGAAACTGGTAAGAGATCTACAGCAACCAAGTGAATGCTCAGTGAAGAAAGAGCCACATTTAAATGGTAGAGAATTCTGTGGCGCTTTCCATCTCCCCAGTGCTGCACGGCACAGGAAGAGGGGAGCAGCAGCCTGGGCCTCCGGTCTCTTTCACAACATGGAGAGAGCAGAGAGGCCCTCGCCCCCATGTGAGGGCTGCCTGAAGGACTGGTCTCGGTGAAGCCTAACCGAGACTGAGTGAAAAGCACACATACGGGCCCAGGGAAGATGTCCAGAAAAGGCCTCAGAAGAGCTTAGGCCTCCATCCTGCACTGGTTAGGGCAAGTCTTCCCTAACTTGGAGCCAGTCTGTGAAGACTGGGAGAGGTGGCCGTAGTTATAATGCCAAATTTTCAAGAAAAGATCACATGCATACAAAGAAATGGAAAAAATGGCCCAAAGGAAAAAATGAATCTCCAAAAATGTCCCTGAACACATATAGACTTCATTCTTACTAGACAAAGACTTGAAAACAACTGTCTTAAATATGCTCAAAAAGGAAAACACAAAGAACTAAAGGAAATCAGGAAAATGATATATGAATAAAATGAAAATATCAGCAAAGAGATAAAAATAACCAAACAGAAACTCTGAAGGTGAAAAAGACAATCAATGAATTATAAAATTCACTAGATGAATTCAAGAGCAGGCTCAACCAGAGAGAAGAAAGAATCACCAAACTTGAAGACAGGCCATTTGAAATTATTAGGTCTGAGGAGGAAAAGGAAAGAAGAAAAATGAACATGGAGTAAGTGACTTGAGGGAGACCATTAAACAATATACACATTATGGAAGCCGCAGAAGAAGAAATGGGGCAGAGAGCTTATTTGAAGAAATAATGCCCCCAAACTCTCCAAATTTGAGGAAGGACATGAACATACACATACAAGAAGCTCAAAAACCCCCAAGAAGGGGACTTCCCTTGTGGCACCATGGCTAACAATCTGCCTGCCAATGCAAGGGACACGGGTTCGATCCCTGGTCCAGGAAGATCCCACATGCCATGGAGCAACTAAGCCCGTGTGCCACAACTACTGAGCCTGCGCTCCAGAGCCTGTAAACCACAACTACTGAGCCCACGTGCCACAATTACTGAAGCCCGAGGGCCTAGAGCCCGTGCTCCACAACAAGAGAAGCCACCACAATGAGAAGCCTGTGCACCGCAACGAAGAGTAGCCCCCACTCGCTGCAACTAGAGAAAGCCCACACACAGCAATGAAGACCCAACACAGCCAAAAATAAATAAATAAATAAAATAAATTTTAAAAAGCCCCAAGAAGGATAAACACAAAAAGACTCACACCAAGACACATTATAATCAAAACGTCAAAAACCAAAGACAAAGAGAGAATCTTGAAAGTAGCAAGAGAACAGCAGCTCGTCACCTACACGTGATCCTCATTAAGGTTATAAGTGGATTTCTCAGTAGAAACCTCGTAGGCCAGAGAGAGCTGGATATTATATTTAAAGTTCTGAAAGAAAAACAAAAAAAACAACTATCAACCAAAAATTCTATATCTGGCCAAAAAAAAAAAAAAAAGAAGTCCTTCAAAAATGAGGGAGAGGGGCTTCCCTGGTGGCGCAGTGGTTGAGAATCTGCCTGCCAATGCAGGGGACACGGGTTCGAGCCCTGGTCTGGGAGGATCCCACATGCCGCGGAGCAACTGGGCCCGTGAGCCACAGCTACTGAGCCTGCGCGTCTGGAGCCTGTGCTCCGCAACAAGAGAGGCCGCGATAGTGAGAGGCCCGCGCGCCGCGATGAAGAGTGGCCCCCACTTGCCCCAACTAGAGAAAGTCCTCGCACATAAACGAAGACCCAACACAGCCATAAATAAATAAATAAATAAATTAAAAAAAAAAAAATGAGGGAGAGGGCTTCCCTGGTGGCGCAGTGGTTGAGAATCTGCCTGCCAGTGCAGGGGACACGGGTTCGAGCCCTGGTCTGGGAAGATCCCACGTGCCGTGGAGCAACTGGGCCCGTGAGCCACAATTACTGAGCCTGCGTGTCTGGGCCTGTGCTCCGCAACAAGAGAGGCCGCGATAGTGAGAGGCGTGGCGTGTACACCGCGATGAAGAGTGGCCCCCGCTTGCCACAACTAGAGAAAGCCCTCGCACAGAAACGAAGACCCAACACAGCCATAAATAAATAAATAAATAAATAAATAAATAAATTTTAAAAAAATGAGGGAGAAGCTAAGACTTTCTCAGATAAACAAAAGTTGAGGGAGTACATTAATACTAGACCTGTCTTGCAAGAAATACTATAGGGAGCCCTTCAAGTTGAAATGAAAGCATGCCAGATAGGAATGCAAAGCCATATGAAAATACAAAGCTCTCACATAAAGGTAAACATATACAAACATACAGACCAGTATTACTGTAATTTTAGCTTATAATTACATTTTTTACTCTTCTATTGGATTTAAAAAACAAGTCAGAAAACAACTATAAGTCTATGGATACACAATATATAAAGATGTAATTTGTGACATAACATGAAGGGATGAAGGGGGAGGGGTCAGAACTGTAAAGAAGTAGAGTTTTTGTATGTGATGGAAGTTAAACTGCTATCAGTTTAAAATAGATTACATCTTTAGGATAGTATATGTAATTCCAATGGTAACCACAAAAATATCTACAAAATATACACAAGGGAAACAAGAAGGGAGTCAAAAAGTATCCTTACAAAAAATCAACTGAACATAAAGGAAGACAGTAAGAGAGGAAATGAGGGACAAAAACTATAAGCTATGCAGAAAACAAATACCAAAATGGCAAAAGCAAGTCCTTCCCTAACAATAATTACTTTAAATGTAAATGGACTAAACTCCCCAAACAAGAGACGCAGACTGATAGAATGGATAAAAAGACAGGATCCAACATTATGCTGTCTAGAAGACTCACTTTAGAGCTAAGGACACACATAGGCTGAAACTGAAAGGATGGAAAAGACATGCCAAGCAGATAGTAACCAAAAGAGAGCTGGAATGTTTATACTAATATAAAACAAAATAGACTTTATGCCAAAACTGGTATAAGAGACTAAAAAGGACATTATATAGTTTATTATTACTATTATTATTTTTATTTTTATTTTGTTGACTGTGTTGGGTCTTTGTTGCTGTGCACGCGCTTTCTCTAGTTGCGGCGAGCAGGGGCTACTCTGCGTTGTGGTGCGTGGGCTTCTCATTGTGGTGTCTTCTTTTGTTGCGGAGCATGGGCTCTAGGCACGTGAACCTCAGTAGTTGCAGCACACAGGCTCAGTAGTTGTAGCACATGGGCCCTAGAGCATGATGGCTCAGTAGTTGAGGCACACGGACTCTAGCGTGCACAGGCTTCAGTAGTTGTGGTGCATGGGCTCAGCAGTTGTGGCTCGTGGGCTCTAGAGCACAGGCTTGGGAGTTGTGGCACAGGGGCTTAGTTGCTCCACAGCATGTGGGATCTTCCCAGCCTAGGGATCAAACCCGTGTCCCCTGCATTGGCAGGCAGATTCTTAACCACTGCACCACTAGGGAAGTCCAAAAAGCACATTATATGTTAAAAGGACATTGTGTGTCAATTTACCAAGAAGACATAACAGTCATAAAAATGTATCCACCAAACCTCAGAGCTTCTAAATATATGAAGCAAACACTAACCAAGTTGAAGAAAGAAACTGATAGAACTAAATTATAGTAGAAGACTTTAATATTCCACTTTCAAAAATGGATAGAACAACCAGACAGAAGACCAATGAGGAAATAGAGGACTGGAAGAACACAATAGACCAATTGGACCTAACAGACACATTACATAACACTCCACCCAACAAACGTAGAATACACATTCTTCTCAAGTACACATGGAACATTCTCCAGGATACATCATAGCCTAGGTCACAAAAGAAGTCTTAATAAAAAGATTAAAATATATAAAGTATCTTTTCTTATCACAGTAGACTGAAACTAGAAATCAGAGCAGAAGGAAAACTAGAAAATTCACAAATATGTGGAAATTAAACATCACACTCTTAAACAATAAGTCAAAGAAGAAGTCACAAGGGAAATCATACAATATCTTGACAAGTGAAAATGAGAACACAACATACCAAACCTTATGGGATGCAGTGAAAGTAGTGATAAGAGAAAAATTTACAGCTATAGATGTTTACATTAAAAAAGAAGACCTTAAATCAACAACCTAACTTTATACCTTAACTAGAAAAAGAACAAACTAAACTCAAAGCTAGCAAAAGAGAGGAAATAAGTGCAGAGATAAACAAAATAGAGAACATAAAAACAATATAGAAAATTAACAAAACCAAGAGTTGGTTCTTTGAAAAGATCTACAAAATTGACATACCTTTAGCTAGACTGACTAAGAAAAAAATAGAGAAGACTCAAATAACTAAGATCAGAAATGAAAGAGGCAACATTACTACTGTTTTTACAGAAATATTACAAGACAGTACTCTGAACACTCTAACAAATCGGATAACCTAGATAAAACTGATAAATTCCTAGAAACATGGAAGCTACTAAGACTGAATCATGAATAAGTAGAAAAGGTGAATACACCTGTAACTAGTAAGGAGACTGAATCAGTAATCAAAAGCCTCCCAATGAAGAAAAGCCCAGGACCAGATAGCTTCACTGGTGAATTCTACTGAACATATAAAGAAAAGTGAACACCAATCCTCCTCAAACTCTCCCAAAAATTTGAAGAGGGAACACTTCCGAATTCCTTCTATGAGACTACCATTGCCCTGATACCAAAGCCAAAGACACCACAAGAAAACTATGGACCAATATCCCTTATAAATATTGACTGAAAAATCCTCAACAAAATAAATACTAGAAATAGGAATTCAACAGAATATTAAAACTATTATACACTATGATCAAGTGGGATTTATTCCTAGAATGCAAGGATGGTTCAACATACAAACATAGATTAATGTAGTACACACCACGTTAACAGAATGAAGAGAAAAAAAACCACATGATCATTTCAATGGATGCAGAAAAAGCATTTAAGAAAATTCAACACCCTTTCATGATAAAAACACTCAACAGACTAAGAATAGAAAGAAATTACCTTAGCATAATAAAGGCCATATAAAAAAGCCCACAGCTAACATCAGACTTGATGGTAAAAGACTGAAAGCATTTCCACTAAGATCAGAAACAAGACAAGGATGCCCACTTCCACCATTTCTACTCAATATAGTACTGGAAGTCCTAGCTAGAGAAATAAGGCAAAAAAAAAAAAAAAGTAATAAAGGGCAACCAAACAGGAAAAAAAAAGTAAAATTATCTCTGTTCACTGACAAAATGATCTTATATGTATAAATTCCTAAAGATTGTACAAAATACTGTTATAACTAATAAAAAATTTAGGAAAGTTTAGGATTCAAACTCAACACACAAAAATCAGTTGTTTTTCTATATACTAATAATGAATAATCCAAAAAAAGAAATTTAAAAAAGAATTCCACTTAGAATATCATGAAGAAGAACATTTAGGAATAAACTTAACCAAGGAGGCAAAGACTTGTGCACTAAAAACTACAACACATTGCTGAAACAATTAAAGAAGATACCAATAACTGGAAAGAAATCCTATGTTCACAGATTAGAAGACTTAATATTTTTAAGACTTCAATACTACCCACTCAAAGTGATCTAATCTCTATCAAAATCCCAACCATGATTTTTGCAGAAATAGAAAAATCCATCCTAAAATTTATGTAGAATCTCAAAAGAGCCCTGAATAGCTGAAAAATTCTTGATAAAGAAGAACAAAGTTGGAGGTCTCACACTTCCTGATTTCAAAAATTGCTACAAAGCTACCATAAGCAAAACAGTGTGGTCCTGGCATAAAGACAGACATGAAGAGCAGCAGAAGAAAACAGAGAGCCAAGAAATAAAGCCTCACATATAAGGTCAAATAACTTTTGACAGTGGTGTCAAGACCATTCAATGGGGAAATGACAGTCTTTTCAATAAATGGAGCTGAAAAAACTGGATATCCATATGCAAAAGAATGAAGTTGGACCCTTACCTAACACCATATACAAAAATCAACTCAAAATGGATTAAAGACTTAAATGTAAGAGCTAAAACTATAAAACTCCTAGAAGAAAACATAGGACAAAAGCTCTATGGCATTGGATTTGGTGGTATTTTGCATATGACACCAAAGGAATAGGCAGCAAAAGAAAACAGAGAAATTGGACCTCGTGCAAGTTAAAAATTTTGTGCATTAAAGGACACTATCAACTGAGTAAAGAGGCAACTCCAGAATTGGAGACATATTTCAAATCAAATATCTCATAAGGGATTAACATATAGAATATATAGAGAACTAAAACTAAACAAACAAGAAAAACCCCAATTTAAAAATTGACAAAGTAGTTGAACAGACTTCTCCAAAAGAGATACTGTCCATTAATAAATGGTCAATAATCATGTGAAAAGATATTCAACATCATTAATCATTAGAGAAACGCAAATCAAACCACAATGAGATACCGCTTCACAACCATTAGGATAACTGCTATCAAAACAAAAACAGTATAAAAAACAGAAAATAACAAGTGTTGGCAAGGATGTGGAGAAACTGGAACCTTTGTGCACTGCTGGTGGGAATTTAAAATACTATGGCCCCTATGGAAAACAGTATGGTGGTTCCTCAAAAAATTAAAAATACATAGAAATACCATATGAGCCAGCAATTCCCCCTCTGGGCTTAAGCCCAAAAGAATTGAAAAGAGACTCAAACAGATATTTGTACACCCATATTCACAGCAGCAATATTCACAGTAGCCAAAATGTGGAAGTGACCCAATTGTTCATTGACGGATGAATGGATAAAGGGAATATGGTCTATACAGACAGTGGAATAGTATTCAGCCTTAAAAAGGAAGGGAACTGTGACCCATGCTACAACACAGATGAACTTTGAGGACATTAGACTGAAATCAGCCAGTCAGAAAACGACAAATACTGTACGATTCCGTTTATATGAGGTCCCTAGAGGAGCCAGATTCCTAAGACAGGAAGCAGATGGTGGGGCCAGGGGCTGGGGAGGGATGGGGAGTCACTGTTTAATGGGGACAGAGTGTCAGCTGGGGAAGATGAGAAAAGTTCCGTGGTTGGCTGGTGGTGATGGCTGCACAGCAATGTGAATGTGCTTGATGCCACTGAACTTAAAATGGTTAAAACGGTAAACCTTATGTTACGTGTATTTTACTACAGAACAAAAAAGCTAACCAATGGAAGTATACATTTTTAATCCACAGACGTATGAATTAAGGGTTGGGGAAAACATGGCTTACAATTAATGTGGCGAAGGGGCTAAAAAATGAGGGCGTGTTTTTCACTATTTCCTTTGGGCCATGGTCTTGCACGTGGCTCACAGGAACTTCCCGCCTGGTCAGGTGCCTGCACGTTCAGCCCACTCATCACACTGTTGCCAGATTCCAGGTCACAGGTCAGACCCTTTCACTCCTCACAAGTCTGACGTCATGAAGTCCACACTTAACAGCACGCATTTTTAGATCTCAATACCGCTGAGAAACCGAAGCTCGGCCATTTGCCACTTTACTCTCCTGATTCCCTTTCATACACCCTGTGTTCAGCCCCACTATTTTCATGGCATCATCTCCTACCTTTGCTTATAGGAACTCCTCAGCTAGATGCTATTCCTTGCCTACATCCACCTGATCCCTCAAAGACCAGCTTAAACATCACGTCCTTAATTTTTCTGATCCCCACAGAAGCAGCTGTTTTTGTCTCTCATTCCCACAGCACCTGTCTCGCACACGCGTTTCTTTGGGTACCTGAGAACTGGCTGATTACAGCTCCATTAGACCATGAGTTCTCGGGAGGCAAGGCCACAGTTTATTCATTTCTGCGGCCCAAAACACTAAGCACCCAGCAACACTTGCTGAATGACATTAGCGTCCCAATAAAGGAACAACCGTCTCTACCTGACTCTGCACAGGTAGGGATGTGGAATACGGTGTCCAGTCTGGGTGACACATTTAAGCGGTTCATGGTCAAACTACTGCACAATCCATTTAGTGAAGGGTCACATGTAAAGACAAATGACATAAACACGTGAAAAGCTGGGCCAGGAAAGAAAAACACTCAGGGAAAATACTGAAATATCTACCATCCAAGTAGAAGCCAGATTCTCAATTCCGTGCACTGGAGCAACAATCACCTCCAAAAGTGAGTAAATGTTTCAGGGAGACAGATTTGGGCTCAATTTTTTAAAAATTCCAATAAACAGAGCTGTCCAATTATGTAACAGGACTCAAAGTAGTGGCCACGTTGTTGGAAGGGGTGATGCACACAGAACAGAAAATCATCGGTCCTAAGATTTTCAGTGTCAGCAAAGGTTTGACCAGAACAACCTAAGGCTGTTTATTCACTCAATTCACTTACCTGCCTCATACTATTCTAGGCCCCAGCGACACAGCAGTGGCCAGGCACAGTTCTGACTGCTTGGTCCTTTTATAAGCTCCAAAGGACTACTTAAATACGTAGAGAAAGAAGACAGAGGCTAGAAAGAGACCAACACATATGTGAGAACCTGATAGGTGATAAGTGAGCATTCAAACCACCGTGGAAAGAATGGACTCTGCAAAAAATGAAGCAGGGACAACTGACAAGTTATAAAGAAAAAATGAACTGGATCCCCACACATCCTCAGCTTCAAGTCCAGGCGGAATTAAAGAAGGGGGGTGTGAAAAGCACACTCTAAAACTTTCAGGAGCTAATACAGGAGAGTATCTTTATGACCTCAGAGTAGAAACAGATTTCTTAAATAAGACACAAAAAGCACAAACCAGAAAAGAAAAAGAGTGATAGAGTCAACCATGTTAAACTTCCAAACTTCAGTTAACCAAAAGATCCCAAAAAGAGAGTAAAAAGAAAAGCCAAATCTGGGTGATTTTCCAATACATATCACCAGAGGACTAGTATCCAAAATACATAAAGAACGTCTATAAATCAGTAACAATAAATAAATAAAACAACCTAATAGAGAAATAAGCAAAATACTGGAACATTCTGCAGAAGAGGAAACTCAAATGACCCGTAAACACATGAAAAGATGTTCAACGTTATCAGGGAAATGCAAAGCTAAAGCCACAATGAAATACCATCTCATAAATGCCAGAATGGCAATAATTAAATATATCAACTGTTGGCAAGGATGTAGAGCAATGGGAACTGTTAATACCCTGCCAGTGGCAGGGTAAGTGGTATGACCACGTGGAAAAACATTTTGGTATCACCTCGTTAAGGAAGAAATCATGCTTCCTCTGTGGGCCAGCCGTTCAGCTTCAAAAGCCTACTCTAAAATAGCGAGTCTTGTGTACTTGCACCGGGCCATACGGTAAGAATAGGCATAACCATGTTGTATTGAAGAGCAAAATACTAGAAACAGCAGAACTGATACACTGTGGTTATGAGTCATCCTAGGGAAGAGTACAGTAATGAAAATTAACAAACCCTAGTTACAGGTACTAACATGCATCAATCTCTAAAACATAACTGTTGAAGGAAAAAAGTGCAGAATACAAATGCATGATTCTACTTAACATAAAGTACCAAAACAAGCCAAAAGGAACAAAGTACGGTTTAATGATACATACGTTTGGCGGCAAAACTGTAAGGAAAAGCAAGGAATTCTGGCTAGTGGTCACCCTGGTGGGGGGAGGGCAGGGGGGTGGTATAAACCAGGGGGATCAGGAGGCTCCCGCCGGAGTGTGGTCTTCCTAGAGAAACTGTAAGGTGCACGTGTGAGATACACGTTTGCCCGAACAACGTATAAGTCAATGGAAATCTGAAAATAAGATTGAAAATCATAATTTCACGCACCTATCCCAACAGTTTATGCTTGTGCATCTTCCGCGTATTATTTCGACTCTCAATAACGTGAAGTATAGCTCAAATATGCAAAGTGCCATCGTACAGATGGGTCTGTCTTCCAGAGGATCACTGCTCAAACTCACAACACAGGTGCAGTGAGGGGCCGCGTGCAGTCCGGCCCAAACTGCCGCTGAGGCGCCAAGCGGATCAGGGGCACGCGGTCGGGACGGGACCAGCGCCGGCCTCTCCCCGCTGCTCTCCTCCCAGGACAGGACCTGTGAGACCTTTTCCCTCCGGATCCCCCATCCACGTCCACCAAGCTCGCGGCCAGGGTAGGACAGCGGCTCACGCCCGCAGGCCCGTCCGGAGGCTGAAGGCAGGACCGCGTGGCCCAGCCGAGGACGGCGGGGCCGGTGTAGCCTTCCAGACCGGGTCCGCGGACGAGGGCGGAACGGACGGGCCGGAGGCCCGGGGAACGGGCGGGCACGGACCAGCGGACCCGGGCAGGGGTGGGGGGCCGCAGAGGCGACGGACCAGTGGGCCCGGAAGCCCCTGCCCGCCTACCCGCGCACTGTGCGGACAGTAGCTCTTGCTGAAGATGACCACTCGGTGGCCCTCGATGAGGCCCAGCAAGCGGCGCCGAAGCTCCTCGCGGGCCGCGGAAGACAGGCGGCTGGTCCGGGGGGCGGACAGGCGGGCCCGGCGCCCGGGCGGCGACTGCGGCACGGATACGCCGCGGACATTGCCCAGTCGGCGGTTGGGGGCGGCGCCGCTCGCCGGTCCCGGGGACGTCTGCGCCCGCGAGGGCGGCGGCGGCTGCGGCGGCAGCTGCGCCAGGGCCGCGGTGTCACTCCCGGCTGGGCCGGGCCTGCCCGGAGAGGAGACACCGGCTACGGGAGAGCGGACGGAGGTTAGGCAGATAGCCCGAGTGCCGCCCACGCCCTGCAACGGCCGCTCGCTCCGACCCCGGCTCCGCCTCCGACCCCGGCTCCGCCTCCGCCCCCGACCCCGGCTCCGCCCCCGGCCCCGGCTCCGCCCCCGACCCCGGCTCCGCCCCCGACCCCGGCTCCGCCTCCGACCCCGACGCATGCGAACTAGGTCGCTGCCCGGCCTCTGTGGGAACTCGCCTGCCCTTCGCAAAGGGGCGGGTGCCAAGCTGTACGATCTTGTTATCCCAACGTTGGTACGCGCACCGCGGGACGGCCCAGTCTCCGTGTGATCTCCCAGGGGTGACCCCTGTGGAAGACTTACTTCCACTCTTACTTCCACTCCACAAACCGCTTTAGGCCACCTTAAAAATAGATGTATGGTCTTCAGTGAGGATGGATGTCTCAATCTTTGGAAAGAGTGAATAAATAAAACCATCTTTAGGAAAGATGGCTATTTTTTAAAGCTTATATCCAGCAAAGTAAATAAAAATACTACTGTGTTTCTTACCGCTACGAAGTTTTTAAAGGAATTTCCTAGGTCGCTACCCCTCAGTCCCTACTGCATAGAATTCTGGAGGCACTTCTAATAAAGGGACCCTGAAGTCATCTGTGCCAGAGCAGGAATCCTGTATCCATCATTCGGGTGGCTGGGTGGGGGATCTCAGAGCTAACTTGCTCACCATGACTTACAGCCCCCTGCGGCTGTAGGATGAATGTATTAAACCCCAATAAAGAGAGACATTCAACCACAAGACCAGCAGGCGTGGCCTGGTCCCTCTCAGGGGTCATCTCCTGACACCTTGTGGTTCACGGTGCTTCAGCCACACTGGCTTTCTCCCTGTGCCTCAGTTATGTCAAACACAGTCCCGCATTAGGGTCTTTGCATTTTCTGTTTACTCAGCCTAGATGTTCTCCCTCATCCAGCAAATCTAGCTTTTTCTAGGGGACGGTATGAGAGGGAGATGCCTGAGGTCATTTCTCAGGCAGGCCGAGGTCAGTCCAGGTCTCCTGCTGACCATTCACTCACAGCCCCTTGCAGGTTCCTTTCTAAGTCTCACCTACCTTACTGTGGAATTGGCTTTATGGCTACAGATATGATAGTAAGAAGGAGAAAGGGCTGCCCACAGCTTCAACTTAAGGTTTATTGTCCTCAACACCCTTGTGCCAAATTTGTTATCTACTTGGCCCCGAGGATGCCTCTAACCTTAGTTTTCAAAATTCAAGAGTTTCACAGTCAGGCCTCCTTACGAGGAACCATCCCGTCCCCTCCCCGTCCTCAGCCTCCGGTCCTCTCCTTGGCCAGAGGCTGGGTCATTGAGAGAAAGGATAACACATTTCTTTCTGCTTCCCTGCTTCCTGGGTTTTCCTTTGTATCCTGTTCATGGCCTTACGTCTAGTTGATCCATCAAAGCTTCACTGGTGGGCCTTTCAGAACCATGACACTGTTTTTAGGAAACTGTATTTTAATTAAGCTCTGAAAAAGCACAGGCTCTGAAGCCACACAGCCTGGCTCAGAATCCCAGCCCCACTGCTTCCTAGTCAGTGGTCTGAGACAACAGTCATAGGATGAGACTAATACCAGTTCCTACCTCAAAGGGTTGATGTGAATTTACAAGAGTCAATACACATAAAGTGCTTGAGACAGCATCTGGCACCTGGTAAGCACACAATCAGTACATGTGTGAAGCTTCATTATTTACTCCTCCCAACAGCCCCAGAAAGGAGAAATCATTGTCTCTACCTCACAGGTGAGACAGCTAAGGATGGGGATGAGAACAGGATCTTCCCAAGGCCCCACGGATGTCAGAGGAGGGACAGACTCGGGTCCCGGGCCCCTCTCTCTGGGGTACTGCCTTCTCCAGAATCAGCACCGCAATTCCCTTCAATTCCCTTTATTATGTAAGCCAGCTCGAGTTGTGGTTTTTGTTACTTGCAATAAAAAACATCTTAACAAATAAAAATATTTCAGCATTATGATGTTAGGTGCAGAAAAATTCATGACTCATAATTTCTTAATGGAGTATATTTTTTATCATAAAATATTCTTCTTTGTCCTTGTTAACTCTTCAGTCATTAAATTCTATTTTTCCAGATATTACTGTGGCCAAATCTACTTTCTTTTGTTGGTATTTATATACATATCATTTTCTATCCTTTAATTTTCAACATATATTTGTCTTTTTCTTCCATATTTGTCTCTTGGGGCAGGAAACAGCCTAATTAATCACCTCTTATCCCTTGTAAGTCCTTAATTCATTGAAGTCAGATTCAAGAAATCAGATGATAGAGCCAGGAAGACATTGACACAGAAACTAGATTAGTGGTTGCCTCGGGCTGGGCAGCAGGGGAGAAAATAGGGCGGCATGGGGAGTGATGGCTAAGGCTTATAGGATATTTTTTGAGAAAAAAATGTTCTAAAATTGTGGCGATGGATGCATAACTCTGTGAATATACGAAAAGCCTTTGAATTTACACTTTAAATGGGTGCATTTCATGGCATGTGAATTAAGTTGTTAAATAAAGAAAATACGAGTAAATAAAACAAGAAACAATTAGAAAACTAGAACTCAGAAATTTGATGTATTGTTGCCAAAACTTATTTATATATAAAAATATTGTACATAATATAAATTATTATGTATATTATAAGTATGATATGAATTATATATAATATTACATAATTATTATCTACACTTATATATGTCTATGTATACGCACGTGTCTATGTATAAGAAAATTTCCCACAATATGGCACAATAAAGAGACAGAAAATATGAAAGAAGAAACCAAAAAAATCAATCCATGAGGTTACAATGTCTGTCCAATAGAAGCTCCAAAAATATAGACAGAGAAAAAGGGACAGAAATAGGAAAATAATAGTAATAATAGAAGACAACTTCCCAGCACATGAGCCTTCAGGCCAGAAGGGCCCTCTGAGTGCCCAGCATAATGGATCAAAAAGACCCACATGACAGCAGCACAAAATTTCAGAATATCAAGAATAATGGAAATATCCTACGAGCTTCCAAAAAAGGTGGGTGCAGGGTGGATGCATTTGGCATCAGATGCCTCACCAGTAACTCTGGGTGCTGGGGGGAAAAGGAACACCACCTCTAAATTTGTGAGGAACATTAATTTTGCACCTAGACATCTAGAACAAGCCAATGTTTAAAGGCAAAGTAAAGGTGTTTTCAGACGTGGAAGGACTCAGGAGTTTGACCCTGCACAGAGCATTTCTCAAGAAGTTATTTGAGGCTCCCCTTCACCCAAATGAGGAGCTAATCCTTGAAGAAATGCTCCAGGAGGAAAAGGTGAGTCCACCCTAGGAGGTTAGTGAATGGAAGCCATTGCAGGAAGCCAATCCGCCATCTCACAGAGCAGTTGTCTCAAAGAGAAGGAGGAAAATGTTCAGGAAAAAACCGGAGACTGGGCAGCAGCCTCCTGCTGCCCCTCAGTGCAGAGGGCTCACCAGCCCGGCCTCCGCGGACACCCAGTGTTTGTAAAGTTTCCTTAGTGGGAGGCTGCTTTCCTATCACCGAGCCCCAGAGGGCAGAGAGTGGGGGAATAACCCAGAGACGTGGCTACCCAGCTGGGTGACCTTGAGTGGGTCCAGGATGGGCAGAAAAACAAAGGCAGTGGGTGTGTCAGTTAGCTGTTGCTGCGTAAGGAACCATCCTTCATCAACAACCCTCAGTGTTGCTCGTGACCTGAGGTGGCAGGGTTCTGCCCTTCTGAGCTGGGCTCTGCAGGGCTTGCTGCCGTGTCAGCTGTGAGTCAGCCCTGAATCAATGGGCGGCCTCACTCCTCTCCGTGCAGCTTCCTAGCACATCCGGAGATTCAGCTGGGACAGCTGGGTGACTCATGCTGCAGCAGGCAGGCCCAGAGATCTCTGAGAGACAGGAAACATGCAAGGCCTCCGGAGGCCTTGGCTGGGAACCAGAACACCTTCTCTTTTGCGACTTCCTGTCGACCAAAGGGCCAGAGGGAGGTACCCTGCCCTCCTCGTGACAGGACGGGCTGCAGTCCCATCACCGAGGACATGCACACAGGGAGGGGACAAAACCGGGGCTACTTTTGCCAACAGTCTCCCACGGGGAAAGAAAACAAGGATTTCAGAAGGTAGCAGAAGGGGACCTCTCTTTCTCGGTGGGCTCTCTTTTCCTTTCCCCTGTGCACGGGGCTCGAATGGACCATTTCTTCGGGCGGCACTCCGGGTGTTCTGAGACGTTCAGACTTTGCTGTGCTTCTTTCCCTGTTTTCCGCACGTGGAGGAGCCTTTGGTCAGCCCAGCACGGCTCCCCTGAGCCAAGGGACCCACCAGAGTGGGATTCAGGTCCCGCTGGAGCAGAGACTCACTCTCCCCCCAGGCATGGAGGCAGCAGAGGGTCAGGCTGGGCCTCTCAAGTGAAGGGAGAGCTGCACACCCCCGCCTGTTTCCTGGCGTTGATCTTTCCAGAAAGCAGCCGGGAAAGGTAGGGGGGAGGTCTGAGTCATGGAAATGCCTGTTCAGGCGGAACCTTCTGAGTTTAAGTTACATAAACGGAAGGCAGGGCGGCAGGTCCGACTGCTTTCTTTTTTTTTAGAAAAGGTGTCAACAGTTTCTTTGCCTTGGAAATGCCTACGCTCCAGAGTCCTTAGTAAAGAGAGTCATGAGGGGATGGTGGCACATTCGCACCGCGGCCCCCAGCCCTCCAGGGAAGGGGCGCAGGACTCTCTGCTGTTATTGAAAGCAGAGCCTCTCGCCGACAGCGCGTGGCCTCCCTCAGGTCCCAGCGGGAAGGGCGGCCCAGGCCCCGAAGGTAACTCCGCGGGGAGGGCGGAGCCCGCTGGGGGCGGCCTGCCCACCGCGCCAGCCCCGGGTCCCCGCGGGGAGATGTCGGCTTCGGGCCCGGAAGGTGCCGTTCCCGCACGGCCCGGGGGATTCTTGGACAACTGGGCCGGGAAGGGTTCGGCCTCAGATGCAGAGCCGCTGTCAGCCGGAGCGAGCGGCGGATTGGAGCGCAGCGCGGGACCAGGGCTCGCCGGCCGCTGGGCGGACCGGCTGCGCTCTCCGCGGTCGGTTCCCGGAGGTGATTCCTCTGCCGCAGGCGCGCTCGTCTCTCAGCGCCCGCGCAGCAGGGCCCGGGGCCTGGCACCGCTGGAGGATTCCTGACGGGATTCCGCGCGTTCCGAGGCGCGTCCGCCTGCCGAGCAGCGCCTTAAGGACGCCCCCGCGTGGGGGGCCCGCCCGGCGTCACTTCTGCGGCCAGCCGTCAGGTGGCAGTGGCCGCTCGGGAAGCGGGCGGCGCGAGGCGCTTCCTCTCCGCGCACCTGGGCGCAGGTGCGTCCCCGCCGCCCGCGCCGGCGCACCTGGGCGCCTCGGGACCGCGGGGTCCGGCCCCCGCAGGACGTCTCCCCGCTCAGCAACCCTCGCTCCGGGTCTGGATTTCTCCTCTTAAACAGGTCAAGCCCGTCTCGGGTTCACGGAGGAAACAGGTATGAGCGCATGGTGTGAACCCTGGACGGTTCCATAGAGCGGAAATGCCTAGTGTGGACTCCCTGATGAACCGGAAGAGCAGAGGCGTGCTCTGCTCTCAAGGAATGTCCTGGTCGGCTACCGAGAGCCCCGCCCTGCGCAAGAAAGCACGTGCGCAGGCAGCGACGTTAAGAAAGGACGGACAGAAAGTGTGCTGCCGCTTGGCCTGTATTGACTCATTGAAACCGCACGATAGCATTCTGATTCTCTGAGCTACTTGGATTGTCCCCATTACACAGACAAGGAAACTGAGGCCCAGAGAAGTCGTGAGCTGCTGGAGCCCACATCTTAGTTAAGTGGCCAAGGGAGATGCAGAATGGAAGGTGGGAGGGGTGGGGCTGAGGAGGGGCGGAGACAGTGAGCGAGGGGCGAAAAGGCAGGAGAAGGATGGGGCAGCGTGGGACCCCCTCCACAGCCCACAGCTGCAGGCCACCCGCATGGCATGGTACCTCTCCCCAGAGGCCTGGGCAGGGAGACGCCACGCCCTCTGGGAGCCGGGCCCAGGGCCCCTTGCAGACAGTTTTGGAGCACACTCTGCCATCAGCCCGGACTGTGACATGTTCTCAGAGCCCTTGCACAAACCGTAATTTGTAATGCTATACTTGTGTGATTTTCTGATTAATGTCTGGCACACGCCCTCCCCCAGAGCGGAAGGGCGGGGAGCAGGCCGTGTGGTCACCACTGTGTCATCAGTGCTGGGTGTGTGCTGGCACATGGCTGACACTCACGGAAAGTAGGAGTGAAAGCAGAGAACAGAAAGTCCACCCTGGCGAGGGTGCAGGATGGGGGCTCTCGGGGTGCGGTTTGCACGATCACCTCTTGTCTCGGCCCCTCCTGTCTCAGGCTCTGGCTCTCTCCTTGAACACATCTGTGTCCTTTAGCACACGGGAGCCGGAGGGATGCTCGCTGGTTGTAGACAGCGCTCAGAGAACAAGAGTGAACGAGCTGATGATGGCTCTGAGGCCACATCCTTAGCTGCTTTCCAGCTGTGAAATAATCAAAGTGCAGCCACCCCGTTTCCCTGGAAGGGCTGTCTCAGGAACGTGAGCGGGAGGTGACAAAGCTGGCTGTGTCCTGGGGCCGGGGTGGGGTGGGGTGTCACTCACTGCTCTTTCCCTTTTCCTCGCAGGGACTGGTAATGGCCTCATAAAACTGGAGCCTGCACGTTGGCCTCTGATTTGGTTCCTATTCATTTGCAGGAATGATTTCACCTAAAAGAATTCACTTTATCCCTCAAATGTAGAGGTGTCGTCTGCTGGTTAAAGATGCAGAGTAATAGTTTTTGGCAATGTGGCTGCTTTCTGCAAGCTCTAGTATCTAAGTTGGAAGAACAGTAATTGTCGGTTGTTAGAATCCTGGTGGTTTTATTTGTTTATTTTCTTATCTTGCAGCATTACTTGTGGTTCTTGCCTCTAAACTGTGATGAGCGAGAATTTTCTGAGAGGAGGGGTCTGTGTGCTCCTCCCTGCTTTTGCCGTTCTCCTTTTTTAACAGCTGCAAGAATTAGCGTCTACATAAATTCAGCCAACAGGAATGCGTACATACTACTGCTTTGTGAATCTGACAGATGGTAGTAGTGGGCAGCAAACCTGTAGAATAGAAAACCTATGAAACAGGCCTCAAAGCACCATTCTTTTGTCAAGTTGTGATGAAGGATATCTACAGACTCAGGGAAGAAAACTCAACCAGCCAGGGAGTGTGGGTGAATTTCTTAGGTCTGGCAAACAAGCTGTTTATAACACACATGAGACTGAAATTCTAAGTTGCAAAGATATCAAGGCTGGGCTTGGAGGAAGATCTTGAGTTTTCTCCATTTACAAAGTCTGTGAATTTGGTACTATACTGTATTTATCCCAGTCTCAGAGAAACAGGAGACACAGAACCTGAATCTTATGAAATCCAGAAAGGGGAGGACTTGGGAATCCAACTAGTGGCATTTGGGCCTTGTCCTGCAGTAGTGGGGCGGGGTTACAAGTTTCTGTCCATCCGACTGAGAAGCTCTGGGCCAACCCCACCCATCCCACATGCAGGTCCCCGGGTGGCTGAGAAAGGTCAGCCATGAACACTCAGCAGCATGCACAGGCGCCACCTGGGGCCGATGTCCTTACTTGCCTCCCACGTTCACCTGTGCCCATGCTGGGCTTTCCTTTTTTTCCCCATCCTTCTGCAGATGGGTCAACTGATGTTATTTTCTTGGCTCAACCCTTGGACTTTGGAGGGATTTCCACACGTCCTGGCTTTCTCCTCCTCTTTCTCCCCCTAGGGGGGACACCTCAACCTAACTTTGACTCCCAAGGACCCACCAACCAGTTCCCTTATGGGCCCCAAGCCAACCTGTAAACCAGGGGTGAAATGAGCTACCATTTTGGAGCAGTGGGAAGGGGTGCCTGGGAGGGGAGAGAAAGGAGGGTGGAAGGCAAGGGTCTGTAGGTTCGAAGGGGCCACTATTCTCACCAGACACGGCTGACGTGAGCCCCTCTGATCGGGCTCCATTTCAGCACCAGTGCCGCTAACTGCTCAGATCTGTTTGCAAATCTGCGTGATGATTCGAGACTGAATATGAGTAGTGAGAAAGGCTTTCCACCGTGTTCTCTAAATAGTAACACTAATCAAATTTATAGAGAGAGCAGGACAGGAATTTTGAATAAGTATAATTAATGGCTTCAGAGAGATGCACGAGGATATTGCCTTTGTAAAAAAAAAAGATATTAAAAACTTGATTGCTAAATTAGGAAAAACAAAAGCTCAATGGATGGGCTGAAAAATGGAATATTCACATTCTAGGAAACCTAAGTGAGGAATTATCATAAAAGTACAAAGAAATAGAAAGCATGAAACAAAAGTCAAGCGACACGAAGGACAGAGTAAAAAACTGTAAAAGCCATCAACTAGGAGTTCTGGAAAGAGAGAATAGACAGATTGGAAGGGAAGAGATTTTCCAAGAAGTGATAGAGGAAATTCCCCCCCAAACTGAAGAAATGCAGGAATGCTGAGACTGATGGGCCCCTCAAGAGATCAGCATGACACTACATCAGTATCTTCAAAGTTCTGGGTGAAAATCACTTGGAACCTATAACTTTATATGAAGCCTAACTATTCAGTATTACAAAGCTATCATTCATTGTGAAGGCAAAATAAAGACATTTCCAGGCATGAAAGAAGCCAAACATTTAAGGCCCACAGACACTCTCTAAAAACAAACAAATGCTGGGTGATGAGCTCTAGCAAGAATAAAAATGATAGGGTACAATGGTGATCAAATAAAACAATAAAAGCTATTTTTTAAGAGTAAATGAGTGTTGACTGATTAAAATAAGGCATTTTAAATAACAACGTGATACACCACATGGAAAAGTGACAGTGTCCTCAAATACTAAACAGTCGTGCCCTGTCCTGGGTGTGTATCCAAAAGGAATGCATAGATACCTGTTCCAAAGGACAGGTGCTAGAATGTTCCCGGCGGCGTAGTTCGCAACACCCACACATTGGGACCGACACAAATTTCACCATCGTAGAAGAGACCACCTGTGACACAGCCGTAGAAGGGACGAGGAAAGCACCACGGCCATGTGCTCCTGTGTGGAGGAGTCTCAGAGGCGTGACGTGGAGCAGGAGAAGCCGTACACAAGGGAACAGACGCTGTGATTCAAACATACAGGTTGAGAGACCTCACGCACTGACCGGTGGTGACGGGAGTGGTGCTGTGGTTTACCTGTGGTGGCGATGATGGGAGGTTCAACAAAGGCTTGTCGAGAACTGGCGATGTTCTGTGCCCCTCTGGGTCCTGTTTGCAGGGATGTGTTCACCTTGAAAAATTCATCAAGTTGTACACTTAAGATGTGGGCATGTAAAGTATGTCTTTATACTTTAATGAAAACAAAATGATCACGGAATAAAAATTCTAGGGAACTGGTAAATGGAGCAGAGGGAAGTAGCACGTGTTGTCTGACTTGGGGTGATTTAACTACAGATAGTGTTTTATAAATATAACCTTAATTAAGTATTTTTAAAGGGTGAAAAAAATTTTAAGAAAATTCAGTTGGTATAACAAAATGTTAAGAAAGGGGAGAAAGAAACAAAAAGTATAACACACAAAAACAAACAAAAAATGGAACAAACAATTCTAATAATATCAGTCATCACAATAGATGTGGGTTAAATTCATTAATTAAAAGAAAAAAACTCTGGTTGGATAAAAGTACAAATTATGTGAAACATATCTAAAAGAAATAATCCAGGAAAAATGAAAGTGAAGGAAAGAAAATGCTAATAAGACAAAAAAAGATGGTAATATTAAATTCAGATGAAATAGAATTCAAGGTCAAAGCATTTAATAATAAAAGAAAGGGGTATGTCATTCTGAAGAAAGGGAACAATCCACAGGGTAACTAATGATCATTTTACTGCACTTAAAGCACAACTTGAAAATACATAGAACAGAAACCTGTCAGAATTACAAATAGAAAAAAACTAGATCCTCAGTGTCTTAGTGGGCAATTTTGACAAAACTCATAGAAATGAATAAGTAAAAAGAGGATTTGAATAAAATAAGTAATGAGCTTAATCTAATTACCATTCTGCTGAACTGGCAGAGATTATATATTCTTTTAACCACAAATGGAATACTCTGAAAAACTGACCTATGCAAGGCCGTAAAGGATATTTTAATAAACTTCAAAGAGCTGCTATTATGTAGGCTGATTGAAATAGGATAAAACTAGAAGTTAACAAAAACATTTTAATAGCTCTTGAATTAAAGGGAAAATTTAAATATATAATGTATGAACTATTTAATGTCTGAACAATCACAGATGCACCATATTACAGAATCTGTTTTTCTGCCATAGCAATACTCAAAGGAAGAAGTATGACTTATATGCATTTATTAGAAAACAAAAAAGATTGAAAATAAATGAACTAAACTTTCAAATAAAGAAATTATTTAAAAACCACTTAAACAATCCAAAAAAGTAGAATGATGAGATTAAAGCTAAAGTAGAAATTAATAAAATACAAACAAAAGCAACACAGCTGGTCAATGAAATAGATGTTTCAATAGATGAAGAGACAAAGGAGAGGAGCTCAGGAAAATAAAGCTATATGCTGATCTTCTTCATAAACATGGGCGCAAAACACCCAAATAAAATGCTGTATAGAACGGAAACCTGAGGGCCATACAGACGATGGGGTGCTACCCATAAGGTCACTCTGCCTAAGAATCATTCTATCCTTACTGCAGTCTCAGCGTATATTCCCGGCTCTGCCTTCCTCTCTCCCTCCTCTCTCCCGCTGCCCCCATCTCTCTCTATAGTTGTGTATACATCTATCTATTTTTCATCTATATGTCCAGCTATATGTCTTCCGAACATGTTTATTTCTGAGTCTCTTGGCCTTTGTTCTCTAATTTGTCTTTTTTCTTTAGTTTCACATTTTTAGTTTCTTTGTGTCTAGATGTTTGTGTGAAAGTGTCTTTTTTCCATTTTCGTTTTTAACCTTTTTTTGTTTCTCTCCCTTCATTAAAAAATATCAAAAATATGTAAATGTTATGTTTTTATTAATTGAATGTGTTCCGTGTTTTTAATTTTAAATTATGATGAAAAGAACATTTTTATAGTATTATATTTTAAATTAAATTGATTTTTATTTTTTAAAAATTAGCAAATTCAGTTTGGCAGTATATTAAGAGACATCCCAAGAATGCAGGTATGTGTTCAACTTTAGAATAAAAATCTACCGGTTTAAATCACTGCTTTTCTAGAGTACAAGAAAGATCACATGACTATTTTCATAGAGAACAAAAACACTTTTGAAAATATTCAACATATATACTTTCAGGATAAAAAGCAAAGCTTCTAGCAAATTAGGTTCTTTCTTAATATGATAAAGGGCATCGAGACTCTACAGTAATCGTCACCACTTGATAATGAAATAAAGAGTCAGTGTTAGTATCATTGTGCTATTCAACCTTTTTATTGGAGATTCTAGCCAGTACTATAATACGAGGGAAAATGTCATTAATACTGGAAAAAAGGAACAAAACTGAGATTATCTGCAGACCATACGATGATCTACCTGGAAAATTCTCAAGAGAATCAATTGGCAAAACCAATAAGAGAGTTTAACAGTGCAGCCACATATAAGATCAGCATAGAAAAAATCAATAGCTTAATTACATACTAGCAAAAACCAATTATAAAATGAAATGAAAAATGAACTCATTCTTGAAAGCAGCAAATTCCATAAAATATCTAGAGAGAAACCTCATAAAAATGTTTAAATACTAAATAAAGAAAGCTACCAAAGTTTACTGAATGGCCTTCAAGAAGAGTTAGCTATATCAGCTCTCCCATAAATTAATCGATAAATCCAACGGAACCCCAGTTGAAATCTCAGGAAGACCGTTAATGGTATATGACAAGATGATTTCTTTCCCCGAGAAGGGACATCTCCAGAGGTGGTCAAGAAAATTTAAAAGAGAAAAACAATGAGGGGACTTTCCTTGTCAGATATCCAAATATCTGATAAAGTTATAGTAGTCAAATCAGTGGTTGAGTTGCTATAAAAAAGCTAAAGAATAGAGAAACAAATCTAGCAATGTACTATGTACATATGGAAAACAGTTTATCATGAAGTTGGCTTTTTAAATTCAGTGCCAAAACAAAATATTCAATAAATGATAAGGGCTATATATAAAATCTACATAATTGGCTATTTATATGAAAACATTCTATCCAACATAATCCCATAGCATAATAAAAAATAAACTGCAAATGGTTTTAAAAGGTAAATGTTAAAAAACTGTTTACAAGTTCAGTAGGAGATACTTCCTTACTAATACATAAAATCTACAACCCAAAAAAGAGCATGAATTAGATATCTGAATGAAAAAAGTTTAAACTTGTTTGTCAAAAAATGACCTACAGTTAAAAGACAAGTGGTAGATGGGAGAAAATAGAGCATTGGAAAAGAGGAGTGACATCTAGAGCATACAAAAGCTCCTGCAAACCAGTAACAAAAGGACAAACCAAAACAGAACAACACAAGCAAGGTGGGCCAAGTATATGAGAAGGTGATTCACAGATAAAAGAATATCAAGGACCAGCACAAATGTAAAGATGCTTAGCTTTAGATATAGTAATAGTCAGGGAATTGCAACTAAAATTAAAACAAAATGTTCCTCTCTATCACACTGGTGAAAACCTGGGAGGCTATCTTGAAGCTCCATTTGCAATGCAAACACAAGGCTTCCACTTAGAGGGTATTTTGTTTAGCATGGCGGAGAGGGGTGACGGAGATGATGGGAGGGAGGTGACAGTCCCCCGCTACGCTCTGGTGTGGCCGCTGCTCTGTGTGGGACCTTGAATGCAGAAAAGGCACAGGCCACTCTGAAGGAGCATCCTGGGGCTGCTCAGAGCCCACGGGGCACTCCCCGCTCGGTCCCTCCCTTCCCCTGCTAATAGACGCAAAAGGCTGGAAAACCATCTTGCCAAGTAGGCAACCAGGTTTACCACTGAGCTCCCTGAGGAATCCTGTCAATCTGTAGCTCTTATTACAGCCCAGTGTTATTTCCTTAAAGTCTGTGCGTACATTTTAATGATTCATAAAACTCTGTAAGAGTCTCATGGTGGGGAGTGGGTGCAGCTGCAGGGGGTGGAAGGGATCGAGAGTGGGGCAGGGAGCCAGTACCAGGACGGTCTCCCCAGCAGCCCCTCCTGCCCTCCCCCACCCCCACCCCCTTTCCCGGGCCTTCACCCCAGCTCCCAAGCCCCGCACCCAAGGGCCAGGCAGGCCACGCTTCAAGGGAGGCGCCAAAGCCAGGTGGGACCCTAGAAAGGGCTCTGGCTTCTGAGACGTTTGGACCAGGGTTCAGATCTCATATCTGCCTCTTTCCTGCTGTGTGACCTCAGGCAAGCCATGTCCCCTGTCTGAGCCTCAGCTGGCAGGCTTCTTTGGATGATGCGTAGCACAACAATAACTAGTGATAACTGAGTGTCTCCTCTTTGCCAGGTATTGTTTTGGGTCCATGACATGTATTAACTCATGCAATCCCACATCAGTGCTACAGGTAGGTACTGTGCTTATGCCTGTTTTACAGATGGGGAAACCGAGGCAGAGGGAGGTGAAGGAACTTGCTGGAGACCACACAGGCAGCCGAGCTGGGACTGAGATGAAAATCTTCACTCTTAATTACTCAGTTTCTTGCCTCTCTGAACCTGGAGCAACTCGCTCACCAGTAGGGGAGCCCATTCAGCCAGCCAGTCAGTCAGTGACTCAGTCACCGATGCCTTGAGCGCCCGCCCCGTCCCAGGCCCTGTGCCAGGTGCCGGGAATTCAGGGATGAATGAAGCAGACGCAGTCCCTCTGCTCCGAAGCTTCTATTTTGGGAACTGTGTGTGTTGTGGGTGATATTGGCTGGAGACCAACGGTAAACAAATAAGTAAGCAACAAAGATCCAGAGAGTGATCTTTTCAGGAGGGAAGAAAATAAGACACAGCAGTGTGAGGTGGGGGGGGTGGGCCTGGCTGGGGAGGCGACATCACGGGCGGGCGGGGCCGCAGGGGCAGGTCCAGGTCTGCTGGCCCCCGAGGCCCCCGTGGCGGTGCTCAGGCTGCTCCGGGGCCCCCGAGCTGGAGCCTCAGGGCCAGGAGCAGGGCCAGAGCCTGTGCTGGAGGCGGGAAGCCCAGCTCAGGTTACAGCCGTGGGCGGGCACGTGCGTGCGCATGTGTGTACCTGCGCGTGCGTACCTGCGTGTGCATGCGTGTGCGGGGGTGGGGCACGTAAAGAGAGACTGATTCGCCAGGAGGCCGCATAGGCTGACCGGCATCCACTCCGGCTGCCTCGCTGCAGTCCGTGGCCCACGCGGCTTTGCTGAGCCAACGTCTCTCTCTTCCCACTGAGCTCGCAGCACCCACGGTCCCCGACCGCCCACGCGCAGCAAGCTGCCCTAGGGAGAACCGCGACAGGGGGTGACCGTACTGGGGAGGCGCTGGGGCGCAGGCTCCCGGCGGCCAGTGCGCCCTGTCCCTCCCGGGCACGCTCGCAGCGAGCGCTATGCACGCAGCTGCCCGGTCCCAAGAGCGGCTGGAAGGCGTGCTTGAGGGGGGCACCGTAAGGGGGCTGCTTACCGGGTGCCGGCGGCTGGTTCCGTCAGGCCTGGGGAGTGATCGCGCAGGTTTAACCTCCTGGGGCCAGGCCCTGGCTGGGGTGACCAGCGTGACTCCAGGAGAGACTGGCTTCTGGGAGAGTTCCTCTGTGCTGAAAGGGAGAGCGCCCTTCCACAGCTGCTCGCTCCCTCCAGCTGGGCGGACAGAGGTGGGCAGGTGTGATGCTCCGAGCCCAGGCTGGCATCTCCACACCGACACCACGAGGGGAGATGCGGCCAACCTGCTGGGCAGGCAGATGGGAAGAGCCTCCGTCCTCCACGGACCCAGACTGTCTGCACTGAGTCCCCCACGTGGAGAAGCACACGCTCCAAGCAGGCAGGCAGACCTCAGAGAGGAGAGGAGAGAGCTGCCGCAGTGTCACATGCCGAATCCCCGCAGGAACTTCTACCCGAGTGTCACGCTAATGCCCGTCCCTCCCTGTGGAAGCACAAGGCTGGAGAGAGGAGGCTCCCCGGACCACCAGTGTGTGCCAGGGCGGGGCAGCGGGGAGGGTGCTGCAGTCCCCCTCAAATTCAGATGGTGGTGAAGGGCAGGCTGTGCTTCGGGGATGGGCCTTGTCATCAGCCATCTCCACAGCTACTGCAGAGATGTCATCCACTGTGGGGCTGCAGAGAGCTTCCCAAAGCACAGCCCCCAAATCCAGAGTCTTCCACTGCCACGCCTCAGGGTAGAAGGACAGACCCAGCATTCAAGGCCTCTGTCCTCATGACCCAACCAGCCTTTCCGGAGTTTTCCCCACCACAGCCCATTCTCCTCCTACTCAGGGCCCTGCCACTTCCTTCCCTAGGGCCACCGTTGGCCAACTATCCTCTAAAGCGTTCTTACCGATGGTCCAAGGATGGATTTGGGGGAGGTTCGTTGAGCCTGCTTGGGGCCAGACACAAACTCTTTGCGTGAAACTACCTAATCCAATTTAAAGGCACTGCTGACTGAGGCAAACTTTAGCGAAGACGAATTACATGGAAAGAAAGAGAGGATCCTACCTTCTATTACTGAACAAAATCTATCCATGTGCCACTTGGAATCATAACCGCCTTTCCCAGATTTCCTCTTCAACCAGGTTTCTGCCTTCCTTCCTTCACTGCAAACCCCACTCCCCTTCAGTGGAGCCGGCTCTGCCCCCATCCTCCGCCCCCATCCTCCACCTCCACCTCCACCTCCACCTCCCGGAAGCCATCCAGCTCACGGTCCGCTCAGCAAAAGCCTCAGCGTGAGCCCAAACGGCCTGAACGCTACAAACGGCCCCGCGCAGCTCCTCTCCTTTTCCAGGCCTGTAGGGGTGGTTACCAGGGGCTGAATCACCCCCATCCTACAGATGAGGAGCCTGAGGTTCAGAGGTGAAGAGTCACAGAAAACTCGGAGATGCCCCCCAGCACTGGGGCGCCACCCCCTCAGTGACGCCTCTCGGTGGCTCCCAGACCGTGGGCCCACCCGAGCCTCCTGCGTGAGAGCATCCTTCACTCCAGCCCCCTTCTCGTCAGGGCTCCACTCCTCCCCAGTGGTCTCCAAACTTTAGCCCAGAGGAAGCGTGTGTCAGCACACCGCAAAAGGGAAAGTCAGGCAAGTGACGAGCAGCAACAACTTGCTTTCAAAGGTGCAAACATGCCCGCGTCGCTGGGTGACAATCTTAGCACCCAGGAAACACCTTCGTAAGACAGATCCATGAAACATAGTTACTGTGTGGCAGAAGATGCATGTATGCTGTCACCACGACACCTGTGCACAGAATGCATTGTGATTTTGTCTCAGTGTGATCTTTCAGCGTCTGGAATTTCTCGGTTATCAGTACATCTTTCTTACATGGACCTTCTCAGGAAACAGTAAGGGGCCAATGAGCTGTTCATTCACCGGTGGTGCCTGATGGTCTAGTGTTTAGATGTTTCCTTTCTCCTTCTACTCACAGAAGACGGCACTTCCCTGCTCTTGCAGGTGCGAGGGGCAGTGGGCCTGAATGGCCAGTGGATGTGAATAGGGGTGACAGTTGCCGAGGCAGGGAAAGCTGGGGCTCAGTTCTCTAGGCTCTGAAGCTCACTCATCCTGCTGAGTCAGCCGAGGAAGCCACATGTTTCAGATGTGCAGGTAAAGAGCATGGTAGAGCCTCTGGTGGCCGGGAATGCCATGTCCCGCACAACCACATTTTGCCTGAGTGAGAAATAAAACATTATGTTGTTAAACCTCCATCCCAAATATTTTCAACTTCTACTGAGGAATAATATACATATCGTAAAATGCTGAGATGTTAAGTGCATGGCTTAGTGAGTATTGATAAATGTATAAACCATGTAGCCACTATTCCAAGTTTTATTTTCCTGTCCATTTCCATCCCCCTTCCTAGACAACGGTGTTTTTTAGTTTCCAGGATACAAGCCTTGTACTTCTTTGGCTAAATCTATTCCTAAGTGTTCTATTGTTTTTGGTGCTATTGTAAGTGGAATTGTTTTCTTAATTTCATTTTTGGATTGCTTATTGTGAGTATATAGAAATAGAACTGATTTTTGCATATTGTTCTTATACCCTGCAACCTTGCTGAATTTGCTTACTAGCTCTGTTGAGTGTGTGTGCGCGTGTGTGTGTGTGAATTCCTTAGGATTTTTATATACAAGATCATGTCTTCCACAAATAGAGATCATTTTACTTCTTCCTTTCCAATCTTTTATTTCATTTTCTTGTGCAGTGTTGAATAGAAGTCGTGAAAGCAGACATCCTTGTCTCTTTATCTTATAGGAAAAGCTTCCTTTTGGCTTTTAACATGGACAAAGCAAATTCCTTTTCTGACTTTTCTACTCTACCAGCCCATTTCTTCTTCTTCTCTGCTTCTGGAGAATCCAATTTAAGAGACGCCAGCTCACACAACTCCCCCTCCCCCACCCCCTATACTGGTTGCCAAGTTATTTAAAAAAAAAAAAACAACTCTCAATAATAATAGCTATTGCTTAATGAGTTCACTAAGTCCACGCTCTGGGCAAGCACTCCATGTAATATTGGCACCACTCTTATATCAGGAAACTGAGGGGCACAGGTCTAGGAGGAGGCAGAGCTCAGCCTTGCATCCCATCTCACTGCTCTCTTTAGCACTGACTGCACTGTTCTCCGGGTACCACACTGCTCCAGAGCCATCTGACCAGATCTAGGTCACACGGTCACCTCCAGCTACAAAGGAGAAGGGAGTCCAGAGAGGGAAGTATTTTTTATTTCCCCAAGTGCAGAATTTTATTTCCTGATTATTATTCTGAAAAATTTCAAACCCATAGAAACAGTGGAAGATATAATGGATTCCAATATACATATTTCACCTAGATTCACCTATTTCACCTAACATTTTTCCCTGAACCATTTGAGTGCAGGTTGTAGACACTATGACACTCCCCCAATACTTCCAAATGCATCTCCCTAAAACAAGAAAATTAACTTTAATTCAATAATGTCACCTAGGACACTATTCCATATATAAAACTTTCCCAATTGTTCCAAGTACCTTTTTATAGCTTTGTTGCTGTTATTGTCATTTTAATCCAGGATATAATCAAGATTCACTGCTGTGTCTCATTGTTATGCTTCTTTCATGTTTTGAAACTCGTTTTTTCATGACATTAGCCTTCTGGAAGAGTCCAGGACAGTTGTAGGATGTCTCACATTCTGGATTCGTCTGATTGTTTCCTCACGATTGGATTCAGGTCACATTTTTGGCAACAACACTCCAAAGGAGACACTGTGTGTCCCTTACATCTCCTGGGGAGGGACATCATGTCATGTTGTCCCACTCTCCGTGATGCTAAGTTCAGCCATTTAGTTAAGGAAGTGACCTCCAGGTCTCATCAATGTAATAGTTTTCTCTTTATGATTGTTCAGAAATCTGTGGTGAGACTTGGGAGTTGTCACTCAACAGCTTTAGGATCCACTGATGATTTTTGCATGATTCAGTTAATTCACTGAGGGTCACAAGATGGCAATTTTTAAATCTCACACTGATTTGCTGGCATTCTTTTGTAAAGAAGACCCCCCCCCCTTTTTCTACATCCCCCTTTTTTTTTTTGGCTGTGTTGGGTCTTCGTTTCTGCGCGAGGGCTTTCTCTAGTTGTGGCAAGTGGGGGCCACTCTTCATCGCAGCGCGCGGGCCTCTCACTATCGCGGCCTCTCCTGTTGCGGAGCACAGGCTCCAGACGCGCAGGCTCAGTAGTTGTGGCTCACGGGCCCAGTTGCTCCGCGGCATGTGGGATCTTCCCAGACCAGGGCTCGAACCCGTGCCCCCTGCACTGGCAGGCAGATTCTCAACCACTGCGCCACCAGGGAAGCCCCATCCCCTCTCTTTTAACACATGGACTATTGCATTTTTTAAAAAATGAAATATGTTATGGGTTCAAACTGTCAAATGGCTATAATGCTCAAGTTGTCCCAAGTTTGGCCAGTGGGAACTTAGGCACCAATTTTTCTAACCAGGCACATTGTTACACCTAAGGAAGTTGGGTTCTGTCATAAGGAAGGAGAGAATGGGTACTGGGCAGCAAACAGTGGGCCTGTCATAACACCTTACCTCCCCCAAGTCTCCATTTCCTGGGCCTTAGACTGGGGTAATACGCTCTCAGGATGGTTTCCAGGACTCAATGAGTTGGTCACGGATTAACTGCATGCGAAGCATGTGTGCCTGCATCATAGAGCCTGGAGCCATGACAGTGCTCAAGAACCATGAACTTCTCTTCCCTTTCTTTCCTCTGCCACTGCTTTTATTAAAATCCTCACCCTTCTTTGGATTTATAACGTCACTATCTTCACCTTTTTGCGCTTCGGTTTTCTTTTCAGGGAAGTAGGGATACACGACTTGCTGGGTTGTCATGAGGCTTAGCTATGCTGGTGTCAGTGTAACCCCACTCTCAGTCTTGTGGGATTCCAATTCTCTTCCAGGAGTTTGCACATGGTGGGAGCAGGGGAGACCACACACAGTCTCATAGTCACCTGTGGCCCTGACTCTTGTTTTGAGGAATTAGTTCAGTGGCTAATTATTTCATCAACTCAGAAGTGAAATCCATCCCTTTCCTCAATTTTTATAACCCCTTCCACAGTCACAGGGTATTCAGGAGACCTTGAAAAACGTGAGGAACACGGAGTAGATGCTGAAAGTGCCCCGTCCAGCCCGTGAGGCCATCCCCTGGCTGCTGTGGGTGTGGGCTGCTGAGAGCTCACAGACGCCCCCTTCACTGGGCTGCCAATGACCGACTGCTGCGGGAAACAGAAGGCCAGTCCCCTTGCCTCCGAGCCGGGCCAACTCTGGATATAATTTGTGCTCCAGAGGCCAGCTTTGACGGCATCTCATCTTTCTCCTGAGGCACTCCCCCAGTAAACCACTTGCACCAGAATCCCCTACTCAGCCTCTACTTATACGGAAGAGATGGAAGGAGATATCCAAATCAAAGTATTTTGAAGGAAACTGGCAGATGTCCTTGTTATCCTAGAGGATAAAAATCCTCTAGCACCCCCCCTGCCGTCCCCCCCTGCCCCCAATGTCCACCGTCTTCTTCACCCAAGCCCCTCTCATCTCAGAGCATCTCACTTTCTCTTCCACCCTCTGCTCCTCTCCGCTTCCCTTCCAGGTTCCAAAAGGCTCCAAATGACCCTTACTATTTCACGGAGCAGTCGCGGGTTCCCCAGTTCCAGATCCCAAACTCAGCTCCGGGCCCACTGTGGCAGATCGACGCGAGTCAGCAGCTCAGACAACAAAAGGGGGTTTGATTCAGGTGGCCGAGGCTGTGAGCAGCAGTCACCGCGTCCATTACACGTGTGACCCCGTGAGACAGGCGTGAACACGACGCTGGATGCACGGTGCGTGTCTCCTCAACGCCGAGGGCCGTTCACTGTCCTCCCCGGACCTTTAGAACAAGCTCTGGCCCCGCCGACAAGGCCCTCTCCGCTCTGACCTTCAGCCCGCCTCCGGGTCTGCTCTGCACCCTCCCACACTCCGGGCCCGCGCTGGGCCCTCGCTCTCCTTCTCCTCCCTAAGGGCCTTTGCACGAAGTTCTTCCTCCACCGCCTCCCCCCAGAGGGGCGCCTCCCGCCAGCTTCTCTCCTGGCACTGCGACGTCGCCGTCTTCCTCAGCGCCGAGGACGCTCATTCACGGGCCTGCTCACCGCGAACCTGCAGCGCCTCCGCCCGCCCAGCGCGGCCTCCTCGGTGGTGGTGTCCCGGTCACCGCGGTTCCGCTCCTCGGCCGGCCATCTGGCCACGCGCCGTCTGGGTTTGGGCGCAGCGCCTCGTGCTCCTGGTCCAGTGGGCGGCCACCGCGAGACTACAGCCCCCACAATGCCCCGCGGCCCGCGCCGCGATTGGCTGAGCCCCGAACTGCGGCCAATAGGACGCGGCCTTGTTGGCAGGTGCCGCCGGTCCCGTAAGCGCCGGCGCACCGGACCCCCCTCCCGCCATGGGCAGCGCCGAGAGCCGCGAGGGTCGAAGGGCGTACTTCGGAATGGACCAAGAGGAGCGGGTCCGGGTGCTGCAGGGCATCCGGGTGAGCGGGCGGCCGGCGGGCGGGCGTGGAGGCGTCTGCCGTCGCTCGCCGCGAGAGGGCCGCGAGTTCGGAGGGCGCCGCAGGCCTGGCCTCCTCAGGGTGGGAGGACGGACGGAGACCGGGGGGCGGGGCCTCGTTACCTGGACCCCTGCCCGGGTGCGCCTTGGACATTTGATCCTGTGCCTTCGCCGCCTGCGGACGCCCAAGCGTGTACGAGGACAACGAGTCGCCCCCCCCTTGGGTTCCGGAGCCGCGCTGCTGACCTGACTGACCACCTCCCGTGCCAGTCCCCCCAAGTCCCCCCCGCCCCTGTTCGCTGGCCTCAGGGCCTCCTTGTCCCTCGAGGTGCCGGCCTGCTTGGCTCGCGATCTCCGCACGGGTTGTGTTCGCGCCCCCAGTTTGCCTTATATCCGCTCTTGCGTTCTTGTAGTTCAGGTCTCACGTGAGGATCCTTTCCTGACCATTCAGTCCAGAGTGCCTGCCCATCCCCGCGGTCGCACACTGGTTTTTGTCGTAGCGCTCGCTCATCTCCATTTGAAACTTCTGTTGATGCTTTACTTCTTTGTGTGTCTCCGGCCGCAGTGTAAGCTGCTTGAGGCCAAGGCTCTTGTGTGACTGCAGACTCTATCCCCAGACTCTAGAGGAAGAATAAAAGCAGCTCACGTTTGAGTGCTTAGTGGGGGCCGTGGGTTGTGCTAAACCCTTGACGGGTACCCTGTCATTTAGTTCTCAGCAGCTCTCTGAGAGGTCGGATTCTGTTTGCCCATTTTATGGATGGAGGACAGGCGAGGCACTGAGACATGAAGTACTTACCCAGGGTCACCTAGGTAACAAGCCAGAGAGCTGGGATTGCGCTCAGCGGGACTCCAAGGACTGCTCATTGAATGCTTCCTCCTGCACCTCTGCCTTGCACGTAGTGGGTGCTTTGTAAACCATTGCTGAGTGATTAAATGGACGAACCCCAGTGAAGCAGGCACCAAGTGTCCATGGAATGCACAGAACCTGGCATAGGTGAATTAGTTAATTAGGGAGCTGGCTCAGAAAAGGACATCAGGGCACTTCCCTGATGGTCCAGTGGTTAAGACTCTGTGCTTCCACTGCAGGGGGCAAAGGTTTGATCCCTGGTCGGGGAAGTTCCACATGCCACGTGGTGTGGCCAAAAAGGAAAAAAAAAAAAAAAATGGACATCAGGAGGTCTGACTTCTGGATAGTTGCTCATTAGCTGTGTGACCTGGGGTGAACAACTTATCTTTTGAGTCTCAATCACCCCATCTTTTAAAAAACGGGGGCAGGCTGTGATAATCCTAGGTGCTGCCTTGGATAAGATGATGTGTGTGCACGTGTTTAGAAAAAGTACAGAGTGTTTTGTGGGAGCCTCTATTCTTAGCGTGCCTACTTAGCATATTTGGTACTTGCTAGGTGTTATCCAGTCTTGACCTGGCTTGGGGCAAAGTCAAAATGGAGAGAAGACGGCTCCGCTCACGTTGGAAGGTGAGAGGCAGTAGCCGAATCAGAATTTAGAAAGATGCCCCAGGCTCTGTGTGGGTGCTCTCCCACTGTTGTCACCTGCTTTGGACAGTGTTGGAAAGTTCAGTCAGTCAGAGTCTTCTAAGGGAAAGTCTTCTTTTTTTTTTTTAACATCCTTATTAGAGTATAATTGCTTTACAATGGTGGGAACGTCTTCTAAGTGGACAGAGGAGCATCATCTCTTTCGGGTTTTATATCAGACAGGCACATTTTATTTCTAGTTCTCTTAGCAGTTCTGCAAAGTACAAATTCTCTTTAAAAATGGAGAATCGGGCTTAGAGAGGTTAAGGAGTTTGTCCAAGGTGTTACTTCTGGGACTTTAACCCAGATCTTTTTGGGTACAAGAAATAGCCTTTTTTCACGACTCCAACTTCCCCTGCATGCTCCCAGTGATATGCAAGGCAGTGTGAAAATTCTGTGGCAGCCTCTAGCTGTCCTGACAGGGTGCTAGTGCCATGCTTAGTTCTACCAGACATTGTTAAAACTAGAGGGAGCTTTGGGCAAACTCATCAGAGGGAATAAAGAACTTGTCTAGAGGCATACAGTTGGGGGCACCGCCCCATGCTCTGAGACCCCTTCCTTCCTTCCTTCCTTCTGTCCTTCTTCTTTCCATCCACTCGTGTGCCTGTTTTGAGAGAGGGAGACCAGAGAAAGGAGGTGATGGCAGTGCAGTGTTTGGTGTAAGGTTTTTCCTGCTAGCAAAGTGACTCAAGGGTTGGGAAGTCCACCTTGTCTTTAAGCAGGTGAGTGAAAAATCACTAGAAAAGATCATTGGATGAACCAAACGAGAAGTTAATTTAATAGAAGGTATAGAAGGTGTGTGCCAAAGAAGAACATCTGCCCGCTCCTTCAGAGAAAGTTAAATATTCTTTTTTTTTTTTTTTAATAAATGTATTTATTTATGGCTGCGTTGGGTCTTTGTTACTGCGTACGGGCTTTCTCTAGTTGTGGAGAGCGGGGGCTATTCTTCGTTGCGGTGCATGGGCTTCTCATTGCTGTGGCTTCTCTTGATGCAGAGCATGGGCTCTAGGCGCACTGGCTTCGGTAGTTGTGGCTCGTGGGCCCTAGAGCACGGACTCAGTAGTTGTGGCGCATGGGCTTAGTTGCTCCGCGGCATGTGGGATCTTCCCGGACCAGGGATCGAACCCGTGACCCCTGCATTGGCAGACGGATTCTTAACCACTGTGCCACCAGGGAAGTCTGAAGTTAAATATTCTTAAAGACCTCTTGTATTTAATGCTCCCGGCCTGGTCCTGGAAAGCATTCTAGTTTCCTTAAAATTAAATGCCAGGGCCTTGCTAGTTTGCATACTTATTTGCATAAATTTACATAGTGAGTTCAAGCCCTAATTCCGAGGAAGGTAAAAGAAATTTAATTAATGCAAAAAGCTGCAATTATATTCACCTGTTTTTCAGAGCAAGCATGTGTGAAATACATAAAGATTTCATTTCAACCAGTATGTTTCATCTCATCCTCCAGTAAGAGGAGGTACACACATGGCCACAACATCCCGCGTGTGACTGTCCCCTCTGCCCCTGCACAACCATCTTTGGTGACTCAGCTGAAGTTGGTTGCATGTCAACATGCAGACCCCTGTTCTCCAGCCTTTGCCTCTTCCAACCACTTGGCTCCCGCTTTCCTTCCCAGGTCACTTCCCAAGGCTGCTACTCTAGCTGTGTCCCAGGCTCATTTCACCCTCAGGGCTGTACCACCTTTACCATCATTCATTGCCATGGGAGGCAAGTCTGGACCACTGCTGAGGGGAAGGTCTCGGAGGAGGTCGTGGGACACAAGGGACAGCACCCCGTGTGCCCACACCAGAGAGGCCACGTGTCCCCAACGTGTGGGTACCGCTTCACCGCCACCTCAGCAAGTGCTCACTGTGAACTGGGCCTGGCCTGGCAGAGACTACAGGGGACAATGTACAGGGCCCTGCCTCATGGAAACCTCATCCCAAGAGGGGGAACTGACCAAGAGAAAGAAAGAGGCAGAAGAATAAGAAAGAATTGCAAGTGCCATGAAGAAAACAAAAAGGGCGCGAAGAGTGATGGGGCTTCCTGCTCAGGTGGGCTGGTCAGACAATGCTGCTCGGATGAGGTGACGGTGGCGACGGGCCTGGGCCAGCGGGGAGAGGCTTCTCTGCTCTGGGCTGAGTGGTTTCAGGGCACTGTGTCACCTGGTCCCCAGGCTGACCTTGTGAGATCTCATCCCCATGCAGAGGTGAGGAAGCAGGTTCAAGGAGGTGAAGGAACCCCCCCGTCACAGCGAGTTGGTGGTGGAGCTGGAAGCTCAGACTTTCCGGCTCCATAGCCTGTGTGCTTGGCAGCCACACAGAGGTAGGGATGGTGGAGAAAGTTGGCCAGCTGATGAGGCTAGACGGGTGATGCAGGGCTGTTTACACGTTTCTCTGGAGGCAACATTGTGGTTCTCTATTCAGGGGTGGAGCTTTGGAAAGATTTTATCTGATGATAGTGACTTTTTTAAAAATGGCTTTATTGAAATGTATTTTACATGTAAAATTCACCATTTCAGGGATTTTTTTAAAGCAAATTTACAGAGTTGAGCAACCGTCACTCACAGTGGGATTTTAGAACATTTACGAGGCCTAAAAAGGTCCCTTGTACCTATTTGCAGTCACTCCCCACTCCCACTCCCAGCCCCAGGTAATCACTAAGCCTTCTGCCTCTGTGTTGTTTGCATTTTCTGGACATTTCTTGGAAATACATCATGCATCTTTCATGTCTAGTTCCCTTCACTTAGCACAGTGTTCTTGGTGTTGGCTCCTCCACGTTGTGGTATGTATTAGTCGTTCCTTTCTATTGCCGAATAGCATCTCATTGTATGGCTATTCTGCACTTTGTATATTCAGTCAAACAATGATGGATATTTGAGTTGTTTCCAGTTCTTGACTATTATGAATAATGCTGCTGTGAACATTTGTACATAAGGTTTTTTTGTGGACATTTGTTTTCATTTCTCTTGGATAGATAACGTAAGAGTAGAATTGATGGGTCATTCTGTTTATGACTTTGGTGAATTATTAGGTTTAACTTTTTGAGAAACTGCCAAACTGTTTTCTACAGTGGCTGTACCATTTTCCATCCCCCTCAGCAGTATATGAGGGTTCCAGTTTCTCCATACCCTCACCAACACTTGTTATCATCTTTTTGATTATAGCAATTCTAGTGAGTGTGAAGTGGTATCTCATTGTGGTTTGAATTTGTGTTTCCCTAATAACTATTCACGTCGAATGTTTTTTCATGTGCTTATTTGCCACCCAGATATATTTGTTTTTTGGTGAAATGTGTATTCAAATCTTTTGCCCACTTTTAGTAGCTTTTGATGGGGTTGTTTGTCCTTTTTATTGAGTTATAAGCCCTTTATCATATTACGATTTGCAGATATTTTCTCCCAATCTGTGGCTTGTCTTTTCTTTTTCTTAATGATGTCTTTGAAGTACAAACATTTGTAATTTCGATGATGTTTAACTTATTTTTTTCTTTTAGTGATTGGGCTTTGGCATCATATCCCAGTAATCTTTGTCTAACCCAAGGTTATAGAAATTTTCTCGTATGTTTTCATCTAAGGGTTTTGGCTTTTATACTTAAGTCTGTCATCCATTTTTAGTTAGTTTTTGTGTATGATGTGAAGTAAGGCTCTAACTCGTGTTGGCAAATCACTCGGCCATTTTAGGGTGAAAGCAGCCATAGACAATATGTAAATGAATGGGTGTGGCTATGTTCCAGTAAAACTTTATTTATAAAATCAAGTGTTGGGTTGGATTTGGCTCAAGCACTAGAGCTTGTTGAACTCTGCTCTAAATCCATCTTTTTTTTGTTTGAAATATTTAATTTTCTCAAACTACATTGGTTGAAAAGACTGTCCTTTTCCCGTTTGAATTACCTTGGGACCTTGGTGAACATCAATTGATCATAAACATAAGGGTTTAGGGTTTATTTCTTGACTTCAACTCTGTTGAGAATTCCATTGATCTGTGTGCTATGTGTCTGTCTTTTTGCCAGTACAACACTGTCATGATTATTGAAGCTTTGTGGGAAGTTTCAAAATTGGGAAGTATAAGGCTCCAGTTTTGTTCTTTTTTTCAAGATTGTTTGGCTGTTTTAAGTCCTTTGCACTTACTTCCACATACATTTTAAGATCAGTTTGTCAACTTCTGTAAAATGCCTGTTGGGATTTTGATGGGGTTTGTGTTGAATCTGTAAGATTACTCTGGGGAGAATTGCCATTTTAACAATATGGAGTCTTCCAATATGTGAATATGAAATCTCTTTTTAATTATTTAGATCTTTTAAAGTTTTTCCCAGTAGCATTTTATACTTTCAGTGTACAAATCTTGCATTTCTTTAAAAATTATTCCCAAGTATTTTATTCTTTTTGATGCTATTATGAATGGAATTGTTTCCTTAATTTCACTTGTGGATTCTTCACTGCTAGCATGTGGAAATACAGTTGATTTTTACAGTTGATTTTTGTATATTGATCTTGTGTCCTGCAATCTTGCTGAACTCATTTTTTAGTTCTAGTAGGGTTTTTTGTGTATGTGGATTCCTTAGGATTTTATATGGGTAGGGTCATGGTGTCTGCAAAATGAAGACAGTTTTACTTCTTCCTTTCCAGTCTGGATGCCCTTTCTTTCTTTTTCTTCCCTTGGTGCATTGGCTAGAATCTCCAGTACAGTGCTGAGCAGAAGTGGTGAGAGTGCATGTCCTTGCCTTGCTGCTGAATTCAGGGAGAAAAAATTCAGTCTTCCACCATAGAGTATGTTAGCTCTAGGTTTTTCATAGCTGCTCTTTATCAGATTGATGATTTTATCTTTTAATATTCTCCATCACCTCTTCCTCTCTGTCCTTATATCCTGTTTTTCTTCTGTAAGCTTGTGGAGTGCAGAGACTGCTCTTACTTATTTGCTTCTGGATCATTAGTAGGTGCATGTTGGATTACATGCTTGGATGGACGACTTGTTGATTGTTTTTACCCACGCTGGTGATCTGCAGCCTGAGAATCTTACTCTACTGCTTTTTACTCTTTCGAGGCTTTGGTACAAACTTGTTCCACACGTGTGCAGCAAACTTCCTTTTATACCTTGCCGTTGCCCAGTGACATGCATCTCGAATGTCTCAGTGTGATCCGCCTTATCGTGTCGCTTTACCTCGCGTCTTTCGTCTTAGCTCACTGCTTAGGGTTAGTGTGGAGAACAGGAGATCCCAGGGGACCTGGCCTGGAGCCCTGACTCTCAGAGGGGTATGTCTCCCTCCTTATGTGCAGGACAGGGCCGCCCTCAGTGCAGGTGCCTTGACAGACGTGGCCACGAGTCCTCCTCACTCTTCCCCTGCTCAGTGCTCTACCTGGCTGACTGTTTGGTGAGCGCCATGGATGGGCCACAACAGGAGATGCCAACTCAGAAAGCCGGGAGTCGGATGGCCCAGTTCTCCCCAGCTTTGCTGCAGGCACACCTCTGCGTCTGGCGGTGGAGTCCGGCATCGTGGCTTGGGTACCAGTCCCGGGGCCGGGCACTTTCCAGGTGGCTTCTCCTTGATGCTCCCCAAACACCACATCTCCCGCTACTGAGGAAACAAAGGAGCCGATTCTGTAGGGAAGCAGAGCACTTCTGGTCCCTCCACCTGGCCCGCAGCTGCTGAGGGTGAGGGTTGTCCTAAAGATGGGACAGTGCCCCTATCGCTCAGCTCGGGGCTCTCAGACTGACGTGTACAGGGACAGCTAGGGCTTCTCTGAACATCCTGTACATTTCCTCCGGGTAGTACTGCGGCGTAACCAGTGATGACATTTACCTGGTGTGAGAGCTCAGGTGACTCTCGAGTGTGTCTCTCATGTAAGATGAAACTCCATCCTGGTACCTGCGGCTGTGCACAGTGCAGTGTTGAAGATATTTCTGTGTCAAGGATAAGCCGTAAAGTAACGTAAACGTAAGGAGGGTTGTTGACTTTGGCTCCTAGTAGATTCATCTCGGGTCCACTCCCTCGCTGGGGGGTCTTGGACCCCGTGGGTTCCACCCTGGAGGGAGGTCACCGCATGTCTTCCGCAGCAGGCCTGGTCTCCAAGATCCCACCTGCTGTCTCTGCAGAGCGTTGCCTGGTTCCGCCCTCTTGCCCTCCTGCACTCCACCCCGGCCATCTCTTCTGTCCTCATGTGTGAGCTGTTGACCTCCGGGTTCTAAGCACCCAGACCATAGGTGTCCCCATGCTGCTGGCCATGTCCCCCTGCAAGTCTCCTGGGCGCCTGTGATTCACTGCATCCCCCCGCTGCCTCTCCCACTCTCCCTGTTCCTGACGTGTGAAGGTCCATCCAGCTGGTCCTCACGCCGGAAGCTGATCCCACGTGCCCTTTTCCTCTGCATCTAATGACAACTCTTGTGTCTTCCCTTCCAGCTGCTTCTGTTTAATCCTCTCCTCTTTACCCTCAGGAACTCTCCATCTCAGTCAGGCCCGCCCCACCTTCCCCTTGCCCATCTGATAAATCGTTCTTTCTCCCAACAGGCTTGCCTGCCACAAATCTGTGCTTCCTGGCGCTAGCAGGGTAATGTGTTTTTTAAAGGTACATTTTACTTGTGAGCAGCTCTCAGGCAGTGGGGATAAAATCCAGACAGTCCCAGTGGAGGTCCCTCCCTTCCGGGCCCAGCGGCCTCGCTCTCAGAGATGGCCCCCCAGCTGGTGGGGTCAGTGATCGTTCAGGGTTAAAGCTGAGGTGCGACCTGCTTACTTCCCACCCATACGCGCTTCCCGCTGTCTCCAGGTTCAATGCAGATTCCTGGGCCTGGCTCCCGAGGCCCTCTGTGTGCCGGTGCCACCTTCTCCTGTCGCCACCTGTCCCTTGGGGAGGACACGTGCTGCCGTGCTCTTTCGAGCTTCTGTGCTCCTCTGCCTGCAGGGCTCTCACTCCCTTCCTTGGCTAAGTTCCTCCTTGGCCTAGCGACCAGTTCAGGGGTTCCCTCTGAACTGGGTGGGGGGAGCTCTGCCCCGTGAGCAGGACCTCGTCTCCTGGTCTCTGGCCCCAGCATGTGGCCTGGAACCGGGCTCAGGTCAGCAAGATCCTCGTTGGACAGAGGTTTAAGCTACTGGCTCCATATTTCTTGGATGAAACCATCAGCCCAGAAACTTTGTGGTATTAATCGACAACATTTAAAACTTGAGGCTTTACATCAATTCAAGTTTTAGTTTTTTGGGGGGAAAAGAATTGAAAGTCTGGTCCACGTTTCCATGTGGCGACCCTTGGCTGGAGCTACAAAGTAGCCACCCTCTCTGGGGCTTTGCTGTCGCCTGTCCTCGCCACGTTGTCCTGGCACTGTTGCTTTGCTGCCAGGCCCGCCTCATTTGTTTTTGTCACCTGCCTGGCCCCGTGGGCGTCGGTGGTTGCCACCTTTTTGCGGGGGCCTCCAGGACTCTTCTCGTCCAGATACTCGGATTTAAATCTGTGGATCTAATTTCAGCTCACAGAAAACTGAAGGACTAGCCAACAAAATCTCCACAGCAACAGCCGCAGGCAAAGCAGAGGAATCTTCTTAGAGTCACAGGAGGGCAGCGCCTCCCCGGGGTCAGGTGTCTGGGCCCCAGGGGCCGCTGACAGACGGGCACACGCCGGGTGTGGAACCCGCTGGTGCTCAGCCTGCGTGGAGGAGCCGTGGGCCAGGAAGGCCGAGGGCAGCAGGCTGCACTCGGCGGGGGCTTGGAAGGCGGCGCGTGCGTGGCCGCAGTGGCGGCGGTGCAGGCCTCGCTGGCTGCTGACTCGGGCCAGCGGCTTCTGCCCCTCCCCCGCCACCCCCCGCGTGAGGACGTGAGGATGGTCCCCTGGTGAACACCAGAGCCTTCCTGACGCAAAGAGCAGTGCTTGGGAACCAGCCTCCACCTTGCGGCTTCTCAAACGTGTCTAGATGAGTAGCGTTCTCAGACGAGAAAGGTGTTGATTTTCTTACTGCCGTTTCACTAATTCAAGTAGGCTGTCTGTTTTGTGAACACATGCGTGCTCCCCCTTCCACCTCCCACCCCGGGCTCAGTAAAGCACCATACGTGGCAGGAAAGGCGATTGGCAGATCGTGTTTGTCTTGGATTGGCCCTCCTGTGTGCCTGGTGACGTGTCCCCTCGCCACGGAGTGGCTCCGCGTGGCTGCCAGCACTGAGCGTCCTCTCAGGGGCCCGGCTTTGGCTCTGGTCGTGGCCCCTGCACTTAGGACCCTCCGTGATCTTGGGTGAGTTGTGTCCCCTCCTGGTGCTCACTCCTTCATCTGTGAAATGGGGTGGGCTTGGCTGGGAGCCTGGCAGGTGGAGGTGCTTGCCTACCTGGGCTGGGCTGTTTGCATCACTTTTTCCGTGGGAGCCCCTGGCACCCGCTGGGTTGAGTTTCTCCCACAGCCCTGAGCTCTGTCGCCCCTTCCGGAGTGTGGGGACATTTCACCCTCTCTCCAGTCTGCCTGCCCTGGCACTCCGATTCCTAATTTCTTACTCCAGATTTGCCGCTCCCCGTGTGACGTGTCTGTTTCCTGTGGATCGGAGCTGCTGGGACAGACTCAGGACCCGCGCACACAGAGCGGTTCCGGGCTTAGGGAGGACGCGCCCTCTCCAGCGAGCGGCTGTCACCTGCCCCTCGTCCGTTCCTTTAAGGCTGCAGAACGCGTCTTACGTTTACATGCCGGCTGTCCCCAACTCCTCGTGAATCCTTGCAGGCTCTCCTAAGCCTCCACGAGGAGCGTGCCTCCCCTCTTCATGTAGGAACGAGGTCGCGCTGTGTGGACGGCGCTGCAGACCACTCCGCTCGCCGCCCGTGCGCCCAGGTGCCGGGCCGCTTCACTGTGTGCTCCCCTCACCCCGCAGCCTCCTCTTCCTTGCCTACGGTCCTCTGCGGGCTCAGCCCCTCGTCCTGCTTTGCCGACTGTCCTGTCTGCTCCCAGCGGCCCGCGGCCTCTCTCCCCTGTTGTCCCGGGCCCTCGGCGAGCGGAACCCTGGACTTCCCTGGGTGCTGCCCCTCTGTGCCCGTGCCCTTCCCCTCTGGAAGCCCTCAGCCCATGTCCTCCGTGTGCCCGTGTTACCCCTGTCTGACTGCGGGCCTTTGAGGACGATCTTCTCACTGCCGTGTCTACACTCCGCTGCACCAGTGCGCTGACGGCCCCGGGCCTGTGGTCAGCGTTACCTGGTCCGTGTGTTTGACGCACACTGGAGCAGCTCAGTGTGCTGGGCGCTGAAGACACAGCAAGAGCCAAACAATCCCCGCTGCCTCGGAACCTGTGTCCTGGTGGGAGTGACGAGAAGCAGGTGCAGTGGAGGGTGTTTTGTGAGGAGGGGTGGGAGGGGGGCACAGAGCCTCGGAGAAAAGGGAGGCCGGGAGAGGGAGAGGGGCCGCGGGGTCACGACCTCTCTGGTTGTCAGGACACGCAGGAAGGGTGTCTGTGGCCAAGACGCTGGGACCCGGCTGGGGTGGTTCGGCTTCCAGCGAGCTCGGCTCTCGTCCCTTCCCAGCCCTGCCCGCCTGCCTACGAGGCTGCTGAGCGGTGGCACCTCTTTTTCTCCCGTCCTGGGGGCGAGTCGGGGAGCAGCCTTGGCCCCATGGCAGCCTCAGCCCTGGAGCAGGAGCCGGGCAGCCCGCCCTGCAGCTCGCGGCCCACGGCCAGTGCGCTGGCCTCCGCGCTGCTGCCAGGGGGACAGGCCATCGTGCTAGCTGGCAACGCTGGCAGGGTGTGGCCCTGTGGTGACTGTGACCGGGCTCTTCCCCTCCGTTGGGTCGGGGGCTCTGCTCACTCCTGCCACCTCTTCTGCGTCCAGAAATGGGCAAGGCCGTGGCACTTTTAAAGCAGCGCCTTCTCCCCAGCCTTTTGCTCGTGGGGCGGCCGTGCTACTTACAGGCCCAACTGGTTGACAAGGAAACTCTTTGGGAACTTGCCCTGAACTCAGCTGCTCTTGGGCGAGGGAAGCGATTTGGTCCCAGCCCTGGGGGTTAGGTCTCCAGCTGCGGTGCTTGTGGGAGGAGAGAACCCCTTCCCGGGCTCCACGTGGTTGGCGTGACTCGTGCAGGTGCCAGCCCTGGGCACCACGGTGCTGGCAGGGAAAGTCCGCCTGCACGGAGTCCCCGCGTTACTCCAGGCTGAGGGCAGGTCCACGTCTGAGCCACAGGACGTCAGCCTTGGAGGGCGCTTTGAAGAGTCCGCCCAGTTAAACTTTGTGCGGGTTGCAGAGGAGGGAAAAGGCCTGCCAAGATCACGGGGCCGCACGCAGAACGGAACGGCCGGTCACAGTGCTCAGCGGCGACCCCTAACTGTCCGTGCTGTTGACTGGTTCTCGTGTTTTTACGCACCCGGCGTGTGCCTGGTATGACGTAAGGCTGTTTGTACGCGGCCTGCCTTTCACGTGAGAGCCGGTGGTGGTGGTTCGCTCTGTGCCCGCTGCCCTGTGCGGCTCACCCCGTGTGGTCCTCACGAGTTGTTTCTGTGACACAGACGAATACGCTGACTCAGGCAAGGAGTCCCCTGCCCGAGGTCACACAGCTAGTAAGTTGCTTAGTTGGGATTCAAACCCAGGCCCATCTGACCCCGACGTACTAATTCCTGAGCTGTGTGGCAGTCAGTCCAGCCTGCGGGGCCCCGTTTCCAGGTGCTGAATGGAAAGCTCTGGGAAGGTGAGGAAAGGGGTCAGGGACACACAGCTGGTGTGGGTGGGCTCCTCTTTCCCTGCACTGCGCTGGGTGGGGCCCTCCATCCGCTGACCACACAGGACTCCATCTGGCCGGCTGTGACGGCCCAGTGACCAGTGCGCCTGTGGCACCGACTTCCCAGACCCGTTTGGCTCTGGGGGCCTCCACTGTGGTTCTGTTGGTGCAGGGAGTACTGCCCAGGTGGTGTTTACACACTACTGTGTGTGTGTGTATTTGTTGATTAAAAATATTACTGAATTTTGTAGCAACATTAAAAAATATTATAAATCTCCTGCCAGCGAGAAGCTTGCCAATGTTTTCCTTAACCCCTCACTCACCAGGTGGTGCGGTTTGGTGGGTGCCCCCCAACCCCCGGGCCCGGGACTAGGAAATCAGAGCCCGATTCCCCTGTGCAGAACCCCCCGTAGCTTCCCTCGCCCTTGGGTCACATTTGGGCTTGGGATCTCGGTCTGCCTCTCCGGCCTGGTCATCTGGTCCAGCCTCCTCCTCACACACGCCTTTGTCAGGCCCTCGGACAGGCCAGACTCGGCCCTCTCACAGGCTTTGCACTCATCCTCCCCTCTGCTCAGAACTAGATCCTTTTTCCTTGGATCTCAAGATGTGGTTGTGGCGGGGCCTCCTCCCTCCAGGGCGGTGGTCTCCTGTTACTGCCATCTCCTCTGAGGGGTCCTCCTGCCACCCCATGTGCACCTGGCCCTGCCGGACTGTATTTTATTCTTTCCCAGCACTTACCACTAACATGCTTCACAGATTTTAAAGACATATTTTGAAATAGAGATCCCCTGTAATATTGATAGGTGGAAAAATCCACCTCTTACCCTTTACCATCAGTCCCTGTTTCCCCCCTCCCCCAAGCCCAAGGCAACCAATCTAGTTTCTGTCTCTAGAGATTTACCTGTTCTGGACGTTTCACATATGTGGGGTTATACAGTATGCGGCCTTTTGTGTCTGGCTTCCTTCACTGAGCAAGATGGTTTTAAGTTCGTCATGGTGTGTCCAGTGTTAGTAGTTCATCCCTTTTTATGGCTAATATTCCATTATTTTTGTTCACCTACCCGTCAGTTGATGGATATTTGGGTTGTTTCCACCTTTGGCCATTACAGATAATGCTGATGTGAATGTGCATGAGCAAATCGGTGTGAATGTGTATTTGCATTTCTCTTGAGTGGGTACCCGGGAGTGGAATTGCTGGGCCTAATGGTGACTCTGTGTTGAACTTTTGAGGAACTTCCAGACTGTTTTCCACTGTGGCTGCACCCTTTGTTTGCCACCAGCAGTGCATGAGGGTTCCAGCTTCTCCACGTCCTTGCCAATGCTTGTTACTATCTGACTTCTTGATTATAGACATTCTAGTGGGTGTGAAGTGGTATCTCATTGTGGTTTGAATTTGCATTTCTCTCATGACTAAGGATATTGAGCATCTTTTCATTTGCTTATTGGCCATTTGTGTATCTCCTTTGGAGAAATGACTCTTCCGATTCTTTGCCCATTTTTAAATTCGGTTATTTTTCTTTGTATTATTGAGTTGTGGGAGTTCTTTGTGTATTCTAGATACATGTCCCTTGTCAGATATATGATTTGCAGATTCTGTGGGTTGTCTTTTCAGCTTACTTGGTTGTGTCTTTTGAAAAACAAAACTCTAATTTTGATGAAGTTCACTATATGTTTTCTCTTTGATTGCTCATGCTGTTGGTGGCATATCTACAAATTCACTGCCAAAGCCAAGGTCATAAAGATTTACGCCTGTGTTTTCTTCCAAGAGTTTCATTGTTTTAACTCCTGCATTTAGGTCTCTGATCCCTTTTGAGTCAGATTTTGTATAGGGTGTGAGATAGGGGTCTAACGTCATCCTTTTGCACATGGATGTCCAGCTCTCCCAGCACCATTTGTTGAAGAGACTATTCTTTCCCCATTAAATGGTCCTGGCACCCTTGTCAGTCAGTTGAGCACAGATATATAGGTTTATTTCTGGGTTCTCAATTCTCTTCCACTGCTGTGTATGCTTGGTCTTCTCTTGTTCTATAATCATTAATTAGCTATTTGATTTGTATCTGTCTTAAATACTAGAGGGACTCAATTATTATTATTATTATAATCTTTACCTGCTAAAAGAAACGTTCATGGTAAAAAACTGAAACACAGAAGTGCCGAAAGTGAACGTCCTGGCCTGGCTACTCCTGCGCCGTGTGCAGGACATGCCCCAGGATGTCTGGTGTGTGCTCTGAGTGGATGCGTACATGGGGAATATGCGTGTGCCAAGGTCAACGTGTATATATCGCAGGTCTGCGTCTTTATAATTGTGTATCTTCTTTACGAAGTCGAGATACAAAGTGTCCTCTGACTCGCCCGGGTCAGCGGTGGCATCCTTCCGTGGCAGGCGCACGTCTTACCTGTCCTTTCTCGACAATTGCGCGGTGTTTCATAGGAGGCGCGCCATCATTTCTCTGACCACTGCCTGTCGTTGCTGTTACGTTGTGTACTTCTCCTGTGCGAGTCCAGCGCCGCTGTGCACACACGTGGGAGCACTTTCCTCGCCTGGATCCCTGAGGTGGAGCTGCTGATGGTGGTGGTGGACTTCGTCCTCAGGTCATCTTAACGTCTCCCCTCGCTGTGCTTTGTGATGCCTTGCACATACTGGACACTTAATAAATATTTATTGATGTAAACTCTTAGGGGTTATTATTCTGGATTCATCCCTCGCTGGCTGTTTCATTTCAGTCACCTGTTTTATGACACCCTCTTACCCATTTCACTTCCTCTACAATGAAGGAAAGATTTGATTATCCAGTCGTCACTGGGGGAGCCAGGGTGAAATGAGTCAGGCCGTGCTGGATTTTCTGCTGTGACTGTGGCCCTGGTGGGACTCAGACGGGAGGGAGAGGTGGCCCCGGCCCTCAGGGTATTTACAGACCATTAGGTGAGGCCGGTAGAAGGTGAGGCACTTCCTAAGAGGTGCGCCTGTTGTAACAGGGAAAGGATTGGGAGAAGTGGTCCTTAACTTGGGTGCTGTCTGGAAGAGCCCACCATAGAGGGACCCTGGGACACCCACAGGGAAGGGTGAGGTTTGCACAGCTGGAGGCGTCCACCCTCTGTACAGGGTGGGGCTGCAGTGGTTCTCAGCAGAACGGATTCAGGGCAGGTGAGAAGAAGGGGAACTCGGGGTCCCCTGAGTGTGTGGGAGCAGCCGGGAAGCCAGTGGGGGACACGCTGTGGCCCGTGGAGCCCAGGCTGGGCGTGACGTTGACCTGGCGGGTGCCAGGCCAGCACGAGAGGTTCCTGTGTGGAATTCCTTACGTTATTGGAGTTGGTCTTGCGGAATTAGTCTGCTCAGAAATCTGGGGCGTGGGTAAAGGGGAGTCTTCACTTCCAGAGGGTTCTGTCATTTAACTGTTCCCCTCAATCCTTCCCACAGCTGTCTGAAAATGTGGTCAACCGCATGAAAGATCCCAGCCAGCCTTCCAGAGCGGGGCCGCTGACCCCTCCAGCTGCCGCCCTTGGCTCCTCTGAAGGCCGGGAGAAAGGTAGGCCGGGGTGGCAGTTCTGGGCGGGGACGGAGTGGGTGCTCCTCCTGGAGATGAGCTGCCGGCTGAGCCCGCGGGCGGTGCATGACGTGAGCGCTTCCCAGGAGAGAGTGGCCCCCGAGCCGGGCGCTGTCCTGTTCAAGGACTGCAGCGCCGTGTAGTCAGAGCCTCTGTGACCATGACCAGGGCCGGAAGTTCCCCACTGTTCCAGCTTCTCCGCACGCAGGCAGTGAGTGGGTGACCTTGGCGCCAGCCCTAGAGCTCTGACCTGCCCTCACGCTCCGGGGTCCTGGCCCAGCTCCTGGGACGGTGCTCCTGGGGCTTCCAGGAGGGTCGCCACCCCGTGCCCCCGGCTCCTTCCCCAGCTCGCTGAGGAGCTGCTGCCTGAGCTGGGCTGGAAGCACCTTTGTTCACCACTGTCGTGTCCGTCACAGGTGAAGAAACCTGTGCTTTTCTCCAAGTGACTCCTGTTAACAAACACAAAGGAACAATAGAGTTTGAGTGGAGAATGTATGGTGCAGAAATATTAAGATACTACAAACAAGAAAAGTCCTCGTGGCAGCTGATTAATGAGAAGAGCTCGTTGATGAGAATCTGGGTCCCCCTGCTGTAACCTGAGGTGTGAGTTGTACACTGACGGGCTGGAGGGGCCTGGCCGTGCGGGGCACGGATGCCGTCCCGACGCACAGAGTGACTGCGGCCTCACGTTGGAGCTGTCTTCTCCGCCGATCGGCCCCGTTTGGGTGCAAGCACGTAGGAGGCCACGCCCTCGTGTCCACCTGGCATGTCCTGAGTGCCGGCCAGGGATGTGGTCATGAGGCACGCGCTGGCACATGCAGGCAGGGAGACAGGGACCCTCCCTCAAGGCAGCCCAGCTCCCATCAGGAGCCACGTGCGCAAGCCTGTGGCTTACAGTGTCACGCGACAGTGCGACACGCAGCAGAAGCCCACAGAAGACGCCCTTGTCCTTTTCCAGGTGGTCATCCTCACTGTCTCTCCAGCCGGCTGAAGAGAAGGTTGAAGAGGCCTAACGTGAGTGAGCGAGCTGTAGAAAGGGGAGAGGCAGAAGGGACGAAGAGGGCAAAAATTGCTGAAATATGTCAGGCCACGTCAGTTTCAGCCTTGGAAGAGAAAAGAAGCATTTGTTTCAGTCTTGCTACGTTTGAGCAGTTTAAAAAGCAAGAAGAGTGGTTCATCTGTCATGTGGTTTTGGTTTAACAAAGTACGTTGCTGTTTGAGGGTGAGTTTTGAGTTTCTGAAGGCTGGATTCGTCAGCATGGGCGGAATGCCCTGAAGTGGACTCATTTTAAAATACTTTTACTTTTAAAATGCAGTGTTTGCTTTTACTTCAGTGATAGAACAAGATTAGAAAAAGAAGTTAAACCCTTACGCCAAACCATACCCCAAATGCGTGTCAGAGGGAGTCACAGACTGAACTGGGAGAGGTGAAGGTGAGAAGCTAGAGCGGCAGGTAGCCTCCTAACCCCGTATCAGGCGAAGAGACCTTCAGTGAAGGGGAAGAGTGGAGACTGTGACTGTCACAATTAGAGACGGTTGAGAAGAAATAAATGAACAAAGAGTGACAAACTAGGGAAGCAGAACCCACACGGAGTGAGCAGTGTTCATATGTAAAGAGTCCCTGAAGCCCTCTGATGGCTGCACGGAGAATGTGTACAAACGGTCAGAGAGGTGACGGGAGTCCCAGCTCCACAGAGGCTTGACACACTCGAACCGGCAGGCTGCCACGGAGCGTGGGCGCGGGGGTCCGGCCACGGGCTCTGCGGTGGGTGCATGCGCTACTTTTGTAGTCGTGAAAAAGGAAAACTGTATAGAAAGCAGAAATAAACGTGATAGACCTTATGTCACTAGAGTTGTTGTAAGTCAGGCCCTAAGCCCAGGGAGCGTTCACGTCACATCCACACCAGGCAGCGGTGCCTCCTGCACGTTCCCGGCCGAGGACCTGGCGCGGCCCCGAGGGCTGCCCTCCCCGGCCCAGCGCGCCTGCCCGGCCTTCCGGGAGAGGCGTGGGCCCGGGTGAGTCCCGGGGTGCTGCGCGCGGCGGGGGGCCTTCCCGAGGGGCTGAGCCCCCCAGCCTCCGAGGTCAGCAGCTGAAAAGGTCTTGGGAGAAGCACCCCCTCCCGTCTTCCTCCCAAAGCCTGGTTCTCCGGCCGGGTCTCGTGTGGCCCGCGTGGCTGAGCGTGGAGGCCTGCTATGGGGTGGAGGACATGTGACCAAGGCCTGAGCGGAGCGGGGACGCTGAAGCCTGGGGCAGTGGGGAGAACGTCAGGGTCACTGCGCGGTGGGAGAGAAGAGTGAATTGGGTTTGCTCGGACATCCCCGCGTTCTCGGCCATGGGAAGGTAGACCTACTGCGACAGCTTAAAGAGCCCAGTACTACTAGAGGTGAAGCAGGTGAAAGGTTGCATAGATGTCCTTAAGTGGGGCGTTGGCCACATTCAGGATCAGAACCCTACAGAAAGGGGTCTGAGAGAAACAAGACGCGAGGAGCCTCCCCCCACAGCCCCCGCCCTGCCACGCCAGCCGAGACCCCGGGGCTGTGCTTTCAGCTCGGACAGAGCAGAGCTTCCCGCAGCCGGTCTGGCCTCTGGGGAAGGTGACCTGGATTCCCAGTGGCCGCAGAGGGAGGAGGGGGGATTTGGATCACCGCACTCAGGTGTCCACGCTGACCCAGCGGCCAAGCCGTCCTATGCAGGAGACGGGCAGAGGGGCCTTCGGGCCACCCCTCTCCTGCCCACGGAGTAAGGCTGTGTTCTGTGTCTGCCTGGGCACATCCATCCATGGGGTGACGTCCTGGGCCCTGTCCTGGCTGACACTATGCCTCTGTCCGTCCGTGGGTTGCTGCTGATGGACCGACCTTTTCTCCTCCCCCTTTGCAGAGTCTAAATCGCCCAGGCCGGAGAGTGGCGGTGGCCGGCGGCCCTCGGGGGCGGAGGTGGATCTCCCCGAGAGGTAAGCCGAGGGCCCACTCACCCCGGCCCTGCGCTCCGGCCCAATGCGCCTTCCTCACCGGGTACCTTCTCCTCCTAAAGGCCGAAGTGTTTGCGTCACAAATGCCGTCTTATTTAGGTGGGATGCCAAGCCTGTGATTTAGGTGGCACTAGTCCCAGTGTTTAGACGCAGACACTCCCGGGTGTGGGAGGGCCAGGACTACATGGCCGAGGGGCCGCACTGCTAGCCTGGTGCGTGCCGCTGTGTTTGCAGGAGCTGCCTCCGCAGGACTGGCTCCAGGCTGTGGGTGGCCTCTCCCAGCACAGGCCACAGCCCAAGAGCTTCCCTGCCCGGGGGCTGGTAGGCCCGCGGCCGGGCCCAGAGGGGCCCAGAGTGCACCGTGAGTCTCCAGACCTTGGGGAAGGCGGAGCTGAGCGCCCCTCTCCCTGTGGTGTGGTCCGCGGAGCCCCGCGTGGAGTTGTCACAGCGCTGACTCTGTGAGCCGTCGGCTGGTACTGAGGGACCTCGTCTGCAGCCTCCAGGCCGTGGCCTCTGTAACAGGGACTCGGAGTTAGCTTAGGGGCCCCCGGTCAACCACGGCTGGACGGCTCCCTCTGCAGGTCAGCCCAGCCATGGCTGTTCCGTGGTCAGGGGTCAAGACCCCACCTTCTGAGAATTTCCAGTCCTTAATCCCAAGAGGCCTCCCAAAAATAAATAACCAGAACCTTTTTAAAAAAAATACTTTTAAACAGTTTAAAAACGTTGAAGTAACACATGCTAATGGAAGACTTAGGATAATACATATGAAAGGGAAAAACCGCCCATCGATTCATCATCCCTTGTTAATATTTTGGACTATTTCTTTCAAATGTCTTCTTTCCTCTAGTTTAGGGTTATTTTCTCAGAGTCATGTAAAACTTTGTGTCTTGCTGTTTTTACCAGTCTTCTAATTATCTTGCATTTGTTACACCTCGTCGTAGGCGTGTTGATTGCCGAAGGCGCTGTATGTGGGTGCTCAGCTGTAGAGCAGCGCGTGGCACGGTGGGCCGCGTGGCGCTGAGGGCCTCACGTCTGGCACGTGCCCCCAGGCCGACCTGCTGCGGCCCTTTCACTGTGTGCATTTTCTACACCCTAATAAGTAACACTTCTGAGAACATCTCAGGGCCAGTAACTTTTTTCTCTCTCTAGGATGATTTTATTAGGAAGACTGGAAACAGGTCCAAGGACAGGGACACGTTCAGGATGGAGAGCTGAATGTTTAAAAGGCTTCTGAGCCTTCCCGCCCGCGGGTGGGGGAGGTGGGCTGCACCCCCCACCCCCGCCCCTCTAAAGGAGCGGCTGGAGTGAGGGTTGATCCCCTGCCCCGAGGATCTCTCATTTGGCGTTTGGCTGTCTGATTCCTCACCTGGTTGTCAGGCCTCCTGCTCCCAACCTGTATTGTTCTGGCTGAGAAAGTGTCACACTGTCCCCGCACACGCCACTCCCAGGGGATTGTCACTGGTGCCTGACCCTCTCTGGTGGCCGCAGCGTTCCACCAGCCTTCACATCCCTGGCCCCTGGCAGATGAAGCGAGCTGTGTCTGCATCTGCGTCTCCTGTCTCTCCCTGGCCCAGGTGTGACAGGGAGCAGGCCGTGGTCCAGGACGAGCTGCTCCAGGTGGCGACGAGGGACACAGAGGCGGCTGCCAAGCCCCGGAGCGCGTCCCTGCGGCAGGGGGAGGGCGGCATGGACCTGGAGACGCAGCGGTCCGCCCAACTGGTGAGTGTGGGTCCCTGGCTGGCCTCCTGGCTCAGTGGCTCTGGGAAACAGAGGTTGGCCCTGGAACCTGATGGGTCCGAAGTCCCAGCTTCTCCTCTGTGGAAAGGGTGTCTTTCTAGGGACCAGGAGCAGGGGTTCTTATAGCCCCGGCTCTGTCATTGATTTGCTTTGTGGCCTGTGGCCTCAGGTCTGCACAGTGAGAGCTGGATCGTTGGGTGCTGGGTCCCGGAACCTCATAGGTGTAAGTGCCGTGAGGACACGTGTTCCAGGAGGGTGCAGAGGGAGAGTACTGTGGGCCTGGGGCCTTGCAGCAAGCCAGAAACAGGAGGAGAAGCCCCCCTGGGTGCGGAGCCGAGCTATCCGCCCGCTGGCTGGGTGCGTCCTCCAGCCCCAGGCAGCGTCTCGGACCGTCCTGGTGGTCACACTCGGGCTCGCCTGCGGCTCGAGAGGAGGTGCTGAGTCGGGGGCCCAGCAGTGCTGGCAGATCGCGGAAGCACACCGGGACGGCTGTTGCCGTTCTGGGTACATTTAACCGACGGGAGGTACCATCGGGGTCTTTCTGCTGTGGGTGCAGGCTGCGTGTCACAGCACGTGAGGTCCCAGTGCCCCAGGGGCCACCACGTCATCACGGCCCGGGTCCCCTCTCCTGCGGACCCGGTCGCGCTCAGCAGCGGGAGGAGGATGTTCCGGAAGCCCCAGCACAGGTCCTCTGACATCCCTCTGCCTGGACAGCGCCAGGGCCTGTGGCTGGGCCAGCCCTCCCTTGGCAGAGGGAACCGGGAGGGCTCCGCTGGCTGGAGCTGGGGCTCTTTTCTAATCACGTTTGGGGCGCGGTGGGGGTGGGCATCCGGATGGAACTAGGACCGTCAGGAAGTATTAATTCTCTCAGTGGTGGAGTGTGGGGTGTTCCCACACATCCAAGGAATTCTCGACACCAGCCGCGTGTCCTACAGTTCAGATCAGTTGTGACACTGTCTACCCGCGGTGGCATCAGATCCCCAGGTTAAGGGCTTCGTCCCACAGGGCTGCCCCCCTCCGACCTCTCCCCCAACTTCGGATGCCAGTTGAAGCCACGTTGTCACATGTGCTTCTGACCCACCAGCTGTAGATCAGAGGTTCCCACGACCCCCTCCTCAGGTTTGATTAACTTGCTAGAGCAGCTTGCTAGAGCAGAACTCAGAGGAACACTTTACTTACTAGATCGTAGGCTTACGATAAGAGGATGTGACTCAGGAGCAGCCCGATGGAAGAGACGCACCGGGGAGGGCGTGGGAAGGGTCCCGAGCTTCCACGCCCCTCCCCGCACCCCACCCTCCTCTCCCAGTCTCCACGCCTTCCCAGCCTGGACGCTCTCTGAACCCGCTCCTTCGGGGTTTCTATGGAGGATTCCTTACGCGGGCGTGATTGGCTACATCACGGGCCCCTGGTGACTGATTCCACCTCCAGCCCCGCTCCCCTCCCGGAAGGTCAGGGGCTGGGACCCACGTTCCGGGCCTCTGATCACACGGTGGCTCCGCTGGCATCCAGCCCCATCCTTGGGTGGCTTCCCAGAGTCACCTCCTCGACCTAAGGAAAGACACCTTCATCCCTCTCAGCACAGGAGATTCCAAGGGTTTCAGGAGCCCTGTGCCGGGAGCAGTGGACAAAGAGCAAATACGTCTTTCTCGTTATAAATCATGCTGTCGTGGCCGGGAATGGGGTGGGGAACAGCTGTAGCAGCATCCGGCACCACGTGCTCCAGAGGCCACGGCCGGGACACCGGGAGCAGCTCACCGAGCTCCACAGAAGGAAGCTGGATGGTGTGAGGGCGCCACTTGGACGCCCCCTCCCGGGAGGGAGAGCGGGCCTCTACCCAGATGTGCAGATCATGCAGCAGGCACGTGAGACACGCAGGTTGAACTGGGCCCTCGGGAAATAGCAACAATGTAGGATCCTCGCCCCTGGGAAATGTTCAGCCTAGTGGGAAGACAGACTTGAACCAAAAACTGGAAACGGCCAAACTTACAGTGAATGTGAGACGGAGGCAAAGAGAACATGCCTGGGATGCAAAGGCCGTGGTGTCGGCCGAGGGAGCAGCTGGGCTGAGCCGGGCGGGCACGCGGGAGGCGGCACTGGACGTGGTGAGGGTGAGCGAGCGCGTGTGCGCGCCACAGGAGGCCGTGGACGAGGAGCCTGCCCAGCGACGCCGAAACTGAGACGGAGCCCCGGGAGCTGCAGGGGTGGGGGCTGTGCTGTGACCTGTGGCCGCCTGGTGGAGAATCATGATGCAGAGAGACACCTGGTGAGGACAGGCAGGCAGCCCGACAAGCTGGTGGGAAGGACCCAGGCCGGGGACGTGCAGGGTTCGTCGGCGTGGATGGAGCGAAAGCGCTGGCGCCTGGGACAGTTACCCAGTGGGTGTGGCAGCCTGCAGGGGTGAACTGTCACCTGGAATGTGGTCACCACAGCCAAAGGGATTCACAGCTTCCCTCCCTCCTGCCTCCGGCTCAGGTGTGGCTTTCCTGGCAGGAAGGGTATCTTTAGAGGGAAGAAGACACATCCTGCCTGGACTCGCCCGGACGTCTGGGGGGACGGTGCCCTCTGCCAGAGCTCTGAGGACCCACGGGGCCCGTGGCTGCCTTCACATTGCAGGTGTCCGTGACTCCTTGTTGGGGCCCCGCTTTTGATTGTTCAGTGCCCACTTGCTCGTGCAGTTGGCGCCGCCATTCCCTTTTAGGAACTTACCTGCTTCCTGTCTTGTGTCCCTGGGTGGGATTGCAGCGGCCTCTTTCCCTGCTCAGGTCCAGGCAGGGTCTGGGCACATGGCCCAGGCAGCCAGTCACACCCCGGCCCAGGACCTGCAGTGCTGGGTGAGTGGGAGGCCGCTGATCAGGAGGACCGCGTCCCACACCTCCGCGTGCCCTGGGCTTGGGCTGGGCAGACACAGAGAGACACGTGGCTGGTTTGGAAGGCGAGGTGAGGCAGCTCGGGCCTGCTGTGCGCATTGCCCGGGCAGAGGTGAGCGAGGCCGCCGCCGTCACCTTCACTTGGTCGGTGCGGTCGCAGCTTCTTTAGTGGAGGTAGCCTCAGAACTGTGCTTTGCAGGGTTTAAAGTAAGAGCAGAAAGACGGGGAGAAGAACCTGAGGGGAGCAGAGAAGCTTCTCCCTCCTCCCCCGAGTGCCCGCCGGGCGGGACGAGTGCCGGGCGGAGTGCTGAGGCTGGATCCAGGCTGGGCCCCGGGCTCGTGCCCCGACCCTGCACCTGCAGCCTCGTCTGGAGGGTGCTGAGCACGCTGACATTTAGCATGCCCTTTGCTCTGACTTTTACAGTATGGACTTTGCAATCCTCCTCTGCACGAGGGAATGATTGAGCTCATTACTGGGAAAAGTTCATAAAGCTAATAACAAGGAAAGGTAATAATTTTTATAACCTACTCCTGAGGACCGAAGCGTTCCCGTTTCCTGCCCAGCAGCGCTGCGGTGAGCTGCCGAGTGTTGATGCGCGTTCCTGCGCATGCGTGTGTCTGACCCCGAGTTCCTGTGCCTGAGCACAGTGAGGCCGAACAAACATCGGTGCTTGGAGCAGAGAAAGGTTTCTTGCAAGGAGACAGAGGGCTCAACCCCCCATCTCCTGAACTCCCTGAAGGGTTTCAGCGAAGTACTTTTCAAGGCCAGGTGAGGGAGGGGAGTCGCAGGGTGTGTGATCAGTGGGTGCACAGTTCTCTGACGGAACATTGGCTGATGGTGGGGTAACAGGGTGGGGTCACAGGGGCCAATATCATCAGACCTCCGGCTCCAGGAGGCCTGGGGGCTGCTCATGGTCATCAAGTAGTTACCATCTTCCATTTGGTGGGGATTTTCACATCTGTAAAACATCTCAGGAGTGTGCAATAGATACTGTTTTCTGGGCGCTTCTGAGAGGAACTAGAGCAGAGGAAGGGAAGGGCCTGCCCTGGGAAGGCCCCGTAGGGTCCTGCTCGGTGACACGAGGGCTGCGTAGCCTCAGGTGTAACTGGGGTGGAGGCCTGGGCGTCAGCGGGGCCTGTGTGACGTGTGCTTCCCTCTGAATCGGGAAGGAAGTTTGGAGCCCAGATCCCACGTTCCAGAGAGGAATATGAAAGAACAGAGCGGTTTCTTGGCCTCAGTCTTCTGGTGCCAGAGCTTTACAAACCCAGTGGATGGAGCAGCGAAGGCCTGGCAGAGCCTTCCTTTAGGGAGAGTGAGATTTACGACCCTGCCTGTTGGATTCCTGACAAGTATTACTAGGAGTGTGAAATTGCAGTACACCTGATAGAAAGTAAAAATTTCCATCTCTTTTCTTTTCCAGTGAGCGATTCTTTTATGACGTTATGTATATGTTCTCTGGGTGCCTGTCATATGTCAGGCACTGGGTTAGTTTATTGATACATGGAAATAAGTAAGATATAGCTGCTGTCCCCGAGGGGCTCTGTGCTTAGGGGCGTTCAGTGTTCTCACAAGTGGCCGCACAGAAGACCACGTGATCCCAGCACAGCGCCTCCCCTTCGGGAGGTGATCATCTAAGGAACAAGACGCACAGAGATGCAGGAGGGGAGAAGTAGAAAGAAAGGCTGCGGCTGAGGTCAAACCGAAAGGAATCTGCCCAGGCCCAGGAGGCTCCTGGTGTCTAGGGCCGTCCCTCCGCAGGCAGGCGGGGCCTCCACAGGCCTGGTGTAAGGGCCGCCCTGCCCTGCCGCTGGCCACCCCCGCCCCTCCCACAGTCACATCTGCTCAGAGGGCGGGGGGAGGGGAGGTGCACTTCATTCTTTTACGGAATTGGAGCAGTCAGTTAGAAGGTGTAGCGTGAGGCCTCCTGGGTTCCTACTTTCCTTGTTCAGGTCAAAGTTAAAATCACTCGGCCTTGTGGTTAGAGGATATGACAATTTTTAGAGAAAGGAAAACTACAGGTAGGCTCGTGTGAAAACTGGTTCAACCATATTTTAAGCTGGTTACACACCAAAAAAAAACTTTGGTTTTATTTCTCATATACTTTATACAAACTGGGGGTGGAGGGAGGGCGTGAATCCAGACGCGGGCTAAGAGCTAGCACCACGTCCACGGATGGCCCTCGGTGCATCAGGCCTGTGTCATGAGGCTGCAGGGGTCGCGGGGACCAAGGAGGGAGCCTGGCACGAGTGTGGGCCCGTTAAGCCCGAGGTGGCGGGCGGGGCACAAGCAGGGAGGAGGGGGCACCTGTGGCGAGTGGACAGCGGGTGGCCCTTCCCTCTGAAGTGGGGCCGGCGCTCTGGGTGCCCAGCAAGGTGCCTTCGGTGCCTTCGGGTGAGAGGCTGGGGCTCCAGGGGCTTCGCAGCCCGGCCGTCTACCGGGTCTGAGGGGCCTCGGCCGGTAATGCCAGAGGCTGGAGACCCTCCTTAGTGCTGACCTCGTAGGGCAGATGGCCGACGCGGTGCCTTCCTGGTGCCACTGCTTCGTATTAGCAGGGCACGCGTCACGGGGCATGTCCGTTAGCGCCGGGGATGAGCACCGAGCCAATGGTGGGCTGGATCCAGGGCGCTGAGGGCAGCCTTCCCTCCTAGGCCTCTCCAGGGACTCGGCTGCTGGCCTCAGCCAGGCTCCTGGGCATCTGCATGCCTGATGGGCCCCCAGGGCCCGGGACGCAGCCTCCCTTGGGGAAACGCAGCCGCGGAGGCTGACCTGGGCCGTCTGACGGGCACCGGGGCTGAGGTGGCACCTTACTGACCTCCCGCTTCGTCCCTCGTGAGGCCCAGGGCCTGGCTGAGAGTCTGGGGCCTTCCTGTCTTGAGTGGGTCTCTTGTGGCCTGGGCGAGCCCGACAGCGGGGGAGACCCGGCACCCCTGCGCTCACTCCATGCCCGCGGGTCCTGAGGGGCCGGCCCTCCACCTGAGCCACGTGGGTCCTGAGGGGCCAGCCCTCCGCCTGGCCCGTCCTGGCAGCAGCCTGTTTCCTTTTTCTGCCCCTGGGGTGGAGCTGGGCCAGTGCCTGCCTGCTTCTATGCCTGCTCCAGGATGCCAGCAGGCTGGGGAGAGGGGAAGACCATGGGTTATTTTAAGTCTGTTGATGTGGTTTATTCATATAGTCTTTGGGGAGCTACCATTCTGCCTGCTCCTTTCTGTGAAAAAAAGGAGCTACCATTCTGCCTGCTCCTTTCTGTTTCAGATTTGTCAATTAGCAGACTGTGTTTGCCTCTTGGGTAGATGCCATTGCTGGCTACTGGCAGGGTGAAGAATGGGAAAGAGGTTATTTGGCTGACAAACCCAGCAGTGGGACAGGGGAGAGTCTCAGGTCTTCAGTAACTCCCATGTCTGCTCAGTGGCCAAGCCAGGTCCCCGTCTTGTGTGAGTGTCTGGGTCAGCACAGCATGTGCGCCCATCGGGACAAATTTGGCTGTAACAGAAGCCCAGGTGCGGTGGCTTAAACGGTGGGGGCGTGTTTATTTCAAGAACAAGTCGTTGGGCAGAAGGCCTGGCAGGCACTGTGGCTCGCGGTAGGCTCCCTGTCCTCCTTCCCTCTTGATCTGGCAGCCTCCTCAGGGCTGCAGCGTGGCTGCTGTGCCTCCAGGCATCACGTCAGTTTTCCAGTTGGGAAGAAGGAAGGGCCCAAAAAGCCTTTCCTAGCGAGATTTTGTTGTTTATGTGGGAAGGGCAGCCTCCCTAGGGGCCTCCTCGGCAGAATGGGGTCATAGGGCCACCTCTGGCTGGAAGCGGAGCTGTGGTGGTGATTTTAGGTGGACATTTGACACCCCCAGATCAAAGAAGGGTCTGGGTGCTGGTCGGGTGGTGGGCTGGAAGGCTCCCTGCTGTGGGACCTGGGGACCTGGGTGCAGAGTCTCTATGGACACAGCACAGCCTGCACCAGCCTCGTTTCCTCGCGTGTCCAGTGGGAACGTCTGGAGCTGCTGGGAGCAGATGGAGCGTCCAGCTGGCCGTCTGGCTGGTGGGGGCAGGGGTGCCTGCTCCCTCTGCGTCCTGCCCGCCTCCCCCAGGATGAGGGGAGGAGGAGCTGCGTCTGGAGGAGGCAATGGGGGTGATTCTGTGCAGAGGGGACGCTGCACAGGGGCTGAGGTCCCGTCCTCCTTCCCGAGGAGCCGGCACCCCTCACCTGGGCTCCTTCGTTCTGAAGCCGACCTAGGCTCCCACGGGGCCCTGCGCTCTCCTGACTCCCAAGGGTGTGGGGTGGAGGGGCCGTGCTCTCATCGAAGCCCAGGTGGGAGTGCTTCCTGGGCCCCGGGCTCTCGTGAGGCTGAGGGAACCCGCTGCCTGCGTTCTTCCCCACGGCAGGCAGCGTATCCCACTGCTGGACGAGTCGGTAGGCTTTCTAAGGGAGGATTCCGGCGCCCTGTGCTTTGCTAGGACCGGGGGGGGGGGGGGGGGGGGGGGCCGCGGGTGTGGCTACCGTGTGAGGCCTTTCCATGATGCCCCGGGGCCACACGGCCCTGCCGCCCTCTAGCCTGGGCTCGGCCCCATGTCCCTTTGCTCCTGCTAACTCTGCCCTCTGGGTCCTCCCCTAACGCACCTGGCGGTGTCTGCCCACAGGCCTGCACCCCTGCCCCGTGGCCTCTCCGTCCTCCCGCTCCTGTCCCTGGGCTGTCGGTGTGCAGCCAATGGATGACGGCACGGATAGGCTCTGGGTGTCAGACGGTGTGCAGCACAGACGTTTGTGGCCGGCCGGTGGACCCAGGGCCGCCCTTGTCTTCCCACTGACACGCTGGCCATTAATAGAAGCACATTGTGGGCGCCCTGGGGAATGTCAAGCGGCTGCAGGTTGGCGCGGGAGCCCATCGTGTGCTTACCCTCCTCGGGGAGGGTTCCTGAGCCTGGAGTAGCTGGTCTGTGGCGGGTGCCCCGTCTTCCTTTGTCCCTTTGACTGTCTGCGGGGCTGCCTTGGTGTTCGCTCCAGAGCGGAGGGCTTTGTACCTCAGGGTTCTCAGCCCCAGCTGCTGCTGGGCCCCTGGACTGGGGCCGGGCTGGCCTGGGGGCCGCCGGGGGCCAGGTACCTGCCCGAGAGCCTCACCTCAGGCCGGGTTGCTTGGCCCAGTTTCTGGCCCTGGTCCCAGCCCCAGTGGAAGCCCCTTCATGACTGCAGGGGGCCACTGGGACCACTGGCTCCTCTTCCGGCTCTAAGCTTCCGGAGCCGTTTTCTTTTTTCGCTTTCACCTTGTCTCCTTGTTCTCCTTGAGACCGGCTGGTGCTGCCCCGGGTTTCATGACTGGGGTCTGAAGCCCGGGAGCAGATGACTCGCCGGAAGAGCTGGGTCTTGCTCTGGTCAGGGGTGGTCCTGCAGGAATCGCTGGAGGCTTGGGTCGGCTGCGTTCTCCTCTGCTCCGCGTGTGGGGTCTTCCTGCACCTCAGTTTCCCCCCCAGTACGGTGGTGGTGAGGATGCCCGCAGCTCAGAGGTGTAGTGGGGGTTAAACGAGGTGTATTTTAGCCTCTAGGAAGATGTCCGCACTTAGTCGGTCCTCAACAAAAACCGCACCTGGACGTTTCTCAGCCAGGCCTGAAGTGAAAGCCTTCCTCGCCGTCGGTTTCAGGCTCATGCTCCTCAGCTCCCCGGTCGTTGTTACTGCTCTGCTGTCACGTGGGCTCTCCTGACCTTGACCTTCACCCCAGGCGTCTGCCCGACCCGGAAGGGTTCGCCCCCTCCTTCCCTTTGTCCTCCTGTCTGGCCCCACGCCCGCTTCCTCTGCACCTGGGCCTGGGCTCCCAGGGCCACTGCAGGGGGTCACTCTGGGCTGGAGGGTCTTGGGCTCTGACTCCGTCACTACTGCTGGCTCGGCCCTCTCTTCGCCCTGTTCCAGGGGCCCCTGTGCCCCCCACCCCCGGCGCTGTGCCGAGCCCTGTCCGCACCTGCTGGCCCAGTCCTGGCTGGACTTTCTTCGTCCTGGCCTCGCCTCCCTCTCTTCCCCTTGGAGCTGCTCTGTCCCTTTCGCCTGCCGTCTGAAGTGCCCCCGCCCTTTGCTGCAGTGTCTTGAGATCAGAGTTCGCTTCTCAAACTCCTCGAAGTTTGCTTTTCACGGCCATTGATACTTCGTTCTCAGAAACAACAGATCTGGTGACTCTCCTTCTTCACGTTTCCTCCGTGGGGTCCTTGACACAGAGGAGCTGCCCTGTCCTTTAAATTCTCCTTCTGCACACCCCGCGCCTGCCTTTCTGCCTGCTTCACCTGCCATCCACCCGGTCCTGCCCTGCCAGAGCCTGCGGGCCGGTGGGAGAGGCAGACCCCGGCCAGTAGACGCTCACTGGATCACAACGAGGGAAGCGTGACGCGGCCGGAGGGCCAGGAACTCAGAGGACCAGCAGGACCTGTGTTAGACGGAGGTCAGCGAGGGCTTCTCTGGGGGGCGGACCTGGGAGTCAAGGCCTGGAGGAGCAGGAGGGGCGGGGCCCGGGGCCGGGGGGTGTCAGTGAGCTGGGGAGCTGCCAGCGCAGTGTGGGGACGGGGCAGGGCCACCGTGGAGGGGCTTGTGGGCGTGGGGGGCATGCAGCTTGGGTGCAGTAGGGGCCCCCAGGGGGGTTTTCACAAGGTTCTGTATGGAGAACAATGGGAAGCCGCCACAGTCCTGCTGAGAGGCCATGGCGGTCTGGACAGCGGACGGCGGCCAGTGGGCGGGAGGAATGGGGGGAGGAGTGGACACGTGGGTGAGGGAGAGGAAGAAGGAAGGCTTGTGCGGGGGTCTCAGTGCCCCAGGGGGGCCCGGGGAGTGCGCCCTCTCTGGCCTCCTGCCTGTCCCCATTGCCAAATAGGCGAGCTGCCCAGGGGGGTCCCGGTGTCCAGGAGGGCAGAGAGCAGGTATGTGAGGAGGAGGCCCCCAGGTGCTCCTTCTCCAGGTAACAGGCCAGGGTGGGGGGTGGTCCGGCGGTTCCTTGTCCCAGGATGGGGAAGGGACCATAGTGCACGTGCCCACTCAGTAGTTTGAGGGCCAGACCCAGGCGCCCTCCTGGACGAGCCTCGTTGCCCAAGGTGGCCGCGTGGCCGTGCCTAGCTGCAGGCTGGGGACAGCGGGAGACCTGCTCTGGGGTCCCCACAGAGCCCCCTCATCTGCTGTGCCCTGCCCTCTGCTCAGGGCCTGTGGGTGCTGCCCAGACGGAGCCCTCCGGCAGAGCGTGTGCAGAACAGCCGTCTTCCCCCCGGCCCTGGGCCCTCGGTCACTCGCCCTCACTGCTGCTGTGACAGCACTCCGTTCCGCACGTCCGGCAGCACCTGCGGCAGGCGCCGTGCCCCCAGCTCCGCCCGGACTCCACACGGCTGTGCGGGAGCAGAGGTGTCCCCGAAGAGTGGACTGATTTTGGCTGTCCCTTCCCAGTGGCCATTGGCCGTCCAGGCAGCTGGCCTGGGGGCTTCCGCGGAGGCCTCAAACTTCGGCCTGTTGTGAAGAGGCCCCGTCGGGAGGCTGAGTGTGCTGAGGCCCGCGGCTCTTCCCGGGCCACCTGCCCACGGTTGGGCCCCGGCCAGGTCTCACAGAGGAACGGTGGTTTCCAGCAGGTCAGGTGGAGTCAGACACAGGAAGTCCTCCTGGGCTGGAGCAGGATGCAGTGGCGGGACTGAGGTCGGGTCCGAGCTGGCCCGGCCGCCGGTGCCGGAGTTGCGCGGGGGCCTGGTCATGGTCGAGGACGGCCGCCTCTGCAGCGCAAGGCCCTGGCTCAGCCCCCGGTTCCCTCCCGGGCCCTCCCCTGCGAGTAGAGCCACGGGCTCTCGTGCTAACTCCCCTGCCCTAGCCTGAGCCTCGTGCATCTCGGTTAGCGCTGCCCCGCCTGTCGCCGTAAGCGGAAAGCCCTGTGGCAGCTGCTCAGCCCCCTCCCATGCTCACGCGGGATCCGGCGGCAGTGTCCAGGCCCAGCCTGCCCCCTCCTCCCGGGAAGACGCAGCTGACTGAGGGCGGCTGGTGCTCTGCTGACCCCAGCACAGCCCTCCTGACCTCCAGAGGCTCTGGAAGGCTGGCAGGGAGAGATGGACATGGAGGGTGGCCTCGTCTTTCTTGCCCTCTGGTTTTCCCTGGAGCCCCCAGGACATGGTTCTCCCTTTTGTCCAGCCGGCGGGGCCCCGTGGGGCTGGCGTTTGGCCCCGGCCTGTCCTGGCACTTCCTCCCTCTTTCTCCCTGAGAAGAATTTGCCTGTGTTGCCCTAACTTGCTTCCTGTCTCTGCTCCCTTGGGGGAGCTGGGGATTCTGCTCCTTTGCTGGGCTCTCTGGCCAGAACAGTCCTGAGTTTCTAGGATCTTAGCGTGGAGAATTTTTAACGTTTGGTTACGTCCAGCAGCTGGCATTGGAGGCTGTGGCCTAGCCTGGGCTCAGGAGCCAGACTGCCTGGGACCAGTCCTGCGTCCTGGCTGTGCTCCTTGGTCATCAGTTAATCTCTCGCGTCCCTTCTCTTAAAGGGGGCAGTCGTGCCTGGTCAGTCCCTAGGTTTTCTGCAGAGTCTCGAGATAATGCGCGGAAAGTGCTGGGGGGTACTTGGCACACGGCAGACTGAACGTTGCCCTCGCGCGGCTCAGTGGGGGCAGGGGTGGGGGGCGCGTGAGCCCTGCTGTCCCCCGCCCCAGATACGCCCCTCACGCCTCACGAAGCTCCCTCCTCCGAGGCCCTGGAAAGGGGTTTCTGTTCTGAAGAGGTCACGGCCGGGTTTGGACCAGACAGATCTGGTCCCTGCTACCTGCCGTTGCATTGCCTGCGCTCAGGGGGCTGGGGGTTCAGGTCGGTGCTGCTTGTGCGGGTTTGGGAAGGTGGGGAAGAACCCAGCGACCCCACCCTGCTTCTCATCCCGTCACAGGAGCGGGCGGAATGACTGTGGCGTTACCACAGCCAGCATCCTCGTGCCCTTGGTGGTTGGAGCCTGAGGCCGAGTCCTGGAGCCTCTCCCTGTCCTGCATGTTGGGCCCACGAGGTGGCAGTCCTGGGCCGCGCTGGCTGGGAGGCCGGCTGCGGGGAGCAGGCCTGGGCGGGAGGAGGGCCTGGATCTAGCTGAGGGGCTTGAAAGGCCCCTCGTCCTGCCTGACCTTCCCCTGCCCCCTTCACCTTCTGCCGGGAGATCTAGGCCTCTGTCCGTCCCCAGGCCTCCCTTTGTTGTGCTGCTCTGGGGGCTGGTCCCGATCCCCCAGTGGGGCTGCCCAGAGGGACAGGGGTGCAACCTGTCTTCCCGCCCGGTGGGGCTGCCTGGGGGAGGGCTCCCCTCTTTTCCTGCCGTATTCTCACCCAGAAAGTCGCTGGCGTCCTGTAGAGGAGGGACAGCGGGGAACAGGTGAGGGATGGGAAGCGTTGGGGTTTCCTGCTGGGCTGAGCTGCACTCCCGCTCGCAGCTGCCCGCCGCTTTGCTCCTGGAGCAGCTAAGTCCCTGCTTTCCTGGCCACATACTGAGATTGGGGCCAGAGGAGAGTCTGTGGTCCTCGTCCCGGTGGTCTTCCCAGCCGGCAGACGGAGGCGACATGGGGTTCCCTCCACAAGCGCCTCCTGCGGGGCCAGGCCACCGCACGTGCCTGCTTCTCAGCTCCCTTTTGCAAAACGAGCAGATTCTGACTTTGCTGTGGGTAGACAGATGCTGCGGTTTTGGCAGCGCTGGGATGTTTCAAGGCCCGGGGAAGTCAGCTAACAGCACCGACTGGAGCTTCCCACGGCGAATAGCTGTTGGGCTTCAGGACCCTCCAGCTGGCCTCCGAGGTCAATTGGTAGAAGGTACCTACCTTCAGTTGACTTTCCTGCTGAAACCAAGATCCTGGGGGCTCCTGCTGCCCTTTCCCGGAGGCCAAAGAGGAGGGGTCTGCAGGCGCTCAGCTGGGGGCCTGCGGCCCCTGCTCACCTGCCGTAGCTCCTTCCAGGCCACTGGCCGCCGGGGTGGGTCCTGGCCAAACGCTGCAGAGCTTGTGAGTCGGGACCTTGTCAGGCCTGGAGACCAGCACCTCCTGCCTCTCTCCCACCTCCCCTTCCCCCAGCAGACAGGCACTCTGCCCAGAGCCTTCGTGGGCCGCCTTCCACACCGGCGGGGAATCAGGGCCTTTGGGCTTTCTTCTCTCTCCCCCGTGGGCCACGGCGCTCCAGCGTGCGTCTCAAGTCAGAGCCCCCGGACCTGGGGCCACCCGAGGGACCCAGCGGGGCGTCTTCCCTGGGGGTGGGGGATGGTGTCCCGGTTCTGGGTGGAGAGTTCCCGGCAGCACAGACGTCCCTGTGGCCCTGGGCTTTAATCTCCGTTTACAGGGACCTAGGCCATGTCAGTCCATAAAAGAATCACAGTGGGGGCTTCCCTGGTGGTGCAGTGGTTGAGAATCTGCCTGCCAATGCAGGGGACACGGGTTCGAGCCCTGATCTGGGAAGATCCCACATGCCGCGGAGCAACTGGGCCCGTGAGCCACAATTACTCAGCCTGCACGTCTGGAGCCTGTGCTCCGCAACAAGAGAGGCCGCGATAGTGAGAGGCCCGCCCACCGCGATGAGGAGTGGCCCCCGCTTGCCACAACTAGAGAAAGCCCTCGCACAGAAACGAAGACCCAACACAGCCAAAAAATAAATAAATAAATAAATAAATAAATAAATAAACAAACCCAAAGTTCAAAAAAAAAAAGAATCACGGCGGACAGAGTGACAGGTCTCTGAGCCATAGTCTGCACGGACCGGAGAGGGAGGTGCTGAGTCGTAGAAAAGCCCAGAACATCCACCTGTGTTACTCAGACCAGTTGTGTGGCCTCGGTGCCGTGTCTGTGGGCGTCAGTGTCTCCACCTGTGCCGGGGCCGGGTGCCCCTTCAGAGCCTCCCTCGGGAGACGTGCCGGCAGCCGGCTCAGGGTCAGGCCCGCACAGCGTCTCCTTCAGCCCCTGCGCCCGCGCGCGGCCCGTGGAGGGTGTTCAGACCCCTGTGCGCGTTGTGCCGGAACACCCCCTGGCCCCCCTGGGCTGAGCGCCTTCTGAGGTGCTGGCTGTTGGCGGAGGAGGGAGCTGGGGCAGCAGGCCAGCCCGTCCAGGAACATTCTTCCTGGCGTTTCCTCTCCAGAGCGGGCAGCTTCGAGTGGCTCAGCTGCCAGATGACAATCCTGTGTGCTCTCCCTAATTGGTGTTCAGGGGAGATTGATTTTTGCCTGTGTCACTGCTGCTGGAGCCCCGCTGCCTCTCTCCTCAGGGACTACGTACCTCCAGATGAGTTTTGTTTTCAGCCACCGCAGCATCCATCCTCCACTTTTCTAGAAGGACGCGTTTAGGAGAGATGAAGGTAGGTACCTTCTGCCAATTGACCTTGGAGGCTGTCCCTTGGAAGGGTCCCAGGAGAGAAGCTGACGGTGGACGAGCAGATGGCCACCAGCAGGAAGTGAGTCTGTGGCCAGTCTTCCTGGATCTGAAAAGTGGTCGTCTTCTAGACTCCTGGGGAAGGGGGTCTGCAGGAAAGTTGGAGCCCCTGAGCAGACGTACGATACCCCGCCAAAGGGGGGAGCCAGGGCAAGCGCAGGGCGGACGTCAGGCGCAGAGGGCACCAGGAGGGGACTGAGGAGGGGAAGGATACAGGAAACTCCAGCTCTCCGCACGGTCGCCCTGGCTGGCTCGCGGCGGATGGACCTCGGCGGGGAGGGGTGTGCAACTGCAGACCATCGGAGCTGGGAGCAGGTTCCCAGCCTGTCACTGGGTAGGGGACTGAGGCCCAGATGAGGTGGCGGTCCTGTCCAAGGACCTGAGCTGGTGCCCGTGTCTGAAAGCCCCTGGCCTGTGTCTTGGGCTCTGGGCTGGCCGCGCCGGCTGGGGTCATCTCTGAGGCTGGGCTGCACACGTGGCCTCAGGAAGTGTCTCTCACACCGTTCCTTGAAATCTGGTAGTTTCCCTGAGCTTCCCAAGGATTCTGCAGTATATCTGTATTTGAGTCACTGTAGCTCTGTTTTTGGCAGCCTGATTATTTAGGCCTGACAGGTAGGCACAACTGTCTCATTAAATGCAGATATATTTGTGTGGCTTGGAAAAAAAAATGGAACATTCCATTAGTCTAAAAAAAGAATACCGGTCGTTCCTTTTATTCGTAAACTCAGTGTATTAGAATTTGCTGTCATGAAATGTATGAAGTGGAAACGAAGCCTCTCTTGTCCCTCGTTGCTGTGATCTGCTCAGGTGCTGGGTGCTGTGGTGCGTCCCGGCGGGTGTGTGTGCAGACCCTCCTGTTGCCGGGGCAGGGACAGGCTCTGCAGACGCTCCAAGGCTCAAGGGCCCCTCGCCCAGAGCCCTGCAACAGGGCTGGGCTCTAGGTGACATCCCCCCGGGCGTGTCACAAAGAAGGAAAGCAGGGGGTTGGGTTGGAGAGTGGAGGACAGGTGTGCTTTTCTCTCTTCTGAGGTGGAATTCAGGTCACACATTTTAAATTTAATTCAGTGCATTTCCTGCATTCACATTCTTGTGCGACCATCACCTCTACGTAGTGGCAGAACATTTCCGTCACCCTTGCGCGGCTCTTGGGTGTGCTGTTTCCTATGGGACATAGCCTACGAGCAGGGGCAGGCAAGAAGTGAGGAAGCGACCGGGGAGGACCTGGGGCAGAGCTTGCCCGGTGGAGGGGACGGCGAGTGGGGCGGAGCTGCTCTGGGGACTCAGGGGCCTCACCGGGAGGCCAGGAGCTGGGCACCGAGCAGGGGGACGGGGCACTGGAGGCGGGTGGGGGCCTGCGCGGCTGGCACCTTGATCCGGTGGGCATGCTGCAGGCACTCAGTAGGTGCTGCGTCCTCTCCGGCTGCCCCCCTGGGTCCCGTCATAGCTCCTTGTTTATCTCAGTCTGGTTACCTGCGTGTATCCTGTTAAGTGAGGCAAGCAGGCGTGACGTGTGTTTCGTTTGTGTCCTGCTCCTGCAAACTGACTAGTGGTCACACATCTCTACCTCTTCCTCCCATTTGTTTCCTCATGGATAAGAATCTTGAAAAAACATCAAACAGTATTTACGATTTCCTTGACAAAATTGCAGTTCTACTTTTCTTGAGGGCATTGCCTCAAGAAAAAAAAGATATGACCTATCTGGCGAAGGTCCAGGGAAAGAGACCTAAAATTAGTAAAGCAGGGCTGAGGTGGTGGGGTGAGAAGGAAGCAGGGCTTCTCTGGGAGCAGTGCTAACAGTGGGGCTCCTGTGCCCCGTCAGGCCAGGGCTGCGTTGTTTACAACGCACGGACTCCTTCACCAAACCCAGACCAGGGCCAGGAGGGGTTTCTCCAAGATTGAATGGGAAGTGCTGGTCTTACTGAGCACAGGGCATCTTGGGGGGAACACCATGAGGTGGCACACGCCAGAAACCTGAGCCAGTTTTAAGGAAAGTTTAGATCAGAAGTGGCTGAGCAGGCTGCAGAAACAAGTGAGAATTGGCAACGGAACACAGCAGGGTGCGGTGAGGACTCACGGGGCCCCTCCCAGCCTCCTGCTGCCCCGAGTGTGGGCCCAGGAGTGCCGCGCTGTAGATACAGGGCTTATGGGAACTTTTCAATGTCAGCAAGTATTCAAACTGAAAAAAAGAAGAGGAAGGAGTTGGAGGAGAAAGAAACTGTGGTATAAACAGGACCAACCTAGAGGCTGAATATGGTCCAAGGCCCACTGACTTCCAAACTCTGGTTTGGATGAGCCTCCCATCAGGTCTTTCGGGGGAATGCAGGCCGTCAGTAAGTTTACGAGCTGCAATTCAGGACCGGGTGAACTCTTCTAAAAGCCCTCTGCGGCCCCGTTGTAACCTTAAGTTTGTCGTCTGTAAAACAGGCCACCAGGAGCCTTAAACTGTTGATTAAAAGGCGCAGTTAAATAGAGGAGACCGTCGGCGAATTGACAGATCTTCCTGTGGCCATCCGTGCCCGTCAGCAGTGCTGCCCGGTGTCCCCTCCAGCCTGCAGCCGTCTGCTATTTTTAGCTCTTCTGTAACCCCGTTAAACCATACTCACCTCCCCGGGCCACTGTATGTTTAATTATGTAAATGGCATCACAAATCACTGTGGTGTTGAACTACATCTCATTTCTCAGAGCAAATCAAAGCACGTTCCACCGTGTCTTGTTGATCATCCATCCCGCCTGGAAGTAGGCGCAGGGCAGGGCGGCGGCTTTCTCCTCGGGAAACAAGTCGGGGAGAGGGTGGTGTGTGGGGAAGGGCCTCATGGGATGGATGCGGGATTGCTCTGAGCAGTGACTTTCCTCTCTTAACTCCAGGTGTGCGTTTCGTGTCTCTGTTAAGCCAGCTCGTGGCAGACTCATTTTCTTCACTTGGCTTTAACTCTCCAGCCGCCGTGCAAGGTGGTGTCTGGGCGAGGAGGTGGCTGGCTGTGGAGGGGAGCCGGCATGGTGTCCTCTGGAGGCCCCCGCGGGAGCCCGCTCTGACCCCGGCTCGGGTTGAGGCTGGGCGCCTGCTCCCAGCAAGGCCACCGTCTGTCTGGCTTGCGTCGCTGACGTTGCAATTCAAGCTCCTTTTCATGTGATGGGTCTTCAGTAAAGAAGAAGGAGCGAGCTCCCTTCTTGGCCTCCGTCGTGGTCTCAGGTGCCCTGTGGAGTTCTCTGCTCGTCCTCTCGGCTCTGCAGCTGCTCAGCTCCTCCGTCCCGCAGCCCAGCCCCGCGGCCGTCTCCTGCATCCTGCTTCCCCTGGGCCAGGGCTTTGATTCTGGCCGCTCCCTGCAGAGATTCTCTCGGGGGCCGTGTCTCATGACACGATTCTCTTCCTGCCGGGCTGGTGCTGGATCTCCCTGCACCGCTGTGCTGACGGCTGAGCTGACCACTGGGTCCTGTGAGGTCCTTGCAGGTACCGTCCTCTCCTCCGTATCCTCGGGGACCTCGTCTCCCGAGAATGAGAACATTCTCCCCAGCAGCAGTGAGGTGACCGCGCTTCGTACCTGACACGGAAGCCGGGGGCAGGTTTCCTGGCGGCCCAGTCACATCCTTGAGGACTGGCTCCTGAAAACCCAGGGTCGGGTCAAGGGGCCTGCGCTACGTGTGCCTGTGCCTCCGTGGTGTCCCTCCATCTGTAGAACGGCCACCAGGCACCGGGCAATCTCTCGTGACGCTGGCGGTGCCGAGGCATCCAAGCCGTGGTTTTCTAGCGTGTCCCTGAACTTGGTGCAACTGGTCATTGCCTCACGATTAGGTTCGGGTCAGAGCTCGTGTTCCTCTTGGCGAATCAGCTCAGGGGCACGTGATGCCACCTCGCCTCAACGTGTGGGTGATGTTAAGTTTGATTGTTGGTTGAGGTGGGTGGACCAGATTTCTCTATTTCACAGCACCTTCTCCCCTGAGGTGAGCTAGCAGTCTCGGGAGTCACGCTTTGGGACCCTGGAATATGCTGCTTCCAGCCTTTTATCCAGTGATTTTCTGTCCATTCTATTCATAACATTCTTCACATTTTTAAACCATCCTTCTACTGTGGTGAAGTATATATAACATAAAATTTGCCATCGTAACCATTTTTTATTTATTTATTTATTTATTTATTTATTTATTTATTTATTTATTTATAGCTGTGTTGGGTCTTCGTTTCTGTGCGAGGGCTTTCTCTAGTTGCGGCGAGCGGGGGCCACTCTTCATCGCGGTGCACAGGCCTCTCACTATCGGGGCCTCTCTTGTTGCGGAGCACAGGCTCCAGGCGCGCGGGCTCAGTAGTTGCGGCTCACGGGCCCAGTTGCTCCGCGGCATGTGGGATCTTCCCAGACCAGGGCTCGAACCCGTGTCCCCTGCACCGGCAGGCAGATTCTCAACCACTGCGCCACCAGGGAAGCCCTCCATCGTAACCATTTTAAGTGTACAATTCAGTGACATTAAGATTATTCACAATACTGTACAACTGTCACCACCGTACGTTTGCAGAACTTTTTCATCTTTCTAAACAGAAACTCTGTCCCCATGAAACAACTGCTCCCCAGTCCCTCCCCCAGCCCTTGGTAACTCCCACTCCACGTCCTGTGTCTATGAATCTTACTGCTCGAAGGGCCTCATGTGAGGGGAATCACACAGGATCTGTCCTTTTGTGACTGGCTCACTTCATGTGGCATAATGTCCTCAAGGTTCATCCATGTGGTAGCAGGTGTCAGAATTTTCTCCCTTTTAAAGGCAGAATCATATTCCATTGCATGTGTAGACCACATTTTGTTTATTCATGCACCTGTCACAGACACCTGGTCACTTCCACCTTTTGACTATTGTGAATAATGCTGCTGTGAACGTGGGTGTACAGATATCTCTTCCAGACTCTGCTTTCAGTTCTTTTGGTATACACCCAGAAGTGGAATTGCTGGATCATATGGGAATTCTATTTGTAGTATTTTGAGCATGGAACTGCCATGCTGTTTTCTATAGCAGCTGCAGCATTTTCCATTCTTACCAGCAATGTATAAGGGTTCCAATTTCTCTGCTCCCTCACCAACATTTATTCTTTGCCGTTTCTGTTTTGTTTTGTTTTTTTATAGCCATCCTAGTAGGTGTGAAGTGGTATCTCGTTGTAGTTTTGAGTTGCATTTCTCTGATAACTAATGATGTTGAGCATCTTTTAATATACTTCTTGGGCATTTATATATTTTCTTTGGAGGAATATCTCTTTAGATTCTTTTGTCCATTTTTAAATCGGGTTGTTTTTTTTATTATTGGGTTGTAGGAGTTCTTTATGTATTCTAGATACACGTTCCTAATCAGATATATGATTTGCAAACATTTTTTGTTTGATAGCTTCTTTTTTTTTTATTTAATTTTTTTGTTTATTTTAATTTAATTAATTAATTAATTTATTTATTATTTTTGGCTGTGTTGGGTCTTTGTCTCTGTGCGAGGGTTTTCTCTAGTTGCGGCAAGCGGGGGCCACTCTTCATTCGCGGTGCGCGGGCCTCTCACTATCGTGGCCTCTCTTGTTGCGGAGCACAGGCTCCAGACGCGCAGGCTCAGTAGTTGTGGCTCACGGGCCTAGTTGCTCTGCGGCATGTGGGATCCTCCCAGACCAGGGCTCGAACCCGTGTCCCCTGCATTAGCAGGCAGACTCTCAACCACTGCACCACCAGGGAAGCCCTGATAGCTTCTTGATAATGTCCTTTGATACAAAAAGTTTTTGATTTCAATAAAGTTCAACTTATCATTTTTTCTTTTGTTGCTCATGCCTTTAGTGTTGCATCTAAATCTATTTCCACTTAAAAGGTCATGAAGATTTACCCCTGTGTTTTCCTCTAAAAATTTTATTGTCTTGATCCTTGGTCCATTTTGAGTTAGTTTTTTATATGGTGTGAGGTAGGGGTCCAACTTCATCCTTTTGCAGGTGGACATCCAGCTGGCCCAGCACCATCTGTTGAAGGGACCATTCTTTCTCCATTGGATGGTCTTTGCACCCTTGCCCAACATCGATGGCCACACGTATATGGGTTTATTTCTGGACTGTCAGTTCTCTTCTGTTGGCCTACCATCTATCCTTATGCCACTACCACACTGTTTTGATTGCAGTAGCTTTGTAGGAAGTTTTGAAATTGCAAAGTGTGAGTCTTTTAATGTTGTTCTTCTTTTTCAAGATTGTTTTGGCTATTCAGTCCCCACTGCAATTCCATGTGAATTGAAGGATTGATTTTCCATTAACAGGAAATAAAAGATGTTAGAATTTTGATAGGGATCGCATTGAATCTGAAGATTGCTTTGGGTGGTTTATTAGTTTCCTAATGCTGCCGTAACAAAGTATCACAAACTGGGATGCCTTAAAAAACAAATAAAGGAGTTCTCAGGACCATGCTGTGTCTGAAGGAACTCAGGAGGAATCTGTTCCATGCTTTTCTCTTGCCTTCTGGTGTTTGCTGGAAATCCTTAATGTTCCTTGGCTTGCAGCTGCATAACTTCAATCCCTGTCTCTCTCTTCACATGACAGTCTTCCCTCTGTGTCTCTGTCCCTATGCCCATATTTCCCTCTTCTTGTAAGGACACCAGTCTTATTGGATTTAGGTCCCACCCTGATCCATTGTGACTTCATCGTAACTAATTACATCTTTCCAAGTAAGGCTGCATTCTAAAGTTTTGGTGGATGTGAATTTTAGGAGGATACTATTAAATTGTTGGTATTGATTTCTTTTTCTTTTTTTTTTTGATTTTTTTGATGTGGACCATTCTTTTAAAGTCTTTATTAAATTTGTTACAACACTGCCTCTGTTCCATGTTTTGCTTTTTTGGCTGCAAGGCATACAGGATCCCAGCTCCCCGACCAGGGATTGAAACCACCCCCCCCCCACACACACACCCACCACACACATTGGAAGCTGAAGTCCCAACTGCTGGACCACCAGGGAGGTCCTGGTATTGACATCATAACGATATTAATTTTTTCTAACCATGAACATGAGGTGCTTTTCCATTTATTGAAGTCATTTAAATTTCAGCAATGTTTTGTAGTTTTCGGTGTATAATTCTTTCATATTCTTGTTAAATTTATTCCTAGGTATTTTATTCTTTTATATACTCTTGTAAATGAAATTGCTCTCTTAATTTTATTTTTGGATTGTTCATTCCTGGTGTATAGAAATACAGGTGATATTTGAGTGTTGGTCCTGTACCCTACAATTTTGCTGAAATCATTTTATTAGTTTTAATAGCTTTAGAACTAATAATAGCTTTAGCTATTGGAACTAATAGCAAATGGAAGTGTCCTTCTATTCCTAACTTTTCTGAGAGTTTTTATTATGAAAAATACCTTTTCATAATAAAAACTTGGATTTTGTCAGATGCCTTTTCTGCATCAATTGAGATGATTACATGTTTTTTTCCCTTTTGTTCTATTATTGTGATGTATTATATTGATTGATTTTTGTCATGTTGAAACAGCCTTGCATTTCTGATATAAATCCATTTGATCATGGTGTATAATTCTTAGACTATGACGTTGGGTTTGGCTTGCTAGTGTTTTGTTGAGGATTTTGCCTCTGTGTTCATAAGGGATATTAGCCTATATCTTTTTTTGTGATGTTGTTATCTGGCTTTGGTGTCAGAGTTATGCTGGCCTCATAGAATGAGTTAGAAAGTGTTTCCTCCTCTTCAGTTTTTTGGAAGAGTTTGAGAAGGATTGGAGTTAATTCTTCTTTCAATGTTTGGTAGAATTCACCTGTGAAGCTATCTGGTCCTGGCTTTTCTATGTTGGGAAGTTTTTGGTTACTGACAGAATCTCTCTACTTGTGATAGGTCTTTTGAGATTTTCCATTTATTCTTGACTCAGTTTAAGCAATTCATGTGTTTCTAGGGACTTGTCCATTTCCTCTAGGTTATCTGAGTTGTTGGCATACAGTTGTTTATAAAACTTTCTTATAATTCCTTTAATTTTTGTAGAGTCAGGCCCCACTTGCATTTCTTGTTTTAGTTATTTGTATCTACATCCTTTTTTCTTTCTCAGTCTAGCTAAAGGTTTGTCCATCTTTTCCAAGAACTGACTTTTAGTTGATTATCTATTTTTTTTCCATTCTCCATTTTGTTTACCTCTACTTTTTTTTTTTAATTGAAGTATAGTTGATTTACAGTGTCATGTTAGTTTTAGGTATACAGCACAGTGATTCAGTTATATATATATGTGTCTGTATATATATGTGTGTGTATGTATGTGTGTATATATATATATATACACACACATATATATAGGGAGAGAGGGAGAGGGGGAGAGAGGGAGAGAGAGAGAATCTTTTTCAGGTTCTTTTCCGTTATACGTTATTACAAAATATTGAGTATAGTTCCCTGTGCTACACAGTAGGTCCTTGTTGGTTATCTGTCTTATATATAGTAGTGTGTATATGTTAATCCCATCTTCCTAATTTATCCCTCCCCCCTCTTCCCCTTTGGTAACCATAAGTTTATTTCCTATGTCTATGGGTCTATTTTTGTTTTGTAAATAAGTTCATTTGTGTCTTTTTTTCCAGATTCTACATATAAACGATATCTTATTATATTTGTCTTTGGCTTACTTCACTTAGTATGATAATCTCTAGGTCCATCCATGTTGCTGCAAATGGCACTATTTCACTCTTTTTTATGGCTGAATAATATTCCATTATATATATATATATCATATACATATATATACACCCCACATTTTCTTTATCCATTCAACTGTTGATGGACATTTAAGTTGCTTGCATGTCTTAGCTATTTTAAATAGTGCTTTAATGAACATTGGATGCATGTATCTTTTTTTTTATAACTTTATTTTTATTTATTTATGGCTGCATTGGATCTTTGTTGCTGTGTGCGGGCTTTCTCTAGTTATAGCGAGCAGGGGGCTACTCTTCATTGCGGTGCACTGGCTTCTCATTGTGGTGGCTTCTCTTGTTGTGGAGCACGGGCTCTAGGCACATGGGCTTCAGTAGTTGTGGCATGTGGGCTGAGTAGTTGTGGCTCGCGAGCCCTAGGGCGCAGGCTCAGTAGTTGTGGCTCATGGGCTTAGTTGCTCCATGGCATGTGGGATCTTCCCAGAGCAGGGCTCGAACCCGTGTCCCCTGCACTGGCAAGCGGATTCTTAACCACTGCACCACCAGGGAAGTCCCATGCACGTATCTCTTTTGAATTATAGTTTTCTCCAGATATATGCCCAGGAGTGGGATTTCAGGATCATAGTAGTGTTTACCTCTACTTCTAACCTTTACTGTTTCCTTCCTCCTGTTAGCTTTGGGTTTAGTTTGCTCTCCTATTTCTAGTTCCTCAAGGTGTAAACTTGGATTATTGATTTGAGACCTTTCTTCTTTATTAATGTAAGCATGTATGCTATAAATCTCTCTCTGAGCAGTACCTTCACTACATTCCATAAGTTTTGGTGTGTTGTGTTTTTATTTTCATTCATATCAAAGTATTTTCTAATTTCCCTTCTTTTTTCTTCTTTGACCCATTGGTTAAGAGTGTGTTATTTAATTTCCACTTATTTGGGCATTTTTTCAGTTTTCATTCTCTTATAGATTTCTGGCTTCATTCCATTGTGGTCAGAGAAGATACTTTCTATGATTTCAATCTTTCAAAATTTGTTGAGATTTGTTTTGTGGCCTAATACAAGGTCTGCAGCAGGGTGTTCTACATATGTCTATAAGGTCTAATTGTTTTATAGTGTTGTTCAAGCCCTCTATTTTCTTATTAATCTGCTGTCTAAAGTTCCATTCATTATTGAAAGTGAGGTATTGAAATCTCCAACTATTATTATAGATCTTTGTATTTTTCCCTTTTATTTTGTTGATATTTGCTTCATATACTTTGGGCTTTTGTTATTTGATGCATATATGTTTATAATTGCTATCTATTCTTGATGGATTGACCCTTTTATCAATAAGGGTCAATTATTTATATCCTTTGTTTCTTGTGACTATTTTTGACTCCAAGTCTATTTATTTCTGATATTATTATAGCCATCCAGTTTCTTACTTTCGCATGTTATATCTTTTTTCATTCTTTCGGTTTCAACCCATGTGTCTTTGGATTTAAAGTAATTCTCTTTTATACAGTGTATAGTTGGATCGTGTTTTTCATCTATTTTGCCAGTCTCTGCCTTTCGACTGGAGTGTGCATTTACATGAAGGTAATTACTGAGAAGGAAGAAATTAATTCTGCCACTTTGCTATTTGTCTTCTGTATGATTTATTGCTGTTTTTGATCCCCATTTCTTCCATTACTGCCTTTTTTGGGGTTTATTGATTTTTTTATGTAGTGAGCCATTTTGATTTCTTTCTCATTTCTTTTTGTGTTTATTCTTTAGATATTTTCTTTGTTGCTTCCATGGAGATTGCATTTAACATCCTAAATTTATAACAGTCTAATTTGATGCCAACTTAACTTCAGTAACATATAAAAACTCTGCTCCTACTCATAGAGATGGAAAGTAGAATAGAGGTTACCAAGGCCTGGGGGAAAGGAAGAGGAGGAGTTATCACTTAATCAATCTAGAGCTTTTCTTTGGGATGATGAAAAAGTTCTGGAAATGGATAGTATGATAGTTGTACACCAATTTGAATGTACTTACTGCCCCTGAAATTGTGCACTTAAATCTGGTTAAAGGGTAAATATTATGTATATTTTATTGCAATAAAAAAGTTAAAAAAAACTGCTCCTATACAGCTCTGTCCCCCCTTTATATTATTGTTTTCACAGTTATATTTTTATACGTTCTATGCCCAATAACAGACTTATAATAATTTTTTAAGACATTTGCTTTTTAAATCACCTAGGAAATAGAAAATGGAATTACAAACCAGAAACATGACAGTACTGGCTTTTATATTCGCCCATGTATTTACCTTAACTGGAGGTCTTATTTCTTCATACAGCTTCAGGTTACCCTCTAGTGTCCCTCATTGTAACCTGAAGGGCTCCCTGCAGCATTTCTTATACGGTAAGTCTAGTGATAATGAACTGGCTCAGATTTTGTTAATCTAGGTATGTCTTAATTTCTCCTTCATTTTTGAAGGACAGTTTTGCTGGATATAGAATTCTTGGTTGAAAGCTTTTTTTTTTTCCCTAATACTTTGAATGTGTGTTTCCCATTGTCTTCTGGCCTTTATAGTCTCTGATAAAAAATCAGCTGTGAATCTTTTTTGAGGATCCCTTGTGTATAACAAGTCTCTTCTCTTTTGCTGCTTTCAAGATTTTCTCTTTGTTTTTTCAGTAGTTTGATTATAATTTAACTTGGTGTGGGTGTCTTTGAGTTTATCATACTTGAAACTTTTTGAGCTTTTCGGATTTGTAGATTCATGTCTTTCATCAATTTTGGGGTGTTTTAGCCGTTACTTTTTCAAATATTCTTTCTGCCCCTTTGTCTGTTTCTTCTCCTACTGAGACTCCTATAATGCAGATGTTAGCATTCCACAGGCTCCTCAGATTTTATTCACTTTTCTCCCTTCTTTTTTCTTCCTGCTTCCCAAACTCAATACTTTCATTTGTCCTATCTTTACGTTTGCTGATTCTTTCTTCTACTTGCTCAGACCTGCTGTTGAACCCTTCTCATGAATTTCATTTCAGCTCCAGAGTTTTCGGTTGGTTCTTTTTTATAGTTCCTATATCTTTTATTGATATTCTCATTTTGTTTATATATCATCTTCCTGATTTCCCTTTTTAGATGTCCATGATTTCCTTTATCTCTTTGAACATATTTAAATGATTTTGTTTAATAAGTCTGATGTCTGGGTTTTCTTGGGGATGGTTTCTGTCAGTTAATTTTTTCCCTTTGAATGGGCTATACTTTCTTATTTCTTTGTATGCCTTTTTACTTTTTTTTTTTGGACATTCGAATATGATAATGTCGTAACTCTGGAAATCAGATTTTTCCTCTTTCCTGGGGTTTGCATTATTTTTTTGATTTTTTTAAGGCCATAGTAATCTATTTGTTTAGTGACTTTTCTAAATTATTTTTGAAAGACTGTATCCTTGTGTGTAGTCACTGAAACCTCTATTCCTTTAGCTTGTGTTCAGCGAATGTTTTGATAGAAATTTCCTTTTATGACAAGGGATTAAAACAGAAACAAAATACACCAGAAAAAAAGGAAAGGAAAACAAAACCTAAGCCCTTTCCCACTCTTTGCAGATTGGCTCTGTGCTGGGGAACCCTTTCAGCAGTCAACCAACTTGTACTGAGCCTAGAGATCAGCCCAAGGTAAAAGGTTAGAGGCTTCTCAAGTCTTTCCTGAGCATGAGTCTTATTATCACTGGCCCAGATATTTCTGTGTACATGGTTGCTTTTAAACGTCCTAATGTTTCAAAGACTCTCCTCCAAGTCTTCCTCCCAGTTGGTTGTTGTCTGTCTGAACTGTAATCTTTTCCCCAGCAACGCCTTTCCCTTTCCAGCCTGAGTTCTGAGTTAGGTGAAGAGAGATGTGCCTCCCATCAGCCCTTCAGGCAGCCCCAGACAGGGTTAGAACAAATGTACCCAATAGTTTACAAATAAGATCTGCTCCCCCTGGGACCTGGGTCCAGGGCCCCATGTTGGAAATGTGGGCTGCTACCTGCCACGGGAGGGGCAGGGAAGGGCATTTGAGAATGCCACAGAGCTTTGCTACTGTTTTCATGTTGCCTTTTTCTTGATTCAGCATTCACTTGGTTGCTGTCAACCTTTGGCTGTTTTTTAGAGTTCTGACAAAGCTGGTTCTGAGAGTTTCTGCGTATTTTTCAGAGTCTCTGTGGGAAGATGAGAGCTTGGAGCTGTTTACTCCACCACTGTCCTCGCCATTGACGATTCTTGTCTGAATCAATAAGCTGGTGGTTGCAAAATTGTCATTTTGTATTTCTACGGTTTCCTCTACATTTATTAGTTGGCATTGTTCTAGAAAAAGAGCTTTATTTTCTGTCTCTTCTGTTTATTTTATTAGTATTGATAGGGATTTAGATTTTTAAATGGCTCATTATTTTAGATAACTTTAGTGAGGTGTAATTTATATACAGTAAAGTCCATACACTTTAAGTATCAGCTTGATGACCTTGGCAAATGTAACATGTAACAACCTCCTAACAATCACCTCAATCAGCTTATAGGACGTGTCCTTTTCCCCAGAAAGTTCTCCCATGCTTTTTTGCAGTGGCTTTTTTGTTTTTACCATTTATTTATTTTGAAGTAATTATAGATTCCCAGGAAGTTGCACAGATAGTGGGGAGGGTCCCCATGTACGCTTCATGGAGTTTTCCCCAAAGATTACATCTTGTGTAGCTGTAGTGCGGTATCAACACTGGGAAGCGGATACATTGTGTAAGTGTAGTTCTGTGTCATTTTATCTGGATTCCTGCAACCAGGAGGTCTCTGTGACAGCTGGCAGGGTGGGGTTGTGTGGAGATCAGCCTCCCCCCCTGGTCCTCTCTGATCCCCTCCCCCCACACCTCCCACAGCTGGAAGGTTGGGGGGCCCAGACTGGTGAGGGTGGGGCTGCCGTTGTTTCTGTGTCAGGCTGGAGCTGGGCAGTTACCGTCGGAAAGTTTCTGTCTTGCCTGGCTGCTTCTTTCCTGGTCCTTTGGTAGAAAAAACAGGCTTTCCTGGGGGCTTTCGGTCACTCCCACTGGCATCCCCTTGAGCACCAGTCCAGGATACGTGGGGCAAAAAGGACACAGGAAACACACTGCTGGGTGTGTGTGAGTGTCCTGAGGCCCCAGCCACACGCCCCCTTCTCTCCACCTCTCAGGGTCCTGTCGTGTTTGTTTTGTGCGGAATGTTCAGAGTCCTTAGCTGTCTTACCAGAAGGAAGGGGAAGAAGCCTGTCTCCTGTGGTGTCTTATTTTTTAAGCTTCAGATGGTAAAAATTCTTGATACCTGCGGTGAACTCCTGTCCACAGGGTGGTGATGCCCGTCTGCATCCTGCCAGAAGTGTGGGAGGGTCACGTGCCAGCCCTGGGGATTATCGGCCTGCGTAACGCGTGTTGCTCTGAGACGCAGAAATTGGTGTCTTGTAGTGTTATTTTTTGTTTCTTTGGTTTCAAGTGGAGACTGAGTATTCTTCACGTTCGTTGGCCTAAGTTTTTCTTCTCTCGTGATTTGCCTCTTCATGTCCTCTGAGAGAGAGAGAACTGAAAACTGAGCGGGTGATCAGCTACTGTGTTGGTCACGGTCCAGCGAGGAGACAGAGCCACAGGCCTCATTTGAACAGAGAATGTGTATCAAGAATTGGTAACTAGGTTATTGAAAGGGTGTGACGGGAACACAGAGGTGTAAGGAGGCAGCTCCTGACGCTCGGGCTGGGATCGGGGAGAGGCCTCTGTCACCAAAACGGGGCCCCACGAGAGCCCAGCGTTTCGGGGCAGGTGCTGCTCGGCTGGGGCTTCTGTGACCCGCGAAGGGTGTGCGTGAAGTCTGTCCTGCAGGTTTTGGGGAAAGCTGCAGACCAGCGTCAACTGCTGCTCTAGGAAGCGCTGTGCTGCTGGTGAAGGGGCACAGTGATGGGGGAGGGGCAGGGCGGGGGAGAGCAGAGCAGGGGGCGCGCCCTCCCCTCCCCTCCCCTCCCTTCCCCTCCCCTTCCCTCCCCTCCCCTCCCCTCCCCTCCCCTCCCCTCCCCTCCCTTCCCCTCCCCTCCCCGCCCCTCCCCTCCCCTCCCCTCCCTCCCCTCCCCTCCCCTTCCCTCCCCCCCCACCTCCGTCCTTCCATGCAGCCTCCTCCCAGCGTCCCCTGATGGAGACACGCACCGTGGGCAGCTGGCCAGGCCTAGCATCAGAGGCGGTGGGAGGGTGGGCTGGGACCTGAGACCCCTGTGGGCAGGGCCTCTGCTGGGTGTGGGTGGAAGACCCGGCTCTGCTGTGCCCACCGTCTCAGTCCTTCTGCCCCGTCTGTCGTTTGAACGTGTTGCGGTAGTGACGGATTTTAGCGTTAACATGTTTTGGTGTAGTGTGGCCCCTGCTCAGCTTTTGCATATGAATGCTGTACTGTGTGCCGTGCGTGTGCTACGCGTGTGCTGTCATACAGGATCAGATGTGAAGACACGTATGCATCTCACAGGGGATGAAGCAGGTTTTCAGGGTAATTTTAATCCCATTTGCTTCTCCCTTTGCTTTAGGACCTGTCTCCCCCTCACCTCCCAGTCCTGGAGGGTGAGACTTTATGTTCCGGTCAGACCGAGACCCCCGTGGCTGGAGCGGGCACACACATCTCCTCCTGTCCCCACATCCATGCATCCTACTTGGGTAGATTTTGAATTTGTAAGGACTGGACCATGTTGGTTACCCACAGGGCTGAGGCACTTAGTAGTGGCTCAGTAATTTTTGTTAAGTTAATATTGATATCATCAGCAGCAGTATTTCTTTTATATATAATTACTCATTAAATCTCACATCAACTTTGTGAGAAGTTATCATTACCATATGTCATCAATTCTGAGGTGAAAATTTTTTTCACATTTCATCTCTGAATTGGGGATGCATTTTATCATCAGTGGCATCTTATCACTCATCTTTTTTCTTGGCGATAATAGAATATGGTTCATCTTACAGTTGCAGGTGTTTTAGGTTCAGTTAAATCTGGTGTTATTCCCATTTTATGGATCAGGAAGCTGGGGCTCCAGGAGGCTGGGCTTGGGAGCCTGGCTCTGGCCCCCGGTCCTGGCCCCTGCTGGCCCTTCCTCTCCGAGCCTCCACGCCACCCCCCTGCCTGGTCTGGAGCAGACTCCGTGGCCCAGCTGGCCCTCCCCTGCCCAGGCCCCTCACAGGTCAGCTGACGAATGTCTATGACTTCCATTTAGTGGAGCTGCATTTTCCAGTCTAGACTCCAACTCAGCTCGTGGGGTAAAAACCACACATGGTCAAAAATCCCTGCGTACACCCGTGAGGAGGGCGGGCTGGTCTGGGCGTGGGGTTGCACTTGGGTTTCCTGCCACATGAGGCAAATCGCTGTTCTTTAGCTCCGCACCAGGTGAAATGGTGGCTTGGGTTTTGGGGTCTTGTTGTCGGAAGGATACTGACCTTCAACCCTAGACTTGCACTTGTGAGTGTAATGAGACAGTCATCCTCCAAGAGACACACGGCAACTGAGGTGGCCTGAGGGAGGTACGTCTTCTGCTTACACAGGGCCACCCCACAGCTGGTGTCCACGGCAGGGCTCAGCTGCATGGCAGAAGTGGCAGCCCCACAGCAGGCTCGCCCGGCTCCTCTCCCAGGCGGTTGTGTGCCGGGGAGAGTGGCGATCTCAACACCTTTATTGAGATGCGACTCACATGCCATACAGTTCTCTCTTAAAGTGTCCAATTCTGTGATTTTTAGTATGTTCCTAGAGTTGGGTAACCAGCACCACAGTCAATTTTAGAACATTTTCATCACCCCCAAAAGAATCTCTTCCCATTAGCAGTCACTTCCTGCTTCCTTTCCCTGGGGTCTTCCTGTTCTGGGCATGTCAGGATGCGGTCTTCGTGTCTGCCTTGTCATTTAGCCTAATGGTTTCAGGGTTCATGTATGCCGAGGCACGTGTCAGTACTTCTTTCCTTTTTATTGCTAAAAAATATTCCATGTGTGGTTACGCCACATTTTATGTATCCATTAATCAGTTGCTGGACATTGGGGTTGTTTCTTAGCTTCTTGCTTAGCTGTTTTGAGTAACGTACATTTGTGTACAAGTTCTTCTGTGGACGTGTTTTCATGGCTCTTGGGTGTATGCCTAGGGCTGGAATTGCTGAGTCAAAGGGTAACCCTGTGTTGAACCTTTTCAGGACTGGCCAGACTGTCTTCCGAAGCGGCCGCCTGCACTGTGTTACATCTCCCAGCAGTGTAGGAGGGTTCCAGTTTCTCCACATCCTCAGCAATACTTGTTGTCATGTTGTTTTGAGTACAGCCATCCTGGTGGGTGTGAACTCGTATCTCATTGTGGTTTTGATTTGCGTTTTCTTAATGGCTAATGGTGTTGAATATCTTTTCACATGCTTATTGGCTGTTTGTGTGTCTTCTTTGGAGAAATGCCTATTCAGATCCTTTGCCCATTTTAAATTGGGCTATTTGTCTTCTGTTGTCCAATTGTAGGAGTTCTTTGTATATTCTGAATAGTGATCTTTTATGAGATATATGGTCTTCAGAATTTTTCTCCCATTCTGTGGATGTCCTTTCACTTAGTTGATGGAGTCCTTTGAAGCACAGTAGTTTTAAATTTTGATGAAGTCCAGTTTGTCTATTTTTTTCTTCGTTGCTTTTGATGTCACATCTAAGAAACCCCGTTGCCCTAATCCAACGTCCCGAATATTCACACCAGTGTTTCTTCTAAGAGTTTTATAATTTTTTGAGTTCTTACATTTAGGTCTGTGATCCACTTGGGTGAGGAATGGGTCTAACTCCACTCTTTCCAGACAGAAGTCTGGGTGTCCAGTTGTCCCAGACCGTTTTTCAACCATTTGTTGAAAAGAGTATTCTTTCCCTTGTTGAAATGTCCTGACATCTTGCTGAAAATAAAACAACTTAGTTTTTGCTGGGCATGTATAGTTGATTTCATACCAGATAAACGTGGGTATGAAGCACTTCTACGTGTTTATCTCATCTCCGCCCCACTAGGTTATAAACTCCTCAGGGCAAGAAGTCACATCTTCTTTATCTTTGATTCCTTCCACATCCAGGCGGTGTCTGATGTACTCTGGACTCCCATGGGAGGGGTGCAGGCAGTAAGGGCCTGATAATGAGAGTGCAAGGGAATATTCCTCTCGGTGCGGCCCGGTCCCGCCAGAGCCCGCAGCGCTGAGGCTGCAGTCAGACAGCCACGTAGGGACTGGGATTTTCCTTTTCACTTTTATTTTAACGTCTGATTATTTAAAAAACAAAATCTTGATATGCCGCTCGTGTTGGTACACAGGTGCCCCTTTTAATGGTGTGCGTGTCAGGTCCGAGAACCCAAGGATGTCTCCTCATTCTGTCTGTGCTATGGCTTCCGTCCAGGGCAAGTGATCGTGATTTCCCATTTTTGCTAGTTATATAAAGTTTTAAAACCAACGTAAGCGAAAAATCGAAGGTAGATTTTAAGAAGAGCACTAAATAAGGTGCTGCACAGATGTTGCAGAAATCACCAGGGAACGCTTGAATGATGAAAGTTAGGGAAACACTTAAGGGGGGGGCTTTTATTTTTTCTATTCATTTTTTCACCTATAATTTTATTTTTGAATAGATAATACACTGTCATAGCTGAAAAGTCAAAGAGTACAAAAGGCCCCTTCAGCCATTCCTCTGGCTGCCTGGTCCCCCGTCTTGGGGTAAAACTTACTGATTTCTTGTGAGGTCGTTGACTACTGTACAGGAAAAAGCACCAGTGGTCCCCTACCCTTTGCCTGGTTCTTTCTCGCGTTGGAGGGTCATCCTTGACCCAGACTGGCGGTCTAGACGTGCGGTGGCCTCAGTGTCCGCGTGCCGGGGCCCTTGACTGTCCTGTGTCTGGGCGGACATTTCAGGCCTTCTGGGCTCGTTAGGCGCGTGGGGAGGCTGTGCTCCGGGGCGCAGTCATGCAGTCAGGGCTGCTGCTGGCTGCAGGGGACAGGCACCCGACTGCGGGAGACTGGGCGGCCCAGGCGCGTGTTGTCGTCCTGCACAGAGATGGGGCGGCTTCTCCACGGCTGTAGGCCGTGGCGCCCCCGCGGTCACATGGGGCGCGGGTCCTCACGCCACTGTCTCAAGCAGGACGGGGCAGGGGCATGGATCTGTCTCTTGATTCTGGCAGGACAGCTGTCCAGCGATTTACGCGCGCATCTCCTTGGCCGGACCTGGGACCTGGGACCTGGGACCCCCTCAGACCATCACTGGCAGGGGACAGTGGGTGACCATGGCTGGTTGAGGTCGTCACAGTTGTCTCCAAGGCTGGCAGAGGGCTTGCCTTTCCTGAGATCAGCTGCGGGCCTTTGCCGGGACGTGGGGGATGAAGCTGGGACAGGTGTTCATGCTCTGAGGCGTTTGCAGCTGGCGTGGCCACCTCTGAGCTCAGGGACGGGAAACAGTAAGTTCTGATGTGGCCCGAGGCAGGCAGAGGTCGCTTCAGACACAAGTTCTGTGCAGTAGAGCTGGATCCCTGGGGCTTTTGCTTCAAAGATTCTTCCCCCAGGAGTGCGTCCTTCGGGAGAACTGCATGTCGCAGTCTGTCCGTGAGAAGAAAGCAGAAATGCCTCTGCCCGGGTCTGTGGAGTCTGCCTGAGCGGTTGGGCACCACGGAGGGTTGGGGCGGCCAGGGTGACTCGGGTGGACAGCAGGTGCCCCCTGCCCGGTGCTCCCCCTGCCTTCCGCTCTTGCCCCCATCCCCTGCTCTGCCCACGCTTCCCCCGGCCCCTTAGATCGCTGCCTGCAGGCTGGGAAAGGGCCTGCTTTCCTCTGCATGGGGATGGGGAGGCGGAGGGGGAGGGGGACGGGGACTCGGGAGGCAGGTGTGGAGACCCAGCCTGGTCTGGCTGGGGCTGCCGGGAGGGGCCGGGGAGGCCGGCCGGGCCATGCTCATCTGCGTGTTGGTCCTCCCGTGGCTGTGCCAGTGCCCACGAGCCAGCAGCTCCCGGCGAGGCAGGGAACAAGCCGGTGATTAATTGCCCTTTTTAAACTGTAATTATGTCACTCACCAGAACCCGTGAACATTAATTCTCGATCCACAGAGTGAGTAATTGAATAATGAAGGGGCTGCCTGCTTGCTGTGCTGTGTTCGTGCCCTTGCCTTTCGGTGATGCCGGGCCCTCCATCTCTCCTGGTCTTTGGATGGTGCCCACTCCCCTGGTGATCTGGTGCCGGTTCTGCCCTTCTGACTGCGGGCTACTGGCCTCACCTTTCATTGGCGGTGATGTCACCTGCTCTGGGGACAGGGACACCAGCCATTTCCGACTCCAACCTGATGCTGCTTTTGACTAAGTCCTCTTCCAGCAACAGAAGGCTGCCTTGGCTAACTGCAGCAAGAGCCTGAATTTACTGGAAGGATCCTGGAAGGGTTTTGGGAGGCTCACGGAGGCAAAAGGAAAGATGAAGAAGGAGGAGACCTGAAAGAAGAGAGTGGACCGGGGTGGGCGGGGCACCGTCGGGTGGTTAGTCCTGTGAGACGCGGGCAGGGGGTCTGCGCCTGCCTGGCCAGGCTGCCCCCTCACGTTCCAGCAGCCCACATTCGGAGCCAGTGGCACCCTCGGCAGCGGAGGGCGGCGCCTTTGGCTGACTGTGTCCCCCCCTCCCCCGTCCTCATCCGCCAGCTCTTACCGAGGGCGGGAGCTGGGCAGGCCCGTGCAGTAGAGGCCCGTTCTCAGCCCTGGGCGTCCAGCTCTGGGCTGTCACAGCAGGGAGTGCCCGAGCCGGGAGGGAGGATGGCATTCCGGGCACCGCGTGTCTGCCCCTCCAGGCTCTGGCCTCCCTCCTCACAGAAACCGCCGCGCATGTCCGTGTGGGACTTCGCTGGCTCCGCGTCCCTGAGACTGGCTGCTCCTGGTGTCCTGTTACGTCACGCCGTTCGCAGCATTGGGAGCTCCTGGGCAGGCTCATTGCATTTTGGACGAGGAGTGTCAGAAAGACCTTGTGTTTTAAGAAACCCTTAGACAGGGTGTGCACCTCCAACACCCCTGCCCCCAGAACAATCCCACGTCCTATTGGTTTGGCTCTTCCAGTGAAGATGCGTGGTGTGGAGCCATGGCTTCCTTTTGGTCAACAACTGTCATGTATGAGATATTGGGGGGGCTGGGGTGCAGGCTGGGGCCCCCGTCAGCTGTGCTGGCCGCCAGTTTACCTGGGGGGCCTCTTGGGTACACACTGGGGTCAAATTCACAACCTTGGCTTCGTCGTTGAGGAACCGAATCTGGGTTCATGGTTCGCGGAGGGGGGGGCCCCCTGACTCAGCACTCGCGGCCCCGCCCTTCACGTGCTGCCTGTGACTCTGCGCTCAGCTGGCCCCTTGAGCTGTGATCTTGATGGGCTCCTAGGGAAAGTCTCTCCTGGGACTTTCATCAGCCAGTGTCCTTCTTCTTGCTTATATATATATATTTTTTTGAATTTTTAATTCAATTTTTAAAGGTTACTTTCATTTACAGTTATTATGAAATATTGGCTCTAGTCCCCTGTTGTACAGCACGTCCTTGAACCTGTCCTACACCCAGTAGTTTGTGCCTCAGGCTCCCCACCCTATACTGCCCCTCCCCCTCACCACCAGTAACCGCTAGTTTGTTCTCTGGATCTGTGAGTCTGCTTCTTTTTGTTTTATTCACTAGTTTGTTGTATTTTTTAGATTCCACATGTAAGTGAGATCGTACAGTATTTGTCTTTCTCTGCCTGATTTATTTCACTTAGCACAGTGCCCTCCAAGTCCATCCATGTTGCTGCAAATGGAAAAATTTTGTTCTGTTTTATGGCTGAGTAGTATTCTATTATATATATACCACATCTTCTTTATCCGTCATCTGTTGATGGACACTTGGGTTGCTTCCACATCTGGCAATTGTAAATAATGCTGCTGTGAACATGGGGATGTGTGTATCTTTTCAAATCAGTGTCTTTTTAAAATATATATATACACACACACACCCGTGAGTGGAATTGCTGGATCATATGGAAGTTCTATTTTTAGTTTTTTGAGAAGCCTCCATACTGTTTTCCACAGTGGATGCACCAGTACATTCCCATCAACAGTGTACAAGGGTTTCCTTTTCTCCACACCCCCTTCAACATTTGTTATTTGTGTTCTTTTTTATGATGGCCATTCTGACCAGTGTAAGGTGATAGCTCATTGTCATTTTGATTTGCATTTCCCTGATGATTAGCGATGCTGAGCATCTTTTCACATGCCTGTTGGCCATCTGCATTTCCTCTTTGGAAAAATGTCTATTGAGTTCTGCCCATTTTTAAACTAGGTTGTTTGTTTTTTTGATGTTGAGTTGTATGAGCTGTTTATATATGTTGGATGTTAATCCCTTATTGGTCATATCACTTGCAGATATCTTCTCCCATTCAGTAGGTTGTCTTTTTGTTTTGTCATTTTGTCGATGGTTCCCTTTGCTGTGCAAAAGGTTTTAAGTTTAATTAGGTCCCATTTGTTTATTTTTGCTTTTATTTCCTTTACTTTAGGAAACAGATCCAAAAAAATATTGCTTCAATTTATGTCAAAGAGTGTTCTGCCTATGTTTTCCTCTAGGAGTTTTAGAGTATCTGGTCTTATATTTAGGTCTCTAATTCATTTTGAGTTTATTTTTGTGTTTGGTGTTAGAGAATGTTCTAATTTCATTCTTTTACATGTACCTGTCCAGTTTTCCCAGCACCACTTATTGAAGAGACTGTCTTTTCTCCATTGTATATTCTTGCCACCTTTGTGGTAGATTAACTGACCATGAGTGCATGGGTTTATTTCTGGGCTTTCTGTCCTGTTCCATTGATCTATATGTCTGTTTTTGTGCCAGTACCATACTGTTTTGATTACTGTAGCTTTGTAGTATAGTTTGAAGTCAAGGAGCATGATTCCTTCAGCTCCGTTCTTCTTTCTCAAGATTGTTTTGGTTGTTCAGGGTCTTTTGTGTTTTTATACAAATTTTAAAATTATTTTTTCTAGTTCTGTGAAAAATGCCATTGGTATATTGACAGGGATTACATTGAATCTGTAGATTGCCTTGGGCAGTATGGTCATTTTAATAATATTGATTCTTCCAACCCAAGAACATGGTGTATCTCTCCATCTGTTTGTGTGGTCTTCAGTTTCTTTCATTAGTGTCTTGCTTATGTTTTTAATTTTTTCCTCTCTGTTGACTCCTTCCCCTTAGCTTATATTTGCCCAAGATTCCCAAAGCACTTTATTTTTTTTACCCACTTCCAGTGGTGTAGAAGCTGTGCCTCCTTCTATTGTCCTTGTGATTATGTCTATATATTTAAAAAATTTTAAATTTTGAAACAATTTTAGGCTCACACAGAAGTTGCAGAAACAGTGCAGAGATCCCCATGTACCCTCCCCCAGTGATGACACCTTACATGCACCACAGTACAGGGTCTGTCAACCTCAGCACAGTGACACTTGGGACTGGACATGCCTTTGTTGGGGAGGGGGTGTGTCCTGTGCCCTGTGTGATGTTTAGCAGCACCGCTGGCCTCTACTAGATGCCAGTGGCGCCCCCACAAGGTGTGACAAACAAAATTGTCTCCAGATGTTACCAAAAAGTCCCCAAAGCATCCCAGTTGAAAACTACTCTGTTTTGAGTTTTCTGTTACTGTTCTAAAAAGTCACCACTCGCTTCCTGGCTGGAAACAGCACTGCTGCTCTGTTGGTCAGAAGTCCGACATGGTGGTCAGATTCTCTGCTTGGAGTCCACTGGGCCAAAACCAAGGTGTCATCTGGAGCCTTGGTGCTCGCTGGAGGCTCTGGGGAAGGAGAATGCTCCCAAGCTACTCTGGTTGTTGGCAGAATCCAGCTCCTCCCCACAAGGCCCGTCCTTCTCAAGCCAGCAGCAGACATCCACTTCTTCTCGTGCTTTGATCTCCGATCCTCTTTTCTACCACCAGCTGGTAAAAGTTGTCTGCTTTTCCTGAAAGCAGTGTCTCATGTGGTGACACTGGGCCCACTGGATAATCCAGGATAATCTCATCTCATTCACAGTCTGGGGATTAGGGTGTAGACATCATTGATAGGCGCACCCGCTGGATACTGCCATAGTGCAGAGATCACAGCCGGGAAGTTACAGCAGCAGTAAAACCTCAGCTAACCGCAGACCTCCTTCAGAATCATCAGCTTTCATATGTACTCATTGTTTACCATTATTACTGTTTTTTTGGTGTGTAGAGCTGTCAGATTTTATCATAAATGTTTATCATATACATACACGCATACACACATATATTTTTTCACGTAACCACCCCCACATTCAAGGACACAGAGCTGTCCCATCAACCCCACAAAGTCCCCCTTCCTTCAACCCTGACCTAGCAACCTTTGTCTCTTCTCTGTGAGCATAATTTTATCATTTTGAGGCTGTTATGTAAGTGGGATTATATATGTGTCACCTTTTGAGATTGGCTTTTTATTTCGCTCAGCATAACGCCTCTGAGATCCATCCAAGTTGCTGTCGTGCATCAATAACTTGGTCCGTTTTATTGCCGAGTAGTGTTCCATTTTATGGATATATCAGATTGTGTACCTGTTCACCTGTTTGAAAGCCATCTGAGTTGCTTCCAGTTTTTGACTGTTACAGGTAAAGCCACCATCTATGTATGTACATGCCCAGGCTTTTGTGTAAACCTCTCTTTCACTTCTCTGCCATAAGTAACGCAGGAGGGGGATTGCTGGGTCATTTGGTGAGTGTATGTTTAACATTATAAAACACGGCCAAACTGTTTTGCGGGGTGGCTGGCCTATCTTACATTCCTAACAGCTGTGTGTGAGTGATCCAGTCTCCATATATCTTTCCCATGCTTGGTACTGGCAGTATTTAAAATAAAAAATGTCAGTAAATAAAATAATTAGCTATTCTAGTGGATGTGAAGGGGTAGCTCACTGTGCTTTAATTTGCACTTCTCTAATCGCTAATGACATTGTGTAGTTTTTCATGTGCTCCTTTAGCATTTGTAGATCCTCTTTGGTAAGGTGTCTTTTCAAGTCTTTTGTCTGTTCCCTAATTGGATGGTTTGTTTTCTCACTGTTCAGTTTACAGAGTCCTCTGTATATTGTCCCTTATCATATATGTGATTTGCAAATATTTCCTCGCAGTCTGTGCCTCACCTTTTCATTCTCTCACCAGTGTCTTTGCAGAACAAAGTTTTTAACTTTGAGGAAGTTCAGTTCATCAGTTATTTTCTTTTATGGATCATGCTTTTGATGTCATATTTAAGAGCTCTTCGTCTAACTCTAGGCCATGAAGATTTTTCTCCTGTATTTTCATTTAAAAGGTTTATGGTTTTATGTTTTACATTTAGATCTATAACCTGTTTTGAGTTCATTTTTGTATAATGAATGGTTTAATTTGAGTTTCATTTCTTTGTTCTAACGCTGTTGAAAAGACTATTCTTTCTTTATCAAATTGTTTTTGAACCTAATCAAAAGTCAGTTGATCATATTTGCTTCAGCTGTTTCTTCAGTTCTATTGATCTGTGTTTATTCATCTGCCTATACGACACTGTCTTGATCACTTTAGCTATGTGGTGAATCTTAAACTTGGATACTGTGATTCTCTCAACTTTATTGTTCTTTTTCAAAATTACTTTAGCTCTTTGATTTGCTTTGCCTTTCCATAGACATTTTAGAATTTATCTATATCTGCAAAAAGTTCTACTGAGACTTTGATAGGAATTGCATTAAGCTTATAGATAATTTTGGGGAGAGTTGGGATCTTTATAATGTTAGGTCTTCCAATTCATGAACACAGAATGTCTCTTTAAATTTTAAAATCATGTTGGATGTTTATCAATGCCTTGAGGTTTTCAGCATACACATCCACATGCATTTTGTGTGTGGGGTATGTGTGTGTGTGTGTGTGTGTGTCTGTTGCGGGGAGGGGGGAGCTGTTGTAACTGGTATTGAGTTTGAAATTTTGGTCTTCAGTTGTTCATTGCAAGTATTTGGGAAAAAGATTGATATTTTTTTCTTTTTTTTTTTGGCTGTGTCAGGTCTTAGTTGCAGCATGCGGGATCTTTGTTGAGGCGTGTGGGATCTTTCGTTGCGGCACGGGCTCTTTGTTGTGGCGCGCAGGCTTCTCTCTAGTTGCAATGTGTGGGCTTCTCTCTAGTTGCGGCAGTCGGGCTTCTCTCTAGTTGTGGTGCAGAGACTCCAGAGCACGTGGGCTCTCTAGTTGTGGCACTCGGGCTCTCTAGTTGAGGCACACGAGCTCAGTAGTTGTGGCATGCGGGCATGTGAAAATCTCACGGCATGTGAGATCTTAGTTCCCCGACCAGGTATAGAACTGGGAGTCCCCTGCATTGGAAGGTGGATTCTTTACCACTGGACCACCAGGGAAGTCCCAAATAAGATTGATTTTTATGTGACGGCCTTGTATGTATCCTGTGACCTTGCTAACCCAGGAGTTGTTCTATTAAGTCCTTAGGTTTTTCTGCTTAGATGGGCATATCTGCAAATAGGCATAGCTTTTTATTTCTTCTTTTAACAATCTATTTGCTTTTAATTTTTCTTGCCTTATTGCATTGGTTAAAGCTTCCAGTACTATGATGAATAGGGGTGGTGAGAGTGGTGGACCCCCTTGTCTTGTTCCTGATCTTTGGTTGAAAGCATTCAGTCTTTTCATTATGACTTTAGCTGAAGATTTTTATAGATGCTATTCATTAGATTGAGGAAGTTCCCTTTTATTCCTAGTTTGCTGAGAGTTTTTATGATGAAGGGGTATTGAATTTTGTCAAATGCTTTTTCATCACTTGATATGATCACGTGGTTTTTCTCCTTTAGACTTTTAATGTGGTTGTTTACATTGATTTTTGTGATTATTGAACCCGTATTGCATTTCTAGAATAAACCCCACTTGGTCATGCTGTGTGTGTGTGTGTGTGTGTGTGTGTGTGTGTGTGTGTGTGTGTGTGTGTGTGTACACATATATCTATGTACACACGTGCTGAATTTGATATGCTAATATTTTGTTGAGGATTTTTACATCTGTTTTCATTGTTATTAATTATTGGTAGCCTTTATTCCTTCCTTCCTTCCTTCCTTCCTTCCTCCCTCACTCCCTCCCTCCCTTCCTTCCTTCCTTCCTTTGTAAACGTTAATCTGGTTTTAGTATCAGGGAAATGCTGACCTTATAAAATGATTTAGGAAGTATGGCTCCTATTTTCTGGAAAAGAATTTATAGAATTGGTGATGTTTCTTTTTTTCAATGCTTGGAAGAATTTGCTAGTGAAACTATTCAGGCCTGAGATTTATTTTTCAAAAGGTTAACTATGAGTTCAATTCTTTAATAGTTACTGGACTATTGAGATTATCTATATCATCTTGGATGAATTTCAGTTGTTTGTAGTTTTTGAAGAATTGGTCCATTTCATCTAAGTTGTTGAATTTATATGTGTAGAGTTGTTATAGTATTATCTTATCCTCTTAATGTCTCAGGGGTCTGTCGTGATATCTCCTCTTTGTTCTTGATGTTGGTAATTTGTTCTTCTCTTTTTTCCTTTGTAGTTTTATTAGAGGTTTATCAATTTTATTAATCTTTTCAAACAACCAGCTTTTGGCTTGATGGTTTCTCAGTCTTCAATTCCACTGATTTCTGTTTTTAGTCTGTTTCTTTCTGTCTGCTTACTTTGAGCTTATTTTGTCTTTTTTTCTAGTTTTTTGAAATTAGAGTGTAGAGTATTGATTTGAGACCATTCCTCTATTTTAATATAAGCACTTAGTGCTGTGTTAGTTACAAATTATCCCCAAACTTAATGGATTAAAATGACATTTACTATTTCAGTTTCTGTGGTCAAGAAACTTGATGTAGTTTATCTGGGTCCTTTGCTTCAGGATTTCTCCCAAGGCTGCATTTAGGGTGTTGGCTAGGGCTGTAGGCATCCCAAGACTAGCTTAGGAGGACCCACTTGCAGGTTCACTCATGCAGAAGTCAGTGCCTTGGTGGCTGCTGGCCAGAAACTGCCCTCGGTTTCCTGGCACATGGCCTCTCCACTGAGGTGGTGACAACACGGCAGCTTGCTTCAGGAGAGCAAGCGAGAGAAGAGCCAGAGTCACAGCTCTTGAAACCTAATCAGGAAAGTAACACTCAGTCACTTTTGTTGTGTGCTCTTCATGAGAAGCAAGTCACTCAGTCCAGCCCATGTCTAGCAAGGGGAGGGCCTTACACGATGCTGTGAATATCATAAGACAGGGGTCACTGGGTGCTGCCTATCATAGAGGGTGTAGCTTTCTCCCTGAACTCTACTTTAGTTGCAGCCCACAGAGTTTTAAAAAATATGGTAAAGTATACATTTACCATGTTAACCATTTTTTTAATAAACTTATTTTTTAATTTTATTCATTTATTGTTTTTGGCTGTTGGGTCTTCACTGCTGCGCATGGGCTTTCTCTAGTTGCAGGGAGCAGGGGCTACTCTTCGTTGCGGTGTGTGGGCTTCTCATTGTGGTGGCTTCTCTTGTTGCGGAGCACAGGCTATAGGCATGTGGGCTTCAGTAGTTGTGGCAAATGGGCTCAGTAGTTGTGGCTCGTGGGCTCTAGAGCGCAGACTCAGTAGTTGTGGCGCACGGGCTTAGTTGCTTCGCGGCATGTGGGATCTTCCCAGACCAGGGCTTGAACCTGTGTCCCCTGCATTGGCAGGTGGATTCTTAACCACTGTGCCACCAGGGAAGCCCATGTTAACCATTTTTTTTTTTTTTTTAAGGATTTTCTTATTTATTTATTTATTTATTTATTTATTTTTGGCTGTGTTGGGTCTTCGGTTCGTGCGAGGGCTTTCTCCAGTTGCGGCAAGCGGGGGCCACTCTTCATCGCGGTGCGGGGACCGCTCTTCATCGCGGTGCGCGGGCCTTTCTCTATCGCGGCCCCTCCCGTCACGGGGCACAGGCTCCAGACGCGCAGGCTCAGCAATTGTGGCTCACGGGCCCAGCTGCTCCGTGGCATGTGGGATCTTCCCAGACCAGGGCTCGAACCCGTGTCCCCTGCATTAGCAGGCCGATTCTCAACCACTGCGCCACCAGGGAAGCCCCATTTTTGATTGTATAATTCAATGGCATTAAGTATGTTTACCATGTGGTACAACGATCACCAGTGTCCATTTCCAGATCTTCTCATCACCCCAAACAGAAACTCTGTTCCCATCAAATAGTAACTCCCCATTCCTCCTCCCCCAGCCCCTGGTAACCTCTATTCTACTTTCTGTTTGTATGAATTTGCATATTCTAGACACCTTATAAAGGTGGAATCATACAATATTTGTCCTTTTTTATCTGACTTATTTCACTAAACATAATGTTTTCAAAGTTTGTCCATGTTGTAGCAGGTGTCAGATTTTCATTTTTTTTTTAAAGGCTGAATGATACTCTGTTGTATGTATCGAACACATTTCATTTATCCATCCTAGTGTTGGTGGACATGTGGGTTATTTCTGTCTTTCGGTTACTGTAATACTGTTACAAGCATTTGTGTGAAAGTATCTCAGTCCCTGCTTTCAGATCTTTTGGGAGTATATCTAGAAGTGAAATTGCTGGATCATATGGTAGTTTTATGTTTAAGCTTTTGAGAAGCCACAAGGCTGTTTTCCACAGTAGTTGCACCATTTTTCGTTCTCACCAGCAGTGCGCAAGAGTTCTAACATCTTCATGTAGCCCACAGATTTTGATGTGTTGTCATTTTGTTTTTATTAGGTTCTGTATAAACACTGCATCATTAAAAATTTTTTTGTGTCCCATGGTTTTTTTAGAAGTGTGGTGCTTAATTTTCAAGTTTTTGAAGAATTTCCCTGTTATCTTCTATTATTGAAATCTGATGTAATATATTATGGTCAGAGAAGATATTTTGTATGATATCAGTTAATTTGAATTTGTTAAGCTTTGTTTTATGATCTAAAGGTGAAGGCTCCACATATTCTTGAAACTAATGTTTATTCTTTTGTTAGGTGAAGTGTTCTATACATTTTAGATGGGTCCTGTTGGTTTGTGGTATTGTTGATTCTTCTGTATTGTTGCTTATTTTCTGTCTAGTGGGGTTTTTATCAGTTTCTTAGAGAGTTGTGTTGAAGTCCCTAACTGTAATTCCGGAATTGGCTATTTCTGTGTTCAGTTCTGTTATCTGCTTCATGTGTTCTGGAGCTCTCTTTGCATACACACTTAGGATTGTTATGCCTTCTTAATGAGTTGACCCTTTTATCATTATGTAATCACCACTTTTTCTCTGGTAATGTTCTTTGCTCTGAAATCTCTTTGTTCAATGTTAATATAGCCTGTTTAGCTTTTTTTGATTACTATTTGCATGATACATCTTTTTCATACTTGATCTTTTTCTTTATAGTTTTTTTCATTGCTTCTTTTTTTAGTAAATTTATTTATTTTTGGCTGCATTGGGTCTTCATTGCTGTGTGCAGGCTTTCTCTAGTTGTGGCGAGCAGGGGCTACTCTTCGTTGCGGTGCGTGTGCTTCTCGTTGCTGTGGCTTTTCTTGCTGTGGAGCATGGGCTCTAGGCATGTGGGCTTCAGTAGTTGTGGCTCGTGGGCTCTAGCTCTAGAGTGCAGGCTCAGTAGTTATGGTGTGCAGGCTTAGTTGCTCTGTGGCATGGGGGATCTTCCTGGACCAGGGCTTGAACCCGTGTCCTGTGCATTGGCAGACGGATTCTTAACCATTGCGCCACCAGGGAAGTCCCATACTTGAACTTTTTTTTTTTAAATTTATTTATTTAATTTATTTTTATTTTTGGCTGTGTTGTGTCTTTGTTGCTGCGCATAGGCTTTCTCTAGTTGCGGCGAGCAGGGGCTCCTCTTTGTTGCAGTGCGCGGGCGTCTCATTGCGGTGGCTTCTCTTGTTGCGGAGCACAGGCTCTAGGTGCGCGGGCTTCAGTAGTTGTCGAGTGTGCGCTCAGTAGTTGTGGCTTGCGGGCTCTAGAGCACAGGCTCAGTAGTTGTGGTGCACAGGCTTAACTGCTCCACGGCATGTGGGATCTTCCCAGAGCAGGGTTTGAACCCGTGTCCCCTGCATTGGCAGGCGGATTCTTAACCACTGCGCCACCAGGGAAGCCCCCATACTTGAACTTTTAATCTACCTACACAAAATTCTTTGCTAGCATGTAGTTTGGTATTTTTAAAGCTGTTCTGAATTCTCTTATTTTAATTGGTGTGTTTAGATCATTTATATTTAATATAATTAATGATATATTAGGATTTAAATTTATCGTCTTTTGTCTGTATCCACCGTTTTTCATTTCTATGGTTTTCCTTTCCTATCTTCTTGTAGGTTACCTGAACATTTTATAGTACCTCATTTTAATTTATCTAAAGCAGTTTTGAGTATCACTTTTTCCTTTTTTTTTTTTTAAATGAAAAGCTTTCCAGGCAGATGTCGGAAAGCCACTTCTAGGGCATTGAGAGTTACCAAAAAAGGCCCAGGCTTCCTCTCCCCGTCAGCTGACTGCGATTCCACATCTGTGCTGCTCGCAGAGGAGGAGAGGCTCCCTGCCTGGCCGCCTCCAGCCCCTCCCGCCCCTCCCGCCCTGCACGCCCCCTCCCCTGGGTCGGGTCAGTGCCACCAGGCAGCCGTGGCGCATGCTGAGGATGGTCAGCCAGGCCCGGGCTCTGTCCCTGGGCCGTTTGCCTCCTACTGGGGCTTCCCCTGACCAGCAGGTGGCCTGCGGAGCCGGGTGCTAACCCTAACCCATGTCAGCATGGGTGGGCTGGCCTGGGGAGCCCGGCTGGCAGAGGGCAGGGTTCCAGCTTGTGGTCCTCTTTTGTTTTCCATGGAGCCCTTTCTTGACCCTCCTAACTCAGGGATCTTCTCCCCTGGAGTCGTGTGCATGTGGGAGGCCCTTTGCCATGGGGCTCACGGACGAGCTTCTCCTGTCTGCGAATAGGTGCTTTGGGGCGTTTGACGCCGGCCCCTCTCGGGCTCCGTGGCTGCCTGCCCAGGGCGTGCACATCCCTGGAGACTCCACGTCCGTCTTGCAGAGGTGACCGGTACCCTCGGACACAGCCAGCCTGCCTTTCACTATGTTTATTACCTCTACTGGTTGTGACTCTACATTGAATGCAGTTTCTAAGAGGAAAAAAACGAAGGCATATGAAGTGATAGCCTATCCATGTGGGCCCAGTGTTCTCGGATACAAGTCACCATGGCAACCTGGTGGCCTTCACATCTCACCAGTTAGGAAGATGAACTCTCCTGCCTGCAGATGTGAGCAGATTGGCCATTGTTGTTCAGTGCTCTGTGCCAGCAGGCCTCGTGACCTGGAGCTTCCTGGACGGGGAGGGAGGGCAGCAGACGGCGGCCTGGCCCCACCGTCCCCCGTGCCTACCTGTTGTCTGAATCCGTTCTCTGTGACACCCTGGTCCTCCTGCAGTGGGCTCGGCACCGCCAGTGGGTCTGAGGAGGCCTCTGTGAGTGCAGACTGGGATGCCGGCCGTGGGGCTGTGGTCTGCACACCTGTTGTGTCTGCTCCCAGGCCCCTGGGCAGGTGTGAGGATGGATTTTTAAGGTTCAGTTTGGCAGGTCAGCTTGCAGCTGCTGGTGTGGCCCAGGTAACTCTGCTGTCTCTCTCAGGCTCCGTTTCCGCTGGCTCAGCCCTTTCTGTAAAGCCTGCCCATCCTCTGAGCCACACCCCATCCCCCCACCCCGCCCCACCGCATCATAATGGGAAGGTGGGCTTGCAGGCTCCAGGTTTAGGCTCCTTTTCCAGAACACACTGAGATCAGGTATGGGTACGTAGGCCTGGACTTTGACAGCCGCCCAGAGGGTGATCTCTGAGCCATTGTCTGAGAACAGGCCGGGCCTGTTCCTGGGCAGCTTGGCTTCCCTTGTCCACTGTCTGAGGCCGAAGGGCCAGGCTCTGCGTGCTGCCTGAGGGCGGTTCCAGCTTCTGCGGCAGCCGCAGGGCTGGAGAGATCAGCAGAGAACTATACATATCTATGCTTGACCCTCAGGTCCCTCCCAGTGAAGAGGCCACGCAGGCAGCAGCGACACGGGCTCGCCTGCCCCTGTGCCCCGGCCCAGGCTGCGGCCTGTAGCCAGGCGGTGACCGGCGGGGTCGCATGGAGGCCGGCTGGCCGTGCCTTCGCGGTCGTGTTCCTCAGCCCTCGCCTCCGAGTGGCCTGAGATCACAGTGGCCACCCCTGATCGAGGCCTCTTGGGGCAGACAGGTGTCTAAAGGGACGCCTGCGTGCGTGTCGGAGGCCGCTTGCCTGTGAGTGTGTGCACAGGGCATGTGGGCCCCAGCAGCCCCAGAGCCCCACACGGGGAGCCCCTCAGGCCCAGACCCCGGCCGTGTCCCTGAGGGGCGTAAGGGCCTCGCGGGCCTGGCGGAGGACTCCCCGCCTAGAGGGAGACGCGAGGAAAAGCCAATGGAAGGAGCCTTTCTAGGCTGGCTCCTGGGCTTCCTTCGTTACGAGAGACCGTGTGGCTTAGTGGAAACAGCCAGCTTGGAGGCCGGCCTGGGTTCCAATCCCGGCCCTGACACTTGCCAGCTGTGTTCTTGAGGTGGTGGGCACCCCTGGCGGCACCACTGTCCTGTCTGTGCCCGGGACCCCTTCTCCAGGGAGCCGCCCTTCCTCTGCTGGAAGCTCTTACTTCTAATGAGTGGGCCGCCTTCTTACTTGGTCAAGGTATTTTAAAAAATATATATATTTTTTATTGAGGTATAGTAAGAAATGCAGCGATCTTAAGTCAGCACACGTTTCTCCCCAGGTGTGATAGCACCTGCATGAAGATCCAGCTCACTTCTGTATCGCAGACGGCCCCTTGGCCCCCTCCTGGTCAGCTCTCCCCACAGATGACCCTGGCCAGCCTCGGCCACCATGGGTCGGTCTGCCCTCCCTCCCTGGGTGCCCTTTCTCCCCGTCTGCTGTGCTCCGCTGTGCTTTCCCTGTGCCGTGGCTGGGGAGCATTTGTCTGTGGAGACCACAGCTCACTGACCAGGCTGCATGTGGACATTTAGTTGTTTCCAGTTTGGGACCCCGATGAGCGATGCATTTTCGTACGTGTGCTTTGTGCACATAGCGCTCGTGTCTGTTGAGTCTTTAACTGAAGGGGAGCGGCCACGCAGCTTTCTCAAGGGCTTGTATGGATTTCCGTCCCCTCCAACAGCGCGTGAGAGTTCCGGGGCTCCCGTCCCCACCCCCCTTTCTTACTGTCAGTTGTTTTAGTTTGAACTATTCTGCTGGAGAAGCTGTGGTTGTGATTTGCATTTCCCGATGATTGTGGAGGTTGAGTAGCTTTTAAAATGTTTATTGGCCATTTAGATAGCCTGTTTTGTGAAATGTCAGTTCATATCTTTTACTTATTTAAAAAAAAAATTGGGTTTTTTTTTTCTATCAGTTTGTAGGAATTCTTTATACATTTTGAATCTAGTCCTTTGTTGAAAATATATAATGTGCATATATCTTCTCCCAGTCTGGGGCCTGCCTCTTCACTCTCTTAGTAATCTCTTTTGTTCAGTCCCATTTGTCACACTTTTCTTTTACATTTAATTCTTTTTGTTTCCTGTTTAGAACGTCTTTGCTTATACTATGGTCATGAAGATATTTTTCATTGTTTACTGTTTTCTTCTAGAAGCACTTAAGAAAATGACAGCTTATTGTAGATATCATTCACATATCATAAAATTTACCCTTTTAAGGCATACACGTTATTGTTTTTAGCATATTCATTGAATATTGCAGTAATCACCACTAATTCTAGAGCATTTCACACCATCCCCCCACACCATTACCGTTAGCAGTAATTCCCTATTTCCTCAGCCCTGTCCCCTGGAAACCATTAATCTATTTTCTGTACCTATGGATTTCCCTATTCTGGACATTTCATGAAATAGAATTATATAATGTATGGGCTTTGTGTCTGGCTTCTTAAACTGGGCATAATAGTTTCAAGGTTCATCTATATTGTAGCATGTATCAGTGTTTTATTCCTCTTTTATGACCAAATAAGACTCCATTGTATGGGTGGACCACATTTTATTTCTCTGTGCATCAGTCGATGGCATTTGGGTTGTTTCCACTGTCTGGTTATTATAAATAATGCTTATAAAAATGTTCATAAATAAGTTCTTTTTAGACATAAGTTTTCAGTTCTCTTGTATTGTTATTACTTGGTAGAATTTTTCACGTATACGGTAACTCTTACCTTTATCCTTTTGCGGTTCTACCAGACTGTTTTCCGAAGTGGCTGCACCATTTTACATTCCCACCAGCATGTGGGGGGGCTCCTGGTGCTCCATCCTTGTCAACACTTTTTATCGTCTGTCCTTTTGCCTAGAGCTGTTCTAGTGGGTGCGACTGGCAGCTCTTTGTATTTCCCTAATGATTCTGAGCCTCCTTCCATGTGCTTATTGGCCATTTGTATATCTTCTCTGAAGAAATGTCTGTTCAGATCCTTTGCCCTTTTTAAGTTAGGTTATTTGCCTTCATATTTTTGAGTTGTAAGAGTTCTGCGTACAAGCCACTTGTGAGATAAATGATTTGCAAATATTTCCACCCATTCTGTGGGTATCTTTTCACTTTCTTGATGATGTCCTTAGAAACACAAAAGTTTTAAATTTTGATGAAGCTCAACTGATCTATTTTTTCTTTAGTTATTTGTGTTTTTGCTGTCATATCTAAGAATCTGTTGCCAAATTCAAAGTCATGAAGATTTATCCCTGTATTTTCTTCTAAGAGTATAAAGTTTCAGCTCTTAAATTTAGGTCTTTGATCCATTTTAAGTTTTTCTATACAGTGTGAGGTAGGAGTCCAGCTTCTTTCTTTTGCATGTGGATATCCTGTTGTGTTAGCATCATCTGTTGAAGGACTGTTATTTCTCCATTGTGTGGACTTGGCACCCTCATTGAAATCAATTGACTATAAATATAAGGGTTTATTTCTGGCCTCTGAATTCCTTCCATTAATTTACACATCTATCCTCATGTCAGTAGCACACTGTCTTATTACTGAGCTTTGTGGTAAGTTTCGAAATCAAGAGGTGTGAATCCTCTACCTTTGTTCTTTTTCCTGATTCTTTTGACTGTTCAGGGTCCCTTGAGATTCTGTATGAATTTTAGGATGTATTTTTATGTTTCCGCAAAAGAAAAAAGTCAGCTGAGATTTTGATAGGGATTGTACTGATGCTACATTTCAATTTTTAAAAATCTTTCTCATTTAGGTCTCTAATCCAATGTGAATTAAAGTTTGTATAAGGTACAGGTAGGGATATAGATTTATTACAAAGGTGACTCTTCCCTCCCTGGATTGCAAGAGAATCTCTGTCATTCATCAGTTAACTTTATGTGTGATGGCTGTTTCTGGACTCTGTTCAGTTCAATCAGTTTCTTTCCTTTTATAGTAGGTCTGATTATCTTGTGTATTAGTCCTCCAGTTTTGTTGTTTTCAAGATTATTTGGCTTTTCTAGGTTCCTTGCATTTCTATATCAATTTTAAAATCAGTTTGTCAGATTAATATCTGTAGATTAACTTGGAGAGAGTTGAAATCTTAACATTCTCAAGTCTTCAGTTTCTGCCCTGCACCATCTCTCTCTCTCTCTCTCTCTCTCTCTCTCTCTCTCTCTCTGTCTCTGTGTTTAGGCCTTCTCAGCAATGCTTCATAGATTTCTGTGCAGTGATCTTAGATCTCTTTTGTTAGATTTACTCCTGGGTGTTTTGTATTTTTGGATGCTAATGAAAATGGTATTGCTTTTCATTTTAATTATTTTTATTTATTACTAGTATATAGAAATGTGATTAATTTTTATTTAATTTTTATGACATTGTATCCTGCGACTTTGATAAATTTACTGATTAGTCCACGTATTGTTGTGTAGTTTCCTTAGGTTTTTCTACATGCAGTCATGTCATCTGAGTGTCATGGCAATTCTACTTTTTCCTTTCCAGTTCAAGGATGGGAATTTTTAAAAATTTCATTTATTTTCTTGCCTTGTTGCACTGACTGGACCTCCAGTACAGTTTAGGATAGAAATTATTATCTGGGTGATGTTCTCTTAGTTGTGGACATAGGGGGAGATGATCAGTATTTCACCATTAAGTCTGGTGTTAGTGCAGGTTTTATAGATACTCTTTGTCAGATTTCTGGGCTAAGTTGCTGAGTTTATCATGAGTATGTGTTGAATTTTTCAAATACTTTTCTGAATCTGCTCAGGCCCATGTGTTTTTCCCCTTTATTCCATTAAAGTGGTGAATTATAACTGATCGTTTTAAAGGGGAGATTATTGAGGTATAATTTACATACAGTAACCTCTGTCCTTGCTGTCCAGCTCTGTGACAGCCCCTCCAGGGCGTGGCCCAGCTTCTGCTCCCACCCTGGGCCCAGTTTGTGCAGAAAAGCCCAGATGGGATCCCGTCAGTGAGTAACGGTGGGGGAACCCTGGAGTTCTTGGGAGCGCGTAGGGAGGACTCCTGGGCTCGGGGGGTCAGGGAAGGATGGTACCCAGGCTGGGCTTGAACTTCCTGCCGCCCTCTGCCTGCCTGATGATGAGAGATCCACCGTTCTCGTAGCTAAACTGCGGGCTTGTGAGCAGGGGTGTGGTTTATGCGCAGAGCACGGGCTTAGAGCCTGCAGAGGAGAAAGCAAGGAGGCTGCTGAGCCAGGAGTCAGGTCTGCGCTCCCCTTGGAAGCTGAGGCTCCCTGTGCTGGCTCCCGCTGGCTCCCATGAGACACTTGGTTCCCCAGGCTGCCTGGGGATGGGCAAAGGCGGTAGCGCTCGCCTCCCCAAATGCTCCTTTGGGGAGAGCACCTCCTTGCCAGGAAGGGTTGCTGTGTCCATCCCAGAACCTCCGGGCAACGCCTTGCCCCAAGAGATTTCTTGTTGCCGCCTCTCCTGTCATTTCTGGCTCTGGCCTGCCCGCCTCTCCGGAGGCCTGGGCTCTGGGGGCCTGTGGGGCAGAGGGGAAGGACTGGTCTGAGTTGGGGCGCACGTCCCACCGCGTCAGTGCCGCCTCTGGCGTCAGCTCCTGGTGTCCTCCTCCTGTCGGAGTTGCCGGTCCCCGTCCCCTGGCTGCCGTGTCATCCCCTGTGTCCTAACCGGGTGCCTGTGCCCCTGGTAACAGCCAGGATTCTTTGGCTGGAGACCAGCTCCGACCTAAACAAAACGGCGTGTGTTGGAAGGGTATGGTGGCCCCGGACCTGTCAGTCTGGAGCCTGGATGGGACAGGACACCGGCGTCTTCTCCTTTGGGGCCTCTGCTCAGGGTGGTCCCCGCCGGGCCATGTGTGGTCCTTCCGAGAAGAGGGAGTGTTCAGTCTCGGGGGGAGCCAGTGGGGGTCCGCCGGCCTCCTCTGCACCCTTGGCGACGCCCTCCTGCGTCCCAGGGACTTGTCACCACACGCGCTCTTCTCACGTTCCAGCCAGGAACTTATCAGTTTTATTGATCTTTTCCCAAAACCCACTCTTGACTTTGTTGATTTTCTCTATTGTTTGCTTTCTGTTTCCTTGATTTCCACTCCTGTTCTCTTATCTCCTCTCTTCTACTTACTTGGGTCTAATTAGCTGGTTCGTGTTTGTTTTCCAGCTTTGTGGGCTGGACAGTGGACCGTGGACACTTCAGTCCTTCTTTGCTGAAATAGGTGTTTAAACCTCAAGTTCCCTCTAATGAGCATTCACTGCACAGCACGGGCAGGTCAGGGTCAGCCTGAGATGGGCAGAGTTCATGTGCAGGGCTCGGGGCTCTCCTCTTTGGGGTCTTCCCCTCACTCTCCAGTGTGGCCCCGAACTCAGATTTCTCGTTTTCTCTTCGGTTTCTCGGCTCCCAGTGTGGCACCAAATGGGACCAGTTCTTGAAAACTCGTGGAAATGGCGGCCCCTCCTGCCGTGTCCTCCTTCCACATGGCAACCCTCCTCCTGCATGAAACCGTGTACAGGCCCTCGTGTCCTTGTCTATTGAAGTAAATGCTGACTCAGGAGTGAATGATGGGAAATGTGAAAATGGAGAAACAAAGAGTAGCTGTTGGGCTGGGGAACTGGGAACAGCTGAGACTACAATTCTGCCACATCACAAAATCACTGAACTCCCAGTTCCCTGAAAGATGCAGACAAAGGCCTGACGCACGTTCCTAAGTTGCTTTTGCAAGAAGCTGACCCACCAGATGAAAGCTGCTGATCACAAGCACATAGACCCCCAGACGTGTTGAAACCAGAAGGGTGATGATGCTTGATGTTTCATCAAGGTGAAACTTCACCTTGATGCCATCCAATCCCAGGATTGTCCACGAGCTGACCACGCCCCACCCCTTGAACACTATACAACCCCTCACTACCCCCTCCAGGGGGCACACACAGTCTTGAGGGCATTAGCTCGCTCTGGCCCCCTTTGCCTGGCAAAGCAATAAAGCTGTTTCTTTGCTACTTCACCCAAAACTCTGTCTCCACGTTTCTATTTGGCACTGGTGCACAGAGGCTGAATTTCAGCAGCAAGCTCCTGGCTGTGCTTGCTTTTCTCCAGGGCCTTCAGATGGTTGTCCCTTGTGTTTGGTCCAGAGCTTGTCAGGGCACTTGGTCCGGGAGGAGCAGTTCTGCCACGTGGGCCGCGGGCCGTCTGTGTCCACAGACGCCGTAGGGCTCCCGCTGCAGGTGGGGACTGGAAGGGGGCCTGCCCAGCCAAGCGTGCGGGCAACTTTAGCCGGGCCCCCCCGACAGCTGCTCCCACGAGCTGAACCCCCATCTCCATCTTTGCGCAGGGGCCATCGCCCCACCGACCTGGAAGGCCGCGCGCCGGGCCCTCCCCGCCCCTCGCGGCCCCCGGGTGAGACCTGTCCTTCCCTGTCTGTAGTCTTTTCTCACAGAGGCCTCGTCAGGGACACGCCCTGGGTCCTGGCCTCCTCACTGGTTGGCTAAACAGGATGTTGGCCACAGGGTTTTCCTCTTCTTTGCGATTGGCTTCCAGCACTGCCGGAGACTGCCCTTCGCGACGGGCAATTCTGAGTATGAATGTCCCCCGTTGAAACTCTCAGTGCCTCTGCATTGCCGAGACCCTCACCATGGCTCGGGCGGGGTGCCTTGGGCCCCGTTCCTGGTCCCTCCTTCCCCTCCCCCTGCTGCTCCTTCGCTGAGAGGAGGGAACGGACGGCTGAGCGTCTCCGGCTCCTGGAGTTGCTGTGGTCCCCATAAGGGCACTGGCTTGTTCCCTCTGCTTCCCGGGTCCCTGGGAACAGGACTCAAGCAGCAGCCTGACCCGGTAGGGGGGCTGGTGTGGGACCAGGTGACCAGAGCCACTGCAGGCCCGTGAGGGGATGATGGGCCGGGTGGGGCAGGCCCGCGGAATGCGGTGCTGGGAGGGTGGGGAGGCCCCATGTTGTCGCTGTGGGTCGAGCAGCTTACAGACCCAGCCCTCGAGTTAAGCTCCCCAGGGCTTAGAGGTTAGTGGGGCAGACGAGGCCCAGAGACACAGTCCCCATGGGGGGACCGGGGTGTGACGGGAGGCTCACGCACACAGGTGTACACGCGTGCACGTGTGTGCACACACCCGCACCCCTTCAGCACTCCGCGGGGCGGAAACCCCGCACTTGCCCCCGGAGCAGGGAGGTTCCCCCTGGGGTCGGGGTGCCCACTGCACACTCTGTGGCTGGCTCTGCCCCCACCTTGGGGCAGCTCACCTCCTTCCTTGGCCCCGGTACCGAAGCCTTCTGGCTCTTTCCAGAAACTCAGTACCTCTCTTAAGGATGGAAGATTTACACTGTTAAAGACAGGCGTCAGCATGCTAGTTCTGAGCAGTACTTTGAACAGTGGCAGCTTTGTTAGAGTGACTGGGAGGGGTGGTCTGGCCTGTGGTGCTTCTCTGACAGAGGCCCTGAGCCCCAACCCGGCCCTGCCGTCGGCGTCCACGCCTGGACAGTGGCAGTCGTGGGATGAGCCGTGTGGTGGACAGCAAGTGGATAACCTCCCAGGAGATTCTTGAAGGTTTGGCCCTTGCGTAAGGGCCTGAGTCATGCTTCTGATAATGTGAATGTGTAAGTTCAGTTCTGAGCTCGAACGGCCAGTGCCTGCATGCTAGGTGCACTGCCGGATGGGCAGAAGGGGCTTGGGGCTTCCCCCCACAGAGCGCGGATGTTGGCAGGGGGATCAGTAGATCGCTTGGTGTAACAACAGTTAGAATAACTATAAAATCTATTTAAGTGCCCCGGGAGCACAGATGGGAGAAGCCGTTGTGTTTGGATGCCGAGGGAAGAGAAGATACGACAGTCAGATCTTGACTGCAGCCGTAGAAACCAGCCCCGCTGTTGTGAGCAGGGAGGGAGGCTGGGGGCACGGATTCAGGGGACGGTGACTGTCAGAGCCTGAGCCAGGTGCCCGCCCCGACAAGTCATCCCTAACACGCCTGCCCCACAGAGAAGTAGGACAGCACACCCCTGCCCACACACCTGAAGGCAGGAGTAGTTTACAGGGGGCTGGAGAGTCCAAGAAGGAAGAGCATGTGGGCAGAGCCTCAGAGAAGCTGCCAGGCTGGCAGGCAGGATGCAGAAAAAGAGGCATTTCTGGCAAAGAACAGTAGGAGCCAAGAGCGGAGCCGTGGAAACCCTGGCGTGCCCGTGAAGGGGGCGGCGTTTTCAGGTGGTCGAGTCGAGGTCAGAGGAGTGGTCCTTCAGTGCCGCCTCCCTGTCGTCCACGAGGTGGCCTAGCAGAGACTGTGGGCGGGCCTGCAGGGTCTGAGCAGACCTTGGATTGGCCCCGTACCATCGTGTGTCTCAAAGGCCATCAGGGTGGCCGCTGCCGTCCCCCGTAGCCTGGGCTCTGGGCTGTGCCGCGGAGGCCCCACGCCAGCGCTGGGGCGGCTCTTCCAAGTTCTCGCGTCCTTGTGGTCTCAGCCCAGGTCGTGGGAGCCAGCGGGGGTGGTGGGACAGTGCTGCACAGAGCCCGGCTCCCTCTGGGCGGTTGGAAGCTTGGCCCGCCTGCCTGCTGATGGCCACGTGCTCAGGCTGTGACCAGGCCCCTGGCCACGCGCTCCTGGTGAGTCAGGGCTGCTCCCCCGACCCGTTCACCTCTGAGAACGTCTTCAGTTCACATCAGGCCGGGAGGGTGCTCTGGACACCTCGGCACGGGGTGGGGTGGGGGGAGCCCCCACTCACAGCGGCGGCTCTGCCCGGTGCACGCGGCCCCTCTGCCCGTGGCCTGGTCCTGTGCGAGAGCCGCGGCCCAGGCACCGTTGTGTTTAAGCCATGTCTCTCAGCTCCGGTACCTGCAGCAGCAGGCGGCGGAGTGGAGTGCGGCCCCCTCCCCCCGCCCATCTTGTCAGCCTGCAGATCTGAACACAGGCACTCCTCTGCCCGACCGGCTCATTTCAAGTGGCGTGTTGTTACCCTGCGCTGAAAGACAGCCCCTGCCTCGCTCCCAGGTGGGGGTTTATTCTCCACCATTACTTTTTAAAAGGTGTTCGGCTAGAAGATTGCCTATTATTTCCTCTGTGAGCCTCTCCTCACTGCCGTTGTGTGGCGACAGCTGACACAGCCGCGGGGGGTGCTCTGTGCGCCTGCCCGCGAGTCACCGTGCGTGACAAGAGGGAATCAGGACGTCTTCCTGGGCAGCAGCCTTCCGGTTCGGCTTTTATGAACTGGGTTTAAAAAATTAAAAAGTCAGATCGTGTCGGTCTCCTGCTTAGAGCTCTTGGGTGCCCCCTCCCTTGGAGCACAGCTGACCTCTCTCCACTCCCCGGGCCCGGGCACAGCAGCCTGTCCCCCGGGAAGCCTTCGCGTTTGTGTCGCGTCCTCAGTGGTCACCACCCCCGTCTCTGGCTGCCCCTGTCCTCCCAGCCCTTCCCCACGTCCGTCCGGCATCCTAGCCGCTCATCAGCATGTCCTCAGCCTGCCATCCCCCTGCTGTGTCCCTCGCTCCAGGAGGGCTCCGGACACACGAGCCGCCGGGACGCTGTGGTGGCTGATAGTCTGAACAGGCGGAGACTGGGAAGCAGCGGGGCCTTGGTGTGGGGAGAAGCAAGGCCAGAGAGGGTCATGCAGTGCCGGGGAGGGGAGGGGACCTGCAGACGGGCCCAGCACTTGGCTCTGGGAAGGAAGACGCGTGGCCCTGGGCAGAACTGTCCATGCTGGGTTCATGACCCATTTTCCATTTTCTCGTAGGCAAGTCCAAATGTTTTTCTGTAAAAATCCCGGTTTGGTAAACGCTGGTGACCAATTCAATTGAAAACCAAACCAAACCAACACCACCCAGTAGACCAGAGGAGGACCAGGCAGTTCATGGCCATGAGCGGGCCTCTCCTTCCTTCCCTCCCTCCCTCCCATCTTTCATCCACTAAGCAGTGACCCTCGCTGACTTCACAGCTTCAGTCCTGTCCTCTATGCTGCGTGGAGAGGTCAGGGCTGTGACCCAGTGGCCCCCGCTGGGTGGCCTTCCCGGAGGAGGCTGGGCAGTCCTGGGCTTTCCCCAGCAGGAGACCCATGCGGCCTGTCGCTCTGCCCAGCCCCCTAGGCAGCCACCTTAAGCGGAGTCATGCACGTGGTTACATTTAGTTTCCTGACCTTTCCCCTCCCAGGCCGGAGCCCTCCTAGAAACCTCGGGGATGGTAGCACCTTCCAGGACGGTTTGCTTGGAGACCTACGCGTGCTGGGACTCTGTCCCTCTGGGAGGGGGGCCATGACTTTAGCATCTCAGCTCTGCGTGACCTCACTGTGTGGCTCTGGGTGACTGCATCACTCTGTGCCTCGGTTTTCTTGCCTTTTAACTGGGTTTAATGGTTCCCTCCTCACCGGATGGTTGGGTGAGTTGAAGGAGCAGTTGAGTCATTGTTTATAAACTGTTGATACGTGGTCACTGCTGTTCTCACTGACTCGGCCCTGTCGTTCAGGAGTCGTCTCTGATCCCTGTTTCTGTTACAATCGAGGTGGTACCTTCCGCCCAGCACCTGGGTGCTGCTGAGAGGAAGCGAGGGTGCAGGGCGCGGGGCCGACAGATCAGATGCGGTGGACGCAAAGGGATGTGGCAGATGCGCAGGGACGCGGCGGCCTCGCGTTTTCCTGGTCATGTTCTCTTCTTACTCTGCTGCCTTGGAACCCACCTGCCCTGTGAGCCCTCCCTGTTTAGTTGTTCTATCAGTATTTTGAGAGATGTTAAAGTCTTTGACTATGATTGTAGATCCGTTTATGTTCATCTTTAATCTGTCAAATTTGTTTTATGTATTTGGGATTTTTGTTATCAGGTGCATACACGTTTATAATTGTTATCTCTTCTTGACTAATTGTCTCTTCTATGATTGTGAACTGCCCTTCTTTATATCTGGTAATATTTTTTTGTCTTGAATTCTCCTTTATCTGATATTAATATAGCTATACCAGCTTTCTTATACAGCAAGTTCACTGCATACACATGAGTTCTGTTCCGAGAGCGCATTCGTAAGTCCAGTTTGTTCATAAGTCCAACAAGGTTAGCCTTAGTTAGTTAGGTACCCAACTAACACAATCGGCTATATAGTAATGTACTGTAGTAGGTTTATAATACTTTTCACAGAAATAATACATAAAAAAACACAAAAAGTAAAGAAAACATTTTTAATCTTACAGTACCTTGAAAAGTACAGCGGTGCAGTACGACAGGTGGCACACAGGGGCCGGCATCAAGTGAACAGGCAAGAAAAGTTACTGACTGGAGGAGGGAGAGGAGGTGGAAGATGGTAGAGATGAAGGATTGCTGGCAATAGGAGACAGAGGGCAAGCTGCAATTTCACTCACGCCTGACGTTGATGGAACGCACGTTCGCATCTTTGAAAGTTCGCAACTTGAAGGTTCATGTGTAGGGGACTTACTGTACTTGGTGTGCACGATACACCTTTTCCCATTTTTTAAAACCTGTTTGTATTATTTTTTATCAATAACATATAGCTGGGGTTTTGCCTTTGCATTGGTGTGTATGGTAAGCAGAATAATGGCCCCCCAGAGACGTCCACCTCCCAATCTCCAGGACCTGTGAATGTACTCTCTTGCATGGTAAACAGGGCTCTTCAGGTGTCACTAAGTTAAGAATATGTGGTGGGGAGACTATCCTGTATTATCCAAGGATGCCCAGTGTGATCTCAAGTGTCAGGGAGATTAGGAGAAAGGGAAATCATGGAACAATCAGGGAAAGAGGGAGACAAGAGAGTCAGAGAAGGAGACGTGATAACAGTAGCAGAGGTCAGGGTGACGTGGGGCCATGAGCCAAGAAATGCAGGCGACCCACACACCGCGCTGAAGAGTGGCCCCCACTCACCGCAACTGGAGAAAGCCCTCACACAGAAACGAGGACCCAACACAGCCAAAAATAAATTAAAAAAAAAAAAGTATATATATAAAAAAGAAATGCAGGCGACCCCTAGACGCTGGGAAGGGCGAGGAAACGGGTTCTTCTCCAGAGCTTTCAGAAGGACATAGCCCTGCTGACACCACGCTTGTAGCCAAATAAGACCCATTCGAGACTTCTGACCTCTAGAACTGTAAGAGAATAAATTTGTAGTATTTTAAGCCACTAAGTTTTTGGTAAGTTCTTACAACAGGAAGAGGGAACTAATACAGGGGTAAGTCTGTTTATATTTAATATCATTGTTGGTATGAGCGCATTTAAATTGACCATTTGTTATTTCATTTGTTTGTTCCATCTGTTCTTTGTTCCTCTGTTGCTGCTTTCTTGTAGGTTTTTTTTTGAGGGAGAGGGTGGAGATGAATCAGTACATTTTAGAATTCTGTTTTATCTCCTCTACTGACTTTTTATTTGTGCTTTCTTTGGTTACATTTTTAGTAGTTATTCTAGAAATTACTTTTTAAAAAATCTATGCTCAAGAAGTATTCTGTTACTTCAGGAATTATTTAAGAACTTCACAAAAGCACCCTGCTTGGGATTTTTCTGAGCTTCTCAGATCTATTTGTGGTCTTTAATTAATTTTGGAATATTCTTGGCCTTTATCTCTTCCCTTTTTTTGCCCCATCTTTCTCTTTTCCTACTAGGACTTCAATTAAAGGTATGCTCTGTCGTTTAATATTGTCCTGTAGATCTTGGGGGCCTTGTTTCATTCTGTTTTTCATGCTCCGTCTGCTTGGGTTTCAGTTTGAATAATTTCTAATCATTTGTTTCCAAGTTCATTGATTCTTTCCTCTGCTCTGTCCAGTTTGCTAATGAGCCCACGATTTCTTGCGTTTTCGTTTGGTTCTGTCCTAGTTTGGGTGGTGTCAGTGAAGGTGGAGGAGGGGCCCCTGAAGACCCTCTCTTCCATAAAAGCAATGAAAATGGACAGAGCCTATTTTTTCAGAACTGAAAGTTAACCAAAGACTTGTGGCCATCCAGGAGCATTTGTTCAGGAAAAATGGGTGAATCTCAGTAAGGAGAGTGAGGTTTGTGGCATTTCAAATTGTCCTATTCCCATCCTCCTCTTCCCAACCTGAGACTAGCGGCTGGCGTCTCCTCAGGAGTAATGGGAACTGGAGGGTTCCTGTCTTCCTGTAGGAAGTCTCCATGACTTCCCATGCGGTGCCCACCCTTTCCTGCTAGAGTCTCCTCCGTGTTAACCCTGGTGACTTTGAAGTCCCTCTGGGCTAACTCCGGGCCATTGTTGCATCTGGCTCTATTGAGTATTTCCTCTCTATGGTACATCTTTATTTTCGTGTGTGTGTGTGTGTGTGTGTGTGTGTGTGTGTGTTTAAATGTTTGATTGAATGCTGAACCTTTTGGGTAAACAAGACAGAACAGTGGGCACTGCAGTATATATTTGTGCCAGTGGAGGGTTTTCCTTTGTTCTGTGAGACCCTTAGTGTGGGGACTGGGTCCCTTGTAAGTGGCATACAGTTGGATTTCCTTTTTCTTTCTTTTACCCAAAGTGGTGATCTTTTTCCTTTAAGGCTGAGGTTATTTGGTTCGTGGTCTATATTCATTATCTGTTGCTAAATAACAAGTTACGCATTTAGTGGTTTAAAGCAGTAACCATGTATGACCTCACAGTGTCCGCAGACACTTCATGGTGGACACTTCGTGGGTCCTTGGGGCTGGGACTGGGCTTGGCTGGGCCTCTGCCCCTGGCTTCTCATGGCTGCAGTCCCGTCCCAAGGCCCTCGGGCCATTGGGCTGAGGCCCCTCAGCTCCATGCCACGGGGGCATCTCCGGAGGGCAGCCCACAACACCAGGGAAGCTGGCTCCATGGGTGTGGACAAGCAGGCGGGTGCCAGACAGAAAGCACGACCTTTGCCCCTGGAACTGCCCCCTCTCGCTCCAGTCATAGCTGCTCATCAGGATTTGGGTGTCACTCCAGGGCCCAAGCTGGGGGACGTGGGATCCCGGGGGACCATCTCAAAAGCTGTGATCCCTGATTACTTATACTGATTCCTGCAACCTTGCCTGGTCTTTCCTGTTCCGTCCTCTCCTCCCCTCATTCTCCTCCAGCCCCCGCCTCACCTGCTCGGACCTCCCCCTCCTCCCCCTCCTCCACCTGCCCTCCCTGTGCGTCCGCGTCCCCCGAGCAGCCACAAGGCAGTTGGACTCGGGCCCGTGCTCTGCCCTCGAGTTTTCTGGCTCCTCTGTTGCTGTGCGTCCTTGTCCCCGTTGCAGGACCAAATCTCTCTACTGCGTCCCCATTTCCTAATTTCCCCCTAACTGCCCTCAGCTTGGGGCTTGTCTCATCCATTTGATGCCTTGTTCCTTGAAGAAATTTACCTTTATAATATTTACCTAATATTTACCTGCTTGGGGGCTTGCCTGTTTCAGGTTCATTTCTTCTTTTTTAATCAGCAGTTCATTTATCTTTTTGAGCACCTTAAACTTACATGTTTAAAATCCTTTATCAGTTGGAAATTTGAACACTGGCTGAATATTTGATGATGTTAAGGAATTCATTTTTTTGGTATGCAATGCTACTGGTTCTGATTGGGAAAATAAAAGTCTTTATATATATATATATATATATATATATATATATATATATTGCAATATATTGAAGTACGTGCAGATGAAATGACCTGCTGTAAGGAATCTGGGGGGAGGGAAGGGTGGGCCCTGTAGGTGAAACAGGATTCCCGTTAATCATTTTTTTTTAATATTTCCTTTTTTTTTAAGTTAATTAATTAATTTTATTTTTGGCTACATCGGGTCTTAGTTGCAGTCTTGCAGGATCTTCGTTGTGGCATGTGGGATGTTTCACTGCGGTGTGTGGGCTTCTCTCTCTAGTTGTGGTGCACAGGCTCAGTAGTTGCAGTGTGCAGGCTTAGTTGCCCCATGGCACGTGGGATCTTAGTTCCCCAACCAGGGATCGAACCTGTGTCCCCTGCATTAGAAGGCGGATTCTTAACTGCTGGACCACCAGAGAAGTCCCTAGTTTTATCATTTTGAAGCTTAGTGATGGCCATCTGGGTTTTTTAAAATATTATTATAAATTTGTACTTACTTCATATTATTTAGTATATATTTTAATATTATAATATCCGGGTTTATTTAGTATTATTTTAGTACAGTAATACAATTTTGCATAATAAAAAGTTTTAAAAAACCGTGTCATAACGTCCCATCACGTGAGTTTTGTCTGGAGTGAATTCGCATCAGCTGCTGTTTGATGGGCAGCCTTTCTAAGCTTACACTTCCTCACCATATTTGGGGTTTGGTTTGCAGGCTTGTTTTGAGCGCAAGTTTTGGTTTTGGTCTTGTTGGCTTTGTTTCTCTCTATTTCCTTGTCTCCCTGCCGAGCATTTTTGTGGCACCAAGTGCCAGCCAGTCCCCGCGCCACCCAGCTGTGGCCTGGGGTTCACGGGGCTGGAGCTGTGGCCTCGGGGCTGAACCCAGCTTCTGGCAGATGGAGAACCATGGCCTGACATAGGGTCCTCAGGATTTTTAGGTTGGCTTCTTATTCTGGGGGAGCCCTGGGCTCCGGGGACGAAGCTGGCCCCACGGCCACCTCTGCCCAAGGCTGTGGCTTTGGCCTCACCTGCCTCTGTGCCCATCTGTTCCGTTGGACGTTTGCATCTTGTTAGCGAATTCGGTCGTGTCTCCGTGGTTTTATCTGCCTTGTGTTTGGAGCAGGGCAGGTGCATCGAGCGTGCTCATCTGACAGGTCCCTTCACTTCCCCCTTCAAAGACTGTGACCCGAGAGCGGGCACGCATAATGGTGACATGTTACCTTGTGTTGGAGACAGTGTGCTTTATTCAGTGTTTTTCCCCAGAAGGCCGACTGGGAAATGTCTTAGGGAGAACGACGGTCGCTACCCTGCAAGCTGTCCGTCTGTGGTTCCCCAGCCCGTGTCCATCTGCAGTTGTCCTATTTTTCTGTCTCTTCTGCTGGGATCTAAGCTCCATGAGGACAGGAGCTCCCCCTCACCCCCAGTGCCCCAGCCGCCTTACAGGCGTGTGTGTCACGTGGCAACACCCGCTAACGTCTGGCTCTGACCTGAGGGCCACCTGCCTGCCGTGCCTGAGAAAAACGAGGGCTGGCCCGGGTAGCCTGCTGTGACCTTGTGAGGGTCCTCAGCCGTGTGCACCAGTGTTCTGTTTGCTCCTCTCAGGAGGCCGAGGAGCAGCTGTCCCCTGAGGCCTAGGATTCTGGGTTCCAAGGCTGCTCACCTTTCAGCTCCCTGGCCCTTGGAGACAGGTGGTTTGCTCAGCAGAAGGAGGACATCAGGGCGTCCCTGCCGCTCAGAGCTCAGGGAGTGAGTCGGCGGCACATGTGCTCTGGGGACGGCACAGTGCTTCCGGCCTGCGTGCCTTGAGGCTGCACAGCTTCCATCCAGGCCCTTCTCTGCCCAGGCTCGACCCCAGCTCCGCTCGTGGCTTTGAGCTTCGGGGCCGTCACCTAAGCCGCTCTGTTTCTGCGTTGTGATGGGGCCCTAGTCACCCTGCCTGCCTTTGGAGACCGTGGGGCGCGTGTGCACACGCTTGCCCTGGTCAGTGCTGCAGGGTCCCCCCTTAACGGCGGTAGCGACGTGGCGCTGCGTGGGCTTCCGTTCGTAGGTCGCAGACGGCTAACTGGACTCTGCTCTCCCCGCAGGCTGGGGAGCTGGAGAGCCGAGAGGCAGAGCTGAGACGCCGCGACGCCTTATACAAGGAGCAGCTCGGGCGCCTGGAGAGGCAGGTGAGCGGTCCGGCGGGAGGGCGGCTGGGCCCCGAGCTCCGGGCGGGCTCAGGAAACTGACCCTGCAGTTCTGCGCTGGAAGGAGGTAGTGACGGTGTGACCGTCGCGGTACAGATGCACGAGCGCCGTTACTGATTTTCTCCTGGGGGTCGGGGGTCAGAGGGCCCGCCTCTACTTTTCTGAAGATGAGCCTTTGAAAGGAACGAGTTTCAGAGGCACGCACGTCACCTGCCCTTTTTCAAATCTGCAACAACGAAAATTCATTTGGTAACTTTGTAACTTGCTTCCTGTTTGGGCGGCTTAGTTTGTTGATCATGAAGGAGTTTTCAAAGAGAGGCTGAAACCGTGGCAGGCGATGGTTGGCAGGTTAACCCATGGCTCTCCCTATGCCTGAGACCGTGGCCAAGCCACCGCATGCCTGCTGTCCCCGCGGGTCCTGGAGTCCCTTGTCTCAATTTGGAGCTTTGAGGTTGGCGGTGTCTTGCAGGCTTGATGGCAGGCACGGGCACTGGAGCCTGTCCGTGGGGACAGAAGGGGGCCACCCGTTGGTGTCTGGGGGACGCCAGGCGTGTGAGGTGTGCAGCACTGAGGGTGACTCTCCTCTGGTTGTCCTCCTTGCAGCCCGTGCTCTGCTTCTTTCTCACCGTCCTCCCGCTCGTCCTAGGTCAGCTCCAGACTCCTCACATAGGCAGATGAGCCCCTTCTTTTAAGTGAGGTTTACCTACGTGGTTGAGAGCAGTTACTAAAAGCTACCAGAAGAGGTGTGCAGATGCTTAAACACTAGCATTTTGCAAAACAGGAGCCGGGTCTCTGGAGGGAGGTGGGGTGGAGGGGGAGAGGGGCTGGGCAGGCCTAGTGGGCCTTCTCGGGGGACAGTTGTGTTCCTGTAATGGCTGGGACCACGGAGAATCTTCTCCAGTTGCTGTTGCTGTTGTATTTTTATATAAATTCTGCCTCAGTTGTTGAATGCTCAGACTTTGACATTTTCAGCTTCTGCACCTTCCAATCGTCAAGCTTCTTTTTTTTTTGGTTTCCTTTTACACCTGGAAATTGATGGTGGAAAGCTGTTTGGGGCAGACTTGGAACAGCGGCTGGATCATCCTCGACCCCTCAGCAGCTGGGAGCCAGTCGGGGTGGGGAAGGTCGGGGCGGGAGGCACAGAGGCCCGTTGCCTGGAGGACGCCATCTGGACCCGGCCGTGTGATCGGCGTCGACGGGCAGGAGAGCCCGTGGAGTCCAGACCAGTGTTCAGGGGAGGGGACTTCGTGACCCTTCTGTGCCCGTGACGGTTATTCCTGAGTGAGGGGAGCATGTTTTGTGGGGCGCCTGTGCCTCGTGATCTTCCTGCACAGTTGTTCCCGGTGCCCAGGCCGCCAGGCCGGAGCGAGGAGGGCTTTCCTTTTCCCGCAGAGAGAGGTGCGCTGCTGCGTTCACAGCGGCCTCGCCAGGGTCTCGGCCCAGGAAGCAAAGCCGGCGTGATGTCCGTTCAGGCGGGAGGCAGAGGGCAGCGTGCACTGACGGTGGGGGGCTGGGCACCAGCCCCGCCGTCCGCTCCGTGTTCTCTCCCCTGCAGACTGCAGGCCTCACTCCAGCAGCAGCGGGTGTGTCTGAGGCAGTCTCCACTGCAGGGATGGCCTCTTCTCCAGGCCTCGCTGGGCCCAGGGCCAGGCGGGTGGGGCGGGCGGCTCCGGGGTCCAGCAGAGCTCAGCCCTGGTTCCGCCTCAGCAGCACAGCAGCCTGGGACTTGGAGCAAGTTGTCTAAATTCCGGAGCCTCAGTTTCCTCGTCTTTGAAATGGGAATTTCAAACCCGCGCTGCCAGCTGTCTGGGGGACACGTGGTTGCGTAAAGCAGCCCCCGAGTGCCTGGAGGACCCACCCGTTCATCCCGCGCTAGTTTGGCTCTGTTCAGCGCCGGGCAGTGGTGGTTCCTGCCACGCGGAGCCCACAGTCCAGGGTGGGAGAGGAGGGGATGCTGAGGGCTAGGGCCCCAGACGAGGGACGCCTGAGACCTTTCTGTGACCAGTGGGCCTGCCAGCTCCGTCAGTATGGTCTTACTTTTCTAATCTCAGCAGCTGCAAGTGGAGAGGGCACTTCTGGGGTCTAGTTTCAAAGAGTGAGGCAGGGAGAAAGGGAGGACCTTGGAAACGTGTGTTCTTCCTGGATTTCGGGCTCTTTCCCCAAGAGGTGCACCCACTCCCCGCCATCCCAGCCTCTGCCTGTGAGCAGTTAGTGCTTCTCCTGGTTTCCGTTTTTTTCTCCTTGGGCTTGCTTTTCCTAAGGAGCGGCTGTGCCTTGATCCTGCCAGGCCTGCAGCCTTCTCAGTGCGGCACAAAGCAGCCCTGCCTGGAGTCCCTGAGCCTCTCCAGGAAAACAGGAGCTGCTTAAGGTTCCGAGGAAGGGGAGTAGGTTCAGGGAAGTCCGCTTCACAAGAGAAGGTGGCTGCTGGTCAGGGGTGTAGGAAGAGGGCCCAGCCTCACGCTTCGGGGTAATGAGTTACAGCCCAAGGCGACCCTGTCACACACTCAGTGGAGCGGCCGCCGTGGGAAGGATGGGCACCAAGGATGGCGGTTCAGCCTGTGCTCCCAGGGGGCCACCTGGCCAGGCCCCCTTGGGAAGCTGTCACCCACGGTCCCTGGAGCTGAGCAGAGCTATGCCCTGAGGCCCGGCCTTTCTTAGCAAGAATGGGCTGCTTATATCTGGGCTAGCCGCCTCCGATAAGGTGAGACAGGAGGACCCTTGATCCAATCCGATTCTTTTCACATGTAGGAAAGCGGCCCCAAGGCAGCTCAGTGGTTTGAGAGTCAACTGGTAACAGCGGTGAGTGCTGTGCTCTTAGACCTAGAGGGACCTGGGCCGTGTCCCTGACACCTAAGACAGAAGTGGGGAAGTGGGTCAGCCTGACTTGTGTCCCATCTGTGGCCACCCTGGTTGCCGGCACTTCTGTTTCTAAGGACTCAGACGATAGAATCCTGTCGGGGGTGTGACTGGTCACCAAACTTAGGTTTCCCAAAACCCACCTTTTCTCCCTTTGCTAACGTGGACATGGTCCTGTCTGGTATCTTCCCATTTTCTCTGAATTCTGAGTTGCCAGAGCAACAAGAGTCTCCGTCAGGGAGTTCAGAGCTTGCGTGACTCGCCTGGGTGGGGACGAGAATTCATCTAGCATGCCGACGCTGTCTGCAGCCGACCCCAGGTATCCGTGTTGGATTCACTCTGTTCCGTCTCCTGGGCGGAGGCTGGGGGTTCCGGGGCTCTTTCTCTCCGCCCCCTGCTGACCGCACCCCTTCTCACCAGCGTGGGCCTGTCCTGGTCCCCGTCTCTCTTAATCAGATTCTAAAGCCCTGTCTTTGTGCTCGGCATTTCCCAGCAGCTCAGCCTGCTGGGGCCTCAGCCCTCCTGGCCCTACTCCCCGGCCTGGCCATCCGTCCCATGGCCCCTGTGCCCTGTCGGGAGCACAGGGCAGAGGTCACCTTTGTGCCCTTCCTGGGAGATCACCTGCGCAGGTGCACTGGGCTGAGGCCGGCTCTCCATCCCGGGTCTCATATCAAGATCAGTTGTGATTGTATTTCTCGGAAGAGTGTTTTTAAAGACCTTACCGCTTAAGCTGTCCTCCTGCCGTGGAGGTGTCTGGTGTCCTCGCCGCCTCGCCGGCCGCTGCAGTCGGTCCCCAGCTGCCGGCACCGCTCTCACCCTGGCTTTCCAGTGCCCACGCACAGCTGCTACCTCTGCCTGGGGGGCAGGCACCTCCCAAGGCTTTGTCTGCCTCCTATAGGCCCTGTGCGTGGACGTGGCCCTTCCTGCTGGGTCTCAGGGACCACGTGCAGCTTGCACGCGGCCCCACGGCCTCCTAAGTGGCGGATGTGGGATGTACGTCTGGGGCTGGCTGACTTCAGAATCCTAGTCCGGCCGCCCTGTTCATGCTGGGATTTATCTTTTAAATGGACAGGCAGACATGCTCCAGAAAGGAAATGGCCACGTGGCCCTGCCTATTCTGCATCCAGACTGCGTCCTCCTAGACAGTCTGATGCCACGTCCTGCACTTGGAGGTGACTGTCCGAGGAGCTGTCCCCTCAAGGCAGCCCGTGGTGCTAAGTGCCCAGGTTGGTGTTACGCCTGCTGTAGTAGAAGGTCTGCTTGCACCTCGTCCTGCCCTCAGGGTCAGTGACGGGGGTCACAGTGCAGTCGAGCTGGGAGGAGCCTCAGGAAGGAGAGTGGTCGCTGAGTCAGGAGGAAGCGGCCGCAGAGCCGCGTGGCAGGGACGGTGCAGTGACCGAGCGCATAGGATGGCCAGGCGCGCGAGGCGGTGGCGGGTGTGGGGGCCATGCGAGGCCACCGCAGCGACTCTGTATGCAGGGCTCACTTCTCCACACGGACCGTCTTCCTGGGAACTCGCCCCCCAGCTGGGAAAGCCAAGGTCTGCTGGGCTCTTTCCTCTCCCTGTCTGTGTGTTTCCTACACTTCATCCATCCCCACACTTCCCGATGGTTAAAACTGTCCCCTCCTCTGCATCCGCATCTCCGTCATCTGTCACCCACACGAGGGCATCGTCCCTGATGGTCTCCTGGCCTTAGTGGCCGTCCCTCTGTCCCGTCCAGATTTCTCGTTGCCTTGTCTGCACTGTGCTTCCTCACCCGGCCCAGGACGTCACCTGGTCGGGCCCTGCACGCCCTTCAGACTCCACCCCACCATCTGCTGGCCCAGCTCAGTGTCCCCAGCCCCTGATGGGGGTCGGCCTCTTGCCCCAGCTTGAGCTCCAGGTCGGGACGTGATTCTTACACGTACAGCAGCAAACCTGCAAATCCAGAGCAGAGGAAGCGGGGGAGGGAAGGGTCCTCTGTGGACACACGCCCAGCACGGGTTCTGGGGCCGCGGCCTGTGTGCCTACCCACCCGAGGCCAGCCCGCGGGTCCCTGCAGAGCGAAGGCCTTCCCACCTCCGTCAGCGGCACCTCGGGCCCGTCGCCAGACACGGCGGACGTGGGGCTGGGCAGGCGCAGCTCCCACTGCAGGGCAGCCGGGCCGGGGCCGTCCCGGACACTCGGAACCCGGGGATCACGTGGGAAGGGCGTGGAATGTAAAGATTCCGGGGCTCTTGGTGGCCTCTTGCCTGGTGCCTTCTTAAATACACCAGAGTCAGTTTGGGGGGGTCTTGGCGCTCTTAGGATCTCACAGTACCAGCCTCTAAACTCAAGCAGAGGGAGGTTAGGTTATTTACCCGAGTTAAACGGCTCAAGAAAGGACTTCATGTCTTGCTTGAAATGCTTTGGGACGTAAAGATTCCAGCCCATCACTGTCTCCGCGAGGGCCGTCCGTGTGGACCCCGTGGAGCCGGGTTCCTGCCATCCTCCCAGGAGGAACACAGGCCGTCCCATCTCTCGTTCAGAGGGTCACACTTGGCAAGTGTTGTGGACGTGCTCATGGCCTCTGTCGAGAATGCCAGGCGTCACTAAAACAGACGACGTTGCGGCACCTGGTTGTTGGTTACCAGCTGGCAGCTTTGCCTAGAACAGCGGTACCTGCGGACACCTGCCCCGGGCGTCCCTGTGGCACCTGCTCCCACGGCCCACTTCCCTGTCGACGCCCAGGAACACGTGTTGTCCAGCGGAGAAGCCGATCGGAAGGTGCTGCCAGTGGTCCCGAGTGGAGCCCCTTCCCGTCAGGTTTCCGGTAACCCCTGGACCCAGGAGCGGCGTTGCTGGCCTTGTGGGTGGGGCGCTTGGGAGGGGCCCGGGGAGCCCTAGCGATACGAAGCGGCAGGAGGCGCTTGGGGGAGAGCTGGTGTGAAGCGCGAGCTCGGTGAGGAGCGGCTGAGCTGAGCTGCCGGGACTGCGGGGCTCCGGGAGGCAGCGGGGCCCCTGCCAGCTGACGTGCGGCTGTGAACGTCCCGTTTCGTCGCAGTGTTGCTGACAGCAGCTCTCCCCCCCCGAACACGTGACCTTGAGCACACAGGCGGCTCTGTCCAGGCTGCTCCTGATCCTCTCCTGGACTGCCCTTCCCCAGGGCGCCCCAGGGGCTTCCTGGGGAACAGGATTCGCTTCGCAGAAGTCGCCTCACTGCAGACTCCCATCAAGGCCGCACCTTGTTTCTTTGAGATCGCCTCTCAGATCTGTTAATGATGGAAGAAAGAATGAGAACGATGAGGAAAGTCTGGAAAAAACTGGATCAGTAAAATTTAAAGAGGGAAAGCAGACAAACGACTCAACAGATGGAGGAATTGAGCAGAAAGGAGGGAGTGGGTTTAAATGGAATCAGAGAGGCATCTGAAGGGGTTTTGAAAGGGAAACACAGAGATTACGAAGATTTTAAGTCGCTGGGCTCTGAATGATTAACAGCTGACTGAGGTTCTGAGGCCAAAATCATGCCTCTGCTGAAATGAGAAAAAAAGACAGAAGTGTACGAATCTCCTTAGTTTTCAAAATGAACCTCAAGAAGGATAAACCAGAAACTAATGAGATTTTTTACCTACAAGCGGGAGTGGGAATGGGCTGGGAAGACAGGGAGGGTGTGGGACATCTCTGAGTGTGTTTTTTATAAATAGTTTGACTTTTGAACCATGTTAATGTTTTTCTTATTTAAAAATTAAATCGACAGAGATGGTGTTAAAAATTAATACAAGCAGAAATAAATGAACCCAGCCATCTATCAGACAGATAACACCCACAGAGAGGGACTTCCAGAGAGAAGATGTCTGGGCTCCCCTCTCCCTGCTCTCCCCACCAAGTACAGCTGGGAACCCTGGAATAAGTTGAGAGGCACCCTGGACTCTGAAAGGAAGGAAAAGGAAGAGCTGGTGAGGGACCCTGGGCTGGAGGAACAGCGCGGTGGCCCAGGTGCTCACAACCCCCTCCCAGTGACAGAAGGCAACCAGGGCCAGTGTCTTCGGCCCCAACCTAGTGGCAGACAGCTTCGCAGGTCGGCTCACATTCCTCCAGATTGAGACGGAGCCCCCCAGCCATACTGGGGGTCTGGTGAGAGCCCCTGGCATGCACCCCCAGCAAGTGTTCTTCATCCCTGGGGCCAGAGACTCCCTTCTTCCCCCGAGACCCCAAATGGCTCGACAGCACACCAGGGGGACCCTGCCACAGCAGGGCTGGGGGCAGCCAGGGAGCACTGGCCTGGGAAGAGCACTTTGTCCTGTGGACCAGAGGGTCCTTGCTCCCACCCAGATCATTGGTGAGCTGCTGGCCGGCAGGGGATGTCCCGCCCACAAGTGGCTGGGGCAGTGCTCCTTGTGCCCTGTAGGCAAGAGATGCCTGATAGTGGCAGGGGGACCCCTCCCCAACAAGTGGCTGGCGGGGGAGCACAGCCTGGGGAAGCACTTCCTGCTCCGCAGGCAACCCCGCAGGGTCAGCAGGAGCCCCAGTGCCTTGGAGGAACCAAGTGGACACAATAGTGCAGTAAAGGCTCTGAATCCAGATGCTGAGCAAATCCCAAAGATAAACCCAAAGAAAGCCACACCTAGACTCACAATCATGAAACTTCTGAAAGCTAAAGACAAAACTTGAAAGCAGTCAGAGAAAACCAATGTTACGTATGCAGGGAGGCCGATTTGATCGATGGTGGAATATCATGTAAAATCATGGAGGCCAGAGGAAGTGGCGTATTTCCTGAGTCCTGAAAGAAAAACTCTGTTAACCATGAATTCTACACCCAGCAAAACTATCCTTTAGGAATGAAGAGGAAATGAAGACGTTCTCGGATTACAGAGCGCTAAGAGAATTTGTGGCTGCCCAGCGTACCCGTAAGGAATGGCAAAGTAAGTTCTTCAAACAGAAGGAAATGATAAAAGAAATAATTTGGGAATATGAACAAGAAAGAAATAACAACGGAGAAATAAAAAATGCAGATAAATACAACATTATCCTTCTTCACGTGAATTTTTAAAATCATATTTGACTGTTGAAACAAAAAATATAACATCGTATGATGTGAGACAAATGCATGTACAAAAAATGCTCAAAGGAGACTTTAAAAAGTGGAGAGGCTGGAGGAACCTAAGTGGAAGTGAGGCTTGCAGACTTGACCCTGAGCGGTAGCGCGTCGGCAGCAGCAGGTTGTATATTACATGTGTGCATTGTAATGCTCAGTGCAGCCACTGAGAAAGTTAGGTGAAGCAGTGACTCAGACACACTATTAATAAATCAACATGGAATCTGATGAAATGTTTAACTGACAGGAAGACAAGAAAAGAGAAATGGAGGAGGAACAGAGGGAACAAACAGAAAACATGTGATAAGATGGAAGACTTAAGCTCTAACTGTCAGTAATCACCTTAAAGGTAAATGGTCTAAATATACCAGTGAAAAGGCCGAGATTGCCAGAGAAGATCACACAAACATGCACACACACAACTCTGCTGTCTATAAAAAACTCAATTCAAATACGGTGACATAGATGGAAAGTAAAAGGGTGAAAAAAAGATATGTCAGGGCTTCCCTGGTGGCGCAGTGGTTGAGAATCTGCCTGCCAATGCAGGGGACACGGGTTCGAGCCCTGGTCTTGGAAGATCCCACATGCCGCGGAGCAACTAGGCCTGTGAGCCACAATTACTGAGCCAGCGTGTCTGGAGCCTGTGCTCCGCAACAATCGAGGCCGCGATAGTGAGAGGCCCGCGCACCACGATGAAGAGGGCCCCCACTTGCCGCAACTAGAGAAAGTTCTCACACAGAAACGAAGACCCAACACAGCCATAAATAAATAAATAAATAAATAAATAAAATTAAAAAAAAAAAAAAAGATATGTCATGTAAACATCGATCCAGAAAAACATAGGAGTGGTCATTAATACCAGATAAAGTACTTCAGAGCAAAGAAAATTACTAGACACGAAGAAGGGTGTTATATGATGATAAAAGGATCAGTCTACCAGGAAGGTAATAGTAATACACATACACATAGTAATCCTAAATGTGTATGCACCGAAGAAGAGAGTCTTAAAACATGTGAAGCAAAAACTGAGTGGGCAGAAAGAAACACACAAACCTAAAATAATAGTTTGGGGACCTCAATATCCCCTTTTCTCAGCAACTGATAGAAGTGCTAGACAGAAGATTGTCAAGGATATAAAGGGTCTAAATGACACAACCAACTAGCAGGATCTGACATGTAAAGGATACTCCAACAATAGCAAAATGCATATATTTTTTAAGCACCTGCGGGACCAAGATAGTCTATATCCTGGGCCCTAAAACTAACCTTAACAAATTTGAAAGAATAGAAACCACATATCAAAATATATGGGATATAGCTTAAGCAGGGTTGAATGGGAAATTTATACCAGTGAATCCCTAAATTAGAAAAGAGGAAAAGTTTCAAATTAAAAGGTCAAGAAATTAGAAAAAAGACAGCAAAATAAACCCAAAGCAAGCAGAAGGAAGGAAATAATAAAAGATAAGAACAAAAAAAAAAAAAAAAAAAAAAAAATAATAAAAGATAAGAACAGAAAATATAATCATAATAGGAAAACACTAAAGAAAATTTATGAAACAAAATGCTGGTTCTTGGAACAATTTGATAAAATTGATAAACCTCCAGCAAGACTGACAAAGGTATAGAGAAGACACAGGTCACCCCCATCAGCAGTGAAGCAGGTTGTATCCCCACAGATTCCATGGCCACTGGGAGGGAATGAAGTAACACCACTTTATGCTCATAAATTCCACAACATAGAAGAAATGGACCAATTCTTCGAAAACCACAAACTGCTAAAACTCAGCCAAGATGAAATTGATAAACAGAATAGTCCTGTAACCACTGAAGAAATGGACTTCATGACTTTAAGACTCCAGGAGAAGAAATCTCGAGGCCCAGATGGTATCTCTGGAGATTTCTACCAAACAGTTAAAGAAATTAAAACCAATTCTATGCAATCTCTTCTAGAAAAGAGAAGCTCAGGGGAAACTTCCCAACTCATTTTATGAGGCCAGTATTATTCAATACTTTGTCAGACAAGCAGTGTTACCAAACCAAAGACAAGAGAAAACTACAATGTCTCTCATGAAGTTAGACACAAAAATCCTCAACAAAATATTTGCAAACCAAATTCAGCAATGTATGAAAAGAATTATATACTATGTGTGTATACACCATGTTATGCAAAGTGGGGTTTATTCTGGGTGTGCAAGACTGGGTCAGTGTCTGAAAATCAATGAAATCTGTTATATCAACATGCTGAGGGAAAAAACATATGATCATACTAATTGATACAGAGAAGTATTTGACAAAAATCTACTCCCATTCATGACAAAAACTCTTGGAAAATCGGGAATAGAAGGGAACTACCTTAACGTGTTAAAGAGTATGTACCAAAACCACCAGCTGTCACCAGAGACATGGATGAGATTCTGAACGCCCCCCGCCCCACCACGGCAACAAGGTGCCTGTCAACACGTCCACTAAAAGCAGGGTTAGAGTTACGCCACCAGTGAGACACTAGCCTCTGCAGTAAGAGAAGAAAGAGAAATTAAAGGCTGTGGGTTAGAAAGGAAGAAATAAAACTGTCCCTGTTTGCATAGGATATGATCATCTGCATAGATGACCTAAGGAATCCAAGAAAAAAGAAGAGGAAACCCTAGGACTCATAAAGGCTTTTAGCAAGGTCACCATACACAAGACCCACACACGAAAATCAACTGCATTACAGATTGCTATGTACTAACAACATCTGGTACTGAGATTAAAAGCAAGATCCATAAAAGGAAAAAATGTTACAATGGACCTAATCAAAATTAAAAACTTTCGTTCTGTGGAAGGCCCTGTGAGGAAGATGAAAAGAGGAGCTACAGAAGGGGAAAAAAATATCTACAAACCACACACCAAGCAAAGGACTAGTGTCTGGAATATAGAAAATACTCTCACAATGCACCAGCAAAAAATAAATAAATAAAAACCAACAATCCAATTAGAAAAATCCACCAAGGGGATATACAGATGGCAAATAAGCACATGAGAAGACATTCACCATCATTAGCTATTGGATATGCAAATTAGACCTGCAGTTAGACATCGCAGCGTACCTATTGGGGTGGTTAACATCTTATCTTGTGAAAAAGTGAGGAGTGTTCAGAACATGGTGAGGGCATGTGAGTCTATACGGGACCCAGGAGATGGCCTGAAAGAGGTCCCACGAGCCGAGTTCGGACACCTTGTCTGCGCAACACAATAGCGACGACAGAAATGGATTATAACACGTTGGATTTTAAAAAGAGAATCTAAGTCCAAACTGACATAAAAACATACAGGAACAAAAGGAGGAAAGGAGAGGAAAACTGTCTTTACGATGGAACAACAACTAATAAATGTGGAGAGAATGATAGACAGTCACCCATTTGCCACTGTTGTAATAATAATCAATTCAGGCAAAAACCATGACTGTTGGGAAGTAGGGTAATTATGCTTTTACAGCATCACTCTTCAGGTCACGTGCCTGTTGTCGAGGGAAAGGGTGTGGTCGCAGGTCTACGGTCCTACATAGCAAATCACCTCGAAGCTCAGAGGCATCAAGCAGCCGTTGGTTAGGGTCACGGGCTCTGAGAGTCGGGGGCTCAGACAGGACACAGGAACAGCTTGGCTCTGTTTCCTGAAGTCAGAGGCCTTGCCGGGGGCCATATGGTGGCTGGGGGCTGGAACCATCTAGAACCTTCTCCCCCCCACCCCTGGCAGTGGATGTGGCCGTGCTGGGGCTTCACTGGACTGTTGGCCGAATCATTTACGTGTCCCTTCCGGGTGGGCTGTTCCAGGCTTCCTCCCAGAGAGCGAGGCACCAGTGTGCCAGGTGTTCACGATCCCACCTCCAAAGCCACGTGATGTCACTTTGGAGCAGCCACAAAGTTCCACCAGGGTCGGGGGAGGAGTGTCCCGTGACCTCATACACCGACGTGTCGATGGGGGACATGGCTGCAGCCCCTCGGGAAAGCAGAGCAGCCTAGCGGCCACCCCCTAACTCCTCATCTCAACGGTGGGACACACTGAGGGACGGCTGCCTCACCTCTGCCGTTTCTCCGCCAGGAATTTTAACCTGAATCTAATCATGACAAAACAAGTGTTCGAACTGAGGGACATTCTCTGAAACAACTGTCCTGGCTTCTTGAAACATATCAGTGTCCTGAAAGGCCAAGAGAGGGTGGGAGCAGGTTAGACTGAAGGGCAGGCAGGGCCATGTCAGCCAGGCACGACCTGTGACCCTCGACTGCGTCCCGGATTGGGGGGGCTTCCTGGGGCAGTTGGGAACAGTCAGACACAGATTATATATTAGAAAATTATCCTATTGATGTGAAGGGTCCCGACTGTGGTAGTTGTTTAGTGTTTACTCAGAATATCAGAGTTAATTTGCTCTTGGGAGATGCAGCTGAAGTGTTTGGGGGCAAAGGGTCGTGATGACTAAAATATCGATAACTCAAGTGGCTTCAGCCAGAAGGAGCGTGCGAGTGGGTGGATGGGCAGAGCCCCAGTGAGCGGTGAGTCCGGGCGACGCGCACCTGGTGACTGTCACGCTCTTCTCCGAGGTGCGAGATTTGAACGCGGGGCTGGAAGGAGCCCGCGCCACACTCTCCGCCTGAGCAGCAGAAATAAGGTTTCCAGGAGGATGGAAGGAAACAGAAGGATGTTAAAGGAAGAAGCAGAAGAAAAGGCAGCTGCAGGGCTGCTCTTTGCAGGAGGGTCGAGGTTCTTCCAGGTGCAAAGCTTTACCCTTTCAGCAGCGCGGCCTGAGCGGGATCAGCGGGCGGGGAGGAGAGGCCGCGTGGCATCTTCCAGAAGGGCGGCCCTGGCGGAGGCAGAGGGCATCAGGCTGGACCGAAGGGCCCTGGGCATGGCCCCGGAGGCCGGGCATCAGTGCTGAGTCGGAGAAGGAGGGCAGTGGGGCCTGCCCTGGGCTCCATTCCCCCCTGCTCCCCCCACGGTGCCTGCGGGTGGCGCGAAGGGACATGACCTGGCTTGGCCACCCCAGCCTGAGACTGGGGGTTGGTGGGGGGACAAGAGCCGCCCTTGCCGCCTGCCAGCCACTGGCCTGGGGCCGTTCTACCCTCTATGCCCGGAGCTCGTGCCGGGAGCTGCCGGCCCGCAGGGCTGTGGCCGGTGGACTCTGCTCCCTGGGAGAACAGAGCTCCTGGGGGTCCAGGTCCTGGAGCCCCCCATCAGCTGCCACCGCCTTGGGGTCCTGCAGCCTCAGGGTCCCGCCGCCGTGAACACTGACCCCCCCTTGCTCCCGATCCGTGGTTCCAGAAGCTAGTAGTTTAATTTCCTCAACAGATCACTTGTTGGTAACAATAGTGGTCACGACAGCTCCCGTTCCTTCAGCACCGACCGCTGCCCCCGAGGGTGACACGTCAGGAATCGTCTCCCCCGGTGGTTGTGAGGGGCTGTCACTCCCCCCCACGCAGCAGCAAATGTCCCCAGTAACCGTGCTGGCCTCTGTCCCTCCTCGCGCAGACGGCCCCCTGACCCCCGAGGGCGGCTGCCACGTGCTGCTCAGGCCAGAGGGCGATCTTTTTAAACGCACCTTACTTATTTCTGGTGTATTTATTCATTTATTCTTGGTCTTCTCCCACTCCTCTGAGCACAGCCCAGCACCCCCCGACTCCAAGCCTGTTTCATTTAGGAGCTCGTGCTTATGAGCTGTCTCTACAGCCCATAAGCTGTTGGGCTCTATTTGCGGGTATGAGAATGGGACCTTTTAAAAAATACCCTTTTGCAGCCCCCAAACTTTAGGCTTCCGTGAGAACCTGTGCGGATTTATTCAGTGCTGTGACATTTCCTGTTTGCATTTGCACAGCCCGGAGAGCAAACACATACCGGTGGTTCAGGTGTGTGTTCGTGCATGTCTCAGCTCATCAAGGTATTCATTCTGTAGAAGGACCAAAACCCTCATTTGCATCTGTTCGTCCCTTTGTGTCAAGCGCCTGGACTAATCCTTCCGTGGAGGAGGCTCCGGGCAGACGCGCCTGGTGGGTCCGGCTCCCAGCCTCAGGCTCTGTCTGCAGAACAGACAGCGTGAAGTGTGTAACAGCACCTGGGGACTGGCGGGCAGTAGGTGCTCCTCACAGGCAAATCCCCTCTCCTGGAGGCGAAGTCAAGAAGAAAAGAAATCTTTTCCCAGAGTCTCTTAGAACCTTTAGTAAACACTTAGCAGGAACCTTTACGGTACTTGAATTGAGTTAATTAGTCATTTTTGCAATAAAGGAGAGAATTATTTTTAACTTAGGTAATTTATACCTCATACACATTGAGCTATATTATCCCCGCAAAGCCTGCTGTCTACCAACATTTTGAAACTGTTCTAAAATTAGAAGTTGGAATCAGAGGAGGTGACAACCATGAAGAAAACTCACCTGTGTTTAGGAGAAGCAAGAGGAGGTCTGGTGTTTCCGCAGAACTGACAACGGGGTTGAACGTGTTTCCAATTACTTTGGAAGCCAAGGGGGCCCGTGAGACGGGGGCGCGGAGGTCGCTAGACTTCCCCTTTTCCTTTTCCTTTTTTTCAGCCCTCTTTCCTCCTTTGATTTTCTTTTAAGACTTCTCAGACCACAAAATATCAAGCAGCTAGGAAACTTAATACAAAGGACCACGTTTTAGCGTCCCACTGTAGTTTCCGACGCTGAAATGAGAGTCAGGTTTCTCGGAGGACGGAGCTCTTTGTGGAGCGGGAGCCGCAGGCGGAGGCACGGACTAGTCAGTGACAAGGCAGGCTTAACCTCAGGGTTTCCGGGACCGGGAGCAGCGTTTCCCACCTTGGGGGCCAGGGAACCCCCGAGACCTTCCGTAAACACCGACGCTGGGGCCCCACCCCAGACCACCCAGCAGCCTATGGGCTGGGCTCAGGCGGCCCCGCGGCTCCAGGGTTGAGGGCCACAGCGATCTGCCCGCGGGTGCAAGGCCTCGGGGACGGGAGCCACGGAGGGCGGGGCGCCGCCAAGGGCGCCGGGAGTTTAGGAAATGGCTGTGGTGGCCGTGGGGGCCCTGCTTCTGGGCACCTGCGCCCCCCAGGTGTCCCAGGCACTCAGGTCCCCCGGGAGCTCGTGCTCGGCGGCGCCCGTGAGGCTTGGAGCGGTCCGCCCGACCTTCCCCGGATGCGCTGGGCTGCGCAGGCCGCACGCCCGACTGGCCAGAGGGCGGGGAGGCTTTCGGGGGTGGGCGGGGGCGGGGGACTAGGCTCTGGGAAGCAGGGCGTCCAGCCTGTAGCTTCCGCCGGCAGCGCCCTCTGGTCCCAGGGCCAAGTCTCAGTGCTGAGGACCTGTGCGTGCCGAGCCTGCCTCCCCGGGCGCCTGGTCCACACCCCTGTGGCCTGAGTCACTGCCCGCGGGGGCCGGTCCTGAGACCTTGACTCTGGGGCCCTTTGCTCGGGGTCGGGTCACCAGTAAGTCACAAAAGTGGGGTTAAAATTCATGTCCCTTCAATTTTAAAATTCCTTTTTGTTTTCTATTGTGCTCTGCATTTTGTTTTCACACTCTTTAGATATTCATGTAGCCAAACATGTTTCTGGAAGTGTAAAAACCAGCTAACCGCGCACAAGGCCCGGCGGGCTGCCTGGCTTCCTTGTGAGGGCAGTGCTGCCCGCCCAGTGGCCGTGTTCTGGCCCCTTCCCCTGCGCTCTCCGCAGCCACCCCCCTCCCCGGGCCCCCCCCCCAGGAGCTGACCCCGGTCCTGACCGCCCCGTCTCCGTCTCCGAGGGCGCAGTCAGTGGTCCCTCCAGAATGGAAATCAGACCGCATTGTCCCCTGAGCAGCCGCCGGCTTCCTGCCAACCCTGAAGCGGGCCCTGTGCGAGGTGGCCAGGCCCCGGTCCAGCTGTCAGCTGACCGACTTCCAGCCACACGCCTCCTGCTTTCCCAAGAGCGTGCCGCGGTGGTCCCAGCCTAAGCCTCCCCTGAATCTCGTTTCCCTCTCCATGTCCTTCAGGTCTCCACCCACGCTGTCCCGCAGAGCGGCCTTCCTGGCTGTGTCTTACCCCTACCCCGCCGTGTCTTTTTGGCACTGGTTCCTGGGTAGAATTGTTGTTTTTCAGGAGCCAGGCTGCTAGCTCTGCGAAGGCCAGGGCTGCACCTCTCTCGTTTACAGCTGTGAACAGTAGGCACTCATAAATGAGGAGAAGAAACAGACGAGCCCTGGCCTGCAGGTCACTGCCTCCTCGGAGCCCCAGAGATGGCCCATCGCTGCCCAGGGACCCGGGGCCCGGCGGGCGTGGGCGAAGGCAGAGGCGCCCTGGCCCTGGGGAGACCCTCCTGTCTGTGCCTGGCTGCAGCCTCCGTCGTCTCTGAGGTCGAGAAGCGGCCATCTGCCCACGGCAGGAACTCAGGCTGGGAAACAGGCCTGGTGGGGGCAGCGGTCCTGGAATTTCACGAATTACAAGCTGTGGGGAAGGTTCACCTGAGGTTGGAGCCTAAGCTCGTTGTGGGGTCTCCTGGGCCGAGGGGCGGACGCGGCAGGTGGGTTGGATCAGCCGGGCCTGGAGTGTGACCGGGGGCAGAGGTACCTGGGTGAGAGCTGAGGGTCGCGGGGTGTGATGGGAGGGGCTGGAAGCAGGGCCCAGGGAGGGAGCGGAAGTGAGGGCAGGAGGGTGTGGGAGGAGTGGAGGGTAAAGGCGTGGTCAGTGGGGTGAGAGGGCAAGTGTGCCACGTGGGGCCTTCCGGGGGGGCGGGGCGGAGGGGGCGCCACAGGTGGGACCGTCCTCAGGATCAGAGGGGGTTCTCAGGTGGGACTGTCCTGGGGATGCTTGAGGGTCCTAGGTAGGACCGTCTGGTTGCAGTTGGGATCCTAGGTGAGGCTCTCCTGCAGGGTGGGAGGCCCTGGGTGTGGCCCTGAGGATGGCGGCTGTGGATGAGTTTGGATGGTGTGCCTGAGGATGAGGAGATTGTGGAGGGAAGGGGCCCCGGGGTTGAAGGGATCTCAGGTGGACATCCACGAGGGCAGGCAATGGGGGCAAGATTGGCCCTTACCCATCCTGGGTAAGTGCCGGAGCAAGTCTGGAAAGGGGTGCCTTCTCCACTATCAGCAGAGTAGAGCATAACCGGCCAGCTTCACTTGGTCATTTTTAGCAATAGTAGTGGCTGAAAGGGCAGCGCAAGGGGGTCGGGGGAAGGAGCAGAGAGGAGGGAGGAGCGGGGTCGAGGTGGGGTCTGGTGACTGGGGAAGGAGCCGGCACCAACGGCGGGGAGGGGCAAAGACGCTGAACTGGCTTCACAAATAGCCAGTTGTTCAGTCCCTCAACAAAACAGAATTTCTGTCCCTTCACCTACTGTGTCACTGACTGCACGCCCAACAGTTTTAAAAGTTTTATGTTGACTATTTGGACTTTTTACAAAACACTTTTGTCTTTTCTTTTCTTTCTTATTATTTTCAAGTCAGAGATTCTCCAAATGCCCTTGCGTTCCTGTGGGCTTGGCGAGCCTTTGGTAATTAGGCTGGTGAGTTTCCCATATCCCTGATGACTGGCTGGACTTGTTGAAGCACTGCAGAGTCTGGGGTCTCCCCTCCTCAGTCTGCTCCCTGCAGAGTCTGGTGCTTCCTTGAGCCCCGGCCCCGGCCCCGACAGCTGCACTGACTTTGCCGGAAGTCTCCCGGCTCTGGGCCTTCAGGTTCCTCTAGGCATAACCACGTGTCTGCTCTGAGTCCAGTCTGCGTGGCCCTCGGTATGTTGGATCCCTTGCTGGAGGCGTGCACGTATGCGAGGCTGATGGATCGGCTCTGGGGCCTGCCTCTTTCCCTCGAGGTTCTGGCCCCTGGGCGGGATCGTCTGCCTCTGACCATCTGTCTGCACCGGCAGAGGAATAGACATTCCTACCGGAAGCGTAGCTCTGGGTGTGAAGGGCCAGTCTGTTGGCCAGTCCCAGCCACAGCGCCTGGCATGGGGGTCCACTTGAACCCCGTTGGCCCTGTGTCCCCGGTTGATGGTTCAGAGCAGAACCAGTGACTGTCTCTCTTACACTCTCCCGAAGTGTTGCTGAAGCGCTCTCACCTGGGGGAGGGGTCCCAGCTCCTGGTCCTCACGTGGCCCCTGCGGCCTCTCTGGGCCCGGCACTCCCGGTGGGGCTGCGTCCGCGGAGCGGCAGCTCAGAGACTTCCACTGACCAGGCAGACGCTGCGTGCTCGTCACGCTCTTGATCTGCCCGGGCAGAGCTGCCCCTGCTCCCCTTTTTCAGCCGCTCCTGGTGGGGCCGCTCTGTGCCGGCAGCGCCGGCAGCTCTGGGGATAGGTCAGGCAAAGGGGCTGAAAACCCCTCCCTTGATGGAGCTTGCCTCCTCCAGGAGATGCCCCTCTCTTTCCCTTGGCTGACGTGCATTTGGGTGTTAAGTGTTTAAGACATTTATTGTTTCCTCTGTGCCAGGCCCCACGAGCTCGAAGCGTTTTATATGTGCCATCTCAGCGGCATTTGTAGCGATTCCCACGACACTGTGTGGAGGGCGCTCTGGGACCGTCCTCGTTTCACACGGAAGCCCGGGAGCCAGACGCCCCCCCCGCGGCCTGCACCCACCCTCACGGCCCGGCGGCCTCTCACCGTTCCTGGGACTCCCCTCCAGGCCAGCAGACCGAGCTCTGCCGTAGGGACCCCCCGTCCTGGCTGCAGTGGGGACGGACAGCCCCCCTCGGTCCCCAGCCTCCCCCCTCCCCCTGCCCTCTCTTTTGATCTCCAGAATCCAGGCCCTTGGAGAAATCAGACAGTATGAAATATGAAAACTACTTGGGAAGTGATTGAAGAAACACTGACTCTTGAAGCCTGTAGAGATAAGGCTCACACCTTCTCACTCACGTTATTTAATTTTTAATGGCAGGCTTAATTAATCGAGATCAGGTCTTCTGGTTTCAGACTCGCTCACAGCAGCTGAAGGGGGAGGAGGGGCTCTGAAATCGTGGGGTCTGAATCTAGGGGAGGAGAGATCACCGGTCGGGGGGAGCAGGGGGCGGCGGGGCTGCGGGGGTCGCTGTGTCGTCCACGCGGCCGCCCCACCGCTCGGCACACCCTGAAGAGTGGGGCCTTGCTCAGCCCCATGGCCTGCGGCCGGGCTGCCGTGGGACCTTCAGCGCTCCGCAGGGTCTTGGTGGGGGGCCCCCGGTCCTTCCAGAAGCCCCTTGGTGAGTCTGCGAGGGCCCTGCTCTCGCTGGCTGAGGCCTCAGAGCGCACGGCGTCCAGCGGCCCCAGGAAGCTGGGTGGACCCGGAGCTGCTCCCTCGGGGCGCGTGCGGGGCGCAGTGGGGGCAGGGCGTCGCTGGCGGTGCTGTCCTGCTCAGGCAGGTGAGATGGGCAGAGGGCGCAGCAGGGCGCGGTCCTCTGAGCCATCCTGAGGCTGTAGAGGAAGCTGCGCTGGGCTATCACCACTTCTTGGCCTGCGGGCACTTCCTGCGGCTAGCCTCACCGACCACAGGTTCGAGCTGAGGTCGCAGTCAGTGCAGCCGCTGACGCCGGTCTCCCCAGCCGGGCGGTGCGTCGAGGTGCAGGGTCCCAGCGTCCGTGGGCCCATCTGGGCCGCGGGTGCTCCCCTGGGAAGGGACGGTGCCCGGCTGCTCTCCCAGGGGGGCAGGGCTGAGCCGTGAGGCTGTCTGTGGGAGGGGACGGGCGGCGTGGCTGGGGGCTTGTGGCTTCAGAAGGGGCAGTGGTGGCGTGTGGGTGGTACGGTCGTCCCGTGAGCCCGCCCCCCTCGGCGCCCCACGGGGAGGGCTGTCCGCCTGACGGCTAGGAGACAGGGCTCGGGGGAGGAAGTGACCCAAAGAGCAGACGCCATGTGCAGAGAGAGTTAAAACATGGACCTCCCAGGAGAGCATCTGCTCAGCGGAGAGGGCCTGACCTGATTCACCTGTGTCCTTACGCCCTCCCCAGGGTCAGTGTCGGTTGACCGGCCACTGGTTGAGGTGGAGTTGGAATCTCTTGGCTGGAGCGTCGGGGCTGGACAGCTGGGCATCAGCACGTCCCTGTGGAGGGGGGCAGCCTGGCTGGGTGGGGAGAGCCGTCGTTTATTTCATGCCTGTTGTGCGCAAGGTGTTCGCAGCTCCCGTTGACCGTCAGAGGGGCCTCGGCTGTCTCCCCGGTTCAGAGGTGGGGAACATGCCAGGGAGCGGCGGGGTGGCCTCAGTCAGCAGCTGGGGGTGGCGGCCCGGCAGCGGGCTCGCCCCAGCACAGCCCAGAGCAGAACCCCTGCCCCTCGTGGGCTCAGCTGCGCCCCGGAACACCCTTCCGCGTCCCTCCCAGCTGGCCCTTCCCGAGGCCGTGGTACCAGGATAGGGCTGCCGGCCTAGTTCCGCCCCCCACCCCGGGTACAGACTCCGCCTTCGCTGCCCTGCAGGTGCTTCGGGGACGTGCTCCCTGCGCCCGCCTTGGTTACCTTCCCTGCAGGTGGATGACGGGGCCCATGGGGTACGGCGCTTGCCCCGCACGGCTCTGATCTGGGCACCTGTCACCTCTTCTGGTCCGAGTGGTCCGATCCTTTTGGGCCAGACTCCCTGTGTACTCAGTGGAGGTGGAGTTGGGAGAACCGGGCTCGGAGGCCGATGGGCCGTGGGGTCTCCGTTTCCGTGGGTCCCTTCACCTGCCTCGCTGGCTGCTTGCAGGGCCTGACTGACCGGCACCCACGGGAGCCCTGAAGCCAGAAGCCTGCATTTGCCCATCTGTGGTGGGAAGGGGCTGCCCCAGGCTTGCGTGGGCCCAGCAGCTCCACAGGGCATCTTGCTGGGGCGTCCGATGCCAGCCCCGTGTTGGGCTTCCTCTGGGTGGTTTTGTTCTCAAGCCTGCGTCCTTAGAGATGTTGGGTCCACCCGTGAGCCTCATGGGGCTCGGCCAGGAGCTGGTGTTGGGGGGCAGCTGTGTTTACGTTGGTTTCCTCTGGAGACATGGCATGCGGGGTGCTGGGCCTGGGTGGCCTGAAGCCACTCGCCTTGGGGCACAAAGAAGTGGAGTGACTGTCCGAAAGGACGCTGCGGTGGCCCCAGGCTCCAGCCCAGCTCTGTCCTGCTGCCGTTCCCCCACTGCCGGCCCTGTGCACACACGGGGTGCCCTCGGAAGGAGGGCAGCATGTGCCTCTGGGACTGCCTGGCAGTGCTGGTGAGTGCGGGGGTCCTGGGCTGTGGTCCCGGCACCGCTGCCTGCTGTGTGGCTTCGGGCAAGTTGCTTCACATCTCTGGGCAGCAGAGTCCACGTATAAGATGGGGTTGGACCAGACGAAGGCCCGGCAAACTTTTTCTTTAAGGTAGTGACTGTCCTAGGCTGTGTGGGCCTCGCTGTCGCTGTGACACTGTCGTAGCCCAGGGGCGGCCACAGCCGTGCGGTCACAAATCGTGGGCAGGGCCGCGTGCCCATAAAACTTTATTTACACGGTGGGGCAGGCCGGGCCGGGCCTCGCTCGCGGCGGGGGTGTGACCCCTGAGCCAGGGGCTCCATGTGTCCTGGCGGCCACGGCTGGTCCATGAGGAGCTGGGCCCTGCCTGCAATCCTGGTCAGGAAGTCGGCATGTGTGGACTCAGCACGGCTGCGGGTGGGGTTGCGGCCGGAGAGAAGCTTCCATCTGGTAACGGGTCGGGTCTGTTTTCTCTTTGCAGAATGTCGAGACGTACAGACTGTCTTCACAGCAGTTCCACAAGGCAGCCTTGAAGATGGAGGGTGCGATCAAGTAAGAGCTTCCTCCTCCTGAGCTCCGCCTGCGTTTGTAAAATCTCCCTGCCCCGAGGCCTGATTTCAGGCTTCTCGAGGGGCTCAGATCCCCGCGCCTGGGGTCGGGGCAGAGCCAGCCTCTCCAGGCCCAGGTCCTGCGTGTCCTGTGAGCTGGGCCGGGCACTGCGCTCAGTCCCCTGCGGGAGTCGAGAAGGGGTGCTGCGGGCCCCCCCGCCCCTGGGCGGGTTCTGGAGCGGCCTGGCCCTGAGCCGCGAGCCTCTGCGTGACTCTCGGTCGGGGCTGTCTTGCCTCCGGAAGAACGGGGTCGGGCGGCACAGGGCTGAGCACCAGGGTTCTGTCCGCCTGTCCTGCTCCTGCGCTGGGGGCCCGGGAGCCGAGCGTCAGGGACAGGGGTGCGGCAGCCTGTCCGCTGCAGACGCGGCTGCTGCTTCGGGTGCAGGTCCAGGAAGGTCTGCAGGGGCCCCGTGGGGAAGGGAGAGCCGGCCCCTTGTGTGCAGGCGTCCCTGGGGACCTGTCGACCTTCGTCAATCCGTTGGGGCCCCCACGCCTGCCCCTCCCCCTCCCAGGCCCGGTGCAGGGGGGACCGGCTTGGATCTGCCACCTCGAGGCGACGGCGTATGGAGGTTTGGGGACCAGGGGTGAGCGGCCGCTGCTGAAAGCCGTGGGGGTGCCCGGAGGGGGCACACCCCGTCCAGACCTGGCGCCGCAGGGACCCCCGAAGCCGGGGAGGTGCCGTGGGTCCTGGTCGAGCTGACTGAAGGGAGGGTGTGGGGAGGAGAATCTTCTCTTGCAGTTCAGCCCTGGGGCAGTGACGGGAGCCGGGGAGCAGGACCCTCCCGCTCCCGGGGGGGCGACGGAGACCTGGGACCCCGAGGGCGGAGCGTTCTCGCTGCCCTGGTGGGGTCCCCACCCCTCCCAGATGAGATTCCGGCTCACCGGCATCACAGGCACTGAGTGACAGGGAGAGGCTGGGTGACAGCCACCCAGGAATGTGACCCCCAGAAGTGGGCAGGCCCTCGCCAGGCTCCCGAGTGGGGCAGCCCCCGCCCTCTTTCCCTGGATCTCGACCTACCTGCAGGGGAAGGAGCTGGAGAGCTGCCAGGACTCTGCCGTCAGCACTGCCGCGTTTTGTCACCCACCATGTGGCCCCATCCTGAGGGGGGACTCGGGTGGATTTGACTGTCACCTCCTTTTTCATTCTCGTGCCCTCTGAAGGCAAAGGGGGTTGGCGTGTGTGGTGCAGGGGGGACTCTGTCTGTCCAGGGCATCCTGGACGATGCTCCCCGTAGAGCGTGTGACTGAAGGGTCGGTGCGCCTCGTCTGCTGTCGGCGGTTCCATCTCGCAGACCGGGAACTGGGGCCAGGGGGGCCGGACGGCTCCCTCACCCGCACAGTCACGCCTGGACGTGCGGCGGGGCCAAGCTCGGCTCGGACAGCTCCGGGGCCTCTGGGCCTCACTGTCCGTCTTGGCGGCTTTGCTGTCCCGTGGAGGCCCCTGTGGACGTAAGGTGGGCGGCGGGACGGAGGTGAGAGCCCAGCAGACCTGGACTCAGACCTCGGCCCCGCCTCCTGCTGGGTTTCCTGTCTGCAGGTGAGACCCCCGTGGGCAGTGGGCCTGGGCCGTCAGCGGCTGCTGTGCCTGCGTGACAGTGGTTAGCGGTGGCGGTCGTTTATTTCGTCGTCCCTTCACCACACCTAGCATGGCATAGTGTGGAACAGATTTAACATGTAAACTGAGTTCACTAAAAAACTGTTGCAATTTCCCAAACAGAGCCAACAGGAGGCAGCGTTAGAGACTGTTTTACTTAAAGCCTGGGGTGGGGACCGAGTCCTTGGTAGGAGAGTTCTTGCATTTGCAAATGTGTGTCGACTGTATGGTAAATACCACAGAAGTAAGTGCAGCTGCTGACCGGTCACATCGGAGCATTTTCTTCTAAGACAGTGGGCGTCTTTTAGCACCTCTGAGTCCATGGAGTGGTCACTTAGGTGGTTAACCAGATGCCTGTGCGTCTTTCACACACGGACACGGAGCACAGAGCGCCTGCATCCGCCAGGCACCTTGCTTGGCACTGGTGACAGGACCACAAAGAAGACAGCTTCCGTTCCTGCCAGCCAGGCACTTACAGCATTTAGGGGATGACAAACAACATTTAAAAACTAACTGCACAAAAAGCATTTGCCCAAACAATGGCCGATTACAGTGATGAGCCGTGAAAGACAGTGAGTGAAGAAGCCCAGTCTGAGGCCCCGACCCAGACCCCAGACCCGGGCGGGCATGGGGTGGGGGTGTCCTGCACTTAAACTGACTCCTCAGGACCCGAGACGTGGGCCAGAGCGAGCAAGGAGGGAGAGAGGGCTTCCCAAAAGAAGGTCAGCAGGTGCGGAGGCCCCAGGCAGGAAGCGATTAGCATGTTCAAGGCACTGCTGGAGGAGTGGATGAGGAGACTGGGCAGAAGCCAGAGCCCAGGACTTTGTAGCCAGTTCCAGCCCGCTCTCTTTCCTAATATATGCATTTGAAGTGGCAATTGCTCTCCGGCTTTAGCTGCACCCTACAAGTTTGGGTATATAATTCTGTACAGAATTTTTCTGATTTCTTTGACTCATAGGTTGTTTCAAAATATATTGCCTACTTTCCAGACACTGGTAATTTTCTAGTTCCCTTCTAGAGCGTTGACTTCTGGTTTAATTCTGTGATTAGAGAACATGCTGTAAGTCCTCGAGACACTCTGAGAGTCTTCACGGCCCAGCGAGAGGTTGGCTCCAGCAGACCTTCTGTGTGCGTGTAAAGTAGTGGCTCCGCGGTGACATCGCTCAGCCGTGCCCAGATTCTCTGCATCGTTACCCTGTGTGGATTTATGGGTTCTTCCTGGGATCACTTCCTTCTCACTGAACTACTTCTTTAGTGTAGTTTGCTGATTACAGAGTCTCTCTGTTTTGAATTGTCTGGAAACATCCTTACTTTACCCTTAATTGGAAGCAGATAGCAGTCCTTGCCGTTGGCTTTATCAGGGCCTCTTTCTACTCCATGATACCTATTTTTCCCTGGAGAAGTCTGTGTGGATGTTATTGTTCCTCCTTTGTGCTAGTTCCTTTTTTCTCTGTCTGATTTTCAGACTTTGTCTTTGGTTCTTTAGCATTTTGACTCTGGTGTGCCCAAGTTTAAATTTTCTTTCTTTTTTCCTGCTTGGGGTTCATGCCTTGGGGTTTGATGTCCTTTCATTAGTTTTAGAAAATTTTCAGTCATTCCGTTTTCAGATAAAACTCTGCCTGTCTTATCTTTCTTCCTCTCTGGAATGACTGTGTCTCCCGTGTCTCCATGCTCTTTTTTCTGGTTTTCCTCACTGTTTCTTCATCTCCATGCTGTAACCTGAGTCTTCTCTATTGACTTTTCACTTCACTAATCCTCTCTCTAATGTGTCATCTGCTTTAAACCTATTTATTGAATTCTGAATTTCAACTACTGCATTTTTTCAATTCTAGAAATTCTGTTTGCATTTTCTCCCCCAGTGTCTGGTGGGATTCTGGTTTTTGCCACCTGAATTCTTGAACATATTAATTGTAGTTATTTTGAAGTCATCTGCAGGTCTGTTTCTGTTGCCTGTTTTTCCCTCGTGGTCCTGTTTCTCCGTGTGCCTGGTAATTCTTGATTGAGTGCCAGGCGTTATAGAGAAGGTACAGAGGCTTCCCCAGAGGTGCTCACCCCCTTCCTTGATGGGCCAGTGTGAAGGCAGATCACGTAAACCCTGATGGACTGAGCTGACTGGGTCCTGCCTGCAGTCTTGGTGGAGCTCAGGCTTCTTGACTGACCCCTGTCCCTAGGGTCTGGCTGTCCAGGGTGCCTTGTTCTTGGCGAGCTCTGAAGCCCTATGTTTGCTTCCTCAACTCTATGAAACTTCTGAGAATTCTACTCTGCCCTTCAGTGGCTTTTTACTTAGGTTCTGAGTTTCCTGCCATGAGGCTTCTTGAGCTCACGGATCTGAAGAATGCTTTAAAGGAGGAAAACCCCTGCGTGTGCCTCCCTTCTCCCTGGAGTCCCGATCCCTTGAGTCCCAGCCATGCTGTGTCTCTACCGTCCCGGGAGAGCTCCAGAGGCCCTGCTGGCTTCTCTGCCTTTTAGCAGAAGCTGTTTGCCCAACACCAAGAATTGGCAAAAACTCAGGGGGATGGGGGGAGGCAGCTCCAGGAATGAACACTCACCTCCAGGTTCCCTTCTCCTCAGGAGAGCGTAGTTCTTCCACCAGCCACTCCCCTGTGGCTGGGCGTCCCAGCTTTGCTTTTGAGGAAGGGGTTAGAGTTTGCCAAGCAGAAAACAGCACCGTGGGTCACATTGGCTGGGTTAGACGCTGACGGACAGTGACCCTCCCAACGTCACGCTGGCCTCTGGAGCTTCCCTGAGGCTGCCAGGCCCACCGTATCCTCGGGGGTCAGCAAGCACTTGGCCTGAGGAGGAGCACGGGCGGCGAGGCCAACATCCACAGGCTGGGGCTCTGGTTTCAGAAGAATCCATTGTTGGGGCAGAAGCAAATCACCCAGTACACACGCACACACGCGCACACGTGCACACATACCCTCTACCTCACAGCAGCACGGAAGGCGGAATTGCTCAGGTTTCCTGAAGGAAGAGATTAAGACCCCGGGGAACATCCTGCATTTATTGTCACATCTATTTTTTATGATAACCTCTGTCCTCTTCCTGTGGGAGTCATCCAGAGCTGCTCTCGGCTCCCTCCTGGCAGGAAACTCATACAGCCCCTGGCCCCACAGAGGGCGGCCCTCAAAGAGGTCAGCACAGCGGAGCCGAAAGAAGAAGGCTATTAACTGTTTCCTGGGACTGAGTCACCGTGCTGCAGGGACCGTGACCAGAGAGGTCTGGTCCGTGAGGACACAGCTGCTGGGCTGCCCACCTCACCTGGGCCGGGCTCCTGCCTGCCGTGGGCCCATCTGAGGGAGGGGCTGGTTTTCAGGTGTGTGAGCTTCCCCGTCTGCATCTGTCAGGGACCTAACGATGGGATGATGATTGTCTATGGAGACGGTGCTTGTGGGCTTGAATCCTGAATAAGACGGGTTCAAACATCCTCTAATCCAGGTGGTGCTGTATTAGCCTGAATTCAGAGGCTGTTTCTGTCTCTGACTTCCTTTCCTTACCTAACCTGTTAAAAGGAGCATTTTCTATTCAGAAATTTACCAAAACACGTGGTTTAAACGGGTGTACCTGGCTCTTTGAGAGGTTGACAAATCAAAACCCATTTAATAATTCATTCACAAGACAAAGTGCAGGTAATCCGTTTCTTTCAGGATATCACGTGCGGCGGCTGTGCCGGAGCCTGTGTGGTTCAGGGTCTCCTGGTGTGAAGCGCGTGGCAGGGGCCGAAGCCGCGTCCAGCACCTTGCGGGCTCACTTCCTGGACTGTGAAACAGGGCGGGGATGGTGCCTCTTTTGCTCAGGCTCCTGCGAGGGCTGAGTGGTCCCCACGGGTGCTCAGGACCCACGGCAGGGGTAGCGCGGCATCCGAACCAGGTCCGATGGAGCCCAGATCTGCTCTTTCCTCCTGGGCCGCGGTGCCCGCTCACAGACGTCCGGCAGAGACGTCGCTGCAGGCTGGCAGGCTGACTGGCTCCCATGGCCCGCGGGCAGCGGCCACCAGGTTTCTCCGGGCAGAGTCTCCTCGTGGTCTGCTCGTGACTGGCCTCGAGCGGGGAGGCTCCCCCTTCAGGGACTCTCCCCGTGGCCTGCCCCGCCCAGGCCACGTCCACAGAGACGGCGGGGTGTGTTTGCCACGTGACTCGCGGCCCCCGTAGGGCTCTCCGTCGTCCCTTCTCTCTGCAGACAGGACTGGGTGGCGGTGATCTGGGCCTCTCGCATGGCTGGTACCACGTGTCAGGGCGCACGGGCACAGCTCCCCAGGCGGCACCGCCCTCTGGGCTCGCCGGGGTGGTCCTGGGGCCGAGACCCCTGCTGGGCGCCCCTCTGTCCCCGCACCGTGCTCCACTGGCCCTCAGGCTTCGGCGGGCAGGAGCCGTCTTTGCTGCTTTGTGTCCCGGGCCCCGGACCGGAGCACCCGCACGGTATATCCGGTGTGATCATTGCTTTACCAGCGCGTGAATGACGCCCTCCCGGGCACAGGCCGCGGGGCTTCCCGGCTGATTCGGCTCTGCCGTCAGGGCCGTGTGGGCAGAGACCCGGGTGCGGTGCCGGAGAAAACAGGGACCTGCATGGGGGAAACAGGTGTCAAGGGTGGGCCTGAGGCTCGGGTGCGGCTGGAAGGGCGGCCTGGTCGCAGGCGTGAAGGGCCTTCTGTGCGTGTGAGAGAATTGGAATGCGTCCTGCAGGCAGCGGCAAGCCGTGAGAAAGCTTGTAAGCGGGGATTCGTGTTTTAGAAGGATGACTGGCAGCATCTGGGAGAGGCTGAGACAGCACCAGTGCCGAGGTGGAGGTGGGGAGCCCACGTGGGACCCGCTTTGGCACCGCCAGCCGGGGACTCTCCCCCGTGGCGGACACACGAGGCCCCTGCACATGAGCTGGGCCCCCGACGCACAAACGGTCAGTTATGCAACGCGTTGCGAGGAGGATACAGCAGGACAGTGGGCGGAGGGTGGCTGCGACTCTGGGCACTGTCCCTGACTCCGGAGCAGAACCGAGAGATGAGAAGGGGCCGTGCAGACCCCCAGGCTAGGGTGCCAGGTGGGGAGGCCGGGGTCCAGCAGGAAGGAGGGAGGCTCCTGGCCGGGGAGAGTGTCTGCGGGTCCCCAGCCAGGAGGGCCAGGGCAGCCTTCTGAGGACCACAGGTGGTGGGCTCAGAGCTTGTCCTGCGGGGTGCCAAGTCCCCGGCGGACCCCACCCCACGTGGCCACAGCCTCCAGGGGCGGCCGGCCTCCGCCCGGTGCCTTCTTACTGCTCAGAGACCCATGACTCAGGAGGCTGGGCCCAGAGACGACAGTCTGTTAATCCCTCCCCTCGACAAAGACGAGATTGCCCTGCATCCCAGCTCTGTTAATGACTCGCTTCGGGAATAAAGCCACGGTCCCGAAAGCCTCCCTTCTTTGAGCCACTTTCGTTTTTCTTGGAGTGTCACGTTTTAGATCAGCTTCTGGGGATTAGATGCTGTTACAGTGGAGGAATCTTCTTTTTCAGTCAGTGAAGGGGTTACCACTGAGTGGCGTCATCCTTGGGTTTATTCTTCCAAGTCTGTTGCCTCCCTGTTCCGCTTCCCGAGAGAAAGCTCTGCTTAGGGTCCCGCGTGGTCATCTGTTCCAGCACCGCGCTCCCTGTCCTCCCGAGAGGCAGCCCTGCCGAGGGCTCGGGACAGTCGAGCGGTTATTGTGTAGGTCTCAGAGCCCCTCAGATCTGGGCCCCGTGGACGGGCTCCCGTCCCTCGGCGGCGACAAGGGCAGGGCTCTGCTGACCTCCCGGGACGCCGCACCGTCTCCGGGTGCCAGGTGCCGCAGGACCAGGGCGGGGGTTCCCGGAAGGGTGATCTCTGCAGCCTCTGCGAGCACGTGCGTGAGAGGTTCGTGGTTACGTGTTAGCATCCCAACAGCCTCCGGGCCCCTGGAGGAAAGGCTGCAGGGTCTGAAGGGTCGGGGGCTCCACCCACCCCACCCAGGAGCTCTCTGTCCTGAGGGTCCTCCCCCGGAGAAGCGGTGTGTGTGGTACGGGCTGGCCACGTGCCACCCTGGGGCTTCCCTTGCACTCACTGCACGGCTGTGGGTCCAGGCTGGAGGGGACCCTGGTTCTGTCGTCCAGAATAGGCCCCGTGTTCCTGGTGTGGTCAGGCCGCAGAGAATCGAGAGGCTTCTCCACAGTCCAGTCTCTGGGACGTTGAGGGTACCTACCCTGGGCCGTGATTCCTAGGAACTCCTTAAAGTGTCCCCAGACCATCACTCCTGCTGTTGCCCCCGCCCCCACCCAACACACGCACAAATGAGGTGAGGCCGTGAGCCACCGTGTGGAGGCACCCCGAAACCACAGGGCCCGTGGGCAGCCCCTCGCTGGCCGCAGCGCCGTCCCAGCTCGGTGCCGCCGCCTGGTCAGCTGGACCCCACTGACCGTCCATGCAGCGCTGCCGGCAAACCGACCCCCAGCTCCTACGAGAGACTCCTGGCGGGGTCGGGCGCTCTGAGTCTGGCTGCCGCACTCTTCTGTGAATTCCACGCGGTGGATGGACCGCCTTTCAGGCGTCTCGTGAGGACAGTTGTCCCACTGCCCGGGAGTTTCGCTTAAGCTGACACACGATTTCCCTCCCCACCTGTCCTGCAAGCAGCCTGACCGGTGAATTGGCTCATAGTAGTCACCTCGGGGTCCTTGGCCCCGGCAGGGCTGGCACTGCCCCTAGGGCGTCACTGTCACAGCCCTGCTTTTGTCAGAGCCGGGCTGCGGGAACGTGCTACCCCTTTCTTTCCTTTGACATTGCCTCCTTCGTCAGGTAAACAAGCTTCTACCTCAGGCAGGTACGAATTTCTAAATATGGGTTAGAAATATAAAATGGTTTAAAAGTAAAAAATTTGGTCACCTCGGTCCTAGATGAGAAAAATGTGTTTACGATACATGGTTCCTTGTCTTAAGGACGACTGCTCAGATCTGGGAGTCATTTTGGGAAGAGCGTGTATCTTGAGCGTGACTCTGGGGTTCCCAGGTGACTGCATGTCCCCTGCCGTGTCTTGGGTGATGCAGGACGCCAGCCGCAGCCGTCGGCGCTGTTTCCGCCTGGATCGTGGTTTCTGGTGGCAGGACGGCAGTGCTGGCGTGAAGCAGAGGGGGCTCTGGTGTCCCTGTGATGCCCCTTCCTCTATGCCTCCCACTCTTCAGGGCCTCCCTCCCTCCCTCCAGGGACCGGGCATTGAGGCCCAGCACAGCCTGTGCCGTGCTGACCACTAGGTGATCTTGAGCCAGGTGTGAGCACTCCCGGGCGGGCAGCCCCCTCCGCCCTAACCCAGTCTCATGATGTCTAGTCCTCCAGACCCTGACCGGCATGGTAACTAGTCCTCAGGGCCCAGGCTGAAATCCCGGAAGGAGGGCAACACCACGCGGTGAAACAAGGTGCGGCCACGTCTGCTTGCCTGGCTGGAGAGTGTAGGGTGGGAACCATGGTGACAAAGGCTCTCTGCTCTCAGGGTTTGTTGCTGTAGCTTCTGTGTATCAGCTCTAAACCATGTGCAGCTTAGTCCAAATGCCTGTTTAAGCACAGGCCAAAAGTCTGGTTGAAGCTATAACAGGAAAAATAGGATTTTTATAATACAAAGCTTGCCATTTGTCTTGGATATAAAATTTATGACACTTTCCGTATGGTAAAAATGACCAGTGAAGCTGTGTTTATTTCTTCAAAGGTAGCAGAATGCATCTTGAGGAATTAAGAAAAATTATGAAGGGTGATTGTGCAGCATAGCGAATCTCTAACGCAGATTAAACGGAACCGTTGGGGAGGTGAAATGCATTCCAGAGAGGGCCGAGCAGTGCTGGGGCCGGTGGGGCAGCTGGGCTCCGGCTTCGCTTGGGGCCAACGTGGCAGGAAGTTGCCGGCGCGAGGCCCACGAGTCCACGTAGATGCCACAGCAGGAAGGCCTGGGCCCCTCCCGTGCGGCGTGTGTGTGCTTGGCCTGTGCAGCATGGGTCCCACACGACACCTCGCACAGTGAGCCCAGCCGGAGCAGGGGCCGCAGCTCCTGTAGGCGGGCGAGGCAGATGGGAGGGAGGCCCTGGCACTCGGCGGATGCTGCCTGTGGCCCAGTCACCTGGACGATGTCACCTCACTCGTTCTGTGGACAGGATCACGGGGAGTCGTGCCGTGAACGGGCTTCCCAAGGGGACGGCGCCAGTGGTCAGGAGAGGCCCGTTGCCCAGGCTGCCCCTGCCAGCCTCCCGCGTCCGCCGAGTCCACCCGAGGGGAGAGGGCATGAGCGCCGGGGTCTGGGCTTCCTCTGAAGGCTTGGGAAGCTCTGAACTGATGGGAGTGGACGTGTTTCAGGACGATGGCGCTAGAGGTAGCGGAAGAAGTGTGTTGAGCTCAGGCTGCCGTCCTGCCCTTGTGTGGTTGATCGTCGTTACGCCCGAGTGTCTCTGCCCTGATGCATGCTCGTCTCAGCCTGTTGTGCCAGCCTGTCTCTCAGCGTGTGTGCTCGCGTGCGCACGGCGGGGCGGGTGCATGCGCCACGGGAAAGGAGAGAGGGTGCCCCTGACACCTGTGATTTGTGACCACGGGGAAGGCAAGGGTCACGTCCTTCCCGTTCCTGAGCAGCGATGGGACAGGTGCGGTGCCGGAGCCATACGGTTGGTCTCGCAGCAGATCCACCAGAATAGGCATGCATTCCTTTGACTCTGTGAGCAAGCTGATTTCTATTTCAGGCTTTTCAGAGAGAAGCATTTCTTTATTTGCTCCTAATTCAACAAAGATTTAGCTCCTACTTTGTGCACGTACCCATTTGCTTTGCATTCCACACCCACCTGTCTTCGTCCTGTCTAATTGTGTGTGTGCGTACAGATATACATAATAACTTGCAGTGCACTTGTAGAATCCATCCAGATCTATAACGTATGGATGTGGTGTCTGCACATTGTTTGATTTGCTATTTACTGTAGCACCTTGAAGTCATCAGTGATGAAAATATCCAGATGATTGTGTATCTTTACAGTTTTTCAAAATGAAAAATAGTTTTGTCTTCTGATTAGAAAAATGATACATGAATATTGTAAAAAATCAAACGATGCAGAAAAGTATTAAAAAGTTAAAAAAGCCCAAATTTCGCCCTGCTTAAGTTGTGGTGATGTCACTCTGAGCTGAGCACACACACAGTTGGACATAAGTGGGCTCGTGGAAACACACGTCACCTCCCTCGTCCGCATTCTGTGGGCCTGTGTCCATGTCGGTAAATGTGCATTTACATGTTCACTTTTAATACTACATTGTTATTCTAGAGGGTCAGAATTTATGTAATCGATCACTTATTGATGAATCCTGGGGAGTTTTCTGATTTTTTTTTACCAATATAATGATAACTGCAACAAATACGTTTATCTGTTGTCATGCACTTATTTAAATCCTCGTAGAGGGAATTGTTGGGTCAGAGAACACACACACACACACAAACTGTGTATTTATATGTGTATATTTATGTGTTTACATTTTACTTACTGACTGTCCAGAACAATGGAGGTCCTGTACCAATTTTCACTCCAAACAGTGATGCTGGACGGTGTCCGTTTCCCCAAGCACAGGATTTTAACAATATTTCTAAAAAACATCTTTGCCAATCTCACAACCAAAACCAAACAAACAAAACCTCTCTTTTTTTTAAAATTTTATTTATTTATTTATTTATTTATGGCTGTGTTGGGTCTTCGTTTCTGTGCGAGGGCTTTCTCTAGTTGTGGCAAGCGGGGGCCACTCTTCATCGCGGTGCGCGGGCCTCTCACTATTCTGGCCTCTCTTGTTGCGGAGCACAGGCTCCAGACATGCAGGCTCAGTAGTTGTGGCTCACGGGCCTAGTTGCTCCGCGGCATGTGGGATCTTCCCAGACCAGGGCTCGAACCCGTGTCCCCTGCATCGGCAGGCAGATTCTCAACCACTGCGCCACCAGGGAAGCCCAAAACCTCTCTTTTTTAAACTCCCTCATTTCTTCCAGGATCAGTGAGGTTAAACCCTTCCAGAAATTACTAGATGTTTGCATTTCTTCTTCTGTGAACTACTTACTTATGGCCTTCGCCCTTTTTTCCTTATTAATTCTTTTTAAAAGGTCTTTGTGTAACGGTGTTATTAATCTTTTATTTCTGTTGTGACTATTTTTTGAGTTTAATTTTTGCCCTTTGGAAGTTGATGGGGGGATAGGGACCCAGTGCATTTTTGCTGTTGTTAATTTTTCTGTTTGTGACTTAGGTTATAATCCAAAGGCCTTCCTTCCCACCATACCCATATTTTTAGGACGAGTACCGCTATGACTTATTCCCCACTAAGGCGTGCTCCAGATGACCCCACTGTGGTTTCTTAGGTGTGGGGTGTGAAGTACAGATGCACCTTGGTTCTTTCCCAAATGGGGAGCCCTCTGTCCCATCAGCAGTGATGTAAAAGTCCACCCAATCCTGTGCTAACGTCCTTGGGTCTGTTTCTGGACTCTTTTCTGGGGCCAAGCCTGCACGTTTTAGATATGTATAAAACATATTATGCAGCTACACTAATTTAAAATATTAAATATCCATCAGAGCAAGTTCTTCTACCTTGGTGACCTTTTTCCAACTTGCTTTTTCAAATGAATTTAGAATCACTTTGTCAAACTTTCCCTACCCCACTCCCAGCTGGAAAAAAAAAAAGGAAAACCTGGTGGGCTCTTTTTTGGGATAAATACATCCTTTTGAATACATTCAGTCCTCTCAAACTGCCATCCTTGTTGTGTTTTATTTTGCCTTATTTTGAAATAATTTCAAACCCATAGAAAGGTCACAAGAATAAGAACTCTTGCCTTAAGCCCGATTGGTCATGCTAGGGTCTGCGTCCTCACCGCCTCCCTCTAGACAAAAACACTGTCTCTTCCTGACGTGGTGACCTGTTGCCACTAAGTACTCTAGTCCAGCGTGTACCTCCCAGGACCGTCTTCCGTGACCACACACCACAGCTCTTCCGGTCGGGAAACCCTCGCTGACTCAGCCGCAGACCACAGGCACGCCCCCTGCTGCCCGCCGCAGCCCTTTCCTTTCTGGCCCAGGAGTTTGTGCTGCAGCTCCGTGACCATCAGTCTCCAGTTGGGACAGTTCCTTGGTCTTTCTCTGTCTCTCGTGACCTTGACAGTCTAAAAGGGTACAGGCCTCTCCTTCTGAAGGGCGACCCCAGCCTGGGTCCGCCCGATGTTTCCTCGTGGCCAGCCTCAGGCCGTGCGTTCCTGGCAGGAAGGCCCCCCAGAGGGTGCCGCGCCCTTCCTGGTGGGTCTCATCCGTCCACTAGGGGTGTGGACCGTGACCCGGTCACGGTGGGTCTGCCTGGTCCCTCTGCACAGGCTGTGTCCCTTGTGCTTGATCCCGGCTGTGCGGGAGGCTCTCCAGGGTGTGTCCAGATCCTAATCCCTCAGCCTCGGCCTCCAGGGACAACTGTCCCCTGAACCAGCCACCACAGTCGGAGTGGCCCATGGCAGTTGTTGACTTCCGTCGTTTCCTCTACATTTATGAATTGGATTAAAGGGAGAGTTTCCTTTCTCCCCCACTTAGGTGTTGATTTGTTTGTTTATGTTAGGAAAGAGTCAAGGAGTCACAGTGCCTTGCTGGGTTGTAATAGATTCCCTCGTTTATGTTGTTGTTCACGTGGTCCAGGATTCTGCCTTCAGACAGACTCTTCTGTCCTTTTGATGTGTGGCTTCACGCTCTGAGTGGCCTTCACTCTCTGGCACAGGTGTTCCGGCCCCAGCCCTGGAATCAGCCACGTCTCCACTCTGTTCTGTTTACTGCAGAGTGGTGCTTAGAAACCAAGGTCTGGGCGCTGGGCGTGCTTGCTGCTGCTGGGGTGTCAGTGTTTCCAGGTGCTCCCGCACAGGCATGCACGTTTACGTGTGTGAGTTTACGCACACTCACACGTACGTGTGTCTGAGCACGTGAAGTTCACACGGGTTCCCCGGGTTCTGGCTCTAGGGTTCTTGCAGCTTCTCCGTGTTTGGAGTTCCCTCCTCAACGGGCCTGGCTCCCTGGTCCTCCGCGTGCTACACCCTCACTTGCTCCATCACTGACCTTTTGTGCTCAGTGTAAACCGCCCTCACCGCTGCTCTGGCCGCTTCCCCCCCGGGCTGCACCGCGCACTCCCTGCGGCCCCTCCGGCAGGAGGGCGGGAGGGCGCCCACCCTCGTGCTTTGTGCTCCGTGACTCCAGGCTGACGGGAAGCACAGCAAGCCCAGCGCTGCACGGCTGGGGGCCGCGTCCCTCCGCCTCCCGGCTTTGGCTCCCTCTCCTCGATCAGGTGGCGTCAGGGTCTTGCTGGGCTCCGGGGACCGCAGGCGACTCTGATGCTGCTGAGGGTCAGCTCCGGTTCAGAGCGTAGCTGAGGGTGAGGAGGGGGCTGACCGTCCCGGTGCTTCCTGCACAGAGACTCCGGCCCCTCCCCGCCCTCGGTGACGTGTGAGGTGCATGGATGGGTGACGCCCTGAGGCCCTTTGCACCTCTTGTGTCGGCGACAGTGGACGGGGGTGCGGCCCACAGAGCGAATCAGCCCCAGTGTCCAGGGACGCCCCTCAGAACACCCCGGGTCAGCCAGGAAAAGGCCCCTGCGGTTTCCAAATGTGCTGGGAAACCATAGAGCGGGGGACGGACCTGCGAAGACCCCACCGCGCCAGCTCTGCACTAATCTGTTTCTTCACCGAGATTATGTGTCAGGTTTCAGCTGAGGACACGTTTCTGCAGGCTGAGGGGGGAAAGCTGCGTGGCTGGTGGAGGGTTAGGGTCTGGTGGGCCGGTGGTGGGCAGGGCTTCGGGAAGGGTCTGAGTCAGCGGACGCAGGGGCCGGTTGGGAGGAGGCCCCGGGGAGGCAGTTCTTGTGACGACAGGAGGCCTGTGCAGGCTAGGCGCCAGAGCCGGGCAGGACCAGGGGTGGGGGGTGCCCAGGGGCTCCAGGCTTCGGCTTCGGTCCCATCACAGAGGGGATGGGGGACACCCCAGCCTCAGAGTCACTGCAGGGACGGCCCAGGGTGGAGCAGCTGTGCCTGCTCACGTCACCAGGTGGTATTTCTGCCTGAGTCTCACCCGGCGGCGTCGGGGGTTAGTTCCTGCCTCTGTCCCTGTGTGCCCTGTCACCAGAGCACACCACACCACACCACAAACCTATTCGGGGGCTGGGAGATGTTGGCCGTCCTGCACTGAGGCTTATGGTCTCCGCCGACCTAACTCTGCCGCGTGTGGAGGGCTGTGTGGTCCGGCCCAGCCCAGAGGGACGCTCCTTGGTTTGTTGGTTTCCAGTCGACACTGAGCTCCTGGCTGCTGTGAGGGTCCCACCCCCGGGGCTGGGCACGGAGAGGCTCCCCCAGGAAGTGGAGTCTGTCCGGAGGCAGCTGGAGAGCAGGCCCAGGGCCACCCACGGGCCACAGAGGCAACAGGCTGGACCAGGCGGACATCTGGACGGTCAGGGGGACACGGCCTCCCTGGGCTGGGTCATCTGCTGAGCTCGGCGTCGGCGGGGACCCTGGACGCAGAGGTAGTAAGCTGGTCCCTGCCCGCGGGGCACTCCCGGTCCAGTGGGGCCGCTCCGCGCAGGTTTGGCCCCAGCCGCCGGGCGCCCTTGTAGGTGTGAGCCGTGCCAGCCCCTCGTGGGTGAGCAGAGGTGACACAGTCGATCGGGGACACTTGGCTGCAGTCAGAGGGGACGGGAGGACGGAGGCTGGCAGCGAGTGCACTCAGGACCTCCGCCCACACGGTGCCTGTGATGGCAGCCTGCCACCGGGACACCAGCCAGCGCCCCCCGGAAGTGCCCCTGCCAGCCAGCGCCCCCCGGAAGTGCCCCTGCCAGCCAGCACCCCCCGGAAGTGCCCCTGCCAGCCAGCGCCCCCCGGAAGTGCCCCTGCCAGCCAGCGCCCCCCGGAAGTGCCCCTGCCAGCCAGCGCCCCCCGGAAGTGCCCCTGCCAGCCAGCGCCCCCCGGAAGTGCCCCTGCCAGCCAGCGCCCCCCGGAAGTGCCCCTGCCAGCCAGCGCCCCCCGGAAGTGCCCCTGCCAGCCAGCGCCCCCCGGAAGTGCCCCTGCCAGCCAGCATCCCCCCGGAAGTGCCCCTGCCAGCCAGCATCCCCCCGGAAGTGCCCCTGCCAGCCAGCGCCCCCCGGAAGTGCCCCTGCCAGCCAGCGCCCCCCGGAAGTGCCCCTGCCAGCCAGCACCCCCCCGGAAGTGCCCCTGCCAGCGAGCACCCCCCGGAAGTGCCCCTGCCAGCCAGCACCCCCCGGAAGTGCCCCTGCCAGCCAGCATCCCCCCGGAAGTGCCCCTGCCAGCCAGCATCCCCCCGGAAGTGCCCCTGCCAGCCAGCATCCCCCCGGAAGTGCCCCTGCCAGCCAGCGCCCCCCGGAAGTGCCCCTGCCAGCCAGCGCCCCCCGGAAGTGCCCCTGCCAGCCAGCGCCCCCCGGAAGTGCCCCTGCCAGCCAGCGCCCCCCGGAAGTGCCCCTGCCAGCCAGCATCCCCCCGGAAGTGCCCCTGCCAGCCAGCATCCCCCCGGAAGTGCCCCTGCCAGCCAGCGCCCCCCGGAAGTGCCCCTGCCAGCCAGCGCCCCCCGGAAGTGCCCCTGCCAGCCAGCACCCCCCCGGAAGTGCCCCTGCCAGCCAGCACCCCCCGGAAGTGCCCCTGCCAGCCAGCACCCCCCGGAAGTGCCCCTGCCAGCCAGCATCCCCCCGGAAGTGCCCCTGCCAGCCAGCGCCCCCCGGAAGTGCCCCTGCCAGCCAGCGCCCCCCGGAAGTGCCCCTGCCAGCCAGCGCCCCCCGGAAGTGCCCCTGCCAGCCAGCATCCCCCCGGAAGTGCCCCTGCCAGCCAGCATCCCCCCGGAAGTGCCCCTGCCAGCCAGCGCCCCCCGGAAGTGCCCCTGCCAGCCAGCGCCCCCCGGAAGTGCCCCTGCCAGCCAGCATCCCCCCGGAAGTGCCCCTGCCAGCCAGCGCCCCCCGGAAGTGCCCCTGCCAGCCAGCGCCCCCCGGAAGTGCCCCTGTGCGGCGCCTTGAGGGGCGGGCGCATCCCGGGGGCTGGGAGCCAAGCGGCAGCCTGGGGAGTCGCCCTGCCGTGTCACGCCCACCGCAGGAGGAGCCTCAGTGTGGCCTCGGCCGCTCCGTGCACTGTGGACCGGCAGGCAGGAGGCCTGAGCCAGTGTTTGTGGCACTGCGCTCTTCCTGGGGCCACGGCCCTGCAGCAGAGGGACGTGGGCCGGGGTCCCTGCGGGGTCTGGGCCTCGGTGAGACCGTACGTGAGAGCAGGAGGGGCCGGCCCGTCCCTGGGCAGCAGGCAAGTGGCCAGGCCTGCACGGAGAGGAGGGGGCACAGCAGGGCTTGGAGAGGCCCCCCAGGTGTGTCACAAGGAGGTGGGGGAGGCAGACTGGGGGCGACACCAGCCAGCAGGTGCCGTGGCCCAGGAGACAGGGAGGCCTCGGGGAGGGGAAACAAGAGGATGCCGGCAGACGGGGTCCCGGGGGTCCTCAGGCGCTGCTGCTGCCGCCCCCTCCCCTGGAGCCTCCAGCCCCCCAGCCGCTGAGGGACCGTGAGGAACGGCTCTGCGGCCCCAGTGGTCCTGGTGTGGCCCTCTTCGGACCCCCAGGACCCCCGCGACCCACGCCTCCTTGGGCTGCGTCCACCCCACACGTCTGGTGAATCGGGAGGCTCCTCGGGGGGTCGTGTGCTTCCCCTGCGGCTTTTTCGCAAAGGACCAAAGCCGGGAGCGGCCTCCCTGTGCCGTGCACGTGCGCACATGTGCACGTGTGCATGCAGTGGCAGTCCCAGGGAGGAATCCTGTTGCTGGCTAAGCAGCCGTGGGGGCCACTTTGCGCTTCATTTCCTCAGGACCAGAGCTCTGCTAGGCCTGGGCTCCCAGAATAGCGGCCCCCCCGGGAGGGTCCCGTGTGGCCTCTGGCGACAGCGCGTCTCTGGGCCCCACCCGCCCGGGCTGAGTGGCACGTGGTCGGCAGCGGCCAGCGAAGCGTGTCCTCAGCGAGCAGCTGGTGTCGTCGGCCCCTGGGCCCTGGCCGGGCCGCCGCGGAGCCTGTCCCGCGGCTCAGCTGGCCCTGACAGAGATGGATGTGCAGCTCTGTGGAGCCCACGCACCTCGCCTCCGAGCCGTGATAGAAAGCCTGCTCCGTGCGTTCACCCCCGCCAGCGCGTCTCTGAAATGAAGTGTCAGGAGGATGTCTAATGGCCCAGTTCCACACCAGCGGTAGTAATGGGAGAAGGCCGAGGTGATGAGATGTCGGTCAGTGAAGCAGAGCCCACAGAGGGACGTGCTTGACGTCGCACTCGGGCCCGTGAGCAGCCGGGCCTGTGTGAGCTCGGAGGGGGCCCGGCCCCGCGCTGGCTGGTGTCGGCCCTTCCAGTCGGCAAACTTCTGGCTCCCCTGGGAGCCTGAATCCCATGTGTCTTTTGCTTCTTTTCTGTACCCTTGGTTCTTTCTTCCTTGGAATTTTGGGGGAATTTTCCAGACTTGGAGTGGAGCTAAATGGACGCAGTGTGGAGCCAGATAACCGGGCTCTTATGCTGGCTCCGTCTCTTGCTGTGTGGCCTTGGGCAGGTCACCTGACCCCTCTGACACTGGTGTCCCCACCTGCAGGATGGGCTGCTGTGCCGGGTTAGGACTTGGCAGGGGCTGGTCCTTAGCATGACCTGGACCTCAGGCCCGGCCTGAGGTGCAACCTGGGACGAGAGGCCTCCCACCTGAGCCGTTTACCGCGGAGCCTCTGTCACGCAAGATGCGTGTTTCTGTCTCAGGAGGTGACTGGTGAGCCGTCTGCCTCCCGCTAGCTTCTGCCCAGCCGGCACTCGGCGCTTTCCGGCGGGGCTGGCTGCGTGCTTCCCGGGGCTGCTGTGGCCCACAGCCGCTCTCTCTGAAGCTGGAGGACCCCCGGGCGTTTGTCCAGCTCCTGGTGTTGCCGGGAGGCTTGGCATCCTCGGCCTGTAGGTGCATCACCGCAGCCTCTGCCTCCGGCGTCACGTGGCTTCTCCTCTGGTCTGTGTCCGTGGTCAGTGTCTCTCCTCCTCTTAGGAGGACACCAGCCACGTTGGATCAGGGGCCTCCCTGCCCGACCGTGACCCATCCTGACTAACTGTACCTGCCAGGACCCCATCTCCAATCAAGGTGACACGCTGAGGCTCCAGGAAGGGCGTGCTTTGGGGGAGGCGCCCCTACCCGCTGGCCTTCACGTGCGCAGCGGGTTCCCAGGGCCTGGGCTCCACACCTCGCCGCAGACGCCCCTTCCGGGCCGGCACGGCCGAGCGTCTCAGCTTTGCCACAGGAGAGCTGAGAGCAGTTCCCAGCCGCGGACCGAGAACTTCAGGCGGCGTGAGGGTCCGGTTCCCTGGGGCCGGGGCCGTGGCCGTGTCTTCCCTGCAGGGGTGTGGTTTCAGCCCTGTCCCTTTCACTGGGCTCCCCCAACCCCCATGCAGACCACCCCTGCCCCTGGGGGGAAGGATGGCAGAGCCGGGAGTGAAGGGGAGATGCTGGGGGCTGCAGAGGGCAGGTCCCTCCCTAGTGGCCTTGGTGGCCTTGCTGTGTGACTCGGGTGAATGATGGGTGAGCATGTGCAGTGGTTGTTTCATGAAGCTGTGTCCCCCTCCGTCCTGGTGCCCTCGCGGCAGGGTGGTCCTCCAGGCCACGCCCATCATGGGCTCCCCTGCAGCTCCGAGCCTCCCCGGGCCCTGCGCCCTTGTGGGGACAGACTGGCCTTGGACGGGGGACCTCCCGAGTTCAGGAGGGGGAGAGCAGGGCCGGAGAGAAGGGACGGACGCGGACAGGAGGGACTGCTTAGCACAGGGCCCAGTGAGCTGTAATCGCCCCAGAAATGGGTTTGTTAACCTCCTTGGAGTTGTGGAAACCCGTGGGCTGCTTTATGTTCTAGGACAATCAGTGCTCGCAGTGGAGAGGGTGGGCTATGGGGGTGTCAGGGACAACGTGCCCAGCGTACGAGGTGCAGGAGGAGGAGGATGTCGGGCTCCTGTGGGTGCCCACTGGGCCGCTCGTCCCGCAGTGACCACACCGGCCGTGAGTCTGGCGCAGAACTGTGGGAATAACGGGGGCCCCACGTGGGGCTCGGGGGGCATGCGTGGAGGGAGAGGGCGAGCGGAGCGGAGTCAGAACGGGGCCTCCGGCCTCCAGGGTCAGGTGGGCTGCGATGGGCCCCTGCGCAGGAGGAGCCTGTGAGGCTGGACTGGGGGAGTGGGAGCAGAGCCCCGGGCAGAGCCTCTGGGAGAGGAGAGCGGGCTAGGGGCGGGCGGGTCAGGAGCAGAAGTGGTTTGGGTTTGTGGTCTTCTTAGACTCTAAAAAGGTGAGGTGTCTTCAGCAGAGAGCGGAATAGCGAAGGTACGAGAGGGAAAGGCCACTGGGAGAGGCCACCCAGGTGCTGGGGGAGAGACGGGGTGGCTGATGGGGTGCCTTGGCCCTGCAGAAGGACCTCCTCTAGGTAGGAGGCAGGGGTAGTGAGGCTGGGATGCCAAGGAAGGGTGTCTGTGCCCTTAGGGTGCTGGTGGCCCTTGGGGGGCAGGGGGACGGGGAAGCAGACCCCAGACTGTGTGGGGAGTGGCACGGAGGGCTCAGGAGAGCTGGGCCCCAGGGCCTGAGCACCAGAGGGGGAGGAGGCCCTTCTGGAAGGGTCACTGTGGCCTGGGGGCAGCTGCTCTGGGAACCACGCAGAACTGCAGCCGGCAGGGGGTGCAGAGGAGGCAGGACACGGCCGGGTTTGGCCTCCGCGGACCCGAGCCAGGGGCCAAGAGGAGCGGGCGTCTGCGGGGACTGAAGGCCTCTGGGGAGGAGGGATGGAGGAGGGGAGGCAGGAGGAGGAGCGGTGGCCTCTAGAGCCACCCAGGTGGGGTGGGTTAGGTCCAGGGAGAGAGAGGATGACCGTCCCTGCTGTTTGGGAGTTGCAGTGGATACATCTGCGGTTTTCAGTTAGATTGGAGAGAAGCAGGAACGTTGTAGTTAGAAGGTGAGAGGGAGACATCTATGATGGGGGGGAGGCATCCAGAACGAAGGAGGGGGAGGGGAGGCATCTAGAATGAAGGAGGGGGAGGGGAGGCATCTAGAACGACTCCCGGCTTCTGACTAGGTGGGTGACCGGAGTGGCAGGGACGCCACTCACCAAGATGGAAACTAGGTGGGAAGTGGGTTCCTTGGTGCCTGATGGTGAATGTGGTGAGGAATTGGCGGGTTGGGGGTGACATGCTAGGCTGGAAGGCTCCAGGGACCCGGGGGGGGGGTCCAAGCATTGGAGTTTGGGGTGTGTGTTGTTGGGATGGACTGGGGTTGGCCCTGGGGGGAGAAGTTTAGGGTGTTTGGGGCAAAGGAAAGGGAGGAGGGCCCTCTGTGCCCACGCAGGTGGGGAGGGCCGGGTTCCCAGTGCGGGGTGCCTGGCAGTGAGAGCGACATGGCCGGTCTCCCGAAGCTGGCAGGGGGCAGCGGGCAGTGGTCCGGAGTGCCCAGGGCAGCTTCAGAGCACCATCCGGGCCTGGGTGAGCCATGAGCTGTGAAGCACAGGTCGGACGGGGCCCATCTTCCAGCCCACACCTGGGCCCAGCCCCAAAGCCTCTTGTCGTCGCTCTCATCTGCCAAATGCCTGCCCCACTCTCTGCCGGCCCCACCTGCCCTGCCCCCCTCACCCTGCAGGCTCCTGTCTGGCATCTCAGCCCCTCGTGCAGAGGAGGAGAGTCTGGCAAGCAAGGGGAGCTGACCTCTGAGGGGGCCAGCATTCACCCCCCAGAGCCTCCCAGACGGGAATCCTAACACGTCCCTCAGCTGGGGGGGCAGGGCTTCTCTCCGTCCCTGGAGAGGTCACTGCCCTGGGTACCTTCTTTGTGTGTCCAAGCAGCCTATAAAGCCTGAGCTGTTTGCATGCAGTGGACGGGGTTGCCACGGCCCCAGCTGTGTGACCCAGCCTTGCCTGCTCCCTGCCCCGTCCCATTCACGGCCGGTTTGCAGGCAGACAGGTGAAATTTCTTGCGATTGACGTTTTCCTGACACCCTATCTCCTCCTGTTGTCACTGACAAATGCCAGAGCAGAGGGGCGTCCGCAGGCCCACGGGTGGCCCTGGTGTGAGGGGCCGGATTCTGCTTGGCTCCTCCCTCTGTTTCTCCTGAACTGGGAGCCCACTGGGTGCTCTGCGAGGTTTGCCCTCAGAACGCACAGGGGCCCTGGTCCAGGGACCTGAAGACAGAAGGTGGGGGGCAGAGTTAAGAAGCCGCTGCTCTGCCCATTTACAGCCAGCGGTGAGTCGCTTCTGCCGTCGGTCTGGAGAGGGTGCGGCCCCAGGACGAGCCCCACACCACTGGCCAGGCTGCCGGCCGTCCTGCCCGCAGACGCCTCTTTCCATGAGACCTGCAGCTCCGACAGCTCTGCTGGCCGCACCCTCAGGGGCCACGGGTGGGAGCTGTTCATGGGGAGCAGGGCTGGATGGGATCCGCCGCTCCAGGGGCTGCGGGGCCAGGGGAGCAGGAGGCCTGTGTGGGAGGACGGCAGGCGGGTGCCAGGATGGAGCCCGAAAGATGGGGCCTCGGGGGCTCCCCGCCAAGGGCAAGTGGGGACGGAGGAGCCCAGAGGGAAGTGCAGAGGGAGCTGTTCCCAGGGGAGGGCAGCAGAGAGGAGATGCCCGTCCGGAGGCATTTAGAAGGCCCACCACTGGACGTGCCCGTGTCAGAAAGGTCTTGAACGCGGAGCGAGGGGCATCCTGCAAGCCCTGGGCAGCCAGGCGGTCACCCCACTACCGCGGCAGACGGAAGCCAGTGAGGGGACCCCAGGGCCCGGGAGGAGAGGGTGGGCCCGGGAGCCCATCTGTTCTCCCGTGCGAAGGTCAGCGCCGAGGAGAGACACGTGTCCTCCTCAGGTAGGAAGCCTCCGAGCCCGTCTGCACGGTGCAGGCAGGAGCAGGGCCGCGTGGGGCTGTAGGGCCGCTGCGTCCCCTGGATGCGCCCTCAGGACCCGGTGGAATCCCGGGTGGCAGGCAGGGCCTTCCGGGGAAAGGGGGCTGTTTCTCCCACCACAGCCTTGACCTTCGGAGCCGTGGACCTCGGCGTAGGCGTGGCGGCTGCTCCCCCCCCCCCCCCCCCCCGCCTCCTGCCTGTTCAGCTTGTAAACCTTCTGTTCCGTCCAAGCCACGGATCTTAGCTGATCACGGTCACTCCCTCGTCAGGGATTGTCTGGGGGTGGGGGGCGGCGGTGGGAAGGGAGGGGCTGCAGTGTGTGGTCGGCGGGCCTGAGGGCCAAGCCCACACGCGGGCCCGGGGGCCCGTGGGCATCGCTGCCGGGACGGTGGCGCCGGGCGTGTCGGCCGCAGATGGGTAACGAGAGCCGCTGAGCCCTCCGTTCCTGGTCTTAAGGGATGGATGTGGGTGGCTGAGTTGCGTTAAAACCAACGTTCCAGCCCAGCACCTGCTGCAAGGCTGGACTTTTGAAACTAGATCTGGGGCCGGGGAGCTGTCGACCTGCAGGCCCCGGGTGACAGGAGCAGGGGTCCTTCCACTGCCGAGGCCTCCCCGGCGCCCGAGCTTGGGAGGGCAACACGGGGCCCAGGCTTAGCCGCGGCTCCGAGGTTCCTGGTGGACCTGCCAGAAACCGTGGAAACCCTGTGAGTGTGTGTCCTGGAGCCCTTGCATCCTAGTGTGGGACCTGGGCCGGCCACCTGCCTCCTCGTCCTCTGCTGCCTGGTTTGGGGTTGGGGCGGGCGGTGAGAGATGGCAACCCCGCCCAGAGCTGCGAGGAGCAGGGGCCTGAACACGTGAACACAGGAGCTCGGGGGCGTGAGTGCATGTGCGTGTATATATGTGCACATGTGTGAGTGAGTGTACAGCTGTGTGCACAGGTGTGTGTGCATGCACACGTGTGTGCACGCGTGTGTGAGTGTGAGAGGGTGCGTGTACAGGGGAGCATGTGTGAGGTCCGGAGAGAGGGGAGGGCGGGAGGGGCAGCAGGCGAGGCGTCAGGAAGAAGACCCCCGTGACGGACTTGAGAATAAGCTTTATTTCCCTTTTCCATCTTTGTTTCATATTTTTAAAAAGAGAACATAAAATCATTCTTCAAATGAATACGTTTAGAGTCTAGTTTTAGGCTCTGAACCTACCTTGATAAACAAAGAAAGAAAAAATAGTAAATTCCTCTAAAACGCTGCAGTGATATTCTCTAGGAAGTGACAGTCTGAACACCTTAGTTTTTTTTAAACATTTTGTGGTTATCCAGTTTTCCTCATCGTGCACGTATTAGTTTCAAAATCAGAAAAACAGCTTTGGGGGAGACGATGGTGGCCCACACCTGGGGCGGGAGGCGCCCTGGAGGCCTTGGGCGGGCGGGGTCCCCCGAGGGCCACCTCGGCCCCTCTCTCGGGGGTGACCCGACGCTGCGGCCCCCATGCCTGGCCCGTGGCACTGCCCCAGACTGCCTCCTCCTCTCTGCAGGCCCCGCAGGGTGGAGCCCGTGTGCTCGGGGCTGCAGGCCCAGATCCTGCGCTGCTACCGCGAGCACCTGCAGGAGGTGCTGCTGTGTGCGGACCTGGTCAAGGCCTACCAGCACTGTGTCGGCTCAGCGCACAAGGTAGGCGTCAGCTGCAGCCTCCCGCCCGCCCTGGGCTCCGCGGGGGTGGGCGGGGAGGGGGTCTGTGGGCGCCGCCAGGCCAGGTCCGAGAGCAGCTCTGGGTGAGGTCAGGCCCTGCTGTCCGGGGTGGCCACCGGTCCTGACCTCTGGGCAGCGGGGGGTGGAGAGGCCAGGGTGCAGGGTAGGGGTCGTGGAAAGGGCCGGGCTGCCCTGTGGAAGGGGGAGAGCTGAGGGGGCAGAGGGCAGCCACTCCCGCGCTGGCCTGATGGGGCCCGGCCTTTGGTGAGTGGAGGTGGTCATGGTGGTCTGGGTCCCACGTGCTCCCCAGCCCCATGTTGGGGGGCACTGCAAGCTGTCCTAGAGGCCCTGCCCTGAGGCGTGGTCCTCCTTCCTGACCCTCCCTGCCAGCTCCCCAAGGTCCCAGGCCCCGCCATTCTCGCCTCAGGAGCCTCCGGCTTTAAAGGGTCCCTAAGAGCACTTTGCCCCTGGGAGCTGCCTGGCAGCAGGGAGGGAGCAGGTCAGAGACGCAAGGGTCCTCCCCAGGGCTGCTGCGCGAGCTCCAGCCCCGTGAGGTGCTGTGTCCCACGCACCAGCACCTGGGGGTGAGGGCTCTCCAGGCGGTTTCACTCTGAGCTAAGAAGAAGAGAACAGGGGGGAGACCTCGTGGGGCGAAGGAGAGCTGGGTCTCCGGGCCAAGACCGTGTGCACAGGGTGCAGGCGGGAGGCCACAGGCACGTGCTGCGTGGGCACCGGGCACAGAGGTGAGGAGGCCCCGTCCAGGCCTGGGGACCCACGGGGCAGGACCCTCTCCATGAAACGGGCCCTCGTGGAGCAGAGCCTGGGGGACACGCGCGCTCCCGGTGGACCTGATCTCTGTTCTCCTTTGTAGGGTTGACGCAGGCCCACCCCGGTCCTGGCAGCGACTTGGAGCCTGAAGAGGGGACCCGTTGTGGGACCACAGTCCAGAGACCGCAGGCGCCGGCACCCCTGCTGGCACGTCCGACGCCCCCGTGCTGGAGAAGTAGCGTGTGTGCCCCTGTCCGCAGACAAATAAAGCAGGCGTCCTTGTCTTCAGTCGTGTCTGGGCTGCCAGGAGGGCCTGCTGCCGCCTCCATGCCCGGAGCGTGGCCCCAGGTCAGGCTGGAGGACGGGCACCCGCCAGCGCCAGTGGGGCAGGCGGGTGCGGGCCTAGCCGTGCCCAGAGCGGGCGGAGGTGCGCGAGGGGAGCAGTTCCTCGTCGGGGCGCAGCAGGGGAGCAGGCCAGCTTCCTGACAGGCTGAGCTTGAGTCCAGCGCCGGGTGGAGGTCTCCCGGGCAGCCAGAGGCTGGGAGAGTGGGAGCCCAGATGGGGGCCGGGGGCGGGGCACAGACTCTGCACAGCTGGGCGTCTGCAGAGAGTAAAGCTGGGCGCAGGGCCAGGGGTGGGTGCCAGGCCGGGAGGTGCTCCTGAGGGACCAGCGCAGTCCAGCCCCTCTGAGGGGTGTCGCCCTGGCCTTGGGGGGAGGTGGGCTCAAGTGGAGAGCCTTGCAGACACCTGGGGTCACGAGTGACCCTCGGGGGCCGGGGGCGGGGCTGGGGACAGACCAGGCCGAGCCTTAGGCGCTGGAATTGCCCCGACTGGACTTCACTGGGCAAGGGGAGGACCTGGGTGGTTTCTGTGTGTTTGGCTTGGGTGCTGGTGATTCTGCAGACTGAGCAAGGGATGCGGGTCAAGAAGGGCAGGTGACAGCCGGGCTGGGGTGAACTCTGCTCGGTCGGCGCCCACCTGCCAGTCCTTGACCCTAGGCAGGGCCCCCGCTGAGGCGCCCTGACCGCCCGGCTGCACCTGCCAGCCCAGCGCTGTGCGGGCAGCAGGAGGGGGACGCTCGGCTGGTGAGCTTGATTTCCTGTCACGGTTCTCTGGAGCCCAGGCCCTCTGGAGCTGAGAGCCAGCGGTCCTGATGCCAGCTTTGCAGCCCCGGCTCATCCCCCCGTTCTTGCATGTGGAGCTGGAGATCCGCGGGGCTTGTCGGCGTCCGGGGGGCTGGGCAAGCTGCCCCTGCAGCCGTCTCAGCGCAGCTGCATGTTGGCCAAGGAGATGCCCACCCAGAGGTCCTGGTCAGCTTCCCCAACACACCGGGGAACAGTCAGAAACACACAGCGGCCCGGTAGGTGGAGGGCGCCCAGCGAGGGGCCCTCTGCGAGGTCAGCTCAGTGGGGTCACAGGTCACCGGCTCATTGACCCTAAGTGACATCAGAGCCACCCTTCAGCCAGAAACTGCCAAGGCCCTTCTGAGACTCTGTCAGAAGCCTGTGGTGTCCAGGGCCGCGTCCAGCTTCCTAGTCTCAGACCCTGTTCTCCCACCCAGGAGGCAGCCTCAGAGCACCTGCGTGAGCACCGGTTTGCCTGCACCTGGCCACCTGTGCCTGTGTGTGTGTAGGCCCCTGTGTGTGAGCAGACGTGTGCACTTGTGCCTGTGTCTCTCACAGGCAGCCAGCCGTGCTGTCCACCTGCTCGTGCCCCTGCCTCCCTCCTGGACCTCAGCCCGTTCCCCGGACTCCCCTGGCGCCAGAGCCAAGCTTCCGTGGGCTGAGCGCCACCCTCCCCTACTGTGGCCGTAGGGCTGTGTGTCCGAGTGTTACTTTGGTGGGGGGTTGCGTGTGCTCAGGGCGCGGGCTCTGTGCGCACGTGTGTGGGCCTTTGTGCACGACGTGCCTGTGTGTGGGCCCGCAGCTCCAGCCCCTGCACGTGGCCATACGTGGCAGGAAGTGGGGCCTGAGAGAGTGTGGCACAGATGAGGCTTGTGTCCAGAGGGTGTGGACCTCGAGGCAGGCATTCTGGGCCCAGGCCCCGGCTATGTGACTGTTGGGGAGTTATACTCATCCTACCCTGTGGCTGGGGATTAAATGTCATGACGTTGGCTGTGACATCCAGGGTCCAACCAGGAGCCAGAAAGCACTGATTATTTAAACAGAGGAGCTGAGTCCAGGGAGTTGGCCCCAGAAGAGGTGGAGGAACTAAAACCCCGGATGGGATGCTGTGATAACCCAGAACTTAGCAGTAGCATGAAGCTCCTGTCACCCAGGGCTGGAGGGACAAAGGGAGGGCGCAGGTCACCCAGTGGAAGCTGGCTCAGGGAGCTGGAACCACAAGGGACCTGGCCGCTGCCCATGGCCCCCCCTCCTCCCGCCCTGCAGCCTTCACAGGCGCTTCTCCCGGGGTCGTGTGACAGGCGGCCCATGGTCAGTGCTCAGCAAGCGTGAGAGCAGAGGGCCCGCCACCTAGAACCCTCAGGCCACCTGCCGGCGTCCGGCCTTTGACCCGAGTCCGCTCCCTCTGGGAAGTCACTGTGCCCAGGAGCCACCTGGCCAGAGTCACCCTCGAGGGCCAGAGCTGCATCCAACGGCGGCCTGGTGGAGCGGGTACAGAGGCCGGGCTGCCGCGCCGCATCCCAGGGCAGCCCGGCTCTGCCTCCGCCCTCCGCTCCCTCCCCTTACGGGCAAGCGCCGACCCCAAGGTCAGTCCCTCATGGAAGTCCTGCAGGCTGCTCTCTGCCCGGGAGGCCCAAGGAGCTGACCCTGCCATCCTCACCACGTCCCGGGTGCTGGGAAGCAACGGCGACACCTGGTCCGTGCCCCGGGCCTTGGTGCAGCAGGAGAGCCGACCTCGGACGTCAGTTGGCGAGGCCCTCGGGAGAGGCCCGGGCAGTGGCCGGAGGGGGCTCCTCTGGGGAGCTGGGCCCCACTGGGTTTATCACAGTGTCGGTGACGTCGGCAACACACTGGAAACAACCGAGTGCCTAGCAGCAGAGGACGTGTTAAATGAAACATGCTCCGCCCACCGGCTCTGTGGCCTCTGACAACGGCGATTCAGCCTGGAGCGTGAGTCCGCTTAAAAACTAAGTCGCGTTAGCTGCGTGAGCCCACTGTTTGGAGGAACAAACACCACGTGGACATATGTGGAAACACAAGGAGCGAGGCCAGGGGGTGCCCACCGAGACGTTTCCGTGGTTTAGGGTTATGGTGTGTTTTGTTAGGGTTTTTATAATTAACTATATTTTCTGTTGTTCCACACTGACCAGAACGGTTTTCTAACACCACCGCCCCCCGCCCCGCCCCGCCGGCTCGAAGCCTCCGAAGGCAGGTGGCGGGTGCAGCCTCGCGCCTGGGCGTGGGTCCAGGGTGCCGGCGCTCCCTTCCCGCCGGCTGTCGGGCCCAGCGGCGACCCCTCAGCAGAGCCTGGATCTCCCTGAGCAAAGAGCTTCCCGCCTGCTAAGCGGGCAGTGGGGGTGTGAAGCCTGCTGAAGGGACGTGGGGAGACCAGGCAGGGTCCAGGGTACGTCGGGATTGGGGGGCTGGGGAACTGAGGCGGCAGGAGGGGTCTTGAAGCTACTCAGACGAGCATTGGCAGCGAACGTCCACTCTGGCAGTCACGGCCCTGGCACGGGAGGTGCAGCGCTGAGCAGACGGGAGACCCTCCCCCGGGGGCCCAGAGGTCGTTGGGGAGATGGACCGGACGAAATCCAGGCTAGAGGGTGTCACGCAATGGAGAGGACGTGGGGCTGGGGGACCAGGAGTGAGGGCTGCCCACACACACCCGCGCCGCTGCCTGGCTGCCGGCACCCAGACCAGGAGCTCTGTGCGGCCCCGGCCCGGGAACCAGCCCTGCCAAGTCCAGGTCGCGCTTAAGGAAGACACTTCCGCTTCGTACCTGACAACCTGCCTCATTAAATTTAATGGACTGGTTGTTCCCGTTAAATAAACATCAACTAATTAGGAAAAACATATTTGCTGAGGTTTGGCTATGGAACGGATAAACCAATTACACGGTTATTCAGCCTCAAAACACACGCGGCCATGAGGAGGGTGCAGACCACAGCAGGGAGGGGTGGTGGAGCCCTGGGACTCGGAGGCTCCCCACCGCAGTCCACCTCCTCCCCAGGGCTTGGTGGGCCCCCAGAACGTCACCCTGGAATGACACTCCAGGCTCCCGGAGTGCAGGAGTCCGGGCAGGATGGACCCAGACGGGCGCCAGGACCCTGCAGCATGAGGGACAAACTCCTACTCAAGTTGACAAGAGACAGGAGTGCTGGCTTGTGTGACAGAAAAGTCCAGAAGGAAGTTTCAGGCATAGCTGGATCAAGGAGCCTAGACACAGGTGTCAGGATCCGGCCGCTCTCCTTCCACCTCAGCCCTGCTCTCCGCCTTCATCCTTGGACTCCATGAAGGGCCCAGCGACTCTCGCCTTACAAAGAGTTTCTCTTTCCCTCTAGGTCCAGCTTGGGGGTTATGGGCAAACAACAAACTGCCCTAGAGCTGACACAGTAACATCAGAAACCTCTTGGGGAGCCCAGGAAACATGAAAAAGTGCTCCACAGCCTTATGATTCATCAGGGGATTGCAGAGAAATACCTATGCAATGGCTGGACTTGGAGGCCAGACAGCACAGCTGTGGGTGCTTCTGCTGGGTCGACACCCCGAGACGAGTGCGTATGTCGTCTTGAGGGCGACGGAGGGTCGTTGGCGCGGCGGCAGCCTCGGCGTTGGGACCACCCAGATGTCCAGGGCCAGCGATGGGTGCACTGAGGTCTGTTCTTCCACGAAGCGCTGCTGGCAGCAGAGAAGCACAAACCGGAGCTCCTGGAACTGCCTGGACGCACCTTAGGCATCTTGTCAGCAAGAGAAGCCGGGCAGAGAGGACTTCCCACCTGACCCTGGCAGCTCGCAGCCACGTCTCTGTGGCCAGGGCCTGGGTGCAGCCCAGCAGGTCCCCTGCTCAGCGTCCCACAAGGCTGCCGTCAGGCTGTGGCCAGGTGGGCTCCCCTCCCTCAGCAGGGCCAGCGGCGGAGCCTCTTGGAGACCTACAGGAGTCCAGCAGGATCCTCCACCTCTGCTGTCCTATCAGAGTCACACAGCAGGTGACTCCCGGGGCACCTGGCGTGTCTGCCTCGGAACTGGGTGCTGCCACTTGTGTGACTTCCAAGAGGGAGAGGGAGGGGTCCTGAGGTGGCTCTTGTGGGATGACCTCCAAACCCTGTTAGTGAGAAAAGAAGACGTGCAAAGGTGGTTCGGAGCAGGGGTACAGGTGCATCTTTCAGCAGACAGAGAGGCAAGAATATCCTTGTACATGTTGCTGCCAGGACACAGGAAACTGGGGACAATTTTCACTCCCAGGAGGTGACCTGGGGGCCCAGCGGGGGGACATACCTTTTCGCTAGGGGTCCTTTCGTGCACCACTTGGATTTTTTTTTTTTACCATGAGCATAATATTTTAGTAATTAAAAGGCCTGTTTTAATTGTTAAAAAACCCAAAAAGGCCAGAACTCTTGGAAGGTAAAGGATTCTGGAGCAGCTGTCCCACCAGAGGGGTTGCCCCCTCCTGACCCTAACGTTATAGTGAGCAATGGGGAGGGGGGATGAGTCACACGACTCCAGTAGATCCAGTGAGCTGCCAGGGTTGTCTTGGCCAACAGGTAGGGAGAGCACACCTGAGAATGCAGAGGAAGGCAGAGCTGAGAGAGAGATGCCCGATGGCATGTTTGGGCCTGTGGATCCAACCATGCCTGAAGCTCAGACCTCCTTGGACCTTTCAGAGAAGCAAGTGAGTGAATGTGTTGCTGGATGAAGCAAAGCTAGGTTTTCATCAAGGCTTGTCCTGTCCTTTGTCTATGTCTGGTGTCCACTCTGGCTGTTAAAGATTTTGAGTGTCACCTCTGGTGTTTGTCCCAAAACAGCCCTGCCTGCCCTGGAGGGGGTTTCCAGTGAGCCAGCTTATTTGTTCAGGGCCCAGCCCCCGACCGGCCCCTGTCTGCTGCCCCCTGCTCCTTGCCAGGCCTGTGCCCAGGATGGGGAAGCAGCATGGCTGACTGCTGCCCTCCCCACCAAGGACGCAGAAGACACGGGCTGGTTCTGTCTACCCCTCACACTCCCTGCCAGGGACCCTGTGGAGGAGACCCAGGCCCAGAAACAGATGGTGATGTCCACGCTGAGGTCCAGAGCCCGCGAGCCCAGGGCTGCTGCTGACCAGGCGATGGGCTGGTGCTTCAGGAAGGCCTCCCTGGAGAGGAGGGGCTGCCCCGGGGCTGCGGGCAAGGTCAGCAGGGTGACCTCGTGGGGACAGAGGAGCAGCGTCACATGCAGAGCTCGTGGTAGATTAGGGAACTCAGATTCCCTGTGACAAAGCGGGGGGGGGGGGGCAGGAAGGGGGTGCCCAGCAGGCCCAGCGTGTCCCCTGGGTTCCTCACTGTGAAAAGGGCAGTCACAGCCGCTCCCGGGCCGGCGGGTGGGGTGGGGGTGGAAGAGCTGTCGGGAGAGCTCCCTGCCCCATGTTTCTCTGGTCCTCACAGCGACCCTGGGGGCGATACCATCTGCCCCGTGACCCAGAAAAAGCACCGAGGGGTGGGCACGTGATGGGAGCGGAGCCAGGGAAGGGGCTGGGACCCTGTGTTTCTGCCCCCGAAGCCTGTGCTCTTCTGGATGGAGCCCTAGTGGCACAGGGACGTCCTCCAGGGGGCGGTTTTCCCAGAAGGGGTGACACCGAGGGGACCGTGGGTGGTTCCAAAGCCTCCCCAGAAATTCCAACTTATCTCTCCATCGCTGTGCTCACCCTGAGGCCGACTGTGCCCACGGGGCAGGCAGCCACCGAGGGGGCACGTGGGACGGGGCAGGAGGCGGGTCTGGGCCTGAATGCTGGGGAGGCTCTGTCCAGCCGACTGGAGGGCCGGGCCTGCCCCGCTGCATCCCCACGTCCCCGCAGAGACCCTCGGAGGCGGTACACGGTGCTGTTTGAAGCTACTGGATTCAGGGCGATCCGTCGTGCGGCAGCGAGTGAATCATGCGGACTGGTACCTTGTGTCCCCACCCTGAGATGAGGCCCTGGCTTCCTGGGATCTCCCCGCCCCACCCCATGATGGAAATACCAGGGCGTTGGTGCTGTCGTGACTCTGAGGGGGTGGGGCCAGCCTGCAGGGAGCCGGTAGTGTCCCTGAGGAGGTGACATGAGCTCTGAGCCTGGAGACCAGGAGACGAGGGCGGCCGGGGGGCGCGGGGTGGGGGCGGGCGGCAGGGCAGGCCCAGGACACCTGTGGGGTCTCTGCCGGTGGGACATCTGCTGTCTAACCTGCTCGTCCGCGGGGCCAGCTCTGCTTCCGGAGGCAGTGGCGGCAGCAGAGCCGGGCCTGGGTCAGAGCAACAGGAGGGGTACTCTCTTACCTTCTTACTGTGAAATCATCATCATCTACAGTAATAGTAGCGTCACAGGAAGTTGGGAAGATAGTGCGGAGGCCCCATACCCTCTCCTGGCCTCCAGCGTTCACATCTCAGGAGGCTGTCATACAACGTGGAAACCAGCCGACGTCCACACCAGGTGTCTGTGAGCTCTGTGTCCCTCATCACAAGTGGATGCCTGGGACGGTCACCGCGAAAGAGATACAGAACCACCCTTCCCTGCCCCCCAAGCCACGAATCTGTTTAGCACCACAAGTCTGTCGTTTCAGAGATATTCCAAGGGTGGATTGTGAAGCGTTGGGGTCGACTCTGCCCTCTCATCTGTGTCTGCTGCCTCCCGCGGCTGGAGCGCGTTCCGGGTGGCACGTAGGTCAGCGCGTGTCTGATGCTGAGCGGCAGCCGTGGGTGTAGGCTCCGCTCCGCAGGAGAGCGGCCCCGTCCCGCGCGCAGCCTTCACCTGTTCCCGTCTGCACGTCTGCGCCCGTGTCGCAGCTGTCGCAGGTGCGCTGCCTTCCGCGCTGAGACCTCCGACGGCGGGAGTGGCGGCGGCTTCCGCGCAGCCCCTGGTTCTCCAACCCTCTCCCCCGTTGCTTCCCGGGGGGAGGACTCCTGCCAGCCATTCCCTCTGTGTCACCTGCGTGTTGGCATCTGTCGGTCCTGCGCCCCCAGGCAGGCTCCCTGGTGCTTGCTCTGACGGCGACTCTGGATGGGGTCCCGCACATTTGGGGGCCGTGTCCTGAGCTCCTCGGCCGCACCTCCATCTGGGGTTCGCAGCTGGCCTCCTCTGACCCCGCGTGGGTGGGCAGACTGGGGGCTGCCCATTACTTTGGGTGGGAGTCCAGCCTCCCGCTTCAGCCCACGGAGTTTCGCAGGGTGAGAAGGCCTGGACTGCTTCCCCGTCCCCAGGTTCTCACTCCGGGGGCTGCGGGTTGCAAGGGCCACTGTGTCCCACAGAGGGTGGAGGGGTGGCTTTTCCAGAGGCCACGGCCCTGCAGAGGGCATCCATCCTTGGGAACATCATCTGTGACCTGACTGTGAGCCCCAAGGCGACAAGCACCCACTCTGGACCTCCTGGGCGTGGCGTGCGCTGCACCAACTGCAGACCCCTGGCCGGGCTCTTCCCGCCGGTGCATCTTGTTCCCTCCACCCTGCCTGATAGCACGTCCACGCCACTATCCGCGGGGCAGGTGCCCTCCAGCCAGCCCCTCGGTCCAGCCTGTCTCACTGTTTACATCCCTCACCTGCTTGGCCCCTGGAGTCATCTCAGTTTGCAGCCCCAGGACAAGGTGAAGCTGAGCCCTCCAGGGCTCCGTGTAGTGGTGGGCAGGAGCTTTGCTACTGTCTTCTATACAGTGTAGTGCTGACGGTGACCTGGCTTCGTCCCCAAGGTCGGGACTCTCAGCCCAGGCTGGTCACCGCTGGTCCTGAGTGGGACAGAAAGCCCAAAGAGGGCTCATGGGTGCGGAGGGGGCTGCAGTCAGGGAGGCTTCCTGGAGGAGTGGGGGAGGGAGCTTGGGCCTTGAGAGATGAAAGGTTGCAGTGGGGGCACTCCTGGTCAAGGGCACAGGCCTGAGGCGTGAAGGCATCTTTGGAGCAAGAATGCTGGGCACCTGGGGGAGAAGGTAGGCAGGCGGTGGTCCGCTAGCACCACGGGGTCCTGGGTGCCCTGCCTGTCCTGCTTTGGGCCTACTTGTTTTAACACCTGCACCTGGACTTTCTCTGGGGGACCACCCCTGGCTCTGGAGAGCTCCCTGTGCCAGCCAGCCCACCGTCAGGTTCTACCCCCAGCCAAGGTGACTGGTTCAGGGGGGCCCTGTGATCCAGCCCACTTCATGAGGGTCCATTCTGGGAATTTTCTGGACCTATTGGGAAAGAAGCACCTGGAGCTGCGAAGGCCACCGGGCACAGAGGCTGGGGGGGGCCCTGCAGAGCCCACAGACGGGGAGGCAGCACCATGACCACGCTTCCCTGCTGCTCACCTGAGCGGCCCTGGGAGCTCGGGCCCAGGTGAGGCTTGTCTCCTGGACCGCAGCTCCCGCTGGGGAGGGCGGGGTGGGTGGGGACGTGCCTCCGGGCTGCGCCCCATCCTGCTCTAGGGGGCCGCTCTGTGCACGCCCCTCCATCGGCCTCACCGCGCCGCTGGCCCCCGACAGACCCCCACTCCCGTCTCCACCCAGCGGCCAGCGTGGACTTCCCAGAACGCGGCGGTGACTGCAGCCGCCCCGTGTGCACAGCGGCTGCCTGGGGGCTGAGGCTGGCGGCACCCACCCCACGGGGTGGGAGAGGGTGGGCCACGGGGACCCAGGGTGCTGCACGCTCAGGGCCAGCCCCGTGTGTGCATTCGCACATGTGCACGTGTCCGTGCGTGCACACGCCACGGGTGCGGGGTGGGGGGCTCCGTGTGTGATGCAAGCCCCTGGAGGGTCTGCCCAGGGAGGGTCCCAGCCTGCGTCCTCCCTCCTCTCAGACCCTCCCGCAGCCGCATCCCTCTCCGTCCGTCTGCGTGGAAAGCTGCGTGGGGAGGGGCGGGTGGGAGCTGGCGCATTGGGGCAGGAGGTGACAGGTCGGGGTGAAGGCCAGGCAGGAGTCAGGCCCTCCCTGGCTTTGGGCCCGGTGGCCGGGAATCAGTGGCCACCCCCAAGGGGCTGAGGTGTCCGGCCCTCTCTGCTACCCCGAGCCTCTTCCTCCTGCCCCATCAGCGGTGGGGTTCTGCCTCGGGGAGGGGAGAGGCCCCCCAAGTCTACTTCTGCACAAAGCTCTGAGTCACAGAAACGCAGAAGCTGCCCTGGCATGGCTGCAGAGGCAGGAACACTGGGGGTTTGGAAGGGCCCTCCTCCCCAACGCCCCCGCACCCCCCCCCCCCCCCCCGCATGATCTGTTTCTGGTTCTAGGAATTGTTTTCCCTGCCTCACCACACACTGCCTGCCCTCCTGAAGGGTGACAGAAGCGAAACCCACGCAGGAAACCCAAGGAGGAAGAGCCCAGCGCCTGCTGACTCATTTCCCTCCTTGTGAGGTGGGATGGGGGGGTGCCTGAGCTGTAGTCCCCACCCCCCATGAGCCCCCGCTGTGCTCCCCCCTCCATCTGCACCCGGCCGGCCTCCTCAGGGGCAGGGACGCACTGTGCCAGGCTTTTAGGAGCAACAATTTGCCATCTTTGCTCCAACAAACTGCGTGCTGGGGATCTCAGCCCTGTGTTCCTGTTGGACTGTGGACTTTCCTTGTCGATTCTTGGGAATTTCTCCTAAATCCTGGATACGCAGCTTTTGTCAAGTGTACGTGCATTGCAGATGTGTTTTCCTAAGTCCTGGCTTATCTTGATATTTCCTTTCTTAACTTTTAATGAACAAAAATAACCAATATTAAGGTAGTCCAATTGACCCGTATTCTCCTTTATTTTTGATTTGGGGTTGAAGAACTCCTTCCCTGGCCCACGGTCATGAAGACAATCTGTTCTACTGTCTGGAGTGCCTTTACGGGGCCCACCTGGATTGACAGTCCTGCGTGGTGCTGAGCGTTACCTAATCAGGTCTCCTCTGGGGAGCGGACCACAGGTGAGGGGCAGGAGCAGGGAGTGGAGGGAAGTGGAGTAATCTGCAGTGTTTTCAGAGAGACCCCACGGGGCTGGGGCTGGGGCTGGCGGGTTCGGGGGCCCAGCGGCGGCTCTGAGAACAGGTGGGACTGCTGTGCTGAACCAGCCACACTGGGATCCGCGCACCTTCGGGGGACGCCGCAGAGCAGAGCGAACGGCCCGCCTGCCTGCCGGCCACTCGGCCGCGTCCCCGCGTCCCCACATGAGCACAGCGGGCGACGAGCGCGACGTCCCGACCAGCCAGCCACGCCGGACCCATAGGAAATGGAGAACGACCAGCTCAGAAACCGGGACGTGGCTGCGTGAGGCGGGGAGGGGCGGGGGCTCACCCGGGCCTGGGGGGGGGGTCCCTCTCCTAAGGGGTGACCGCCCGGCTCGCGGCCCCCGCTGCGGCCCTCGCTGCGCCCCAGCTCGTCCTCCCGCACGGGCCCCCGGCCCTTTGGTTGTTTCTATGGCTCCGGCCGCCTCGCCTCCCCTCGGCCAGGTGTCCCTGCGGCCTCACCTTCGGGCGGCTCTGGGGCGCGCGGGCCGCTGCGGGAGCGCGGCCACGGGGACCGCCTCTGCCCAGCCGCCCGGCGAGTTCGGACCCGCGCCCCCCGGACCCACTCTCCGCCCCGCGTCCCACCGCCGCCCGGCCCCGCGCCCAGCCCGCCGGCCTCGTCCCGGACCGCGCGCCCCACGCCCCGCCGCCCCCTGAGGACCCCGAGCCGTGACCGCCATCCTCGGCCGCATCGGGACCAGGTTCCGTCAGCTCCTGGCGGCTGCGATGCCCTTTGAAGCAAGCGGTGGGCTAGGGCGGGCGGCGGGGATCGAGCGCCCCCTGGAGGCCTCCGAGAGCCCCGCCCCGCGTAGGCCCCGCCCCCGCCCCCGCGCAGGCTCCGCCCAGGCCCGGCCCGCCCGGGCGGCGCATGCGCGCGACGCTCCGCGGGCGGTGAGAGCGAGGCCGGTCCGCATCCGCGCGGCTGGCGCTCCATTCATGCTGGGCAGCGGCGGCGGCCACGCAGTGGATCCCGGGCGCGGCGGCCTCGGCCTGGGTGGCCTGCGAGGCTTCGGCGGCCCCGCGGCGGGGCGGGGCGGACGGTGGCGCGGGCGGCGGGCGGCGATGGCCGGCGGCGGGCGCGCCCCGGGGCAGCCCGTGAGTAGGGGTGCAACTTTCCCCGCGGCGCGGCGGGCGGGGGTCCGGCGGGGGTCCCACGGTGGTCTGGGCGCGGGGCGGCCTCGGGCCGGGGTCCGGGCGCGGGGCGGCCTCCGCGGGGTTGCGGGCGGGCGGGGGTCGCGTGGGGGGCGGCGGCGCGCGTGTCCGCGCCCCCGCGTGTCCGCGCCCCGCTTGTCCCTGCGTCTCCGGCCCGGTTCACGCGTGTCCGGGCGCGGCCGCGGCGCCGAGCCTGCGCGTCCCCGCCCGGCCGGGATGGGACCCTGCCCGCCGCGCTCGCGGGGCCGCGCCGCCTCCTCCGGGCCGGGCGGGGAGAAAGTTCGCGGCGGCGCCGCCGGGAGGGCTCTGCGGCCGGACCGGGCCGACGGAGTGCGCTGGATCTCCGGCGCCGGCAGGCCCGCGCGGCCGGAGTGGGCGCGGGTCCGCCCAGGCCCGCAGGCCCGCGCCGGCTGGGAGGGGCGGTGCGCCAGCCGCGCGCCCGGCCTCCTCGCCGCCCCGCGCGGGGCCTCTCCAGGGTCAGCCGCTTCCCGCGGCCACTCCGAGGGCTGCTGCGCGGCCCCGGGCCTGGTGGGCGGCGGGGCTGGCGGCGACGGGGCGCGATCGAGCGGCTTCGGGGAGGGGATTGCGGCTCCGGGGACCCCCGCCCGTTCCGAGACCCTAGGGGATCCCGGGAAGGGGTCGAGAGGGGCTCCGGTGGCCGCCTAGAGCCGGGAGCTGCCTCTGGCTCATCTGTGGGGTGCTGGTGCCACGCCCCTTGAAAGAAAGAGGGGTGTGTGTTGGGGGACGTGGACCGAGCTTCTGCCCGTGAGCCTGGGCTCCGGCAGCGCGGCCGTCCGCGCTGCTCCACCTTCTTCCGAGCTGAGGCCGGTTCTCTGGGTCTGCGCGGGGGTGGGCTCAGCCTTTGCTCCTCCGGCCCTCGGGAGGCCCTGGGCCCTCGGGAGCTCACCCCAGGCAGGTCCCCTGGCGCCCTGCTGGTTTGGGGTGTGCAGGAGAGACCAGGTGCTGCGCTAGGCAGCCCAGAGCCTGCCCGGTCCTGTGCCAGAGGCGGACTTGGAAGCCAGTGATTCCCTTCAGGGCCGGGCAGCAAGTGGGCCTGGGAGGGGGCCCTGGAGGCCCCAGAAGGGCATTTCAGGCAGGGGAGACAGCTCTGCCGAGGCCTGGCCCGCCCCGGTGTGGCTGAGGTGTGTGCTTGGGGGTGGGAGGGGATGAGGGCTCTGGACAAAGCAGACAGCCCTTTGCTGGCTCCTGGTCGTGGCTTGTGTGTTTTAAGCTCCCCCGCACCCCCGAAGGTCCCTGTGTCTGGAGTATGGGGTCAGGAGGAGAGGACTCTCAGGGAAGCCCGAGGGCAGGCACTTTTTCTGAGGAGCAGGACTCCAGTGGCCCTGGATCCTGGTCCCATAGGACAGGCCTGGAGCGGAGCAGACGGCTGGGGACCACCTCCCGGGGCCTCTGCTGGGGGAGGTGGGGTGACGGGGCAGCTCTTGGTCCCAGTTGCTGACAAGGTACCTTTGGGTAGGAGGGCCGTGTCTTCTCCGTCCCCCACACCTCAACCTGTCCGTGCCCCAGAAGAATCCAGATCCCGTGGCGGGGGTGGGGGTGGGCGCAAGATTGGGGCTGCCCCTCCGTGAAGAGGCCTCCGAGGGCCTTTGTTTCTCAGGGCGAGGAGTGGTGGTGGCCGCTGGGCCCGGGAGAGAGCAGGGCATGACGCTCGCTCCACGCTCTGCTGGACAGCTGAGCCTGTCCGGTGCCGGAGTGGCGGCCACTGTGCCGGCCCATCTGGCCTCTCCCTGCCCTGCTCACCTCCAGTCGGCACACCCAGCACCAGGCCGCTTCTCCTGCCCGGTCTGGTTCTGATTGGCCAGGCCCAGCCCGCTTCCTGTGCCGGGCGCTGCGGTCCCTCTCAGTACCCTCTGCGTGGTCCAGCGGGTTCCGCCCCCGGCCTCTGCTCTGGCTCCTCTGTGCCCAGGGTGCCCCTCCCCCCCAGCTCTGGGGCCTGGTCCTTCCAGAGCAGGTGGAAGGGCCTCCCCAGACCCCAGCGCTGGTGCTGCTCTACCCGCCCCCCCAGCCCGGAGCGTGCATCTGTTGGTGTTCCCCTCCCCCTGCCCAGCATGGAATGAATGCGTTTTCTCCTGGGCAGACCAGAGGCCTGTGGGAGTCCAGGTCTCTGTAGGAGTGTTCAGAACTAGCTGGGTGACCTTGGGTGTATCCGAGCCACGGGCCCCGTTCCTCGCGGGTAGGGGAAGTCACCCAGAGTCTTCGGTGGCCCCTGTGAGGTGGTGGTCACGAGGACTCAGCCCCAGGTCTGGGTCCCCCTTTCCTGGCTGCAGCCCCGTGCCCCTGGCTGGTCCTTTCGGGCAGCTCTATTGGGGGAGGGGCAGCAGGCCCCCTGCCAGGCTGGAGTTTGGAAGGTGCTGCTTCAGCTGGGTTCCTCCTGTTTAATATGAAAAGTAGGGTCCGTAATTGAGTTAAGACGTGTATAATTATCCCAAAGGAGGAGAGAGCCCAGCCCCTGGTAATTGCAGGCCTTCTTTGAACTGATAAACGGTGAGTGATCCATGTTTTCTTTGGAGTTCCCAGGCTCTCAGCCCAGGCCCCGCCGCCACCCCGAGGAAACTCTTCTCCCGCTCCAGGTCTGCCCTGGGCTCCTGAGCTGGGGGCAGGGGCTGCCTGCCAGGTCCCTGGCGGCCATAGTTCCTGGGGTGTCTGGGCAGAGATCTGCAGGAAGGCAGCTGACAGCCTGCTGGGGGGGCCCTGCAGGCAGCACAGCCCTGTTCCCTTACTGCGGGATCCTGGCCGAAGGCCCTCATTTCCTAAGCCTCAGCATTCCCCCTCCCTACCACCTGAGCAGAGGTGTGGGTTTTCAGTGGCAGAGGGTGAATGGGGAGTGAGGACACAGGGAGGGAGCAGGTCCTACTCTGCAGGACCCAGTCGTTCACTCTTTCATTCACAAGTGCTGGGTCCTGGGCCGGCCTCTGGGGTTCAGTGGGAAACCACAGAGCCAGGCCCTGCTCTCGCAGAACCACCACTCTGGTGGGGAGAGCATCTGGGAACAATACGTAACAAAACCGTTAGCAAGCGCCATGCCACAAATTAAACGGGGTGACTGAGAGGGAGCGGCTGCTGCCTTCGGCCAGCAGGTCGGGGGCTGTGGGCAGGGAGGGAAGAGCACCCCGGGAGAGGGGCAGGAGGCCAGAGGAGCCCTGTGCTGCAGGGGCAGACGTGGGGGCCCAGAGACCCACAGGCCCTGGGGCCAGTTTCCAGCCTGGACTTGGCAGAAGGCACCTATCCTTTGGGCCTCGGCTTCCCCACCTGTAAAACGAGAGGCGTTGTCTGGGGGCAAAGAGTGTGTGCAGCATGCCTCAGTGCCTGCCTGCAGTGGGGACCCGGCGTTGCTGTGGTCAGTTTCCATCCAGGAGTGGGGTGAGGCCCCAGCAAGCACGTCTGGGGGCGTGACCAGCAGAGCCAGGGCGGGACCCCTGCTGGCCCTGAGAGGGCACGCCGCCTCATGCGGGAGACGAGCTGTTGTCATGACCATTGCACGGATGGGAAGACCGAGGCTGGCAAAGAGGAGTGACCCCACCGGGGCCACATGGCTGCAAAGCAACAGGGTCTAGGTTTAACCTGGTGCCCGACTGCCAGCTTCCGGGCTGCGGGGAGCTGAGACTTTCTGAGAGGAAGTGGGGCCAGGGCAGTATTCGGGGACCTCACGCATGGGGCGGGGGCACCGGTGGGCTGGGGGTGGGGATGATGGGTGGGAGGTGCAGGGCTGGGGGCTGGGTCAGGGTCAGCAGGGAGCAGCCCTGGGGTCAGTGTGACTGGCCCGCCTTCTGCCGGCCCCGCCCGAACTTCCTTGTCTCCCTGAGAGTAGGACTGCCCAGGGCCTCGGGCAGAGAGGTGGTCACCCGCCTTGGGAGCTTGGGGCTGGGGGTCTTGCTCCCTAGGGCGTGGGGAGGCTTGAGTCAGAGGGTGATGGCCTCCAGGTTTGGGTGTTGGTGGGGCTCCCGATATAGACCCTGAACCCTTGTCACCCGCTTTCTTGTTCTGGGTTCATTTTTCTCCTCCACCCGGCCACGGTGGCCCAGGCAGCGATGGAGCGTGTGTGGCCCGTGCTGCCCGCAGGTCCTAGGCTTGGTTTAGCTGCTTGCAGGGTTCCAGGTGGGGAGGTGCGCTTCCTGCACCTCGGGCTTTTCCTGGAGAGTTAGGTCACGCCCCAGAATTGGGACGTCCCAGAGGAGGATGGGCGCGTGGAGCTCGGTGACGGCACGTGTGCGTGTGGGCACGTGAGGGCTGCTGGCGCTCACACACTTTGTCCCCCGTTCTCCCCACAGGGCTGAGGCTCCCGGCCCCGTGAAGCGCATCCCTGCAGGACCTGAGCGCCGCAGCCCGAGGCCGCAGCCCGTCATGCTGCTGCCGCGTCTGAGCCCACGGGCGCTGCTGCCGCCACTGCTTTTGCTGCTGCTGCTGCTGGGGGCCGCGCCGCGGGCGGGTGGGGGTCCACAGCCCCCTTTCCGCACCTTCACGGCCAGTGACTGGGCCCTCACCCACCTGGTGGTCCACGAGCAGACGGGCGAGGTGTACGTGGGCGCCGTGAACCGCATCTACAAGCTGTCGGGGAACCTGACGCTGCTGCGGGCGCACGTGACGGGCCCCGTGGAGGACAATGAGAAGTGCTACCCGCCGCCCAGCGTGCAGTCCTGCCCGCACGGCTTGGGCAGCACCGACAACGTCAATAAGCTGCTGCTGCTGGACCAGGCCGCCAACCGCCTGCTGGCCTGTGGCAGCGCCTCGCAGGGCATCTGCCAGTTCCTGCGGCTGGACGACCTCTTCAAGCTGGGCGAGCCCCACCACCGCAAGGAGCACTACCTGTCGGGCGTGCGCGAGGCAGGCAGCATGGCGGGCGTGCTGATTGCCGGGCCTCCCGGCCAGGCGCAGGCCAAGCTCTTCGTGGGCACGCCCATCGACGGCAAGTCCGAGTACTTCCCCACGCTGTCCAGCCGCCGGCTCATGGCCAATGAGGAGGATGCCGAGATGTTCGGTTTCGTGTACCAGGACGAGTTCGTGTCCTCGCAGCTGAAGATCCCCTCGGACACGCTGTCCAAGTTCCCGGCCTTCGACATCTACTACGTGTACAGCTTCCGCAGCGAGCACTTCGTCTACTACCTCACCCTGCAGCTAGACACGCAGCTGACCTCGCCCGACGCCGCCGGCGAGCACTTCTTCACGTCCAAGATCGTGCGGCTGTGCGTGGACGACCCCAAGTTCTACTCCTACGTCGAGTTCCCCATCGGCTGCGAGCAGGCGGGCGTGGAGTACCGCCTGGTGCAGGACGCCTACCTGAGTCGGCCTGGCCGCGCCCTGGCCCGCCAGCTGGGCCTGGCCGAGGACGAGGAGGTGCTGTTCACCGTGTTTGCCCAGGGCCAGAAGAACCGCGTGAAGCCGCCCCGGGAGTCGGTGCTGTGCCTCTTCACCCTCAGGGCCATCAAGGAGAAGATCAAGGAGCGCATCCAGTCGTGCTACCGCGGCGAGGGCAAGCTCTCGCTGCCCTGGCTGCTGAACAAGGAGCTGGGGTGCATCAACTCGGTGAGCTTCCCGCCGTCCCGCAACGAGGCGCCCACCGCTCGTCGCGTGGCGCCCACCCTGCGCTGGGGGCCGCTGCCGGCCCGTCTCCCAGGCTCAGGGCTGCACCTGGGCTGCGGCTGTCCTGCCCATTAGAAGACGGGGTGACGTGACCGTGTCCACGAGTCCACGAGCCCCCGCGGCCATTGGGCGGAGCCCCTCTGACCACGCGCCTGGTGCTGTTCTGGGTGCTTGCGGGCCCCATCTTGTCTCCATTTCAGAGACAAGGTTGCCCAGGGGTGGGGTGACTTGCCCAGGGTACACGGCCAGTAAGGGGCGAGCTGGGGCCAGACCAGGGTCAGGTGGACGGCAGACACCGTCTTCCTTCCCTCTGTGTCCTGTTGATAGGCTCTTCTGACTCTTGCCCTGGGCGCCTGGCCATGCACTTGACCTGGGAGCGGCCTGAATGCCCGGGAGCTGGGTGCTCAGTAGCCGGCAGTCCCATCTCTAGGCCCTGACGGGGTCCTCTAGGGGCCAGCTGCTTTTTGGGGAGTGTCTCTTGCACACCGCCAGGCAGTAGGACCCATTGTTTCTCTGAGTAAGACCCCAGGCTCAGAGAGGGTAAGGGACCTGTTCAGGGCCACTGGGTAGAGGACCTCCAGCGCCAGGCCTTAGCCCCTCTGATGCTGCCGCCCGGGACTTGCTTGTGGCCTAGGGAAAGCCCGGCCTCTCTCTGGCCTCAGTTTTCCCATTTCCGTCCTGGTTTGTCTTCAGAGCAGGGTGGGGTGGCCCTTCTTTCTCACATCTGTTGCTGTGTGTGGCGGGGCCCCATCGTGGCAGGGCTGCCCTCCAGACCTCGGCCTCAGGTGCACAAGGCTGATGCATCGCCCATCCTCCCCTCAGCCCCTCGAGGAAGGCGTTTGGTCTCCATTGTACAGGTGCAGAGACCGAGGCTCGGAGGGCCAGCGCTTGCCGAGATCGCTGTGTGCTCTGCACGCCCTGTGCCACGGCTGGTCCCCCCTGCCTGGGCATGGGCCCCACTGCCCCCGGCATCTCCACTGGCCCCTCTTCCCCTGGCCCAGCCCTGACCCCGCCTCCCGTGCTCCTTCTGCATCGGTGACCTCGCGCGCTGCAAACCTCAGACCCCCAGCCTGCTGCAGCGGAGACGCCCAGACCCCCTCCCCCTGCCCCCGGCGTCTGCCTTGCCCTCCCAGGCCCTTCTCCGGAACCTCACGCTATCGATTGTTTCCTCTCTGACCGTAGTGGTCTTCTCTCAGCCGGCCCCTCCCTTTGCCTTTTAGGTGTAACGCTGTGTTCTGTCTTGAGTAAGCCGTCCTAGTGCCCCACCGGTCCCTGGCCACCGCCTGTGCGGCCTCACTGTGCAGCAGGCCTGGCCCCTCGCTGCCCACACCCAAGGCTGCCTCTTGCTTGCTCCCCCCCAGCGGTGGATGCAGGGCCTGTGCCTGGTGTGTGTGAGAGGTGCCCACCCCCGGCGCCTGCTCCTGGGCCTCGAGTGGCTTCCAGGGCCTCAGTTTCCCCATCTGTCAAGTGGGTCCAGGAATCCCTGACCCCCCCCCTACCAAGGTCTGTACAGGCTGCCCCCAGGCCGCTGCCCCACGTGTGGCCTGTGCAGGCCTTGGAGAGCGGCCCCTGAGACCCCGCCCCAGCCTGGTGAGGGGAGCTGGCCGGTGCTGGCCGCGCTGCCCCCCAGGGCCCAAGGCGCCTGGCCTCACCCCCGACCCTCCCCTGCTCCCACAGCCTCTCCAGATCGACGACGACTTCTGCGGGCAGGACTTCAACCAGCCGCTGGGCGGCACGGTCACCATCGAGGGGACGCCCCTGTTCGTGGACAAGGACGACGGCCTGACCGCTGTGGCGGCCTACGACTACCGGGGCCGCACCGTGGTGTTCGTGGGCACACGCAGCGGCCGCATCCGCAAGGTCAGCCTGGGCCGGCAGAGCGCGAGCTGCCTCGCTCTGTGTGCCAGTGGACGGGGCGGGGGCTCCCCCGTGCCAGGCCCGGTGACCTCCAGGGGCTCAGGGGCCGGGCCTGAGCGCCCGCCTCCGTCCCCTCGCGCTCCCTGTGGGCTGCTTCCGCGTCCGGCCCGAGGCCCTGGCTGGGCGTCGGGGCCTGGTGACGCCGGAGCTGCTGGCCCTGCTCCCCACGGGTGTGGGCGGCGGGGGCGGGGCAGGCCTGTGGGGCCCCCTCCCCTCCCGGGATCCGGTGTCTGCTGAGGCAGCACTCTGCCCTGGAGGGAGGCCCCATCCTGCAGGGAGACGGCAAGGCCGAGGGCAGGGCAAGGGGGGCGCCACTGCTGGGGTGCTCTGGAGTGGAGGTCAGCTCCTGGGCCCCTCCGTGGGCCCCTGGGGCGGGGCCGGTCCCGTGCTTCCAGGTCTCCGTCCCCGCCGGCAGGTGCTGGGCTGAGCGGAGCCGGTGCTGGGCTGGGCAGGGGCGGGCTTCCTGGGGCAGCAGCCCCCCGAGGCTCAGCCACGACCTGGTGGGTGGGTAGGGACCAGGCCAGGGGAGGGCCGGCCTGCTGTGGAGGAAGTTCCCGGGGCACAGCTGGGTGGGGGTGCCTGGGAGCCCCGAGGATCAGCGCAGGGGCGGGGCCCGGTGCATGAAATAACAGCCGTGCGGAGGCCACTGCTGACACAGCTCCCCAGCCGGCGTGCGCCCGGGGGTGGGGCCTGGGCCCGGGGCCAGCGAGAGCCTTGCCTGCTCCCAGAGCTTGCGGGGCGGGGTGTCTCCTGTCCCTGCCATGCTGGGTGCCCTGGGAATCACGTCCCACCGCCGGCTGGCTCTGTGGCCTCTGGGAAGGGCCCTGCCCCCAGCCTCAGCTTTCCCACCTGTGAAATAAGCCTGAAGCAAGGGCTTTGGGCAGTGGGGGCCGTGCTGGCCGAGGGCCCCCCGGGCCGGGTGCCGCGGAGTTCTGCTCACAGCGCTTGGGGGCCTCTGGGCTGGTGGCAGCCCAGCTCTGGCCCCTGCCACCCTCCGGGCCAGCCCCTGTGCCCCCCGTCCTGGCCCTGGTGTCGGATCCTGCCTGCGCCCTGGGTGAAGGGCACTCTCCCTTGCTAGGGGTGGGGCCTCACCCAGCTCACAGCTCGCTGCCGCTGCCCCAGGGCTGGGGGAGCAGAGGAGAGGGGCCATGGACCCCCGTGGGTGTGCGCTGGTGGGCTGTGCCTGGCGGGGCCTGCCCCACTGCGGCAAGAGCCCCCGTGGGGTTTGGCGGCGGGTGAAGCACTTGGAGACCTTCCTGCGAGGCCCCAGAGCCTGTCACCAAGCCAAAGGCCGGGCTCCAGGGGCTGGGAGGGGCCCTCCTGATGGCTGGTGGGCGGGCGGGCAGCTGGCCCCGCACCGTCTTGTCCCACAGTAGCCAGCCTCCCTGTGAGGCCGGGGGAAGGCGTTAGTCCAGCGCGGACTCCCCCTGCCGCCTGCCGGTCTCGCTCCCTGCCCCGGTCCCACCGAGGGGAAAGTGCGGCCCCGAGAGTGGCCCGCGGGGGTGGCCTGGGCCCTCCTGTGAGAAGAGGCTGCTTCGGGAGTGAGGAGGCCACAGCTGAGGTCCCCTCGTCCCTCTGCGCCTCCCCCGCACCTGCCAACCAGGGCACCATCCACCCCGGTGCATCCAGCCGGGCACCACACACCGCGTGAGTGGACGGCACCCTTTTTCGGGTGTGTGGGGTCGGCCGCACCCAGGGGCTGTGCTGGCTTGAGGCTCTGCCCCCTCGCCCCCAGACCGGCCCCCCGCACCCCTCCTCGCTGCGCGCCCCTGCCCCGTGGGGCGGGGGACAGTCTGCGGCCCGGGCACCAGGTCTCGTGGGTGGCCCAGCCCTCTTCTCTCTGGGCCTCTCTGTCCCGCTCTGGGGCCTGGGGCAGTGTGAGGGCCGGGGGGAGGGGTGTCCCCTCCCTGCCCCTAGGCCTGGGCTCCCGTCCCCTTGGCCCGCCGGTTCCTGGACCTCCTGAGGTCCCCAGGCAAGGCCTCTGGCCTTGGCCCGCTTGAAGGACGCTGCTCCCTGCTGGCGCCCACGTCTCCCCGGCCGGGCCTGGCCTTCGGCAGCAGAATTCCCGCCCCTGCCTCGTTCCTCTCATGTCATCCTGACCCAGCCCGGGGGTGGGTGCGGCTGTGGTCCAGGGGCCGGAGCCAGGGCAGGGGGCGCTCCAGCCGGCACGGTGCCCCCTCCCTGCTGGCCTGCCTGGCTGTCTCCTCCGGGCCTGGGGCGGGCTGGGCCCTCGGCTCTGTCTCCGGGGTTGAAATCCAGGCCCTTCCTGCCCGGGCCTGGCCCCACCACGTGAGCCGCGAGCCCTGTCTCCCTGTCTCGTGTCCTCTGTCTGCCCCGAGCGGGAGCCTGGGCCTGAGGGCTCGCCCGCACCTTTGGCCCAGGGACAGGCCCGCTGCGCTGACACACCCCATCCTCCCCACGTCCGGTCTTTCCCGGGCTTTAAAAAGCGACTGGGCAGCCCTAGGGACGTGGCTGGCTCTGGGCCATCTCCGAACGGTGTTGTGTAAAATTGTAGCTGATTAATTTAAGAGCTGCCAACTTGAGCTGCTGAGGGCTGGCTGGGGTGCCCCCTGAGTCCTCTGCCCTTCCCCAGAGGCCCTGCCCGCCACCTGCCCCTCCGACCCCAACAGAGGCCGTCATGCTCCTGTGCTGACACCCCCAGACCTCCGCCCTGCCTGTCCCCTCCTGTGCTTCCCCTGCCCGGTGGCCTCCGGGTCCTTGGGTGCCCGCGGGGGAGTGGGGGGTTGGAGCACAGGCTGTGGTCTCCTGCAAGGGGTGCCTGCCCTGCCACTCCCCAGCTGGCGGCATGGGCCTGGTGAGGGCAGTTGTCCTGCCACTGCTGCAGGGCCAGACTGCGCTGGGGACACAGCTGGCCCTGCCGCTTGGTGGCCATACCAGGCAGGAACACGGCCCCCTCCCCCTGAGTAGCCGGTTTTTCGAGAGAACCTGAAAATCTGTGTTTTGTGTGATGTCTCTTGATTGTTAAGTGTTGGCAGCTAATCTACATTTTAAGAAAGCATTGTGGGCCAGCCTGAGCGGCGGGGGTGCCCACGGGGCGCCGGGCCTCGGGGTGGGCCCTGGGGCAGCGCAGCTGGACTCCCAGGCTGGGCCCACCAGTGGGTTCACACTGCTGCCTGTGCGGTGATCCCGTAGGGAGGAGAGACCATGGGCTGCGGTCTCAGTGCTCTGTCCCCAGAGCGGGCCTGGGGTGGCCTGGCCACCGGCCCCTCGGGCACCAGTGCTCTGTGTGCCTGCCGAGTGCAGCGCTCTGGGCCTGGGTTGCCGGGACGGGAATGTCCTTTACCCTCCCAGAGATCTTGATCTCTAGAAGCTGCCTCTGAAAGATGGCAGCCCCTCCCTTCACGGCCCCCCCTCCGCCCTCCCTGGGATTCTGAAACTCAGAGGCCCTGGAAGTCGAGTGGCTGTGGGTAGGTCTCTGCATCAGGGCGGTCAGGGCGGCCTGTCCGCAGGGTCCCTGCTCCTGCTTGGTGCATCAGTGGAGACCCCTGCTCCCCAAAGCCCAGGCCTGTGCGGGAGGTGGGTGGGGGAGGCCCCGTGGCGCTGGGGACGCTGACGTCTTGAGAGATGCTGGCGGGAGCTGGCTGGGTCCCACCCCCGGCCTGCTGCCTGCACCCCCGTGGGGCTCGTCTCGTGTGTCTGGAGGACGCGTTGATTTCTAGCAGCTTGCCCTCCAGTGGCCTGTGTGTCGCGGTGCTGAGACTCAAGCCCCGAGCGTGTGCACGTGGCCTCTGGGGGTGGGGGCAGGGTGGTATCCGGTGTCCTGCGTGAGGCTGGCCTGTGACTGGCATCCACTCTGAAGGTTACTCGCCCTCAGGAAAGCGCCCGGCCCGGGAAGTGTCACAGGAGAGCACGGCGGGCGCCTACTCGGGCGCTGCCCTTCCCGTGGGTCCCCTCAAGGCCTGACCATCCGTCCCTGGGCCTGGCTGTGGCCCGAGTCCCCCGGCACGTCGTCCGTCTTCCTCCGCTCAGCACCCTGCGAGACTCACCTGTGCTGTGCGGTCAGTCCCGTGCCGTGGGGGCGTCCTGTGCTCCAGACACTCTTGACGACGTCCCCTCCTTCTGGGCGGACGTGACGTTTCTGTCTGTGTTGCCGTTTCCAGCGCCCGGCGGGGGGTGGGTCAGCGGTCACCACGCAGCCCTGCTCGTGGACGGTGTTGGGTCCCTGCGGTGCTCCCTGCCCGAGGAGTTGTCGGTGGGGAGTGGAGGGGCTTCAGCCGCCTGCTTCCTGCGTGTCTCAGCTGCTGTGCCCGTGGGGCCCCGTGGGTGCACTGCCCCTGCCCACCCAGGGCGGGGGTCCCCGGAACCTGCGGGTGGCGTCGCACGGTGCCCCGGATGTTGCTGTGTCCTGGGGGACGTGATGTCGTCTCTCTGGCTCTCGAGGGTGGCTGGCTGCAGCGGGCTGAGCCAGCGGGCACAGGGACCTGCTGGTCACCCTGTGGGTCTGTCCGACCCACCTCAGCCCTCACCCCAGAGCCAGTGTTGCACCAGGGCACATGCAGTGGCGGCCAGCAGGGTTGCCCACAGGGGTCTTGCCCCAGGTCCACCTCCCTACGGGGTCTGGCTGGTCAGGCTTAGGCCCAGCGTCAGCACCGGGGCACCTTTGGAAAGAATGATGTCCTCGGGTGCAGGCCGGCAGTGGCCTTCCTGTGCCTGGTCCCCCGAGTGCCCAGGCTCAGGGCCAGCCTGGTGGGGGTGGCCTCACAGGGCCCAAGGTTACCGCCCACAAAGTGCAGGACCCCTGCCCCCTGGGCAGACAGGGCTCTGCCCTCCAGGACCTATCTGCGGTGGGGAGTGGGAGCCCCTGGCAGCCCAGGAGATGGGTACGGAGGCCGGAATAGGCCAAGGAGCTGTGGAGTGCGCGGGAAGGGCGTTCTGGGGGGGGTGGGAACAATAGGGCACAGCTCAGAGGTGCCCTAGCACTGCTGGGGACAGAGCAGTGCTGGAGGGGGTTGGGGCTTATTCTGTGTGTGGTGGACACATCACTGGTGACCCTGCGGTGGTCATCAGAGGCTGCAGAGCTCAGGCCTGGGGACGGAGCTGGAGGGCAGTGGTGGTTTTGGGAAGGTGGAGGGGCTGCATCAGCTGCTGGTGCAGAGGGGGTAGAGTGGGTAGGTGGGTCTTGGGTTTGAGGCGGGGACATCTGGCCAGGTGGTCACTGCTGCCTGCTGCGGCATCCGTGGCCGGCCTTGGCGCCACTTGAGTCTCAAGCCGCGGCGGCACCCTGGCCGTGTCACTGCCGTGTGATGGAAGGCTGTACGATCGCAGCTGCTTCCTGGCCCAACTTTCTGCAGCCTCCATAAGCAGTGGGACAGATTCCCCAGGACAGCTGTCACCTCCTCCCCCTGGCAGGGCTCAGCCTTGGGGGCCCACCTCCAAGCAGCTCCCGATTAGGCTGGCCTCTCCGCTTTTAGGAGCTGTGAGTTTCTTAATTCTCACAGTTCTGTGAGTGGGGTGTCTGTGGGCAAATGAGGAAACAGGGTCAGGGAGGACCACTGCTTGCGTTGGTTGGTCCCTGCTCTCCTGTCTGCGTGTTGAGGGTTGAGAATAGGAAAGATGAGATTCCTGGGTCCCCATGCCCCAACCTTACCAGGTGTATCTGGCCCAATTACAACCATCAGGCCTCCTGCAAATCATGTTTTAATTACCTAATTACTGCCAAGAGGAAATTGCTAATTGCTTTTCCAGTATCAAATTCCTCATGGCCTTTCTGAGAACGGACCCAGGAAGGGGCCTGGAACCTGCCCCCAGTCAGAGAAGGGGGGAGGCTGTGGTGGCCTGTGAGGGGGTGGGGAGGGGTCTGGGAGCTGGGCCCATCGGGGCGCCTCAGCCCTGTCCGGGAAGGAGGGGGTGGCAGGGGCTCCTGTCCCTGGTAGCCCCTCCCTGGACCACCCTGCCTCCTGGGGGCGGGGAACAGGTTTGGCCGCTGCATCTACAGGAGGAGGGGGTGCCTGTGAAGTCCCAGCACCGTGGTGGCCTGCTGGCCGCTGCCCGTTCTCTGCCTGTTCCCCGACCCAAGGGCCTGTCCTACTCCCCACCCCCATCCCCGTCCGGAGACCAGGAGTCTTGCTCAGCCAGGGCAGCCCCACTTTGCAGATAGACACGGGGGCTGCTGTCTTGGGGTGGGCAGGACAGGGAACGTGCCCTTCCCGGAAGGGGCCAAGCCGGGCAGCCCCCTGCCTCCGGGGGCTAGGGCGCGTGCCGGCCTTGGCATGCAGCCTGGACGGCCCAGACATCCTCCCTGGTGCCCACACCCGCCCTCGGCCTGGAGAATGGACCCTTTGTTGGCTCTGGGCTGGACAGACAGCTGACCTGGCCGGGCCGTCAGCTGCCTGCCCGCAGCCGTTGGCCAGGGCTTCGCGGTGATGGGTCTGGGTCAGCCAGCTGGCCCAGCCTAGGGCTGGGCCCTCCAGGGCCAGGGGCCCCCTCCCGTTGGCCCTGGGCAGGGGTCCCTGTGCAGGACTTCCTGTCTGTTGGGCCCTGGGCCCCAGGGTCCTGCTGGCCTGGGGATGCCGAGGTGAACCCATTCCCTGGCCTGTCTGTGGGGTGCGGTGGGCCCGTGGTGGCAGTAGGTGCACAGCCCGTGGTCAGCGTCTTGCCTGGCCCTGGCTCCCAGAGGCTGCTGGGGCCCAAACCCTTCGTGGGGGCACTGACAGCCCTTGTGCCCCAGCTCAGAATCCAGGGGACCCCCCCCCCCTTGTACAGAGGGATAGGGACAACCCCGGTGGAGAAGTGAGCAGGGGCCAAGGGTCTGGGTCAGAGCCGGGCTGGGTGGGTTTCTGGGCCTGGTGCAGCCCGGCAGGCGTGCCAGGGCAGCTGGACGGCTCCGCTCAAGCCAGAGGGACCGAGCTGGGTTTGGGGAAGGAGGGCTCTCAGCTGGTAGTGGAGAGTTCTGGTGGTCGTCGGGGGAAGGTTTGCAGAGCACAGCGGTGACAGCTGGAGGTCAGGGAGGACACCAGGGGACGAGGAGTCCGGGGTGGGCCGCCCCAGGTGGGTGGCCCTCGAGTGACAGCTGTGGGCAGGGGTGTGGCGTCAGCACGTGCGCTGCTGGTGGTGTGTGTCCCGCTGTCCTGCCAGCTGCTGGGCCCCGTACCCGCCCTGCACGCCCCTTCTCCCCGGAGCGCCCTCCTGGTGGCCTGCCGCATCCCTCCTCCCACTTTTGGAGCAGACGCTGCATCCCCAGCTGCAGCGGGCGGTCTGGAGCCCGGGGTTTCTCTGGCAGGTCCTTGTGGGCCTTCGTTTACCTCGGTGCTGCCTGGGCTCTGCAGCCCGAAAACCAGGCTCCGCGGCAGGTGTGTCCCGAGGACTGGCCGAAAGCCCGTCTGTCTCGTGCGCGTGCGGGGCTCCTGCGGAGCCTGGACGGGGCTGCACGGCGCACGGAGTGGGGCATGTCCACCCACTGGCCTGTGGGCCGTGCCTCCCCGGCCCCCCCTTGCTCCGTGCCCTCCGGAAACGGGGGAGCCTTGCGGGTTTAAGGGCTGGGGCCGCCCAGTGCAGGGCAGGGGGGGGTAGATGGGCGCGTGGCGATGGACAGCTGGACGAGCACACTTCTGCCACAGCTGTTGGGAGCCGCCTGTCGAGTCGCGGCGCTTGGCGGGCCTGGGGGCGGGGGCGCTCTGGAGATGGGCTAGCCGCCCTCCCACCTTGCCCGGGACTGTGCCTTCCCCTAGGTGCCCGCCTTCCCTGAACTGTCTCCCTTGTCCCCTACGGGGGGGTGGGGGCACCCCTGATGCGACGTCCATGCCCCAGCCCGCGCCCTCGGCCCTGAACGGGGAGGGGTCGGGCCCCGGGGGTCTGGGTGGGAGAGCCTGGGGCCCGGCAGTGTCCCAGTTCAGCGCCCCCTGCACGAGGGCCAGGGGTGTGGTGGTCCCAGGAGTCCCAGGGGCCGGCAGTGTCAGGTCTGGGCTCCAGGGGGGCTGCAGCGGGTGGAGGCGCCTGCAGGGAAGAGGTGTAGAGGACCCTGCTTTGGCCCATTTGTGTTGAGATGGGTCTGGAGCTCTGGGTCCCCACTGGTGCCCTGCCCTGCCCTCTGGCCGTCCAGCCCCCTGCTCCCTGGCTGCGGTCCAGCCTGGCCTTGCTGCGCCTCTGTGGCCGGCCCTTGGGTTTTGGGGGTTGCCTCGGGGCCTGGCCCCCCGGGCACCCTCTGCTGGGTCATTTAGTCCCCGGAGTGGCTCTGGTGTGGGGGGAGGCGCCCGTCGCCCGGGGTGTGTGGGGGACCCTGAGGCAGAGGCCCCACAGCGGGGACGCGCCTGAGCAGGGCTTGGGCCCAGGCGGTGTGGGTGCAGAGGCCGGCCTCCCGGCCTCTGTGGCCAGGGCCCAGTCAGCTCCCTGTGAGAGCAGGGCAGCAGGCTCTGGGGTTTGGGGGTGCAGGCTGGGGTCCCCTCCAGGCCCTACCCGCGGGGGCTGAGGCTGGGCTGCTGAAAGCCCCCTGCCCCCCTCCTCCCTCTCGGCCCAGTCCTGGCTGCCTCCCCTGCCGGCAGGCGCCGGACTCGGCTCTTCCGGGTCTGGATTGACTTAAGCCTGCCTGCCCGGCGGGGCGGCAGCTGAGCGGAAGTGGGGGGGTGGCCGCGGGCGCTCAGGAATGTGGCCCTCCCCTCCCCCTTCCCCGTGGCCTCCCCGGCCGGCCGCCCTCTCCCAGCCGCCATGGAGCTGGCCCGAGCTAGCGGTGTTCGCCTAGCCGGTCAGGCCTGCCCTGCCCTGTCCAGTCAGCGTGAGGAGCCAAGGAGGGGCGCTGGGCCAAGGTGGAGGTGGGCCGGCGGCCCCGGGAGCCTGCCTGCGGGCTGAGCCGGCCGCCCCACGTGTCCCGTCTCTGGAAAGCCCCTCGGCTCTCTCGCTGTTAATTAAATACGTTTGTTTGGTAAAAGCAACTAAAAATACTTGCAGCGTCGAGCGCAGCGGGCGAGAGCTGGCTGAGTGAGCCCCAGCGTGTTCGGGACGTAGACAGTGTATTTCCTTATGCATGCGACGTCCGCCCCCCCTCCCACCTTCGTGCTGGGGGTGCCCCCTCTCTCGGACCCGGCTCCCACTGCCTCCCACTTGGGAGGTTCCTGGTCTCTCTTCTCGGCTGCACTGGACGCCCCTGCGGGCCCGCCGCCCCTCGTGCCCCCTCCCCTCTGCACAAATAGCCCTTCCTCGGCCATGGGGACGCCCAGCCTGGCCCCAGGGAAGGCCGCCCGGGCTCCTGCCGCCTCTGCCCTGGATGTGGCTGTGCAGCTCGTGATGGGTGGTGGGTGGCAGGCTGCGGTTTTCTCCAGCCCCCAGAGACCCCCACGCCTGGCGAAGGGGCTGGGCCGGGACCAGCCTGCCGGCCGCAGTTGATCCTGCACCAGCTCCTGGGCGTGGCGGGGCGGGGGGGCTCGGCCTTATTCTTCAAGGGCTGGGAGGGTGGCTGGGGGGGCTCCCGACCCCACACCTGGGCTGGGAGTGGACAGCGGCTGGAAGGCACTGGGGCAGCACCACGTGGGTCTCGCTGCTGCAGATCCTGGTGGACCTGGCGAACCCCGGTGGCCGGCCGGCCCTGGCCTACGAGAGTGTGGTGGCCCAAGAGGGCAGCCCCATCCTGCGTGACCTGGTCCTCAGCCCTGACCGCCAGTACCTGTACGCCATGACGGAAAAGCAGGTGGGTGCCCCGGGGAGCTGGGCGGGGCCCTCCCTGTCCAGCCAGCCTCCAGGGTTGCCCCAGAGGGGTCTGGAACTGCCCCCGGTCCCTGGACGACTGCACACCCACGGGAGCAGATGCTCAACGAGAGCGTTTTCAGGGTAGTGATGTTGGGGGGTTGGGGTGTCCGTTGGGGCCCCCGAGTTCCCGGGCTCTGGCCCGGCCAGCTCGTCAAGGTCACGTACCGTGTTTCTGGTCCAGCCTGCTTGGAGCCGGCCTCTGCCCTTCTGCTCCACCTGGTGACCCTGTGGCAGCCGGAGGGGTGCAGGTGGGGCCGGGCCCCCTGCCGTCCTGGTGGCTCCCTTCCCCTTTGCCCCTTCCCGCTGTCGGGTTACTCGGTCGCTCTGTGTCTCGGGCCAAGCCGGCGAGGTTGGGGTAAGCGGCGCCCTGCCTGCGTCCGGGCTCAGGATTGGGGCTGGAGTGCCCACGGCTCCCCTGGGAAGCTTGGGGTGCAGCTGAGTGAGAGGAACTGGCCAGAGCTGTCGCCCACACCAACGCGCTCCCTGGAGACCGGCCCGGCCTGCTTGGCGTGGCTTGGCCGGGTCAGGGTCACCCAGGACTGGCCCTTGGAGAGACGAAGCAGGAGGAAGGCCTGAGACGGGGGCTCCCTGGTGTGTGGGGCACAGGGACGGGCCCGAAGGGACCTGACGCCGAGGCCCCTCGTGCAGGTGACTCGGGTGCCCGTGGAGAGCTGTGTGCAGTACACGTCGTGTGAGCTGTGCCTGGGGTCACGGGACCCCCACTGCGGCTGGTGTGTCCTGCACAGCACGTGAGTCCGCACAGGCCGTGGGGGTGGCAGGGGGCCCGGCGGCCTCGCTGGGAGCCTGGGGGCCCGGCTCCCGTGACCCGCCGAGTGACAGGAGCCCAGCTTCCTGGGTCCGGACGGGGTGCAGGGTGGGCCCGGGGCTCCGCTGGCCTCCCGTCCGAGCCCGCCCCACGCCTCTGCCCGCAGCTGCTCCCGCCGGGACGCCTGCGAGCGGGCGGCCGAGCCCCAGCGCTTCGCCGCGGACCTGCTGCAGTGCGTACAGCTGACCGTGCAGCCCCGCAACGTGTCCGTGACCACGTCTCAGGTTCCGGTGAGTGCGGCCACTGGGGACGGGACGGGGCGGCGCGGGGGCACAGGGGGATGGGCCGGTCACCCTGTCCCCCTGCCGCCCAGCTCGTGCTGCAGGCCTGGAATGTGCCTGACCTCTCGGCCGGCGTCAACTGCTCCTTCGAGGACTTCACGGAGTCTGAGGGCGTCCTGGAGGATGGCCGGATTCACTGCCGCTCCCCCTCCGCGCGGGAGGTGGCGCCCATCACACGGGGCCAGGGTGAGGCTGAGTGGGCTGGCCTGGGCAGCGCGGGGGCCTCCTGTCGGGGGTGGACGGTCACTGGGACAGTGGGTGGGCGTCCTGTGGTGACCATGGAGGGCGTCAGGGGAAGGCACTGCAGGGCTGCGGGGTGGGGGGCGGGGGCCGTGCCCTTGGCCGTTGGGAGGGTCCTCGGCGAGGCCTTTTTCTGCGCGGGGCTCCTGGGTTTGGCGGCCCCGGGGCCCTGGTGACGGAACCTGTGCTGCTGGTACAGGAGACCAGCGGGTGGTCAAGCTCTACCTGAAGTCCAAGGAGACGGGCAAGAAGTTTGCATCCGTGGACTTCGTCTTCTACAACTGCAGCGTCCACCAGTCGTGAGTGTCTCTGGCCTTCTGCACAGCGTCCCGCGGGGCAACGCTTGGTCGGGTCGCAGGAGCCAGGACGGGGCCTCGATGGGGAGGCCTGAGGCCGGGTGGCGGGAGCGGCAGCTGGGGTGTGACGTGTGCTGATTCCCCTCGTGTGGGGAGTGGGCCACGGGCACCAGAGCCAGGCAGGGAGCTGGGGGCGCTGCTGCATCGTCCAGGCAGGGGACGGCCAGCCGGGGCTCAGGCCCTGGATGCCTGCCGCTCTGGGGCAGGAGGGGTCCGGGTCCCCTCTGGGTCGGGCAGCCCCTGGGGCACGGACAGCCGGGCGTGGGTGCTCTCCCCGGGCCTCTGGTCTTCTGTGAGCACGCCAGCCTCAGAGGAAGAACCGGAGGAGCTGAGGGCCCCCTGCTCGTCCCACGGGGTCCAGAGCACTGGGCCTGGAGGGGGTCCGCCTCGAGCCGAGGCGCTTAATTTTTCAGTCGTGTCTTCGTTCGTCGACTGACTTGCAGGCTGACGCCCTCCTGGCTGTTCGTGGGGCGCCCACCGTGGGCCTGGGTGTTATTGGCACCGGGGTCCAGCCTCCCCATGCTGGGCAGGCGGAATCTTTGGGGCAGGGGCTGTGCTCCAGAGGCTTCGAGGGGTCGAGGGTCTCTGTAGAGGCAGGGCGGTGGGTTACATGGAGCTACAGGGACGGTGAGGTGAGGTGTGGGCTGTGCGGCCTGTCCAGGCCCTGGAGACACGTTGGAACGAATCAGGCCCTTGCCAGGCGAGCCTGCTTTCTGGTCGGGGAGGTGACGTCTCCCACGGCCGTTCAGCCTGCAGCAGCCACTCCACCTACGTTTAAATCTTAGAGTATTAGAACAAGGTGGATTTTAAAATGCGCTTCTCAGCCGCACTAATGTGTTTCCAGTGCTGATGGTTACGCGTGGCCTGGCACCGGCTTTACACGTGTGCGTCTCTGAGAGGTTCTGTCGGCCTGTCAGGCAATGGAGGGAGGAGGGAGGGGAGCCCCGGCGGGCAGAAGCAGACCAGCTCCGAGCAGTGAGGAGCAGCCTGTGCAAAGGCCCTGGGGCGGCTCCGTGATCGGCAGCGAGGTGGGGGCCCAGGCTGCGGCCTCACCACCCGCCCTCTGCCTGCAGCTGCCTGTCCTGCGTCAGCGGCTCCTTCCCTTGCCACTGGTGCAAGTACCGCCACGTGTGCACACACAACGCCGCCGACTGTGCCTTCCTGGAGGGCCGCGTCAACGTGTCCGAGGTAAGGCGTCCTGGGGGCTGGGTTCGGAGGTGTGGAGGAGTTGGGTGCCGTCTGGGGGTGGTGGGGATGCTGGCTGGAACGTATAGGGGGACGCCTTCCGGGGCTGTATTGGCCTGGGGACCTCAGCCATTGGCGTTGGCTTGGGGACCTCAGACCCAGGGCACGTCCGGGGACCATGAGGGCAGGGACCGTCCTCCCAGTGCGCCAGGAACTAGCTGGGAGCGTGTCTGGCTGGGTCCACATGGACGGAACTGGCTGGGCGAGGTGCAGGCGGCTGGTCATTCCTGGAGTCGCTTGCAGGGCTGCGTGGTTGTCAGTAGCCATCAGGTAGTAGTTGTTTTGGAGCCGAGCAAGGCGCTGACTTTATCATGAGCAGTGGGGCTGAGCACCAGGCCGGACTGACCCGGGCCTGCCAGGCAGGGGGTGGGGGCAGGGCTCCCCGCGTCCAGCCTTCGGGTGTGGAGCCAGGACCTGATGCCAGGCCTTGCCTCTGCAGTAGATACCACATCTGTTGGCTGGATGGGGTAGGAGGGTGTGAGTCCCACCAGCCATGGGGCGCTTGGGGGCTGCATCTGGGCCGCACTTGCCTGGGGCTGAAGGATGCCGCAGGCACGGGGCCCCGTCACAGAACCTGCCCTGGCCGCCCCGCCCCTTCCCGTGGGCCCTGGTTCTTCCACTCCCCGGTGACGATACACAGGACAAGACGGCAGTGGCGGGGGCGGGCCAAGAGCGGGCGGGGACACGCGGTGGGCAGGTGGGCTTCCCAGGTGTGCGTCCTGCTTGAGGAGCTGGCCCAGGGGTCCTGGGGGTGGGGTAGGGGGCAGGGGCAGCAGGAAGCTGGGGGGCTGAGCCAGCTGGGGGTGGCAGCAGAATGGACGTGTGAGGTGGGGGCCCGGTCTTCACTGGCTGTCTCTGAGCTCTCTGCCCCTCTGAGCTGTTCCAGCGGAGCAGGCCGCCCGGCGGGGCGCTCGGGGAGGGCTGGCATGGTCCTCGGCCGGGACAGGGAGAAGCAGGGGTAGACCCTGCTCGGGAGCTCGCCTGAGTCAGGCGGAGTTGGGGGGCTGGTGGGGGTCAAGGGGGGCTGTCTGGGGATGGACTTCACGGACGGTCCCTCCTCAGCCAATCCCAGGTTGCGTGGGGATGTCCCTAAGGAGTGTGACGTTGCCACAGTCCCCCCATCCCTGGTTCAGGTTTGGTTCTCTGGGCGACCCCTCCCCAGCTCGTGCTCAGGCCTCAGGGCCCCAGTCCCAGCGTTTCCCTGCTTCCCGCCCAGGGTGGGACGGGGTCCCTGTGCTCCCGCGTCTGCCTGGTTGGCTTCGGCCGGGGGGGCCACCAGAGCATGGTGGGGACGGGGTGGCCCGGCAGGGGTCCCATGTGGAGCAGCCCCAGAGCAGAGCAGCCCCGGGAGGTGGCCTGCACCCAGACCCAGCCTCCCCAGGATCAGGGTCATGTGCTCCCCCTGGCAGCCTTGTCACCAGGAGGCTCTGGGCCTGAGGCCGGTGCCCCTGCGAGCAGAGTGGAGGTCAGTCTTCCAGACACGTCCCTGATTTGTGTGAGCGGAGGGGTTCTAGGTTAGGGGAACCTGACTTGAGTTATGAAAACGGAGTCGTGGTCCCTCATTCACTCATAGGCCCTGAATTCCTTGGATGGCGGAGCCTCTGCGTCCACGCTGCTTATCAGCTCCCGGCTGCCTCTGGCTCAGCCTGGTCTCAGGCCACTCAAGGGGGTTGCGGCCAGGCCCGAGCTGACGCCCGTCCATGGCTGGGGTCATGAGGTGCCGAGGCCCAGCCACAGGGAGGCTCTGGCCTGACGGGGGCGTGGAGCCTGCACCCCGAGACCCACGGGGGGACAGACAGCGGTGCTGGCCTCCCAGCAGCAGAGCTGGTGTCAGTGGAGAGGGAAGGTGCGAGGTCGAGGGACAGTGGGAGTGGGACCTGGTGGCCAGGACGAGCTGGGGCTGCTGAGGGATGTGGAGGGGCAGCGGGGGCGTCCCTGGGCTGGGGGCTGGCACGGGCGCCCTTTCAGGTGGCCACCGTGCACACCGGCAGCTCCCGCAGGGCTGCAGCCTGAGCCCCAAACGGAGCCCACATGCCGGTCAGTGCCCCGTGAGCAGGTGGCCGTCAGGGCAGCCGCAGACCCGGCGGTCCGTAGTCAGCCTGCCAGCCCTGCCCTGCTAGCTGTGCCCCCCCAGTGCCCCCAGGGGCCCCAGAAACCTCTGCAGAGCCGGCCCGTGGTGCCTCGGGAGCTGCCATGGGGCGTGGGGATTGCAGTCTGTTTTCAGTGTCTCTATTTAAAGCACCTTTCGCAGGGTTCCCGCGGGCCGGCTCCTCCACGGTCGCTGCAGCCTTGCTGCAAGGGAAGCCAGGCCATTGCATCAGTTAGTGTTGCTGAAACGCTGGTCCTGGGGGCCGGGCTGTTTTTCTGCTCGCTCTGGCTATTTTTACCTACTCCCTGGGCCCCCAGCTGAGAACTTGCTCCTGCTTCTGCCTCAGGGGCCTCTCGGCTGCTGCCAGATGGGGCCCCTCTGGTGGGGTCCTAGGACCCCGGGGCAGGGCACTCGGGCCCCCGGGGCAGGCCTGCCCAGGTCACAGTGTGCAGCCTGGAACCCGGGCCCGGCTGGCTGTCATCGACGTCCTCAGTCTGCCGGTGTGTAAAATGGGCGCGGGGCGCTTGTCTTGGAGGAGCTCGGGCTCCTCGCAGCCCGCCCGCCAGCCTCCACCCCGGCTCAGCCGAAGCCTTGTCCCCCAGGACTGCCCGCAGATCCTGCCCTCCACCCAGATCTACGTGCCGGTGGGTGTGGTGAAGCCCATCACCCTGGCCGCCCGGAACCTGCCGCAGCCGCAGTCGGGCCAGCGGGGCTATGAGTGCCTGTTCCACCTCCCGGGGGGCCCGGCCCGCGTCGCCGCCCTGCGCTTCAACAGCTCCAGCCTGCAGTGCCAGAACTCCTCGGTGGGTCCACTCGGCGTGGGCGGGGCCGCCAGGACCCCGAGCGCCGTGTTTCTGCTTTAGCAAAAGGGCTGCGCGTAGTCAGGTCTGCCACGCCCTGTTCGGGGGGCACCTCGGGCTCCCAGGCCCTGCCAGCCTCTCAGCTGGGCCCGGCTGAGCAGGCTGCAGGGGCCACGCCCAGAGCCACGCCAGCATTTGGAGGGAGCGTGTCTCAGACGTGGCTTTGCGTGCCGTCTTGGGGACCTGGGTGAGGGGGCTGGGGTTGAGGGCGTGGGGGCGTGTCCCTGGGGGCCGAGGTCAGGGTGACAGCACCGGCCCCTTTAAGGCGTCCTGTGTCCGGACACAGAAGCCGTGCGTGGTGGCCGGGGCGTTCCCACGACCCAGACGTGCCAACAGGCAGCCACCTTTGGAGCCTCAGGTCTAACTCGTCCCACGGATTAGGGACGGTGGTCTTTGCAGGGCCAGAACCTCCTGGTGGGCGAGGGGAGAGGGCCAGTGGGTGGTCCTGAGGCCGGCTTGTGCCTCGCTCCCCCGGCTCGCCCCGTGACTGCCAGCAGGCCTCGGTCTGCCCATCTGTTCAGGAGAGCAGTGGGCTTCCCGGGCTAGCCAAGGCCCTGAGTGGGGAGTGGGTACCTCTGGGCCGTCTGCAAGGCCCCCAGAACCCTGCGGAGGGGCATAAGGTCGGAGGTCAGGGTCCATTGCAGAGGTGGTGGACCCTTGGCCCACCAGCTCTGTCCTGGCAGGGGCGGCTGGGGTCCAGCGGTCAGCACAGTCTCCCAGCCCAGGTCGGCCACTCGGCCGGGCCCCAGGCTCCCCGAGCCTGCCTGCCTGTCCCGTCCTTCTGCCTCCTCTCGGCTCCACCCTCCGCCTGCTTCTCGCTCTGGCTCCCCTGGCCCGGCTGCCTGCGCCCTCTCCTTGCGTTCTGCGCGTCCCGGAGGCCAGCTGTCTCTCGGCTTCTCCCCCATCCCCGAGCCTCTGTCACCTCTGTCCCTGCACCCCCGCCCCCCTAGGCCCACATTTATCTTCCTTGCAGCTCTTGTGTGAAGGGGAAAGAGAGCGTCAGGGAGTTTGATAGGATCCAATTACATCCCTGCAGATAAGATGATGATGAATCGCCCTGGGGTGGAGCGCAGGTCTTCAACTGCAGGAAGTGGGACACAGCTGGGCGTCCGGGGAGGGCTGAGTCCCTGAGCCTAGCCCAGCCTGGGGTCGGGGCTGCCAGGGCACAGGGGACACATGTCTCGCACCTCAGGGCAGTCCCAGAGGAGGGCTCGTTGAGCCCGTTGGGAGACGAAGCCGAGGTTCACAGAGTAACCCTGACATGTGTCCAAGGGGTGCGGGGAGTCCTGGTTTCCTGGCGGGGGCTCACCCTGGAGGCTGTGCCCCTGTAGCTGCTGGAGGTTGGGGGCCGTGGCTGTGCTTGTGCAGAGGGGGACCCGGGTGGGGCAGCAGACGCTTAGCCCCCTCCGCGGGCCCGCAGGCGGGCAGCGCTGTGGGGAGTCTGCCTCCAGATTGGCCCCCAGACCCCGCCCTGCTGAGCCCGGGCCCCCAGCGGCCGGTCCCGCAGGTGGCCACAAGGGACACACAGGCCCTGAGGAGCGGCCCGGGCTCGGGCCGTGTGGCCTGACGGCTCCTCCTGCCGCCGCAGTACTCCTACGAGGGCAACGACGTCAGTGACCTGCCCGTGAACCTGTCCGTGGTGTGGAACGGCCACTTCGTCATCGACAACCCGCAGAACATCCAGGGTAAGCTGGGTGGGGCGGCTGGGGGGCGGTGCCGAGGGTGGCCGCTGACGCCCACCCGCTCCCTGCAGCCCACCTGTACAAGTGCCCGGCCCTGCGGGAGAGCTGCGGTCTCTGCCTCAAGGCCGACCCTCGCTTCGAGTGCGGCTGGTGCGTGGCCGAGCGCCGCTGTTCCCTGCGCCCCCACTGCCCCGCGGACTCGCCCGCTGCCTGGATGCACGCCCGCCACGGCAGCAGCCGCTGCGCCGACCCCAAGATCCTCAAGGTGGGCAGGGCTCCCGGGCCTGGGGGGCGTCGGGGGTGCTCCGAGCGCCTGGCCCGCGTCCCAGCCTCTGCCTCCGCAGCTGTCCCCTGAGACGGGCCCGCGGCAGGGAGGCACGCGGCTCACCATCACGGGCGAGAACCTGGGGCTGCGCTTTGAGGACGTGCGGTTGGGCGTGCGCGTGGGCAAGGTGCTGTGCAGCCCCGTGGAGAGCGAGTACGTCAGCGCTGAGCAGTGAGTGTGGCCGGCGGGGCGGGGGGAGCCGGCGGGGGCCTGGTGCCCACAGCTGCTGAGGCCCCCCCGTGCCCGCAGGATCGTCTGCGAGATCGGGGACGCCAGCGCGGTGCGGGCCCACGATGCCTTGGTGGAGGTGTGCGTGCGGGACTGCTCCCCCCACTACCGCGCCCTGTCGCCCAAGCGCTTCACCTTTGTGGTAAGCCCGCCCGCCTGGCCCTCTGCTCCCGCCGCCATGGGGGCCCTGAGGGCTCTCCTTGGGGGGCTGGCCCGGGCCACGGGCAGCCTCAAGTGATGGGCCCCCGCCCCCTCCCCCGTCGCCGCCGGGGCCTGATGCCGGGGCCCCCGTGCGCCGTGGGCCCTGCCTGTGGGCGATGTCTCACACCCAGTGAGCGCAGGCCTGGGCCTGGCTGGAGATGCGGGCGCTTCCCTGGAGCTCCAGCAGGTCCCTTCTCCCCCTAGACGCCGACCTTCTACCGTGTCAGTCCTGCCCGAGGGCCCCTTTCGGGGGGCACCTGGATCGGCATCGAGGGTAGCCACCTGAACGCAGGCAGCGACGTGGCTGTGTCTGTCGGCGGCCGGCCCTGCTCCTTCTCCTGGTACGGGGTGTGGACGGATGGGGAGCGGGGACCCCAGGCACAGGCTGCCTTCCCCTTGTGGTGGTTGGTTCAGATGGCTGGTGCCCCCTCCCATCGCCTGGGAAGCTGGAGGGCTCTGGAGAGCTGGGCTAGGGTGATCGCTATGGAAACCTAGAGGCGGAGAAGGTTACCATAGAGACAGGCAGACTACCCTGGAGCGGGAGGGCAGGGTGGTGGGTGGGGCCTGGGTCTGAGGGGCGGGCACAGCCACTCTGCCCTGGGTTTTGGGGGAGTCCCGTGGAACATGAGAAGCGCGTTTAGAAAAATTCTTAAGAGGGAGAAAGGAAAACTTATCAAAAGCCCGGAGCCCTGAAGTGGATAATTTTAGATTAGGGATGATAATGGAGCGGGCCTTTAAATATTTTCTCGTAGTAATTACCTGTTATCAGACTAATTATTGGTGTTTGCAGCCTGCTGTGCGCGGGCCTGGCGGCTGTGGTGAAGGCACTGAGGGGATGGGGCAGGTGCAGGCGGTGACCGGCGGCTGCCCTGGCGGGGGACCCAGCGCCCCCAGCCCCTCCAGCTCGTTTCACCCACTCACGGCCCAGGCCCACGATTAGCCTGTTTTCAGATCAGGGATGATGGGGGCGGGGGGTGCGTGTGTCGTGTGCGTCCCTCCAGCCCTCCCAGGACGTTGAAGCCGTGGGCCCCGCCCGTGGAGGGGCCCCGCCCGTGGAGGGGCCCTGCAGCTGCATCCTGCCCGCCCTCCCCGGGTGACTGATGGGGCCTCTGCAGGGCTGCTCTGAGGCCCGTGAGCCCTTTCCCGCCCGGCAGGCCTGCTCTCTGCACCCGTGGGCCAGGCTCTTGCAAGCTGGGGCGCGGGCAGGCTTGCCGGTTGACGCTGCCAAGGAGGCGGAGCCGGGGGTGGGGGCCACCTGGGCAGCGAGGTGGTGAGGCAGGACCTGCCCCCCTCAGCCGGGGAGCCAGCCACGCTGAGCCTAGGACACCTCCCGCCCACGCAGGGCAGCGTCGGGGGAGAGGGCCAGGCTGCGGCCCAGGTAGGCACAGACAGCACCTGGCCCCTCGCAGGGGCTGACGGGGAAGGGGGCCCCGCCTGGAGACAGGCCCGTTGTGGCCTGTGCCGTAGGTAGGCAGACGCAGCGGGCGGGCTGGTGGCTCGCGCTCAGCCTGTTGGTGGTGGAGCCTGGGCGCTCGGTGGCGTCGGAGGTGAGCTCCAGCACCTGCATCCTCAGGAGGAATTCCCGGGAGATCCGATGCCTGACGCCCCCCGGGCAGAGCCCCGGCAGTGCCCCCATCGTCATCAACATCAACCGCGCTCAGCTCACCAATCCCGAGGTCAAATACAACTACACCGAGGACCCCACCATCCTGAGGATTGACCCTGAGTGGAGCATCAACAGGTGGGAGCCCACCCTGAACCCCCCGACCCCCATCCCAGGTTCCCTGAGCCCCCCGATCCCCTTCCTGCCCACGGAGTCCCCCCCGAACCCCGTCCCGCCCGCCCTGAGCCCCTCTCCTGAGCCACCAAAGACCAGCAGCAGGTGTGGGGCGCCTGCACCCAGGCCCTCCGCTCCCCCTCCTGTGGTCCTGCCGCCAAACGTGGTGCTGAGAGACTGACCCGCTTGCTGTCTTGCAGCGAGCCGGGTGGTGTGTCTGGTCCCTCCCATTTGTGCCGGGCCGGGGGCAGAGGGCCCCGGAACTTCCACCCGTGATTTCCATCTCCCTCATCTTTTAGCGGAGGGACCCTCCTAACGGTCACGGGCACCAACCTGGCCACCGTCCGCGAACCCCGCATCCGGGCCAAGTACGGAGGCGTCGAGAGGGAGAACGTGAGTCCTCACTGGGCCCTGCCCCCCGCAGCTCCTGCCATCCCGGCTGCACTTGGAGGCCCTGGGAGGGGTGGGGGCCGTGTGCAGGCGTGGCCGCAGCCCCGCAGTGTCACAGCCTGGCTTTGCACGGGTCAGCCAGCCCGGTGTCCCTGTCTTGCGTCCCCAGAGCTGCCTAGTGTACAACGACACCACCATGGTGTGCCGGGCCCCGTCGGTGGACAACCCTGCCCGCAGCCCGCCCGAGCTGGGCGAGCGGCCCGACGAGCTGGGCTTTGTCATGGACGACGTCCGGGCCTTGCTGGTGCTCAACGCCTCGACCTTCGTCTACTACCCGGACCCCGTGCTGGAGCCGCTCAGCCCCACCGGCCTCCTGGAGCTGAAGCCCGGCTCGCCCCTCATCCTCAAGGTGGGCTGCTCGGTGGGGCGGGGCTCGTGTGGGGGCCGGCGCGGGGGGCCGGCGAAGCCCCCGCTCACCCCGTGCTGCCCCACAGGGCCGCAACCTCCTGCCGCCGGCGCCCGGCAACTCTCGGCTCAACTACACGGTGCTCGTCGGCTCCACGCCCTGCGCCCTCACCGTGTCGGAGACGCAGCTGCTCTGCGAGTCGCCCAACCTCACCGGGCAGCACAAGGTCACGGTGCGTCCGCGTGTCCTGGCAGCTCCGGCCCGCTGGGCCCCATGTAGGGCAGCCCCTGCTCCGAGCAAGCCCCAGACTTGCCTCCCACCCAGAGGGAGCCCCTCCCTGGTGCCCCTGGCGGGCCCAGCGTCTGCCCTGGGTGCCGGCGCCCCCACCTCGCCGACCGTGCGGGGCTGGGGCGCCCCCTGAGTGGCCTGCACCCCCAGGTCCGGGCCGGCGGCTTCGAGTTCTCGCCGGGGGTGCTGCAGGTGTACTCGGACAGCCTGCTGACGCTGCCCGCCATCGTGGGCATCGGCGGGGGCGGGGGCCTCCTGCTGCTGGTCATCGTGGCCGTGCTCATCGCCTACAAGCGCAAGTCGCGGGACGCCGACCGCACCCTCAAGCGCCTGCAGCTCCAGATGGACAACCTGGAGTCCCGCGTGGCCCTCGAGTGCAAGGAAGGTGGGTGGGAGCCGCGGGGAGGCGTCCAGGGTCGGGGGGGTGCTGGGGGTGCAGAGCTCGCTGAGCTGGGCCCGCGCTGCCTGCCAGCTCCTCTCCCTTTACCACCTTCCGCACGGCCTCGCTGTGCCGGGCTCGGTCCGGGGGTTGGGCAGGGGCCTGACCGGGGGCAGTCACGGGGTGTTGCTTGAAGCACAGGCTCTGCCCAGAGAGCCCCCTTTGCGTCCCAGCCTGTCCGTGGGACCCCAGGTGGGCACACGACGTTTCTGTGCCTCGGTCTCCTCCTCTGTGGAACGGACGTAGCACCAGGTGCGGGGGCGCTGGGCCTGCCCGCTCCGGGCGGGGGGCCGTTTCCCCGGGGGTTGTGGGCCGTGCTCGTCCACGTGCTGGCGCGGCTGTTTCCCTCCGGCGGCCGGTGCGGGGCACTGAGGCAGGGGCCCTGTCTTCAGCCGCCCTGTGTGCACCCAGACCCGGGCCTGGGCTGCCTCTGCTCTCGGGGTGCTCGCTCGGGGGGGTGTCTGTCTCACCCTGGGGTGCACGTGACGCAAACCAGCTCAGGCCGCTTTGGCGGGGAGGCTTCGCCGGGGTCTGGGGCCCAGCCAGGCCCTCACTCTGTTCTCAGGAACCCCCTTCCTCTGCGGTTCCCCCTCCCTGTGGTGCTAGGACGGCCACAGGGGGCAGGCTCGGCGTCCCCACACCTGGTCACATGCCCCCTTCCCCCAAGCCTGCTCCTCCGGGAGCTCCCGACCGAGAGGTGGACCCCAAGGGCAGATGGGGGCGGCCCAGGGAGTGGGAAGGGCAGGGGCCGCGGGCGGCGTCGGAAATCTGAACGGTGGGCCGGCGGGTGGGCGGGAAGGGCCAGGACGGTGGCCTCCAGCTGGAATAGAGCTGTCCCCGGGGACCGATGTGTCCGGTAGACCAGCAGGCCCAAGGCTGGTCCCCGGGGAGCAGATGCTGCTGTAGCCGCCGGTGCTGAGCATTGGGGTCGCGGCTGCTGGGAGGCCAGCGGGTAGGCGCTGAGCGGTGGGCGCCCAGGCCGGGGCCGCGGAGGCCCTGGGGGGTTCAGCTCCTGCGTGCCCGTGTGGGCTCCAGGCAGCAGCCTGCGCTTGTGCTGGCCTCTGTCGAGCCCGGCTGGCCTTTCTGGCTGGCAGGAGATGGGTCTCAGGGCTGGGTGCCCCCAGCCAGCTGGAGGCGGGGGGGCTCCACTTGAGCCCCGGCTCACTTGTGCCTCTGGGAGCCCCGTCGGGGTCCAGGGCTGTCACGAGGGGTGAACAGAGCAGCGCGGGTGGCACCTGGCGTGTCAGGTGCCGGGGTGGGGGAGGCCGTGAGGATCCTGCAGGGTCCGCGAGTGAACGCTGGCAGCCCTGGGGCAGACGACAGGCGTCGTCCCGTTTGGGGACTAGGGCAGGGGGCTGGGCGGGGTCGGAAGCCCTGCCTGGGGGGCCTCGTGCCTAACAGGCCTGGCTCTGGGTGGTCACTAATTCCACTGGCCTGGGGTGTCCGGTCTGCCCGGGACCCCGGCCCGTCTTAAGACAAAGGCCCGTGTCCCAGTGCCCCCTCGGTCCCTGGCAGACTGCCCCCCGAGGGGCTCCGGCGCGTGTTGTGGGCTTGGGTGGGAGGCAGCGGCCTGGGCCTTCCTGGGACAAGGACAACCGTCTGCCCGTCCTGTCTGGACTGACCTGTGATGCCAGTGTCTGGCAGCGTGTGTGCGGGCCCCCAGGGCCGGCCAGGTGGAGGTGGCCAGACTCCAGGCAGCAGTGCCGGGGGGGAAGGGCCGGCTCCCGTGAAACCTTCCTGGCATCCCCAGTGCCCCTCTGGCTCCTGACCAGACAGCGCATCCTTGGGCTGCCGCAGGGCTCACACCTCACGGCTCTGGAATGTCCTGAAAGCAGCGGAGCCGCCCTGAGCGAGCGAGCGGGCGGGCGGGCGTGTCAGGGGCCCCTGGCCTGAGCTGTGAGGGCTTGCTTGTTGGCGTGCAGGGCTCTGCCCCTTCCCAGCCGGCCTCATCCCCGCTCTTCCCCAGTGGCCGGAGCCAGGGGGCCACAGCTGCTCTGGCCCCTGCTGCCCGATCGGGACGTGGAGGCCCCTTTCGGCCCCATCCCGGCACCGCCTCTGCTCTCATCTTGGTGAATTCTGCAGCAGTTCAGGGGAGGAGGACTCAGCCTCTGTGTCAGGACTGGGGAAACCGAGGCACAGGAATTTCCTCAAGGTCACCCAGCTGGCGAGTGGCAGAGCCAGGGGCTGGCCTGACCCTGAGTGTGTGTGGGGGGAGTGGGGGGTGCTGGGGGGCCCTGAGTGTGTGTGGGGGAGTGGGGGGTGCTGGGGGGCGGGGCAGCTGCTGTGACACCTCGTCTGGCTGCAGCCTTTGCGGAGCTGCAGACGGACATCCACGAGCTGACCAACGACCTGGACGGTGCCGGCATCCCGTTCCTTGACTACCGCACGTACGCCATGCGGGTCCTCTTCCCCGGCATCGAGGACCACCCGGTGCTCAAGGAGATGGAGGTGGGCTGCTGGCTGGGGTTCACCGCTGCCTCTGCCTGCGGGGGCTCCTTGGGTGCTGGGGCCGGGCTTGAGCCTGCTGGGAGGGGGGCCGGGTGTGGGGGGCCTCGCCCTAGCAAACCACCCTTAGCCTGGGCTCCCCAGGGCCCAGCTCTGTTTCATTGGGCCCCTAGTCTACCGCGTACCACCTGCAGCTCCTCCGGCCTGGCTCCTGGGTGGGCCCGGGTGCTGAGCTTCACTGGGCCAGGGGCGCTGCTGCCACGCGGGCGCTCAGCTGGGCTCTGCGCGGCTGATGCGGCCCCCGATCCTGCCGAGGGGAAGCCGCCTGGCACCCACGTCCTCCCGGGCTCCCCAGTAGCCGGCCAGGCGCCCGGGCCCCCCAGCTCGGAACGGGCAGGGGCTCAGCGAGTCTGCTCTGCTGTGTGCTCTCCGGGGGTGGGGGTGTGTGTCGCATCCTGCACCCCTCGGATGTTGGGGAACCAACCCCCTCACGTGGCTGTGTTGGCGGGACATTCCCTCTCGAGCTGCACCTCAGCGGGCCTTCCTGTCGCGCTGCCTCGGGCCCAGGGCACCCTGGGCTGCTCACTGCCTGCTTGTTTGCTGGGATGTCTGCCACGCTGGGGGTTCCCCAGCCGCCATTGGGTGTCTCTCCCAGCGTTGCCGTCTGCCGTGCTGGCCTGACTGTTCTCTTAGCTGTGACTGTGTGTTCTACCTGGTACCTGTCACCTGTCTTGCCTGGGCTGGGAGCCCTTGTGTCATGCCATGACAAGCCTCGGGGCAGATAAGAGTGAGCAGGGCCCTGGAACCAGCCACACCTGGCATTCCATCCCCGCTTTCCCACCTCTGTGCCGTGTGGCCGCAACACGCTGCTCCCCTCTCTGGACTTGAGTGTCTTCCGTGAAGGGGGAGGGTGGTTTCTGCACTGGTGCTGGCTGTGAGGGACTGTGGACGGGCACTCCTGGTGCCCGCTGGGCGAGCTGGGCCGCACACAGGGTGGCTGGAGCAGGCCCTCCTTCTGCACCTGCACGCTGCTGTGCCCCGGGCCTCTGCCTGCTGCGGCTTCTCACGCAGCTGCCAGGTCACACGCATTCTGCTAGGACAGTTGCGGCTCAGGGACCCTCAGGGTGACCTGCCCTTCGTACCGAGCCTAGACGGCCCCTCGGCCAGCAGGGGCCGGTGCGCTCTGAGGTCTGAGCAGGCCCGCGGCCCCCCAGGTGCAGGCTAACGTGGAGAAGTCGCTGACGCTGTTCGGGCAGCTGCTGACCAAGAAGCACTTCCTGCTGACCTTCATCCGCACGCTGGAGGCCCAGCGCAGCTTCTCCATGCGGGACCGCGGCAACGTGGCCTCGCTCGTCATGACGGCCCTGCAGGGCGAGATGGAGTACGCCACGGGCGTGCTCAAGCAGCTGCTGTCCGACCTCATCGAGAAGAACCTGGAAAGCAAGAACCACCCGAAGCTGCTGCTGCGGCGGTGAGTCTGCGCCCCGTGCCTGCCCCTGCGACGGCGTGCCCACCGGCGCTGCCGCCGCAGTTCTGGGGACCCACCCCGGGGCTGGCCTTGTCTGGGACCCCCCGGCGCAAGGCGACCCCTGCTCTGAGGCCGAGGCCTGATCTCTGGCCCTGGGGAGGGTGGGGTGGCGGGGCGGTGGTGTGGGCGGGCCCGGCGGTAGGACTGAGGCCGCCCCTGCGTGTGTTCTGTCCCCAGGACTGAGTCGGTGGCAGAGAAGATGCTGACCAACTGGTTCACCTTCCTTCTGTACAAATTCCTCAAGGTGGGCGGGCCCCGGGGGGCCCCGGCGGGGGTGGGGGGCCAGGGGCGGCTGGTGGGGTCTCAGCCGAGAGGCACGAAGGGGCCAGGGCCCCGGCGGGACCGCCCCCGGCTCGCGTCTGTCCTTTAGCTTCTTCCCTGCCCCTTGTGGAGGCTGTCCTGTCCTCACTCAGCCGCCGAGGCAGGGCTGGACGCCCGGGTCTGACATGGGTCCCGCAGCTGCATGTGGCTGAGCTGGGCCGTGCGTCCAGGCCCCGGTGGGGCGCATGCAGTGCCCATGGCCCAGACCTGAGGTGAGAGGGAGCACCCGGGCAGGGGTGTGTGTGTGTCCAGCACCTGGCCCTGGGCCAGCCTGAGGAGGTGCCCGGGAGGTGGGTCCTGTTGGCCCCGTTGTGAGGAGGCGGGCAGCTGCATGTGGCTGAGCTGGGCCGTGCGTCCAGGCTCCGGTGGGGCTCATGCAGTGCCCGTGGCCCAGACCCGAGGTCAGAGGGAGCACCCGGGCAGGGGCGTGTGTGTGTCCAGCAGCTGGCCCTGGGCCAGCCTGAGGAGGTGCCCGGGAGGTGGGTCCTGTTGGCCCCGTTGTGAGGAGGCAGGCAGCTGCCTGGGCTTCCTCTGTCGTTGCCCAGACAATTCCTTCTCGGGCTGGGAGAGCCCCTACCCCCAGACAGGCCCTGGGGAGCCAGGCTGTTCTCGGAACGGGTACAGCCTGCAGGCCGGCTAGACGTGGGTCCAGGTGGACTTTGTCAGGGCCGTGAGCAGCTAGATGGGTCGCCTGCATTTTAGAACTGGGAGGTCGTCAGACCCAGATGTCTGTCTGGCTTCCCTTGAAAAACCCGAAGGCTTGGCAGTCGGGCCCGGTCCTCGCACGGTGGCCCCTGCTTAGCGCTCCATGGTGGACGGGGGAGCGGGCCGTGGAGCCTCGTGACGCAGGCGGCCTGGGTCTGATCTCCGTGGCGGCCGTATGGCTGTGCAGGCTCAGCTCCCGGCAGTGTCCCGAGCCGGGGATGGCGGGGGGCTTCCCGTCCTCCGTGCAGGATGCTGCGCCCGGCTGCCGCGGCTCAGAGTGCTCAGGACGGAGTCCTGGCTGGGCTGAGGGGTACAGATGGGGAAGGGGGCGCGGTGTCCACGGGGGCGTGAGAGTGTGGATGAGGCGGTGAGATGAGAGCATGAGGAGGGGCAGGAGGTAGCCCGACGGGGACCCAAGGCCCTGAGGCGGGCGCGAGGTCCAGAGAGGAGGGGTCGGGCGGGGTGGGGCTCGCCCAGCGGGTGGTGGCACAGCGACGCCCAGAGTACGACGACGACGTGCAGGACAGGTGGCAGTAACAGAGCTGTGCCTCTCCTGTAAAGCGCACTGGTTTGCAGACCGCGTGACTTGGTCACGTGCTCATTAAGTCGTCTCTGCGGACCTGGGGGAGCGGGCTCAGAGAAGGCCCGCTTTGACGGCTCTGTCTGAGGACCCGGGCCGGGCACGTGGCCCGTGCAGGACGCCGCCGGCAGAGGCTGAGGGTGCCGTGGCCTCGGGCATTGCCCACAGGACGGGTGGGAGAGTGGAAGGAGGGAGGGAGCCAGGCTTGGCCGAGGGAGCAGGACTGAGGGAAGCCTGGAGGGCAGGGCAGGGGGTTGGGAGCCCGCGGCGGACCTGCCCCCGGCACCCGTCGTCCCGGGCGGGGTCCCGGCCGAGAGGCTGAGTGGGGTCAGGTGCACACACTCTCGCTGCAGACCAGGAAACGCCAGGCAGGGACGCGGCGTGGCTGGACTGCTGCCCACACGGCTCCAGGAGGGGACCTGGCGCTGGCCGCTGGGTTCTCTGTGCCACGGGCTGAGCGTGTACGTGTGTTAGACAGACTTTACATTTTAGAGCAGGTTTACGTTTACGGCAAAGTCGAGCGGAAGGTGCAGAGATTTCCCAAATATCCTCTGCCCCCCCCCCTCCACGCCCCCACCAGCGTGGTCCATTTGTCCCAGTTGGTGACTCTACACCGACATCAGCATCACACACAGTGTGTGGTTGGCCCTGGGGCTCACCTGGGTGGTGTGTGTTCTGTGGGTTTGGACAAGTGTGTAACGGCGCATTTCCATCATGGTGTCGTACAGGTCGTTGTCACTGCCCTACAAACCCTCTGTGCTCTACCTGTTCGTCCCTCCTCCCCCCAACCCCTGGCAACCACTGATCTTTCCACTGCCTCCATGGTTTTGCCGTTTTCAGAATGTCCTACGGTCGGGATCGTGCAGGGTGTAGCCTTTTCGGATTGGTTTCTTTCACCTGGTAGCGCGCGGTTAAGGTTCCCCCAAGCCTCCTCCTGGTTTGGTAGCGCCTTTCTTTTTAGCGGGCCACAAGCTAGTTTTCAACAACGCAGATCCTTTTCATTCCTCGCTCTCTTTAGGAAAAAAGTTAACTAGCAAGGTAATCCATGCTCTCTGTGGTGCCCCTAAACGGCAGGGCTGAGCCCCCCACCCCAAGTTCTGGAGGTAGCGACCATCTGTTTGGGTGTGTGTCCCCAGGCTGGTTTCTGCACTGAAGCAAATATCTCTAAACAGACTGTACTTGTGATGATGAGAAGTCCTAGTGTCGTACGTTTTCCTCAGCGTGGGGTTTTTCCTCTTTGGTGCCGTGCATTTTGCCCTGCACTGGGCATCCCCCGCTGTGGCCATCTTTGCAAGTCAGGACAGAGACAGGTGTCCCATTCTTTTTAACGGCTGTATCATGTTCCTTAATACGGGCGTTCAGGGGAGCTTGAATCTTTCCCCGGACAGTCCTGCAGCTGGCATCCTGACCCGGGGACCTTTGCTTGCCATGTCAAAGCTCAGGTGGGTTTCAGAAGAGTGATTGTGATCAGGCTTATTTTTCGTCTGAATACGCGCTGCCAGGTCGTCGTGCGAGAGAGGCTGCCCGTGTTCATCGTTCTGAGTCTTACCTGCCCAAGCCGTGGACAGGACCTGCCCCCCACTGGCCTTTCCATTCTTGCAGACTGCTTGGTGTGTTGGCAGCTGTTTCTTTAATAAGTTGTCACCTTTCGTTTGTCTGATCAACCACTTTTATTTTTATCTTGACTTGTATGTTTTTATCTTGTGCGTGTTTTGGGGGTGGTTATTTCTTTTAGAAGATGAAAAGAATTTTTTTAAGTCTTTGTTGAATTTGTTACAGAATTGTTTCTGTTTTATGTTTTGGATTTTTGTCCTTGAGGCATGTGGAATCTTAGCTCCCCGACCAGGGATCGAACCCGCACCCCCTGCATTGGAAGGTGAAGTCTTAACTAATGGACCGCCAGGGAAGTCCCAAGAGAATTTTTAACTTTTCTGTCATTTACAGCTCCTGTGTTATGCTGAGGAATGTTTTCTGTTAGTATATGGTGTGAGGCAGTGATCTCACTTGATTTTCTTTCCCAAATGGAGAAGGGCTTGTTCTAACATCTATCAAACAGCCTGTACTTGTCTTATCTTTGCACTTGGAGATTCACTGGCAGTTTCTGCACATTTCTTCCGGCTGGGCCTGAGACACTGAGGTGGTCCTCCTCCTCCCTGTGCAGGAAATGGGCCCAGCAGGGAAGGGCTGGGTTCTGGGCCTTCCCGTCTCCGAGCCTCTCTGCTCCTTGGTTCCTGCTTCCCAGCATCTGGGCGGGCCCGTGGGAGTGGGTCAGAGCCTGCCATCCAGGCCGAGAGTGAACAGCCTGCTCAGCCTGCCTGTTCTGTAAGGACACTTGGCTTTTAAGGACCAGCTGCTTTAGCGGTAGATTGTCTGGGTTCGAATCCTGGCTTCTTGTGATTTGCTGTGTAACCTCACCCTCTGACCTCCTGAGGTGCCCCTTTTCTTCCAAGAGGAGCAAGTCTCGTGGCGTCTGCAGGGAGAGGCGGCTGTTAGTGGCTGTGCCTCTGTCCTAGCTGATGTAACGCAGCCAAGTTCGCAGATGAAACGGTTTCAGAGATGGGCATGTTGCTGGAGGGTCTCGGGATGACCTGTGCTCACTGCTGCTCCTTGGCAGCTGTCTCTTTAATTACCGCAGATGCTAACGAGCTGCCTGGAGCATCTGGTTCCGGGTAGGGCTGCTCTTGGTGGGCCAGGGAGCAGGCCGGCAGCTGCCTGCTTGGGCCACACTCACTCCCGAGCTCCGTGGGGGGTGGGGCCGAGACGAGAGGGGCCTGTGTCCAGCTGAGGTGGGGACTCAGCTGTGCAGGGCACACAGCAGCTCGGTCACTGCAGTCGGGGCAGCCCTCAGGGGGGGCAGGACGGGAGCCCTCCTTCCACAGCTGTTTGTTAACGGTGTTTGTTGTCCAGCAGCATCTGTAGAGCCCCCCACACGCCCGCTCCGTGCTGGGCACTGGGGAGGTAGAGGGAGGGGCCAGGCACGCCCTGGCCTGCAGGCAGCTTCCACTCCAGAGGGGAAACGGCAGGGAAGGGAACAAGACCATTTAAGAGGGCTGGCTCTGTGTGATGGCAGTGAGGGCCAGGGGGCTCGGCCCAGGGCCCGGGAGAGCATTTCTGAAAAAGGGACGTCGGGTAGGGTCTGGGAGGGGCAGTGAAGACCTGAGGGGGAGAGTTCTCGTTGTAGGGGGAGCAGGTGCAAAGGCCCTGAGGTGGGGACGCGCCCAGTGGCTGCAGTGGGGGTGGGGGCGGCATGGGGTCAGAGATGGGCAGCGCAGACCTTCCCCGAGTGCCCGGACAGCCACCCTGCCAGCCTCCTGCCCTGGGTTGGTGCCTCTGCACCTGTGATTGCGTCGGCCACGTGCTCTGGAGGGAGGGGCGGCCCTCTCCTGCAGGCGGGTCCTAGCTGAGGGCGCCCCCCCATCTGATAGATGATGGTCACACCCGTTGTGGTCCCCTGGGCCCTGGGGGTGGCACCGGGGCCTGCGCCTCATCCACATGCAGCACTGGCTGCTTTGGGCAGTGAGTGGCGCCGGGGCAGTGGTCCTACCGAGGCCTGAACCGGGCGAGGCTTCAGGCGGGGTTGACTGGCCTTGGTCCTCCCCGCTTGGCCCCTTTGCTGAGGTTTTTTTCTGGGATTTTCATGCCCATCTCCGTGGGGGGATGGTCTGCCATGAAGTGGTTTTCACGGTCTTCCTTGGACTTTGGAACCAAGGTTCTCAAATTTGGCCATGTTGCCCTTTCTCCGTGCGGGGGGCCAGGGCCGGGGCTGGGGCGCAGCCCGGGGGTCCTGCACGGCCTGACGCCGCCCGCCCGCCCCCAGGAGTGCGCCGGGGAGCCCCTCTTCCTGCTCTACTGCGCCATCAAGCAGCAGATGGAGAAGGGCCCCATCGACGCCATCACGGGCGAGGCGCGCTACTCCCTGAGCGAGGACAAGCTCATCCGCCAGCAGATCGACTACAAGACGCTGGTGAGCGCCGCCCGCCCCGCCCCGCCCCTCCCGCCCGCCAGGGAGGAGGAGGGGGCTGACGCCCTGCCCGCCCACCTGCAGACCCTGAACTGCGTGAACCCCGAGAACGAGAACGCGCCCGAGGTGCCGGTGAAGGGGCTGAACTGCGACACGGTGACGCAGGTCAAGGAGAAGCTGCTGGACGCCGTGTACAAGGGCGTGCCCTACTCCCAGCGGCCCAAGGCCGGGGACATGGACCTGGGTGAGCCCGGCAGGGGCTCTGTCGCGTCGTCCCAGCACTGGGCGCTGGCTGGAGGGTTGGAGGGAAGGGGTGTGTGACCCAGGCTGGGTCTGTCGGCTGCTCCCCGGGGTGGTGGAAGCAGGGTGGCACTGAGAGGGCTGCACCCCTGCCGGTGGGGGCAGGGGTGGGGTCCCCGTGTGCTCTAGGAAGCAGGTGGGCCCTTGGAGCTGGGGACTCTCGAGATGGCTCACGAGCGGGGAGTGGGCAGGGGCACCTGCTAAGTAGGAAGGGCCGGAAGGGCCAGGGGAGCAGAGCCGGGCTGGACCAGTCTGGTCCCTCGGTGGATGAGGCTGGGGCCGTGATAGAGGGAGGCCTTGAGTGCCAGGCTAGGAGGCCGGCCTGGAGCTCCGGAAGGTGGGCACACCATGTGGGGCTGGGCTGCCCAGGGTTGGGCAGGCGGGGGGCTGCCAGAGGGTCTGGGCAGCAGCAGGGGTGTGGGGCTTCTGCTCTGGCCTGGGCCTGTCCCTCTGCTGCCCGGCCTTCACTCAGGGCCCCTGGGACCCTGCCCTCTGGGCCTGTCCAGATGGAGGGAGCAAGCAGCAGGGCAGCACCTGCCGGCCGCCCTGCCCCTCCAGCGCTCCCGTCCTCCTCAGAGTGGCGCCAGGGCCGCATGGCCCGCATCATCCTGCAGGATGAGGACGTCACCACCAAGATCGATAACGACTGGAAGAGGCTGAACACGCTGGCGCACTACCAGGTGACCCCCGACCTGCGGCCACGGCTCGCGCCCCTCTTCCCACGACGGGGCGCAGGGGTGGGGGCCAAGCTGCAGGAGGAGAGGGCACGGTCACACGTGGGGTCGCCCAGGGTTGGGGGGGAGGCTGAGGCCCAGGTGAGAGACCAGCCGCGGGTGGTGGGTCATGCGTCACCCGGCCCCCTGCCCGTAGGTGACGGATGGGTCCTTGGTGGCCCTGGTGCCCAAGCAGACGTCCGCCTACAATATCTCCAACTCGTCCACCTTCACCAAGTCCCTCAGCAGATACGGTGAGGGCCGGCGGGGCAGAGGGCCGGCGGGGGCAGAGGGCCGGCGGGGGCAACGGGCAGACCACTGACCTGGGCAGAACGCCTCTCTGGGAGCCGCTGTGGCAGCCTGGGACGGCTCGGTTCCAGCCTGTCCCGGGGACACTCGGCCTTTCCCCGGGCAGCACCGTCCCCAGAAACCCAGGGAGGTAGGGGCGGATGACCCCAGCTTTCGGAGGGGGAAACTGAGGCTCACACAGGGGAGCTGCCTGCCCAGGGCGCCGGGCGGGCGGGGGCGGGGGCAGGGCGCAGCAGCTGACGGCGCCGTGCCCGCAGAGAGCATGCTGCGCACCGCCAGCAGCCCTGACAGCCTGCGCTCGCGCACGCCCATGATCACGCCCGACCTGGAGAGCGGCACCAAGCTGTGGCACCTGGTCAAGAACCACGACCACCTGGACCAGCGCGAGGGCGACCGTGGCAGCAAGATGGTTTCCGAGATCTACCTGACGCGGCTGCTGGCCACCAAGGTGGGCGGAGGGAGGGGGCCTGGGCGGGTCACACGGGGCCGGGGCAGCCCCTGGAGCTGCGCCCTGCCCCCCCACAGGGCACGCTGCAGAAGTTCGTGGACGACCTCTTCGAGACCATCTTCAGCACGGCGCACCGGGGCTCGGCCTTGCCGCTGGCCATCAAGTACATGTTCGACTTCCTGGACGAGCAGGCCGACCAGCACCAGATCCACGACGCAGACGTGCGCCACACCTGGAAGAGCAACTGGTACTGGCCTGGGGCGGGGGCGGGGCGGGGCCGAGGTCCCCGCCGGAGCAGGAAGCCTGGGACCTGGGGGCAGCCCGGCTAGGTTGCGGGCTGCCGTGCCGGGAGGCTGGCCCCGTCCACTGCCCCGGGCTGCGGCTGGTCCCTCTCCGTGGGGGCCTCTCTGACGCAGCCATCGGGGGCATCCGCTGACCCACTTGTGGGGCCCCCTCAGGTGTGGGTGGCCGGGGTGTGTGTGTGTGCACACGTGTATCCGTGTGCGTCTCTGTGCGTGCACGGCTGCGTGCAGGTGTGTTGGCTTCTGCGTGAGAAACGGGCTCAGTGGGACAGAGGCCCGTCCCACGCTGGCTACAGCGATGCGGGTGGCAGTGAGAGCAAACACTCCCGGGACCCTCAGTCCTGTCGCCCCCTCACTGCCGGTCTGGCTTTTGCCTCCGGCGCTGACCGGGCCCCTTGGCAGGGTCTGTCTGGTCCTCACAAGCTCTGTGCCTCTGGCCTCCTCCTCCCCGTGCCCTGACCCCCCCTGCACACTGCTGCTCCGCAAGCCTGGGATGCAGCCCGGGTCCTCTCCAAGCGAGCCCACCCTGGGCCTCCAGCTCCACCCGTGCTGCCCACAGCCCTTGAGGGGGTCCACCGGGCACCAAGGGGAGGCAGTGTAGATCAGGACCGTCCAGGGGACCTTTCTGGGATGATAGAAAGTTCTAGGTTTGTGCCATCCACGTGGCCACGTGTGACTAGGAATATGTGACATAACTGGTGCAGCCGAGAACCTGAATCTTTAGCTTTTTGATTTAAGTTTAAACAGCGACACGTGGCTAGAGGCTGTTGATAGTCCAGCTGATGGCTGCAGTAGAGGTGGCCTTTTGGGTTGGGGTCAGCTGTAGCGGGGCTGCGTCTTTTGGACCCTTTCCTGGTCTTGTTACCAAGACTCATGGGGAGCCGGCCCGGCCGTGAGCAAGCACTCAGGCCTGGAGGACTGCAGCCGGGCACAGTGGGTGCCCAAGGGCGAGAGAGCCTGTGGGTGTGCACACCCTCCCCTGGGACCGTGGGGGAGGGGCTGGCCAGCAGGAGCAGCCCTCGCTCACGGCCCGGCTCTCTGGGCGTGTCTCCCCGGCTGCGTGGAAATCCATGGTCACCGTGAAGGCCAGAGCCGGGAGGATGGTGAGGCCACAGGTCAGCCGCTTCTCCCCGCCGGCCCGAGGGCTGCCGAGGGCTGCCGAGGGCTGCCGAGGCCCGTCTGACCGTGCGCCCGCCTGCCCGCAGCCTGCCCCTGCGCTTCTGGGTGAACGTGATCAAGAACCCGCAGTTCGTATTCGACATCCACAAGAGCAGCATCACGGACGCCTGCCTGTCGGTGGTGGCCCAGACCTTCATGGACTCCTGCTCCACATCTGAGCACAAGCTGGGCAAGGACTCGCCTTCCAACAAGCTGCTCTACGCCAAGGACATCCCCAACTACAAGAGCTGGGTGGAGAGGTGGGGGCACGGGCCCAGGGCCGGGTGGGGGAGGGGCCGGGACCCAGCTCACATGCCCGCCCGCCCGCCCGCCGCAGGTACTATGCAGACATCGCCAAGATGCCCGCCATCAGCGACCAGGACATGAGCGCGTACCTGGCTGAGCAGTCGCGGCTGCACCTGAGCCAGTTCAACAGCATGAGTGCCCTGCACGAGATCTACTCCTACATCAGCAAGTACAAGGACGAGGTAAGCTCGCCAGCCTCACCGAGCAGGCTCCTGCCCCAGCCCGGGCTGCCTGATGGGTCTGGGCGCGTCTCCAGGGCAGGGCACGGGCCATCCTCGACCCTCGGCACCCGATCTGCTTCTGGAGCCGGGCGTGCGCAGAGCTGGGCCTCCCTGAGACGTCGGGACGGACGACTGGCTTGTGGGCTGCACTGGACGGACAGAGCCCAGGGCCGGAGGGGCAAGGCGGGCGCGGCCAGAGCCCAGGCCCTGAGGCCAGAGCGGGCCGGGCTGCAGAGGCCGCGAGGCTGAATCGGAGCGTCCTGGGAGGGGAGGGGGAGGCGGGGCCGTCGCTGGGTGTGCAGGCTGCAGGGTCTTGGGCTGCTCCCGAGGGAGACAGCCTTTGGGGTTCAGAGACAGAGCCTGACTGCCAGGTGCGGGGGGCGGGGGAGCAGGGGCTGCGGCCGGGCTGCCCGGCTGCAGGGGCCACGTCAGGAGCCCGAGGGCTCAGGCGCCAGCTCTGACTTCTGTGCGGGTTTGAGAGGATGGGGCCGTGAGTGCAGGAGACCTGGCTGCAGGTCAGAGCATGGGGGTTGCAGCTGAGCAGGAGGCCCTTCAGCTGAGACTGGGGGAGGTGGCCCCGGGGGGAGCCCAGAGCAGGGAAGGGGGTGGCTGAGACCCGGAACCGACGGGCAGAGGCCGCAGGGCAGGGCGTGGAAGCAGGGCCGCGGAGGACGAGCCGTGACCTGGGGGTGGCGGGCTGCGGTTCTTCCTGAGGGGCTGTGCTGTGAGGGGTGCAGAGACGTGGGGCGATGGGGCTGTGGAGGGAGACGGCAGCACGGCCACGTGCTGGGGGCTGACTGGCCGCCGCGGGAGACTGGGGTGTGAGCACAGAGCCCAGCAGGACCCGCGGGTGCAGGGGGCGGGCCCTGGTGCTCGGGGACCTGGAGGGCTGGCGGGGACCTGAGCCCTGTTCGGGTGGTTTTGGGGGATGAGGGGCGGATGGAGACCCCAGGGACGCGGGGTCTGGGGGTCCCGGCTCCAGGCCCAGGTCCCTCAGCTGCGAGTGGGAGGGACACAGTGGCCTCAGCCTGGAGCCCACTCTGGACACGGCCGCTGTGTGCGACCCCGAGGCCCCGGACAGGCCTGATGCCCCCCTCCCACCTCCGCAGATCCTGACGGCCCTGGAGAAGGACGAGCAGGCACGGCGGCAGAGGCTCCGGAGCAAGTTGGAGCAGGTGGTGGACACCATGGCCCTGAGCAGCTGAGCCGTCGCCCACGACTGCCTGGCCAGCAGGAGAGTGAGAGGGCCCTCGGGGGTGGTCCCTGTGCAGCGGCCAGAGCTGGGAGGTCCACGGAGGCAGCCTCGCCCCAGCCATGCCAGGTGCCCTGCGCTGCGGGCCGGGTGTGCAGTCCTGGTCCCCCTCGCCGCCCCTGTCCCCTTCCCGCCTGCGGGGGTCCCGGCTCTTCATTGGTGTGGGTGAGACGGTGCCTGCAGCACCCTCCACGCCCAGAGCTGCTCGCCGTGGGGCTGGGGAGCCCAGGTGTGGCCGGGGGCCTTCTCAGGACAGTGGGTGACTGCTCAGGCCCCCGGGGTGAGGCAGGAGTCCTCCTGTAGGGAGAGGTTGGGCTGCCGAGGCCAGGAGGGCCAGGCCCAGGGGCTGGGAGGGGGTCAGCTGTGCCCGGCTCCCTAGGCAGAGTCTGAGGGCTGGGGCATGGCTGGCGGCTGGGCGGGGAGACTGAATGCTCAGGGCCCAGCCATGGTGAGCTGAAGTCGGTCCAGGCGTCACCACCCACCTGCCACGTGCCGGCAACCCTACACTCACCAGTGCACCGCCGCTGCCATCCTCCGATTCACCGCGTGCTCTCCGCGGCCGAGGCCAGAGCGCCACGTCGACCTCGCCCAGAGAGAGGCCCCCGGCTCCCTCCCATGGAGGGGCTGCAGGACGGCTCCACGCAGGGCCCAAGTGACTTCCAGAAGGACTCGGATCCCGTTCCGTCCTCAGGGCTGTGCCTCTGGGAGCCGCTGGGGCCTGGGGCTCCGGGTCAGGCGTGCACGTTCCCCTTATTTATTCCCCCCACCGCGCCCGCCCCCGTCCCGGGCTGAGCTCTCTGCTGTGGAGGTCCCGGGAGCAGCCCCGAGCACCCTCCTCCCCCCTCCCCGGCCCCGACCCGCCTTCCAGTGGCGTCAGTCTGGCCCCTCAGCAGTGTGCTGGCCCCTCGGAGCGGGGGTACATCTGGGGGCTGTTGCTCGTGTTTTAGGGGAGCAAGGGGGTCCTACTGTGCTCTGCTTGGGCAGCGGGGCCGTGGGGGCCTCGGACCACACCCACTGGCCTGGCCAGGAGCAGGACGCGGTGACCAGGGGGCCTACAGAGCCGGTCTGCCCGTCCTGCTCTCAGTGAGCAAAAGAACGCGTTTTTAATTAAAAAATCTGTACATATATATCCATATATATATATATATATATATATATATGTGGCTCTAGCCTGTCTCCAGCCCCAGTGGGGTCCTGTACAGTTACCTGGAGGAGGAAGAAGTTTACACTTTAGAATAAGAGAATTAAGGGAGTGGGAAGGCAATACCAAATGGTCGTGGAGAAAGTGGCCAGAGCTTCCCCGCTGGAGCACCCCCGAGGCCTCCGCCCTCGACCTGCAGGTCGTCCTGTTTTCGTTTTGACGTGAGAAGGAGAGGACTTCTCGGGCCGAGAGCTTCCCGGACGCGGGCCGTGGATTCCTGCATGACTGTGCTAGCGTTTAGTCTGACTTGATCTTTTTAAAACTGCAAGTGTTGAATACTAGAGGTTGTTAGGCCTTTTTTTCATGTTTTTTAATTAATCAGTCACTTGTGAAGGCAGTGGCCTGTCCCCTTTTCAATTCACTTTTTCGACGGTACTACAGATTCCCGCGGACTTTCAGGGACAGCTAGCTGTGGCCGGCCCCGCACCCCCGGCCGCCCGTCTTGGGTCCCCCCCCAAGCAGCGTGAGCCAGACCGCACACCACCATCAGCCAAGGAGCTGCTCCCTCGCGGGAGGAGGGGTGAAACCCGCCACCTCTGACTCAGGGAGCTCCTGGAACCGGGGTGAAGGGGTCCCTGGGCCCCGTGGGCACTGAGCAGGGCTCGGGCCCCCCGCGCGGTGGGCGTCCAGCAGGAGCTCAGGCCGGGCGGGCGCCGGCCGGGGCCGGGTTCCGTCCGGGTGCAGGTCTCGCTCCCCCCGAGTCTTCCCTGAAGCTGCTTCTGATCGAAGCCCCCGTTCTTCCAGCCCCGCTCGGGTCAGGGGGCTCCTCGGCCGCTGCGCCGCCGTCTTCAGAATCCAGTCCCAGCCCCCGTTCCTCGGGCCTCCCCGGCCCCGTGCTTGCCCCGCGGGCGGCGGGCTGGGCGGCGGTGACGCAGGAGGGGAGCCGGCCCTGCGGGCGCGAGGCCTCATGGAGCGCGTGCGCGGGTCGGGTGCAAGCACTTCAGCGCCGTCTGTTTACACACGAGCCGATCGCTGACCTACGCCTGCCGTCCAGCCCGCAGCACGGCCGCCCCTTCCTCTCCCGGGGCTGGAGTCAGGCCAAGTCCTCCTCCTCGCTCGTCTCCACGGTCCTGCTGGCCCTACTGCGCCTTCGGCACTGGGCCCAGGCACCCGCCGTCACCTCCCCGTCCTCCCGCTGGGCACTCGGACCCCAAGCTCCGGCTCTGGCCTGAGGGTGGCCGGAGTGTGGCGTGGGAGCGCCGCTCCGCGCAGGTGGGTGGCCCCCAAGGCCCCTCTGCAGCCCCAGGGCCGGGGGTCTGGGCCGTGGTGTGGGGCGGTGTGCCAGGGTGCCTGCCGCCCCGGGCCCCCTCCCGCCCTCGCCCGCACGCGTCTCAGGAGCGCCAGGGACGGCTGGGCCTCGGTCGGGAGCCTAGCCTCTCCATATACCTCGAGCTTGCCCGCACTCCCCGACCCGGGCCCCAGGCCCACGGGAGAGGTCCCCCCGCCCTCCCCGCTTTGCCCCTGCTGAGCGAGCCCCGCCAGTGCTGGAGCTGAGGGCTCACGCCGTTGGTGCTACACAAGCTAGAATAGATATATTTAGAGAGAGAGATATTTTTAAGACGAAGCCCACGATTAGCTGTCCTTTGACGCCGCAAACCCCCACCCGAAAGAAGAGCGATCGCTCGGCAGCCTGAGCGGCCCCTCTGCCGCCGCCTCTCCCGGGGGCGGTGTGGCTCGCAGGCTGTGTAAATACACGGCCATTTCCTATTTTACTGTCTCAGATTTAGTACTTGTACATAAACACACGTTAAGGAGAGAATAAACATTTTTGCTAACACCGGCGGCTCTGGGTTCTCCTTACTCAGCGGTGGGGGGTGGGGCGCTGGGTTGGGGCCACGCGGCCCGCAGAACTGCAGGCACATCCTGTGCTCCCCCCCGGGAGCAGGGTTGCCCGGGATGCCGGGACTCCTGCCCTCAGGGCGTGGCCAGTGCAGCAGGGCCTCCCCAGGACCACAGGTGCAGCTCCTCCGCCAGCTGTGTTTGGGGGAGCCGGGCATCACACAGCTCCTGTGCTCTGGGCCCCCGGGCCACCGGGGAACCGTCAGCTGAGACTGAAAACACAGGGTCCGAGCCCCACCCAGGGGGTCCTGTTGACCTGGGCCCACGCAGTGTGTTCTCAGGTCCCCTGGGTGTTCTTCTGCCTCGGCTCAGAGCAGTCGGTCCCTGGAGACCCTGTTAAAGTCCAGAGGGGCTGGGGAAGCCTGGACATTGGCCTGGGTCCCCACCCTGAGCAGCAGCGTTGGATCTGCACGTGCCAGATTTTCTCAGCCAGGAGCACCCCACTGGGAGCCTTGCAGCTGAGGGCCCCAGTCTGGGCAATGCTGGCCCTCCCAGCACAGGCCCATCGATCCATCCCGTGAAGGTTTTGGCAGGTGGTTTCCTGCCCTGACGGAGAAGGTGTCGGTGCAGCCTCTCCCAGCGTGTGGCTCTGGGCAGCACCCCATCTGTCCCTGGGTTGTTTCCTCCAGGGCCCAATAGGGACAGCCATCCCTGCCCCGGGGGGCGTGGGTATCAGAGGTGACAACCGGGAGAGGCAGGCCTGGGTCTGGACGGGATGAGCGTGATGGATCCCAAGGGGCGAACTGCACGTCTGCCTGTGCCTGATCTGCAGGCGGACGCAGGCAGCCACGGTGATGAGGCTGACGGCCCACTCGTGGTTCGGCCACTGTTGTGGCCAGTGAACTTGTGTGGCCCTCACAGTGACCCAGACAAACAGGAAGCTGAGGGGCACGGTGGGGAGTGGCCTCGCGGGACTGAAAACCGGCCACCACCTCACAGGAGAGAGGTCCCCAGAGAAGCCCAGCGGCACTCCAGCCTGCCCTCCTGCAGTATCTCCGACCCAAGAGCTCTGACAGTGGACCATAAATCATCATCAGTACCTCCGGCTCCAAAATGGGCCCATCCTGACAGCCAGGGCTGCAGGCGGTGTGAGCTCAGCGCCAGGCTCAATTACTAAAGAAATCAGTGTAATCAGCATGAAATTGCATCGGAAACAAATTTAGCAAACACGAACCTGTTTGGGGTGTGACGCAGCCTGTCCCCACAGCTCTGTCCCCTCCGGCTTTCCGGCACAATCAGCCCTGCCTCAATTACCCTCATTAGGCTGCGGAGGGCCCCAGCCCCACCAGCCTGAGAGCAGGCGCCGTCTCTGGGCGCAATCAGCGCGCTCGGTGATCAAGCGTGATTATTCAGGGAGCGCAACGCGGCAGGGAGGGTGGCGCCTTCTGATTGCCGTGCACGTGGGCTCATCCCGGCTGTTAGCCATCGGCTGTCAAGGCCGGGGCTCGCCAGCCGCTCTGGGCAGGGCACGGGGTGGGAGTGTCCGGGCGGCGGGGGTGAGGCTGGCTGACGGTCCAGCATGTTGGGCTGAGCCCTTCTGGGTGCCAAGCTCTGCGCTAAGCCCTGGTGATGGGGTGGCTGGTGGAGCAGGGATAAAATAACAGGCAAGGCTGGGTAGCACCCAGGTGACTGCAGAAGGGGCATGTGGCGGCAGCCAGCTGGACAGACAGGGAGACCCATCTGGGGAGGGGCAGTAGCGTGGAGACCCGAGAGGGAACAGTGTCCCCTGGGCGGGGGCGACCCAGGCGTGCTCCATCAGGGAGCAGAGCCTGGGGCGGGGGGCAGCGTGCGAGGCCAAGGATCGTCCACGCTGAGAGGGGGCCTCAGGCCCAAGAGAAGCAGAGGCTGTTCTAGGCTCCTTGGGAAGCAAGGAGGGCAGGCTCTGATTCGCATTTGGAGGCTGTGTGTCTCCAGGGGCCTTGGCCCTGCTGCACCCCTCTGGGCCCTTCTGGAGACCCTGTAGCCTGTCAGGTGATGTTGCTTCATGGCATGTGTGGCGTTTCTGAAAACGGCTGGGTGGGGCCTTGGGACTCGTTCTGACCATGGGGGTGTCAGTGGAAGATGCTCGGGTCACATCTGCGCTGGACATCTCGCTCCTGGAGTGAGGGTTCCAGAGAGCAGGGCCGCCAGCCAGCATGCATTGGGGGCATGGCGTGAGCTTGTGCAGGACATAGACATTTGGAGAACTGTTGTTTCTGTAGCACAGCCCAGACCACACCGACTATTACAAGCTGGTAGCATTCAGGACACAGGAGGACCTGGGGACAGAGCTGTCTGTCCACCAGCTCGCTTGGGGTCTAATTATTTAGTTTGAGAAATCGGCTATTCAGGCATCATTGCTGCGCCCAGCTGAAGACCCGCCCCCCCCCCCCCCCAGCACGTGTTCCTTGCTGGGTGCCCAGCTCTCAAACATCTCCTTGTTTACTTTTAGTGGATAAACACTTTTTCCTTATATAACCCCTTGACATTGTCAAAGTCAGTATTTGCATATTCGAATCTCCTCAATTGTCTCAAAACTGCGTTTATCCAGGTGGTTTGCTGAATGAGGCCCCTTGGCTTTTTGTCCTCCTCGTCTAGAGCCCTGGGTCCGAGGCTCCGGTTACCGCCCTCCTTGGCCCTCGAGGCCTCGGCTAGCGGCCCCGCCCCCACCCCGGGCGGCCTCTCCCTTCGCGGGTCCTTCAAGCCGCCTCCTCTAAACACGCTTGTCCAGTTTTAACTCGAAGACGTTTTTTAAAGGGAAACTTTATGGCGCTGTCATCACTGGATGACCAGTATCGCCTGCCATCGATAGAAAATGGCCATAAAAATAATACGATGAAAGTGAAACTAATATGAAATTCTAACAACGAGCAGCTACCTGCGCGAAGTTACCACGTGCCGGCCCCGCCCTCCTCCGCCCCGCCCCCGCGTTCCCACCCTGCACTTCCGCTTCCGGTCAGGTGCTGCACCGCGGCTCTCCGGCCTCTCCTTCCCGACTGGAGGATGCTGCAGCCTCGTGGGTGGCAGGTCTGTGCCCCGAAGCCCCCCGCAACCCGCTTCCCGCCGCCCTCAGGCGTCCGCCCCGCGGCCCAAGGGCCTTTCCTGCCTCGTCCATCCCGCCCCCGGGCCCGGAAGCCCCCAGGGCTCGCCCCGCGCCTGTGTCTCCCTGTGGGCTAGTCTCTCCTGAGACATCACACACACAGGTGTGACACTGCGGAGGGGACGCGGGGGAGGGCGCGGAGCAGCTTTTAGGGCAAGAAAGAGCCTCTTTTCTCTTCTTTGAATGAATTTCTCAAATAGAGTTTCTCAGACACACATTCCTCTAAAATGATCAGTCCGCTCTCCTGGCTTGGAATCCGGGTCTCGTACTGAGTGCCGTGCGACCGCGGGCAGGTGTGTGTCTCGGCCTCGGCCTTCTGGTAGGTAAAGGGGAAGAACAGCTCTAGCAGACCCTGCGGGCTGACGGCTCGAGTCATTACCCTGGAAGGTGGAGGCCGCCTCGAGCCAAGGAATCCCCTCTTCGCTCCGGCCGCAGCCTGAAGGGAGGGGCCCTAAACCCCGTAAGCCTCGCGTGCCACAAGCAGAGTTTCAATGCGCAGAGGACTCAGGGTCCCTGCCGCAGGCGCAGGCTTGGGGGCCGGCCGACTGAGGCCCCTGCCCCACCTGGTGAGGGAAGGGTAGGATGAAGGTCTGAGGGACAGCGGCCCGGGGCACAGAGGTGCTGAGGGGCCCACCAGCAGCAGGAAGGAGCCTGCAGTCAGCGAGAGGAGGCTGCTGGGCGGGGGCGGGGACCGGAGCCGCATCCGGAGTCACTACAGAGGAGCACCTGCCCGCAAGCCGCGGTGTTCAGTGAGGACTGAGGCTGAGGACCAGAGGTGAGTGGGATCAGGGCTGCTGCCCACACAATTACAGGAAGACCTGTATGCACTGTAGTCTGAGCTGACGGTTTTCCATGGAGTTGTGCAGTGCACAACCTGTGCAGCTGTACAGGGAGGCCCTGAGTGCGTGAGACACTTGCACTGGAGGCCGGCAGAGGAACAGACCTCCCCTTCCTAGTGTCAGGAAGCCCTGTCAGCTTTGCCTCAGACCCCACCACTCTCCTGGGAAGAAGCAAAAAGGAGGGAGAGCCCTGTTAGGGAGTTGAACTGTGACCTGGACTTGCCATTTTCCCAAAAGACACTGTTTAAATACCACAGATTGAGATATTTGAAAGTTTAAGGTTTGTTTCTGCTTCTCATAGGGCAGAAGCTTGGGAGCAAGATTAGGTAAGTTACGGACAATTAAGAAGTTACATTAACAAAACACCAGCAGAGCTGTGTGCGTTTTCAACCCCAGAGGCTGCACTGGGCTGCGTGCGATTCAGGGCGCAGGTGTTGGGCTCTGCCTGTGGCCTGAGTCCTTGGTCTTGGGAGCTGCTCCTCCTCCTCACTCGGGGGATGCTCCAGTGGGGCTGCCACACCTCTGATGGGTACATGACCCCGACTGGCCAATAAGAGCATCCCTTCTGGTCAGGCTCAGCATGTCACCTGATGAGGAATAACGTTTTTCCCTGAGACTGTTGAAAACGGAGAATACTCCTTAATGTGGGGTGTTCTGGGGGCAGGGGGGGCAGAATTCGTGAACTTGCCTAAGAATGACACCAACTCAAAAACGTGGAGCCAAGAGATGAGGGAGAGAGAGACAAACCTCCTGGACCCAGCCCCACCTGTAGACAAGATCTACTGTGGCCTTCAGTTACATTAGCCAACAGATTCTTTTTTATGGCTTTGCCCAAATGGATCTGTCACGTGGGATGTAAGGAATGAGCCCCGCACTGCTTGATGCTCTGCCGCTGGTCGTTTGGGAGCGTTAGACTGGCTGCCTCACCTGAGACATGCTGCGGGTACACACCCGATGTAAAATAGCTCAGTAAATTGTTTATGTTGATGACGTGTTGAAATGATAATCTGTTGGAGAGACAGACTTAAATAAGATGATATTAAATTAAGTTTTACTTGTTTGTGTTAACTTTTCAAATATGGCCACTAGAAAATTTAAAATTACATTTCTGGCTCATGTTCTATTTCCACTGGACAGAGTAGGACTAGACCAGTTTTTTGGTTTTTTTTTTTTAACTCTCAGGTCTGTCAATGATCTTTTTTTTAAAAATTATTTAATTAATTAATTAATTTATTTATTTTTGGCTGTGTTGGGTCTTCGTTTCTGTGCGAGGGCTTTCTCTAGTTGCGGCGAGCAGGGGCCACTCTTCATCGCGGTGTGCGGGCCTCTCACTGTCGCGGCCTCTCTTGTAGCGGAGCACCAGCTCCAGATGTGCAGGCTCAGTAGTTGTGGCTAACGGGCCCAGTTGCTCCGTGGCATGTGGGATCTTCCCAGACCGGGGCTCGAACCCATGTCCCCTGAATTGGCAGGCAGATTCTCAACCACTGCGCCACCAGGGAAGCCCCCTAGACCCAGTTTTCTAGGGATGAAAGAGCATGGTGTGTGTGTGTGTGTGTGTGTGTGTGTGTGTGTGTAGGTGTCCGTCTTAACTACTGTTTCTTCAGAGAGTGAGTTCTGCTAACCAGAGGGGTTCTTGGTTTTCTGGGCTGTGGTGGATCTCAGCAAGTTTGGGGAGAGAACTGGGGAAGAGAGGAAATGCTGATTTTTGTTTCCTAAACAGCTTTGCTGAGCTGCAGGTCACATACCACACAGTTCACCACTCAGAGTGTACAACTCAGTGCTTCATGTTCACACAGCTGTATGACCACTGTAATCCCTTTTAGAACCCGGTCGTTGCCCCGGAAGAGCCCCATACTCCTTAGCTTCCACTTCCTCCCTTTCTCCCCACCCCCAGCCCCTGCCCCACTCATCTGCTCTCTGTCTCCATTGATCTGCCTGTTCTGGACACTTCATATAAGTGCAGTCACACAATATGTGGCCTTTTGTGTCTGGTTTCTTTCCCTTAGCATAATGTTTTCAAGGTTCATCCCTGTGGTAGCCTGTGTCAGTGCTTCGTTCCATTTTATGGCTGAATAATACTCCATTGCATGGATGGACCACACACTGTTCATCCATTCATTAGTTGAAAGGCATTTGAGTTGTTTCCAGTTCTTGACTTATGAACAATGCTGCTGTGAACATTTGTGTACACGTTTTCATGTGGACATATGTTCATTCTTTCAGGCATGTACCTAGGAGTGGAATTGCTGGATCATATGGTAACTCTGTGTTTAGTTATTTAAGGAACTGCCAGACCAGTTTCCACAGCGTCTGCACCATTTTACATTCCCACCATTAGTGCACAAGGGTCCCCATTCTTCCAAATTCTCACCAACACTAGTGATCGTCTGCCTTTTTGACCATTGCCAGCCTAGTGGGTGTGAAGTCGTGTATCATTGTGGTTTCGATTTGCATTTCCCTGGTGGCTAGTGACACTGAGCATCTTTTCACATGCTTATTGGCTACTTACTGGCTATATATTTTCTTTAGAGAAACATCTACTCAGATCCTTAGCCCATTTTTAAGTTTGGTTATTTGTCTTTTCGTTATTAAGTTGTAAGAGTTCTCTATATATTATAGATACAAGTTTACTATCAGATACATGATGTGCAGAATTTTTTCTCCCATTCTGAGTTTTCTTTTCTTTCTTTTTTTTTCTTTTCTTTTCTTTCTTTCTTTTTTTTTTTTTTTTTTTTTGGCTGTGCCACGCAGTTTATTTGCAGGATATTAGTTCCCCGACCAGGGATTGAACAAGGACCACGGCAGTGGAAATGCTGAGTTCTGACCACTAGACCACCAGGGAATTCCCTCTCTTCACTTTCTTCTTTTTTTAAATTTTTTTTTCACTTTCTTGATGTTGTGTTTTAAATGCTTAACTTTTAATAAAAGAATGGGAAATCTGATGTTGGGTTCAGGGGTGAAGGATGGAAGCCAGGAAACAGATTAGAGCAAGCAGGCAGAGTGGTGCCTGGGAAAGACAGGAGAATGAACTCTGAAAAACAGGATACTGAGGCCTTCAAACCTGTCACTTCGTGATAAACTCTTGTTTCTTTTAATTTTTTTACAATTGTAAAATACATATAAGAAAACTTTACCATCTTAACCATTTTTAAGTGTCCAGTTCAGTGGCATTAAGTGCATTCATATTGTTGTGCAGCCATCACCACCATCATCTCCAGAACTTTCTCATCTTCCCAAACTGAAGCTCTGTCCCCATCAAACACTAACCCTCCCTTCCCCTCCCCAGCCCCGGCCCCCACCATCTACTTTCTGTTTCTATGAATTTGACTCTTCTAGGGACCTCATCTAAGTGGATCCCACACTATTTGTCCTTTTGTGACTGGCTTATATCACTGAGCATAACGTCCTCAAGGTTCATCCATGTTGTCACATGAGCCAGAATTTCTTTCCTTTTTAAGTCTGACTAATATTCCATCGTGTGTATGGACCATATTTTGTTTCTCCATTCATCTGAGGATGGTCACGTGGGGTACTTTTACCTTTTAGCTGCTGTGAATAATGCCATGAGACAGCAAATGCTTCTTCTGAGACCCAGCTCTCAATTCTTTTGGGTACATGCCCAGAAGTGGAATTGCTGGGTCATATGGTGATTCTATGTTTAATTTTTCGAGGAACTACTATAATGGTTTCCACAGTGGCTGTACCATTTTACATTCCCATCAGCAATGTGTTGGGGTTCTAATTCCTCCACATCCTTGTGAACACTTGTTATTTTCTGTGTGTTTTTTTTTTCTCCTGATAGTAGCCTTTGTAACGAGGTGGTATATCATTATGGTTTTGATTTGCATTTCCCTAATATTAGTGATGTTGAGCATCTTTTCATTTGCTTATTACCATGTGCATATCTTCTTAGGATCTATTCAAATCCTTTGCTCATTTCTCAGTTGGACTTTTGTTGTTGTTGAGTTTCAGGAGTTCTCTCTATATTCTGGATATTCATCCTTTATCAGTATGTGATTTGTAAATATTTTCTCCCATTCTGTGAGTTGCCTGTTACTCTGTTGCTACTGTCTTTTTTTTTTTTTTTTTAATAATTTATTTATTTATTTATTTATGGCTGTATTGGGTCTTCGTTTCTGTGCGAGGGCTTTCCCTAGTTGTGGCAAGCGGGGGCCACTCTTCATCGCAGTGCGCGGGCCTCTCACTATTGCGGCCTCTCTTGTTGCGGAGCACAGGCTCCAGTCACGCAGGCTCAGTAGTTGTGGCTCACGGGCCCAGTTGCTCCGCGGCATGTGGGATCTTCCCAGACCAGGGCTCGAACCCGTGTCCCCTGCATTAGCAGGCAGATTCTCAACCACTGCGCCACCAGGGAAGTCCCGCTACTGTCTTTTGATGCACAAAATTTTTTTATTTTCATGAGGTCCAGTTTGTCTATTTTTTCTTTTGTTGCCTGTGCAAAGAAAAAAACTTTTATTTTCTCTGAAATTATCTTTATTTCATTTCATCCTTTCCTTTGAAAGATAGTTTTACCAGGTACACAATTCTGGTGTTATTTTCTGCCATTGTCATGGCCTCCATCATTCCTCTCGAGAAGTTGGCTGTCTTTCCTCGAAGGTGATCTTCTTTACTGGCTACTTTAGTGTCTGCTTTCCATCTTTGGTGTTCTGCACTTTCCATCCCATGTCTGCCTGATCGTCACATCACAGCTATGGCAGAATGTTCTGGATATCGACACTTCCAGTGCAGGCCATCCAGAGGCCATTTCCTGGCCTTTCCAGCCATGGTGCTGGGGCTTTGTTCCCCTCATTCAACACCTTTCTCATGGAATTGCTGGAGTGTTTGTTTTGTGTAAGGAGCCCTCATGGCCATGGGGCCTCACCCGTGACCACACTGCCCTGAGCTGCATTTTGCCTTTCATTTGAGTTGCACCAGCTCTGACCCCAGTGCCTCTGAGGAAGGTCGTGGGGGGCGGGGCTTATGGTTCCCAGGCGGTGGGTTGGGGAGCCTGCATCCCCCCATGCGTTTCCAGTTCTCTCCTTCCCTTGTTCCTACTAACCCCCCTACTTGTGCAGCATTGTGGGGGAGGCCAGGGAGTTCCCTGTTGGCCACCCCAGGGATCACCATTATTTCTCTGGGTGAGCTGCACCAAGGCACAGAATGTTGTCCAGGAGTGTCACTGCCCAGCCCCAGCCCCTGACAGTTCCTTATAAACCACCAGGGCTCCTCCCTGGCTTTTCTTGAAATCCGAGAGTCTTTTCCAGCAGTCCCCTTCTCTGCCTGCAGCCCCTGGCCCATACGTGGTGTCAGGGACATCTGTCCAGAGCCGCCATGGCCACGAGCAGCTGAGAGGTTGGAGTGCTCCTCAGCTGAGCTCTCCACTGGTTGAGACTGCCCCCTCTGCCTCCATCCACTGAGCTCAGCGGACAGCTGGGGATCCTGCTTGGACATCACTGAGAAGGCTGGGAAGCCTCGGCACTACCTTATGGCAGGCAGCTCTGGGCTAGGGAGCAGCTGCTAAGCCTCGGAGCCACTCCACTGCAGGGGCGAGCCCCCAGCATGCCTGATAAAGCCCACTAAATCTCTCGGGCGGGGGCCCTTGAAGGCGCACAGGCAGCTGCTCTTGACTTTCAGATTCCTGCCAGTTGAAATAGTTCCATAGCAACTGACTCTCAGAACCCCTCCTGCAGGGAGGCTGCTTTGGAGTCAGGAGAAGGAATGTCCCCTGCTCCGTGCACAGGGGCTCACAGACCCGCTGGGACGGCCGGCGTGATGAGCAGACGGGCTGTTGCCCTGGCGCGGGGTCCCGGGTTATGACCGCTGGATCCTAGCAACTGAACAAGCATCAAGTCTAGTTATTCTAAGGTTTGTGAGTCTGAATTCTCCATCCGTTTAATCAGGTGCCACCTTCTAGCGAGACCTCTGACCAACCGTATCCCCAGAGCTGTCTCAGCCTCTGCTCTGCTCTGTTTGTCTCCCAAGCATAGGTCATCATCATTTTGCTTGTCTTGTTGATTGCCCTGTGAGGCAGGGGCTTTGTCTGTCTTGGTCCCTGCTGGGTCTTCTGTACCTAGAACAGTGCCCGGCACACAGTAGGCCCTCAGGAAATGTCTGTGGAATGAGTGATGCGGGGATGCACAGTCTCTGCACATGCACGGCTGCACTTCCATGTGGACGCCTCACCCGTCTTCAGCCAGTGCGTTGGCATCCGTTTCTCCTGCAGGTGAGCAGAGATGTCACCCATTCAGAGACAGGATTATCTGTTTCCACAGCCTGCTTCCATGGTTCTGCAGGACCCTGTACAGGCAGACCTTGTTTTACTGTGCTTCTCAGATACTGTGCTTTTTACAAATAAGGTTTGTGGCAACCCTGCCTGGAGCAAGTCTACCAGTGCCATTTTTCCAACAGCATTTGCTTACTTTGTGTCTCTGTGTCACATTTTGGTAATTCTTGCAATGTTTCAAAGTCTCCACCAGCAAAAGAATTACAAAACACTGAAGGTTCAGATGATGGTTAGCATTTTTTAGTAAGAAAGTATGTCTTAATTAAGGCAAGTACATTTCTTTAGACATAATGCTATTGCGCACTTAATAGACTGTAGTATAGTGTAAACATAACTTTCATGTGCGCTGGGAAACCAAAAAATTCACGCAACTTGATTTATTGAGATATTTGCTCTATTGAGGTGGTCTGAAACCAAACTTGGAATAGCTCCAAGGTATGCCTGTTATTAGTTGTGATTGATAACTTCCCATCTCAGAGCAGAACCTCTGGGCTTTGGAGAAATCATGTGCCCTCCTACACTGAGGACCATTTCCCCCCAACCCCATGCCTATGGCTCCCACTTAGCTCTGTGTCCGAACTCCACCATGCCACGCGGAAGTCACCATGGACTCAGTTCGGGTGGCTCCAAGGCGGCCAGGGTAGATTGAGTGCAGGAGTGTCCCTGTTCTCCTCCCAAAGACATTCTGTGAAGCCACCATCAGTCACCTTGATACCAAAACCAAAGACACGACCAAAAAAGAAAATTACAGACCAATATCTTTGATGAATATAGATGTAAGAATTCTCAACGAAATATTAGCAAACTGAATCCAACAACACATAAAAATAAATGATACACCGTGACCAATTTGGATTCATCCCAGGGTTACAAGGATGGTTCAACATACACAAATCAATCAGCGTGATACACCACAGCAACAAAAGAAGAGATTAAAAACCACGTGATCATCTCAGTAGATGCAGAAAAAGCATTTGATAAATTTCAACATCCATTCATGATAAAAACCCTTGTAAAAGTGGGTAAAGAGGGAACATAGCTCAACATAATAAAAGCTATTTATAACAAACCAACAGCCAATATAATACTCAATGGTGAAAGCCTTCCCACTAAAACCTGGAACAAGACAAGGATGCCCACTCTCACCACTTCTGTTCAACATAGTATTGGAAGTCGTAGCCACAGCAATCAGACAAGAAAAAGAAAAGGTATTCAAATTGGTAGGGAAGAGGTAAAATTGTTATTATATGCAGATGACATGATACTATATATAGAAAACCCTGAAGACGCCACACAAAAATTACTAGAACTGATAAATGAATTCAGCAGGGTAGCAGGATGCAAGATTGAAATACAGAAATTGGTTGCATTTCTTTACATTAACAATGAAATATCAGAAAGGGAATGTAAACAAACAATCCCTTTTAAAATTACATCAGAAAAGTACTTAGGAATAAACCTCACCAAGGAGGTGAAAGACTTACATGGTGAGAACTACAAAACATAAAGGAAACTGAAGATAATTCAAAGAAATGGAAAGATATCCCATGCTCTTGGATTGGAAGAATTAATATTGTTAAAATGGCCATACGACCCAAAGCAATGTACAGATTTAATGTGATCCCTACCAAATTACCCATGACATTTTTCACAGAACTAGAACAAATAATCCTAAAATTTACGTGGAACCACAAAGGACCCAGAATTGCCAAAGCAATCCTGAGGAAAAAGAACAAAGCAGGAGGCACGACCCTCCCAGACTTCAGACAGTACTACAAAGCATGGTAATCAAAACAGTGTGGTATTGACACAAAACGGACATATGGATCAACAGAACAGAATAGAGAGCCCAGAAATAAACCCACACACCTACTGTCAAGTAATCTTCAACGAAGGAGGCAAAAATATGCAATGGGGAAAAGAGTCCCTTCAGCATGTGGTGTTGGGAAAGTTAGACAACCACGTGTAAATCAATGAAGTTAGAACACTCACTTACACTATACATAAAAATAAATTCAAAATGGCTTAAAGACTTAAATATAAGACAGGACACCATAAAGCCCCCAGAAGAGATCACGGCAAAACATTCTCTGACATAAATCATACCAAAATTTTCTTAGGTCAGTCTCCCAAGGCAATAGAAATAAAAGCAAAAATAAACAAATGGGACCTAATCAAACTTACAAGCTTTTTCACAGCAAAGGAAACCATAAACAAAATGAACAGACAACCTACAGACTGGGAAAAAATATTTGCAAACGAAGTGACTGACAAGGGCTTAATTGCCAAAATATACAAACAGCTCACACAACTCAATAACAAACAACCCAATCAAAAAATGGGCAGAAGGCCTAAATAAACATTTCTCCAAAGAGAGATACAGGTGGCCAATAGGCACATGAAAAGATGCTCAACATCACTAATAGAGAAATGCAAATCAAAACTACAATGAGGTACCACCTTATACCAGTCAGAATGGCCATCATTAAAAATCTACAAATAACATGCTGGAGAGGATGTGGAGAAAAGGGAACCCTCCTACAATGTTAGTGGGAATGTAAATTGGTGCAGCCACTATGGAAAACAGTATGGAGGTTCCTCAGAAAGCTAGAAATAGAGCCACCATATAATCCAGCAGTCCCACTCCTGGGCATATATCCATAGAAAACTCTAATTGAAAAAGATACATGCATTTATAGCAGCATAATTTACAGTAGCCAAGACATGGAAGCAACCTGAATGTCCATCGACAGATGAATGGACAAAGAAAATGTGGTATATGTACACAGTGGAATATTACTCAGCCATAAAAAAGAATGAAATAATGTCATTTGCAGCAACATGGATGGACCTAGAGATTATCATACTAAGTGAAGTAAGTCAGACAAAAATATCATATGATATTGCTTATATTTGGCATCTAAAATATGACACGGATGAACATATCTGTGAAACAGACTCACAGACATGGAGAACAGACTTGTGGTTGCCAAGCAGGGGGTGGGGGAGGGATGGAGTGGGAGTTTGGGGTTAGCAGATGCAAGCTATTATATTTAGATGGATGAGCAACAAGGTCTTACTGTTTAGCACAGGGAACTATACCCTGTGATAAACCACAATGGAAAAGAACAGAGAGAGTGTGTGTGTGTGTATATATATATACATATATATATATGTATATATATATATGTATAACTGAGTCATTTGATGTACAGCAGGAATGAACACAACATTCTAAATCAACTCTACTTCAATAAAATGGAAAAAAAAAAGGGTCCCCCATCCTTATTCCTCCCTGTTACGTGCTAGGCTGCCCCTCCCGTGAGGATGCAGGGTCCATCCCCCCACCCCTGGAGTCTGGGCTGGCCCTGTGACTTGTTCTGACCCAGAAAATGTGGCTGAAGTGTTGGTGTGCCAGTTCTGAAGCCAGGCCTCAAGGGCCTGCAGCGGTCACTTTCTCCTGACTCACGGGAACAACCCTGGGCCAACCTGCTAGCGGATGACAGACCATGTGGAGGAGAGGCCAGCTGCCCAGGCAAAGGCCAGCCAAGACCGGCCTACAGCCAGCTGACCCCAGACAGTTGGCCTGCCGGCCTGTGAGCAATAATTAGTGCTTGTGATTTTAAGCCACGGAGTTTGGAGTGGTTTGTTAAGCATAAGGTTGCCAGATAAAACACAGGACACTTAGTTAAATTTGAATCCCAGATAAACTACAGAAATGGGGTGCTTATCTGAAATTCAAATTTAACTGGGTGTCGTTGTGTTCTTATTTGCTAAATCTGGCAACCCTAGTTAAACAGCAATGTTATGGACTGAACTGTGTCCCCCCCCCCCCAATTCATATGTTAAAGCCCTAACCCCCTGTACCTTAGAATGGGAGTGTACTTGGAGATTGGGCTTTGAAGAGATGATTAACTTAAAATAAGTTAATCAGTGTGGACCCTAATCCAGTCTGGTTGGTGTCCTAATAAGAGGAGATCGGGACACAGACACGCACACAGGGTGGCCGGTGTGAGGACACAAGGAGAAGACCATCTGCACGCCAAGGAGAGAGCGCTCGGGAGGAACCAGCCCTGCTGATACCTGGATCTCCGACATCCAGCCTCCAGGACTGAGAGAAATAAACGTCTGTTGCTTACGCCGCCCCTTGTGTGGTATTTGTAACGACCACCCAGCTGACGCTGAGGCAGTAACTGACTGAGCTGTGGGGCTGCCTTCTCAGGGGCAGGGGATGGTCCGCTGCATCTCCCCTCTGCAGCCCCTGCTCCACCCCAAGGACCACCCCCTCCCAGTCGAGGCTGGCTCTGCAAAGCCCGGGCGGCTGCACCGTTAGTTCTCAGCCTTTAACAGCGAACTGCCAAGTGGCTAGTTCTGTGCCAGTAAATTGAAGAGGCCGATTTCTGCTCACGGTTGGAAGATTCTCCTAAACCGAATCTACGTCTGTGCTGAGAGCTCGCTCTGGGGCCCCCCCATGGGGGAATGGATGGGCGTGTTCCTCAGGAACCCCCAGGTCTGCATGGCCCCCACCTTCTGAGCTGGGTCGCCAGATGCCGTGGGGACAGCTGGACCCTGAAAGCACCTGAATTGGTGTGAAGTCCTGGCTGCCGGAGGCGGGAGGCCGGGCAGCCCCACCCCCAGCCGCCCCGCCCCCGCGGCACAGCGCACGCGCCAGCCTCCCGCGCCCCCCGCTTCCGCCCCCGTTCCCGCGGCCGCGACCTACAGTCACCCTGTCCGGAGACGAGCCGGCGCTCGCTGGGCCGCCCTGGCCGCCTACCGCGGCTCTGGGTGTGGCGCCTGCCCGCCGGCCACACTTCTTGTCCTCGCAGTTAGGGTTAGGGCTCCCAGAACGTTCCGGAGTCCGCGGAGCAGAGCCTGACAGAACGGAGCCGGGGCTCCCAGAACGTTCCGGAGTCCGCGGAGCAGAGCCTGACAGAACGGAGCCGGGGCTCCCAGAACGTTCCGGAGTCCGCGGAGCAGAGCCTGACAGAACGGAACCGGGGCTCCCAGAACCTTCCGGAGTCCGCGGAGCAGAGCCTGACAGAACGGAACCGGGGCTCCCAGAACCTTCCGGAGTCCGCGGAGCAAACTCTGAGTAAAAGGGAACCAGAGCTCCCCGGCAGGCTCTGGGCTCACAGAACCTTCTCGAGTACGCCACGCAGCCCTGCCTCGCTGGCCCGGTGCTGGCGGCTGGTCCCGCGGCCGCTGGGCCGTCGCCGCCCGTCCTCGCAGCGGGCTGCTCTGACCCTCCGTGGCGTGGGCCGCGGCCGTGCGGCGTGGCCGCCTGTCTTCGGTGGACCGCGGGCGCCTGGGGCGGCGCCTCCCGCACTGCTGACTCCTAGGCCTGGGGCAGCGGCCCGTTAGCGAGTGCGCCTTGGCCCTGGTTTCCCAGTTGTCTGCTGCGCCACGACCAGTCACTGCAAACCGCAGGTGCTAAAGACGGAAACATCTCTGAGTCGCGCCGTTCCGGAGGGTCACTGCTGGGGTGGCCGTAGGTGGGGCAGCTCGTCATCGCAGCGCCTGTCCGCCCCATGGGACTGCTCGAGTGTCGTTACAACGCAGCGGGTGGTCCAGAGAGCCAGGACGAAGTCCCGGTGCCTCCAGAGTCACCTGTGTCGTCACCCAGTTCGGCCACTCCGACCGGGAAGGACGACCGGGGCCGTGACACCGACGGTCAGGATCCCGGGGCCGACGCGAGGCTGCCGGCCGCCCCCGGTGCAGGTGGAGAGGCACCAGCTTCCCTCGAGCTCGCACCGTGACGCCCGGGGGCTGGAAGGTAAGACCCGCTGTTTCGGGGGGGCTCTGCTCACGGGCAGGATGGCCAAAAAGAACCGCCAGGGTCGTTTTGTCCTTTCCTAACCTCTTAAGTGGGCTGGTGATACTGTGATTTATCGTAAGAAGTTTGTGTTTGCTCTGTCCCCATGCCTGGCCCGGGGCTCCTGGAACCCTTGGAGTTTGCTGAGTGATGAGAGCGATGAGGATGACTTTCTGCCCCCGAGGTGACTGTTGGAACGTCTCATGGTCCCATAGGGTGGCGGCTGATGATTAGAGGGTTGGAATTTTTTCAGCCCCCGCCTCCCCCACCGCGCCGCCCCGTGGAGGGGAGGGCAGAGGGCTGGAGATGGAGTTCACTCACCAGTGGCCAGTGGCTTAATCAGCCATGCCCGTGTCATGAGGCCTCCATTAAACCCCCAGCGCTTCCTGGTGGGTGGGCACGTGGTGATTCACGGGGAGGTGTGGGCTTGGGGAGGGTCGTGAAGCCCGTGCCCTTTCCCTGTTAAAAAACAGAATTCAGCTGAGTCCATTTGAAAGCTCTGATTGGCTTTATTTTCGATTGGTGAGGCGGGCAGCCTGCAATTAGCAGATGGGAAGGAGCTGAGCAGGATGAAGGACTTTTACAGGCAGAAGGAATTACACAGGCAGAAAGCGGGCTGGTTATGGCGGGGTTGCTGTCCTTTAGGGGAGGCAGGGCCTCCCGGGCAGGTGCTGGTGGTCTGGTTTGAGACCCCATTGCTGGGCGAGCCGAGACCAGAGTTACGTCTAAGTTTGGTGACCTGTTGTCTTTGCCTTGCCCTGTGCGTCCCTTCCGTCTGGCTGTTCCGGAGTCATCTCCTTCTACAGTAAATCCGTAATCTCACGGGTAACAGGTTTCTCTGAGTTCTGTGAGCCATGCTAGCAAATTAACCGAACCCGGGGAGGGGGTCGTGGGAACCTCCAATCTACAGCCGGCGGGACAGAAGCACAGGTGACAACCTGGACTTGTGTTTGGGGTCGGGGGTCGGGGGCCGGGGTCATCTCATGGGACTGAGCCCTTCATGGGACTGAGCCCTTAACCTGACGTTCCCTCCAGGTAGAGTGTCGGAACTGAGTTGAATTGCAGGATCCCCAGCTGGTGTTGGAGAATTGTTTGGTGTTGTGTTACAAAATACATACATTGGAATTGGTATCAGAATTGTAAGGATATTTAATTCAGTTATTTTCATTGCTTCTTGTTTATTAATATAAATGTTTAAGGCTATGAATTTTCCTCTGAGGAACGTTAGCTCCGATGTACTGTTTTTAGTATATCTGGATATTCCAAATGTGGGTTTTGATTTCTTCTTTAATCCAAATGTTGCTTAAGAGAGAGCTTTAAAATTTCCAGGTAAAGGGCTTTTATATTGCTTTTACGTCATTGTATTGAATTGTGATTAAAGACTTCTTCTGTACTTATTTTTTAACCTAATAAAATGTGTATAGCTTAAAAATTCAGATTGTAGCGCATCAAGCTTAGAACAAAAATCCTGTGCCTTGTCCTACCCAGACCCCTCCCCTGCGGCAACTCTTTCCAGTCCTCTCAGATGTGTGTCCTTCTTGGTCTCAAGGACAGAACTGCTGATTCTGGGCACTTGGGTGTTAGGCATAGTCTGCTGAGGTCATCTTTATAGGATCAGGGTGCAGCTTTTTATACCCTACTGACTCATGCACACGCCCCCTTCGTGTCCTGCATTTAACCTGAAACATCACAGTTTCCGGTTAAATCAATGTCCCGAGGTTCTACTGCTCTAGGTGTGGATGTGTTCACAATATCCCTGACCCCATTGTTTTCTTAGGCACTTTTCCCCTGGAATGGCCCTCCTTGCTTTTGTTGTATTATTATTCAAACACATCAGGTAAGCCGCCAACTTAAATGGATGACAGCCCTGGAGCCCCAGGTGCTTACCTGGCGGGTGCCGTGGTCGCCTTGGTCCTGGGTGCATCCCGGATCTGGGGTCCCCATGCCTGTCCCTCCCTGGCTTGTGCCCTCGTGCAGCCGAGTGCATTCTCAGGGGGCTCCTTCATAAGTGTGCATATGGGGAGGCAGAATTTTTGAGACCTTGGTGTCCAGAAATACTGTATTTCACATACTCTTTAAGAGGCATGTTTTCCATTTATCCTGAACTCCAGGTGGGAGTACGTTTTCCCTCAGTATTTGGGCGTCGTCCAGCTTCCGTGTTGCTGCGGAGAAGGTGGACGCCCCTGGCCTCCCGACCTTGTGGGCCCTGGGCTGGCCCGACACAAGCGTCTGTGGCATTGATGTGTCTTAGTTGGGGTCCTTTTTCATTCGTTGGCCCTTCGCATGTGGAAACTAATGTTATTCAGTTCTGGAATGTTCTCTTTTATTGTTTTCTGGATAATTTTCTGTCCTTAGTTTTCTCTAGTCTCCCTCAATTCCTGTTATTCAGACGTTAGATGTCTTGGATCGACTATCTGATTTTCTTATGTTTTCTTCCCTCTTGTCCTTTTATCTTACTCCCTGGAAGATTTCCTCAAGTTTGTCTTCCAATCATCCTATTTAATTTTAAAATTTGTGCTCCCACAAATTTAACTTCTAAGAGCTCCTTAGAAATTGTTCCCTGAATTTCCTCTGTTGTTTCCTTTATGGATCTTCCCTTATTGCTCTGCAGGTATTCATTTTAGTTTTACTTTGAAGTTTTGCTCTGCTGCCTGCATCAGAGGCTCTCTGAGACCCTCTGTTTTACTCTGTTTTCCATGTTTGAAGCTTTCTCCCGGTGATCCTTGCCTGTCTATTCATATTTAGAAGGGAGGCACTAAAAGCTGATTAAACACATGATGAGTATTAGTAAGAGCTGAAACTGGACGTTAGCCCAGTGCCCATCAACAATAGGGTGGATGAAGCCATATATTCCACAACGGATACTGTGTTGCAGTGAGAGTGAGTGATCTGTACACACATTCGTACAGGCAGTTCTCACAAATGTGATGTTCAACAGAAGTTGTGCACATGCATGATTCAACTTACAGAACCATAAAAACAGCAAAAGGAATCTCTGTCACCAGACGTCAGCACAGTGGTTGTCTTTGAAACAGGGTGGGGCTGGCAGGGGATGAGGGGCTTCTGGGATGCTGGTGACAGGTGGTTGGGTTAGCGAAAATCCATCCAGCCAGACACACGTGATGTGTGCACATGACCGTGCATGGATTATGCTTAAACACAGTTCAAAGCATATGAATGAAACTGTGTGTTTGGGGTGGGGCTTGTGGATGGGTGTTCCCCCTGGTGGTGACCCCACGCCCTCCCCGTGGTGCATGTGCCGTGAGTGCAGCAGGCAGCGGTCTGGGGTCTCGAGATGCCATGTGCAGACTTTCTCCTGTTCCCCACTTTCTCAGTAAGGAGGCTCCCGTCTGCCCCAGCAAGCCTCTGGTTCACCTTCTGCAGAGAGTACAGCTGCTGTCTTCTTTGGGGTGGGGAAGGGGGTCCCCTGGCTGCACAGGTCGGCGGGGAGCCATGCCGTCCAGCCGCCAGACCCGTCTCCAAGGAACCCGGCATCTCCAATTTGCAGCCTTTCTGGGACTCTTGACTGTGAGGTGGCTTCTGTGCGGCTTCCCCAGTCCTGGCATCCAAACAGTGTTCATCTCCCTGCATCTTCTCTGTTGTCTTTCTGGGCCTCCGATTAGTAAGTGAGGGGCCATCTGGACTGATTCTCTGAGGCTTCTTTTTTCTCTCATATTTTCGTCTCCCTTTCCTTTTGTTCTACTTCCTATTAGATTTCTTCAACTTTATGTTCCAATCCTCACATAGATTTTTAAAAAACAGCTGTCATAGCTTTACATTTTTAATTAAACTGTTTATCTCGAGATAGTCCCATGCAATTATAAGAAATAATACAGAGGGATCTCATGTACTCTCTACCCAGTTTTCCCCAGTGGTGACACAGGAGAGTATCAAAAGCAAGATACTGACATTAATACAGTCAAGATGCAGAACATTCCACCACCAGGATCCCTGTACTACCCTTTTACAGCCACACCCACCTCTCTCTCCATCCCTGGTCCCAGGCAGTCACTTGGCTGTTCTCCAATTTTATCATTTTGTCATTTCAAGAGTGTATGTGAATGGAATCATGCAGTGTGAAGCCTTCTGTGATTGGCTTTTTTCCACTCAGCGTAATCCCCTGGAGAGTCACCCTGGTTGTCCCGTGTGTCCGTAGTCTGTTCCTTTATTGCTGAGCAGGATTCCACGGTGCGGGTGGACCACAGTCTGTTTAACCATTTACCTGTTGAAGGACATCTGAATTGGTTCAGTTTTTGACTGTTATAAATAAAGCCACTGTGGATATTCATATTCAGATTGTTGCAGGAACGTAAGTTTTCATTTCTCTGTGACAAATGCCCAAGAGTGCAGTTGTTGACGATAGTTGCATGTTTAGGTTCGTGAGAAACGGCCACTGTTTTCCTGAGAGGCTGCACCCATTCACAGAAATGTAAAAGCAATACAATTTCTCTGCATCGTCACCAGCATTTGGTGTTATCACTATTTAAAATGTTAGCCATTGTGGTAGGTGTATCTCATTGCAGTTTTTTTTTTTTTTAAATTTTTTTCTGCCTTTATTTTTTTAATTTTTTTTTATTTTTAAATTTATTTATTTATGGCTGTGTTGGGTCTTCATTTCTGTGCAAGGGCTTTCTCTAGTTGTGGCAAGCGGGGGCCTCTCACTGTCGCGGCCTCTCTTGTTGCGGAGCACAGGCTCCAGACGCGCAGGCTCAGTAGTTGTGGCTCACGGGCCCAGTTGCTCCACGGCATGTGGGATCTTCCCAGACCAGGGCTCGAACCCGTGTCTCCTGCATTGGCAGGCAGATTCTCAACCACTGCGCCACCAGGGAAGCCCCATCACTGCAGTTTTAACTTGCATTTCCCTAATGGTAATGATGTTGAACATCTTTCTGTGTTCTTATTTGCCATCTGTCTGTCTTCCTCAGTGAAATGTCTGTTCATGTCTTTTGCCCATTTTCTAATTGGATTGTTTGTTTGTTTGTTTGTTTTTTAAGATTTTTTTTTTTAATTTTATAGCTACTTTATTTATTTATTTATTTATTTTTGGCTGTGTTGGGTCTTCGGTTCGTGCGAGGGCTTTCTCCGGTTACGGCAAGCGGGGGCCACTCTTCATCGCGGTGCGGGGACCGCTCTTCATCGCGTGCGCGGGCCTTTCACTATCGCGGCCCCTCCCGTTGCAGGGCACAGGCTCCAGACGCGCAGGCTCAGTAGCTGTGGCTCACGGGCCCAGCTGCTCCGTGGCATGTGGGATCTTCCCAGACCAGGGCTCGAACCCGTGTCCCCTGCATTAGCAGGCCGATTCTCAACCACTGCGCCACCAGGGAAGCCCCGGATTGTTTGTTTTTTTACTGCTAAGTTTTGAGAGTTCTTCATATATTCTAGAGACTAGTCCTTTGTTGGACTTGTGGTCTGCAAATATTTCTCCCAGTGTGTAGCCTTTCTTTTCATTCTGTTAGTATGGTCCTTTGCAAGCAAAAATGTTTTATTTTGATGAATTCCAGTTTATCAGTTTTTCCTTTTACGGATCATGCTTTTGGTGACAAGTGTAAGCACTGGCTCTAGATCATGAAGATTTTCTTCTGGTTTTTTTTTCCTAAAAGTTTTATAGTTTTACCTTTTACATAAATCCCATGATCCATTTTGAGTTAATTTTTATATAACAGGTGAGGTTGAAGTTCATTTTTTTTGCAGCTATCATCTGAAAACGTTGATTATTAGATTTATTTTTTTTAGAACAGTTTTAGATTTACAGAAACATCGAGTCAGTTGTTTGGAGAGTTCCCTTATAATCTGCCTCTCTCACACTTAGTTTCTCTTATTATAAGCATCTTACATTAACGTGGTGCACATGTTCCAATTAATGAACCAATATTAGTGCATTATTGTTAACTGAAGTCCATAGTTCACTCTTACTGTTGTACATTCTGTGGGTTTTCACAATGCATATAGTTGTGTGTCCACCATTACAGTCCCATGCAGAGTAGTTTCACTGCCCTAAAAATGCCCGTGCTTAGTAATCACTGACCTTTGTATTGTCTCTGTAGTTTTTTTTGTTTGTTGTTTTAACATCTTTATTGGAATATAATTGCTTTACAATGGTGTGTTAGTTTCTGCTTTATAACAAAGTGAATCAGTTATACATATGTTCCCATATCTCTTCCCTCTTGCATCTCCCTCCCTCCCACCCTCCCTATCCCACCCCGCTAGGTGGTCACAAAGCACCGAGCTGATCTCCCTGTGCTATGCGGCTGCTTCCCACTAGCTATCTGTTTTACGTTTGGTAGTGTATATATGTCCATGCCACTCTCTCACTTTGTCACAGCTTACCCTTCCCCCTCCCCATATCCTCAAGTCCATTCTCTAGTCGGTCTGTGTCTTTATTCCCGTCTTACCACTAGTTTCTTCATGACCTTTTTTTTTCCCCTTAGATTCCATATATATGTGTTAGCATACTGTATTTGCTTTTCTCTTTCTGACTTACTTCACTCTGTATGACAGACTGTAGGTCCATGCACCTCATTACAAATACCTCCATTTCGTTCCTTTTTATGGCTGAGTAATATTCCATTGTATATGTGTGCCACATCTTCTTTATCCATTCATCCGATGATGGACACTTAGGTTGCTTCCATGTCCTAGCTATTGTAAATAGAGCTGCAATGAACATTTTGGTACATGACTCTTTTTGAATTATGGTTTTCTCAGGGTATATGCCCAGTAGTGGGGTTGCTGTGTCGTATGGTAGTTCTGCTGTCTCCGTCGTCTTGCCTTTTCCAAAATGTCGTAGATTTGGGATCGTGTGGTACGTAGCCTCTTCATACTGGCATCTTTCAGTTAACAATAGGCATTTAAGGTTCCTCCATGTATATATTTTTGTGTTTGTGGCTTGATAGCTCCTTTCTTTTTTATCACTGAATAATATTCTCTTGTGTGCATGTATCACGTTTGTTTAGCCACGCAACTGTTGACAAATACTTTGAATCCTTCCAATTTTGGGCGATTATAAATAAAGCTGCTATAAACATAGCAGTAGGTTTTGTCTGGACGTAAGTTTTCAACTCAGTTGGGTAGATACCTAGAAGCATGGTTGCTGGATTGTATGGGAGGACTGTGTGTAGCTCTGTAAGAAACCCCCAGTCTTCCAGAAAAGCTCTACAACTTTGCGTTCCCACCAGCAGCGGATGAGAGTTCCTGTTGCTCCACATCCTCACCAGCTGTTGGTGGTGGTGGTTTTTAAAACGAGCATAGTGTTGTTGTTTGAGGGACTGGATGAAGCATTTCTCTTGTCTCCGTAAGAATACTAATTAGCATTTCTTTGCTAGTGTCCTTCTGTTTCCTACCTTACTTTGGTTGCTTCAGTTCCTTTTCTATGGTCATTTTGTTCTCTGTCCTTCACGCTGGGGCTTTCTGCACATGTCTGGTCATCCTTGGCTTCCCATTCACAATCGAGAGCTAACTGGACGCTCTGCGCTCTCGGGCTGGGCTTTCTGGTTGGTGAGTGGGCAGGAGCAGCTGTTTTACTGGGGGGAGGCCGGATGTCTGATCTTCTACTGGGTGGAGGAGGTGGGCAGCCTCCTTCCTGCTGGTGCTGTGTGTGCGGTGGAGGGGCGGTCTGGGGGCGTGTCCACTCTGCATCGGCCCTGGGCCTCATCCTTGTGGCCTCACGCACTCGCCTCCCCGTTCAGCACACCCACAGAGGGGGTCTGCAGTCCTGCCCGGCGCAGGGGGGCCAAGAGGGGGTTGGCATCTGCCAGGTGTCGGGCGCGGGCCTCGCAAGGGACTTGCTGTAATGCGTAGAGACTCCAGTCCAGCCCTGGTTTTCTTCCTGGCGCCCCTTCCCTTTTCTGCTGGTGCTCTCGCGCCTCTGCGGGGACACGGGCTCAGTCTCAGCGGTTCTCTTCGCTGTCCCTTGGGGTCGGGACTTTCCTGACCTGTTAAGTCAGGTGTCCTTTTTCACATCTTCCAAAGGGTGAGAAAACCTCTAGCCACTGACGGTTCCCTCTGATGTTTCTTATGTCTTTATGGGTTTAAATTTTTAAACATCTTAAATTCTTTTAGTATGGTCTTGGGTGAAAGTAGAAAGAAACTCATATGGTTAGTCTGTCACCTTTAACCCCAATCCCTCAATTATTTTATAAATATAAATTAGTAGATAGAGAAATACTTTAAACCTTCCAGCAGCATGTAAAGTAAAAGAAAAAAGGTGACATTTTCTCACTACCTTCTGCCACTTTTCCACTTCCCAGATGTCACACTATCAACTGTTCGGGTGTTTGTCGACGTCGGTGGGTGATTGCAGGCTGAGAGAGCACGCCTGTGTGGGTACATCCCCACAGACTGTGACCACTCCACGTGTGCAGACATGGGGCGTGGCCCCTGGATTCCCTTTCTAGAAGGGGCTCCTTGGTTCTAAGGCAAGATCGTGTCTTCTTGGGGAGCCTGGGCCAGGAGCAGCAGGAGGGAGGCACCGGTCCTGCCCATCTCGGCTCCGGAGCTCCCGTCGGGCAGCCGGACTGTGGGGTCTGCGTGGAGATGGGGGCCCCCGCCCAGCCCTGCCTCGCCCTTCCTTCCCCGGGTGGCCCTCCTGACAGGCCTTCAGCACCACCTTGATGTCACAGCTGCCGCCTGCAGGGTCCAGCAGACCTGCTCTTTTTCCCACCCTGACGTCTTTCCATGTCAATGCATGTAGGTCTGTCCCTGCCTATTTCTTTTTTTCTTTTTAAAATTTTGGACCGTGCCCCCAGGCACATGGAATCTTAGTTCCCCGACCAGGGGTGGAACCCATGCCCCCTGCAGTGGACGTGTGGAGTCTTAACTACTGGACCGCCATGGAAGTCCCACCGCCCCATCCCTTTTAACATACGTATAGTACTCTATAGCACAGAAGTAGTGTAATTATTTCACCATTCTCTTTTTGATGAACCTTTAGAGCTCTCCCTTTTACTAAAAATCTTGTGATATTTGAAATCTGTATGTTTCAACACAACAGACTAGTGCCCAAACAATGTGTGCATCTGTTGATCTTCTCTTAGCACCTCTCACTCAGGATACATGCACAGCAGACCCCAAAACACCTCTCCCGTAGAGCAGCCCTTGTACTCAGAGGGAGGGGAGCGGGCGGGGGACGGAGGGACGCGAGGGCTGTCACTTGCTGCTGCGCCGGCCTCGCTCTGGAGAGCTGTTTACACACAAACCAACGACAAGATAATTACATGCCACTCCTGCCCACTCATTAAACCCGCCCCGAGAGGCCCCGGGTAGATGCTGCTCTCTTAGCTCTGTTTGAATTACTACACAAATCAGAGAATTTTAAAAATATGAATTTTATTCTCCTCAAATGTCGCTGTAGGATTTTGACAGGTATTTCTTACATTTTGATTCTTAAAAATATTTTCCGTTTTCCATGCTGGTCACCCACAGTTAAATTGGTCATCTGGTCTCTCCTTCCCTGCCTCCTATGACCCTGAGCCCCGCTCCCCCCCCCCCCCATAGCCCTGACTCTTCTCAGTGTCTGGAAGGGGGTCCCCTTTCTCATCCCGCCCCTTCCAGCAGGGGTTTGTGCCTGGGGACCCTTTCATGGACTCTCCCCTTCCTCCCCAACGTAGCCAGGAGTGGACACTGGACAGTGTTGTTTTTAGCAGTCCAGCACCAGTCCCCCCCCCCCGCTACTTTTAGTTTAGTGGGTGTTGTGTGGAAAGTTACCTGATGCAATGGGACTACACTGTCTGTAGGATGGGCGTGCGTACCCAGAGGTTACCAGCAGAGGTTCATGGACCATAGCAGATGCTCAAAGCGCACGGCTTGTTAAATGAATAAAAATCACACAACAAGAAGCAAGGGGCTAGAGGTGGGAGGGATGCCCACACTCCCTGCATCTGCTCTGCGATGCCCCAATGTCCAGGCTCCCCCCCCGGTGATGGCGCCGTGGGAGGACCAGAGTTGAGGACGGGTCAGGGGGCCAAGGACACGTGCTGGCCCTCCTGGCGATGCAGGAGCAAGGATGCCAGCCAGGAGCTGTCGCAGCCAGCTGGCCAATCGGCAGCCAACAGCAGCTGCAGGTTTTCTCTGGAAGAGGACCAGAGGGGCCCAGTGAGTCACCAGTGAGTGACTGACGTAATGCCTCACAAAACTTTTCTCCTGTATGTTCTCAGACTGTATAGTAGCAAATGCACATTACAGTCATCTTCGTTTTGAATTGCTTTATGAAATTATGTGATGTTACATCAAAGTGTGTGTACAGCGTATATGAGTCTCTACATTTATAACAAAACAAATACCTGTGCGTCACTCTCAGGCTAACACAGGGGCGTAGATGGTCCTTCAGAGGCCCCGTGAGCCCCCAGCCCCCAAAGCAGCTCCCTGTTCTGTAATTTGTGCTGAAAGTTTACAGCTTTCATCGATAGTTTCATCCCAAAACAACATATCCTAGAAAGGCCTTGCTCGTCTCCCTGCTGCAGACGCCCGGAACACACCTCGGCTCACAGACTGCCGACTCGGGGGCCCTTTGCACAGCATGGTGGCCGCCACGCACCACTGTCTTCCAGGGGCTCAGGCAGCTGCTCTCCCACCAGCACCTCCAGTGCTCCACTTCCGGCAGCACTCGGTTTTTGTCCAGTTTCTATTTTTTACCCATTTGATGGGTGTGAAATGGATCTCGTAGTTTTCATGTGAATTTCCAAGGCTACTAATAAGGCTTGTTAGACGTTTAGATTTCCTTTGTGTGAAATGACCATTTTTCTACTACACTGTTTCTTTCTTGACCACTGGCCTCCTTTATATATTTTGGATATTAATCCTTTGCAGTTACACGTCTTACAAATATCTTCTCTTAGTTTGTGGCTAGTGATTTCACTTTCTGTGGGGTTTTGTGAACAGAAACTCGTCATTTTGATACAGTTGACTTTGTCTTTCCTGTTTTCTGCTCCTTGGAGGAAGGGCTCTAACCTGAAGTCATGATACACTCTCCTGGCCAGCCTCCTGGAAGTTCTGCATTTATGCCTCTCATCACCTGGAGCTGATTCCTGCTTAGGGTATGAGGCAGGCTCTGATTTATTCTCAGTTTCGTGTGGATCACCCACGATCACATCCTGTGTTTTGACCAGTTGGTCTTTTCCTGCTGACCTGCGGCATCACCTGGGTTATAAAACGAGGTTCCACGGACATGTGGGTCTGTTCCTGGGCGCTCCTCTGTTTTCAGTGAACAACTTTCCTCCTACACCTGCCATCCTTTTGGCAGAATCCTACTCAGGGTCGTCTTGGTGGGAGGGGAGGCTGCCTCACAAGCGGAGGTGTACCTGGGCCGGGGTGCCAACTGCTCCTCACTCCTTGCGGGGTTTCCTGGGCTCTGTCTGCAGATGCCCTAGCACAGCGTGTTCCGGGCAGGTCTGCCTCCTGCTTGCCTCTGGCCCATCAGGCAGGGCACATGTGCCTCAGGGCCTTTGCACCAGCTGGTCCCTCTGCCTGGACACTGTTTCTCCAGGTGCCTGCACTGCATGTTTGCTCCCTCACCTCTGTCTGGTCTTTACTCAAAGCTCCCTCTTCGAGGGAGACCTTCCCTGACCACTCTTTTGAAAATTACAGCCCCATGTCCCCCTGATAACTCCCTCTCCCCGCTTCCAGCTTTAATTATCTTCGCTGAACCTTTATCAACTGACATACTATATAATTACTTGCTTATTTTGTCCATTGTTTCCCCTCCCCTAAATGAGACTGTGCCCTAATGCCGGACGCATGGTAGGTGCTTAGTCATGAGTCACTGAATGAATAAGTGAGAGAATGAGGGATCACTGGGGCCCAGGGCCCAGCACAAAGCGGGTGCTGAGCGAGTGTCGAAGAAAGAACATTCATGCTGGGACCAGTCATTCTCTTGATGCATTTGGGGCCCCTCAGGTCCCCTCCCATGTGCAGCCATGGCTCCGCCTTTATCCCATCTTGGCTTCCCTGCATCCTTTCAAGTAAGACAGTTTAGACGTGATCCCAGTTTGACAGATGACAACATGACATCCAGAGCCGGTAATGGGCATTTCTCAAGGCAGCCCAGCCTGGCCAGAGAGCTGCCCGCATGCAGGCCGGCCCAGCACCCGGTGACACTCATTTCCTCATCCCGACCATGAAGCAACCACCAAATTCTTCCAACGTTTCTTTCTGAAGAGCTGTTGCTTGGCAATGGTTGCTAGGCAAAAATTCATAATTAATGAAGAGTTCAGGGCTGTTGATCGGAAGCCCTCAGGAATGCCGAGACACCTGCAGGCTGAGGTGGGCAGAATTCTGAGACGGCCCGAGATGCCTGTCCCCAGGGGCACACACCCCGGGTGATCTCCTTCCCTTGAAAAGGGGCAGAGCCTGTGATTCAGTGGGATAGCTGCTCCCTGGATTAGGTTACATTACACGGCAGAGGGGTGTGTAGGACGGTCCCTCCCCTGATCACGCTGAGCCCAGTAGGCTCCGTCCCAGCAGCTGGAGAGCGCTCTCCTGGGCCGTGAGGAAGTGGCGCTGTGCTGTGGTGGTGCCCGCTGGCAGCCAGCAAGAGCCGGGACCTCGATCCCACACCTGCAAGGGATGAAGCTTGCCAACAACCAGTGAACCTGGAGGAGGACCCAGCCAGCACCTTGATTCTGCCTGGGAAGCCCTCGGGCAGAGGACAGGCTAACCCAGGCCAGTACCTGACCCACAGAAGCTGCGGGATCGTAACGGGTGTGAAGTCACTACATTCGTGGTGATTTGTGCAGCACAAGAAACCAACACGCAGGTCTTGGGGCGCGGGGTGGGGATCAGCTTTTAGGATTGGCCTTGGTGCTGCAGTTGGCCGCCAGGACCATGAGGAGAGGAAGGAAGGACCCAAGACGACTGTGCACTGACGCTCAGACCTCTTCCACGTTAACGCAGGTGGGCCGACCTCGCTCTTTGCAAGGCTGCGTCGTCCTCCTCTGGACGCGTGTGCCTAGCGATGGAATTTAGGTGTCCCCCCTTTTCTATCTTACTGTCCCAAATACTTTAAAAATGAAGCGTGGGCATGTTGCATTTTGAGAAAATCTTGCTCTGAGCCTTTGAAAGAAGATCCACTCAGAGGTCAGGGCATGGGCAGGCTGGGCCGGGTCCCCCGTGGGCTCAGGCTCCTTTCCACCAGCTGTTGAGAACTCGGCACACCCGCCTCCCTGCCCCACAGCCACGTCTGAACGATGGGCGGGCGAGCCTGGGCTTGAGGACGTGCTCCCAGGTGTGCCCTCTGGGCTGGTGGTGGAGGCCCCTCAGTCCTAGAAAACCATGGGGGCCTCTTCCCAGAGAGAGGGGCCCGGGCCACAGGTGCCGCTGGTAGAGGGGAAGGAGGCGTGGCCCCGCAGTGCTGGCGCCGCCCTCAGCCCCGCCCACCTGCCTGCTGGCCCTGCCCACCGCCCTGCTCCCGCTCCCGCTCCCGCTCCCTGTCCTCGTCCCTGGTCCCCGGTGGACCTGCGGTTGTGAGGAGGCCCCGAGGCACAACAGCCGGTGGGAAGAGGGGATGCAGATTAGGTGACTCAGAGGAAGGCTGGTGAGGGTAAAATGAGGAATTAGGCATAACAGTAAAAGAATGGATCTTGTTATAACGTGTAACATAAGATTTTGAAACAAGGGATTTAAGGAAAGATGAGACCTTTAGAACGTAAAAAATCATAAAATAAAAGATATGAAAATGAGATTCAAGATAAAGAGATGAAGGAAGAAACCAGCGAGGTGCTGGAGCAAAGATGAATGAGGTTGGAGTTAACACCCACGACATGATGTTTTAAGTAGATGAAACCGTAGATTGAACGTGAGAATTAACGGCTGAGTTGTTATGACTGAAAATGAACATAAAAATACAATAAAAGAATAATACTTTAAACGATCCCCCCCAACCCACCATCATAACACAAAAGCAACCCAGCCATTCTCAAATAAAACCAGGAAGGAAGTTGGAAGATGGCAGATTAAGTAAGAATGCAAGTAAGGTCAGTTCAAACCACAGACATCAATAAAGTGACATAACAGATAATGAGCTCGAAAGTTGTAAAATCCTATTTTCTTCCTCCAAAAGCCCACAGCCCCAAAGGGGGGGATTTCCAGAAGCATTCAAAGCCCTCCACTCTGGCCCAGTGCTCTACCTGCCCTGCTGCCACCCTGGCCATCTTGTCGCCCCTGCAACCCATCCCCCTCCCTCTGAGCGTGGACCCTGTGGAACTCCCCGAACTACAGCCACTGGGCCGTCCTGGTTATGTCACGAATGGATGGATGGACGGACAGACGACCGGGTGAGAGAGGCCCCCAGCTGCGAGCCTGTGGCAGAATTGCCTGGAGGCGTGTGGAGCCCGGCCCCAGGAGATGGGCAGGTTCAGCACTCAGGCCTGCAGGTGAGCAGGTCGCTGCTGCTGCAACCACGTTCGGGAGTACCTCTCGGGACACAGGCACCCGGGAGCTGGCCCTCTGCCTGCCCACTGCCCATATTGTGGGCCAGTGCCCTTGATCACTACGGGGTGGAGGCCTGAAGGTGTCAGGGGATGGCTGGTATGCCTTGGCTGACGCACCTCTTACCCCGGCCCCCTTCTCCCACCCCCGCCCAGACTCTGCAGGGAGCGTCCACGAAGCTTCCCACTCCACACCCAACTCCCCCCATCCTGGTCCTCTTCCTGAAAGATGCATGGAGTTTGAAAATTTCATCAAAGCTGCTTGCTTCCTGGGCTCACAGGCAGGAGGGCGGTGCTGGGAGCCCTGGGGGGCCGAGGGCCGTCATGCTGCTTGGCCAGCACTGGACGCTGCTCTGGGTTTTCACAGGACTCAGGTGAGGAGCAGACGGGCTGGGGGGAGCTAGGGGAGCCCCTGGTGTGCATGCACGCGCAGTGGCGGGGGTGAAGTATGGGGTCGGCAGGAATAGGGGTCAGTGAGTGGGCAGGGGCGTCCCCTGTCACTGGACAGCATACATCCACTCTCTTGTCCTCTGCAGCTTTTTTCTTTGTTATTTAAAAACAGATAATGCATTTACACAGTTTAAAAACAAGGGTGGACATGCTAGACTGTTCCTGTTCCTTTGCTGCCATGAACGCTGCGGGGACACCTTTGCCCAGGTGCCGTTGCAGGTGGGCAGGTGCGTCCGCAGGGCAGATCTGGAGGTGGGACTGCGGGGTCCGTTTGATGGCATCCCCCGGCTTCCCTCACACAGGGTGCTCCGTGGGGCGCCCCAGCAGCAGTGTAGGCAGTGTGTGTTTCCCGTGTTCTCGCCAACAGAGCGCTTTGCAAACACCTGGGGATTTGCCAATTTGATGGGGAGACATTTGGAAAACTATAAAGAAGCTGGTTTTCCCTGTCCTCTTCAAGCCGCTTTCTTAGCAGACAGTGGCAGGATGAGCTCTCCTGTGACCGGGGGATGACAAGCTTGTTTAACCTCGTTGGTGTATGTGCTTGCACACGTGTGTGCGTGTCTTACTCAGAGCATCCCCGCCTCTGAATCTGCAGGGCCAGTCACGGAGCAGGAGGCTTAATGTGAACGCAGAGCCCGTTGCCTTCTGTGGGGAGGGGACGAGTGCCCTCAGCCCTGCTCCCCGAGATGAGTTAGGGGGACCTGGCGGGCGGGTCTGCGTGACGAGGGGCCAGCTCCAGTGAGGGCTGGGCGGGAGGCGGGCGCAGCTAAGGCTGAGCCGTGGGGTTGGCTTGGCCCTGGCAGAGAGAGTGCTGAGGCGGGGTGCTCCCTGGAGCCAGAGGCAGCACCCGCTTGCCAGGGAGGCGTGGCGGTGTGCTGCTGGGGCGGGTTATCAGGCCACCTCCGGACATGGGGCTTTCAGCAGGAGCGTTTACTGTTTCTCCAAGTGGAGGTGGGTGGGCTGAGCTAGGCTGGTGTGGGCTGGTGTGGACTGGTCTAGGCTGGCCTTGGGCTGGGCTGAGCTTGCTTGAGCACCAGTGGTCAGTTGCAGGTCTGCTGGGGCTGGCTGGTCCAGGTTAGCTCTGCTGGCACAGCTGGCTGTCTCCCACGGAACCTCCCACTCTACGGCAGGCTGGCTGGGCTTGTCCTCGGGCAGAGGCTGGCCCTGGGAGGGGGACTGTGGGCTCAGCACTGGCACAGTATCATCTCCACTCCCCCCCCTCCCGCCACCATCTAGTGGCCAGAGTGAGTCACAGGCCAGGGCAGGCCAGACTCTCAGGTGGGGACATGGACTCCAGTCCCTGATGGACACTCTATACCGTTACATGGCCCAGGGTGTGGACACAGGGAGGGGGAGCCGTGCGGCCAGCACTGGGATCCATCTCTTGCAGCAGGACAGGCGTGCTCGGGCCCTCTGTGCAAAGCTGACCACCAACACTCAGCACACAGGACACAGCTGGGGGCTGGGACACGGTGACGGGCACGATGTGGCCGTGGCTCCTGGGAGTGGGGAGAGCACGTGGATCTGATGGAAGATGTGAGGAGGATCCCTGGGGAGAGGTTGGGCAGGGGTTTGAAGCATGTGTAGGAGTTCACCTGTGACAGTAAGGTGGGGCAGGGGCCTCCTGACTCCTGGGTCCCCCTCCTGAGCCTGGAGTCAGAAGGCAGAGGAAACCCAGCCTAGAGCTGAGGAAGGGGGAGCCTGTGTGCACGTGGCAGTCGCTCTGGAGCCCCCAGTCCTGTACTGGCTGCTCCTGACCAGGCAGCCCAAGGATTAAACAGACTTCGTTAGGATTACTGCTGCCAATCAAGTTCAAGTGCATTTTTAAGAGCTTAATTTGCGGCCCTAGGTTTCAAATAAAATCATCAAGTCCAGTCGATTAAACTCATTAAGGCGGGTGGACTGGCTGGCGTTCGCGCTGCCATCAGATTCGGAGAATTAATTAGGGGCCTGTTATCCTTTGTTGGGATTAGCGGAGCCAGCCCAGAGGCCCAGGGTTTCACTGAAAGACAGGCCAGTAATCTCTTTAGCGGGGTCCCAGGAGACAGAGCTCTGGGCTGCTCCTGCGAAGCAGGAAGCACCGTGCTGGGCGTCTCTGATCCGCCCTGCAAACCCGGGAGCCCGTGGGTGGGGGTGGGAGGCTCCAGGGACCCCACCCTGGGTGGCACTTCGGGTCACATGGCCTGTACACCATCCTGACCCCACAGTCACCTAGGAGGAGGGGGGCTTGTGTGGAGGATGTCTGTGGGCACGTTTGCTTTTCAAAAGTGTCCCCCATCCCAACTGGTGGGATTTCAAGGCTCCATCTTCTTGTTAACCCAGCCATGTGACCAAGCTGGCCGCCAAGAGCATCCTCATCTCTGGGGGGGGGGGGAAGGGGGGATGGTGGTGGTTGGTTGGTTTCTGTGTGCCATGAAGAGCCAGTCAAAGCATGCAAGGGGTCTGGTATAGCCCAGGGTTAAACAGTAGCTGGGAACTGCCGAGCCAAGCATGCAGTGCCTGAAATGTAAGCCAACCCTGAGGAGGATGGAGACAAGAGAGATGAGTTTCTAATGACACTGGGTGAGCGCCTGGATCAAGCCATACCTGAAGCTTTCCCTTGGACTTTTCAGTTTCATGAGCCGATATGTTCCTCCTTTTTCTGCTTATGCCAGTTGAAACCAAAAGGGTCCTGATAAATCAACCCAGATCTCAGGTCTTCTGCCTTCCATGCATCGGAGCTGGGAAGGACTTTAGAGGATCTCTGTCCCTTCCATTTTATATGTGGGAAAACTGAGACCCAGAGCATCGGAGATGACTCTGGGTGGGACTCTTGGTTTCAGGGACAGTAGAGATGGTAAACTAACTCAAAGTGGCCCAAGAAAAGAATATATGGGGTCCCAGGGCAGAAAAGGGGGAGCCTTTGGAGGTGGCTGGAGCAACTGCTTCTGTAGGGGTCCCAGGCCTCTCTCCATCCCTCGGCTCTGCTCTGGGGCAGCTCCCCCCAGACCAGGCCAGGGCCTGACTGTGGTCTCTTCAGCCCCTCCAGCAAAAAAAGAGAAAGTGGGAAACTTTCTCTTTACGTCCCAGGATTGTGCCTGTTTGGCTCTGACAGGGTCACGTGCCTATGACCAAATGCCAACTCAAGGAAACGCAGTGCCCCCACCGGCCAGGGCAGGTCACACCTGGGAGCTGGGGATGAAGGCCGCACCAAGAAACCATGTGGCCTGAGAGCTGGGGGGACCCCACGAATGCCTGGGGCAGTTACTATGCACGCCAGGCAGGCAAAGACCACGGAAACAGTGAGAGTGGATGGCAGGAAGAAGGGATGCACTTGAGGAGGGGGAGGGGCAAAGGTGCGGTCCCTGGGGCAGGTGGCAGGTACAAGAGCCTGAGGCCCTGACGATCTTGGGTGTGAAAGCACTGTGCAAACCTTGAGGTCCTCCTGCAGCCTGCAGTCAGGATGCCCCTGGGGAGGGGTGGGTGCCCTGGGGTCATCCCTGTCTGCCAGGCGCCGGGTCAGAACACGTGGTTCCGGGCTGCAGTGACTGGCTCAGAAGTGGGCAGTCAGGTGTGCAAAGGACTCTTTCCACACGTGACGTTGGAGACTCTGGGCCTGGGGCAGGTAGGGGCCCCGTCCGCCACGAGGAGAAGCTGGCAGGAAGGACAGGCTGGCCCGAGAGGTGGGAGGTTGAGGTGGGTGCCGAGGATGCTGCTGAGCCGCGCCTGAAGTTTGTACCTGCCTGGGGCTCCCAAACCTGTGGGCCGACAGCAGAGGAGTCCAGGTGTGACCGGGCCCAGGGTCCCAGCTCCCTGTGCCCAGAGGAGGTGTGTTCTGTGCTCAGCAGTGCAAACGCCCCCCCTCCTCCGCAGGGCCCGCCCATTCTCTCCCCAGGCCTCCCGCCGGCTCCCTCTTGCAAAGCGAGGTGAGAATCCCGCACAGGGATGCTGCGTGTGCGCATGCGCGCGTGTGGTCCAGTGCTGTTCGCTGATTCGGCATCTCCCTCACCTGGGAGCCCCCGGCGCAGTCAGCCTGGCTTAGTGAGGCCCTTGACCAACGCCCAAGTTCGGGCTCCGCTCTAAGCGTGTTCCCATCGCTGGCTCGGGCCGTCCTCACCGCAGCCGGGGGTGGGCGTGGTCGGTATCCCCGCGGAGGCCACCCATGAGCTACGCTGCTGCTGCCCTGGCGCAGCCTCTCCTTGCGCCCCTCCTCAGTTCTCCCCGGGAAGCTCCCCCAGGTCCTTTCTTCTCCGCTGATCAATAGGCCTGGAAAGTCTCCTCTGATGGTTTCCTTACCAACCAGCCCACAGGCAGCTGCCCTCGGTCAGCTTGCTTTCTGATCCGAAACCCAGCTCAAAGGCCCTGCCAGCACCTCCTGTGCCCGGCTGAGGGCTGCAGGGTCCAAAGCCATTCTCTTGTCAAGTGGGCAATGCTGACGCAGTGCCTGGGGAGCCCAGGACTGTGGGTGGACCCGCAGAGGGAGTCTGGGTTCAAAGGCTGCGGGTGTCGGGGGGATGCCGACCCGAGTTGACCATCTGCTGTGGGCCAGAGCAGGGAGATGGCCCCAGTGTGTGACAGCTGGTGATCTGGGCGCTGGCCAGTTACCATAGGCCCCAGCATCAGCCACCTCGGGGAGCGAGGGCTCCCTTCCCCTGCTGTAGAGAAAGCAACAGACTGCGGTGGGGCAGTCTATGAAATGGGCCTTGACAGCACTGTCCCCACTGGGGAGTCGACCCAGGCACCCAGCTCAGAGCCGGGCCAGCCCCCGCCTGCCGGTGCTGACCGTCACCGGAGCTCTGTGCTGGGGCTGCAGCTCAGCCGCCTGGCCCTGTCGCCCCACTTACGACAGCCTCCCTGAGCCACGGGTCCCCTCCCTGCAGCGGGTTGCTGTCCCTGGTTCACCCTCTGAGCCCTCCCCATCCTGGACGGTTATCCTTCCTGAGCTTGGGACTGTGAACTGGTGGCTAGACACCACGTCTTTCCTCCCAAGATTTGTTTGTCTTAATTTGGGGCTAACAGACTTCTGTGTAGTTTGCATAAAAATCCTGATTTCTGTCTTCCCTTGAACCATGGGAGCCACTCAGCTGGCTTGGCACTTGGGACACCGGCCAGGGTTGAGCGGGCTGGCCCTGTGGCCATGAGACCTGCAGTGCTTCACCCCAAGTGGACAGAGCCCTCAATACTTCTGTGAGCTGGGGGAGGCCCAGGGCCCAGGAGAGGGAGGTCCAGGGCCCAGGATGGGGAGGCCCAGGGCCCAGGAGAGGGAGGCCCAGGGCCCAGGGTGGGAGGCCCCAGGGCCCGTAAGCAGGAGGCCTGGACCTGAGGAGGGGGAGGCACGGGCACCTGGCATGGCTATCACTTTTCCTGACCCCCAGTCCTTGGGAAAGCCTCCTGCCCCCACACCAACTACCTAGCCAGGTGGGCTCTGGAAATGCACAGTTCCTTTCCTCCTACCTGCGCTGGGGAAAGGTGATTTCTAAACTCACTCCCTGTCATCCACTTGGCCTCTGACCTCAGGAGCCTGACCTGCACTACAATGACCACCATCCTGGACACCCCAGGCCGAGGCCAAGGGGTGTGTTCCCCCCCACCCGCCAACATAGCAGGCCCCAGCCCTCTCTCGGGGAAGCCACCGGCTGGGTTAAGGCCAGGAGTGGGGAGACCCCCACTTCTGAAGGCTGAGGTCTGCCCTTGTTGCCGAACCAAACCTACTGACCCCGGGTTGTGGTGAAGGAAAGTACAGCGTTTATCGTACAGACAGACAAGGAGATTGGGCAGCTCCTGCTCAAAAGACCCGAACTTCCTGATGGTTTTCAGGGGAGAGTTTTTAAAGGCTGTGTGAGGGAGGGGCTGCAGGGTGTGTGAGCAGCTCGTGGACAATTCCCAGACTGGTTGGCATCAAGGTGAAGTTTCGAGCATCGCCAGCCTTCTGGTTTGAAGTGGTCTGGGGTCTACATGCTTGCGGTCAGCCGCTTTCATCTGGGGGTTGGCTTTCTGTAAAGACAGCTTAGGAAGGTGTCTCGGGCCTTTGTCTGTACTTTTCAGGGAACTGGGAATTCGGGGACTCTGCTACGTGGCTGGTCCAGAGTCTAAATTGTTTCCAGTTGCCTGGCCCAACAGCTATGCTTTGCTTCTACATCTTTACATTTCCTTAATCACTAACTCTTGAGCCAGCTGTTTTGAGGCCCAGGGAGGCCTGGGAGACTGAAGTGAAAACCTTTCATTTCAAAGGACAAGGACATGCGCTTGTATATGGTTTCAGCCTCCTGCCAGACCCCCAGACCCTTTGCATGCCCACCTCCCACCCAGGGACCACCACCACTCCCCTGGGTATTGGGGCCCAACAGCTCAGCCCCACCATGGGTGGGAGTGGGTGACACTGAGCTGTCCCCTACCTGTCCCTCATGCTACTGCCCCCCTCAGTGGAAGGAAGGCCACCTCCTAGCACTGCTCTGTGGGTCTCTCCTCATCAGGAGCTTCCAGAGATGGCAGGAGAGAGGTTTAATTACAGCCCGCCCAGGAGCCCCTGTGGCACTGATCCGCCCTGGGTACACCCTAGCTGTGGCACGCTTTAATGAAGAACAAAGAACTGCTCCCAGGAGCCCCACTCAGCCTGTCTGCCTTCCACTGGTGGGCAGAGCTGGGCTGGCACGGCCACCACGGGATGGCCAGATGACTGTCCAGGGGCGGGAGTGGGGTCTGTGCCTTCACACTGAGGGACAGAGGGTAGCAGTTGGCACATGGGGGCTGGTTTGGGCCAAGTTGCTGGGTTGTTATTTTCTGATCTGTTGACTGCAAACAGAGCAAAACATGAGCCCTGGAGCTGCCCTTTCCTGAAAACACACCTCCTTGTGGATGACCCACCTTTGTTTCATCCTTGGCACACCTGTGAGCCACGCCAGTCCCGCCAGAGCCAGTGCTGGTGGGGGCATCCCCGGTCCTTCTCCCAAACGCCAGAGTCTTATCCACCGGGCACCACAGAGCGGAGGCTGAGCCCAGGAGCTCCTGGCCGTGTGGCCTTGGGCAAGTCACCCAATCTCTCTGATCAGAGGTCCTCATGTGAACAGTGGGAGGAGCACAGCAGCCTCTCTCGAGGACTGACCGATGGGCAGTATGGTAACCCCAGGGGCGTCCTCACGCCACCTCTGCGGCCCCAGGGCTGGGCTGCACCGGGACTGCATACCCGCCCACGTGCCTGCGTCCCTCTGCTCCTCTGCCTGAGACCCCTCTCCTGTGTCACAGGGGCTTAACAGCCTGGGGACAGGGTGCCCTGGAAGGGTAGCCCTCAGTCAGGGCGGGATGGGAGGTGGGAGGTGAGCACCCAGCTCCCCCCTCTGCAGTCCACCGTGGCAGTTCTTTGTTTAAATTTGTTATTTTTATTTTTTCGTGTGTAGTTCTTCCTTATTTCCTCATTTAGTTCTTAGGTTTATTTCATTAAGGATATACTGTCTAATTACTGTTTGCTTGTTAGAAATTTTAATCGTAGTAAAATACACATAATGTAAAATTTACCAAACCTAGCCATTTTTAAGTGTACAGCTCAGTAATGTTAAGTACATTCATATTACTGTGTAACCAATCTCCAGAACTCTTCATCTTGCAAAACTGAAACTCTGTCCCCATTAAACACTCACTCCCCACCCCCTCCCCCAGCCCCTGGCCCCGCTGTCTACTTTCTGTCTCTGTGGATGTGACTCCTCTAGGGACCTCCTGTAAGTGGAATCAGACAGGATTTGTCCTTTTGTGGCAGGCTCATTTCGCAGAGCACAATGTACTCAAGGTTCACCCGTGTTGTCACATGTGTCAGAATGTCCTTCGTTTTTAAGGCTGAATAATATTCCGTTGTATGAATGGACCACCCTTTGCTTATCCAGTCATCCCTCCATGGTCACTTGGCTTTCGTGAATAATGCTGCTGTAAACGTGGGTGTAGAAATATCTGAATCCCAGTTATCAATTCTTCTGGGTTTATACGTAGAATTGCTAGATCATATGGTAACTCTGTGTTTAACTTTCTGAGGACCTTTCATACTGTTTTCCACAGTGGCAGCACCATTTTACATCTGCATCAGTAGTGCACAAAGCTTCCAATTTCTCCATATCCTTGCCAACATTTATTTTATCCCTCCCTCCCTTCCTTCTTCTCCTTCTTCCTTCCTTTCTTGTTGATAGTGGCCCCTTAATGGTTCTGAGGTGACATCTCTTTATGGTTGTAATTTGCATTTCTCTAATAATTAGTGATGTTGAGCATCTTTCATTTGTTTATTGGCCATTTGTGTGTCTTCTTTGGAGAAACAGCTATTCAAGTCCTTTGCCCATTTTTTAATCAGGTTGTTGGTTATTCTTGTTGCTGAGCTGTAGACACTCTTTATGTACTTTGAGATATTAACCCCTTATCAGATATATGATTTGCAAACATTCTCTCCTGCCCCATAGGTTACCTTACCTTTTCACTCAGTTGTGTCCTTTGATGCACCGAAGTTTCTAATTTTGAAGCAGTCCACATTATTTATTTTTACTTTTGTTGACTGTGCTTTTGGTGTCACATCTAGGAATCTGTCACCAAATCCAATGTCATGAAGCTTTCCCTGGTGTTTTCTTCTAGGAGATTTACAGTTTCAGCTCTTCCATTTAGGTCTTATATCCATTTTGAGTTAATGTTTGTAGATGATGTGAGGTGTGGGCCCAGCTTCATCCTTTCCCTTGTGGACAACCAGTCTTCCCAGCACCAATTGTGGAGAAGGCCGTCCTTCCCCACGAATGGCCTTGGCCCCTTGTCGAAGCCCAGCTGACCATGTACAGGACTGGTTACCCCCACGGCTGGCACTCTGAGGCACTCTCTCCACGGGCTCTCGGAGGGCCGCTGCCCGCTGTCACACTCTGTGCAGGTTGTTCCCTCTTGCTCTCACCGCCTGTCCCTCTTCTATTTTCTGGGTCATTTTCCAAGAACCTGCCTGCACCCAAGTCCTTGTCTCAGGTCTGCTTTGGGAAACCACGCAGACATCCGGCACATAGTAAATGCTCAGCAAATGTTTGCTGTATTGTCAGTCTTTCTACGAGAGCTTGTTTCTCTAGAGCCTCAAATGAGCTGCTTTACACTTTACATCCTTCAGTCACCAGGGCAACCCTGAGAGGTGCTTCTTATAACCCTTGTCTGACAAAAGGGGAGGGGCTCCCAGGGGTGAGTGCTCGGCCCGAGATTACAGCTGCAGGAGGCTGGCCTGGGATCACGTCTGGGTCCCGTGCCTGCCTTACCCTGGACCTGGAAGCAGGACAGAGGTTGCTCAGAGCCTGGCCCCATGCTGGGCTTGGGCGCATCGCAGCCTTCCATAACGCCTTGCCTTCTTGGTGTTGGAGCCAGGCCATGCTTGCGGCCTGAAGCATCCAGTGGGGCCAGTGTCAGAGCCTTCACCCCGGCTGATACCATTGCAGCCAGGGAGGCTGGGAAGTGGGTATTTAAAATCCCGTTGGAAAAGTGGATATGTGCTCCAGGGAGCTGATGGTGGATGAATGGATGAATGGACAGTGAACATAAGAGAGTGCTCAGGAGGTCGGGGGCGGCCGTGAGTGACAGGTGTCCACTGCCCCTGGCAGTGCTGTTCCTCTCCAGTGACCTTGAGGGGTCAGTAAGGAAGAGGCTGTGATTCTTTCCTGACGGGCGAGGCACAGAGAGGGGAAGTCACCCGCCAAGGTCACACAGCTCCTGAGAGGAGGGACAGAGGTTCAAATTCAGGTCTGTCCACCTGCACACTCTGCACTCTGCTGGGAGCTTGGGAGCGTGACAGAGGCCGAAGCCCAGGCGCACAGTGAGCCTCCAGAGGACGGGTGGCACGGGGAGAAGCCCCAAGCACGTCGTGCCCTCTCCCCGCCCCCCCCCCCCATGCAGCCCGGGGGCTGAGAGGAGGAGGGGACGCCCATTCACTGACCTCTCGGCCAGAACCAGCAGGCGGGGCAGGCCTCCCCACCAGAGTTGGAGACTGCAGAGCACGCGCCACTGCCTCTTTTGGTGAATGAGGTGTTGTTGGAACACAGCCACGCCTTTTCACACCGCTTCCACGAGACCGTAAATGGCAGAGCTGAGTAATTGTGACAGAGGCTGTGTGGCCTCCCTGCGAAGCCAAAAATATTTACTGTCTGATCCTTTGCCGAAAAGTTCGCCAACCCCTGATCTATACCAACGACCGCCTGTCCTTATGCCTAGAACACGACCATTAAGATTCCTTTGAATTTTGAAAGCATTTCATCCCTCTGGAGTCCTTCAGGACCATGTAAATCACCCATAATAGAACCGGTGTTCTTTCAGGGCTCTTTGGATTGTAAGTGACAAAATACTCAAACCAGCTCTAACAAAAACAGAAACTTACTGGCAGATGTAACTAGAAGTCCAGGATGATTGGCTTCAGGCATGGCTGGATCCAGGTGCTCAAATGACATCTCTCTGCCTCTTGGTTCTGGTTTCCTCTGGGTCATACTCATTCTCAGGCAGGCTTTCCCCATGTGGTAGCCAAGGGGACCAGTGATAACTTCAGGCCAGTAGCCTTCCACGAGAAAGAAAGTGTTTCAAGCCCAGTAGCTGCTGTAAAAGTCCTAAAGGCGGTTCCCAGTGGGCTATGTGCTAAAATCCTCAACTGGTCCCTGTGGTCATGGGCTGAGTAGGTGTGGGTCAGGAACTGGGCTGGGTCAGTTCTACCTGGGCCATGAGCACTGAGAGTTGGGGGGCAGGGGTTCCTAAAAGAACAGAAGGGGACAGGGCCTGGTGGGCACACAGAGCAGGCATGCACTGCTGGCATCACCCCGGGGCGGCCCTCCCTGTGGCTGCTCTCCTGGGGGCCCCGCCTTGCCATGCAGTCTTCACCTCGTCCTGGTTCCCCGCTCCTGAGCCCCACCCTCCTGTCGGGGCCACCTTAACCCTGAGTCTCCCAGCACAGCTCCTCAGCTGCTGGCAGGATTCTGGGAACTCAGAGGTGGCCAGCAGTGGAGGACGTGGGGTTGCCTGGGCAAGATCTCGAGGGTGAGCTGTGGGGCTATCTAAGAGGGTTCATGCTGGACTCTGGGGTCATAGAGACACCAGCCACCTTGAGGGGGTCCACTGTGCTGGGGATGACAGTTAACAAGTAACTCGGGAAGGCTTCCTGGAGAGGGTGACCCCTGAGATGAGTATCGGAGGGCACTCTGGGGACACGTACATACACACACATGCACACACCTATCAGTACACACACCCACACATACACACACATGCCCACACATACATGCACGCACACACTGGGCTAATCGTGGATGACATCTGAGTCCAGGACTTACACTGTCTGATGCCTACAGAGGCCAGTAGATAACACTGGTGGGGAGGTGGGCAGAGATGAGACTACAGGGAACGGTGGGGCCTGGGGCAGCCTGGGAAGCACCCCCGCTAGATGGAGACCATGCTCGTGTCCAGGCATCTGTTCCCACACAGGAGTGCTTCCCCGGGGGTTAAATCTTTAGATATTTCAAAAGAAATTGGTAATTCTGATTTTTAAACAGACTTCCCATTTTAAAATGTTGGCAACTTACTCAGATTTTTATAAGACACTAAGTGCGTCATACGAAAATAGGCTCGTGGGCTCCCTTCACCTGTGATGGTGATGAGACCACCGAGTGGAGGGGGAGGGGAGCGAGAATAAGCATGTTCGTATCTGTCAGTTATCCGTCAAGCTCATGGAGGCACTGGACACAGACGTGAGCCGGACAAATCCAGGGCTCATATTCTAGTAGGGAGGTCACACACGGCGCGGGCACAACCCTTCAAGGAACCGGGCCCCATGCTGGGTGATGTCACGCCCCGATCTCACTGACCCCCGTGGCGCCCCACTATCCCTACTGGGGAAGCTGAGGTGACACCTGCTGGTGGGCTTCTTGGTGACCAGGAGGTGAGAGAACTGGACGGGAGGGTGTGAGTGGTGCCGTGTCGTCCGTCCCCCTGCGGCACCAGCCTCCACGCACACACCCTCCGGGCCCACGGACGCGATTTCCACAGACGCTGGAGCTCACCTGGGTCAGGACCGGCAAGCCCTGCAGCCCGAGCTCCATCCGACACACGCTCCTGTGTCCTCCATTCTGAAGACTTAAGCCGCTGGTCCTCTGGAGCAATGCGAGTCCCTGGTCCTGGCTGGGGGCCTGTTCACAGGAGACCTGGTGGGCTTCTCACTGCCATCTTTAGCACTCTCTGCCTGTCCCTTCCCTTTCTCTGTGGCTGTAAAGGGGGCAGCATGTTTTTCTGTGACCGCCACCATGCTGGGCGTGGTTGGTACAGGGGCGGGTCCTCAGCCTGAGCCTGGCCCACCCGAGGGCTTCCCTGGGAAGTGTCTGGACTGGAACTCAGCAGGAATGGCAGTCCTTCAGCAGCCACATGTGCACATGGAGGAAGCTGGTCTCCGGGGAGAGAGGGGACCATCCCTTGGGGGGGGGGGCAGGCACAGGTCCCATGGCTGGTGACCCCCTGTTCCTGATGTTTCCCACCCCCCTTTGCATGAAATACCTGGACCTTTCTAAGAACTGTCCTTTTTTTGTCTATTTTTTAAAAAACATTTATTTTTTAATTAAAAAAATTGTGGTAAAATTTACCATTTTTAAGTACCCAGTTCAGTGGCATTAAGCACATTCATACTGTTGTGCAGCCATCAGCACCATCATGTCCAAAACTTTCTCATCTTCCCACACTGAAGCTCTGTCCCCATCAGACACTAACCCTCCCCTCCCCTCCCCAGCCCCGCCCCCCACCATCTACTTTCTGTCTCTATGAATCTGAGTGCTTTTGGAACGTCATATTAGTGGATCACAGAGTATTTGTCTTTTGTGTCTGTTTCATTTCACTGAGCATAATGTCCTCAATCTAATAACCATCCTTTTACCCAAGCAAGTTCAAGTGGGGATTTTGTCACTTGCACCCAGAATGACACTGACTAACTCGGTCATTAAGACTAATTTTTAGCAACTTAATCTAAACTGTAATATAGAAGAATATTGAAAGAAACAGAAACACCTGCACGTAAAGTAAGCACCTTTTTTTTCCATGAAACTCAGCTGGTTCAGTCACTGCCTGATGAAATGTTGACTTTTCTCTCATTTTTTAGTTGTTGAGTTGTCAGGATTCTCAGATCTTGTACGTGGTCCTGCAGTTCCATGCATTGCTTTGCTCTCCCCATGGGCATCAGCCAGATGAGGGCTCTCGGTTGGGGTGCACGGCGGGGCCTGCGGTCTTTGCCACTCGGCCTCGTCCTATGTTGGGGTAACTTGTTGGTCCAGGTGCTAGGTCTGGACAATGCTGGACTGTTCTCAGGATGGTCTCAGTACTTCCTCTGGGCCTTTAGCCATCCTCAAAGCCAAATAACTCTGTGCTCGATCTCTGCAGCCCTCCTGGTTTTCACCACCTGGCTTTCTGCTGACGTGACGGTTTCCCCACTTGACGAAACCCAGTTTCCAGGGTCAGATCCTTAACCACTTAGTTGCTCAGCTGCCACAGTGTCTGCTGCCCAGGCTGGGGCAGGCTGGGCTGTCCCAGGCCTGTCCTGAGTCCTCCTGTCTGTCTGGGCCTTGTCCCCCCCGCCTGTCCTCAGTAGGAAACAGAAGCCAGTGTTCAACGGACCACACATTAGGCCTGGAGTCCAGGACGTGTCCAGGGGACATCTGGGCCAAGGTCCTGTTTGCATTCTGTGAGGGTGGGCTCAGCTGTGCAGGGGACCAGGTGGGGCGGGTGATGAGGCGGCTGGGGGTCAGCTGCTGGCGGGCCTGATGACTCAGGGCAGCCCCCTACCTTGGGAAGATGGCCTTCAGCCCAATGGCAGCTGCTTGTTGGGGGCCGCCTCCCCCTCCTCTGCTCCGAAGCCCCACTGCCAGTGATGACGGATGTCGGGGGGCAGAGGGCCAGCCCTCCGCCTGGGAACTGCTCCGTGCTGTGGTTCCCCTCGTTCCCGAGCGCACTGGGATCCGGCTCCTGCTGGGACGGTGTTCTTGCCCATGTCTTCCTGGCCCTCGCTGCCTCCGAATCCCTGCTCAGCCTCTGCTTCTAGGAAACCCTGGGGCGGGTTCGGGCTGGAGGAATAGATAGCAAACAGGAACCAAGTTAGGAGTTCCGAATCTGAGAGGAGCTGGGACTGGGAGGGGCTGGGTGGAGGGCAAGGCCAGAGCCAGGAGGGGCTGGTGAGCTGGTCCCCTGAGAGCAGTGGGCGGGGCTCCATGTCCAGCAGCACCCAGAGCCCTCCTGCCGGCTCTGGTCTTGACACACGGTGGTTTGGGGCGTCACTGCAGAGTGTGCGTCTCGGGTACGGGGATGGTTTGGGTGGATGCTGAAGGGCATCTGTTTCAATAGCTGTGCCTTTACCTTCATAGATTTTAGCAAAGGATGCCTAACAGCCGAAGTCAGGATTTCAGGGCTTAGGAAGTATCGATGTAATGTTAAAAAAAAATATTCAGTGACACTTGTTAAAGATGGTAAGGCAGGCTGTATCCAGCCTGTTGCGATGGGTGTAGGGATTTTGTGGTGGGAAAGGAGACTGGGCTCAACTCTGAACGTGGACCACTGGGGTTCACAGCCAAGGAGCAGGGTGGCTGCAGCTCGAGGGTGAGGAAGCTCAGGGTGGGGAGTTCTGGCTGAACTGTTGAAGCCAGGTGATCAGACACCCCCTGGGGGTGGCGGGGGGTGAGGAGCCCAATCAGATCCCAGGGCCGGCAGGTATCGAGGGTGGAGGTCCCTGGTTAAACTGACTTAGCAGTTTTCTTGCTAAAAATGGGTTTTACACGGAGGTGCAGGACGTGTTCAGGTGGTCTCAGGAGCCTGACTGAAGTTTGGCCAAGCGGAGCCTTTGTCAGTGAGTGAGAACGAGAGTAAGCAGCTCTGGCAGTGCCGTGTGGCTCTGCGGGCGTCTCTCTGGCAGCAGCCCGCAGCATCCCTGCCCCGGGAACGGGTGGACTTGCCTCCCCCTCCACCTGCGTGGAGGGAGGGGCTGGCCCCCTCCCGAGGCACCTGAGGCCTTGCTGCTTCTGGGGCTCTGGTCCCCAGTACTGAATTCCTTGTCCTGTGTCCTTGTCCTGGGCTGCAGGCAGCCATCCACAGTGGGCATTGCTTGTGGGGGAAAAGAAGGGGGTTGTCCCACTGCCACAAAGCCAGGCATACCCCCCCTTGCCCTCAATAGGGCAGTTTCGAAAGAAAAGACCAGGGGTGGCCCAGATTCTTGGTCACTTCTCCAGACGCTCCAAGCCCCTGAGGAAATCACCCCGTCCTTTTGCAAAAACAAAACCCAGACCGCATCCATGTAACTTCAGGCGTTAGGGAGGACATCTGTGTTGCTCCCTTAAGAAAAGGAACAGCTCCTATCAGCAGAAAGCAGGTTGCTTAAAGCCAGGTAGAAAGCAGCTCAACTGTATGCAAATGGAGGAGCAGAGGCGCTGCCGAGGGAACCAGGGAAAAGCCGCTGATCAGGGCCTGACAGCCCCAGAGTCATTAGTTCTTACAGTCAAGACGCCTTAGAAGGGCAGCAGGAAGGGAAGCAGGAGGAACACGGTCATCTAGGCCGCTGTGAGCCGGCCGCACAGGGGATTTGCCTGCTGCTGCGAAGCCTGCAGCACATGGTGGGCTCTGGGTCCAGACTGGCCTCGAGCGGCCCCTGAGCACAGGAGATGCAGCGGATCTGCATACAGGCGCACCAGGATTCAAAGACTCAGTGTGACAAAGAGGATGTAGGATATCTCACTGGGAATTTCTGCATTGATTACATATTGAAGCAGTGGTTTTCAGACATATTCAGTAAAATCAAATACATCATGAAAAGTGACTTTGCTAGCCTTTTTATTTTTTTTACAAGTATGACCTGTTTCTGTTGGTCTTTGCCGGTGAGGATGGGTGGCCCCTTGATGGATGAGCCCTTGAAGGGGAGAAGGAACTAATCTCAGAATAAGCTCGGCCCCCGTGGGACCCCCGTGCTCCTGGGGCAACCAGGCCCCTTTGTCGCTGGGTTCCTGGAGACTTACCTCCAATGTCCGAGGCTCAGTTTTCACATCTGCTCACGGGATGGTGGCAGCTCCTGTCCTCGATGTGGTTGTGAGGATTAAATGAGACTCTTGTCACCAACTGGGCCGAGAAATAATGAGACAGATACGCAGGAGGCTCTCCCTGTGGCTGCATGATTGGTGGTTGTGATGCCGAAGGCCCGGGGTGACGTGACAGCTCTCGGGTATGAGGAACGGGGCGCCTGTCAGCGGGTCCAGTGAAGGGCTTCAATTGGGAGGGGGGCAGGGGGTCGGAGGCTGGGGCTGGAGCCGGGGGGGCCTGGCACCCTTTTCCCACCGAAAAGCCCCCGACGCACACGGTGACCATACAGCGTCAGGGAGGGGACGGAGCTTGGGTGAGCAGGCAGGGTCGCGTGTGGGAGAAGTGGGGCTGGCTCCAGGGAGGACTGGCGTGAGCCATTTGAGGAAGTGCCAGCCCGCCGGCCACTGTCGGGTGAAAGCCCCACTTCGTCCAGCCTCCCAGCTCCTTGGCTTGCTCTGGGAGAAGCAGGAATCTGTGCTTCTGAGCAGAGAAGGGTGGGGTGTGTGGGCACACCCTTGCAGCGGGCGACCTGGCCTCATGTCTCTGGGACTGGCCACGTGGACTCTAGGGCGCTGGGCTGGCCTGGATCTGCTCCCGTGCCCCCGGGACATGCACTTTCGTGCTTGGCTTGTTATGTCCCACCTGCATTGTCCACCTCGTAGTGGGAAAGGCAGCGTTTCTGGAGGGGTTGAAAGGACCAGCAGGCGGAAGTGAGTGACCAGGACCCTCATTCATACTTTGATTTCAGCAGGACGCACCATCTTACATGGAGTACCGGGTAGGTTGGAGGTTTCGAGACAGCTGGGAACAGTGGGAAAAATCATAAAGTTTCAGCTGGCCTGAAGTGGAGATTGTGGCCCACACAGCTGAGTGCCATGAGACCCACAGAGAATACTGCTGGGTATATATCTTTGAAGAAATGTCTCTTCAAATCCTTTGCCCATTTTTAATTGAGCTATTTATCTTCCTATTGTTGAATTGTAATAGCTCTGTATATATTCTGGATACTAGAACACTATCAGATATATGATTTGCAAATATTTTTCCAATTTTGTGGGTTGTCTTTTCACTTTCCTCTTTTGAAGCACAAACTTTAAATTTTTGATAAAGTCCAATTCATCTATTTGTCTTTGGTTACTTGTACTGTAAGTATCATATCTAAGAAACCATTGCCTAATCCAAGGTCACAAAGATTTATCCCTGTGTTTTCTTCTAATTGTTTTATAGTTTTAGGTCTGTCTCAGAACCTCTGACTCAGTTGGTATTCTGAATTAATTTTTCTATGTATTGTGAAGTAAGGGTTCTCATTCTTTTACTTTCAACCTATTTGTGTCTTTGAATATAAAGTGTGTCTCTTGTAGACATCATGTTTTTTAAAAACATCCGTTCTGCCAATCTCTGTCTCTTAATTGGAGTGTTTAATCCATTTATATTTAATATAATTACCGATAAGGTAAGATTTATTTCTGCCATTTCGCTCTTTGTTTTTTATTCCTCTATTCCTCCATTAATGCCTTTTTTTTGTGTTAAATAGATATTTTCTAGTGTGTTATTTTAGTTCCCTTGTTTCTTTCCCTTTATGTTTTTCTGAGTTATTTTCTTAGTGGCTTGTCTGGAGAACACAGTATATTAATTTACCACAATCTAGTTTGGATTAATACCAACTTATTTCAATAGTATTCAAAATCTTTGCTATATAGCTTTATTTCCTCTCCCTGCTTTGTGCCATTACTGTTATACAGATGATGTCTATATACACTTTGAGCCCATCAACATATAATTATTGCTTTATGCAGTTGTCTCTTAAGTCAGCTAAGAGAAAAAATATTACAAATGGAAAACGTATATTTTATACTGACATTTACACTGTCTTGTGTATTTACCTATGTACAGCAGTTACCTTTATTGGCACTCTTTGTTTCTTCATGTGGATTCAAATTTCTGTCTTTTCATTTAAGTCTGAAGGAGTCCTTTTGGTATTCTTGTGGGATAATGAATTCTCTGTTTGTGTTTAACTGGCAATGTCTCAATGTCTCCTTCATTTTTGAAGAATAATTATGTTGGGTATAGGACTCTGGGTTGAAGTCTCTTTTCACACTTTGAATATGTCACCTCACTGCCTTCTGGTCTGCATGGTTTTTGATGAGTTGTTAATAATATTAAGAATTCCTTGTACATGGAGAGTTGCTTCTTTCATGCTGCTTTCAAGATTCTCTTTGTCTTTGACTTCTGACAGTTTGATTATGATGTGTCTAGGTGTAGATCTTTTTGAGTTAATCCTACTTGGAATTTGTGGAGCTTCTTGGCGATGTAGGTCAATATTTTAAAATCAGATTTGGGAATGTTTCAATCATTTTTCTCTTTGCATATTCTTTCTGCTCCTTTCTTTCTCCTTTTCTTCTGCCTCTTCCATTCTATTTATGGTGATATGCTTGAGGGTGCCCCACAGGCTGCTGGGGCTTTTTCTTCATTCTTTTTCCTTTCTCTTTCCCAGATTAGATAATCTCAGTTGATTACCAAATAGGAAATTCATTGTTGCAGATTCTTTCTTCTGTCCAGATCTGCTCTTGAGCCCTTTTAGTGAATTTCTCATTTCTATTATTGTTATTTGAATTTCCATTTGGTTCTTTTTTCTATCTCTTTATTTTTATTCCCTATTTGGTGAGATATTGTTCTCATACTTTCCTTCAGTTCTTCAAACATGGTTTCCTTTATTTCTTTGAACATAATAAAAATAGCTTACTTAAAGTCTTTGTCAAGTAAGCCTACTGTGGGCTTCCTCAGGGATATTTCTATTGACTGTTGTTTTCTTTCTGCTTTCTTCTTTCTTTGCATGTCTCCTCATTTTTTTGTTGAAAGATGGACATTTAAAATAATCTAATGTATCAGCTCTGGAAATCATATTCTCCCTCCATTACAGAAGTTTTTTGGTTGTGGCTTTAAAAAAATTATTTGTGACTTTTCTGAACTAATTCTGTAATGTGTGTATTCTTTGTCATGTGTGGTTACTGAATTCTCCATTTTGTTAGCTTAGTGGTCAGCCTGTGTTTGGACAGAGATTTTCTATTCACAGAACCCGTGCGTCTCCCAGTCCCTGCTGAGGGCTGTGTGTGCGTTTTAGGGCCTCAGCTCTTGGCCAGGCAGTCTACACCTCCATCTTAGCCTTCACCTCCTGCCCCTGCAGATTCTCCGAGTCAGCCAGAGGTGAGAGCTTAGGGCCTCCTCAGGTCTTCTCTGCACAAGTGCACAGCGCTGCACAGCCACACAGCCCTACACACCTGCATGGCCGTCTAGAATCCCAGGACTCTGTAGGTGCAGTGTCCCTGTGGACATCTCACTCCCTAGCTTTTCCTTTTAAGCTTTTTGGTTAACCTGTTGTTTGCCTCAACTGTTACTCAGGCATCTGCAACATTCAACAGTTGCCTTTGATGTTTTCTGCAAATAACTCCAGGAGACAGGCTGTTTGCTCGGGGTGAGCTCTGAGTCAGTTCCAATAAAGACAGTTTCGGTAGTGGGGTTTTCAAGGTAGCCACGGGACAGGCCAAATAATGATGGGGCCTTAAAGGAGCACCCACACCATTCCACCACCCCCCTGCCTGCCTGGCTGCTGGTTTTCACCACAGTGGTGGGCTGTTGGTTTTCAAGGTATCATGGAGCTACCGGCAGGGAGGGTTGGACTAGGACCAGCTAAGATGTCACAAAGCTCATTGCTCTCACTGAGAGTCAGTAAAAAACATTCTTTAGATTGCTGCACACCTTTGGTTAAATCCCAGAATTCTGAAGTGTTGATTCTGACCGTATTTGCCAGAATTCTCATCACTATTATGCAGGAGAGAAATGTTGGAGGTCCATAGCCATTTTTGCTGCTGTAACATCTCTGAGTGGTTTTTGACTCTTACTTCACATACAGTTATAATCAATTTGGTTTCCCACCCCCAGTGGCTAGGCAGCAGCAAGCTGGAAGGTGAGAAAGTGGGTGCTGTAGTGATGCACTAGTGCTAAAGTGGTGCATTTGTGCTGTAGTGCTGCATTGGTGCTATGGTGGTGCATTCATGCTATAGTGCTGCATTAGTGCTGAAGTGGTGCATTTGTGCTACAGTGGTGCATCCCTGCTATAGTGTTGCATTAGTGCTGTAGTGATGTATCAGTGCTGTAGAGATGCACTGGTGCTATAGTGGTGCATTCTTTACCACAGTGAGTGTTCCTTCTTCCCATTTCTTTTCAAGCCAGAGAGACCTGCTTGGACATCAGAACAGGAGTCTAGCTGTATTGAGCGGGGAAAGTCGGGAAAGACCTGCTTCCCAGCTCCTCACTTTCTGTAGCTGCTCCATTTAATGAGCCCTGTGCTCTGCAGACCCCTGTCTGCAGGCCCGGGCCCTGTTCCGTTGGAGGTTTGAGGAGTCTGTGGCTCTGGCAATTAGCCGTCCTGCTCTGGAGACCTCCTAGCATAAGCCCCCGCTTCTCCCTGTCATCTTCCTATCCTGCACAGCTGGTGGCAGAATGACTTTATTAAGTGCATCCTGCACTTAATTCCCCAAGGATGTCAGTCCATTAGGAAAGACTAAATCTGCTACCTGCAGCCACACAGCTGGTTTAGTCGCGTCTGCCCAGACCTGGGTGGGGTCCAGGAAAGGTTCACAGTGGCTGCTCTTCAGGCCCGCCCGATTCTGGGGGCCTGGGGGCTGACCTGGAGGGAGGCCATGTCCTATGCATGGAGTCGAGGGAACCCTGTGGGGTGGGCTGCCTGCTGGGATGAGCCCCCCTCTGAGTGGGGGTCTGGGGTCTGGGCATCCGTCAGCATCCAGAGGCCTGGGAGGGGTCTAGGATAAGGACTCACGTTCCCCCCAAAGCTTCCACACAGGGGCTCTGGGGGTCTGAGCACACTCCCGAGTGCTGTCGGGAAGGGCAGAGGGAGAATTCACAGATTCGAGGAGGCTCTGAGAGGGGCCGGCGGGCCCGGACTGCAGAGGTCGTGTCTCAGCCGAGGTCATGGGAGAAGCTGCCTGGGGGACTCCTGCCGCCTTGGATGGAGCAAGGAGTTTACACCCTCAGCCTGAACTTGTGTTGTTTCTCTGGGCCTTAACCTTCTCGTCTCTGACATGGGGATAGTGGTTCTTCACGTTCATGAAGCCTGAGGTCAGAGAGAAGCGGGGGGTGCGCTCTGCACACAGGGGCAGATGCGGGTGAGACGCTGCTCCAAGGCAGCTCAGCATGCGGCATCGTCCTGCACTGGCCAGAGGACCCTGTGTCCGTCAGGACCCCGCCGGCTGCGCGTGAGGGAAACCTTACTTTCTTAACAAAGGGCAGGCGTGATCAGCACACGTGACGGCAAGCCTTGAGATTCTGGTGAGGCTCTTTGGTCCAGGCTGGCGCCGTCAGGAGCGGGTCCCGCCACACCCCGCCTTTCTCCTTCCTTCTCTGTGGCTTCATTCCCAGGCAGGCTTTCCTCACTCTGGGTCCCGATGGCCACAGCCTCCTTTCTGCCCGCTCCCACACCCGGGGACGCGGGCCCTCAAATCCCAGCCTGACCCACTGGTCGACACCGGGTCTTGTGTCCATCACGGAGCCAGTTGTCTGACTCTGAAAGTTCAGGCCTAGACTGCGGCGCCTCTTCTTGGAAGGGAGTGGGGACAGGGCTGGGGGTGAATGGGGGGCTCTCGGCTCTTTTCATACTACATGAAGTGAAAGCAGGGCGTGGTTTTCCCCCAAGAGATCTGGGTACAGTTACCAGAAGGGTGCTGGGTGGGCAAAGCCATCAGGTGCTGTATCTGTCTGCTCGGGCTGCCAGAACAGAGTCCCCTAGACTGGGGGCGTAAACAACAGACATTTATCTCTCACAGTCTGGAGGCAGGTGAGTCCAAGGTCAAGGAGCTGGCAACTTCAGTTTCTGGTGAGGATTCTTCCCAGTGTACGGAAGGCCCCCTCTGCCTGTGTCCCCCCCATGGAGGAGATAGAGTGAGCAAGTATCTCCTCTGAGGACACTAATCCCATCAAGAGGGCCCCACCCTCATGCCTCATCTGACCCTCGTGACTTCCAAAGGACCCACCTCCAAATCCATCACATTGGAGGTTAGGGCTTCAGCATGTGAATTTGGGGGACACATGACAGGTCCCCACATGGCAGAACCAGGTCCACCCCCCCAGGGCTGTGTGCAGTCAGCTTTGCATCCTCCTAGCCTCCAGAAGGCTCTTGGCTTTACTTGGGGGTCTGGGCTTGTCCTCACTCATGGCTCTCTCAGCTGTGAGCCATCTGCTGTTGCTGGTTCAGGCCGAGGAGAATCCGCTTATTCATCATGTATTCCTTTGTGTGTCCGTCCATTCATTCAGCCACTCCTCACTGAGTGACTGAGTTAGGTGCCATCCTAGGGAATGGAGAAGCTTAGACAAATCGGTCTTTCATCGCCTCAAATCAAGGGGACCCCCTCTCCTTGCCAGGCCCTAAATTAGCTGACCCATTAAAAATAGTTTTATTGAAATGTTATTGTCATACAGTGAACTATGCGTAATTAAAGTGTATAGTTTGATGTTTTGACCTAGTATATACCCGTGAAACCACCACCCCATCAAGACCGTACCCATATCCACTTCCCAGAGCTTCCATATGTCCGTCCCTTTGTCAGTTTGTCCTCCTTCCCTCCTGCCCCTCCCCCGCCCACAGGCAGTAGCCATTGATCTGCTTTCAGCCACTACAGATTAGTGTGAATTTTCTGAATTTTTTACAAATAGGACAGACAGTCTGTACTCCTTTTTGTCTCGTTCTCTCACTTAGCACAGTTCCTTTGAGGTTCATGCCCTTGGTTGCCGAGTGGTACCCATCGTACAGACACACTCATTATCTGTTGATGGACTTTGGATTTGCTGGGAATATTCATGTAAGGTCAGCACGGTGAAGGGACTGGAGGGAAACGTGACAGCCTTGGGGTTTGTGACGTAGGAATCCCAGCACACAGAAGACTGGGTGTTTGGGAAATGTGGGAACACACTTGTCCTTGGACTGGCATTTTTCACACTGTTCTGCAGGAAGTGGGTCCCCATTCTTGGAGAGCCACCATCTATACTGGCTTGTTAAAGGCTCTGAGAAGTCCTGCAGTAAGGAAAATCCAGTGTCTGATGAGCTCCTTTGGCCACACAACCTCCAGCCCCTTTTTGTCCTGTGATGACAGTAGAACCCTCATGGAGGCGGGTTGATAAGCTCAGCCCTGGACCGCGGCGCTGCCAGCACACGAGGGACAGGCGTCCACTCTCAGATACGTCACCCCAGTGTCCTGACACTTCACCCACCGGGTTCCACGTGTGTTCACAACGGACTTAAATGTTTTAAATTGTAAATGTTGCAAACACACAAAAACCGTTGAGAATAAAATGACAAACACTCGTAAACAAAACACGGTTTGTCAGCATTCTGCCTCTGTGTGTTTCAGAGAGTGTGTGCATGCGTGTGTGTGCGTGTGTGTGCACGTGTGATTTAAAGCAGCGGAACCTCGCCAAAAGCTGCCTGAGTCTCTTTCCCATCCTCCTCCCTCTCCATCCTTAGCAGAAACCACTGTACTGAGTTCAGTATTTCTCTTTTCCATGCGTACCCTTATTCTTTGACTGCATGTGTTCTTGCATCGCTAAATAATGTATAGTTCTGCCTTTCACGTCTTATGCTTTCTGCTCTAAGCATGAGTCTTAGGTTTGACTCTTGAGCTGCTGCATGATATTCCACCCGGCAAAAGACCACAGTTTGTGCTCTGTTACCTGGTTGGTGGACGTCTGGGTTGCTCCCCACTTTTCTCTGTAGTAAGTGAAGCTTCAATGACAATTTCTGTGGGTGTCTCCTTGTTACACATGTGAGAATTGGGGTGGAGTTGCTGGGTCGTGGGCTCAGGGTCTCTCTACCTGGTATCACAAAAGGGCGGACCCGCAGATACTCTGTCTGCAGTGCAGGAGAGCTCCACTTTCTCTGCACTCTCACCAGTGGCCGATGTTTCCAGACATTCATTTAATTGTATGGGGTAGGAGCCCCAGGCCTGGACCCATGGGGGCCTGCGTCCCAGCTGTCCTCCCACTGCGTGGGTGATTTGGGAGAGAGCCTGCAGCACTGCCCGGCTGAGTGCAGCTGTGGCCTTCCCGCTTCCAGGGAGGAAGGCTCTGGAACGTTGAGGAGCTGACCCCTGCACATTACTCTAGGAAAGTGCCATTCTCAGGCAGGGTCCCCCGCAGACCCCCAAAAGACTGGTGACCCCGCCCCCCAAAGTCCAGGCCTTTCCCAGAAGCCATAGCAGCTCTGACCTGAACTCAGCAGTCCCTGGTACTGAAGTCTGGGTGCTGGGGTCGTAGTTCAAAGGTTTTCCAAGGTCATAGCACTGCCTGCCCCATCCCTTCATGCGGAGAAGCCCCAATCTCACACTTGAAGGTCTAGATTTGGGGTGTGGTATCAGTCACCCCCACCCAATCTAGAAGATCACAAGGCCTCCTCTGTACTTCCTTAGGTGCCACAGACCTTTGATCTTGAGGCTCACATACGTGGTGGGTGAGTTCTCACATCTGGCCTGGGTTTGTGTAGAATGTTGGGACTGTCTGGGAATCCCAGACTTTCAGTGGCAGGAAAATACCTGGCCCGTTGTAGGTGCTCAGTAAACATGCAGAGAATGGCACGAAACGCTCTTTTTTTTTTTTTTTTTTTTTTTTTTTTTGGCTGTGTTGGGTCTTCGTTGCTGCGGGGGCTACTCTTCATTGCGGTGCGTGGGCTTCTCATTGCAGTGGCTTCTCTTGTTGCGGAGCACGGGCTCTAGGCGCGTGGGCTTCAGTAGTTGTGGCACGCGGGCTCAGTAGTTGTGGCTCGTGGGCTCTAGAGCGCAGGCTCAGTAGTTGTGGCACACGGGCTTAGTTGCTCCGCGGCATGGGGGATCTTCCCGGACCAGGGCTCAAACCCGTGTCCCCTGCGTTGGCAGGCGGACTCTTAACCACTGCGCCACCAGGGAAGCCCCACGAAACGCTCTTTAGCTCCCACCTCCTTGGTTCCTGCAGCCCCATCGCCTTTCCTCCTGTTCACCGGCCACCCCCTTCCCTCTTCCATGAACTACGTGTTTCTGTCTTTTGCCTGTCCTCTGGCTGGGCTGTTAGGCATCTTCTTTATGATTTGTAGCAGTTCCTTACATATTCTGAACAATAATCGTTTGTCAGTTATGTGCATAGCACATATCTTTCCCAGTTTGGAGCTTGTGTTTTCATTTTGTTTATTGTGCCTTTTGTCTTACAGCAGCTTTAAATTTTAATGTACACAAAGTTCTCAATCTTTTCTTTTGTAGTTTGTGATTTTGTGTCTTATTCAATAAATCCCCACCAGAAAACATAAAGATATTTTCCTGTTTTTTATAAGCCTTAAAGTTCTTCTTCACAGTTTAATTCTATAATGTATCTTTTTAAAATATTGTGTGATTTGGATTAAAGATTCCTTTTTTTTCTGCAGGGATAACCATTTCTGTTTTCTGTCACCTACCCCACTGGTCTGCAGGTCTTTTCCTTCTGTGTGATCTGCCTCTGGGTTCCCTGCTCTGTCCCTTTGGTGTCCTCTTACTGTGCCGACATCTCACCATTTTAGGTACTAAAGCTTTGTGGTCGATCTTAATAACTATCTTGGCAGGTCCCCACCCCTTTGCTCAGGATGTCATACCTATTCTTAGTCCTTTGTTCATCCACATAAATTTTAGGATTAGTTTGTCATGTTCTATAAAATTCCCTATTGGGATTTAACTGAGATTAAATAGGGACTTCCCTGGTGGCACAGTGGTTAAGAATCTGCCTGCCAATGCAGGGGACATGGGTTTGATCCCTGGTGTGGGAAGATCCCACATGCCGCGGAGCAGCTAAGCCCGTGCGCCACAACTACTGAGCCTGCACTCTAGAGCCCACGAGCCACAACTACTGAGCCTGTGTGCCACAACTACTGAAGCCCATGTGCCACAACTACTGAAGCCCGCGCTCCTAGAGCCCATGCTCCGCAGCAAGAGAAGCCACTGCAACGAGAAGCCCACTCACCGCAACGAAGAGTAGCCCCCGCTCGCCGCAACTAGAGAAAGCCAGCGCGCAGCAATGAAGACCCAACACAGCCAAAAATAAATAAATAAAATAATTGAGATTAAATTAAATTTATAGATCAATATGGGAGACTTGTCATTTTTACGATGCTGAGTCCTGTCATCCGTGCACGTGGCCTATCTGCCTAATTTACTTTGGTCTTCTTTTATGTTTTCCAATAATGTCTTATAATTTTCTTTACAAAGATCATACACATCTTTTGTTAGATTTCTTTCTAATCCTATAAATGTATTGTTACTGTTCTTGGTGCCTTTTTAAATTAAACGTTCTGACCACCGGCTGCTGCGGTCTGGAGATACGATTTATGTCTGTGCTTGACCTTGTGTCCTGCACCAGCGCTTGTTGTAGGTTCTCTGGGACTTTCAGTGGAGCTGATCTTGTAATTTGTGCCTGATGAAAACTTTCATTGCTTCCTTTCCAATCCTTATGCATTTAATTTCTTTTTCTTGTCTTACTGCACAAGCTGAGACTTTTCGAACAACATCGAGTAGCTGTGGTGACGGTGGGTGTCCTTGTCACATTCCTGACTCTTACTGGATCATGCTCCTAATATTTCATCATTAATCGTGACTCTGTAGTGGGTTTTTCGTGTATACTTTTTATCACTCTTAGGAGTTCTATTTTATTCCTATTAAGAGTTTTTGTTGTGAATGGACATTAAATCATATTAAAGTGCTTATTGTACATATGTGAAGATGATCTTATGGTTTTTCCTTTAGTCTATTGAGAATAAATGTGGTAATAGTTGTTTTTAATGTAAACACCCTTACATTGCTGGAAGAGAGTTATTTGGGTCACATATTTGGAGACGATTATCTGGAAGTGGTCCAGCCTGTGGGGCAGTTTTTTCTTCTGTGGAAATAAATGAAGGCCATCTGAATGAGAAGAAGCAAAGGCTGTTTACATAGAGCTTTCTGTAGCAGGGGAGTCGGCCACCATCCCTTGCGTTTGGCCGAGACTCAAAGGCAGGCAGAGGGCTGGGAGAGCTTCACCCAGGAAAAGGGAACACTCCAGGCGCGCTGCTGGCCCGGGAAGCTGGAGATGGCCCCCTCGGGGTCAGGCAGGTTCTCTGGTTGGTGCTCAGTTGGAAACAGGGACAAAATTAGGGAAGCTGTCCGTGACTGATCAAGTCCTGGCTGTTTGGGGCCGATTGTTACGGGCTATTGTTTGGCTTCCTGGACTGGTTGCTGGAGACTGTGGTCTGGCTTGCAGGGGGCCGGCTGGCCACCTGGGTCCGTGTCTGTAGGTGATGGTCCGTTCTCCTGGGCTGATTGCTGCGGACTGTGGGTCCAAGTTCTGTCTCTGTATGTGGTCTGGCCATGGTCTGTTTGTATATTCAGTCTCTGCCCTCTGAGGGGTCTCAGTTTCCACCCACATCTGCCCAGGGCCAAGGCTTCTCCTGCGGGAGCCTCGGACTCTGAGCCCTGCTCTTCCGAGAGCAGACCGCCCCTCACACACCTGCGCCTCCCCAGCGACAGTCTTTGTGCTGCCGCCGCTACCCGCTTGTTTGTGGCTGGTTCACTTTTCTCCTGGGTCTAGATCCGGGCACTCTCCCCAACCCCCGTTTTCTACCAGTTCCTCTTGCCTTTAGAGGAATATTTGTTGGATTTTATCTACTCTTTCTGTGTGTTTGCAGCAGGGGATTGTCAGGCTTTGCAGTCTGCCAAGTTGCTGGTACCAGAAGTCTCCAAGCATCTTTTAAATTGGGAAGCATTTTCATTCATTTTTTTTTGCTAGAAAACACTCATTAGCTGTGTCTTGCAGAGGGCTCGAGCTGGCAGCCCTGAGCAGGATCTGGCCCTCAGTCATGTTTTTGTGCAAAATGAAACCGAAAACGGTTTGTTAGAGCCCTGATGTAGGTGCTCTGCAGAAAGCACATCCGTGATGTTTGCCAGGTATTTGGAATTTGTGGTCGACTGCTCACAGAAAGATCCCAATCCCTCCTGCACCCTTGCTCCCCTGCCACGCGGTGCAGCCCCTCCCATAGGGTCCCCCTCCCCAACCTCTGGGCCGACTGGACCCGCTTTGGTCAGTGGATGTGGCAGAAGTGGTGGTGTTCTGGTTCCCAGCCCAGGTCTCAGGAGGCCTGTACTTTCCACCGCGGCTCCTGCACTGCCCACTGCCGCGTGGACAGGCCAGGCTAGCCTGCGGAGGACGAGACACGCGTGGAGAGAAAGGCTGTGTCGGGAGGGCCTCCTGCTCAGGCTGCCCTCGGCCGCCGGGTGCTGCAGGGGGCGAGCCCACATCACAAGCTCGGTAAATGGCCGTCTACTCATGTACAAGCCTCTCGGTTTGGGTGGCTTATTCTGCCGCGAAAGCCAGCTGGCCCAGGGTTCCTGCCCGCCCCTGTGCCTGGGTTTGCCGTCGTGGCCGCTTGTGTCCCAGACCTGGTGCTGGGTCCCAGACCTGGTGCTGGGTACCCAGCCTGGGTACCCAGGTCAAGCATGAGACTGGCCCCTGCACCCAGTGCTCCTGGGGGCCCCGAGCTGCTGCCCTGGACATGGGATCTGCAGTGTGAAAAGGGGACGAGGGGTGGGGGATGGGGGCGGCAGTCCTTGCGGAGAGAGGGATGAAGGCCCTCAGCTTGCCTCGGAGGAGCGGGGGGCAGGGATTGGGCCAGGAGTGGGGACAGAAAGGTGTAGGGTTGGGACCCAGCTTCCAGCCACAGGTCTGACGCTAACTTGCCGTGTGACTTGGGAAGTCCTGTCTCTCCTTTGAGCCCAACTTTTCTCATTTGACTGCAGAGGGCCTGGGATGAGATGCTGGTCTCCGCTCCCCAAAGAGGCCCAGAAAGCCCAGTGGCTGGGGGGCCCCTGCTGAGCTGGGTGTCCTGCGTTCTGGGGTTCTTGTTTGGCGAAGAGCAGACTCCTTCCCTTCTTCCCTGCTGCCCTCCCTCCTCCTCTGCCGTGACCTGGTCCCTGAAACTTGCTCCCAGGTGGCTGACGGCCAGTCCCCACGTGGAGTCCCTGGGCTGCATAGAAATCCCCACTCAAAGCTTTCACTGCTGGGGGCCCAGACCCCTCTCCTCTTTTTGTACGTGATCTGGGAAGACCGAGCATCCTCAGGACCACAAGGACTGAGCGGATGCTCTGAAATTTCAGGTGTCAGGAGCCTGGTCCGGAGCATTGCCTGGGAGCATGATCTGTCAGGTACACGTGGTAGCAAGCGGCAGAATCCCACCACAAAACCACCTAAGCAGAGAGTGATTGTATGTTGGTCTGCGCTGCTTAAAGGCCAAGGGTAGATCTCGTGGCTTCAGGCTGCAAGGATGCTCTGCTGCTCAGAAGATGCTGATCTCACGCCCCCCTCGCCCAGCGCGGCTCTGCCCATCCTCTCCCGGGTTGGCTGAGTTGGCCCTCGGCCGCTCCAGGCTCACAGCGGAGCAGGAAGAGAGCTTCTCCTGCGCAACAGAGGGCCGAAGGCACTGAGGGTCAGCTGCACCTGAGCCACCGGCTGAGGGAGGGAAAGGGGGGTTTTGAAGGAAAGTGGGGGCTGCTGCCACAGGAAGGGGGACGGGTGCTGGGCAGGTGAAGATGACAGGTGTCTGCTCCTTGGGACCCTGGACGCTTCCAAGTCCTCCTGGGTTAGTCCTGTGTCAGGTGGGAAGCGAGGAGGGCCAGGGCGCAGTGTGTAGCTAAGGACACAAGTCAAGAGAAGACGACACCCCAGGGGCACTGGAGAGGCCTCCTGGGTGGGACCAGGGCAACCCGGGAGTGGGGGAACCAGACCGTAAGCCCCCTCAGACGCCCCCCACCCCCACCGGAGGAATCCTGGAAAAGCACACAGCTCACCTCCTGCTTAAACCCCTGGGGGCAGCCCATTGCCGCCTGCACCTCCAGGTGAAGGTCAGACCCTCGGTGACCTGCCCTGGGCCCCACCCTTGGCCTCCTTGCTTACTAGCCCTCCACGGGGTAGGTCAGGTTTGCGCTACAGCCTGCACGTCTCCACGCCGCATCCCTGCAGCCAGCTCCCACGTCCCTCACCTGGCCACACCTGCACGGAGCAAGCAGATAAGAGGGGCGCGTCCTAGGTGCCAGGCATGTGCCCCGTGGCCACGCCCGGCAAAAGCCACAATCCTGTCTTCTGTTGTGGTCGATCTTAAGAGCAGGAAAAGGCCCATTTGTTTGCTTTCAGCAGGAAGGATAGCAAACCCAGAGCTCTGTGGTGACAGAAGAAACGTGCCCTGTTCCCTTGTTATGGCCAATCCTGGCTGACAGAAGTGGGTTATGGGGAGACAGGAGGCCCGCGGGGGAGGCCGAGGCGCGAAGGCGGGGGCCCTGCACGAAGGAGATGCTCAGGCAGCCCTGCACCCGGAGACCCACCTCAGCATTAAACACAGAGCTGAACACTGCTCCCCGTGCCAGATCAAGCAGTGGAGAAGGGTTAGGGTAAACCCGGAAGTCCGCTTAACCCTCCCTCTGCCGTTTTGTACTGCCCTCCCTGCGCTAATCATTTTTAAATGATCTGTTTTCGTCCTGACCTTTTTTAAATGCGCATACATATGCATATATAATTGTAGTTTAAAAAATAAACGGGATCACATTATATTATTATTCTATAATTTGATTTTTTCAGTTGACAGTATGCTTCTGAGATCTTTCTAAATCATCTCAGTGTACCTTTATCACATTCTTTTTAAGAATATGCTATAGTTTTTTAACAGTTCCTTAATCAATGAATAAATTATTTCCAGTTCTTTCTTTTTGTGTGTGTATGTGTGCCCCTGTGCACGTGTGTGAGTGCATGTGTGTGCCCGGTACCTCCTCTTCCCTGCTCCTCATTTAGCAGGAGGCCTTCCTTGGGACCTGCTCCCCGTCACAGCCCGTCATGTTCTGTGGGACCCCAGCCCTGGCCTCCAAGGTGGTGGGCCTGTGACTCGACCCCATGTGCCACTTAAGTGTGGGCTCCTGGAGGGTCTTGGGCTCAAGCCGGGCCCATCAGGGTCCCTCTGGAAATTTCCATACAGAAGCGAGTTCACCACCTGTTGGGAGGACCCCGGGGCTCCTGCAAGCTGCCCCCGTGTCAGTAGCAGAGAACAGCGAGGTGGTCACAGGGAGCTCCCTGTGCTTCTTGGTCTCTGGATCCGGCTGCCCTCTCAGTTAAGTGAGCCCAGATGGGCCAGCTCAGGTTGGGTTTCTGCACTTATTTAGTGCCTACTGTGTACCTGGTACAATTTTAGGGCAGAAGTGAAGGCAGGGTCTCTGCTCTCGTGGAACTTACACTCTGTCCCCACATCAACTCTTGGGCCATCGTGTCACCTTCCAAAGACGGGTGCAGTTCCGGGGATGATGTCCCAGCTTTGGGAGGCGAGACGGCTGTAGTGACGGGCTGTATGGGGAGTGATGGCAGGAACTCTACAATCGGCTGGCTGCTTCTGATGGTTCAGGGGGGTTTACAGGAAAAAAGTGGAAAAGCTCAGGGCTTTAAAATCTCAGCTGGGGCTTCCCTGGTGGCGCAGTGGTTGAGAATCTGCCTGCCAATGCAGGGGACACGGGTTCGAGCCCTGGTCTGGGAAGATCCCACATGCCGCGGAGCAACTGGGCCCGTGAGCCACAATTACTGAGCCTGCACGTCTGGAGCCTGTGCTCCGCAACAAGAGAGGCCGCGATGGTGAGGGGCCCGCGCAGCGCGATGAAGAGTGGACCCTGCTCACCGCAACTAGAGAAAGCCCTCGCACAGAAACGAAGACCCAAAACAGCCATAAATAAATAAATAAATAAAAATTAAAAAGAAAGAATAGAATAACTATAATCAGAGGTAGCAAAATATGCAGCATCTTTCTTTAAAAAAAAAAAAAAAAAATCTCAGCTGAAGGCACGTCAAGGAGTTAGAGAGCTGCTACCATGTTCCTAAAGCAGTCCCTTCTCCTTTGAAGTGACAGGGCTGAGAGAGCTGAAACGAGACTCTAGATTTGATCGTGGGGTCGCAGAAGTACAACCTAAATCGAATTAGCGCCACAACAGACCTGCTACATAAAAGCCAGGCGCTGGTTGGAAAGGAGGGGAACCCTGAGGAGGGGAACAGGGCCCCTTGTGTGAAACCAGCCTCTTCTCCCCATCTGAAGAGACCAGCCTTTTCTTTCTCAAAGACCCTGGAGTGACCTCCCATGAGCCAGTGTCTTTGCAATAGGGTGCCAGTTCTCCTCAAGAAGTACCCCTGCACCCCTGCTGCCCGCGGAGCCCCGTGTGCGCCAGGAAGCAAGCCCAGCGTCCGGCCGGCTGATGCCAGGTGCTGGGCGTTGCGGCATCACGCTCAGAGCCAGGTTGTGACGGGTCAAGAGTTATTACCGTCTGTCTTCTCACCGTCTCTCCCAGTCAGCCCCCGAAGAGCAGAGACCTCCTTCCTCTGCCCCTCCACGCCAGCCACCTCCAAACCACCTGTGTGCACAGCTCACCAGGAGCTGTTTTCTGAGCACCGCAGCCCTGACATTTGTACACTTACGTGTGAGTTATGTGCACATTCTAAAGTCAATCCATACAATAAATATTAGCAAAGCTTAGTTTCTTCCTTATTCATTAGGTTATATGTCTCCAGGTACTTTATTTGGCCCTCCTGCCCCCAGGTAGAAAAACTATTGTCTGTGCCTCCCTGACCTGCATCTGTGTGTCTGTGTGTCTGTGTGGTGCAGGGTCCAGAGCCTGAGCAGAAGGGGGTAGAGTCAGAGGCTGGAGAAAGGGGGACCCTTAGGCAGAGAGCTGCGGGGATGAGTGGAGTGCCCTGGGGGAGGGGACTGGCTGTGCAGGCTGCTGGATGGTGCGTCTGAGAAGTGTCCCCGGATTACAAGCCAGCCCTCGAGGCTTCTTCGTGGGTGGAGGTCCTGTTTGCACACCCCTTTCAAGTGCCTTCAGCTTCTGGGCTTTTCTGAGTATGACCGTCTGCAGAGACGCAGGGCTGCATGGGGGAATGTTTTGTCCTTTAAGTAGTAAAAGAAGAAATGATGGTTGAAGGCAGGTCTCAACCTCAGCACTGACGTTGGGGCCAGATCACTGTCTGCTGTGGGGACCATCCTGCGTATTGTGGGATGTTTAGCAGTATCCCTGGCCTTTAGCCAGTCAATGCCAGAGCACTCCCATCCCCAGGGTGACGACCAGAAGCTCCCGGGCATTGCCCGCTCCCGGGGACACCATCCTCCTGAGTGAGGATGGCTGGTTTAAGGAAACTAGCATGGGGAGGGGTCATTTCCTCAGCACAGAAATCTTGGAATTATGGGATGCAAGGATGTAAATATTTTCTTAGAAAATACAATTTCTAATTATAAAATTAGAAATTATTATAATAACTTCTAATTATAAAATTAATACACTATAGCTGCAGAAAACTTGGAAAATGCAGAAATGCACAAAGAAAACAAAAAGATAGCCCATCACACCCTCCAGAGATAATCATTCTTAATATTTCATTTTATAATCTCCTGTCATTGTCTATGCATATAAATAGACATATTTTCTATTTTTAAACAAAAGGAGATTATAGTGCACACACTGTTCTGTAACAGACTATTTCTGTTTAACGATGGATGTTGACCATCTTTTCATGTCAATGAATGTAATCCTACAGCACAGACTTTCCTGGCTGTGGGTTGTGACTGTGTGTGTAATAATTTAGTCATTCCCCATTCCTCCTGAAAACATTTTTATTACACAATTAATGTATATTTATTGTAGGAACATTTTTAAATGGAAATAACCACAATGTAGCAAGTATACAGATCACCCACAACCTCACCAGCAGTGGATAATCAATGTTCATAGCATACAGCCTTTCTTACTTTTCTTACAAAAATGGATTTTGGGGGTATGTACTATTTTATCTCCTGTTCTTTTCACTTAACAGTACTACACTGATGTACCTACTCATATGACATCATTATCGATGGCTGCATAGAATGCCATTGTGTGAAAATATGTGATTTTATATAACCAGTGATTGCCTATTAGTTGATATTTAGGCTTCTTATTTGCCATTCAAAAAAGGACCTCAATAAAGAGACTTGTAGCGAATTATTTTTTTAGGACAAATTTCTACAAGAAGCATGGGTGGGTCAAAAGGTACACAAAGTGGGTATGGATATGGGAGGTGAAATCGCAATCTAAAAAGCTATACCACTTTGTTTCCACCAAGAAAGCATAAATGCCCATATTCCCACACTCTTGCTAACACTGAATATAATAATAGTAATAATAAGGTGCCAATTTTATAGGTGAAAATGATAGCTGGTTGTTTTAATTTGCATGTACTTGAATACTAATTAGGCTGAACAGGTTTTTAAATGCCTTTTGGTATTTGTATTTCGTCTATTGAAAATTGTTCATATTCTTTGCTCATTTTTCTATTTGTATGTTAATATTTCTTTGATTATTTATATGTTAAGGATATTAACCCTTTCCCTGGACACATATATTACGATTATTTCCTCAAGTAATCTTTCTCTTTTTCATTTCGTTTTATTTTTCATTTTGTTTGTTTCATCTGTTTGATAGAAGTTTAAGATGCTTATGTAGTCAAATCTGGTACTCTTTTGTGATTTTTGCTTTTGGTGTTGTGCTCAGGGAAGCTTTCCCCATCTCGTACACTCATCTATATTTTATGGCTTATTTTTAAGTTAATTTTTCATTTTTTTCCTGGAGCTTATTTCCTTGTGGTTAGATGACGTTATGGAGCAGAACCACGTTTTCTTGCCCTCCCCTGACCAGCGCCCCTCAGCCAGGAGGTGGTGGAGGGCCGTGACCTCCCGCGTTCCCCCCAGTGGGGTCTGCAGCTCAGCGTCCCCAGCACGCGTGTCCTCGGGGCTTCGTAAGGAGCTGTGACACCGGGGGCGCCCAGCGTCTCCTCAGTGGCCGTCTTTTCAGCAGTTCCCTGTCCATCCGTGAACTGAATCTTCCCGGGCCACTTTTCAATGATGTTTTCCAAGTCAAAAAGATAAAAATCCCAACTGGATCTCGAGTTGAATTGTGTCATCTTCAGAGGTTAGCTTGGGTTGAATTTATAGAAATGCCACATTAAGATTAAACCTTCCAAACAAGGAGAGGGCACGTCTCTACCCAACTCTTCCTTGAACTTTTCTGAAGGCTCTTTTTGAAAGCTTTTGTAGTAAAGAATGAACTCTTCAGTTGTATGGCATTGAGGACAGAGAACTGGACAGCTTCCCCATTTTTGTTTTTTTGTTGGCAAGGTTGATTGAGGCATTTTGATGGTTTGAACTGTCTGTTCCAGGGGTGTTGCAAAGGAAGGCAAGTTTTCTGTTTGCAAGGTTCAAAGTTTTCTACCCCCGTCCTTCTGCCCCACCCCTGATTACTCTCCATATTCACACACACCCACACACAATGTTATTACTCATATTATTCAGAATCTTTATTGCTTTCTTTTGCCTGTGTGGTCTCTCAAGATTGTAAGAAGTGAATTACAGTTCTCAATCAGTGGAGTATTTTTGCCAAGCCCTCTCATGTTTCTGGGAGTTTTTACTTCCTATACTTGACTGTGATTTGTTGCGTTACATCTCATGACAGTTTGGCACTCTTGTCTGTGTAGCGCTTTTTGCCTCATATGTGGCTGTATCTGAAGTTGGTATTTGACCCGTGCTTTCCTTCTGATTTTATATCCTGGTGTATTTTTATCTGTTGTAACTTCGCTTTGCAAATATCTGCCATGAACAGCCTTTAGTTTGATTTTGTTTTACTCAGTGGGAAAAGGTGGACTCTTAAGTTGGGTTTGCTTTATACCTATTGTAAAACACTAAGTTAAACACGTGTTGTAATTAATAATTTCAGGCTAACATCTGTCATCTTCTTTCCTGGTTTCTGCTTTTTAACTGCTTAAGATTCTATTGCCATTTTATTTGCTTTTTATGTATGTCAAGGTTTTGGAAAGTTCACATGTTCTGTTTTTAGCTGAACTCATTTCAGCTTTTCAGACACATTCTTTAGCCCTTATTTTTCTAGATGTCAGAGACAACAGTCAAGCACAGCATCTTCGGGGGTTTCCCTACTTAAGACAACTATTAGGGACTTCTTTGGTTGCAAGAGACAGAAATCCAGGTGAAATTGCCTTAATTTCCAGTGGGGGCGTTGGCTCCCAGGGGTGTGGCAGCTTCGGCCGAGGGCAGGTCACGGGCACCTTGGGCCCCGCGCACATTTACTTTGTAATTATCTGCTTGGAGGTCTGGCTGAGGCACTAACAGGGCGGTTCTGTTAGGACCGCTCCCAGCACGTGTGTTTGGCGGTCTCCCCGGCAGCAAGCTGTGTGGTCTGAATGAAAGGACTGTCCCCAGGCCCCGCAGTTGCTCTCTGTCCCTAGAGGATGCTCTGCGTTTCCTGGGATTGGTAGGTGGGGTCGGAGCGTGTTCTCGCGTGTAAGCTGCTCTCGCTCAGGTGGTTTTGGGATGTACCGCGATGTGCTGAGCGGTTTCCACTGCGTGGACGCACCACGCCCCGCCGACCCACGCGTTCCTCCTTGAAGCACCTTCTCCACTTGGTCTCAGGAGAAAGGCTCCCTCAGCCTTGTCTGGTTTCTTTCTCTCTCTGACTCTTCACATGGGGCCCCAGGTCAGGCTGGGGCCTCTTCTTGTATCTGTTACACAGGCTCCTTCGGGGGCTTCCAACACCTCCCAGAGCCCCGCAGCTCCCCAATCTGTGCTCCTCCTGGGACCCGCCCTGTGCCCACAGCAGCCCCTCACCAGCCCCACTGCACAGGTGTGTCTGCGTTAGCCACGCGGTAACATGCCCACGGACCTGGTGGGTCAGGCAGTGAAACGCTCTCACAGTTCTGGGGGTCGGGCTCCCGGCATCGAGGTGTCCGGGGGCCCCAGAGGATCTGTTTCCTGGCCTTTTCCAGCTCCCTGGACTCGTAGCCCCACCGCCTCTTCACGGCAGCTTCGATCCCTCTGTTTCCTTCTGTGAGTCTGAGCCGCTGCCCCCGTGTAAGGACGTGATCCCATGGGCCGCCCCGATAATCCAGAATCACCTCCCGGAGCTCTCGCGTCCCCCCAACCCGCTCTTCAGTCTCCCTCATCTCGGATGGTGGTGAGGTCAGCCTGCCCCTCCCTCCCCTCTGCTTCTCCCACCAGCCCGTCGGCACCATCTCACGGCCCCGCCGAGGTACACCGGGACCTGGCCACCTCCCAGCTGCCCTGGGTTAATGCCACGGCCTCCCGCTGGGCTCGGCCGGCAGGTCCTCAGTGGCCACGCACCGAGGGCTGTCTGCGCCTTTGTGGTCTTATTTCCTGCCCCCCTGCCCCCCCGCTCTCTCTGCCTGGAGCCCCCGCCTCCTCCTCCCTCAGGCCTTTCAGGACCACCACTGACCCCCACCCGCTCTGCTCTGCTCTGCTGTGGCCTTTATCCCCTCCCATGTGCCACACGCGTGGGCTCCACTCACTGCGGCTCACGAGGGGGCCTTGGCCTCGCCGCTTACGAGCGACCCCGGGTGGAGCTCGGTTCTGGAACGTTCAGGACATGTTGCTGAGCGGGTGGCCGGGGAGTGGACGTGGGCGGGCCCAGGGCCGGGTGCCCGGGGAGGCTGCCTGGGGCCACGGAACTTCGGTGAGCAGGATGGTGGGCGTGAGGGCAGAGCCGTGCTGAGAATGGTCCTTCCATCTGCCAGGCTGAGATGGTCCTTCCATCCGCCAGACAGGGCAGGGGAGGGGCGACATTGCACGGCTGGGATACTGGGGGCTGGGGGGGCCCCGTGAAGAGGGCTGTGTTCAGGAGGCATAGTGTGTGGATGTGTGGACCTGCCCCGAGTGGGAGGGTCTGGTCACCATGTCCATGTGTGCAGGACCTGTTAGGAGTGTGTCCAGGTGTGATTTGTGTGTGTCCTCATATGTTTATGAGTGTTGTGTGTCTGTGAGCATGTGTGTGTGTGTTTACATCTGTGTTTGAGAGCATGAGTGTGTGTGTGTGACGTCTGTGTGTTCATGTGTGTCTGAGGGTGTGTCTCTTGGGCATGTGTGTGTGCATGAGCATGTCTGGGTGTGTCTTGTGAGTGTGTGTGTGCTGGTGTCTGGGTGCTGAGTGAGTACCTGGGAGTGAGCGTGCGAGTGTGTCTTTGGGTCTGGGTGTCCAGGGTCCTGTGCGCCGGAGCATGCGTGTAGAAGCGTGTGTGTAGCCCGGGCAGTGCTCTGGTTGGCGGTCCAGAGGTCCAGGTGTGGCCTGGGCGGGGCCCGGACCTGTCGCTGTCACAGGCGGGCCTGCAGAGCAGCCAGCACGGGGCCCTCGCTGTAAGCAGGGCCACGAGCATGGGTAACTGATGGCAGGGGACCCATCAAGCACCCCCTCTCCTGCCGTCCGTTGTTGGCTCATCCGCTGTCCTCCCATTGCCTTCACGTAACTGAAGAAAGTTTCCCCATTACCACTGTCTCTGCCGTCACACGGCTTCTGGTTTCCTTCCTGCTCTTAAGAAGCTGACCTAATTTCCACTCTGTCATTTTCTCCCGAACTCCCACCAGATCACGTGGGGAGGTGGCCTCAGGCAGGGCTGCTCCCCTCTGGGTGGGTCTGGGGGGACCAGGGGGCCACCAGCCGCTTCCTGGCCGCGTGCCTGGGTGCTGTGTCCCCGCCGGAGCCTGACAGGCTGAGCTGAGGCGCACCAGGACGGACGTCCCTCCTGTGCTTGTGCAGGTGGACCCAGGGCTGACCTGGGCACCCTCACAAGTACACCCACCAGCAGAAGCTCTCTGCTGTTCTCTGGGCAGCTCCTCCTTGGGGAACTTGGACCCTTACTGGCCCCCAGGGATGGCCTGGCCAGAGGCTTTCTCTTCCTGCTGGGGTCTGAGGTCGGCAAGCTGGTCTCCCCGGCGCCTGCTGCAGCGCCTAGCTCCCCACCCTCACGTTGGCCTCTGAGCCTCTTCCTTCCCCAGGACCCTCTGTGGCCAGCAATGGGGGCAGGAAATGGGCCAGCATTGTCCTGGCAGGGGCTGGGCTCTGGGGAGCACTGGAGTACCCGTGGTGGCCCTGAGGGGTGGCACCCGCTCAGCGCCTTGGACCCAGAGAACTGGTAGAGGCCCCGTGTGCACGGCCTCGCCTCAGGGGGCCATGGGAGCACCCCCAGATGCCCTGATTCCACATGCAGGGCAACTAGCTGGAAACTGACCTGGAGAGAGCTCAGGCCACACCCTGCTGTGGGCCCCCAGGAGGTCCTGGTGGGCAAGAACCCAGGGAGCAGGTTGCCAGTGGTTTGGGGGCATTTCTGGTGTTTAATTCAGCCTTTCCCTGACCCTCTGACCCCTGGACCCTTGGACCCTCTGCCCCCAGGGTCTCAGGTGGCTGCTGGCGCGGGCTCTGTCCTACAGACCTCCAGCCCCTGCCTCTTGCCATGCCTGTGCCCCACACCGTCAGAACGATGCTCCTAGCCCCCAGGGGGTCAGCAGCTACAAGGGGACCAGCTCGGGCCATGTCCACTCCACTCATGTCCCTCTGGTGCCTGGACGTCGGTCACTCTGGGAAGGACAGGGTCTGGGCCTCCGGCTCCTGCCAGGCCCAAGAGTGCCGTCCTGCGGTCCCGGACCCGGGGCCGCTGGGGCTGATGTCGCGACCAGCCTGCATCTGGCCAAGGCCAGCTTTCCAGAGAAGCGACATCTGCACCCGCAGGTCCCTCCCGCCCCTGGTCTCCCCACGGCCCTGGAGGAGGTGGAGGTGGCTGGAGTGGGCAGGGTGCTCCGCACCCCCGTCCACCGCCAGGCCGGGGTCACCGCAGCCGCCGAAGACGTGAGCCAGCCAGACAGTGCCCTCCAGCCCCACCCCTGGGACATCTGTGCCCCCACATGCCCCCCCACCCCCAACACTGGGCTTCATTTTGTCCTTGTCATCCCCTGAAGACGGCTCTTGTCAGCCATATGTCAGCCATAGGTCTGGAGGGGCCGTCTCATTTCCACATCTGTTTCCTCCAGTGTGGTCCATTGATGGATGGATTGATTGCAAAACTGACCACAAACTGCGCCCTGCCCTGTATGCACGCTGCTTCACAGTGGGGCTCTGTGGTTCCTCCCATGCAGCCGGGGTCTCTGTCCCAGCTCCGCGTGGGGCTCGCTGAGGAGGCTGGACCAGCTGCTCTCCTGCGCTCTGACCAGCCGGCTCTACTCCTTGGGCGCTTTCTTCCCTCAGTGCCGCTGCGTGCCTTGGTGCTGCTGGTCTCTGGGCCTCAGTTTCCACATCCCTGCAGTGGGTCTCCTGGCTCGAAGTCTCCGTCCCGGTTTGCGGAGCTGGCGTGCAGGCTCCTGGGCCTCAAAGCACCAGAGCTGTGAGCCTGAGCGCGAGGTCCCCGGAGAGCAGATGGGGACGGATAGAGCCTGCCCCACCTGCAGCTCTGGGAGGGATTGTCTCACGCCCTCCAGACCAGCTGGGGCTTTCGACCTACCTTAACCCCTTCCTGAATCCTCCTCCCCCCGCTTCACTCAGATCAAGATGCTTCAGGCCCGGAAAGGTCCCCGAACTCCCAGAGCTGGTCAGAGGCCCTCCTGGGGCTCCCACAGGGCCATGTCCCTCCCAGGGTGGCGCTCAGGGATTATTTTTATGCTGCTTTGCCGGGCGCGTGTCTTGCGCTGGACCATCAGCTCCGCGAGCGCTGGGCTGTCTGCTCACTGCGGTGCCGCCCCCAGGGCCTGGTGAGTGCCGGCGGCATTGGCGGTGCCCAGGAGATAGTTGCCAGCTGGACAGATGCTCCTCCAAGTGCTTCTGGTCTGGGGACGAGCGGGGAAGGGCCCCGGCGACCGTGGCTGGGCTGCGCCAGGGGCGGGAGACGTCAGCCAGCTGAGAGGGGGCCTCGAGTGACAGGTGCTTCTCGGCTGCAGGCGCGCCCCCCGGCCCAGGCTGAACTGGCTGTTCCCGCAGCCCCTGTTTCCTGGGCTAATTGGGGAGGCGGAGGAGGAGCCAGAGAGGGGCGCGCTGTGTTCTGGGCCCAGACGAGAAGCCCTCAGGGCTCACTCCTGACAGTGGAGAGGCAGACAGCGATGCAGGGAGATGGTACACGTGTGCACGTGCTGCAGGTCTGCGTGTCGGGTCCTCCTGGCCTTGTGACTGAGCTCTACATGCGCATTTGCGCTTTGTGTGAATGCAGGCATGTGCCTGTGTGTGTGTTTATTTCTGTGAGCACGAGTACATATGTGCCTTGTGTGTGTCAGTGTGTGTCTGTGTCTGAATTTGTGTGTCTCTGAGGACTTGCTTTTGTGACACGTCTACTTGTCCCAGTGTGTATGCTTATTCGTGCGGGTGTTGTTTGTGCCTTGTGGGTGTGTTTATCTGTGTGTGTGTGTGTATCTGGAACCGTGTGTGTGTGAGTGAGGCGTACCTAGTGAGCAGTGATTGAAGTGTGTGTTTGCTTACCCCACCCCGCCGGTGCAGAGGCCCCGTTTCCACGTGGGGACGGGGGACTGTCCCTTGGAGCCTCAGCCCAGCGGCAGCCCGCACCTCTCCAGCTCCCTTGGCCCCCTCCACCCATGGCCTCCTGACTGCCCTGCCCCTTCTCTGGACTCCGGCCTCATCCTGGCCCACCTACATGGGTCCCTGGCAGCCCGAGCCCATGCCTCCACCCTGGGCGCGCTCGCAGTTTCCGCAGACACCGTCAGACTGGATGGCAGGGGTCCCTAGCAGACCCTTCGTTGGGACCTTCTGGCAGCCCCTAGTCCTCGTGCCCGTTGTGGGCCTGTAGGACCTGGTCTTGCAGGGTCATCCTGCTGTACGACTCGGCCACTTTTGTGAATGAAAGAAGGCACTGCTGATGGTCACACAGGGCAACAGGCACCAACCAGGACTGTCCCAGGAAATCGGGGACAGCCACCTGCTCCGAGTGCCCACGCAGAGCCCTGCCCCATCCCGCAGGGGCCGTGCTGGGGCCACGCTGACCCAGCTGGGCGGCTCTGGCCACACCTTGCCCACTGGGGAGCCCATTTCCCCCCCTGCACACAGTGGCCGGAAGGGGATGCAGGCGGATCCTCTGTCGTGGAGGGTGCGCCCGCCCCTCCCACTCGCTCCCTTTGGAGCAGCTGCTCCACATCAGGTGGGATGCTGGGCGCTGGGGCAGCCACAGGGACACCCCCGCCCCGGTGCTGCCCTCCTGGAGCTTGTGTTCCGGGGGGGCATCGAGCGGCAGAAGGCAGACGCTGAACAAATAACACAGACGGACACAAAATCCCACCCGTGGGGATGCCACCAAGGGAACCCGGCGCCGTAGGTGCCAGGAGGCTTCTGGGAGGGCCCAGAGCAGGGGCGGCATGTGCTCAGGCCCAGCGAGGGGAGTCGTGGGGGGAGGTGGGCTTTGGGAGAGCGGAGGGGATGGGGCCCCTCGCAGGGCTTAGTGGTGCTCGGTGAGGCCCCTTTTCTCTTCCTGCTGTGTTGAGGAGCAGGATGCCGTGGGGAGGGAGGCCGAGGGGTCAGTGCAGGGGCGGGTCCTGGGGCCGGAGGGGTCAGGGGAGCAGCTGGACGCCTGGCTGATCGTGCTGGGCCCAGCCACACGCTGGCTCTTTGGAGCATCCCTGGCCTGGTTTGGGGACAGGCGAGCTGGGTCCTGTCTGGGGCAGGCAGGAGATGGCCCTCGTCCAGAAGGACAGAGAGGTGCCCCAAGGGGTCAGACTCGCTTGGCCATGAGCAGCTGGGCCGGCCCCGGGCCATGTTGTCAGTGAGGATTGAGGGTCGAACTCTGCAGTCTTCTCCCCAGGTGTCCTTTGCGTCTTCTCGCCAGAGGTGTCATGGGAGTGAGAGGGTCCTTGCTCCCGGGGGGCAGCCCAAGCCCAGGCCCAGGCACATGGGGGGCAGCTGATGGGCATTTCCTCCCCGACCCTGGGCTGGCTCCCAGCTCCGCAGAGGGGAACTCCGCCTCCAGGACAGGAGGGCCAGGCCTTCTCCGCAGCCTCAGTCCCTGGGGAGGCTTTGTCCACTGGGGCCTGGGGTCTTCCAGCGGTTTGGACTGAGTGCCCTAGTTTGGCTGATGGGAAGCCTGGGCCTGAGGACGGGTAGCACCGGGCACAGGAAGGGCCCTGCAGAGAACGCAGGTGGTGCTGTCAGTGGTGGGCCTTCTCCCATGGCTCTGGGCTGATGGCCCCCTTGCTAAGAGGCCTCTGGGGGTCGTGACTCCCCCTTCCGTGTGGGGTGGGTGGCCTGCAGCCAATGATTGACTGGCATGGGGTTCGGGGTTCAAAACTCCAATCCCCTGGCCTCGGAGTTGGACGGCCCTGGGGCGATTCAGGCTCCGTCACCCTTACCGGGTGGGCAGAGGCAGATGAGCTGGAACCCGTCCCTCTGTGTCTTTCTCTGGCCTCTCCCTTCCCTCACTCCCCTCCTCTAGAGGCCCCCCCACCCCAGCAAATGGCCAACACAAGACCGCGTGAGGTCGGCTCCCCTGAAAACTGCCAGCCAGCCCAGTGCTGTTGTTGCAGAGAAGAAATAAGGAACGAACGCACGGGGGGCTTTCCCTGCCCCGCCTCTCCGTGAGCCGCTGGGGGTGGTCTGGGGTGGCTACAGTGTGGGTTTCTATAGGACGGGGTCTTATGAGCATTAGATGTAGCCTGGGCCTGGGCTTCCTCTTCCTGTGGGGTAGAGTGATAATTAGGGACTCAACACGGAGGGTGTTAGCTTAGGGTCCCTTAGGAAACTGAGGCCCAGGTGCGAGGCCTTCTCCAAGGGCCCAGGCCCCCACCCCAAACACAGGCGCCTGCTGCCAGCTCCCAGGAGAAGGACAATCCGGCCTTGAACCCAGCTGGGAACTGTCCTTCCTTGAAAAACCCTGCCAGGATGCTGCAGGCTCCGCAGGTGTGCTGAGGCCGTCAACATGCAGGCCTGTGGGACAGACCTCGGGCAGGAGCCGAGCGGACGGGGCCCTTCAGTGCGTTTGCTCACAGCTGTCCTCTGCTCACAGACACAGGCCAAGCGGGGCCTCAGCTCACGGGGCGGCACGCTGCCTGCTCCCCACCTGCCACTGTCCCGCTGAGCCATCCTGGGCGAGGAGCTGGCCTTCTGTGAGTGGATGTGAGGGCGTGCAGCCTGTGCATATGTGTGAACCACAGCCTCGACTGGGGGAAGTCAGCTGTCAAGCACAGTGTTTTAAAATGTGCTTATTAATGTGCTTATTCATCTGGCTTGTTTGCTGCTTTTATAAATATTTATCAGTGTTGTCGCACGGACATTCCCTGGGAGGAGGTGAGAATGGGAGGGGAGGACGGGATGTCAGAGGGGAGCTGACAGGCAAAGGGAGCAGGGGCGGGGGCCCCAGCCACAGCGGGCGGCACGGAGGGAGCCGGGCTGGGGACCCCAGGAAAAGGGACAGGAGACCTGGTCCAGGACCCCCCAGCATGGTTCAGAAGTGGGCAAGGATGAGTTGGCACTGTGAAAGTCATGTGCCTTCTGTGGAGTGACAGGGTCCTTCACCATTCACGTGGCTATTTATTAAACACCAACAGTTAGCACTGGCTTGCTGTACGCCAGGCACTGTTCTGAATATTCACTTTTTTAATCCTTACAAACAACTCAATACGAAGGGACTAGTCTCCCCATTTTACAAACAAGGAAACCAAGGCACTGGGATTGAGTTACATGCCCAAGTCATGCAATTTTGCACAGAGCTGGGATCTGAGCATAGTCAGCTGGTTGCAGAGCCCCAGCCCTTAACCACTGCACCATCCTTGGTGCTTGCAGTAGACACTCAACAAATATCTGCTGAATGAATGAATGGATGGATGGATAATGGATGGCTGGATGGATGGCTGGATGGATGATGTATGGATGATGTATGGGATAGATAATGGATGAATGGATGGATGGCTGGATGGATGATGTATGGATGATGTTTGGGATAGATAATGGCTGATGGATGGATGAATGGATGATGCACAGGATGGATGATGGATGGATGGATGATGGATGGATGGATAATGGATGGATGATGGATGGATGGATGGATGGATAGATGGATAGATGATGGATGGATGGATGGCTGATGGATGGATGAATGGATGATGCACAGGATGGATGATGGATGGATGGATGATGGATGGATGGATAATGGATGGATGATGGATGGATGGATGGATGGATAGATGGATAGATGATGGATGGATGGATGGATGATGAATGGATGGATAGTGGATGATGGATGGATGGATAATGGATGGATGGATGGATAATGGATGATGGTTGGATGGATAATGGATGAATGATGGATGGATGGATGATGAATGGATGGATAATGGATGGATGATGGATGGATGGATGGATGGATGGATGATGATGGATAAAGGATTATGGATGGATGGATGAATGGATGGATGGGTAATGGATGATGGATGGATGGATAATGGATGGATGGATGGATAATGGATGGATAATGGATGGATGATGGATGGATGGATGGATGGATAGATGGATAGATGATGATGGATGAAGGACGATGGATGGATGGCTGGGTGGATAATGGCTGGATGATGGATGGCTTTGAGGTCCCACGCATCCACTGCCTAATTTGCTCACTGTGTAACCCTGGCCAAGTTGACCAGCCTCTCTGTATGCCCCTTGTTACGTGAAGGTGGTGGAGACATGTTTTAACATGGCAAACTGGTAGCCCAGGCATGAGTTTCGTTTGGTTCACACAGTGTTTTAAACGATTTCAATGGCTTGTCAAAATTGAAAAATATGGAGATTTCATGTAAAGTTCCAGATTCCAGCTATATGTGAAAGAAGATGGTTCTCTTGCTCTGGGGGCTGCTTTCTGTCACCTGGGGCCATACCTGGCTGCAGCAAGGGGGGCTGCACCTGCCAGCTCTCCCCTGTCATGCCTGGCCTGGTTAAGCGAGTGAGACTCTGCTCTAAAGCATGTGTACCTGAGGAGGCCTTTTCTGGAAAAAGAAAGAGCAGACATTCATTGAGTGCTCCCAGTGAAGCCGACACTTTGTTTCTTAACGCCTTTGGCATGTCTGTGAGCTGGTTCCCTGTGGTCACCGAGGATGCTTGTGACACGGGTCAAGGGAACAGTGAGGGGCGTGGCCTGCCGGCACCACCCATTTTGTGGATGGAGACACTGAGGCCCCAGGGCTTACACGGCTTCCCCAGGATCACACTCGTGAGTGGCAGAGCTGGGACTGGGGTCCAGGTCGGCCTGACTCCCCCACCCCCAATATCAGCTGCCTCTGGTTAGGATGCCGTAACCCTTGGCAATCCCAGGCCATCTTTGGCTCTGCGTGCAGGAGTCTCTGTTCCACTGTCTCCTGGAAGGCTCTGGTTTGTCCCCTGTCCTGACCCTTCATGGCGGGAGCTCTGAAACATTTAGTTGAGGTATTACACACAGGTAGCAAGTGCACACGTCTAAGTGTGCAGCTCAGAGGCTGCTCACACAGGTAGACTCCTGAACACGCCGGGGTCAACATGCAGAGCACAGCTTACCATGACCTTTGTGTTATTTTTAAACACTGTCTCCTGTCAACGACTGAGCTAGCTCCTTGTCCCCACGATGTCCCCATCACCTTGGGGGTGCCTGGCCTCCTCCAAGATACACCGTCAGTCCTATTTGAGCAAAGGTGTGAGGAGCTGCCTCAGGGTCAGGGCAGGTCTCCCGGCCTCAGCGGGGCTGTCCAGGGCAGGGGATGAACAGGACCTGTGGTCTCTGACGGGGTGGCTGCAGGATCATTTATTCCTTCAATAACTTCAACTAAATATGGTTGTCCTTTATCTGGACTTTTAGCGTGGATGTGGTCACCTAACATTGAAGAATATCAGTTGTCCTCAAAACTGTGTGTTCAAAGCCTTCTGGGTAAGTGTCTTTGTAACTGGGGGCTGGATGTGTCTTCTGAAACATAATTCCAGACGAACAGGCTGTAAGATACAAAAGGTGTGAGTGTGTTGACATCAGTATAAGGGCTTCTTTGCTTTGAAGGTCACTGAAGAAGGTTCGCAGACAGACGGCTGGTTGGGGAGGATCTTTGCGATGTCTGCCCTGATGGAACTTGGATCTGTGCTGGTCGCTGTGTGCGTTGACCGCACAGTGTCTGTGGGGAAAGACCTGCAAATCAATAGAGCAGCAGAGGAAAATAGGCAAAGGCCGAGTCGGGAGCCACAGGAAACCAGACTCACCACCACTCAGAGGAACACGGGTTCAGACGACAGGAGAACCTGTCAGTTTCCCCTGCTAAACCGATAAAAACGGGAGCCAGCGGATGTGTGATGTGTGCTGGGGCTGCAGGGACCTCAGGTGGGAAGCAGGTGGGCCCAGCACCAGGAGGGAGCTCTCATGGCACCTGGTCGGGGCGAGCGTGTGCCCATGGCCTGAGCCAGCCAGCCACTCCCGGTTGGTCCACGTCCATCCCTGAGACCTCACGCCCTGCGGGCCGGCAAGTGCCTGCAGGGTCCTTCGGGGATGGGGGTGGTTGGTAGAGAGTCACACAGACAAGCCGGTCCCCTGACAACATGGAACAATCCTAAAACCAGCGGTTGGTGGGGAAAAACACACAGTGTGAGGCTCAAACGTAATACTGTTTACATAAATTAAAATACCCACGGAAGAGCAGCGCTCACTTTAAAAGCACACGTACAAAGCACACCCATCGAGCACAGGCCGGTCACCTTGAGTGGCAGGGGGAGGGGTCAACGACTAATAACCTGAAAGAGAGGAACCTTCTAGGGCCCGACGATGCTAATCGGCTACAAAGTGAGGAGTGTGGTTAATGCAGCCCTCCACACCTGAGGTCCAATTTCCAAAACAAACAAACAAAAATTACAGAATTGCCTCAGGATTTTTTACATATATATATCACATCTTTTTTATCCATTCATCCATTGATGGACACTTGGGTTGTTTCCATATCTTGGCAATTGTAAATAATGCTACAGTGAACATAGGGATGCATATATCTTTATGAATTAGTGTTTAGTTTCCTTTGAATAAATACTCAGAAGTGGGATTGCTGGATTATATGGTAGTTCTATTTTTAATTTTTTGAGGAAACTGCATACTGTTTTCCACAGTGGCTGCGCCAGTTTACATTCCCACCAACAGTGCATGCATGAGGGTTCCCTTTTCTTCACATCCTCGCCAACTTTGTTATTTCTTGTCCTTTTGATAATAGCTCTTTTTTTTTTTTTTTGTCCATGCCATGCAACTTGCGAGATCTTAGTTCCCCGACCAGGGATCGAACCTGTGCCCCCTGTGTTGGGAGTGTGGAGTCTTAACCACTGGATTGCCAGGGAAGTTTCTGCCGCAGGATTTTTCAAAGAACTTAATAAACTTGTTCTAAAATTTGCATGTAAGACTACAGTAGTTCAGATAGTGACGTTCATTTTGAAGAAGCAGAGCTCTTCAAAGAGCTGAGAAGAGGCTCAATTGAGAAGAGGCTCAATTCGCTCCAGCAGATTTTAACACATCCTGCAAAGCCAGGGTCAGAGAGAGGCTGGCAGGAGTGGACACGGTCTTTAGATGCTCCAGGCCGGCCGGGGGGGCAGCAGGATGCCTCTGCCCAGTGAAGCCTCCTTCTGCAGCCGCTGGCTCTGTGTCCACAGGGAGAGCACTCACTGGGCATCGGCCCTGTCCAGCCTGGGCCCGGTGCCGGGTGTGATGGTGAGAACTGACCGGTCTGTGCTCAGGAGCTCCCAGGGCAGGGGCAGCAGTAGCCACACACTCACTTTCAAACCGTGATGATGAGTTGTGACGAGAAAGTCAGGGGGCTGGGGGCTCGGGGTGGGGGTGAGGTGGTCCAGGAGGGCTTCCCGGGAGAGGTGGCATTTGCTCGCTCGCTGAGGCATGAGTCTGTATACGCTGGGTGGGGCGTCGGGGGTGGAACGTATTCCAGGGAGGAGAGGAGTGTATGGGTCTTGTGGAGGCGGGAGGGTGGGATGGATTTGGGGAGGCGAGGTGGCCTCTACCTTGGGGAGGAGTCTGGAGATCCTTGAGCCCCTGTGCCCTCATTTAACTCCGTCGCCGTTCTATGGGGAGGCCTTTCTTTCCCACGGCCGCCTCTCAGAACCCTCAGGAACTCACAGGGTTTCAGAGCCAAGGGCTCACATTGCAGAGGAGATGAGATGGTTCTGGGGGTGATGCCGTGCCTGGGCCCCCAGGTTTTCCGGCTTCTGATCATCCTCTCGGCACCCAGCATGTGGGACCCCAGCCTCTTCCTCTCTCAGGAGCCCGGGGCCTCCAGTTTAAGCAAAGCTGCCGGGTGCTTAAATGCTATCATTGATTATTGTAAGGGCTTATGAGCCTTATTGGCTTAGATTTGTATCTTCAGGAGAGCTGTTCATCTTAAATAAACATGTTCTGAATAATCTCCGACTATTTATGGAGCATAGAGCTGTCAGACAGAATGGAGACGGAGGTTCCTGCAGTCAGTCCCTGGCTGCTGTGTGCCGAGCCATCATCAGAGACGCTCCCAGCTGGACAGCCTGGAGGGCTTGGGGGGTTATCATCTTCAGGTATTTGGTAATTTAACCTACAATAACCACTTAATAAACACAGTAAATTACTTCCAGGTTTAGAAATATTCTCTGCCCCTCCTGCCTATCCCGGGACCACCTGTGTTCCCGAAGTCCCAGGGACGGTGTTCTGCCCCAGCCCCGGCTGCACTGGTGCTGGGAGTTGCTCAGGCCTCCGATCTGGGGGGGCCAGGGTCAGGATGGGGGCTCCTTGCTCTGTCTTGTGCCTCGAGCTGGGGTCCACGTCCCCTTCCCAGCAGGAAGGCCAGGTGGCAGCCAGGAGGATGGGGCCCAGGCCGGCCTGACACACCCCTCCCCGCCACCTCCCTTCTCCACGGTGAGCTGCATGCCCACCCCATCGTTCGTGCTTGGACCAAGCAAAGATTTCAGGGAACTTCCACGCATCTTATAATCAGCATGAAGTCGCCACTGCTCCCGTCACCCGCCCCGTCACCGGCCATCACAATCCAGCTGTCACTGAGCGTTTGCTCTGTGCCCGGTGCCATTCTGAGCACTTGATACAGGCTCACCCGTTTTATCCTCCCCACCGAGCTGCGTGGCAGGAACCATTTCAGGGGTGGGCAGCATTCTTAGTCCTGCCTTCCAGTTAAGGAGCCTGGTGAGTGGCTGTGGCCGGACCCTGGCCTGAGCAACCCAAGTCCATGCGGCCACCCACCTCGCGAGGGGAGCCCACGTGAGAGGGGCGGGATGGTTCCGCAGTCCCTCTCCACTGCCGGGCCCTCCGCGTCCCTCAGGAAGGGTCCCAGTGGGCCATGCATTGGCACAGTACCAGTCAGAGGCCCCAGAGAGGGGTGCATCCACCCTGGGAGCACCCCGACAATCCATGAGGGTGCAGGAAGATAACACTAGAATTGCCTCAGCAAAAGCAACCTAAATTAGACATTACATAGACGTTAGAACATATACTGGTGTGTATATACTGATGTGCATGCTCCAGTTTTTTATCTGATGGGGAAGTGAAACAAAATGTAATAGACATCAAGGAAATGTAAATTAAAACTAATGAGATACTGCCACACCCCAGGAGGATGGTTAGAACTAAAAGGATGTATTTGTCTGCTCTCACCACTTCTATTCAGCTTTGTGTTGGAGGTTCTAGCCAGGGAAATTAGGCAAGAAAAACAATAAGAGGCATCTAGTTTGTAAAGAAAAAAGTAAAACAATTCCTATTCATAGACAACATGATCTTGCATATAGAAAACCCCAAGGAATGCCCAAAATGACTATTAGAGCTAAAAAAGAAGTTCAGCAAGGTTACAGGATACAACATCAAATGTATTTTTCTTCACTAGCAGTGAGCAATCCAAAATGAAATTAGGAAAACAATTTGTTTACAGTAGCATCAAAAAGAATAAAATGCTTAGGAATAAATTTAAAGAAGCTTAAGTCCTGTACACTGAAAACTACAAAACATTGTTGAAAGAAATTTTAAAAGACCAAAATAAATGGAAAGACATCCCATGTTCATGGATTGGAAGACTTAATATTGTTCAGATGTCAGTCCCCCCTAGATTGTTCTGCAGATTGAACACAGTCCCTATGAAAATCCTAGCTGCCTTTTTTGAAGAAGTTTACAAGCTGGTCCTAAAATTCTGTATTAGTCTGGGTTCTCCAGAGCAATAGAAACAGTAGGGTGCATATCTACCTATCTATCTGTTTATCTATCTAGAGATTTATTTTAGGGAACTGACTCATGCGATCATGCGGGCTAGCAAGTCTGCCTTCCGCAGGGCAGGCCCTCAGGCTGGAGACCCAGAGAAGAGCTGATGTTGTACGTGGAGTCCAGAGACATCTGGAAACAGACTTCCTTCTTCCTCAGGGGACCTCCCTCCATCTTTTTTCCTTGAGGCCTTCAACCCCTTGGATGAGACCCACCCACATTATGGAGGGTCACCCGCTTTGCTCAAAGTCTACTGATTTGAATGTTAATCACGTCTAAGAAACACCTTCACAGCAACATCTAGTCTGGTGTTTGGCCAAAACCTGGGTACCATGGCTACCATAGCTTAGTCAAGTTGATGCATAAAATTAACCACCACAAGCTCTTATGGAAATGCAAGAGACCCATAATAGCCAAAACAATCTTGAAAAAGAAAATGTTGGAAGGCTCACACTTCCCAGTTTCAAAACTTACTACAAAGCTACAGTAATCAAGACAGTGTGGCACTGGCATAAGGATAGATGTATAGACTGGAATTGAAAGTCCAGAAATTAATCCTTACATCTACAACCAACTGACTCAACAGAGGTGCAAGTTCATCTTTTCCCAAACTATCCTGGGACAATGGGAGGTCCACATGCAAAACAATAAAGCTGGACCCCTACCTTACAGCACATACTAAAAGTATCTCAAAATGCATCAAAGATCTAAATGTAAGAGCTGAAACTATGAAAATAGAAGAAAACATAGATGTAAATCTTTGTGACCTTAGATTTGACAGTGGTTTTTTATATATGACACCTAAAGCAAAAACAACCAGTCAAAAAAGTAGATAAATTGGCCTTCATTGAAATTTAAAACTTTTGTGCTTCAAAGGACATTATAAAGAAAGTGGAAAGACAACCCACATAATAGGAGAAAATATTTTCAAATCATATGTATTATAAGGGACATGTATCTAAAATATATTTTTAAAATTCTTATAACTCAACAGTAAAAAAGTACAAATAACTCAATTTTAAAATGGGCAAAGGACTTGAATAGACATTTCTTCAAAAGAGATATACATATGGCTAATAAGCACATGAAAACATGCTTACATAATTAGCCGTCAGGGAAATGCAAATCAAAACCACCGTGAAATACCTCTTCATACTCACTATGATGACTGTAGTTCAAAAGATAAAAAATAACAAGTGTTGGTGTGGAAATGTGGAGAAATCAGAACCTTCATCACTGCTGGTGGGAGTAGAAAATGGTGCAGCCGCTGTGGAGAACAGTCTGCTGGTTTTCAATCTTCAAGAAGTTAAACATAGAGTCACCAGTACAACCCAGCATTTCCACTCCTAGATATATAGCAATACTTGAGAGAATTGAAAACAAATGTCACACAAAGACTTGTACATGAATGTTCATAGCAGCATTATTCATTACAGCCAAGAAGTGGGAGCAACCCAAGTGTACATCAACTTGGGGCCTTCCCTGGCGGTCCAGTGGTTAAGACTCTGTGCTCCCAGTGCAGGGGGCACGGGTTCGATCCCTGGTCAGGGAACTAAGATCCCGCATGCCACACAGTGCGCCCAAAGAAAAAAAAAATGTCCATCAACTTACAAATGGACAGAGTGTGGTAAATCTATACAGTGGAATATCATGCAGCCTATAAAAAGGAATGAGCACTGATTTGTGCTACAGCACTGGCAAACCTACAGACACTAAGTGAAAGAAGTCGGTCAAGAAAGGCCATATTTGTGGGGCTTCCCTCGTGGCGCAGTGGTTAAGAATCTGCCTGCCAACACAGGGGACACGGGTTTGAGCCCTGGTCCAGGAGGATCCCACATGCCACGGAGCAACTAAGCCCACGCACCTAGAGGCGGTGCTCTGCAATAAGAGAAGCCACCGCAACAAGAAGCCCGCGCACCGCAACGAAGAGTAGCCCCCGCTCGCCGCAACTAGAGAAAGCCCGCGTGCAGCAGGAACGAAGACCCAACGTGGCCAAAAAATAAATAAATAATAAATAAATTTATAAAAAATAAAAAAAGAAAGGCCACATTTGTATAAAATATCCAGGATTGAGACAGAGGAATGAGTGGCTGACCAGGCTGGGGAAGGAGGCAACTGGTGTCACTGCTGGGGGGGGGGTTGGGCAGGGTTCCTTCTGGAAGGGGATGGAAATGTTTGCCGTGGTGATGGTGATGGTGGTGATTGCGCAACGTTGTGAATATTCTGAAAACCACGGAACTGTATACTTCCTAAGGGTGAATTGTATGGTATGTGAATTACATCTCAGTCCCTAAAAACAAGGAATGACAGGTACTGGCGAGAATGAGGAGTGACCGGAGCTCTTTCATGGTTGGTGACAGTGTGAAATCGTGCGGCCACTTTGGAAAACTGACCGTTTCTTGTAAAATTACGTATATGGGTATCTACCCGTAGGACTGTGCCCATGGGTGGGTTTTTTTCACCAAAATAACATGGACAGTGTTATTCTTAGCAGCATTACTCATAATAGCCCCCCAGTGGAAGCAACCCAGATGTTCAAAAACAGCAAAAGGGGAAGATCATTGTGATCTAATAATGCAATGGTGTCTACACAGCAATGACAGAGTGAGCTGCCGCTCCACGCGACCCAGAGGAATCTCAGACAGAAGATGACGCACCTGCGGAAGAGCACACGGGGTGACTCCATCCACAGGGCACTGCGGGGCAGGTAAGTCAGCGGCGGTAGTGATGCCTGGAGCAAACAGGGCACAGAAGTGTTGTCTTTAAGTGTTGGTCCGGGCGGCAGTGACGAGGGTGACACACATGTAACGTTTCTATTCGAGCAATGCCTTCAGATCTGTGGACTTAAGCCTGTTGTAGTTCGGTAATTTTTCAAGTGTCGGGGTCACTGGGTGCTGGGCAGGTCCTCACAGAAGCAGGCAAGAGGGAGAAGGCCCCAGATTCTGCCCTGAAGCTGCCGCCCCCCGGCCCTGGAGAGGGAGGGTGGTGGGGGTCAACCCCTGAGAGGGCACGGGCTCTGTCACACACGGTCGAGTCCAGCCTGGCAGCACAGGCCCTGAACGCTGGGAGGGGCCGTCCTCCCAGCGGCCAATCCCCAGTGGCCCCTTGACCAGGGCATCCTGGGATGGGGGGCTGAGCAGCCTGCAGGGCCCCCTTGACAGGAGCTTCGGGCCGCGTGGAGTCGGGATGCCTTGGGCTGGCGGCTGCCCCTCCCTGAGGGTGTTCTCCTCCTGCCTGTCCCCTGGGTCCCCGTGTGGGCCACATGCTGGTCTGGCGCAGAGCAGAGGCAGCCCGAGGCTGGCCGGGCCACACTCATGTCACACGTCCCCACATGACTGTGACCCAGACCTCGCCAGCCTGACCCCTCTGCCTGCAGCCTGGGGGCCGTGGACAGGCACTGGCCAGGAGAGGGCAGTAGCGAGTGACCCAGGCTCTGGGGGCCCAGGGGTGGCTGGCTGAGCGTGGGGGGCGGCTCTGGGCCTCCCGCCTTCAGCCTGGTCTTCGGAAGACTCCCCTCCTTGCGGGGGTTGTGACTCTGAAGAGGGCACGGTGGGAGGCTCCAGTCCCCCGTCCAGGTGCGTTGTCTGTGGGTCATGTGGCTTCAGAAGCACCGCCAGTAACTTGCTGGGGCTCCCGGGAGAGCTGTTTCATCTTCTGGTGACACCAGCCATCGGCAAAGTGCTGTGAGGAAGGCAGAAGGCGGTCCTTCCATACTGCTGAGTGTGCCATCGCCGGGATGCTGGCCGGGTGTGAGTGGAGTGCTGGTCCGGCCAGGGTGGGCACCCGCAGTTAAGGGTGTCACGCCGGAGAAGGTGCAGGGCACAGCAGGAGCTCGCACAGGGCCCTGGCAGGGAGCAGGCTGTGGCAGCAGCAGGGGAGGGGGCGGTGACCGCGGGGCTTGGGGCAGACGCAGGGTCGCAGCCACCGCATCATGGCGGGGGTAGCTGGGGACGCCTGGCCTGGCACACTGGGCAGCGGCCTGGGAGACGGTGGGCAGAGGGCGGGAGAAGAGGGCCGGGCCTGGCTCCGCTGCTCCGGCTGCCAGCTGTGTCTGCGTGTGTGTGTCTGCCTGGCGGGTCTCGTCTCCGCTTCTCTGCCGTTGACTCTTCCTTAAACCGCCCCCAGATTTTACATTTTTGTCTTAAAAAAATTTTATTGTGGAGCATGTCACACGTTCAAAAGTGTGTAAAATGTATGTGTGTGATGTAGATCAGTAAATGAGCCTGTAATGAACAGTACGTTTCCAGATTTTGGGGGCCTCCGTGTGCCCTCCCCATCACACCTGCCACCCCCCAAACCATGACGACCATTGTCAAGTTTGTGTTAACCCCCTCCGGGCACCGTGCAGCTTACCTCCGTGTGAGCACCCAGACAGCGTATTGTTTAGGCTTTCTGGCTGCTTTTTTTTTTTTTAACTTTATGTAAATGAATTGGACCTGTGTACCCTTCTGTGCCTTGGTTCTCTTGGATGACATTGTTTCTGAGAGTCATTCACAACGACATGTGTACCCAAAGACCAGTCATTCTCAGCGTCGTGTGGAATCCCATTGTTTGAATGTGCCCCGTGTCCTTGTCCGCTCTGTTGTGAGTAGACGTGTAGATCGCTTCCAGGAATCTTTGTCTGTTCAAGAACAAGGCTGCTCGGAGCATCCTCACACACGTTTTCTGGGGCACATAACTTTCTGGGGTGTGGGAATGAGTTTCAGGGTCACGGGGATGAGAACAGTGCAGGGTACTAAGTGGTTCCCCAGTGTTCCCTCCGCCAGAGGGACGAAGGCACCCCCTCCCCCAGTTCCATGCTCTCCTGGCTTCCCCTCCCCCACCACCTCGCGGCTCCCCCTTCCTGTACACGCGGGGGTTCAGACATGTGCTGATGTACTTGCTGAGTTTGATCAGAGCAGCCTGGCGCTGAGGATGGGCCACGTCCTGTAGAAAGTGGCTGTGATGAGATCCGGTGGGGGCAGGTGTCCTGGGCCCAGCTCAGTGGCCCCTGTTTGCCTCCTGCTATGGTTCTGCCCCTCCTCCGCAGCTGAACCGGGCAAGCTCCTTTCTTCTGTCTCAACCAAACCATCATCCAAAATGCAGCCCCCGTTGAGGCAATCAGGACGCTCTTGTCCTCCGGGCAGCCGCCGCCCCTCTTGGGGGAGCAGAAAGCCTCCCAGCCCCGCTCTACCTGCCCCGCGTCCTTGCCTCTGACTTCTGTGGGAAGCTGGTTGGAAAATGTGGGGAGCGGGTTCTTTGTCACCGGTTTCCAGGTGGTTTGTAAACGCTCGAGACCCGTGCAAGCTGAGTGTGTGAGCAGTTAACCCCCGGCCCGGTGCACAGCACGGCGTCGATGCCTGGCGCTTTCTGAGGTTGCACAGCTTCCCTTGCAGTGCCCACCACTGGGCAGCGCCCCCATGTCGGCGTCTGTGGGGATGAGTGGGCGGGGGCAGGCGGCTCACGCTGAGGTGTGTGGGACAGTCACAGGCGCTGTCAGCACAGCACTTAGATGCATCTGTGCCCGACTGAGAACCGTAGGCAGGGTGCAGGGGCACGCCTTCCCTTGAGGCTCTTTTATGGGGAGGGCATGCGTGCCAGAGGTCTCCACCCCCAGGACTAGCCTGTGTCCCCCTCAGCTGCCACAGAGGCTGGGAAATGAATATCCAGCACGTTCCAGCCCCACTGCGGAAGGCAGAGTCTGCGTTCGGGGGAGAAGGGGTGGGAGGACTGCGGGTAGGTGGAGTTGGGCCTTGAAGGTTGAGTGGGAATTCACTGGTCTAAAAAAAGGGAGGAAGGCACAGGCTGAGGGAACGGCACGTGGAGGGCAAGATGCCTTCCAGTAACAGCAAAGGGTTGGGGGATTAGCATGAAGAGGCGAGAGGAGGGACTGGGGAGGCCGGAGTCGGATTCCCTGCTGTGAATCACGGAGAACCATCCATTTTCCCAGGGGGCATAAAACTCCTTGGTTTGCCCTCTTGAACTTTTCTGGGATCTCGGGAATGTTTTGTTAGGCCATCTGCCTGAAGTCCCCTTTGGCCATCAGGCCTGTGAAAGTCTGAGCTGGGGGAGGGCAGAGCAGGGGCCAGGGCACAGGTTCTGGGCTGACAGCTGGCTGAGAGGCACTGGGGACATCATGGCCCTTGCGGAGCCCTCGCTCCCCGGTCCATAGGGCGGCAGCAGGACCTGTCTCCCGAGGCCCTGTGTTCATTCAGTGGGTTAAATCCCTTCAGGGTTTGCACGTGGAAGTAGACCCACACGCTCGACATTCACACTGTGGCTACTACCACCTGGCTACTGCCAGGCCCGGGCACATGGCCGAGAACAGGCAGACGGGGGCCCGCCTTCTGGGGTGAGACCGTTCCAGAGAGAACTCGGGGAAGGTCAGCAGGAGAGTGTGTCAGCAGCCAGTGTGGGCTGTGTGTCTTCTCTCGGGCAGTCAGGGAGGGCTTCTCATAGGAGGTGACAAAGGGCTGAGACCTGAGTGACAAGGAGGAGCCAGCCGGGCAAAGCCCTTGGGAAGAGGGACCAGCAGAACAAAGGCCCCGAGGCAGGAGCCTGCCCTCACATTCCAGAAGAGCAAGGAGGTGGACGTGGCCGGAGCAGTGTGTATGTGAGTGGGGTGGGCCGCTCTCCTCCGCTGGCTGCCTGTCCCCCAGACAGCCTGGTTCTGCTGGGCTTGGTAGAGTCTCCGCTGCGGCGCCAGGCCCAGCCCTGTCCAAGGTGCTGAAAGGCCCGCTCTGCGCTTTCCCCTCCGCAGCGTGGGGTGACCGCTCCCCCCGCCCAGGCTGTTAGGGAAGAGGCAGGCCCAAAGCACAGGTCAGCGGCTGCGTTTGGTTCCCTGCTCCGCCCTTCCCGGCTGTGCCACCTGGACAAGCCTCTTGCCCTTAGAGCCCTAGTTCTACCGCCCATCGCGGAGGTGGGGACCGAGAGGCGTCCTGAGCACGGTGCTGGCAGGACAAGGTGAGGAGCAGGTGCCAAAGCTGGGCCCCTCCCCCATGGGTAGGGAACACTGGCCCCCGGGCTCTGGGTCTCTGCAGCCTTAGTTGGGGTGGGGTGGGGGGGTGGGACATCCAGGAACTCTGGCCTTGTGGAACTCCCCCCCTCCCGGATAGCATGTCCCTCAGAGATTGGGGCTGCCCTGCAACCCAAGGCTGGACGTCAGGGCACAGGTGGGGCTCTGCGGGGACCAGCTGCTCCCCCGACGGGGGCTCCAGGAGTGGGCGTCTGGAGCAAGCGGCAGCAGCCGGAGGGGGTTTATAAAAAAGCTGGCGAGTAAAGTGTGAGGCCTGCTCTCTCCTGTGAATAGCGCGCACAAGAGCCTCTTTGCCATCGGATTCAATTTATTCCCATCTGGGCCCTGCTGTCTGCATCAATTCGGCTAATAAAGAGAGGTGGACGGCTGTGACCTGGGCTGCCGCGGAGGCCTCTTCTGAGCTAATTAACCGGCCTGAACAATCCCTTTTAATACTTCTGTGCTTAATGCCCTAAAAGGGAAAAATGGACTGGAGGCAGGGGAGGGGGAGGGGGCTAGGAGGCTGCAGCTGGCTGTGGTGGGAGGCGGAGGGAGGCTGGTCACTCAGCGCACTGCTGGGGAAGTGGGGGCTGCCAGGGCCGGCCCCCAGACCCCGCTCTGCACCCTGGGCGGGCAGCCTTTCTGTCTGAACCCCGGTTTTCTCACTTGCAAGGTTGGGGGCGGACTGGTGTGAATGCCAGTCTGCCTTCTCGTGGGACAGACCCAGAGAAGGGTGCGGGCGTGCCGTCCTGTGCACAGAGGTGGTCCCCCAGGAGGGACTCACGGGGGAGGTGGGCCGTCCACCAGGGCTCAGCATGTCCCAGCCGCGGCAGCCTGGGCGAGGCTCTTCCCCACCCTCCCGTCATCCGTGAAGTGGGAATAAGAGCAGGGCTGTTCCCAGGACTGCATGAAACAATGTTGGCAAAGCACTTAGCTGCTCCTCAGTAAATATTTGCTGGAGTCGTAATCACTGCAGCTTGAATTCTTACCTTGCGTGTCTGTTAGCTATGAAGAGGCGTCCATTTACTTAGAAAGCACAGACTAGATCCCACTGTCCTGGGAGTCACCCAGCAGACCTCCCAGGCCATGGTGCCCGGTGCTGGCGCAGAGAATGCTGCCCCCCGGTGACCGGCCACTCAGCAGCCGCAGTGCCCTCGGCTCAGGACCCGCCCGTGGTTTCCCGTCTCATTCACGGTGGAGCCAGGAGTCCCTCCCTGGCCCATGAGACCCTACTGACCCGGCCTGCTGACCTCCATCTGCTGCCCACTCCAGCCACTGCCCCCACCACTGATACGTGTCTTGTCTGAACTGGGATGCGCCGTCAGTGTAAGGGACGCACCAGGTTTTGAAGACATAGTACAAAAAAAAAAAAGAGAGAGAAAGTAGTATATAGCTCATTAGTAATTCTTGTGCTAACTGTATGTTAAGATGATAATATTTTCAATATATGTATATTATTAAAACTAATTTCACCTGTTCCATGGTCCATTTTTTAATGTGGCTGCTAGAAAAGTCTATCTCTGTTGTACACAGCTGTTTGAGAGTGGAGTCTAACATGGCCTGGGTTTTCTTTTTCTTTTTTTTTTTTTTTATAAATTTACTTATTTTATTTATTTATTTATTTAGTTATTTTTGGCTGCGTTGGATCTTCGTTGCTGCGCGCAGGCTTTCCCCAGTTGCGGCGAGCGGGGGCTACTCTTCATTGCAATTCATGGGCTTCTCATTGCAGTGGCTTCTTGTTGCAGAGCACGGGCTCTAGGTGCGCGGGCTTCTGTAGTTGTGGCTCACAGGCTCAAAAGTTGTGGTGCACAGGCTTAGTTGCTCCACGGCATGTGGGATTGGGATCTTCCCGGACGAGGGCTCGAACCCGTGTCCCCTGCATTGGCAGGTGGATTCTTAACCACTGCGCCACCAGAGAAGCGCAAGCCTGGGTTTTCTTTATCTTGGTTTCCCTTGCTAGGGGTCTGGTCCCTCTCTCTGACGAGCTGACCCCTGCGCAGGCCTGGACTGGGGGTGGGACATGGGGGGTGGGGACGCATCGTGGGCAGCCGCCATGGAGCTGTCCATTCCACGGTGCTGAAAATTCCCAGTCCCGCAGCTGGGCAGAGACCTCACTGACAGGTGCTAACCCCGCAGTCGAGCCGCTGACCTGTTGAGTGGCCCTGGGGCCCTCGAGGATGCCCTTGCACTGTCGACAAGTCCATTCCAAGTCCTGGCCTCGTGCTTTGCGCCAGGCACAAGAGCAGAGGAGAGGAGCATCCTGTCCTGAAGACAGGGAGGGCACGGCTTTCACAGAGGAAACTTGGGAAGACAGCCTGTAATCACGGCAGTAAGTGGTGTGGCCCTGACGGCAGGCGTGGGAGAAGGTAGGGATCAGGAAGTGTGTGGCAGGCTGGCGGGGTCAGTACGTTCGTCCCTGTGGAGGACTGGACGGGCCCTGAACACAGCAGGGTTCAGATGGGCGACCCTCCGCTCCACTTGTCCTGCTACAGACCCATGCGCTGCTCTGAGGGCCGGGGACCATGGGGACGAGACATGAGGCCCTGCCCCTTGGGGCTGGCATCACGGGAACCGCTGGGCCCCTTCCCGGGTAAGCACGGCCTCCCTTCCTGCCTGGGTCCAGTCCCAGCTGGTTCCTTCCTAGCCTCAGCCTGCTCCCTCACCTGGGACTCCTGAGGGGTGAGTGAGAAAGGAGGTGAGGGTCCCGGTGGGAGACAGGGCTCCGTAGATGTAAAACTCCAAACTAAATCCTTCAACCTTCCTTTATCGTGAGTTGCTAAAATATTTTAAAACCTTTGACATTTTTATCAAAGTAAAGCAGTTAAAACTTCAAATTGTTGGAGGAATTATGAGCAACTGGCCCCCACCCTGGCCCACCCTCTCCCTCCCTGGAAGAATCCTCTTGACCCCGAGTTGTGGGAATGTCCTAAGCTGACTGAACCCACTGCATCCCGGCAGGTCCCGTGCCCTGAGGAGGGGTCTCCTCTCCCCTGCGCCCACCTCCCTCACCCCCTGAGGGCTGGTCCCTCTCCTGCCCCCCTTCCGGAGCCGGCGGTGTCTTTCACTTTTATTTCTGGCTTCATTAAGCACAGGCAGCACTGACAGGGATGACTTCCTGTGGCTTCTGCTTTGCTTCCCGGTGCAGAAGCACAAGCTGGGGACAGGAGGGGGCTTGTTCTCTGCACCTCAGTTCTGCCCTCAAAGCCCCACATCTGCTGGGGCGGAGCCCTGGTTCCTTCCTGTCTACCCAGAGAGCCTGGCAGCACTCACCTGTGCAACGCTCCGGCCCGGCCCCATCCCTGCAGTTGGGCAACGAGGCAGGAGAGATGCAGGGCTTAACCCTGTAGGAGGGAGAGGATGAGGCCGATTCACTGGGTGTTTAGCCAGCGCGCATCTGTCCGGATGACTAGCTCAGCAGAGAAGGTGGGACTAGGTAGGGTCTCGTTTAACTCCAGAGAAGGTGCTGTCAGCTCCGTGTTCAGGTGGGGAGGTGGGGCACACAGCTTGTGAAAGGTGCAGCGAGGACACACCCAGGCAGGCTGGCTCCCAGTGGCCTCGGGGCATCTGTAGAGCCTGGTGCCTGTCTCCCTCCTCGGAATGTCAGCCCAGAGCAGGGGCCTTGTGCATTTTAGCCCCGTCGTGTGACACAGTGCCTGGTGCAGAGTGTGTGCCCAGTAAATGGTTACAAAGGTCTGGATAAAAGGACAGAGTCTAGGCACGGTGGTGTGGAAGAGCTCGCTGAGCAAGCGACATTATTTTTTTTGCATTTTTTACTGTGATAGAATATACATAACGTAAAATTTACCATTTTAACCATTTTTAAGTGTACAGTTCAGTGGTAGTAAGTACATTCACATCGTTGTGTGACCATCACCACCATCTATCCCCATAACTCTTTCTACCTTGTGAAACTGAAACCCTGTCCCCATCAACACTCACTCCCCATCTCCCCCCAGCCCCGGCCCCACCATCTACTTTCTGTCTCTGTGGATGTGACTCCTCTAGGGAACTCCTGTAAGTTGATCACACAGTATTTGTCCTTTCATGACTGGCTTATTTCACTGAGCATAATGTCCTCAAGGTTCATCCATGTTTTAGCCTATGTCAGAATTTTCTTCCCTTTTAAGTCTGAATAATATTCCATCGTCTGTATAGACCGTGCTTTGCTTATTCATTTACCTGTTGATGGACACTTGGGTTGCTTCCACCTTTTTGTGAATAATGCTGCAATGAATGTGGTCATACAAGTATATCTGAGTCCCTGCTTTCAGTTCCTTTGGGTAAATATCCAGAAGTGGAACTGCTGGGTTTGAAGACCCTTCGTACCATTTTCCGAAGCTGTACCATTTTACATCCCCACCAGCAGTGCACAGGGGTTCCAGGGGCCGCATCTAGCATCACTTCTGCCACATCCCATGGGCCAGAGCGGTCCTGGAGCCCGCCTGGCTTCAGGGGGGTGGAGAAAGGGTCCACTGGTCATGGGGGCGGGGTGGCCAAGCCAACTGCAGAGGAGCCCCGGGGGGGACAGCGAGGCCCCCGGGCCGTGAGTGATGGTGGGTGGGGGTGGGGGACACGGGGGCTGTTGTCGGGGGAGAGCTGAGGACGCTGGGCACAGGCTGGGGGCCGTGGGGAGAGGAGTGGATGAGTCAGAGATGAGAGCAGATGGGTGAAGGGGGAGAGGGAGGGACAGGGGTGAAGGAAGACTCAAGGTTTTGGCGCAAGTCCCCGTATTAACTGTGCCTTTTACTTTCCGATGTTCTGGCATCTTGGGGCTGTGCCAACTCTGGAGGGACGGCCCCTCCCAGGGAGGCCAATTCCTAGGGACAGATGACTCATCCCTGAACGTGCTTTTTCCATACAAATCATCCCATCCAGAGCTCACACATCCCACCTCCTCCACGGGGCTCTTACACACAGGGCCACTATCGCCCTGCCCTGATCACCCCTCACCACGGCCAGGTGCCAGACAACTCGGGACAGCTCTGGGCCCAGAGGCCTGGAATTATGCAAGCCAGCCACTCCCAAGCCTGCTCACCTGCCTCACCTGTTCCTTCCTGGGAAAACCTCAGTAGAGGCTGTGCCCACGCTCCCTGCACCCCAGCCCCCCGACCAACCCTGGTGCTTCTCCGTGTGGCCCCCGTGGCATGATGTGCCCCCTCCTCTTGGGGTCTGTGAGCGTGACGAGTTACCTTTTCAGTGGCAGTCATTACGCCCCGTTGGTCCGTGAGCGTAACGAGTTATCTATTCAGTGGCAGTCATTACGCCCCGTTGGTCCGTGAGCGTAACGAGTTATCTATTCAGTGGCAGTCATTACGACCCGTTGGTCCGTGAGCGTAACGAGTTATCTTTTCAGTGGCAGTCATTACGACCCGTTGGTCCGTGAGCGTAACGAGTTATCTATTCAGTGGCAGTCATTACGCCCCGTTGGTCCGTGAGCGTAACGAGTTATCTATTCAGTGGCAGTCATTACGCCCCGTTGGTCCGTGAGCGTGACGAGTTATCTATTCAGTGGCAGTCATTACGACCCGTTGGTCCGTGAGCGTGACGAGTTATCTTTTCAGTGGCAGTCATTACGACCCGTTGGTCCGTGAGCGTGACGAGTTATCTATTCAGTGGCAGTCATTACGACCCGTTGGTCCGTGAGCGTGACGAGTTATCTTTTCAGTGGCAGTCATTACGACCCGTTGGTCCGTGAGCGTGACGAGTTACCTTTTCAGTGGCAGTCATTACGACCCGTTGGTCCGTGAGCGTGACGAGTTACCTTTTCAGTGGCAGTCATTACGACCCGTTGGTCCGTGAGCGTGACGAGTTACCTTTTCAGTGGCAGTCATTACGACCCGTTGGTCCGTGAGCGTGACGAGTTACCTTTTCAGTGGCAGTCATTACGACCCGTTGGTCCGTGAGCGTGACGAGTTACCTTTTCAGTGGCAGTCATTACGACCCGTTGGTCCGTGAGCGTGACGAGTTACCTTTTCAGTGGCAGTCATTACGACCCGTTGGTCCGTGAGCGTGACGAGTTACCTTTTCAGTGGCAGTCATTACGCCCCGTTGGTCCGTGAGCGTGACGAGTTACCTTTTCAGTGGCAGTCATTACGCCCCGTTGGTCCGTGAGCGTGACGAGTTATCTTTTCAGTGGCAGTCATTACGCCCCGTTGGTCCGTGAGCGTGACGAGTTATCTTTTCAGTGGCAGTCATTACGACCCGTTGGTCCGTGAGCGTGACGAGTTATCTTTTCAGTGGCAGTCATTACGACCCGTTGGTCCGTGAGCGTGACGAGTTATCTTTTCAGTGGCAGTCATTACGCCCCGTTGGTCCGTGAGCGTGACGAGTTATCTTTTCAGTGGCAGTCATTACGCCCCGTTGGTCCGTGAGCGTGACGAGTTATCTTTTCAGTGGCAGTCATTACGCCCCGTTGGTCCGTGAGCGTGACGAGTTATCTTTTCAGTGGCAGTCATTACGCCCCGTTGGTCCGTGAGCGTGACGAGTTATCTTTTCAGTGGCAGTCATTACGCCCCGTTGGTCCGTGAGCGTGACGAGTTATCTTTTCAGTGGCAGTCATTACGCCCCGTTGGTCCGTGAGCGTGACGAGTTACCTTTTCAGTGGCAGTCATTACGACCCGTTGGTCCGTGAGCGTGACGAGTTACCTTTTCAGTGGCAGTCATTACGCCCCGTTGGTCCGTGAGCGTGACGAGTTACCTTTTCAGTGGCAGTCATTACGCCCCGTTGGTCCGTGAGCGTGACGAGTTACCTTTTCAGTGGCAGTCATTACGACCCGTTGGTCCGTGAGCGTGACGAGTTACCTTTTCAGTGGCAGTCATTACGACCCGTTGGTCTGTGAGCGTGACGAGTTATCTTTTCAGTGACAGTCATTACGACCCGTTGGTCTGTGAGCGTGACGAGTTATCTTTTCAGTGGCAGTCATTACGACCCGTTGGTCTGTGAGCGTGACGAGTTATCTTTTCAGTGGCAGTCATTATGACCCGTTGGTCTGTGAGCGTGACGAGTTATCTTTTCAGTGGCAGTCATTATGACCCGTTGGTCTGTGAGCGTGACGAGTTATCTTTTCAGTGGCAGTCATTATGACCCGTTGGTCTGTGAGCGTGACGAGTTATCTTTTCAGTGGCAGTCATTATGACCCGTTGGTCTGTGAGCGTGACGAGTTATCTTTTCAGTGGCAGTCATTATGACCCGTTGGTCTGTGAGCGTGACGAGTTATCTTTTCAGTGGCAGTCATTATGATCCGTTGGTCTGTGAGCGTAACGAGTTATCTTTTCAGTGTCAATCATTATGATCCGTTGGCCCCTGAATAATAATAAAACCTACATTTAAAACAGCCACTGAGATCAGGGCACCCTGGGCAGCCTGCCGCCTCACCAACTGGCTGCCTTCCTTGGCTTTCCAGGCTGGAAGAGAAAGGCTCGTGGGGTTGAGCCCACCTTCCCCGCACACACCGTACCTGTCCGTTTCCCTGGTGGGAGAGCGTTCCCATGGCAACCAAGCAACCAAGGCCAGTCCCCATCTCTAACAGGTGGACTTGGCTGAGAATCGAAGGATGGGGGGATGCGTTGTTCCTCTGAATCAAAAGGAGAGTACATGGCTGCAGTCGCGTCCACATCAGAACACACACTTCTATGTATTCGTTCAGTGGGCATTTCCGTTTTCCTCCACTGCAAACACAGCATGCGTGGGCGTGGGTGTGGGCGTGGGCCTGGTGTGGCCATGGCAGGGTAGGGTGGTGACCTTCCATGAGCGCCCGTGCAGACCTCTCCCAGAGGGCTGAGTGCTGTCACAGAGGGCAGCAGCGTGGTGCTTCTTACCTACAGCTGCTGGGTCCGGCAGGTCAGCCACAGCCAAGGAGGGACGTCCAGAAATATGACCAGGTCCAAACATGCCACGAGTGAAGGGCCAGGCTGCGCTGCCAGGTCTGAGGGCGGGTGGCTAAGGGCACAGCCAAGTCCAGCAGCCAAGTCACCGCGGGTGGCAGAGCTGGGCAAGCCGGCCGCCAGGCTGGGCAGGAGCCGGTGGCCAGCTGCTCCCGGTTATATTCAGCCACTGCTGCCCGGACGGCAGGGGCCCTGGGCGCCCAGGCAGATGCACCACACGCTGCCTAAGTGGCCCTGGCCCTGGGCCTGTTGATGGCTTCCCATTTGGGGGGCGTTATTTTAAATGCCTCAGTGAAGAAGAAGGGGGGAGCCATTACAGAATAAAAGAGACAAAAGCACAGCGACCAAACGCAATGCCTTTCCCTTGTTTGCATCCTGCTTCCGACAAACTGATTCTAAAGTTATCTAAAACATATGGAAAAATTTGAACACGGGCAATGAATAAAAAGATACTAAACAATTATTATTGGATATGATATCATGATTAGATTTTTAAAAATCCTTATTTGCTAGGGATGCAAATTGAAGTATTTACAGACAAAGTGAAATGGTGTCTGGGATTCACCCTACAATACAAAAAAAAAGTGTGTGTGCACGTGTACATGTGTGTGCACCAGTGTGTGTGCCAGCGTGTGTGTGTGTGTGGTGGGGGACATGAAACAATGTTGTCTGTGAGCTGATAAGTGTTGAAGCTGGGGGATGACACATGGGCTCATTATCCTATTCTCTCTGCTTTTGTGTGGGTTTGACATTTTCTATAAGAAAATGCTGAAAAGTGCTTCAGCCAGTATATTCTTGTTCATGGCTTTTCCTCTGCTCTTGCATTGTTTCCTGAGGGTGCATCCGCAGGGCTGGGATTACGGATCCAGGGCTTGACACTTCTCTGGGCTCTGGACATGCGCCGTCAAACCGCGCTTCAGGAGGACGTGCAGTTTACGGGCTGTGAGCACGGGCGTGGGGGTGGGTTGCAGGGGGGCGGGGCGCACCCTGGCTGGTGGCCATGCCAGCACTTATTTCTGTTTTCAACTTGCGCTAATTCAATAGGTGTAAAGTATCATCATTTCATTTCCAGCTCCCCCAATCAGCCTCTCATTGCATGTTCTCCTGGACCCTGGCCCTGTGCACATTTAGCCATGGGATCTGTTGTTTGGACAAATACTTGTAACCCACAGATGATATCGACCCTGTACCCCTTTCATGCAAATGTCTCCTAATCTTTTTAAAATTTCTGATGTCCAGAAAGCGTTAACGTTCACATTATTAATTCTATTATTTCTTCTTTAATTTCTTTGATTCCAAGTCAGGTGTTAATACCTCCAAATATCTGCCAGAGTTGAACTATGATTAGGTTGCATACAGTCAGATCTTTAATTTACCTATATTGAGTCTGTGGTGTAAAGCATAGATTCTTTTTTTTCCAGAATTGATCTCCAGGTATCTCAGCATCATTTTGTAAATTACTTTTCAAGACTGTGCATTGTTCAGTCTTGACAGTTCTGTGAACGAGAGCCCTCCTGTACCCGAGGGGGTCTGTTTCAAGGCTCTGAATTCTTTCTCTAGCCACATCTCCATTTGGAGCCAGCGCCCCACTCTTTCAGTCACTGTTGGAGTGTGTGCTGATCTCTGGCAATGCTGGGATCTCTTCACACCCAGGCCCATCAGACACCAACGTGACTCTTTCAGCTACCCATGGTCCCCAGAGCCCTGGACCTGAAGTCAGGGGACGTGGTCTGAATTCCAGCTGTGTGTCTTTGGACAAGTGTCTTAGCCTCTCTGAGCCTATGTGTAAGAAGAGACAATATGTGACCTGTCACCCAGGTGAAATGCCTGCACTTACTAGGTGCTGAGTGCATGCTTGCACTTGGGGATTTTATTTTACTTTATTTTAAAATTTATTTATTTTATTTATTTATTATTTTTGGCTCTGTTGGGTCTTTGTTGCTGCACGTGGGCTTTCTCTAGTTGCGGTGAGTGGGGGCTACTCTTTGTTGCAGTGCATGGGCTTCTCATTGCGGTGGCTTCTCTTGTTGCGGAGCACGGGCTCTAGGCACGCGGGCTTCAGTAGTTGTGGCACACGGGCTCAGTAGTTGTGGCTCGAGGGCTCTAGAGTGCAGACTCAGTAGTTGTGGCGCATGGGCTTAGTTGCTCCGCGGCATGTGGGATCTTCCCGGACCAGGGCTCGAACCCGTGTCCCCTGCATTGGCAGGTGGATTCTTAACCACTACGCCACCAGGGAAGCCCCACTTGGGGATTTAAAACCCACCCCTGGGGGTACCGGACCTGCAACTTGGGGGGGTTTGGGAGGAGCTGACGGCATCTCCTCCATCCCTCTGGGCAATGCTGGGGACACCCCCATGGGGGCGTCCCTGCCAGACTGCAGAGCTGGGGGTCAGTTCCTGCTTAGGTGCAGGAACTGAGGCACCTCATACTGTGCGAGCCATAGCTGCTCTGGCCCTGTTTCCATGGTTACCACAACAGGATGAGATCACCTTCCTGTTCACAGGCTGGGGGCAGCCAGGCGCTCTGCCAGGGAGGCCCTCCCGGCCGTCAGTGTGGGCGGCCACGCTGTGGGGGTGGGCTGCGCTGTTAGTCCCTCCTGGACAGCAGGGGCGGGCACAGGGCACAGGAGGGGTGTCACTGAGCTGAGCCGGAGAACCGAGCTTGTCCAGCCAGGGTCCGGGAGCCCGTCAGTTCTGGCCTCCAAGGAGCAGACGTGGAGGTGGAAGGAGGCGTGTGAGAGGCTCACAGGGAGATGGGGGAGCAGGAGCAGAGCCTTAGCCGGTGCAGGGCTGACACCTGGGAAGGGCTGGGCAGGACCGGGAGGAGGAGCCTCGGACCGCAGTGCAGCTCGGAGACAACGTGGCCAGGGGGCAGCTCGGCGCAGAGCCCCAGAGCCCAGACTGCCCGCGGGGGAGCCCTGGGTCGGGCAGGAGCGGCTCCAGCACCTGCTGGGCTCGCGGTGCTCAGCCTCCAGGTGAAGCGGCACTGGATCCTGACGGCTCTGGAGCTGCAGGCTGTTGGCCAAACACCTCCCTCCCAGCAGGCTCTCCCCTGGAGGGCAGTGCCTCGCTCACCACGCGGCCTTCAGGAGGCCCCGTCCTTCCCTGTGGGTGCGGACGTGAGGGTCTTCCCGTCCAGGCAGAGAAGCAGCATCAGGTCAAGCCCAGAGAGGGCCGCCCCCACTTCTGGTGCCATGGCCAGGCCCAGTCCTGTCCTGAGAGACGCTGCGCCCACACCGGTGGCTCCCAGGCCCTGGGCTGTGTGGGGAGGCGGGGAGGCCCTGGGGGACGAGGCTGCCCGCTTGGCTGGCTCGGTGTCTGCAGTGGGGCCACAGGACCCCTGCAGCGAGCGGGCAGGAAGGGTTCCCTCTGGCCACTCGGAGGGGCTTTCGTGGCAGGCTCTGGGAAGGGAGGCTTCCTGGGGCTTGGGCCAAGCCCGGCTGTGGACGCGAAGAGGCAGAGGGCAGAGCGGGGACGGGGCTCTGGTGGCCAGGAAGTGAGAAGGTGCCCAGGGCGGCGGCCGAGCTCAGGGAGCCCATTTGCGGGTGTTCGCGGTGCGTCTGCTGTCGGCTGGCACTTGGAATGAGGGCAAAGTTCCCTTCTCTGGGGACCCACCTCTGTCGGCCTGCCCTGGTCCACTCTGCTCCAGCCTCGCGGCCTCTTTCCCGGGGTGTAGAACCTTTGCCCTTGCCGTTTCCGGGGCGCAGACACGTTTAACGTGAGCGCCCTGCGCCTCCTGCAGGTTTGGTCCAAGGGTCCCCTCTTTGCTGAGGCCCCTCTGGCCACCCCTCCGAGAGAGCCGCCCCAGGGGCTCCCGTAGTCGCCTCCTGCCTATGACGACAGTGGCCACACCTGTAGTCACTACCCTGGTACTTCCTTGGCTTCCTCGTCCTCAGGTTTGTCAGCTGCGGGGGGACTGTGTCCCTCTCCTTCACGACCGCAGCCCCAGCCCCTAAATCGTGCCTGGCGCGCAGCCGGGGCTCCACAGATACTGCTGGTGGCTGAGTCGTGGTGTGTGAATCCTTCCGCGGGAGTCAGGTCCTGGGGCCCCGCAGGGAGCGGGCGTGGACTCTCCGCTTCCCAGCTTCGTGGCCCAGCTGCCCGTCTGGGCCCCAGCTGCCCGTCTCTGCGGCAGGGGAAGGACCAGCCCCAGGGCAGCGAGGGTGGCTGAGGCAGTGCCTGTGAGACGCCTCCGTGGCCCGATGCCGCACCCGCTCAAGAGGGCCCCCTCCCCCGCGGCAGCTGCCCCCACCATGGGGAACCGTGGGAGGGGCCTGAGTGTGGCGCCTCCAAGCGGGTTGCGCCCCTGTGGGGGGTTTATGGGACGGTGCTCGGAGGGAAAGGCGATTCAGCCCAGTCCCCGGGAGGCAAGAGACTTCCCAGAGCCCCGCTAAGTGGGTGTGGAGGGCGATCAGCGCTGCAGACCTGTTAGTGGCCCTGGGCACCGGGGCTGTGTGCGTGACTCACAGCTTAGGGAGCCAGGAGGCCGGCATGGCCAGCAGCTACTCATCAGCTGAACTCCTCTCTGTTTAATTAAGACATAAACCACTGGCCTGCTGCTGCAGCCCCCCTCCCCCGGGTCACGCGCCCTCCAGGCCGCCGCCGTCACGCTGCCTCTTATCCTGCTCAGGACCGGCCCCTGCTGGGGGCTGCCCGCTTGCACGCCGCCAGCGACAGGCGCCTCACTACCTCCACCCTTCGGCAGACCCAGGCAGGCCGGGCAGGCGGTGGGGCGTGGCCTTGGGGCTGCTGCCTGGGGCCAAGACTTATAGGCTGTGTAACCTCAGCCAATCTCTAGGCTCGGTTTCTCCGTCTGCGGGTGGAAGGGCAGGGCTACTTTGAGGATTGAGTGAGGTAATGCTCACGGGGAGACACCTCCGCACTCAGAGCTGGAGTGTCCAACCCCCTCCCACTGCTGTCTGCTGCTCCTTGGCGGCCGGTCCAGCCGGACCCGCCAGACCCCAGCCTGTGGGCAGGGCCAGGGCCTCGAGTGGCCTCCAGGCCACACGCAGGCGCCAGGTCATCTCACCCCCTGGACGGGGCAGTTAGGGGGCAGGTCTCAGTGCCCAGCACAAGCCCTTGTGCAGCTCAGGGACAGCAGGGGTCCTGGATGCATGAATGAATGGATGTAAATTCTTCTTCCTTGGATGTTTCTGGGCCTCAGAGAGTGAGAAAGAGGCTGATGGGCCGGGGAATTGCCAGCCCTGCATTGATCGGGCAGCTCCGCTTAGAATTCCGGTTCCCCCACGAGGTCCTTTCCATCTTAGGGCCTCAGTGCTTCATCGGCAGAGTGGGTGCCACACAGATGCCCTCAGCCGTCTGGTCCCTGTGCGTTCCCCTCTTCTTCCTTATTTTGGGAGGGGTGCCTGTGTGTTTCTCCGCACAGCTGGGAAAGCACCCCTTTTCCAGGCCCCCTTGCAGCTGGGGGTGGCCATGAGACCCGACCCACCGGTGAAATGTCAGCAGGGTCTCCTGGGGCTCTGGGAGGCGCCCAAACATCCGTCAGCGTGTACTTGGTCATGGTGTCAGACCACCTGTGCTTTTATTTACTTCATACAGTCTCTCCAATCTCATGCACTTTAAAAAAACTTGAACATATGTGTGTGTGGATCCGCACAACACACTGGAAAGCTAGTACCACTTGCTGCCACTGGAAGGTAAGCGTAAACCAAACGCCAGGAACACCTGCAATAGCAACCAGCTCCTGCCAAGGCCCTGGGCCCGATGCCTGCGCTCTCTCTGACAGAAGGGAGAGCAACGCGTGCTAGGTGGTAGAGACAGCCTCGAGGGAAGCCGAGCCTTTCTGAGGGATGCGACAAGTAGGATTGGAAGAGAATTCAAAGGGACCTGACGTCCTCATGACGTGATGCCTGATTCAATGCCGGGTCTGCAGACGCGAGGCCACAGCCAGCTCTGAGCAGGAAGAAACAGTCAGCGAGTGTTACTGGGGAGACACGATCTGAGTCCCGGGGGAGATGGAGAAGCAGGTCCTTCTGAAACGGGAGAGGGTCCCGGGGAGAGGCGGAGTCAGGAGCCTGGGGACACACAGCTCGGAGGCCGGGCTCTGCCTGCCAGCAGGTGCCAGGTCTGCTCCGGCTCCGACTCCCCTCCCTGGGGGGGAGTTACCCTCGGCCGGGGAGGAGGGGCCTACCTGGGTCCCAGACGTGGAGACTGAGATGGGGAGAGAGCAGGACAGATCCCAGGACCTCCGATCCCCGATCGTGGGCTCGGAACGACCTCTCCCAGGTCCCATGTTCTTCCTGCCTTCCCAACAGCGAGGACACAGAGGGGCCACCAGGATCGGGATGGGCCACGTGCTTCCCACCTTCCAAAGGGCAGATTGGAGGGGCTGGAGGAAGTCGGCCCAGGAAAAATTCTAGATGGACCACGACACGCACAGCTTGAGACCAGAGGACAAGGAGCCGGTCAGCAGGCGTTCACGGGGTCGCTAGGAAGATTTCAACGGGAAGCATACTTTGTTGGCCACAGTGGACGGTGCCCATGAGACACATCCGAGGAGAGCAGAGCAGTCTGCTAACCGGGTACCAGCTGTCAGGCTGTTCACTGTACTCTGTGTGGCTTACAAGGGGCTTTCTCTAGTACGAAGAGGTGAGGCAGTTCAAGGCAACAACTAATAGCACTCGAGATTTTCTGGGCAGTCGAGCAAAATGGGGCTCTCAGTTATAACCATTTACTTTCATTTTTACTTATTTATTATTTTATTGAAGCATAATTGACATAAAACGTTGTATTATTTTCAGGTGTACAACATAATGATTCAACACTTGTATATATTGCAAAATGATCACCACGATAAGTCTAGTGAACATCCATCACCTTACATAGATGCAAAAAAATGTCAAATCGGCAATACAGCATTATTAACTATAGTCACCAGGCTGTACATCACATCCCCAGCACACATTTATTTTTTAATTGGAAGTCTGTACCTTTCGGCCACCTTCACCCATTTCCCCAACATCACCGCCCCCCCCCCACCTACGTATGACCGTTTTCACAAGCATTTATTTTGGGGTAAATTCTGGCTAATGCATTAACACAAGAAACTGAAATAAGAGGCAAAGTGTTGTAAACAAGCAGACAAAATCATCACTAATGTGCACAAGTACATCCACCGGAATCAACAGTAAATTCACCGCAGTTTAAGGGGCTTCTGTAAGGTACACAGGTGAACAGCTTCCCTATCAGTGTAAGTAGCTAGTTATGTGCCCCCGAGCCCCCTTCACAGAAGACTGGTGCTCCGTCTGCTGGGAGCACGGTCAGCAGAGAGCCCCTCAGGGATGGCCCGGGGCCGAGAGCCTTCCCCACCAGGGACACATTTTCTCAAGGCGACACACATCCAATGACCGAGGGGGACGGGGGTCACAGCCACGGGGCCAGCTGCGCTGCTCACTCCCTCTGCCCAGCGCTGCCGCCTGCCCCTCTCTTCCACCTTCCGTGGCATCGGTCCCAGGAGTTGGCTTCCCGGAGCACCTGACACGTGACAGTGATGCTATGGGAAAATGTCCCATTCACAACAGCAACAGAAAGCTTAAAATAGCAAAGAGTAAAACTTTAAATGACTTTCATAAAGAAACTTAAAAGCAGGGGACCTAGTCCTCGTTCAGGACGAAGACCAGGGAAGGCTCAGGTCACCCCTGCCTGTGCTAAATCCATGAGGGCAACGAGAGTGTTCTACAGTTTAAGAGAGAAAGCACGGTCCCCCTTGCAAACAAGCCGGGGACTTCATGGTCCTGAACTTGGAGGAGTCTCCCGAACGCACAGAGTAGTGGGATTACAGGGTTGTTGCCAGAGCAGAGGAGCCCGGGGGGCCGGAGACGCTGGGGGGAGCCAAGGCGGCTGCGCACAGGGTGCACCCACACCCAGGAGGAGGTTACAGACTAATCCAGGAACTTCTGTCACTAACAACCAGCCAGACACTGTCACTAATACCACCAGGCGATAAGGACGATACCTCGCACATAAAACAAAGACGGAGGGCTGTGGAAACGGGAGATGAAATATGTGCTGCTTCACGTGAAGGACTAACAGACGGGGCGCATTGCAGGGCAACGCGGCACAAAGGGATAAGAGATGGAAAGTATGACGGAACAGTTAGGGGACGCTCAACCTAGAAGTATGAATATCTGCCCAGCAGGGATTCCCACCCAAAGGGAAGAAAAGAAGGACCAGACAGGAAGCTACATTTTCAAAAAATAAGACTGAGCACCCCTTGAAAAGCAGACCAACACAAAACAAACAGCAGACACGCGGTGCTGGAATTTCACTACATCAATGACAAAGACTCACCCTAAAGCCACCGCCGAAGTGGGACCGTCTGTAGTGAGAGATTCAGGCGAGAGCGCAAATATGGAGTCAAGGACGAAGAATGGGCTCCACGTGCTGAGGCGCAGGAGCCCAGCGGCCACGCTGTCCACTGACAACGACCACGAGACGAACAGGCCTTACATGACAAGTTGTGGAGCTGCATCCAGGGTGACACGACATCCAGGAGGAAGCCGTGGTGAGCGGGGAGAAGCACTGATTAAAGACAGTCCTGGGACGTGTGAGAAGAGCAGACGGGGCAGAGTGATGCCAAGAAGATGGTCTCTGCTGGGGGAGAACCATGGCATTGACTCAGTGAACGAGAATGGGTTAAACTTTCTATCGAAAGGTCAGGACTGACAGGTAAACACCAACGCAGGAAGGAGGGTGTAGCAGTAATAATACAGGACAACGCAGTACGAGGCAGAGACTATTTTAAAGACTCACAGAAAACGGATCAGTTCTGTTCCAGGAGGAAACACTTGAAAGGTTAACAAAAGAGCAACTAGCGAAATAAAAATTTATTTACAGAGGTGTCGGCGGGGCTGAAGGAGCCCGCAGGAGGGGTGAGCACCCCGGCAGGGGCCAGCCTAGGCCTGCAGAGCAGGGGGAGAGGCTGCGCTCCCAGGACCCGGCAGTGAGGCTGCAGGAGGGGCAGTGGCTGCCGCCAGCCCACAGCTCTGCAGGAGGGGAGGGGCTGGGAGGGGGCCCAGACCTGAGCTCACTCCCCTCCTGCCCTCTGGTCTCCTGGAACCCAGAGAGGGTGAGGTTCCGGGGATGCAGTCCATTGAGGCCAGCCTCTGGGGCACCAAGTGGGGCAGAAAAGAAGGACCTGGAGGTGCAAGTAGAAACTCATCGCTGAGCTGTGCATTTCACGCCGATAAAAGGAACAACCACAGAGAAAACACGAGTGTAACCCTCAGTATGTGCAATAACAAACTGGAAAACATATAAAGCAAAGTAACGGTAGAGCTGGGAGGAGGAATGGGACCAGCTTCATGGCTCTCCCAAGCAGATCACATTGAAATGGGGGGAGCGTCGGAAATCTTCAAGATGTTATCGAGTAGTATCAATTAAAACAAGAGAGCAAGACATTCCTAGTTAGATGGAAGTTTCCAATGATAACATTGGGTCTGGGGGCGGGGGGGCCTGGAGTCAGAGAATGAAAGGATCTGAGAGATTTGTAATGTATTTTGGGATGAAGAATACAGATGTTAGTTAGCACCAGAATTTGAATAATGTGTGTGTATGTGTTAACAGTTTAAGGGTAATGACTAGAAGGGCAGAAATAAAAGGTGTAACTTTCAAGGTGAAATGAATTAAATGACCCAATGAATGTCAGAGTGGGAAAAACCGTAAAAATCATAGCAAATAGAAAAAAACAAAAAACTGGGAAGAATAAGTGTAAATGGGTATTTATTTATTAAGAGGCAGAGACTCTCGAATTGGATGAAGCCGCAGGATCCAGCTATGCTTTATTTACAAGAGATGCACCTAAAATGCAATAGAAGAGAAATAGGGAAGAGACAATAACACAAAAGATATGGAAGACAAATGTTGACAGAAACAAAGATGTAACAAAATTATGTGGGAAATATAATCGAGGGTAAAAGTGTTAAAAGAGACAAAGCAGTGTACTTAATTTTGACATAAAGCACATTCCACCAAGAATAAATCACCTCTATTGGTCTAAAAAAGCAGCTTCAACATATATAAATAAAATCCCTCTGTAATGAGGGATTTAACCACTCACCCCTGTCAGAAAGGGACAGATCAAGGAGAAAAGCCAGTGGGAAAGGGGGAAAGAGTCCCTTTGACATGACTGGTCTGAGCACCTGCACGCATCCGGGGGCGGGCGTGCCGTCCAAGGTTGTCGGGGCCAAAAGCTGCGACCCGTTTCTGAAATGGGGGCACCGTGAGAGGGGCCCCAGCGCCAGCCCAAGTTCTCACGCGGGGCTGGGGGATTGGCCCCTGCCTGTACCGCTGGTCTGTCTCCCCACTGCGTGGACCCTCGGGGAGTGACCGCCCCTCCCTCTGTGACCTCTCAGCCCCCAGCTCTGCACTTCCTTCCTTTGGGGCATTTTGGACATGAGAGAGCTGTGAAAATACATGTTTTAAGAATTAATCTTACAGTAGTGACAGCCCACGTGTGTCACCGCGTTGTCCCCTGGATCCCACTGATTTAGTCGGGGAGGGGCGGGTCTCACTACAACACCTACCTCCCGGGAGTCGGCATGAGATAGGGTCATAGGTCAGGGCAGAGCTCCTTCCCAGGGCGGGCTAGGGTTGAGCGGCCTAGCAATTTTACATTCCTAAATTTGAATGATTTTTAAGGGAGTTGCCCCCAAATTGTGTAAATTCAGGTCTGACCGCTGCTTGCTAAGCATGTCACACCCCTTCTACAACCGTTCGGCTGCTCCTTGTAGGGGCTGAGGGTGGGGCAGAGACTGCCAGAGGGCCTGGGAAGTCAGTTGCTTGCTGGTCCAGCTCCATCTCCCCCACACCCCCTGGCTTCCAGCTCTGCCTCTGGCCCTGTGGGCGCCTGGAGGGGGTCTGCTCCCCCCTGGAGCCCTGGAGCCCTGGAGCTGGGCTTTCTCTGCCTACAAGTCCCCCGCTCCCCGACCCCTTCCCACAGCGGCGCTGACTCTCTCTCCCACTCCAGACCAGCTCCAAGCCCCTCCATCATCTTTCCCTCCTCTGATAACCAGGTCAACTGCACACCCGGCCCCTCTCCTTGCTAGCACTCAACACAGCTCTGTCAGTAACTTGGTTTCTGGGATGTTAAACAGATAACTGGATCAATCCAACCAGCTTCTCTCCTACGATGGAGTCATGGGGAGGTGGGCCATTTGACAGGAATGCTACACTCTCCTCAGAGTCCCACCTGGTCCAAGCCCCGCCCTCCCCATCCGCACTCCTCCGCCTCCCCCACCTGGGGAGTCTGGGCCCCTACATACCTAGGTGAGAGCAACAGTGCTGTAGGGATGCCCTTGCTACTTGGAGCCCCAGCGCCCCAGCAGTGCCACCGTGCTGCCCTGGAACATTTAAGGCCAATCTTTCTAGGCACAGAGCCAGAGAGGGACATCCCAGGACTGCAGGTGACTCTGACAGGTGACGAGCAGATTTTGTCTGATGGATTGGGTGGGGGATGCTGTTGCCTCAGGAGAAGGGGGTCAGTCTGCCCTGGATAGAGGGCTGCTGGTCCCTCCCTCCATCTCCCCTTTGCTCAGTGGTTAAGCCACCATAGCTGTTCCCTCCCCACATGTCCCTCACAAGGGTGCCCCCTCCTTCCTTGCCCTCTTGGCTACCTGCCCAGCTCCCCTGCCCTGAAGTTGTCTTTGAAATTGGATAGGAGAGAAAAAGAGCTACAAACAAAAAATACATTCAGGGGCTTCCCTGGTGGTGCAGTGGTTAAGAATCCACCTGCCAGTGCAGGGGACACAGGTTTGAGCCCTGGTCTGGGAAGATCCCACATGCCGCAGAGCAACTAATAACCCCGTGTGCCACAGCTACTGAGCCTGCGCTCTAGAGCCTGTATGCCACAACTACTGAATCCCGCATGCCCAGAGCCCATGCTCCACAACAAGAGAAGCCACTGCAATGAGAAGCCCACACACCGCAACAAAGAGTAGCCCCTGCTCGCTGCAACTAGAGAAAGCCTGTGTGTAGCAACAAAGACCCAAAACAGCCCCCCCCCAAAAAAATTCATACGGTCTTTTATATACTTGCTATGTATATGGTGCTCTTTATTTCTTCATGTGCATTCAAGTTACTGTCTCATGTCGTTTCATATCAGCCTGAAGGACACCCCCCACTGCCAATGAGTCCTTTGTTTTTGTTTATCTGGGCATGTGTTAATTTATTCTTTATTTTGGAAGGATAGTTTTGCTGGATATAGAATTCTTGGTTGACAGTCCTTTCTCCCTCCAGAACTTTGAATCCCTCATCCTGCTGTCTCCAAGATTTATGTTAATCTCACTGAGGATCCCTTGTACATGCGTGATGAGTTGCTTCTCTTGTGCCGCTTTCAAGATTTTGTCTTTGGTTTCGGTTTTCCATAGTTTGATTATAATCTGTCCAGGTGTGGATCTCTTTGAATTTATCCTACTTGGAGTTTATTAAGCTTCATGGACATGGAGATTGTTTTTCGTCAAATTTGTTTTCAGCCATTGTTTCTTCAAATATTCTTTCTGCTCTTTTTTGTTCTCCCCTCTCTCTGGGATCTCATTATGTCAGTGAATTTTTACATACGTAGGCACACGTCGAACCACAGCTCAGATTAAGATATAAATTATCCACAGCCCCCAGAAGGTCCCATGTGCTCCTTTCCACCAGTCCACTCTACCCCACTTTGAAGGCAACTTCTACTCTCACTCCTATCACTATGGTAACTTTTTCCATGTCTTGAATATCACATAACTGAGACCATGTGGAATGAACTCCTTTACGTCTGACTATTCTTTAGCTCAACGTGATGTCTGTGAGATTCATCCTTCTTGTACGTGTAGCAATAGTACGTCTATTTTTATTGTTGCATATCCTTCTATTGTATGACCATGTCACAATTTATTTATACATTTTATTGTTGGTTGATATTTCAGTTTCTGATTTTACCTTTTGTGAATAAAGTTGCTAAAAACATTCTTATACATATTTTTTGTGGACTCATACAGTCATTTTTTTCAGATATAAACCTATGAGTGTAGTTTCTGGATTACAGAGTATTGGCAAACAGTTTTCTAAAGCACTATTCCAATTTAAAGTCCCACCATCAACTTTAGAGGATTCCCATTCCTCCACATGTTTGTCAGTACTGGATAATCAGTATTTTTGATGTGAGCCATTCCAGGAGGTGTGGAATGGTATCTTATTTTGGCTTAAATTGCATTTCCCTGATGACTAATGATGCGGAACACATTTTTGTATGCCTGCTGACCAGTTGCATAGTCTCTTTGTGAAGTCAAACCCATTTCTAAATTAGGCTGTATGTCTTTCTCGTATTGATTTGTAGGAGTTCTTTGTGTATTCTGCATACATATCCTTGGCTGTATGCATGTATTACAAACATAAGGAGAATGTCTTCATTCTCTTTACGGTGTCTTCTGATGAACAGTTCTTAATTTTAATGGCGTCAAAAATATCAGTCTTTTCTTTTTTGGTTAGTAACTTTTGTTTATTACTTAAGTAATTTTTGCCTATCCCAAAGTTATAAAGTTATGCCCTATTTTTTTAACTTTTGAATTTAAACTAATTTTAGATTTACAGAAAAATTGCAAAAAATAAGTGCAGAGAATTCATGTATACACTTTATCTAGCTTCCTCTGATTTAATATTTTACAGAACCACAATACCTTTATCAAAAGTAAAAATAAACATTCTTTTTTTTTCTTTTGGAAGCTTTATTATTTTGTCTTTGAAATTAGGTCTGTGACCCATTTCAGACTAATTTTGTGTATGGTGTGACATGTGGGTTATATCTTTATTTTTAATATGGACATCCGTGTGCTCCAGCACCATTTGTTGAAAAGTATTTCACTTATATAGTGAATCATTGTCAACTTAGCTGAAAATCATGAATGGCTCTGTTTATGGATCTAGTTGTCTACTCCTGCATAAAACCATGCTGAATTATTTATGCTATAGCTTTATAGTAGGTCTTAAAATCTGATAGTGTAAGTTCTCCAACTGTATTCTTGTGAAAGTTGTCTTGGCTATTTCTGGCTGAATTCCACTATAAGTGTCAGAAATAGATTTTCTTTGGTGATACTGAGGGTTCATTAATCAACATAATAAATGTTAAAGATTTTTAAAACTGAAGAAAGAAATTAATCTTCATATAGAAAGATCACACCAAGTGTGCATCAGAGCAAGCCACCATGGAACAAACAAATCATAATTACACTCCAGTGACATGTCAACTGTGAAAGGATGAAGGAAGAGTGCTATTGATTATCAGGAGAAGAGCACCACTTATGAGGAAAGAGATGCTGATAAAATCACAGTTCTCAGCAGCAAACGTGGAAGCAAGAGGTTAATTAAATACTGTTTCCAAAGTGCTAAGACCAAGTGACTCTGGACCTAGGATCCTATACCCAGCCAAACTATCAAAAGTGAGAATGAGGTAAGTTTTCACATATAAAAACTTTCCAAACTTTACCATGTACAGGTCCTTATAGAATGAATAATAAGACAGAGTTATAGAATTATTTGAATTATATATTACATTATAGAAATTATAGAATAAAAATGTAGAAGGAAATAAGTCCAGAAAGAAATTGTGTAAGTCATAAAGCAGCAGTGAACAGAGCCATTAGTGAAAGCTATTGTTAAATGTAAATAAATGTTGAGTTAAAAAATTATATACCAAGATCAAGCTAAGGTTCCAAACATCAATATATAGGATGTTAGGGATATACAAGAAGATAATACAAAAATGGTGCTAAGAAATTTGTTTCCTTGGAGGGAGAATATGGCTATTGATTTACTAATTTAATGTAAACAAACATGGATGGATAAAATTATTTATTGAAAGATAAATACTGACAGGTAATACTGACGACTCAACAAAAGCATGTATGATAATGGTGGCATCAGAAAAAAATATGATTCAAGGCAAAAACCATTTCTGAAGACTCAAGGGAAGTGTAGTGGTCAAGATTCCTGTGTGAAGCATTCAGGTGGTTCATTGGAGAACGTTTAATGTTTAATGATGAACTATTTTCAGAGGCTTGGGAGGAGGTGAGGAAACCAAGAAAGGATGACCAAGCACCCAAGGGCTATGGACAGTGGGGGGGGCCTTGCCATTTCTGGGCCTGAAGGGGCAGGAAGGGGCGGTGACATCAGTGCCTACAGAGCTACGGCTCTGAGAGAGGCTGCCTGACAAGAGCCGCAGCTTTTTGTCCAGGATGTAAATAAAGGATTTGAATAAGTCTTATAAAAAGCTTGCCTTTATGAAACCGTCTGTATGTACACAAGCCACAGGGTGTTGTGCCTAGAAGCATGGAAACTGGAGCAAGTAACCTTGGTGCAAATTGTACACTCATGACTACTGATGTAGCCTCACCTGTGAAACAGGGATAGTAATGGGCTCCTCATGGAGCACCTTGGCTCTGCCCAGCCCGCCTCCTCATGGGGACCCGCGATGGTCCTCCAGCCACAGAACAGCACGTGCTTCTCTCCATACCCTTTAAAAATACCAGTATAGGCTTTATTCTTTACCAAATTAATTATAAAAGTCAGAGTGCCATTCTTTATACATTTTGATTTTTCAAACATCTGGGTGAAGCAGGACACTTGAACGTGATAAATGGCCAGCGTTAACTTGTTCTGACTGGCCTGTAGGTGCTTCCTTCCCGTTTCTGTTGGCCAGTTTTTTTTATTTTCCCACTGTTGACCAGTCCACACTTTCTGTAGGGACGTGTATTTAGCTCTTGTCACCATATTGGAAATAGCCCCCCTGCCCAGTTTTGTAGTTTGTCTTTGGATCTCAAACATGCTAATTTTGTATTTTTATTTTTTTAGCCAGATATTTAATTTCTAAATAGCCAATGTTATTTGTCTGTGTTTCTGGTCTTGGTATGAAACACAAATGGCCTCCCCCATCATGCCACTTCAGTTTTTGAGAAACCGTAGAAATTTTTGAATGTTAATTCTGTAGAGGACGCTGAGCCTGCAAGGTTCCTGTATACACACTTGGGTATTTTTCTGGAACTGACCTTACTTTGCATCTAGAGCCTGCCCTTGTGCAGTCATGGAAAAGGGTTCCCCCTCAACCTATGGATAGGCGGAAGGAAGGATGGAGTCAAGGATGGAATTCTTTAGGTATTCTCAGTGGATGCCACTTCCTGGTGGTTTTCTGCATATTTCTGACTCTGCTGTTCCTTTACTGATCAATTTGGGGTCTTTGCTGAATCTTTAATTCACTCCATGCCAGGTGTCCATCGACCGTGGCCGTTGGTATTCTCCTGTCTTTGTCCTCTGTGACCTGCATGGAGGGGTCATGGGGACTGAATGCTTGATGCCAAGATAAGGAAGGGCCACACGCGTCCCCTGCACAGGGTCACTCCTGTTACAGCACCCTCTTTGCTCATCTTCCGCCCATGCTTTAACTGGGCTCTTCCCTCACCTCACCCCTGACCTCTCCTCCAGCCCCCAAACCCCTCTCCCTGCCCGGCTCTAACCCTCTGTCTGCTCAACTGCAGGTTCCAAGAGCCACCTGGGGACCCTGTGGAGTCAGCCCACAGAGGGGAGAGTGGTTCTTGTCTAAGATGGGGGCACGTGCATCCAAGGAGCAAGCAGTGTGGGACATCTGCTCTGCACCCCGGGCCTCTGCGGAAGCCCCCGTGACTTGGGCTGCTCTGCCCCCCAGGCAGTCATGGGCCCTGCCTGTGCCTACTGACCTCTGGGAGCCCAGACTGTAACTGACCCTGCCTGCTGGCCCGACATGGGACCCCCTGTGCCGGCCCCTCCTGGGTGGGGTACCCCACCCCCTGGAGGTACACCTGCGTGCCCTTCGTCTGCCATCTCTGGATGGGCCCCTGCTCCAGCTGCCTCAGCGCCTTCAATCTGGGCCTGGGGCATCTCCAGCTTTGATCCCCCCGCGGGGAGCCAGCACTCGGCCCCCTTGGCCTCTGGAGTATTTCCTTACCCCAGGGGACCCCCACCCCCATACTTCTCCGTCCCTCCAGCTCTGAGCGGGGACGCCCCCAGCCCCTGTGCCCAGGTCGGGTGGCAGACTCCGGGCAGCTCAGCCCCCGGGCTGCAGTGGGGGGCCGTCCAGAGACGCTTCCCACTTGAAGACATGCTAAATCCTTCCGTCAGAACAGGCATCCAGGTTCAGCGTTTGGGCCCCCAAACTGTTCTGCAGCCCAGAACTCTGCCCTCTGCCCCCTTCCCCCAGCACAGACCCTCAGCCCGAACCCCGCTGCCCCTGCCCCCCACCAGGCACCCCCCAGGGCCCGCTGCCGCCTCTTCCAGCTCTAATATATCCTTGGGGATCACCCACTCCAGCGCTTAGGGACCCGTGGGGCCCACTGAGGCCTACTCTGCACGCTGCCCAGATAATTTACAATCTTTATGTCCGCTGAGCTGAGCTCTGCTAATTCAGGTCATGGCACCTGTGCCCTGGACTCCTCACGCTTGTGCTTTGAACTCTTCTCCCCACCGCCGCCCGCCTGCCGTGATGGAGGGCATAGTGCATTCTTCTGAGATATGTGATAGTGAGTGTGTGTTTTACATTTACATAAATGATGCTGTTCTGTCAATTGTATTTATGTTTCATTCATTAGTATTATTTTAAGACCCAGCCTCACTTGTATATGTATACAGTTCCTTCACATTTTCAAATTTGTTAGCAAAAAGTTTTTCATGCTATTCTTTCCTACTATTTTTATAATCTTCGGTATCCCACTTTTCTTTCCTAATATTGCATGTATTAAAAGAAGAAATCTTACCATGGATCTCTTGGTTTTACTGAACCCACTGTTAACTCATTGATTCTCTCATGTCTTCTGAAGACTCTCCTCTTGTCTATTTATTGTGAGCTTATTGTGCGTTTTGTAATGTCTTACAGGTGGCACTCAGTCAATTCATCTTTAGCATTTATTCTTTTCTAATATAATTTTTTTTTTATAAATTTAATTATTTATTTATTTATTTATTTTTGGCTGTGTTGGGTCTTCGTTTCTGTGTGAGGGCTTTCTCTAGTTGTGGCGAGCGGGGGCCACTCTTCATCGCGGTGCGTGGGCCTCTCATTATCGCAGCCTCTCTTGTTGCAGAGCACAGGCTCCAGACGCACAGGCTCAGTAGTTGTGGCTCACGGGCCCAGTTGCTCCGCGGCATGTGGGATCTTCCCAGACCAGGGCTCGAACCCATGTCCCCTGCATTAGCAGGCAGATTCTCAACCACTGCGCCACCAGGGAAGCCCTCTAATATAATTTTTAATGCTATAAAATTTTCTCTAAATATACCGTTTGAGATGTATTCCATAGTAACGTGTTGTTTTTATTTTTGTGTCTTCTTAAGCAGTTCTTATTAAGGAGGAAATCAAGTAAATTTCCATTGTCTTCTTATTGTTGCAGACAAACAAGAATCTTCTTTGTGGTTTTAAGAGTCTCTGTAGATCTCTCTATAATCATCCAATTACTGTTCTGTTCACTATTGGTGTTATAATAGAGTACTAATTAAAATGAAAATATTTATATAATATAGCTTGAATGTTAAAACAGAAATTATTCACTTAGAATATTCATGTACTAATAGTATGTGCACTACCCTGAGAACTACAGTTTCTCAAGCAGCACTTTGCACAAAATCTCTGAAGCAGAAGTATTTTCTTATACTGATTCTGAGAGAAGTCATTAAAAATACATTTTGAAGGGAGTAAAAAGAAAATGCTCAAGTTTCTTGGTATAGTTTTGGAATTTGAAATAATCGATCAGTTGGAAGGTTGAGTTAACCTTGAGGAACCCACGTCCGTGCCCGGCATCTGAAGGTGATGGGTTTCAGTCCTCGACCTGGAAGCGGTTTCATCCTAAAGAGTGGAGGCCACCCCCTTCCATTCCTTACATCTTCCCTCCAGGCCCCGTGCTCTGGGTGATGCTTCTTTAAAGAGGGTGCACATGCCTCTCACTGAGGCTTCTCTTGGATAGTGAAGATGCCTTTCTCTTTTTGCACTGATTGCAAGAGACTGGACAAATCTGAGACTGCTGGTGCCCACGTGACTGGCCCCTAGCGGTCACGGAGGGTGGGCATGGCCTCCGGCGGCTGGGCTGCTAGGCCAAGCCTCCCACAATGTCCCATGCAGCAGCCCAGACCAGGTTGGGGAGCCCCGCCGTGTTGCCAGATTCCACCCCAGGCACGACAGTGCACAGAGAATGGCAAATGTCCCTTTCCAGCTGGGACAGGACCCTTGGTAGGGCTGCTTGGCAGGGAGGCTGAGGGCCACACAGGACCCGCGTCTCCTCCATAACCCCCCCTCCCCCGCCCCCAGCCCCAGGTTTTCAGTGCCTCCTGCTCCCTATTTGCATTTGAAGAATTTCAATGGTAGGAGTAACAGGAAGAATGGATACCCATATACCCTCCAACTAGATGGATCCTTACTATTTTGCAGTTTTTGTTTCATGTCTCTCTAGTCAGCAAATATTCTTACAAGTGATATAACCTGTATCTCTGTTAATCTATCCACCTATCAGTCCATCATCTCCCTATCAATCTGTTAAACGATTTCAAAGTAAATTACAGATGCCTGACACTTGCTCGTGTATCTCCATAAAATAAGGCATTTTCCTACGTTACCACTGTCATTATCATACCTGACATTATAGAGTGTTCAGAACATATGCAAACATTCCCAGCTGCCCTAACAGTATATTTTATACCTGGCTTTTTTTTGGGGGGGGGGTGCTTAGGATAGATCGTATGATGAATTAAAAAAAAAACTTTATTTGTTTATTTATTTATTTAGGCTGCACCTGGTCTTAGTTGCGGCATACGGGATCTTTCTTTTAGTTGCGTCATGCGTGCGGGATCTCGTTCCCTGACCAGGGACAAAACCAGACCCCCTGCACTGGGAGCGCAGAGTCTTAGCCCCTGGACCGCCAGGGAAGTCCCAGTCATATGGTGATTTGCCTATCCTATTTGGGGAAGTGAGAGTTCCCGACTTATCACCACTTTTCCCTTGGGTTGGGGCTGTGTTCTGGGAGTGTGTGTGTTTATAAAAAGTTCTTTATGTATTCCATAGAGAAGTCTTTTGTCAGATACAAGTATTGATTAAATATTCTTTGTGGCTTTTTAAACGGTATCTGTTGATGAGCAGAAGTTCTTAATGTTATAGAAGTCTGATTTGTCAGTATATTTTTCTTTTTGATTAGTGCTCTGGAAACCTGTTTAGTAATTCTTTGTCTAGTTGAAAGTCATGAACACATTCTCATAAATTTTATCTTGGAGTTTCATCGTGTTACCTTTCATGTTTCCGTCTCAAATTAATTTTTGAAACATGCTGACTCAGCTTTGGCACAGCATAGGGTGGGAGTTAGTACGTTTTTGTGTACTTAAAAATCCTTCAGTTGTTTGGTACCACACACTACATATGTCAGTTAGGGCAAGTTAGATAATCATTTTGTTCACATCTATTTTTTTATGTCTCTTGTTCTATTACTTATTGAGAGAATTAAAATCTCTAGTTACAATTTTGCATTTTTCTATTTTTCCTTTTAGTTCTGTCAGTCTTTGCTTTATATTTTAAAGATAAGTTATTAAGTGTATACAAATTTAGGATTGTTATATTGTCTGGACTATTTGTCGCCTTTATTCTTTTTTTAAAAAATTTATTTGTTTATTTATTTTTGGCTGCATTGGGTCTTCGTTGCTGCACGTGGACTTTCTCTAGTTGCAGCGAGCGGGGGCTACTCTTCGTTGTGGTGTGCGGGCTTCTCATTGTGGTGGTTTCTCTTGTTGCAGAGCATGGGCTCTAGGCCTGCGGGCTCAGTAGTTGTGGCACATGGGCTCAGTAGTTGTGGCTCGCGGGCTCTAGAGCGCAGGCTCAGTAGTTGTGGCACACAGGCTTAGTTGCTTCGCGGCATGTGGGGTCTTCCCGGACCAGGGCTCGAACCCATGTCCCCTGCATTGGCAGGCAGATTCTTAACCACTGCGCCACCAGGGAAGTCCCAACCCTCATCTTCTTTATCCATTCATCTGTTGATGAACATTTAGGTTGTTTCTAAGTCCTGGTGACACAGAGGGGGAAGGGGAGGGTGGGACAAATTGGTAGATTAGGTTTGACATAAATACACTACCATGTGTAAAATAGATAGCTAGTGGGAACCTGCTGTATAGCACAGGGAGCTCAGCTCAGTGCTCTGTGACGACCTAGTTGGGTGGGATGGGGGCTGGGGGGGAGGAGGGAGGTCCAAGAGGGAGGGGATGTGGGTATGCGTATGGCTGATTCACTTTGCTGTGTGGCAGAAACTAACACAACATTGTAAAGCTGTTATAGTCCAATAAAAAAATTAAAAATACGTACCCTCCATTGATTATAGCCCACCTGATACAAGGTTTTGTACCAGTTTCCAAACCATGAGGTTTAACTTCATTCTTCCCCTTCTGCCTTATGGGCTATTGTCATAATGTACTCTGTGTCTATGTTATAAACTTCACAAGACATTGTTAATGTTTTAGTCTTAAATAGTCATTACTTTTACATTTATCCATACTTTTCCCTTTCCAGCATTCTTTCCTTCCTGAATTTCCACGCCTCCAACTGGAATCATTTTCTCTTCTTTCTGTGCTTCTTTTACTTCAGGTTCTTGTGAGTTATTCTCTCAGTTTATGTTTACCTGAAAAATGTCTTTTTTGGTCCTTCATTTTTAAGGGGTATTTTGCTAACTCTTTTTGTTAGGTTGGCAGTTTTTTTTCTGTTTGTTTTTTTGTTTGTTGTGTTCTTAGAAAGTACAGCATCATTCCATTTCATTTTTTGGTGGGCATCTAAGTCAGAAGGAAGACTGCACACGCTGGACAGCTTTGAGAGCAGGGGAGGTTGTTCAAAGGATTGTGGGCGTCCACACTGCCGTGCTCACTACTGTCTATTTTTATTGCTGATCAGAACCTGGTTCCCCTGCTGGGGAATGTGGGCTGTATTAAACCAGTTCTTCAAAATGCATTGATGTTGTAAACCCAGTAAATTTTGTGGATTTACTCTCACGCATACATGGTGATTGCAGAGTTCCACGTGCGTCCGTCGGATCACACCTGCTGAGTGTGTGGTTCAGCTCTTTCACATCCGTAGCTGATTTTTAGTTTGTCTGAACTGTCATTTTCTTAGAGAGGTGTGTGTTGGGTGTAGCGGCTTTATCAAGTTCAGTGCTATTCCTTGTGGTCCTCTTTTTCTGGGAATTTTAAAACTTATGAATGCATTGACATTTTAATTTATTTGTTTGTTTATTTATTATTTTTTTGGCTGTGTTGGGTTTTCGTTTCTGTTCGAGGGCTTTCTCTAGTTGCGGCGAGCGGGGGCCACTCTTCATCACAGTGTGCGGGCCTCTCACTGTTGCGGCCTCTCTTGTTGCAGAGCACAGGCTCCAGATGCGCAGGCTCAGTAGTTGTGGCTCACGGGCCCAGTTGCTCCACCACATGTGGGATCTTCCCAGACCAGGGCTCGAACCCGTGTCCCCTGCATTGGCATGCAGGTTCCCAACCACTGCGCCACCAGGGAAGCCCCTGCATTGAAATTTTATCAAATGCTTTTTCTGTGTCTACTAAGTATCATTTTGTATTAAAATAATCATTATGGTAGTCACTTTTTATCTTCTGTAGCCTAACAGCGTAGTGAATTATTTCCTGTTGAATCATCCTTGCAATGCTGGAGTAAACTACATCTGATCCTAGTTTTTAATCTTGTAAGACATTTTGCATTTGGTTTGTTCGTGTGCTATTTAAGATATTTTCATAAGAGGGAAAGAACCTATATGCGTTTTCTTGTGTTGACTTTACCAGTACTGAATTTAAGGTAATAATAGCTTCAAAATATTGAATTTTGAAATTTTCCTCTTTAAAAAAATATTCTGGAGTGTACTTATGAGAAAGTTTGGAAAATTCATCTGTAAAATTGTCTGTGCCTGGGACTTTTTAGTAGTAAGGGTACCATCATTTTGCTTATCACATTTACTTGCATAATTTGCAGTTCATAAATTTCTTTTGTAGTTTTGTATTTTGCTTACATACATCTCTCGTCTTTCTTAATCAGTCTTCCTAATGTTTTGTCTATTTTTTTTAAACAAATCGTGTTTTGGTTTTTAAACTTTTTTATTATTTCATTATTCTATGTTTGATGATTTTTTTAAAAATAATTATTTATATATGTATTTGGCTGCACCGGGTCTCAGTTGCGGCACGTGGGATCTTCGTTGCCACGTGCGGGGTCTTTAGTTGCGGCATGCAGGATCTAGTTCCCTGACCAGGGATTGAACCCGGGCTCCCTGCATTGGGAGTGCGGAATCTTAACCACTGGACCACCAGGGAAGTCCCTATGTTCGTGGATTTTTGTCTTTGTCTTCTTTTTCTTTCGTTTTGTTTCCATGGATTTTTTTCTGTTGCTGTTTTTCTATCTTCTGTTGAATCAGTCTCTCTCCTCTCTCTCTGTCGCTCCTTTATGATAAACCTAAAGTGATGCATTTTCCTGGGAATACCTCTTTAGATGTGTCTCACTAATTTGGCAGGTGCTCTGTTCGTTATCACCTATTCTACAGGGTTGAGGGCTCCTCTTACCTGGCTGGGGGTCAGCTTCCCCAGCTCAGCCTCTCCCATGGGGCGATATCTAGATAGACATTTAGACACTCAGTTCTAAACTCTGGTTGTTCCAATGCCAACCTTGCAGTTTTTCCACATTCCTGTACTTTGTATCTTATTTTAAATTAGCTTTTGTTACTTCAACTGTTGTATTTTCGATGGAAGTGTCACATATTAAATATAATCACTAGAGTACTTGGGAATTCAGTGTCTCTTGCCATACATAGAAAATAAATTCGATGTAATGAGATAGAACACTGTGATAAAACTGGCCAGATGTCGTTGTCTCTGAAGGTCTCCCCTGCCTGGCTTTGTGAATGAGACAGACTGCAGCATGGGAGTTAGGGCCAACCGCCCCGGCCCCTGGCTCTCTCTCTGGTGTCGCGAGGACACTGGTGTGCCAGGCCCCTACTGCTGCAGAGCCTGAGCCGGTGGAGGCTGCGCCTAGGATGTTGGACGTAGCAAACCCGCTTCTGCCCGCCCCAGGCTCCTCACGTGCAGTTTCTGTTCCGTCGGGTGCACAGGGCAGAGTTGGAAACGAAGCTGTGCTGCGTCCCTGGCTGAGGGACCCGGCCTGTAAGACGGCCGGGAGCCGCCCCACGCCCCTTTCCGGCGGGCTTCTGACGCGTGCTCCCCGCACTCCTCTTCCATCTCCTGCCAGGGCCTCAAAGCCAGCCTTCCTCCGCTAGAGCAGCCCCCTAAAAAGACGCCCCCTCTCTGGCCACCTCCCTACCCACACCGTGAGACGCAGCGTGGGGACAACTCTGGGGGTCCTGTGTCTTTCCCCCCTCTGCGCTGCACCAGCAAACTGCGTCTCCCGGCTCTCCCACCTCCCAGCTCCCTGGCAGGGTCAGCGATGGGAGGCGCTGGGGAAATTAGCGGGCGGGAAAGCGGGGAGAAGAAGCGGGCCCGTTCCCGCTCTGCCTGTCCCCCGCCCCCCACCCCGGGCCCCGGCTCCCCTGTACGGCCCTGCTGAGGCCGCGTTCCGTCCCGATGCCCTGAATCGCGGGGCCGGCAGCGTCCTCTCCTCCTCCTGACCCAGCCCTGAGACCACTCTTCCTGTCGGTGCCCCCCTGTCCCCTCAGCTTCTCAGCTCCTCCCTCACCCGAGTGACCAGTGCTCTGAAATAGGTCCCTCAGACTGTAGGTCACAGGACGTGCAGGGCTCGCCTACTGCGGGATGGGCTGAGGGTGGCAGGACGGTGTCCCTGAGGACAGGCACAGAGGCGACTTGGGAGGACGGGGGCGGGAACTCCAGAGCCCCCTGCCCTCCCCTTGGCTACTCAGCCAGTCACCGTGCATTGCGATGTGGGGTGTCGGGGGGAAAGGTTCTGCAAGGAAGGGGCGTCGGGGGACTGGGTCCGGCTGCACAAGCAGCCTCTGGAGAGTGCGCCCTGCTCACAGGCTGGCTCACCACTCACCTCCGGCCCGGAGAGCACGCGGCGTCTAGGGCAGGGTGTCGGAAAGGGACCAAGCCTGGGTTTGGGCTTTGATTGGGCAGTTTGGGGGAGCATGTAAGCAAGTGGGGTTCACTCTGCACGGTTATTGCCAAAAAGCAGAGACAACTCCACAGTGGGTTTCTGGATCATCGTATCTGTACAGACGAGCCAGGGTGGGTAGAGAAGTGGCAGAAACTCATTTTAGCCGAGAGAAGGGTGCTGGCTTGATCCATCTGGGCTGAGACACACCGTGACGGGGCCTCTGTCGTGGTCTTCGAGGGACCAGGTCCAAGGCCCTGGGAGGGTTTAAGTCCCGCAGAGAACAGCTGGGAGCCAGGCCAGCCTCCGGACGGAGGGGCTGCTCCTTCTTCTTTCTCGTGAGGCACCGTGTAAGCACTTCTGAGCGTGGCCTCCCCCGGTCAAGCCCGGGGAAGGCCCTGCACGACCAGCGGGACCCAGGCTCACAGGCAGACGCCGGCGGGGATGCCAGGGCTGGAGCCGAGCAGGGGCAGGTGGTGCACGTGTACCCGTCGCTGTAACCTCAGGGCAGCCCTGCAGTGTGGCTGGTACTGTGACCCCCAAGTCCCGAGGAAGAGACTGAGGCACAAAGAGGCGAAGGCCGCGCTCCCCAGGCCTCCGTGCTCACGACCCTGGTGCCCCAGCAGCCCCGGGCTCGGCTCTGCCCCTCTGCGCCCCGGGCTTCCCTCTTCCTGGAAGGCCCGCACCGTCCTCCTGGGCTCTGGGCTCTGCACGGAGCACCCACTACCCAGAATGCCTTCCCCAGCTCACCTTCCCAGCGATAATGTGACGCAGGTACTCATAACAACCTGCCGACGTTAACAAGCGCCTGCTTGGGGCAGAGGGATGCCGGGAGGTGAGGGTGGGCCCACGCGAGGAGGGACACGCTGTCTGTCTTGCGGAGGCCACGGACGCAGGCAGGGAAGGAGTGAAAGCTGTGAGCGGGACCTGGAGCCCAAAGGTGGCCACTCTGAGCTGGACAGCCGGGCGGAGATCCCGGTCTCACTGCCCGGCACCCGGCGGGGCTGGAGGGTCAGAGCAGGGGGCCATCGTGGCTGCCATCGACATCTGGCCCTGTGTACCCGGGAGCTTTGTGTGACACCAGGGGCACGTGACCTCACCGCCGTCCTGTAAGAAAAGCCCTGCTGCAGAGTGCCTGCCACGCTACCACGTCTGCTCGGAGCCCCATGAGCCCAGAGCCTCGGCCAGTCGGCTTCGTGATGGTTAGTGTGAGTTTTCAGCAGCGGGAGGGGGCTCGTTCACCTGCATGACGGGCTGAAAGCGGGGTCTCCCTGGGAAATCACCGGAGGTCTGCCGAGTGGCCAGAATATCGGGGAGACGTTTCTCCCCTTTGACCCCAAAGCCGCCTCTGTCCGGCCCTCGGCTGGGAGGTGCTGGCAGGTCAGCATCTGCCTTTATGGGAGGGGAGGCCGGGGCAGCAGGGCTGCATCTCAGCGACAGACGCGTGGGAACTGCCTTGCTTGAGAATCTTCTCATGCTACGCTCCGGGCGCAGGGAGGGATCTGTGCAGACCGGACCCCTGCTCTCAGGACCCCGGTGACTCGGCGGGACCTTCGGGCAGACGCTGCTAGTCACCACAAAGACCCGAGCGCTGGCGGGACCTGGCTGAGGGGGGCGCAGGGCGGGGCAGGTGCCGCGGCCTCGGGTCCCTCGCGCTGGCTCCATGAGGGCGCCCGGGGTTCCGTCCAGAGCAGGGGACAAGCTGAGAGCTGACGAGCCGGTGTCCCTGCGGGGAAGCAGCCAGCGGAGCTCGGCCTGCCCGTCAGCCCACCACCAGCCGGGAGGGGCTCTCGGAGCCGGTCAGCCGGGACAGGTGCAAGGTGGCTGCTGGCCGAGCGCATCCAGGCTCCTGGGCCCCAGAGGCAGGGAGCTGAGGAAGCCCTACCCGGAACTGAGAGCCTGCCGTGCCCGGCCTCCCGAGGGCATCACTGCTGGGCGGCGGGCGGCCGGGCTGTGGCTGCAAGAGGGGCTGGGCAGACTCGGGGCCGGACTGCCCTGCCCACAGGGCTCGACCCGGGTCCCTGAGAAGCTTCTCGTTCCTGAACCGCTTTGGGCCGTGGGGCCGGCGGTGGGGATTTTGAGAACTTGGATGTGACCCTCACCTGAGGGGCCCAGTCTGGATACGCCTCCTAGGTGGGCCGCTCGCAAGCCCCTCCCCACTGCCCCCGCCGAACGCTCAGGCCCGCAGGCCTCCTGGCAGACACGACTTTGGACCAGGCTCTGGTAGGACGTGCGGTGCCCCCAGCTGGCTGCTCACCTGTGTGTCCAGTTCCCACCTGGCGTCCCGTCCTCACCTGCAGGAAGCAGGGAGGTCACCTGCTCCGGGAGGCCAGGCGGGGAGCTGCTGGTCTGACTCCAGGCCCTGCGTCACTGCTGTGTGGCTCAGCCCCGGCACCCCCTCCCCTGCCCGTGGTCCCTCAATGGTCACGGACAGGCGTCGCGGGAGGATTAGCTGGTCGCCGTGGGCTCGGGGCCCGGACACCGTGACGCGCGTCTGTGCCGAGCTCTTCGTGGGGTTGCCGCGGCCGGGCTGGCGCAGGTAACGGGACACCACGGGGTGGACGGCGCAAGGCCTTCTGCTGAGGGGTCGATGCTTCCGGCGGCCTGACTGTGCCCTGAGGTTCCTGGGTCGTGGCCGGGACAGGCTCCGGGGGAACGTGAGGGTCACAGCTAACTTTGATCGGCACCCACGGCAGAGCTTTGTGTGGGTCATAAAGTCAGGTGAGAAACCGAGGCCCAGAAGGGTCAGGACCTGCTCATTCACACGGCCAGGAAGCGCCAGAACCAGGCTTCAAGCCACGGTCACCATCCCAGCCCGGGGCTCTGGCGGTCTGAAAGGGGACATTTTCATGGTCAAGGCAGGACTGAGTCTTTGGCAGAAGAGCTTTCATCTTGGATTTAACAAGATTGTTTCCAGTGTGTTTACTTTTACAGCTACCTTCTGTTTAGGAAAAGTGATGCTGGGTCTCCATTTCCCCAAACGCCCTAAGTCACACCTTTAAAAAGCACGTTAAGTAAACAACGTGAGTGTCACCACAGGGGACACATGGCTGTGGAAGGAGACCCCCAGCCCCATGATCGTGAGGTCTGTGAGCTTGTGGGCCGTGAGGAGAAGGCAGGGAGGCCGAGGGCAGGGGAGATCGGGGAGGATGGTCTGAGCGCTGGGCCCACGCCCTGCACCCCCAGCTAGGTGTCCAGTAACTTTTAATTCAGGTTTTGGTTTTGTGGCGTCGGCTGGGCCGAGGCTGGAGCGGGTCTGGAGGGTGCTGCCTTCTTCCAGGCGCCCACGAGGCCAGGTGGATCATGCACGAGCCATGGAGCTGACCCCCGAGGCCAGACAGACGCGAACATGCCTCCCATGTGTCCGATGCGACCTGATGTGAGCCCCGCCGTCCACCCGAGGGTGCGGCTCGGCCCGGCACACAGGCCGGCTGTTCTCCCGCTGGTTCCTCTCAGTGATCTTATTCCTGCTGGGGAGGCCGCAGGGCTGGGGGAAGCTGCAAAGCCCTGGCCACTCAGCATCACCTCAAGACTCCAGGGGCCCCTCTGCCCAGAGCAGCAGTGACACCACAGAGCCGGCCCCTCCAAAGAGGCCAGAGCCCCTCAGGGGCGGACACTTGTGGTTCCAGGTGTGGAGTGACTTCCACCTGAGGGACAGGACGGCCCTCGGCATAGTGACGCCCCCAGATCCAGGTTGGGGGAGGCCACACGGAAAGGGAGCAGCTAGTACCTGGGCCACCACGAAGGCGGCTGCCGTCCCTGGGGGCAGAGAGGCGCCGTCCAGGGGCGGAGCCTGAAAAGCAGGGCAGGAGACCAGCGCAGAGGGAGCAGCCCCATCAGGAATGTGAAGGAGCCGTGAGGAAAGTCCCCGCGGGGACGGGAGGGTGGGTGTCAAGGAGCAGGAACGAGCAGTGAAAGGAAAATGCCGGAGAGACGGAAGGAGTGAAGACATGAAGACCTCGCAGGTGGAGGAGGGACCCGGGAGCCGGGGCCAGGTGAGCAGCGGGGTCAGAGGGCACGGGACAGAATCGGGATGCTGCAGGATGCATCTCAGAATCCCAGGAGAGCAGAGCTGATGAGGGGGAAGGAGTGTTTGAAGAAACAATGACCAAAATCCTCCAGAATTAAACTTTAAAGATTGAAAAACACCAGAAAGAACAGAAGGAAAACCCCTGCCCTCCAGACACATGATGAAATTTATTATCCTTAATAGAAAGAAACCTCTGAACCTCTCAGTAAATTTGCATCTCTGAAATAAAGGGTTAGCTTTACACTCCTGGAAATGAAATTACACGCTTCTAAATAACCCTTTGAATTAAGGCAAATCATGAAATTCTTAGAATTAAACGGTAACACTCTACATACAAAGTTTACAGGATACGGCAAAAGGGTGTCCAGAGGGTGAGACATTGATCAGATACGAGGACTATTGGGAGGAAAAAGAGCTCAGCGTTCAAGTCTGGAAACCGGGGAAATAGAAGAAGGTAAACCCAGAGAAGCAAGGAAAAGGACATCAAGATAAAAGCAGAAACGGACGCTATCAGCGCTTGTTTTCTTCTTCATCTTAACAGTGTGAGAAGCTGCCTCTTGGAAGAGACCGTTTAGACGACTTCTGATATGAAGGATCAAGGAGACGGCATATTTCTAATCAAACTGAACAGGAAAGATGCCGGCTACACTGTCGGGTCCGTGCAGTCGTGAGACGCTAACTGGATAAAAGTCCCCGTGGGAGGGGCCGCCGAGGGGGTCCCACCGCCAGCTGCTCCACCCTGAAGATCTCAGCACACCGCTTACCACCCCCTGACACCCCTCAGCACCGTCCCAAGGGTCCTGTTTCAGGATGACAGGAGGCCGGGCCCCCCGCCAGGCCAGGGCTCCCCCGCGTGTGCTCTGACCCCTGGGCTGTGCGGGTCACTCGTGTCCTCAGCAAGTCCCTACGCCCTCGGCCCCTTCTGTGAATCCTGCTGTCACCCTCTTGCTGTGGAATGAGCTGGCCAAGCGTTATCAGGCCTGATGCTGCTTTTCTGTACCAATTATTTAATAGCACTGTCTTCATTATTGTGAAAAAAATTCATAGATTGTGAGGCTTTCAGGCCAGACGAAGGTGGGATCCACTCACTTCTCCCTGTTCACCCCACTAAGCGCAGCTGGGTGCTCTGGACGCCACACACAGACAGACAGGACAACAAACCTGGGGAGAGGCACGTGGGCCAGGGCCTGGGGCTGAGGACTACACGGTGGTGAGCTCCCCTGGTGGACCCCAGACCCACTGCGAGAAGCCAGCCCCCCAGAGATGCCAAGGGAGTGGACAAACAAACAAGGAAGCCCTAAGAAAAGGCCCAGGAAAGGGGCCACCTAGGAAGACGGGAAGCTTGACAGCAGGAAGGGCCCTGACCCAGCACCACGGGAAACACCACGGCCCCCTTCCACCAGCAAAGGCAGGGAGACCCCCGACTTCCACTCTTGTTGCGCTACAAGGGGGCAGCCCTCCCCTTCCCCTCACTCATCCCCACGCCCACTGCAGGTGCGGGGAAGGCTGAGAGGGGAGCCCAGACGTCCATCCCTGCCTGGCGGGAACAAGGCCCCCAGCCTCACGGTGTCTGGAAGCCACGTGCAAAGTCTGGACTTCCTCCACCCTGGCCTCTCTGTACTGTGTTTGCAACTTCCTGGGAATCTAGGATTTCAAAACTTTTTAAAATCACAAATTATAACTTAAATACACATTTTTAAGAGCTCAATACATTTGTATACTAAGGAGAAATGATATTTCACTGTGTTGATGCTTGGGTGTGACTTCCCAGAAGACGTGACGTCATGAGATGTCACACAATTATGAAGAAGTTAGGATTTGACAAATAAGGCCAGAGCCATTTCCATTAGAAACACAGAAAATGGAAGGATGGAGGTCACACCCACTAGCATTCAGTGCACGTTAAAATGTGCGAACGCACTTTGTGTTTCTATGTAGAATGAGTTTGCGTCTAGGCTTCAGTAACTATCAACAGATTTCTACCCTCACAAGCCCCCGGCGGTGCATGAGGCCGGGAGAATCAGGGCGGCTTCCTGTCAGGAGGGGCCTCAGGGTGCCGGTCACTTAGCTTTGCAGCCCCGCCCATTGGAAGCCAGCTGCACTCTCCCAACCCCATGTCCATCAGAAAAGCCCCAGAACGTCCCTGGTCTCTGAGATGTCCTCCAGGGACGCACATCAACTCTGTGAAGCGTCCCCTCCGGAAAGAACCCCTGGCCCCGGGGACACCACTGTCTGAGGTCCTCTTCAGCGATGGCCGTCTCCCTTCCCGGGTCTCCTGGTCCCCCTGCCCCTCACCACTACTTCCTTGGACGGTCCCGTCAGATTAGCCCCGGCTACTCCCTCTGGCCCGGTCCTCTCCCCCCGTTTCTCACCATCTTGCAGCTGGGCCGGCTGTGTCTGCACCACCTCTCCTGCCCTGTTCCTTGTAGCCTCCTCGCCCACCTGGACGGATCTCCCAGCAGCTGCGTCTGTCCCGTTACCTTGTCACTGCCAATCGCCGTGTTCTCTGACCCCAGTGCCCCCGCGACCCCCTCCCATGGCCGATCCCAGGCCTGGTCACCTCGGAACTGCACCTGTTCCTACATGAAGGTGCAGCCCATCCTCTGCAGCCTGTACCTGCGACTTTCCCTGCCCACTGGCTCAGCCAAGGGTGGTGTCCGCACTGTGACCTGCAGAGCGGTTTGGAGCCGAGAACTAAATGCACCAGCTTGGTGGGCGGATCTGAAACGTAGTGACAACTCTAAGAGAGCAAGAAGCAGCGTCATTAGAGTACGTCGTTATGGAATCTAACAGCACAGGCTACACCCGTTGTACAAGGTTGCAAGTCTACGAGGTGCTGGCCCGCGATAAGGGCTGGAGAGGTGGCAGGGTGCAGGCAGCAGGGTTGAAGGGCAGAGGGAAAAAGGAACGTGAGGACAAATGACAAGTTGAGGGGCCTTACATGGGCTGGTGGGAGCATGCTGTGCACTGAACAATAGTGAACAACTTAACGTCTGAGACCCTTTAAAAAATGAAACACCGAAACCTAAGCGTCTGGCAGACCACAGCTCACTGGGTACCACGCCGTGTCTCCCCTGGTTGGGGAGGGTGACCGGGGATTGATCAGAGCTGGAAGAGGCGGTGGTGGGCCCTGGGGGGTGCCAGGCGGGGGCAGAGGGGTTCAGGCTGAAGGTCTGCGCGGGGGGAAGGGGGTAGAGGGCAGAGTTCTGGGCTACAGAACAGTTTGGGAGCCCAAACACTGAATCTGGACTCCTGTTCTGACGGAAGGACTTGGCATGTCTTTAAGTGGGAAGCGTCTCTGGATGGCCCCTGCACTGCAGCCCGGGGGCTGAGCTGCCCGGAGTCTGCCACCCGACCTGGGCACAGGGGCTGGGGGCGTCCCCGCTCAGAGCTGGAGGGACGGAGGAGTATGAGGGTGGGGGTCCCCCGGGGTAAGGAAATACTCCAGAGGCCAAGGGGGTGGAGTGCTGGCTCCTCGCGGGGGGATCAAAGCTGGAGAAGCCCCAGGCCCAGATTGAAGGCGCTGAGGCAGCTGGAGGGGGGCCCATCCAGAGATGGCAGACGAAGGGCACGCAGGTGTACCTCCAGGGGGTGGGGTACCCCACCCAGGAGGGGCCGGCACAGGGGGTCCCCATGTCGGTTCCCTGCACAGGCATGGAAGCCACAGACAGACCCCGCGTCTGCCCCGGGGGCAGCTGGAGGCATGTGGATTTCCTTCAGGGGCTGGTCAGGGGTCTTGAGTGTCTGCACGGCTCCTTCCTGGGAGGCGGCTGCCCCCATCGTGGACGTGGCCAGCTTGCCGCCCTGGCTCCCGCCTGTGGAGAGGACAGAGGCTGGAGGAGGAGGGGTTCGGGAAGGGGGTGAGCGGCAAACCTGGGCTGGGGGGCGGCAGCACAAGCTGCTGTTTAGGGTCAGGGGCTGGGGGGTGTGCGGTGTTCCTCTGAGGCAAAGTCTCAGGTCAACTTGAGCCGCTCTTTCCTGTCCTTGCGAGCCCCCAGCCCGCTTCCCAGTGTGGAGAACAGAATCTGGGAGGATTAACACCTGGGCTCCATGGGGACCCAGAGGCATAAGGAAGAAAAAAATGAAGCAAATCCCAAAAGGAGTGGGGTCCCCCCAGCCAGAGTCAGAAACATAATTGATACAGGCAGAAAGAGGGGCTCTCCCTGGGGTGTGAGAAGCACACCCGCCAGGCAGGGTGGCCCGCTTCCCTAGGAGGTCAGCGAGGGCTGAGCAGTGCATCGAGGTCAGGGCCGTGGTTCAGAAATGCACCTCGACTGAGGGGTGGAGATCGGACCGGAAGGGCTTCACCTCACAGGAAGGAGGAGTGTCAGGGGCCACAGCGGCAAAACCAGGGAGAGAAGGGGGTGGGCTCCAGGTGTGATTGGGAGGCCAACCTAGAGCCCCAGTGAGCAGGTGCTGAAGGAAGAGCTCAGAGTGCAGCCCAGGCAGACGCGGACCTGCAGGTGCACCTCGGGCGCCACGTGGGTGGGGAGTTCCTCGGGAAGCCAGCCACGTCGGAGCCCGTCTCCTTCAGCACTTCCTGGGCAGGTGGATGGCAAAAGGCCTCAACTCTTCCCTCTCCCCGTGGCCACGTCCCAGGTCACATGAGCCACTCCAGCCGGGCTCAGGGCACGTCGGCGGGTGTAAGGCCAGCAGGTCTCAGGGGGGCTCGTCCAGTCTGGCTGGTGCCTCTGCGTCTGCCTTGAGAGCCGGCCCGAGTGTGAGAAACCATGCAGGGCTGGGGCACAGCAGACGCGCACCAGCCCAGGAGACGCGGACGCAGGCCCCCAGACCCTGGGGGGGGGGGTAGCCGGGGACCTGGGCGCTGACTGCTGAGGAGCACCGGCCCAGGTGGCCTGCAGCCGCCTCGCGGACCCCAGCTGGGACCGGAACCGGGAGCTGAGCCTGGTCCGGGGCAGCAGGGCAGGGAGCTAAGCCGTTTGAGAGCTCAGCCGTAGGGTTGAGGTTTGAGAGCTCAGCCGTAGGGTTGAGGTTTGAGAGCTCAGCCGTAGGGTTGAGGTTTGAGAGCTCAGCCGTGTTTGCTGTGCGCTGCTGAGGATCGTTGTTGTTACTGCAGCACTGCTCTGCCGTGGATGACTGGTACACTTCCCCACACACCTACCTTCCTAAGAGTAGACGGATTTTGAAGGTGAAGCAAGGAAGAGTCAGGGGAAGAAAGGGACTGGGCCCTCCTTCCTGTCCCTTCCTTTCAGGACACGTTCTGAAGGACTTGAGGGGAGAGGGGAGCTGTGCTCGTCCCTGCCCCCTTGCTGGGGGGGCAGCAGCCGCGTGAAGGCCGCTGCGGGGGGCCCTGGCCGGGCCGGGGCGCCTGGTGGAGCGAGCCGTCAGCTGCCCTGTGAGGTGGCCGAGGAGTGGTGTGACAGGGCAGACACGCCTGAAGGCACGAGGTCAGCGGGGAGAGGGGGGGAGCGGCGGCTTTCGGTCGGGATGCAGGTGGGAATGCAGATGTTTCAATGGATGCGTCCACGGATGCCAGAAGCAACAGGGGGTGGTGACAGGAGGGCAGAGGGCGGGCGCCCCCACAGGTGGTGCACCAGGTGGACCCACAGAACACTTTGCACGTGTGACCCACCTGGAGCAGGACACGGCTTCTGTGCCCAGAGCTGAGGGGAAACCTCTGCTGCAGGAGGATGGGAGAGCACTGAATGAGCTCAAATCACCGAAGAACATTTTCCCCAACAAGCGAAATGGGGGCAGATAGAAATTACGTTCAGTTGGGGGAGGGGACTAAAAGTTGTTAGTGTTGAAATAATGAGACAATAGACAACTCCACTGAGAAATGGCAGAAGGACCTTAAAGAAAGCCACAGAAAGTGCGGGTGGGAGACAGGAGGCCAGTAAATGCCTGAGAAGATGCTCAGACTTGTAAATAGTTACAGATAGAGCACACGAGTTTGCTGGTGCTCCCCTCCCACACGCCCTGAGATAAGGACAAAGGCAGCGGACAGCAAGAGCAGCCAGGTGAGCAGAAACGGGGCAGGATGTGGGGAGGCGGTGGCCAGACAGATGCCGACCTGCAGAGGGAGGGAGGGGAGCGACCCCTGAGCCCGTCCTCACGCTCGGCAGGGCCGCACCTCCTCCCTCCCCACCCCCCGCAGAGGGGACTAGACTTCCTCCTCTGTCTGGAAATGGAGGCAGGGGTGGGAGTGGGCAGACCTCTGCCTTCTGCTGAGACCCCAGGTCCCACCCTCGAGGCGCCCAGCGAGCCGCCCTGGTCCCTTCAGGGGCGTGGACATGCCTCCTCCCGGGAGTTGGGCTGAGAGGCTGCAGCTGCGGCGATTCCCCAGGGCGAGGCGCAGCCGTGTCCTGAGGCTCTTTAGCACCCGCTCTTAGTAAGAAGCCCACAGCCAGCTCGCCGGGCTTTGGGGAGAGCCTGGGGCTGCATGATAGAGACTGAACCACCACTGAGCAAACAGAGACGCAGTTATGTCAGGTGCCGCAAAGACAGAGAGCGAAATAAAACTGAGGAAAGGAAGCCTGGAGGACAGAGACAGTGTGTACAGAGAGAAAGTCAGAGAACTAATTACCATCCTCAGAGAGAGAAGATTGTATCCTTGAGACATAAACAACGTGCTTTTTTTTTTTTTTTTTTTTTATAAAAAATGCACTTGGAGCAAAGAGCTTGCAAATTAAGTGGCCAAAATGAGAAACATATGGGTTGGAAGGTAAAGTTGAAGAAATCCCCCCAGAGAATAGAAAAATGGGAGAGGAAATAAGAAAACAAAAGGATTGCTAGACATCTTCTATCTGAATAATAAGAATTCTGGAAATACACTAGAAAATGGAGGAGAGTTAATCAAAGACATGATTCAGGAAAATTTCCCAGAACCTGAAGTATGTTTCTGGAGTGAACAGGGCCCAACAAGGGGCTGGCAGATCAATGAAAACAGGCCTGCACAAAGTATTGTGAAATTTTAGAACTAAGGACAGAGGAAATCCTACATTCCCCAGATAAAGCAAAGACAAAGGCTTCAGAACTGCAACAGCTTCAGACTTCATCCCCATGTTGAAAGCTGGAAGGAATGAGGCAACGCCTTCAAAATTTTAAAGGAAAGTGATTTTCCAGCTTAGAATTCTAAGCCCAGGCAAAATATAAATTAAGGGTGAGGACAGAGTAAATGTGCTTTAAGACATGCGAGATGTCAAAGTTTTCCTCCTATGTATCTTTCCTCAGAAAACTACTAGAGGATGCGCTCCAGTGAGATGAGGGCATCGGCGGAGAAAGAGGAGGCCAGGAATACAGGTACACGGTTCATTGTGCTCACTTTATCGCGCTTCGAAGAGATTGCGTTGTTTGCAAATTGAAGGTTTGTGGCAACCCTGCGTCGAGCTAGTCTATTGGTGACACTTTTCCAACAGCATTTGCTCACTTTGTGTCTCTGTGTCACATTTTGGAATTTCTCGTGGTATTTCAAGCTTTTGCATGATGATTACATTTGTTACGGTGATCGGTAATCAGTGAACTTTGATGAACTCGCTGAAGGCTTAAATGATGGTTAGCAAGTTCAGTAATTAAGTATTTTTAAGGTATGTACATTGTTTATTTAGATATAATGCTATTGTACACTTAACAGACTACAGTAGAGTGTAAACATAAGCTTTATAAGCACTGGGAAACCAAAAACTCACGTGACTCAATTTACTGTGGTATTTGCTTTGCTGTGGAGTCTGGAGCTGAACCCACAGTGTCTCCGAGGCCAGGCTGGCCTGGAGCCGGCAGGCTGGACGGATCCTGAGTTGTCTGAACACGTGGAGGGGATGTGGGGGGAGGCAGGGGTGTGAACTGAACCCCATCTCACGCCTGGCACTGAAAACCAAGGGTGGTGTCTGGAGAAGTGGAAGTGGGCACCAAAATAATTAGCTACAGGGGTCCCAGGAGCTGCCCTGGGAGAGAGGGGGTGGCGGGGCGGGGGAAACGACCCCTCTTGCGATCAGCTCTCTGCCACTGTTTATTCCTAAGTTGTGTCTAAGAGCTGAGGCTCTCAGTTTGCACCATCACATTGGCCCAGGTTTAAAAGACTGACAGCGCTAGTGTCTCCAGAGGACAGTCTGGCAGCTGTGGGTGGAAGGGGGCCCTTTAATGCACCCCTGGGGTTTGGGTGGGACAGACTTGGGGGCTGGCGTCTGCAGGCGGAGCTGGGACACGCATCTCAGGCTCCCAACCTCCCTCCTGATGGGAAACCACGGATTCCTACTGCGGGGGAGGGGTTCCTAGCCTGCAGGAGGGGTGGGCAGGCTGACGGCCGGGGAGGGGCGAAGAGTTCTGCTCATTTAGGGAATGAGGGAGATAAAGAGTCACTAGGAGGCGAGGGAGGAGAGGGTGTTGGAACCGGAAGGAGGGACTGACTAGAGGACCCAGATGCTGAGGAAGTGGGTAGAAGACCCAGGTTAACTCTGACCAGGAGACGGGACACCCCTTCTGAGAAAAGCAGCAAAGGACCCACCCCAAGCAGACAAAAGCCGCTCCCTCTCCCACACACACCTGCCTCTCCACAAGGTTCTTCTTTGGTGCTGAAATGCTGTGCTCGGAGGAGGAGCCCATGGTCCGGGGAGTCCCCTGGTCAGCACTGCTTTCTGGCCGTGATGCCCCAGTGGCCACACTGGGCTGCCCCGCGCTGTTTCCTCGCGGCCCGTGTGCTGGCCCTGCCCGTGGTGCTTTTCTGTGAGGACGGAGAGCCAGCGTCTGCAGGTGAGGAGGGCGGGGCTAGGCCTCCAGTGTGACTCTGAAGGAGAGTGTAGGACCTGCCCTCCTCCCCATGACGCCATAGTAGGTGAGAAGCTGGTTGGATTGATCCAGTTATCGGTTTATCCCAGAAACAAAGGCACGGAGGAACTGTGAGTGCTGGCAAGGAGAGGGGCCGGGTGTGCAGTTGACCTGGTAATCAGAAGAGGGAAAGATGATGGAGGGGCTTGGAGCTGGTCTGGAGGTGGAGCTGTTGCCGAAACTCGGCCTCTGTGCGCCGGTGCCGAATAGAAACACAGAGACAGAGTTTTGGGTGAAGTAGCAAAGAAACAGCTTTATTGCTTTGCCAGGCAAAGGGGGCCACAGCGGGCTAATGCCTTCAAGACTGTGTGCCCCCCCCCGCCCCGCGGAGGGATAGTGAGGAGTCTTGTAGTGTTCAAGGAGCGGGGCGTGGTCAGCTCGTGGACATCCTTCTGATTGGCTGGTGGTGAGGTCATCGGGAGTCGGCATCATCCACCTTCTGGTTCCAGCTCGTCTGGGGCCTACCTGCTTGTGGGCAGCAGACAGTTAACTTCTCCCACCTGGTGGGGACTTCAGTATCTGCAAAACAGCTCAAGGGACATGGCTCAGAATAGTCTCTACAGCCCTTGAGGAGGAACTAAAGGTCCTTCGCTTTGTTTAATGGCTAAAGTATTATTATTTTGTCTTGCTTGGCTGTCTTCCTTTCTTTCTGCATTTTCTCACTTCTCTGATTAAATTTCTTCTTTGACTAAAGTTTTTCTACAGACAGGAGGCAGATGGAGAACATGGGTGGGGTCTATTCTGGGAAGGCCTCGTAGGGTCCTGCCGGGTTACAGAGAGAGTCAGCGCCGCTGGGAGAAGGGTCGGGGAGCGGGGGCCTTGTGGGCAGAGAAAGCCCAGCTCCAGGGCCCCCGGGGGAGCAGACCCCTCCAGGTGCCCACAGGGCCAGAGGCAGAGCCGGAAGCCAGGGGGCTGGGGAGGCCGGGCAGCCAGCTGTCCCCACCTTCCAGGGACCAGTGGGCCGGAGTGAGGGAGCCGTGGTGGAGTTCGGGTTGGAAGGGGCAGGCGGGCACAGGTCTGAGTGTCAGAGCGGTGCGCCCTGCTGCAGCCCCACGGGCCGGGCGGACGTGGGCACAGCAGCCGGGAGGCTGTGCAGCACCCCCTGGATGGTGGGGGGGACGGGGTGTGGAGGAGAAGAGCTCGGGGTCGGGACACGGCCTGGCGAGAAGGCAGCTGTGCGGGGGCTGCTGAGGTACCCACGGACATTATTCCCATCCCCATAGCTTCCCCCGTTTTTGTGAACTTGATCGGTAGTTTTCCAAGAGGCGAATGTTAAAAATCTAACTTTATGATTGAGGATTTGCCAATTTCTCCTGTATTCTTGTGGCTTTTTAACACATTTGAAATTATTTATATAGCACTTACCACATGCCAGACACTGTCCTAAATACTTTCCAGATATGAACTCATCTAATCAATTCCAACAATAGGAGATTAGCTCAGAAAATTATACAGTAAGGCCTTGGAGAAAACTGTAATAAAATTTATTGATTAAGAGGGAAAATTGTCCATGATATATTATGAAATAAAAAAGTCAAGTTACAATGCAGTTTATACACGTTGATCACTTTTTTGGTGAGTAAGAGAAAAGTATATATGCATAAGAGAATGGTCTGGAAGTGTGATACCAAACGGTGACAGATTATCTGTGGGAGATAGAATTATGGGTAATCATAATTTTCTCGTTTCTGCGTGTATGCATTTTCTGTTTTGATAATGATCTATTAGTTTAGTAATTTTACAATGAAATAAATCATTTGATAAAGGTCCTGTTATTCACAATATGAACTTGAGAAACTGTAGGTAAATGGATTGAAAATTCTCGTTCATTAAGTGTAAGGTGCCCAAAATAAAGATCAAAGAACTGGATGCACAGCTGTGTGACTTATGAACAAAGAATCACAAAATATTTTTGGAAAACTCTTAATAGATTGCCCATCAACTTTTCCAAATTTTTTACTGCGATAAAAAAATTAACATAAATTTTATCATTTTTAACATAAAATTTATCATCTTAATCATTTTAAGTGTCCAGTTAAATGACATTAAGTACATTCATAACGTGCAACCATCACCACCATCATCTCCAGAATGTTTTCATCTTGCAAAACTGAAGCTCTGTCTCCATTAAACACTAACTCCCCACCCTCCTCCCCCAGCCCCTGGCACCCACAGTCCTACTTTCTGTCTCTGTGGACTTGACTCCTCTAGGGACCTCATATAAGTGGGATCATACAGTACTTGTCCCTTTGTGACTGGCTTATTTCATTGAGCACAGTGTCCTCAAGGTTCATTGTGTTGTAGCAGGTGTCAGAATGTCCTTCCTTTTTAAGGTTGAATCATATTCCATTGCATGTGTGGACTACACTTTGTTTATCCATCTACCTGTCGATGGACATGGGGTGCTTCCATGTCTTATCTGTTGTGAATAGCGCTGCTGTGAACATGGTGTACAAATATCTCTTTGAGACCCTGCTTTCAGTTCTTTTGGGTAAATACCCAGAAATGGAATTGCTGGATCATATGGTTCTATTTTTTGAGGAACTGCCATACTCTTTTCCACAGTGGCTGCACCGTTTTACACTCCCACCAGCAGTGCACAAGGGCTCCAATTTCTCTACATCCTCACCAACACTTATTATTTTCTGTGTTTTGTTTTGTTTTATAGCAGCCATCGCAGTGGGTGTGAAGTCATATTTCTTTGTGGTTTTCATTTGCATTTCCCTCATGATTAGTGATGTTGAGCATCTTTTCATTTGCTTCTTGGCCATCTGTATGTCTTCTTTGGAAGAAGACATACAGTCCTTTGCCCATTTAAAAATATTTTTTGTTGTTGAGTCTTAGGAGTTCTCTGTGTATTCTGGATATCAACCCCTTATTAGATATATGTTTTGCAGATATTTTCTCCCATTCCTTAGGTTGCCTGTTCACTCTTTTGATTGTGTCCTTTGATTCACAGAAGTTTTTACTTTTCATGCAGTCCAATTTATCTCTTTTTACTTCTGTCACCCATGCTTTGGTGTCATTCCAAGAAATCATTGCCAAATCCAGTGTTATGAAGTTTTTCTCTGTGTTTTTCTTCTAAGATTTTATAGTTTTAGGTCTTACATTTAGGTCTTTGATCCATTTTGAGTTCATTCTTATTTGTGGTATAAGGTAAGGGTCCAGCTTCATTCTTTTGCATGTGGATGTCAGTTTTCCCAGCACCATTTGTTGAAAAGACAGCATCAGGAAGTAAAGAGACGAATCCAGGATGTGAGACAGTCTCAGGAACCACCGCTTGGTTTCTGCACCAGCGTCAGCAGTGTAGCGAGAAGCTCGCAGAGATTTTCCCAGACAAGAGACAGAACCACCACCTGTAACCACCCGTAGGAGCTGGTTCAGATCCAAACAACTGGTTATGATAAGACGGTTCTGAGACAATATCGAAAGTTTCATTCTGGATTAGATTCTCCCAAGGACCGATTGCAACTTTTGTCAGGTGGGGTAACAGCATTGTGACCACGTAGACACAAAGCAGGAGGCTCTTAGTCCAGACGGGAGATGGATGAGCGGGGGCAGTGCATTCAGAGAGAAGCAGGTAGTTCTGAGATGTGCTTTGGAAGGAGAAACACCAAGGCCTTCTGATGGGTCAGGGGTAAAGAGTGAGCAGTGCAGGGGCCCACAAGCAATGGACAGCTCAGCAGCCCTCAGGATCTCAGAGGTGCTTGGAGCATGTGTGAAGCCAGCGTTGAGGTGGTCCCCTTGCACCTGTTCTGCTCCAGCGTTCCTGACGTCAGAGAAGCCCCACCCTCCCCGACTCATGCAAGCCCGAAGCTGGGGACACCTCTCTCCCTGGGGACACTGCTCTCCCTGGGGACACCTGGTGGGCCGGGGTGGGTCAGAGCTGCCCTGGAGGAAGACGGCCCCTCAGGGCTCTGCAAAACGGACCCTGTTTTCAAGCCAAGCATGATGAACATTTCAAATATTTCAAATTTGAGGAAAAATCCTCTGCCTCTTCTCATATGATGCAATAACAAATAAAACTTTATTTTGTTTCTATGAATCACTGCATTCCCAGGAAGCAGACACCACAGCCCATCCTGTGGTTCAGGACCCTGGAAAACAGAGAAGGTGTAAAAGCCAGTTTGGCTTCAGTGGCAGAAAGCAGATCAGTGGTCGCCTGGGGCCGGGGTGGGGACGGGTCTCCTGCAGGGGCACAAGGGTGCTTCTCAATGTGATGGAAATATTTTGCATGTCGATTAGGTGCTTGTGTGACTGTACCTATGTGTCAGCACTCAAACTTCGCACTTAAAATAGATGGATTTCATTGTACATAAATTACATCTCAAAGCTAATTTTTTAAAAGCCAGTTTGGTAGGGATGAGGGAGGGCATCCCAGGGCGGCCGTAAGGAGGAGAGAAAGGAACAGCTTAGCAAGTGAGGGCCCGGCATGTACCGGCCAGGAGGTACAGAGAAACCTTCTTTGCAGGTTTTGGAGACTTCACGTTCTACCTGAGGGCCTTGGCCCCAGGTAAACCCGACATACTGCCAACAGCAAATCAGCCGTGGGCCCTGGATTTGGGGCTCTGTGCTCCTCTTGGGAGAGACCCCTGAACGGGCCACGGCAGGAGAGGGCAGCACACGTGCCGATGGGGAAGCAGGGGGCCCGAGGCCCTGGTCCAGCCTAGAGGTTAGAGAAGGTGTCTGGGCAGAGATGGACGCAAATGGGGGCCTTGGGGGTGGGGAGCCCTTCGTGACAGCCAGCGTCTGGGGACGGAGGGCAGCTCCTGAGGCTGCGGGCTGGGGGAGGGGCGAGGGGCCAGTGCGAGTTGGCTGAGCCGTGAAAGTTTCACTCGATCCTGACGGCAACAGGGAGCGATTAAACCTGCTTAATCCAGGAGTGGCAGTCAGATCTGTGTTTTAGGAAGAGGGCTCTGAAGGGTGGACAGCAGGTGTTACAAGGTCAAGTGGCCCCGGCAGCACCCCTTATGAGCAGGCGGGAATCTGGCAGGGATGTGTGTGCAGTGGACGGGGGTGGCGGGCGGGTTCACAGCTCTTTGGGGGAGGAGAGGAGTGAGGACGGAGCCCTGCGGACGCTCAGCTGCGTCACCAAGGGCCCGCGGACGCCCTGAGGCTCGGGGCTTCCATCACGAAGTGCCTCAGATGTAGACTCTGGGTATCCAGCCAGCCTCGCATGCAGCCGTTAGAGGTGGAATGTGTGTGCACCGCTAATTTGCTAAGTTGCAATATTTAAATGCCTCTAACTGTGCTGTCCCAGTTTTGACACGTGGTCCTCTTGGGGGCACTCGTGAAACTTCCAAGCGGAGGTGGCTGGGCTCTCTCGGCCCGGGGGTGGGGAGTGGAGTGGAGAGCCTCGGAGCAAGCTCGGTGATGTCACGTTTCCAACCAGCCCTCGGGGGACGCGGGCGCTGCTGGCCTGTGGACCTCGTGTGAAGAGCGAGACTGAAGAGGGACGTGTGGGTCTGGAGCTCCACAGGGGTCCCGGCTGAGTTAGATGAAGGTGTCTTGATATTCACATGCTCTTGGAAGCAGGTGCGATGCACGGGTCACAAAGCAGAATTCCCAGGGGTCCGGGTGAGTAAAGGAAGGTGTGAAGCGGGCAAAGAGTGGAGGAGCTGCAGACTTGGGAAGGTCTCTGCGAGGCCCAGACCCGAGGGCCTGCAATCAGAACTGGGGAGGACTCTACATAGCAGTGAAAAGGACAGAAAACCTAAGCCAGAAACACGAGAGAGGTTTGCAGACACTTCACAAGAGGATCCAAATGCCAATAAGCCTGTGAAAAGGTAATTGTGGAAATGCAAAGTGACATCACAGTGAAATGCCACCGCATAGCCACCAGCATGGCTAAAATTAGAGTCTGACAATGCCAAGAGCAGACAAGGACCCAGAGCAACCGAGTGCTGATGCGTGACTAGGAGTGCAGCCAGGTGCAGTCACCTGGCACATTGCTTGGTGATGATAGTGAAGTAGAAGCCGTGACGTCCCACGATCTGGCAACTCCGCTCCCAGTTACACGCCTTCTGGTTCTTTGCTTTCAAGCCCCTGGGACCCTGGGACTGTAGTAAATAGGAAAGCAGGGAATCGAATCCTGTTAGTTTCCTGAGGGCAGCTGCACTAATAATTTTTGCAAGAGTGGGATATTATTTTTCAGTCATCAGATTGTCAAACACTAAACCTACGGATGATCCACCGTGTCAGGCGGGAGTGGCCATCCTATGTTAGCGCCATCGAGAATCACAACGTACTTTCCGGAGGGTGTCGGGCACTGGGAGCAGGATCTGGCGAGGGGTCGGCACATGCCAGCACTTACAAACTTGTCCGACTCGGGCTTGCCCACAGGAGGGGAAGCAGACTACTTATGCAGGTGCCCCTAGGCCCTCTTGCCCTGTCCTCACAGCCTGTTTTAGGGTATCCGTGGGTTTTCACTCTCCCACGTACATCTGAGAACGAGCCACTAAGTCCAGGGAAAATCTGTACGGAATGTGGGATCGCACTGAACTCCTGATGGCATGTTTCCTGCCCCCCAGGCACCTGTCCAAGCCGTTGTCCCTTCATGGAAATTGGTCATCTGCTGCCTAAGCCGCATCTCTGGTTAGGATCGTTTCTAGGTGTGTCAGAGGTTTGGTTGCTCTTGTGAAGGCAAGTTTTTAAATGTTTTCCCTTTTTTTTTTGGTCTGCATTGGGTTTTCATTGCTGCACGCGGGCTTTCTCTAGTTGCAGCGAGCAGGGGCTACTCTTCATTGCGGTGCGTGGGCTTCTTGTTGCGGTGGTTTCTCTTGTTGCAGAGCACGAGCTGTAGGCACACGGGCTCAGTAGTTGTGGCATGCGGGCTCAGTAGTTGTGGTTCATGGGCTCTAGAGTGCAGGCTCAGTAGTTGTGGCTCACGGGCTCTGGAGCACAGGCTCAGTATTTGTGGCGCACGGGCTTAGTTGCTCCGCGGCATGTGGGATCTTCCCGGACCAGGGCTTGAACCTGTGTCTCCTGCATTGGCAGGCAGATTCTTAACCACTGTGCCACCAGGGAAGCCCCTGTTTTCCATTTCTGATTGGTAATTACTGGCCTATACAAATGTTATTGATTTTTATATGTTGATCTTCTACTTATCACTTTGTGTAGGCACCAGCCTAAGATCCTTACATGTATGAAATTAATTGTGTCAACAAGCCCATGGGGTACATGCTAATCCTATCTCTATTTTATAGCTGTGAAAAAGAGGCCACAGAAAGGTGTTTCTTTGTAGACTTTCTTAGATTTTTTAATAGATGACTTTGCCTGTAAATAATGACAGTTATTTCTCTCTCTTTCCAAAATGTATGCTTATTCTTTTTTCCTGTTTACTTGCGTTGGCTATAATGAGAATTCTCCTATTTTTCCTAGTAAGATGTTTGCTGCAGATTTCTGATAAAAGTTCTATTCAATTAGAGAAGATAGCATCTACACCTGGTTCACTAAGAATGTTTACTATGAGTTAGTTTTGAATTTCATCGAATGTTTTTTTAGCATCTGTTGAGACGAACATGTAGCTTTTCTCCTTTAGTCTGTTAATGGAGTGAATAACACTGATGACTTTCCTAATGTTAAATTATCCTTAAATTCCCGGACTAAACCCTACTTGGCGTTTTATTTTAATGCACTGCTGGCTTTGACTTGCTAGTATTTTATTTGAGATTAGTTCCATCTGTTTATATATGAGATTGGCTGTAACTTTCTTAGGGTGTCTTTAACTGGGTTTTAAGTCAGGTTTGGGCTTATTTTAGAGAAGCTCAGCCATGGTAATAAGTAAGACCTTTCGATGGTATCTGTGACAAGAAGGCATAGAGGTAGGTGGCCGCTGCTGTACCTCTGTGTCCCCTTGGCCGTCCACCCTTGGGTGCAGCTGGCCACCACAGCTCCAGGCACCAGGGCCCCGGCACGGGCAGGGGAGGAAGCACCGGATGGCTGTCCGCGTTGATTGAGGAAATAAACACTTCCCCTGGGGCTCCCAGAACATTTCTGCTTGTGTTTCATCGGCCAGAACATCCTACGGGAACCTCCAACTGCAAGGAAGAAGGGCAAGTGAGTAGTTCATCTTTCCAGCCTCTCTCGGTAGTTAGATGGGAATGGAGGGGGTTCGGGACAGCGTCCGGTTCGTCGGCCAGCAGACTCAGCAAGCTTTTCCTGTTTCCATGTTCCAAAATAAGGTGCATGAGCTGCTTCGGTAGAATCCAGCCACAAAACCAGCCCATCCTAGTGATATTTCACACACAGGTCTTTGGTTACACTTTCAGTTTATGTTAAGCTTACTGAGCACTTCAGATTATCTGCTTTTTCTTGGGCTGATTTTTATTATTTACATTTTCCTAGAAAGTTGTCCATTTCGTTAATCATCTAAAATGTGTGATAGTAACTGTACAAGACATGTTCTTATGTTTTTTAAAAATCTCCTCTTTACCTGAAGTTAAATTCCATTTCTTCCTGAAATGAATTTGCATTTCCCTGCCCCGTACTCCCTCTTGCTTACAAAGATTGGCCAATGGCCAATTTTGTGAGTCTCTTGAAAGCTTTGGTTTTATTGATAAATACTAATGAAATTTTAAAATACAAAAGTAATTTCCTCTTTTATTAATTTTTTTCTCCCCTTTTTGGCTATGTGCTGTTGCTGTTCATTTTCTAGAGTTTGGGGTTCATGACTTAGTTCATCTATTTTCTTTTTTTTAACGAAATATCTCAAAACACTGAAAAGTGAAGAGAACAAGATAATGAGTATCCATGTACTTACCACTATAATTTAGCAAATTTAACAAACTTTAATATTATGCCACAGTTTATTTGAGATTTTTAGAAGCTATTACACTTAAACTCTCTTTTTCCTCTTGAATCTGTTTCCTCCCTGTCTCCTTCACTGTTCTAACTGCCATTCAGTTTCTCCTTTCTCTTCTTATTGTGATAAAATACATATAACATAAAATTTACCACCTTAACCATTTTTAAGTGTACAGTTCAGTGGTAGTAAGTGCATTCACATCGTTGTGTGACCATCACCACCATCCATCCCCATAACTCTTTCTACCTTGTGAAACTGAAACCCTGTCCCCATCAACACTCACTCCCCATCTCCCCCCAGCCCCTGGCCCCGCCATCTACTTTCTCTCTCTATGGATTTGACTACTCTAAGGACCTCATGTAAATGGAATCATGCAGTATTTGTCTTTCTCTGTTGGACTTATTTCACTAAGCATAATACCCCCCAGGTCCATGGATGGACCACACTTTGTTTGTCTATCATCCATCCATGGACACGGGTTGCTTCCATGTTTTATCTATTGTAAATAATGCTTCTGTGGACTTCCCTGGTGGTGCAGTGATTAAGAATCCACCTGCCGGGCTTCCCTGGTGGCGCAGTGGTTGAGAGTCTGCCTGCCAGTGCAGGGGACACGGGTTCGAGCCCTGGTCTGGGAAGATCCCACATGCTGCGGAGCAACTAGGCCCGTGAGCCACAATTACTGAGCCTGCATGTCTGGAGCCTGTGCTCCGCAACAAGAGAGGCCGCGATAATGAGAGGCCCGTGCATCGCGATGAAGAGTGGACCCAACTTGCCGCAACTAGAGAAAGCCCTCGCACAGAAACGAAGACCCAACACAGCCATAAATAAATTAAAAAAAAAAAATTAAACTTAAAAAAAAAAAAAAAAAAAAAAAGAATCCACCTGCCAGTGCAGGGGACACGGGTTCGACCCCTGGTCCGGGAAGATCCCACATGCTGTGGAGCAACTAAGCCCGTGCGCCACAACTACTGAGCCCGCATGCCACAACTACTGAAGCCCATGCGCCTAGAGCCCGTGCTCTGCAACGAAGAGAAGCCACTGCAATGAGAAGCCCGCGCACCGCAACGAAGATTAGCCCCGCTCGCTGCAACTAGAGAAAGCCCACATGCAGCAACGAAGACCCAACGCAGCCAAAAATAAATAAATAAATAAATAAATTTTTAAAAAATGATGCTGCTATGAACGTGGGTTGTACACATATCTCAAGACCTTGCTGTCAGTTCTTTGGGTTATATACCCAGAAGTGGCATTTCTGAGTCATAGGGTATTTCTGTTTCATTTTTGAGGAAACTCCATACTGTTTTCCACAGTGGCTGCATCATTTCGCATTCCCACCAACAGGGCACTGGGGTACCAGTTTCTTCACATCCTCACCAACACCTGTTATTTTCTGTTGTTATGATAGTATCCATCCGAATGGGTGTGAGATGATATCTCATTGCGGTTTTGATTTGCATTTCCCTAATGTTGAGCATCTTTTCATGTGCTTTTTAACCATCTGTATATTTCTTTGGAGAAATGGCTATTCAAGTCCTTTGCCTATTTTTGAATCAGGCTTTTTCGTTGTTGAGTTTTAGGGGTTCTCTATACATCCTGGATATTACCCTCTAATCAGAAAGTGATTTGCAAACGTTTTCTCTCATTCTGTGAGTCATTCAGTTTTATACTTTTACCAAATGCGTATGTGTCTTGTAAACAATGTATAGAACTGTTTTGCATCGTTGAAACTTTATATTATCAGGCTGCAAGTCTTGTTTTCTCGCCTGCTGTTCTTCACAGTATGTGGATGGTGATACACTATCCGTTGTCTCTGCTGCATGAAAGTGCACAGCTTGTGACATGTGTATTCACTTTCCTGTTGATGAACATTTAGCTGGCTTCTGTTTTCTTACTATTTTTTTTTAAACTTTTTTTGGGGTTATTTATTTATTTATTTATGGCTCTGTTGGGTCTTCATTTCTGTGCTAGGGCTTTCTCTAGTTGCGGCAAGTGGGGGCCACTCTTCATTGCGGTGCGCGGGCCTCTCATTATCGCAGCCTCTCTTGTTGCGGAGCACAGGCTCCAGACACGCAGGCTCAGTAATTGTGGCTCACGGGCCTAGTTGCTCCACGGCAAGTGGGATCTTCCCAGACCAGGGCTCGAACCCGTGTCCCCTGCATTGGCAGGCAGATTCTCAACCACTGCGCCACCAGGGAAGCCCTGTTTTCTTACTATTATTTTTTTGCCATTACAAATAGCAACCATCCTTGTCTGTCCTTCTACACATGCGCGAGGGATTCTCTGGGCTGATACCCAGAAGTGGGATGTCCGGGTCATGGGACGTGTGCACATCCTTGACCCTACGAGGCAACACCAAGTTGTTCTCAATGCCTCTGTGCCAGCTTATGCTCCCCCCACGGTGCATGGGAGTCCCCGTTACTCCACACTCCCACCAACATTGATTTATTGTCACACTTCATATTTGCCACTAAGGTGATGGCTGTGGAAGGGCATCTTATTATTGTTTTAATATGCCTCTCCTGAGTTTTCATGGGCTGTATTATGTTTTCATGTTTATTTATTTAGATTTATTCTCCTCTGAATTGCCTGTTCATATTCTTTGCTCATTTTCTATTCTTTTCTTACTGATTTGTGGGAGTTCTTTTCATAGCTAGATATGAATTCTCCATTAGTTACGTGCTTTGCACAAATCTTCTCCCTTCTATTTGCTTTGTTGATGGTGTCTTTTATCATCTGAAAACTTCATTTATATCAGTAAAATTAATCTTATCCTTCATGCCTTGTTCAAGCAGCTCTTCCCTTCCCCAAAACCATTAAAGATATTTTCTTATTTTTTCCCTAATGTTAAGGATGCTTCTTTTCAGATTTAGGCATTTAGTCCATTTGGAATTTATTCTTGCACATGGCATGACATAGGGAATTCATTGAAAATTTCCATGTGAATAACCAATTTCCCAGCACCATTTATGTCCTAGTCTGTTGTTTCACCAGCAATTACATTATGGCTTCTCTGTGGTGTAACAGTTTTCCCTTAGAGGTTCAGGGCCGTTTTTGCACTGTCTATTCTATTTCATTGTTTTTTGAAAAGCTACTACTCTGATAACAAACTGTCTTTAATTACTCTAGTTTCCTAATAAGTCTACATGTTTGCCAGAGAAAAAGGTCTGGTTCGCTTTTGTGGACGTCCAGGTGAACTTTAGGGTTTGTTTCTGTTATATCCTCTCTGGCATTTTTTGTTTTTGTGGTTGGAGGCCCATCTGTGATATTTCCTTTCTTATTGCTGCTGGTGTTTAGAAAAGCTTTGGATTTTTACCTATTGATTTTGTAACTGGTCACCTTATTAAAAATATTTTAAGGCTTTTTAATCTCTTCTCTTGGGTTTTTAATAATTAGTGTGAGCTAAGGACAGCTGAGAACCTTCCCTTTAGTCTCGCAAGAACTCCAAGGCAGGGCCCACCACGCTCCCATTTTACAGATGAGGACACAGAGGCAGAACACAGCTGAAGGACTTCCCAAGGTCACCAGTTAGCAAAACAGTGACGATGGAAATCAGTTCTAGGCTTAATAATCAGATCACACTGTCTCTTCAAAGTTGGGGATTTAATATTTTACTCAACATTTACATCTTTCTTTTTAGATTATTGAACCATGTTTTCTCTCAGTAAATGACTTTATCTCTTACCTTGAGGAGAAAACACAAGCCTTTTTAAGTCCTTGAAGGGTTTTTCCCTAACACTGGCTCTGGTTTTCTGACACCAGCTGGGTGTCCAACAACCAATTCTGACGCTAAAGATGAGAGTTGGTGTCAGGCCCCAGGGTTAAGGGTCGGTCACATAAGATGACCCCTCCCCCACTCTTCAAAGGCAGCTGCAGGTGGGGAACCCAGGCTGCCCACACTTGTGCCTGGCTGACTACATGTTGGGGGTTCCCCCGACCCACCGCCTGAGGACTTCAGGAAAGCAGTTGACTTACTAGATGACCGGTGTATCATAAAGGATACAACTGGAGAACAGCTGAACGTAAGAGATGCGCAGGGCAGTGCACATGGCGAGGGGCTCAGGGCTCCCACGCCCCTCTGGGTGCAGCTGCCCACTCACCCTGCAGGCCTTGGGACCTGCCAGCCTCCAGAATCGCATGAGGCCATTCCTTGTAATCATTTTCTATCCCTCTATCTGTCTATCTACATCCTATTGGTTGTGCTTCTCTGGAGAGCCCTGACTAATACAGAACCATCCCTTTCAACCTTCTCTAAACTTTATTTTCATCCTTCCCACTCTGCTGTTTTGGACCCGGACCTTGCCCCACACTATGGCAGAGAGAACAGAAGATGGTAGAGAAAAGATGTCAAATCATGATACCCCTTAATCCCAATATCCCCCCAGTTATAACAGGATTGGCCTAAAACAGCTGAGTAATTCAAGCAGTAAGTTTGGCTCTTTGGTATATAGAGATCTATACTCCAAATAAACAGAGAATACACATTCTTTTTGAACACACATGAAAGACCGACCATTTGTTAGGCCACAAAGGAGGTCTCAGCTTGTTCCCCTGAAGTCACCATCATAGAGATTTTGTTTGATAACACAGTGTAATAAAATCACAACTTAATTATGAAAAGAAGCTGCCAAAAAATCCCATGTGGCCAGAAACTAAATTACACATTACTAACTACCCCGTGGTTTAAAACAGAAATCTGAAAATTATTAAATCTTCATAAATCAACAATATGAAATTGTTGTGGTCAAGCAGAATTTACTAGGAAATTTTTGGTTTTAAATAAAATGACTAGGAATAAAAAATGTAGAAAAAATGCACTAGACATTCAAAGAAAGACATTAGACAAAGATCAACAAAGCAAACCCAAAGCAAGGAGGAAGGAAATAATAAAGATCAGAATTCACTGAAATAGAAATCAACAGAACTGACTATACCAAAAGCAGAGAGAGGGGAAGAGAGAGAGAAAAAATATAAAAATATATACTCACAGAATAAAAAAGGGAAATTAACTTTGGATACAATAGACTTTTTACAACAATAAAAAGGTATAATAAATAATTATTTGCTGATAGATTGGAAAACCTAGTGATGTAGATAAATTTCTAGGAATATAGAAAATGAAAAAAGTGGTGCAAAAAGAAATAGAAAATTTGAATAAGCCAATGATTATTAAATAAATTGAAATCTAATATTTCCCTTCCCAATGAGCCCCCAACCCAGACTGTTCTATGGGGGATTTCTACCAAACTCTTAAGTGGTGGTTAATTCTTATCTTATCCAAGTCATTTTAGAATGTCCAAAAAGAGTAAAAACTGCTCAGCTCATTTTAGGAGGCTCGTGTAATCTTGATTCCTAAATTGAATTTTAAAAAAGGAAAAGAAGAGAAACTCGTATTTCTTACAAATATAAATGCAAATGCCTTAATAGAGTATAAATGTATTAAAAAATATATGTTATAACCAGGTAGGGTTTATCTCAGGAATGCAGGGATATTTTCACATTAGAAAATATATTAATGTTTTCATGATTTATTAAAGGAGAAAATTCATGATTATTTCAATTGATGCTGAGAAATCATTGATAAAATTCAACATCTATTTATAATGAAAACATTAATTACAACAACAACAATAATAAGACTTCTTGATGAAGTAGGAATAGAAGGGAGCTTCCTTAGCTTAATAAAGGTAATACACCAAAACACTCTACTTAATGCAGGAACTTTAGACACGTTCTCTTAAAGGTTCTATTAAAGGCAGAGATGCCTTCATTCATTACTGGTGTTTAACATGGAACCGGAGGGCCGGGCCGACACCAGGAGGAAAGAAGCAGACCCAGGAGGGGTGAGGATTGTAAAGAGAAGAGATGAAACTGTTATTATGTCTTATGTAAATATACACATGTCACTTTATTCATTATACATGTATGTCATTTATATAGATGACGTTTTACACATATGTCATATAAAAGAAGCATCACAATATAAATCTTAAAATCTAATAATTGATCAAGGTTGGTGGATACAAGATCAATTTATGACAATCAATAGCATTTCTCGACACCAGTTAGAAAATGTAATAAATATAATGAATTAGATATTATTCATAACAACAACAAAAAGTATAATGTCTAGGGATTGCCTTAACAGAGAGCACGTAAAACTCCGTGGGGAAGAAACTCCAAAGGCTAACAAACACGGAAGGAGAAAGTCCTGTGTATTAGAAAAATGCAAAATAAACTGCAGGGGTTCACCTTTGCTCACCAGGTCGGTAAAAATTAAAAACTGGGTAATGCCCGTGTTGGTGGTCCCTCTTGGCTGGGATGGTGGACCCGTTGCTGACCAAGGGGGTTTCTGCAAGGTAAGGGCAAGCCCACCCTGAAGACCCCATGTCCCCGGACAAGCTCCCATGCTGGAAACAGCCCGCAGGCCCGTCTGGAATAACTGGATAAGAAAATGGGCAGGTGAACACCATGGAATAGCTTATTTGCCAGTGAGATGCCTCATGGAAGGACCCTAAAACAGCAGGGGGTGAAGAAAGTTAGAGCCAGATGGGCCCTGGATGGTTCAGTGTGGACCGCAGACAGGACATCACCGGAGCCTGTGAGAAATTCACAATCTCAGCCCTCACCCAGACCTGCTGAGTCACAGTCTGTCTTTTAACAAGACCCCCAGGGTTAAGGGAAGATGTGAGGGTCCCGTGTCTGAGCAGACGTCACCGCTTACTGGGGTCAGAGCGCTCTGGGGTCAGTGCAGGGCAGACAGGTACCCGAGTGGCTGGGCTGGGAGGACCCATGTGGGGACTCATGTAAGTCAAGGCCAAAACGGACCCCTATTTGCTGTGAGATTCCGGGAAACCGGTCAGCTACCCAGAACCCGGCCCAGAGGCATGCCCCCCGCTGCAGCTTAAGGATTGCTGGTGGATTTAAAAGCCGCTCTTCTTGCCTGGCCCCCAGACGTCTGCATCTGTTCCCTGGGTTTATGGGGCTGTGGGTGCGGAGGAAACAAACGGCAAAGCGCCCCCCCCCGCCCCCCCGTGCCGGGACAGGGTGGGGCGGGGAGGGGCCGAGGGGAGATGCGGTTTTTCTTCCCTCATCAGCGCCTTTCTCCTGCGCTGGTGCGAGTGTACACATTCCTAATTGTCGCGGTTCCCCCCGTGATTTTCCCTCCGTGTGGGACGCGGGTGTCCTTACTTGGACACCTGGTGCCCACACGGATCCCCCACTTCAGAGACTCCCTGTCTCTGCCCCCCTCCCCGGCCCAGGGCAGTCCTTCGCAGGTCTCTGGGGGCATCCTTTTTACTGTGGGTCTCACCGTTCTTTGGGTTTTTTTGGAAACCATTTCGTTCAGATCCCCAAACAAACAGCATTGAGTTTGCAAGTGGAAAGGTGTGAAATGCATGATCATTTGGGAGGATTCCTTTTATGGTAAGGAGCCTTCCCAGGCCCTGTCATGGTCTCTGCACCCTTTCCCTGGGCAGGTGAATTCTCCCCTCAAAGCTCAGGAATGTACCCCTGACCTCACACCCTCTCACCGCCCACACAACCTCACCCCCTCCCACGGGTCAAAGGTGAAGGCCCCGGCCTCCGGCCCTCCCTGCTCCCCGCCCAGACCAGTCCCTCCCCCTGCTGGAAGATTACCCCTGACCAGCCCCGGACTTTCCTATCCCCCTTCCTGGCCCTCTCCTTAGCTCAGGGAGTGTTCCTGAGACACAGCATCGCTCACCCTTCCCCGCCTCCCTCTGCTCCCAGGAATCCGTGTGGGCGGCTCCAGCCCCCCCCCGCCCCCGCCCCCTCGAGCTGCCCAGCCCGGCTCAAGCTCAGTCCACGCCAGCCTGACAGTAACGAGAGTGGTGGGAATGAGTGCCAGCAATCACCACACCGGCCGACTGGGCCAGGCCTGATTTTGTTTTCATCTCAAAAAAATAAATTTTCCATTCGGGATTTTAGTTACGAAAGTAAGGTACACAGAAGCGCAGGAAATAAAAACGGACACTCCGTGTCCTCCTCCACTGCCGGTCCCCAGAGGCGACCTCGCCAGCCTGGGCCCTCCCCGGCCTGTCTCCCGGATGCTCGCCCAGCGCCCTCCCCCTCACAGCCAAGCCCCTGGCAATGCTCAGGGCCCCCGTGGTCCCCACGGGCAGGCGTGTAGCTCAAGGGGCCCTGGGGGCTGGTTTGCAGCCCACCCACCTGTTCTGTTCCCCTACTAGATCTCCATGGACCCACTTCCACCACAGAGATGCCTCCCACTGGAGCTGAAATTGCCCCTTTCAGTTAACAGCTCATCTTGGTTGTGGAAGCAGAACAGCAGGGCCGAAGGGAATAGACGTCTCAAATGCAAGAGCAATTTCCAAATCACTCTCCCCGATGGAGAGTCCCCCAGCCGTGCAGGTGAATGCATCTTTCTTCACAGCCTCCAACCCCACCTGTTAAAGTCTTTAATAGGCCAATCGGACAGATGAAAAATATATCACGGCCTAACATTTTTTAAAGTTTCTGTAATTACTCTTGAAGGATTCTCATGTGTTTATTGGCCTTTGAAAATCTTTCCCTGTGACTCAGCTGTCCGTAGCTTTTCTGTTTCTGGTGTTTTGCTTGTTTTTGGGTTTGGGGGTTTTGTGCAGAGAGAGGTTTTAAAGTTTCTTTGTCATCACATCAATTTGCCTTTAGTGGTTTCTGCCTTTGGTGACTTGGCCAGGAAAGCCTTTTCTTTTTCAGATTGTTCGTTTATCACTTGTTCTGCGAAATGATCCAGCCACTGGGTTGTGGATCTGTAGCGCGTTCACTTTTCCCAGAGACTCAGATGTGGAAGGGTAATTCTCTCTTGGTCCTGAGCTGGATTCCACCCTCAGCCCTGGGTCGCGGGCGCTGCGAGCCTGGGGGGCGGGGTGTGTCGGGGTTTGCCCTGCCCTCCACCTGCGGGCGCCCTTCCTTCCCATCCGGATCCTTCTGCCCTGGCCCTTGTTCCTCTGCTGCGGCGCCCCGCCCTCCAGCGGCCCCCCTCCCCGTGGCCAGGCCCAGAAGTGGTCCTCGGCCCACGCGCCCCTGCAAGTTCAGACCCCAGCACTTCTTCCAGCCGAGCGGGGTCTTCAGTCTGTCGACCCTCCAGCCGTCCCCTGCCCCGTCCATCTGGGCACTTCCCTGAGCGGCTGGCGTTGCCCTCTGGTCCCCGCTGTCCTTGGGCTCGAAAGCATCAAGCAGGGCCTCCTGGAGGGCCCGCCCCCGCTGAGCCTGCTCCAACCCGCCGTACAGAGGCGACCTCCTGTGCTGGATCTGGCAGATGGAGGCGACCCCTGACGCCACCACAGACCTGCGCACGCGCTCCACGCACTGCCGCGCTTGTGGGGTAGAGTGTGTTGGTCACGGGAGAGGATGCTGAGGCCGAGGGTCTGCAAGTTAATGTGCACACCCTGGGCTTCCAGAAGCTGGTACCCGTCGGCGTCCAGTGAGCCTGTGTACTTACCGACCGCGACTGGGGGCTTTGCAAACCTACTCGGTGAAAATGCTAGACCAGCCGTCTTTCCATTTGACTTAAAGGGTTAGCGAGATGGGACCTGTCATACGCCTGGCGGTTGTGGTTCTCTGTTATTCGGGGCATGCAAGTTGAGGATCCTGATATGCGTTCTTAACCCCTGCCGCCCTCCTAACCCTCACAATACTCTGCTGGCCTAAAGTCCACTTTGATTGATGTAAACGTGACTGTGGTGGCTCAGATTCTAGGGGTGGGACCCGGACCCCCAAGCTCCTAAGGCTCCAGGGTCTCTGTTGTGTGTCATGAGGCCACGGGAATGGTCCCGGGCCCCCCAGGTGCACAGTCTTGATGAGTGGGCATCAGTCTGAGGAAGGGTCCTTCCCTGTTCCCCCCTCCCCTCCTTGATTGCACGTTCCGCTTCACACTGAGACAGGATTTCTCCACGTGTGTGACTCCTCACAGGTCTGCAGGCTGGTGCCCATGTGGTTGGGTTCTGGGTGGCGCCCCCCTTGGGCTGCAGACGCCCTCGACTGCCTCTTCCTGGCGCACGCAGTGGGGCGGGGGGAGCCGGGCTCTCCCTACCTCTTCTTTTTTTTTTTTTTATAAATTTATTTATTTATTTTTGGCTGCGTTGGGTCTTTGTTGCTGCGCGTGGGCTTTCTCTAGTTGCGGCGAGTGGGGGCTGCTCTTCATTGCGGTTCGCGGGCTTCTCATTGCGGTGGCATCTCTTGTTGCGGAGCACGGGCTCTACGCACACGGGCTCAGTAGTTGTGGCTCGCGGGCTCTAGAGCGCGGGCTCAGTAGCTGTGGTGCACGGGCTTAGTTGCTCCGCGGCATGTGGGATCTTCCCAGACCAGGGCTTGAACCTGTGTCCCCTGCATTGGCAGGCAGATTCTCAACCACTGCGCCACCAGGGAAGTCCCTCTCCCTACTCCCTCTTCTTATAAGGATCAGGCCCCACCCTGATGGCCTTGTGTAACCTTGATTGTCTCCTCAGAGACCCCGTCTCCAAATACAGCCACACTGGGAGTCAGGGCTTCCCGTGAATCCGGGAGCATGGATGTTCAGCCCATAGCGGTGCGTGCGCTCCTGTGTGTTTCAGATAGGAAGGCCCGTCTGGCACCTCTCATCACTCGTGGATCACACCTGGCAGGTGACCAGGGCCTCCCAGGTGCCAGGGAAATTTTCCTAGTTCCGGTGATGGGGGTGCTTCAGGGCCTGTGGTGCTCACCAGGCGCAGCCCGTGTTCAGACAGTAAGGGGCCGCCTGGCCCAGAGCCAGCCCGGCAGGGCAGGCAGGAGGGGGTCACCTGCTGGGTGCTGCTGGCCTTGGGAGCTCTGGCTGCCCACCTGCCTAGGCTTCCACCTGGGTGCTCCTGTCCGGCCCTTAGGCCTGTGACCACCTGCTTCTGGCCATGAGCCTGTCCTGTACCCCACCCAGGTGCAGTCACCCCAAAGCCCTCAGCAGCTCAGGCCCATCAGGCACCAGGTGGCCCTGCCTCTCCAGCCAGCACTGCTGGCCCTGAGCCCTGGCACCCCCATAGGGTGGTGAGTCTGGCCCCGCTCCGACAGCCAGGCTCCCAGACACGGCTGTGCCGCGTATCTGCAGGTGCCTTGCCCCTCTGAGACGTGATCTCTCCGCCAGGAAAGTGGGGAGTGGCTGCCTCAGCCCCGGGACTGTGCCCCGGGTCTCAGTCGTTCCTGCAGAGGGCTCGGGGCCGGGAGTGCCAGCTCGTCCCTCGTTACTGGGCAGGCTTGATCTCCGGCCTCACCTCTCCTCGGGGTGAAGGGTCCCCGGGGCCGGCAGGCTTCTGATTCTTGCTGAGGGAGTTGGATGGCCTCTGCCAGCGGAAGGTAATGACTCCGGCCAGGAAATTATTTTTAATGAGTCCAACTCTCCCGCAGGCTGTGAGGCCTGGGCGGGGCTCCTGCGGCCACAGGAAAGGGGGTCTGTCGGGGCACAGGGCTGGGCAGCACCCGGTGCACAGCACGCACTCCTGCCCCTCCTGGTGTTTCAGAGAGAAGGTTGATTGTTAACGAGGAGCCCTGTCACCCGCGCCGGGTGGAAAGGGACCCAGACAGCAGGACGGCTGTGACAGCAGAGCCGAGCTCCGCCTTCATGGATCTGCTCTGAGCCGGCCCTTTCCTCTTGCCCCTCAGGAAGGGAGGCTCACGAGTTAGCAGGCAGGCAGACGCGCAAGCCCGCTGAGCCCTTCTTTGGGATGTGATGAGAAGCCCACCTCCTCGTGCAGAGGAGTTGCTGCCACTCATCTTGGAGGCCGTGAGCCTTCCTACCCGACCTGTGTCCCCCGCCCCGACCCGTGGCTTGAACCCCGCAGGGACGAGACCAGGCGACGTGCGTGCCGAGGGGTCTGGGAAGTGACCGCTCTGGTGGGGATGCGGCAGGGCTTGCAGGTGTCCGGGGTGGCTTTGAAGAATGAAGAGGATTTCCAAGTTACAGGCCGGGAAGCGTCCCGCAGGAGGGAACCCCAGGGAAGAGAAGATGTAGGAAAGCAGACGACCTCCTGGCAGCCAGCTGGGGGTCTCGGGCCAGCAGAGGCCGCATTTGGTCCCACGAGGTGTGATGGTGCCTGAGCAGAGGGGCTGGGGTTGGTCTGCCCCTGGAGAGGTCCTGGTGGCCCTGGGGGTGGGGATGCAAGGGGCCAGGGCTCAGAGCTGCCCTAGAGACCCCCTTTCTTCCTCTTTATGATGCCCCACCCAGCCCAGCAGCAGACCACCCATGGGGCTCCCTGGGGGCCCCGTGCAGGTCACCTGGCCCTAGGGACCCCCCAGTCCCACTGAGCTCTCCACGCTGGGGCCGTGGGCAAGGGGGTGCTGGCCTGATGGGGCAGGGCGAGGGTCTGGTTCTCGCTGGGGTCAGCCTCATGACGGTGGCTGGCCACCCGCTGACCCCTGACCTCAGCCCCACACTGACTCTTGACCCAGCCACACTGTCACTCTGGAACCCACGGGTGTTCCAGCCCCTGACCCAGTTACACGCTGACTTTGACCCCGGCTGCACGCTGGCCTCTGGCAGCCGTGCTCTGACCCTTGACCCCAGCTCACGTGGACCCTTTAACCGACGGGTAGGCAGGCCCTGATGGCCAACGCTGGCCCCGGAGAGAACCACAGCCTGGTCTCTGCCTGAAACATGGTGCCACCCGAGCCTCGAACTGACCCTCGCCGCATGCTCGCAGCCTGGAGCCACGAGGGCACGGGGGGCGGTGGGGAGGGGAGCGCCCGCCGCGGAGAAAGGAGCAGGCGCCCGGCTCCAGAGGCGGTTGTCGGGCTGCACAGAGGATGGAGTCTCTCCCACCGCCGGGTTGCTAGGTGACCTTGGCCAGGCAGCCTCCGTCTCTGGAGCGCAACTCGCTCAAGCATAACAACCGGAGTCTCGTGAATTCTAAAGGATCTTACAAGGAAACAAGTGCTAAGGGAGCTGCCGTGGGGTCAGTAGAGATAATGCATCTAAAATGCTTAGCTCGGTGCCATGTACATCACAAGCGAGGCGTTCGATAGATGCTGTTACTAACGTTGCTGTTAACAACCCGCCTGCCCGCCCACCGAGCTGTGGGCGCCGGAAGACGCTGCCCATGGGGCAGCACGACGTTGCAGCAGGAGGGTGGGCGGGAAGGCAGGGTGGGCTTGCGTAGGGACTGGGAGTTGGCGTTCACCTCCGCAGCGCTGGGGCCAGGCCCTCCTGGATGGAGACGCGGTCACACTGCTGGTCCCCAACGCTGGCTTCCATCAGTCCTCACCCTGGCCTGAGTTAGGGAGCACTTAGTGGGTGAGCAGAGGAAGGGGGAGAAGAGGACGGAGCTAAGGGTTTTTTTTTAAGATTTTTTTGATGTGGACCATTTTTAAAGTCTTCATTGAATTTGTTACAACCTTGCTTTTGTTCTCTGTTTTGGTTTTTTGGCTGCGAGGCATGTGGGATCTTAGCTCCCCAACCAGGGAGCAAACCTGCACCCCCTGCATTGGAAGGCGGAGTCTTTTTTTTTTTTTTTTAATATTCTTAGTGGGGTATAGTTGTTTTACAATGTTGCGTTAGTTTCTACTGTATAGTGAAGTGAGGTAGAGTTCCCTATGCTCTACAGCAGGTTCTTATTATTATCTATTTTATACATATTAGTGTATACATGTCCATCCCAATCTCCCAGTTAACCACTGGACCGACCTAAGATTTTTTCTGGAGGTAGAATGTGTTGGGTGTTGGTGACTAGATGGGGGGGGGGTGTACACTCGAGTGTACACCAAGGCTCCTGGGTGTTCATGGGAGGCCCTCGTGGACAGAGGATGCTGCATCGGAAGCAGCTTCATCTTTGAACTCAGTGGGCAGAGAGCTGTGTGACGTCCCTGGGGCACCGTGATGGGTGGGTTGGATGCTGGGCTCAGGGGCCAGGGGAGGGCTGGGATAAAAGGAGCTTGAGGAGCTGCTACCCTCACCGACATTATGCACATGAATGAGACGCCCAGGGAAAACGCACGGATGGTGAAGAGAATTCTATTTATGCATTTGCCTTGAAATCAGACAAAAGAACTAAAGATCTCAGAGAGTGAAATAATTCAAGAAAAAGAAATTGAAGACATGGATTGGCAAGGGAAAAATTAAAGCAGATATTTATTTTTTGCAGATGATATGATTTTCCATTTAGAAAATCAAAAAGAATCTGGAAACAAATTACTAGCAGTAATAGAGTTGAGCCACGTAGCTGAGTGTAAGCTCCATACGCACATTGCATATACAGATGTCAACTGTATTTCTGTACATCATCAATAAACTTTAAAATGTCTCTACCATTTATATAACAACAAAAACAACAAATATAACAAGATAAGTCTAACCAAAGTTGTAAAGACCTGTATGCAGAAATTTGTAAAATTTTCCTGCAGGATATAAAAGAAAACCTAATAAATTTTTTTTTTTTTAGGGCTAAACTTTAATAGAATGTGAAAGTTTGAACTCTTACACTTTAAACAAACAAAACCTAGAAATTACTGATTGGTTCAAAACGGTTTAATGGAAAAACTAATCTGTAACAAAAACTTGGCACTGAGTGCGAAGGCTCCACCGTTTGAGCAAAGCGTACAAAGGGTCCTGGGGCCCAGACATTCACAACAGCAGGCATTTTCTCTTCTTCTTCTTGACGGGGGTGGGGGGGGCGGAGGGGGGGGCGGGCAGAGAACCACCCGGATAGCTTCATCAAACACTGTCTTGAGGCCTCGCTGCGTGAGCACCGAGCACTCAAGGCATTTGACGGCACCGACCTCCGTGGCCATGGCCAAGCCCTGCGGGTAGGTGATGGGTGTCAGCTTCTTCTCCCTCAGTTTCTCAATTGTGTCTTTATCATCCCTCAGATCAAGTTTCGTCCCCACCAGGATGATAGAGTGTTGGGACAGTGGTGTCGCACTTCAGGGTACCACTTTGCGTGAACATTTTCAAATGATGCAGGACTCACAAGACAAAAGCAAATTAAGAATACATCTGTTTGTGGATAGGATAGGGGATATAATTGGTCATAATCTTCTTGTCCAGCTGTATCCCTCAAGCCTAGATTCACTGGTTTTCCATCCACCATAACATTGGCAGAATAGTTGTCAAAGACAGCGGGGATATACTCTCCAGGAAAGGCATTGGTCGTATAACTGATCAGGAGGCCATGTTTATAAATTGGAAAACTTAATATCATAATATAATCTCCCTCAATTTATCTAATGATTCAATACAACTCCAATCAAAACTCAACAAGATCCTTTATAGAACTTGTCCATTTGCTTCTAAAATTGGAATTCATTAGAATTTTCTTCTAAAGAAGGAAGGTAGGCTTGCTCTGCCAGGTACCAAGACATTATAAAACTTTAGTAAGGGATGCTGTGTGGTATTAGTTCAGGGGTAAAAAAAATTGGCCAGTGGAACAAATAGAATGTTCCGAAACATATCTGTGCACATATGGACCTTCTATTAATGACTCAGGTCACATGACAAACCAGCAGGGAAAGAAGTGAGTTTTCAATGTGTACCTGGAGTAATTGGTTATCCATATGGAAAAAATTAAATTATACACAAAAAATTAAATTATCCTCTCCAGATGGATTAAGAACTTGTGTCAAAGCAAATATCTAAAGCAAAATTTTAAAATCTTTAGAAGAAAATATAGGTGAGGATTTCTGATTTCAAGGTAGGGGAGGATTTCTTAAAGTACAAAAAGTGCTAACATAAAAGAAAAAGACTGGTATATTTTAATTCATTATTAAAAGCTTCTGTAAGTCAAAAGACAATTTAAATCAGGTAAAAAAAAGTCACGGTATGAGACTATACTTGCAAAACATGACTGACAAAAAATTGGCGTCAAGATTAAATAAAGAACACCTCAAATCAGTAAGAAGAAAGAAACCCAATGGGCAAAAGATAAAGCAGCTGTTGCACAAAAGAGAAAGCACCTGCAGAGGTACTGAGTGACATGAGTGATTCAGACATGCATACAGGCTACAGCAAACTACAAGATTGTTTTATTGGCCAAAAGCAAGAAGTCTGATAATACTAAGTATCAGCTTACACAGGCTGAAGGGTATGTAATGTAGAACGATCACTGTAGTGTAATCTTATAAACATGAGCATTTACATGCCCTCTGACTCAGCAATTCCACTCCTTAATGTGTACCCAAGACAGAAACCTGGGCGTGTCTACCAGAAGAAATGCACAGAAATGTTCATACTGGAAAAGAAACTGGAGACAACCCCAAAGCCCACCTATAGGAGACTGGGTGAATAAAATGAAGCACACTCACATATTGGACATTACACAGCGATGAAAATTAATGATCTGCAATTGAGTGTAGAAGCCGTGTTGGAAGTGAGTCAGTCGTCGACATCCCAGCTGTTGCCACATGGGTCAGGGTGACCTGCCCAGCAGAGCCTTTCCTGAATTCCTGACCTACTACATCGTGAGTGAAAGAAAACAAAATGGAGGTTCTAAGACTCTGAGTTTTGGGGTGTTTTGTTACACAACACTAGAAAACCAGAACTGCATTTTTTACTCTTTCCATAACCTGTGCAAAAGCATTTGCTTATTTTTTCCCTACGTTTGAATGCCATTCCTTCCAACAAAGTGATTTAGCACCCCACCCCCCAAAATAGAGCCAGAGCTCTGTAAAACTGGGATCACACAGTTTACACATAAACAACAAGAAGGAAAGATTAAGTGGGGGACACAGGAAGCCTGAGCAGCACGTAGAGTGCTGGGTAAGACAGATCCACCCCACCCGCTTTGAAATGATAGCAGGTAGTGTCTGTTGGATGTGCACCGTGTTCTGGGCACAGTGCTGAGCACCTAGAGTCTGTGAACTCAGCTGAGAGCCCCACGCGGCTGGACTCTCTTTATGTCCACGTGACATGGAAGACTGAGAGCCGTGAGGCTAAGGAACTCATCTGTGGTGCAGCCAGGGTTGGAACCCAAGCAGCCTGGCCCAGAGGCGGTACCTTTAGCTTTTCTTCCGTGCTGGCATAGACGGCGAGCCAGGAAGCAAGGTGTCCGGGTGTGAGAGCAAAGCGGGAAGTGAGAGAGAGTCGGGGCATCGGGCTCGTGGACCGGCAGCTCTGGCCAGTTTGGGCCCACAGATTGGGAGCCTGGGTCTTGTGCACACACCTGGCCTACAGGAGGGGAAGAATGGAAGCTGAGGTGACTCCTACACCCCTGTGGGGAAATGGACGCACTTCGCACACCTGCTCAGGGAAGGAAGCCTGACCCTACTGTGATTGGGGGAGGGGGCTGTAATCCTCAAGGAAAACCCAGAGTCCTGGGCTTTCCCTTCCTGAGGACCCAGAATCTGGCTTTAAGCACTGCCTCCTGGTGTGGGGACCAGAAGCTGAGAAACTATCATGGAGTCTGTTCTTGGGGTGGTGGCACACCCACCCCACCCCCAAAACCTGGCATAAGCGAAAAGAAAGCCACCATGGAATGTCACTTTAACAGTCCAAGCACCATGAAGTTCCACAGTAAATATAAACCTTGCTTGGGATCAACTAAATATGCACACAGACAGGTACACAGACACCAAAAAAGAGACGATTTCACCGTGAGTGAAATTTTGCTGGCAAAAAAAAAAAAGAAAGGAAGGAAGGAAGGAAGGAAACCAGGAAGATTTGTTCCCTGAAAACTTTAGTTAACTGAAAAATCTGAGAGAAATTATAAAACAATGTTCAAAATGATGAAAGAAATAAAGTAAGTCTTATAAAAATCAGAAATAAAGAGCAAATAACCAATCACAGTAGATTTAGAAAAGAACAAAATGGAATATTAGGAATCCATTAATCAAGATGAAAGAGCTGACTGAATAGAGTAGAAAAACTAGTAAAGCAGAAGACAGATCTAAGGAAAACCAGTGGAACATAGTACAGAATGCAGCACAGTTACAAGACACACAGGTTAGAATGACGTGACCCAGTATACGTCAACCAGGGGTTCCAGAGGAGAAAAGAGAGAAAATGAAAGGGATAAGAGCTTAGAATCTTTCACTTTTTATTACATGTATTCGCAGATAGAAGATTCTCAATGAATCTAGAGAAAGGTTTTAAAAACATGTAGGTATGGACATCTCCTAGGAAAACTTCAGAACATCAAAGACAAAAAGGATGTTGTAAAAGGGCCCGAGCGGAACAGAATTTTACCTCCCGAGCACAGTGTTTGGGCTATGAGAAGTTTCAAAACAGCAACAAGAGCAGCCTAAAACAACAGGAAAATATCTGCAAGGCAGTGAGAGAAAACATATAGTTGTCAAACTAGAATTTTATATCTAGCTAAACTATTATTCAAGAGTGTGCATGCTATAAAGACGTTTCAGACACAGCTTACCATGAACTGCTCTTTACTGAAAATCTCTAGGGAAGGTACTTCAGGAAGAAGGAAACTGAACACCAGACAAAGGAGGAATGGATGAAGACAGCAGACAGATTGGTGACTCGTGGAAATAGAGTGAAATAAGTATCGATGATAAACACTAATTGTGTTAATAATGATTATTTTGGTGATGACAAAATGGAACTGAAATATAAGACAATAATACCATGTAAAATGGAACTGGTAGTGAGCAGGGTAGACATATCCAAAGGTCCTTATAGGGTAGGGAAGGATAGCGATCAACTAACATTAGACTTGAAGTCAAGTATGTGTGTTAAAAAATTAATTGTATTCAGTTGAACAATATGAAATTGCTGCTGTTTGACCAACATGATGGCAATTTCATATGGTTCAACCCAGTACACTGTATAACTTCCAAAGGAGAGTAGAGAAAGTGGAGAAAACTTAACATACCGATGGAGAGCAGGAGAGATAGTGGGGGTCCCTACCCGCCTGAAGGCAGAGGGCCGTCCAGAGTTCTCCTGTGCAGACTTGAATCATCGGGGTGGAGAATGGGTGACCAGCGAGGCGAGGTCCACAGCCCCCAGCCAGGGCGCCTTGTGGCATCTGCTGCCAGTCTTCCTGCAAGTGTACTTCCGGGTCCTGACACACGTCCTAATTGTCAGATGACCAAGGTGCGTGCCAGGCTCTTGAATGCCTTCTTTGGTGGCGTGAAGGTGGAAACATGCATGTCCTCAGTGAGAGGACCGGCACCTAGATTGTACTATCTTGATGTAGATTTATTATTGAAACGATGTCTGCTTCCTATATATAAAATAGAGACCAGTGGTCTTCAAGTTTGAGGACACACATCCCATTAATAAAGGCTGAATATGTGTCTCCGAATCGATTAGGCACCACTCTAATATGTATATTATTAAACTAAAGAAACTAAAGGTGCCTAAAAATGAAAGAAAGAAAAAGCCTCTTGACACCTGGACATTGGCAAGTCTTCAGGAATGTAGGTGAAAGCACCCGAAGAGGGAGGAATGGGGAAACACGGAGCTATTCCTGGAAACCCTGAATTGGCAAGTTTACCCTGGACAATGTCTAAACAGCGAAGTGACTGAGGAAACAGTTCCATGCTGCTGTAAGGTGGGCCATGCATGGCAGACATGGGCCTCTGGCCCTGGGGAGGGAGCAGGGCCTGGGGGCTGGGCACAGGGAAAGCTGGGCTGTGAGCTGAGGCTGGACCCAGTGCGCATAAGAAACCCCTGCGGACAAGAAAGTATCACTGTTTCCAATATCCAAGAAGTTCCTACAAATTGATAAGAAAAGGATTTAAAACCCAATAGAAAACTGTGCAAAAGATATGTATCGGCTATTAACAGAGAAAGAAATAGAAATGGCAATAAATGCATAAAAAGATACTAAACCTTATTAGTAGTCAAGAGAAATCAAATTAGAACAATAATGACAAATTTTTATTCAAGAGACTGGCAAAAATTATGGCGTCCCAACATTTATTGCTGGGAAAACTGGAGGGGGGGAACCAGTGCCTTCGTATCCCGCTGATGGGAGTTGATACGGATACAGCCTAATTGAATGCAATTTCTTAATACCTATTAAGATAAAATATGGCCCTACTGTTTGACATGGGAATCTCACTTTGAGGATTTATTTCATAAAATTAAAAGAGCCAGTACTGAAGAGTCCACGTACAAGTGTTTTGCAAAGCGTTCTGTGGTGGAAACAGCCCGTCAGCAGAGGGTTGTTCCCTGAAGAGCCTGAAGTGTGCGCCTTGCAGAGGGACGGCCAGCTCCCAGGGAGGTGACAGCGCAACGCGCGGTTGAGCACGGGGCACCCAGGTTGACGGCAAGAAGCAGCTCCCACCGCAGACGAGCTTGGGTGTCTGCGTGGCGCCCGCTTCACACGGAGAATGGGTTCCAGCACTGCCCCCAGCACACCTGCCACACCTGCCTGGACCCTGAATCACCCCGGGCGACCCCAGGAGGATCGCATGCCCCATTTTTGTAAAATCAAACCCCAAAGATGCCTTTAAGTACACATGTGTTTGTAGAGGCCTATACGGCTGTGGGGAAAGCCCACAGTGGCAGGGGGTGGGGGAAGCAGACACTTGTTCTTTGTCGTTCTGTGTGTTTCTTTTTCTGGTTACAGTAAACTCGTCTGACATTGGTAAGATGAAAACTGTGAAATTTTAATAAAAGATGTACTCCAGTAAAAGCCAGAGAGAAGGGTTTATTTAAGGGGATGGTTAGATACACAAGAAAAAAATCTTTCATGGGAAAAATTCTCATTTACCTTGGACGTTTTCTCTTACAAATGAATCAAAATCAGGCGGTCAAAGCCTACTTAATAAAATACAAAATCCAATTCATAATAAACCTCATATCAAACTCAGATGGGAGTGATCTAGACTTGATCAAACATGTCTATGAGAAAAGTACAGGAAACACCTGCTTAATGGTCAGTGTGTAAAATATCCCCTTTGAAGCCAGGAGCACGGAGGCCGCCACCCACTTACTTGCTCCTTACTTAGCATTTTAAACGTGTCCTGCTTTCTCCTTGTTTCTATTACCCCCTCTGCCTTTTGTTTGATGCATCAAATTTTCTTGGATCCACGTGTTCCTCAATCTGTTTGGAATTATTCATTCTACTCTATCTCCTTTAGAAGTTACCAGTGGGGCCACCTGCTTACAAATGCCCAGGGTTCCTCTTCTCCCTCAGGTTGAGCATCTACAGGATTCCAGGACTAGAATTTCAGAAATTTTTAGCTCCTCTGAACTCCTACATCCCCCAAATTTCAATGTCAATGCCTTCTGGAATTTTTTTTTTTTTTAAATTTTATTTGTTGGCTGCGTTGGGTCTTCGTTGCTGCGCGCGGGCTTTCTCTAGTTGCGGCGAGTGGGGGCTACTCTTTGTTGCGGTGCGCGGGCTTCTCATTGCGGTGGCTTCTCTTGTTGCGGAGCACGGGCTCTAGGCGCACGGGCTTCAGTAGTTGTGGCGCACGGGCTTAGTTGCTCCACGGCATGTGGGATCTTCCCGGGCCAGGGAACAAACCCATGTCCCCTGCATTGGCAGGCGGATTCCTTTTTTTTTTTAAATTTTATTTATTTATTTATTTACTTATTTATGGCTGTGTTGGGTCCTCGTTTCTGTGCGAGGGCTTTCTCTAGTTGCGGCAAGTGGGGGCCACTCTTCATTGCGGTGTGTGGGCCTCTCACTATCGCGGCCTCCCCTGTTGCGGAGCACAGGCTCCAGACGCGCAGGCTCAGCAGTTGTGGCTCACGGGCCTAGTTGCTCTGCGGCATGTGGGATCTTCCCAGACCAGGGCTCGAACCCGTGTCCCCTGCATTGGCAGGCAGATTCCCAACCACCGCGCCACCAGGGAAGCCCCTACAGGCAGGGGGATTCTCATCCACTACGCCACCAGGGAAGTCCCCTTCTGGAATTTCAATTCCAGATTATTCATCTTTCTTCGAGGATCATACTTATTCAGACTTAATAATACAGTTTACCCATTTCCTTGCTTTCTGGTCCTTCTTGCATCCCACTTCTTTCTCTTTTCTTCCCACTTCTTTTTTTTTTTTCCCGGCTGAAAAGCATTATCTGTGCTTTCAGGGCAGGCAGCAAAACAACTCGCCTGGAGCCGGCTTTCACAGGAAGGGGCTTTGTTATCAGCCTGTGAGCTCTCGAGCTCAGAGGAAGCTCCCACTTCGGGCCGCTCTGACTAGGATTCAGGCCCCTTTCCTGTGCCTCGACGGCGCCCCGGCCCCTCCTGTCCACGCACCACCCGGTCCAGGTTATGGAATTCGAGACTAAGGGTCGTATGCTCTCCAGGATCCGAGGGGGTCTCCTCATGGCTTTCTCGGAATCACCGATGCTTTTGGGGGAGTGTAGATGTCAGGCAAGTTCTGCTTTCCCTGTACGTCTCACCTCACAGGCAGCTCTTGGAATTTCCTCTTTAACCAAGCCTCATCCACGTGTGTCACTCTCACACCCACTCAGGATCCGCGTTTTTCTTCAGAGGGGAACGAACCACTGGCCACGTTTCACAGGCTGCTGGGGGACCGCCGTCAGTATCGTGACCTGCAGCCGCTCGCTGGGAAGCTCCGATCACAGCTTCTCCGTCTCGTCCGCATCCTGGGGCTCCCTCTGCCTAGACACCCCGTGCACTGCTCTGTCCCTCGGCACTGCCTGTCCTGTGGGAAGCAGACCTGGGCCTGCCGGGATCCTGGGGGAGCTTGCAGGCTCAGTCCGGCAGTACAGGTAGCGGGGGAGACAGTGGGGACAGGAATGGGACTCCAGTTGAGGGGCGGGTCTCCTGGAGTATTTAGCAAATGCCCAGGTCAGAGAGAGAGGGGCTGGCTGTGGTGGGCATAGGGCACTGTGACCGAATACAGGTAGGTGCCGGAGGGTGTCTGCATGACTATCAAAGCCGAGCCCGAGGGTATGAACCCAACGTAGGAACAGGCGGAAGGCTGGACCTCCCTGAGACCCCAGAACCCGGAGGCATTGGGCAGCCCCTGGGGTCTCATCCCAGGTGTGTCACTGCTGGGGCCGGGGTCCTGCAGCACATGTCCGTGTGCCGCAGCCGCCATGGCTGCTCTGGTGAAAGGGGTCTCCCTGGCGTCTGGCTCCGCGGGCTGTTCGGGCACCTCTCCGCTGTCCAGCTCCAAATGCAGATCTGGCCCCAGCAGGTGTCCCGGCCCCTCCTGCAGTTGGGGGTCCCTGTGCAGGTGGGGGTCCCTGCCCCGGCCTCTTTCAGCCCTCTGGCTATCTCCCCTGCGGCGGCCTCGGCCTCTCTGTGCAAGGCGAGCCGATTCCACGAAAGCGGGGGTCTCACATCTCATGGGGTTCACATAAGCAAAGGGTCTCGAGGGCTGGCCTGGCTGCGGGGGTCCGGCTGCCCCCCCAGGGTCTCCGCCTTCTGCACCAGGGCAGCCTGTCTCCTGGGGATGAACACCTGAGGTGGAGAGAGATGCAGAGACTCAGCAGAGGGCGCCTTGGGGGCCGGGGGGGTGGGGAGGGGGGTGGGGGGCTGCCCCTGGACGGCCACAAGCCTCCTCCAGGCTGGGCACTCCCCACGGGCCACGGCATTCAGCCCTCACAGCTGCCTGGCCAGCCGGGTACTGTAATCCCCGTTGTACTGATGGGGACGTGGAGTCTAGGTTCACCAGAGAGATTCAATTTGAATAAAAATGACAGCCCCTGTCCTCGCTGCGCTGAACTTCAATAGGAGAGACAGACAGAAGCAAACAAAACCAAGTAACGGCGCTGACGGCGGAGGGGCAGAGAGGGCAGAGAGGCTGGGAGCCCGGCTCCCTGAGTTGAAGGACACCTGGGCAGCTGAAGGACAGCACCGCACGAGGGGCAGCTCACCAAGGCCTCCTTATGCTGAGCCAGGCTTGAGTTTACCCTGCGGCCCAGGGAGAGCCATTGAAAGGAAGGCAGCAAGGGCATCACAGCTGGACTTGGGGGGCAGGGAAGAGGTGTGCCTGGAGCAGGGGTGCTGGGAAGGAGGGGCTGCAGCCTCGGGGGAGGCGCGAAGGGGTCGGCGGCCGGTGGCGACCGGGTGACCCGTCTGTCTGCAGGCGCCCTCCTGCCCACCCCTTATGAGCTCCTCCCCCACCCCTTCCCTGGCGGGAGGGCATGAAGCCTTTCCCGAGGAAGAAGATGCAGGTTTGGACGACAGAGGTTGAGCCTCATGATGCTAAGGCGTTTGGGTCATCCAGGTGGGGGCCTGGACTGGAGCTGGACTTGGGGTCACCATCAAATGGGTTAATTTTTTTCCTCAGTTCTTGGCTAGGAAAGCTGGGAGGTGAGGGTTGAGAGCTGGGTGCTCCAGTGAGAAAAAATAAGCCGAGAGAGAAAAGGACACCAGATAAAAGAAACAGGGCATAGAGTTCCAGAGGGGGATGGGAGTCCCCAGCCGATGACGAGGCGTGGGGGGTGGCAGGGTGACGGCTGGGGTGAGACTGCCAGTCTAGGCTGGAGCAGGTTGGAAGGGGGTGAAGTTGGTAGAGCACTTGATTGGGTGTGAATTTAAACAATCAGGGAAGAGTTTGAGAACACTGAATTTGCAAACAATAGCCCAACTACTAAGTCCTGGAAAATTCCGAAGAGGGGAATTAACCCTGGGGCACAGGATGTCTGCGCTCAGAGTAACGGGTCCCTGGAAGGCGGGCGGGAGGTGGGGCCCGGGGCTCCAGTGTGGAAAGTGAGGGTGGGCATGATGCTGAGAACTCGTGACCGGCAACTACACACTCCTTTGCTGGGAGGGAAGACCCTGCGTAAAGTCTAACTGGGGAAAGTCGTCAGGAGCGGAGGCGTTTAGAGAACAGGAAGTAGTGCTAAGAAACAGAGGAAGACCCTGCGTAAAGTCTAACTGGGGAAAGTCGGCAGGAGCGGAGGCGTTTAGAGAACAGGAAGTAGCGCTAAGAAACAGAGGAAGACCCTGCGTAAAGTCTAACTGGGGAAAGTCGGCAGGAGCGGAGGCGTTTAGAGAACAGGAAGTAGCGCTAAGAAACAGAGGAAGACCCTGCGTAAAGTCTAACTGGGGAAAGTCGGCAGGAGCGGAGGCGTTTAGAGAACAGGAAGTAGCGCTAAGAAACAGAGGAAGACCCTGCGTAAAGTCTAACTGGGGAAAGTCGGCAGGAGCGGAGGCGTTTAGAGAACAGGAAGTAGCACTAAGAAACAGAGGAAGATGGTCGTGTCCGAAGGGGAAACTGAGGCAAGGGCTGCTGTTCTCCACAAAACGCCTTCTGTGTCATACAAGTAAACACCACACGTAGAGTCAAAACTGGGGAGCACTGGAAAGGGGGTGAGGGCGTCTCACGTACCTTGATTAGTGGCCATTGAGCGAAAGCGCTTGGAGGGTCTCTGCTCCTGCATGAGGAATCTGCCCAAGAGAGGAGACCGGGTCAGTCCGGGGGCCCCAGCCACCCCTCCGCACCCCCGCATCCACTGCACGCAGGCGGGAGCCCGCTGGGTCGGGCTGGCGGCAGGGGGACACGGTGTCTGGAGGGAGGGGCCTGGGGTGACCCGTTAAACTGTTTTCAAAGAGGAGCCAGTAGCAGTTGGCCTGGAGGAGGGTTCACTAATTCATCCCAAGTGCCCGGACAAGGTGGGAGAGACGAGATTACCTTGGGCCGATGGGAGGAGCTTTCCCTCCCCAGAGGGAAGAGGGAAGGAAGGTGGGGAGCAGAGGTGGGGCGAGGCTGTCTGGGGAGCTGGCCCTGGCCCTCCCAGGGCACCGGAGGCTCTGCCCCCAGCTGGCCATACAAGGTGTGCCCATCCCCCCGGGGCGCCCGGCACGTACCTAGTCTCCCTGCCGTGACTCTGCGGCTGGCTCTGGGGGTCTGGAGACGCGGAGCGGCTTCCAGGAGACCCTTCCGGGAAGAGGGGCCTGGGTCTGAGGCGCTGGAGTCCAGGGGTGTCCGCAGTCACGGCCGTCGTCCTGAGGGCAGCCTTCAGAAGTATATCCCGCAGAGCAGGCCTGTCCTCTCAGGGGCCCTACAGGAAACTCGCTGCTCCTGAACCACCCAGGCCCCTCTTATAAGTCTGTCGGGATCACCCGTCGTGATTGGATAGAAGGAGGGCGGGCCAGCCAGCTTAACCCGAGAAGAGTTGATTGGGTTCCAGTTTTCTGCTGCCCAGAGACCCTGCCTTGAAGAAACAAACGGGTTCTAGGCGCAAGGCGGGTTGATCTAATCATTACAGAAAAAGGCAGGATTGTGATTGTGTTAAGTGAGTGACAGGAGGTTTGATTAGGTTTGGTGGGTGGGGCAGGCGGTCGTCAAGGAAAGCACCCAGGGTGGGTGTTTGGGCTGGAATTGGAAGGATTAATGGACTCAAGCCAGGCCGAGGGGGGAGGGGCGGGAGAGCGAGGGGGAAGAGCACGCACCTAGGCTCCAGGTAGGGGGGAGCCCCACCTCCACGGCGGTCCAGGCGGGGTTAGACAGAAGGGGTGATGGAGCCCACCCAGGTTCCAAGCGCAGTGGAGATGCCGTAATGGGACTAGACCACGCTGGCCGTGAAAGGGGAGCAAACTGAGCGTGTCAGGGGGCCAGGAGGCTGCGCGGACCTCTGGGACGGAGGTGGTGTCTTGATGAGGTGGGTGGCAGGAGGTGGCAAAGGAAGACGGTCCACAGGTAGAGAGACGTTTACAGGGGAAAACGTCGGGTGGTCAGACCCAGAGTCCCACCCAGAGTCGGGTGGTCCAGACACACCCTTAGGGGGAGGGAATGGGTTTATTTGGATGGAAGTCGTACCAGGGTTCTGCTCTGAGTGGGAAGATTGCGAGCTTGGTTCCTACACGTTGGGTTGAGAGAGATTTGAGCCACCAGGTGTAAGGAAGTCAGGTGGCAGTTCTGGGGTTGGGAGCTCAGAGAAGAGGTTGAGGCTGGAGACCTGTGCTTGAGGCTCCCTCCACAGGCGTTAAAACGGCGGGTGTGAACACAGGAGTCCAGGAAGAGAGCCTTGCGGGCACGGGATGGGAACCGTAGTGTTGCTTTAAAGCGTCTTCCAAAATTACTGTATAAATAATGCAGTCCCACTGAATCCCAATGTTATGTTTGTTTCTTTCCTCTTTTTTTAAAAAATCAGCTTTTTTGAAGGACAGTTTAGACTCGATAAAATGCATCCTTTTTACACACACAGTCCAGTGAATTTTGGTAAACGTATCACCCTTGGGTAACCATCACCACAACTGAGATACGGAACGTCTTCATCGCCTCAGAAAGTTCCCTTGGGCCCCTTTGCAGTCAGCCCCTCCCCCAACCCCAGGCTGCCCGGGTCAGCTCTCCGTCCCTGGTGACCATCTGCCTGCCCTGGAATTTCAGCTGAGCGGGGTGCTGCAGTCGGCACTTGCCCCCGGTCGCCTTTGCTCCGTGTGATGCTGGCGCTCAGCTCTGTTGCAGGATGAATCGGGGACCCTCCCTCTGGATTGCTGCCTCTTCTTCCGTGGCACGAACGTCCACCCACTAGTTGGTGGACATTTGGGTTGTTTCCCGTTTGGGGATATTATGAAAAAGCTGCCGTGGACATTCATATACAAGTCTTTGTGTGGACGTGTGGTTTCATTTTACCTGAGTAAATACCTGGACGTGGAATTTCTGGGTGAACTGTCACGTGTTTGTTTAACTTTGTGAAAACCATTCAGCTGTTTTCCAAAGTGGTGGTTGTACCGTTTTATATTCCCTCCAGCAGTGTGTGAGGGGTCTAGTGGTTCCACGTCTTTGTCAGCACTTGCCGTTGTCATCTTGTTGATTTTAGCTATTCTAGGGTCTGTGGAATGGTGTTTTGTACTTCTTTAGATGAATATCCAGTTTGTTCCAATACCATTTGTGAAATCAGTGCTAGTTTTTTTCTTTCATGCAATTGTATGAAAAGCTTTAAACTTTATATGGAGAATTAATCATTATAAAATTAACTAATGATGAAGGAAAACAATAGTGCGTTGACACTTTCCCACCCATCAGAACAGTGCGGTGTTGGCAAAGGAACAGGCAAATCCGTGGCTGGAAAGATGAGAAAGACACCACCACTGACAGCAGTAACTGACATTGTCGAGGGCTTATCCCGTGCCTGGTTCCCAGGACAGCCGTGTTCACATGTAAGTCCTCCCAACAGGGCCACTTACTGTGCAGGCACTGTTGTCGTTCCCATCTGACAAATGAAGAAACGGAGACACAGGACAGTTAGGTGGGCTGCTGTGGGCAGACTGGGATTTGAGCCAGACTCTCCTGTCCGAGAGGCCGAGGTCTGAACCTCTTCCTTGTTTGCTGACAGCTCTAAGGGAAGTTCACGGCCAACTGAGATCCTATTTCTGTTCAGCTGGAACATGTGTGTATTAGTTTCTGATTGCTGCTGTAAAACTTTACTACAAACTTAGTGACTTGGATTAACACAAATTGATTATCTTTGTGTCGTTGTGAAATTGTACCTTCCCTGCTCACTCACCCTCTGCAGATCTGCCCGTTGTAGGTGCGGTGCCTGTGTGTCTTCGCCTGTCGGTCTCCAGGTGGTGGAATTGCTGACACTTCTCAGCATCTTTGGAATTTGACATAGTGTTGTTTCACTCCAGCTTTTTTTTAAAATGTTCTGTAACTTGTTGGTTGTACTTAACTGTATAACTTCTGTGCGATGCTTTACTGCATTGCGAACACCTCGATCGTGTGACTGGGGCTCTGTAAACCACTAAATGATGACTTAGAGGCTGGGAAAAAAGTACTGCATGTCAGAAGTTCAAAACAGGCCCCACTGAGCTAAAATCAAGGTGTCGATGGGGCTGCAGTTCCGTTCTGGAGGCTCCAGGAGGGAATCGTCTCCTCAGCTTTTCCAGCTCCTAGAGGTGCCTGAGTACTTGGCTCTCAGCCGCTCCCCCGTCTTCAAAGTCGGCAGTGAAACAAAAATACTCCCGGGTCCCCATTTCTGATTAACTGGGGGAGGGTGAGATGAAGAGGCACTGGAGGTGTGTGTCTTTCATAGGTTGCGATAAACACATTTTCTTCTCCAATTTTCAGAAAATACTTTCATAAGAAAGTTTTTCTTCTTCTATTAACTTGTATATATCATTTAAAGAAAAACTGTACATTATACAAAATTTCAAATATATCTACAGAAAAGTAAATGGAAGAGTGTGATGACTCCCTGTGTAGCCCTCACCCAGCTTCGGTAGTTACTGACTCACGACCAGTCTTATTTCATCTCTACCCGCTACTCCCCCAAGGCTGGGTTATTTTGAAGCAAGTCCCAGGCACCTTGCCGTTTAAGCCATAAATATTTCATTATGTATCTCTAAAAGGTAAGGGCTCTTTCTGTAAACATAACCATGATAAGGATGTTTAAATGAAATAAAAGAAATGAGGGGGATCCAGCTAAGAGAAGGGGTTTGAATATACAAGAGAGAGGTGAGAGCATCAGAATCTGAGATCAAGGTGAGTGTGTGTATTGGTCACTGGAGTGGTCATCGGCGGTTTTTACTTCCTCTGCAAAGTAGCAGGGGAAAGCATTGCTGGAACTGGGGCAAGTGGTAGGAACTGGCACAAGCTGCCACGACGGAAGCCCCCTCCTCAAAGCCAGGGCTTTATCCAGCCCAGGTTTACTTCCCACGTGAAGGTCAGCGTGAGGTGGCTGCCTGCCCACCTGAAACAGGTGTCTCCACGTCACTTCCACGCCCGTCTCGTGGGCCAGCTCCAGTTGCGTGGGCCAGCTCCAGTCGCGTGGCCCAAACCACATGCCGGTGGTACGGAGAGAACCGGCCACTGGGCGTGGACCGTCTTTCCACCCCACGGGACGTGTGCACTGGAAGTTTATTGGAACTTTAGCCACTTCATTCACATGCAATTTTTAAAACAGCAAATGCATCGATGTGTAAGGAGTGCTGGAGGGTGGGGTCGGCCATGCAGACCCTGAAGCGGGTGCCTGGCCTGCAGTCCCAGCTCCACACGCCCTGTGTGGCCTTGAGTGATCTGGGGAACATCGTCTAACTGCTCTGAGACTCAAGTTATCCATGTGCGCAGCAGAGATTAGTGATGGCATCCTGGGTACAGAGCTTTTTTTCTGAGGACAATTTGAAATAATGGATAATATTGTTTGTAGGCAAACAAGTATTAACTATTATCCTTATTAGCATATTCAGACGATATATTATCTGTCTAAGGAACCCAAGAATAAGAAAATAAGAGAACTCCTTAGTTACAAATTTAAACGCAAGAAGGTAAATTATTTCATATATGCCATTAATAGCCAACAACATGGCAGAATGAGCCAATGTGGGTGCTTCTTCCACCCCCCACACACAGAATAGATCTGTTGGAAATGTGCAGGCACAGAACTTGAGAGACAAAAAGGGAATTGCTGTGTGTCGCTGATAAAGTAGTAGATGTCATCAGTACTGGCTGAGAAATAAACCCCAGAGGATGCAGGGAGGGGTTTGAATGCTCCCTCCAGAATGGAGACTTGCCCTGGTGCCCCCGCATTTGAGAGCCAGAAGCCAGACTTCAGCTGAAACCTGGGATCCTGGAGAAACTGCCCTTCAGCGATGGGGGAACTAAAATGAATCTGCCCAGCAGCTGGAGAAGCAACAAAGCAGCTTAGGTCTACGAGGCTCTAGCCAAAAGATTCTAGGCTCCTCATCCCGGTACAAGGCCCCAGTTTATACGGAGCATACGTTGCAGAAATCCTAAAGACAAGTTAACAGTCTTAAAAAAATCTTATCATGAACTCAATGAGGCCAACTAGCCAAAGTAGACAAAAATGTGCTCTCTAGCAGTATTTCCACAACACAGAGCATGAGAATCCACAAAAGGAAAAAAAATCCTTGGTGAAGATGAACTCATACGTGAAAACTACAGACCAGGGGGCCAGTCTCACTCCGTCTATACTCGTGCTCACTTCCTCCACACTCGATCCTTTGGAAGCAAACCCTAGGCATCATGCCATTTCAATCATAAATATTTCAGTATAGATCTCTAAAAGGTAAGGACTCCTATCTCAGAGATGACGAAGTGAGTCTCTGAGTGGTGGAGTAGGAGAAGAAATAGGAAGGACTAGCTTACCAAGAAATTGAAATAACAAATCAATCTGAAGTATAAAGGAAATGTGCTTACAGTTATTAATGAGATAAAATAAGGACTAGAAAACATAAGCAAAAACAGGGAAACATGAAAGCAAACAAAGCACATCGATTTAAAAATGAAGCAAATGCAACTTCTAGAAATAAGCATAATCATTGAAATGTGAAATTAAGTGATGATGACATAGTTTTAAAGGTAAAGAATTCAAACACACTGCGGATGGAGAGGGAAAGGGCGGGAAAATATGAAAGAGAGGTTAAGAGATGTGGAGAAGGAGCACAGAGGATGCCACGTACACTGAATGGGAGGGAGAAGAGGCAACATCCGAAGAGCACAGCCAACACCTCCCTGGAATGGAGCAAAGACTTGAATGCTCAGAGGGAAGAATCAGAAATGGCAAGCAGGAAAAAAATGGATTTACACCCAAACGTTACGTGACTGAAACTGCCAAAACCAAACAGCAAAGACAAAAAGCATAAAGGCAACCAGATCCCAAAGAAGGAAACATCTAAAAACAGCTAATGGAGCGACAAAGGCTTCTTCTTGGCCGCAGCAGAGAAAAGAAGTCAAGGTAAGGAAAACATATGCAAAAACCCAAGTAAGCCTTCAGCCCAAAAAAATAACTGACTATTGGAGGACGGGGCACTTAGGAATCTGATAGGATTGAACTAATGGGCACAGTGATTGCAGCAGGCGTGTGATGGCTAACGCTCCTTAAGGCGGGATCCGTAAACTTTCCTGCGCCTTTGAACCACCTGAGAAGCACTTACGCATCCTGACGCGCAGGCTGTGTGATCCACAGCAACTAAATCAGAACCTCTGGAAGTGGGACCCAGGAATCTTTTGTCATCTCTCGGGTGGTGCAGAGTGCTGCCGGGTGTGAAAACCAGTGGTCTGAGTTGATGCTGGTCCTCAGCCTTGGCTGTCCTTGACATCCCCTGAAGAGGTCTGAGTGCACTGATGTCTGGGTCCACCCCCGCCGAGAGTCGGATGGAGCGCAGCCATGGAAACCCTCGCAAGAAAGACACAAGCTCCAACTCCTGGTGGAAGGTTTTTTCCACAAAAGTAATGAGCTGCAGGACACCCAAGACACAGAGTTGAGGTTATTCCGTAACCATCCAGATTTAAACCTGTCACTTCCACAGCCCGTGGTACCAAAGCCCGCGAGGTGTTTCTGTGACACTGGGTTCTGTTTAACGTTGCAGGCGTCAGGCAAGGGATGCTGAGCAGTAATTTGGTCTGCCACCAACCAAGAAAATGACAAGGACTTGGAGAAAACAAGAGCAGCTTTCAGCTGCTAGATGTGGCAAACACAATAATTATATGTTTTCCCTTAAAAACACTTTAATATACTTTGAATACTCACGTATAAAGAACACTTAAATGCTTTTCTCCCCAATTTTTTCCCTGTAAAATTGGCACGTGACACACTTGTTTTCTGGCTCTAGGAAAGACGTCAAATTAGCATGGGGCCACTGCCCCCAAAATAGTGTTGGAAATGCCACCAAAGTCAGAGGGAGGTCAACGGATTTGTCAGACAAACGCCGAGGACGGAGAGAACTTCCAGAGCCGCTGAGTGTGGCTCACCCTGAGTGGGGTGAGTGGGCGGGGAGATCGGGCAGCAGCTCCCCTCGCCAGCAGAGAGGGGAGGAGGGGTGCTGTGGCCGTGACTCTAGTCCCCCACATTGTTTTGAATAAACCAGAGCCTGCCGACTGATCCCCAGGCAGAGAGACAGCACTCAGCCAAGGGGCTGATCTGGAACATGTATGGAGTCTGGCAATCATTGAGGAAAAGGTGGGAAATTCAATAGAACACTGAGCCAAAAATATGGGAGGGGGGCTACCCACTGAAGCGGGGAGCTAGAACACAGCGCAAGAGGTGCTGACGCTCAGTCCTTCCAGTTATCAAATGAAACCATCACGTCCCGCGTCGGAGAGAATGTAGGTAAGGGAACACGCATGCACTGCCAGCTGGGACGTGAGCCGGTCCGGTTATTCTGGAGAGCAAGCTGGTTGTCCTTCGCGGAACGGAGCATTCGGAGCCCTGTGACTTAGCAACCTGCCCTCCTGAGGGTCAGTCCTGGTGAAAGTCACGCTGAACGACAGCCATAAACAAGAAGGTTCCTTCATTCCAGCATTACTGATGGCCTGGGAAGGTTGAGGCAACCCACAGGCTCACTGCTGGGGAAGAGGACAGATACAGACGGCGGGTGTGTGCTGGGGACCACTGGTCCAAAGCATCGGGCTCAGAGTGTGGACAGATCCTAGAACACATGCTGTTGTGGAAAAGGGAAGAAGTACAGTTAGACCTGTTGGACATTACCATTTATGTAAGTGGAAAACACATACAAAAAGCAATACTACCTATTTTTCAAAAGTACCTGCATTTCTAAACCCATAAAGCAAACATGTTAGATTGGGCGCTGCTCGGGGAGGGAAGGAGGGAGACATAATCAAGGCTGAAGGGAAGGCGCGTGGGGTGGTGAGAGCAGCTGTGATCTGAGGAATGTGTCAACTCGCCCTTCTGCCCCTGAGGTCAAGTTAGACATTAAATAAAACAGGGTGCTTTTTGTGCAACCGTATGCCTGGTGCAAATAGGCAAATACGGCAAACCTTTCTTTTCCAGTCCATCAGAGGCCACCTTTGTACAGGTTACATATTTATAAACTCTCAGGTCTGTTTCTGGGTCAAATCCCATTTCATCAGTTTTTGCATCAGAACCATGTTCTTTTAGGATTGTGGCTTTGTGGGTTTTAATATCAGTTATAGAAATTCACCCCCTTCTTACCTTCTCCAAAATGTACTTGGCTATTCCTCCTCTTTCATCCATGTACCTTTGGGATCAATTTTTCATTTTGGAAAAAACATCCTACTGAAGATTTTGAATTACACTAAAATTAGTAAATTGGTTAAAGAAGAGTTCATACGTATTTTTTTTATTGGAATATAATTGCTTTACAATGTTGTGTTAGTTTCTGCTGTACAGTGAAGTGAATCAGCTATACGTATACATATATCCCCTCCCTCTTGGATCTCCCTTCCAGCACCCCCCCCATCCCACCCATCTAGGTCATCATAAACTTTTAACTTTAGAGCAGTTTTAGATTTACAGAAAAATCACAAAGATAGTACAGAGGATGTCCCCACGCCCCGCACAAGTTCCCCATGACTTACTAACACCTTACCTTAGTTCCAATTAATGGACATTTGTTACAATGAATGAACCAGCACTGATACCTTATTGTTAACTAAAGTCCATACTTGGTTTGGATTTCCCTAGGTTTTTTTAATTTCTCAATTATTTATTTATTTATTTATGGCTGCGTTGGGTCTTCATTGCTGCGCATGGGCTTTCTCTAGTTGTGGCGAGCGGGGGCTGCTCTTCGTTGCAGTGCGCGGGCTTCTCATTGTGGTGGCTTCTCTTGTTGCGGAGCACGGGCTCTAGGCGCACGGGCTTCAATAGTTGTGGTGCCCAGGCTTAGTTGCTCTGTGGCATGTGGGATCTTCCTGCACCAGGGGCTCGAACCCGTGTCCCCTGCACTGGCAGGCGGATTCCTAACCACTGCGCCACCAGGGAAGCCCAGGCCAATCATTTCTTTATATCAGGATGGACTCATGGATATTCACTTTGTACTTTGGGTTGGCTCCTGCGTCCTTTTACGGCACTCCCATCATTTTGGTCTTGAGCACTTCCTTGGTCTAGCCTCATCTTCCATATTTCCTGCTCAGTCCTAGAATCAGCCATTTCTCCAACGAGCCCCGGTTCCTTTTATTGCAGATGGTGTTAGACCTCAAGATGTGGACTTTGGGTGTGCTTGTTGCTACTGGGGTGTCACTGCTTCAGCTGCTATTGCTGACAGTGACCCCACTCAGCTGACAGAGCTCGGAAATAATGTGTGTGTATACACACCTGTGTGTATACACCTGTCTATCTATCAATCATCTATCTTCCTATGTTTCTATATCTAACCATATACATCTATATCAAGTTAAACATGAGTTTGTACTGATGTCTCAACTCTACCACGTAGGTCACCCTGGTCTCCTCCGTTTGCTTCTCTGTAAGCTCCCACCACCCACCTGTGTGTACCCACATCCGTGTACTTACTTGTGAGCGCTAGTGCACAGGGCAGTGCCTCAGAATCGTCATCGTGTACCCACGGGAAACAACTTTGTCGACTAGAGTCTCTGCTTATGTGAAGCTTCTTTTGCCACCAGTTGTTCAGCTTCCACTCATTTCCGAAGTTCCTTAGGCAGCACCTTCTTCTCCATCCCCTTTGATGGGGTTGTTTCATACATTTGTAGCACGGTTAAATTGCTTTGTCACGTTCTGCATTCCATGTTGGGATCCCCCTACATCCTAAATGACTTCGAGATTTAAATACATGAAGGGCATTCTTCATGCTGTAGGGTTCTATGAGTTTTAACAACTCTGTATTTTCATGTACCCACCATTACACTATCATACAGAATCATTCCACCACACTAAAAAAATCTGTTTCACCAATTCAGTCCACCCCCAACTCCTGATATTTTAATTGTCTCTGTACGTTCGCCTTTTCTAGAATGTCATCTAATTGGAATCATGCGGTGTGTAGCTTTTTCAGATTGGCTTCTTTCATTTAGCAATGAGTGTTTAAGGTTCTTCCATGTCCCTCTGTGCCTTGATAGCTCATTTCTTTATTTATTTTTTTAATTAATAGACTTTATTTGCAGAGAAGTTTTAGGTTTAAAGAAAACTTGAGCAGAAAGTACAGGGTTCCCAAATACCCCCTCCCAGACCCCCACATGTCCCCCCATTATTAACAGCATGCATTAGCATGGTAGATTTGTCATAATTGATGAATGAATAGTGATATAATTAACTAAAGTCCATAGTTCACATTTGGGTTTACTCTGCGTTGTACCTTCTGTGGATTTTAACAAATGTATTATGTCATGTATCCACCGTCACAGCATCATAGAGAATAGCTTCACTGCCCTAAAAACCCTCTGTGCTCCACTTCTTCATCCCTCCCTCCCCCCAGCCCCTGGCAACCACTGATCTTTCCACTGTCTCCATGGTTTTGCCATTTCCAGAATGTCATGTAGTTGGAATCATACAGTATGTAACCTTTTCAGACTGGCTTCTTTCACTTAGCAATATGCATTTAAGTATTTAAGACATTCATCCATGTTTTTTCATGATTTGATAGCTGATTTCTTTTTATTGCTGAATAATATCCCATTTTATGGAGGTACCGCAGTTCATTTATCCATCACCTACTGAAGGACATCTTGGCTGCTTCCAAGATTGGTCAGTTATGAATAAAGCTGCTGTAAGCGTTCATGAGCAAGTTTCTGTGTAGATACAAGTTTTTAAATACTTTGGGTGGACACCCAGGAATGGGATTGCTGGATCATACAGTAACAACTATGTTTAGCTTTGTCGTAAGTTGCTGAACTGTCGTCTGAAGCAGCTGCACCAGTTTGCACTCAGCACTGAGTGAGGGTTCCCGTTGCTCCACATCCTCTCCAGCATTGGGTGTCGTCAGCGTTCCAGATTGTAGCTCTTCAAACAGGTGTGGAGTGGCGTCTCATCGCTGTTTTAATTTAGAATTCCCTAATGACAAGTGATGGCGAGCATCTTTTCATATGCTTAAAAAAAGGTTAGGTGTTCTTATGCAGAAATAAATTTCTCCTTTGGTTTTTTTTTTTTTCCTGCAAAATATAGTAAATTTTAATAACATTCTTCAAATTTTGGGGAAATGTTATTTTCAAAAATTTTAATACTTTCTGTCCCTATTATGAGTGGGAACTCTTTTTGATGGTACTACCTAGTAAGTTACTTATGGTATATAGAAAATCCATTCACTTGAATAGTTATCTTGTGTTTGAACTGAAGCCTCTTAATTAATTCCATTTATTTTTTTAAACTCTTGGGAAACATAAGTATATATAAACATATTGTTGGCAAATAATTGTAATTTTGTTTCTTCATGTGTAAGAATCATACCTCTTATTTATGGTTCATATGTAATTGAAGTAGCTAGAAACTGCAGGAAAATGTTCAATAAAAATGATGGAGACCAATAGCCACATTTTATTCCTAATTTCTATTAGACTTTAGTGTGATGGCTGCTGATTTAAGATTGAGTTTCCAAGGCTGGATGAAAAAGAATCCTTCCGAACACCCAATTTCTCCTAGGTAATTAAATAAATTACTCAATCAGGCATTGACAATGAAGTTGTAGACATTTTTATATGGAAAAATGTTCACAATATAGTGTCGAGTTAAATGCAAGCTCCAAAACACTACATAGGGTCTCACCTGATGTGTGAGAAGTGACGCACCTGCCAGGCTGTCGTGGACATGACTCCACCAGCTGCACCCGGGGAGCAGTGTTGTCACTCCCCCACCCCCTGGCCACGTCTGGTCACTTTCAGGAATGAGGGAAGTCACATCTTCAAGTGTGAAAAAATCCAGCCAGGCGAAATCAAAAGCTAATCTCACATCCAGCGTAAAGCTGTTCCCTTCCCCACCCCCTCTGGCACGACGCTTGGCCCCGGATGGGCCCTGCGACAGAGGAGGACACAGTCAGCTCTCATCCCCTTGCTCCGTCACCCCCTCCTGGTTCTGGCTGCTTGTGATCCTCTCCTGACCCTCGCAGGCAGCTCCCTTGTGGGACCTTCAGGGACACCCCACAGGGCCTCCCCAGTGCTTCGCCCCTGACATGGGCGAGGTCCTCCCCTCTTGCTCTCAGCCCGTCCCCAGTCCCTTTGGTGGGGACGCGTCTGCCTGGCAGGCAGTCTTTGGGTGGCGTCCTTCTGAGGAGGCGCGTGACTGGATCTGCTCCCAGCGTCCAGCGACAAGAGGGACGTCAGACGTGCCTGCCCTGATGAGCTGTGCCCGCAGGCTGCCTTCACACTTCCCTGCCCTGCCCACCCTGGGGGCGTTGCCAGCCGGCCTCCTGGTGAGCCAGCGCCCAAGAGCCAGCTCATGCTTCAGTCTAGCAGCTCGAGTTTCCACGGCCAGGGGACATCAGCCACGGAGGAAGACCCTGGTCCCCCTATTGCACACGACCCAGTGTTCACGGAGACTCTTGGGTCCCGTCCCAGCTGGCCTGACGGAGGGATGCGCCGTCTTCGGCCATGGGGAGGGCCACGCCCTCTGCGTCTAAGCAGATCACGTTTTGCTCTGTTGACCCACCAGCCCTGGTACACCTGGAGGTGACGGATGTCGACGAGGGGCCCAGGTTGGTGTTAAATCCTGCGCCGACACGACACGCACGGTCTTTGGAATAAGGGAGCACGTCTCCGAGACAGCAGAAGTGTCGTCGCAATCCCGGAACCCAGTCGGAAAGACCCCACGCAGAAGTGGTACCTCTAAGAAGCAGACTTTATCTCATTCTTCATGCTCGTCTCTTACCTGGCGGTCTCCACCATTGGGATGCCGTCCCTCTCTGCCAGCCGAGCTCTCTGCTTCCTCGGCTTGCAATGGAACAGAAATGCCAGGACACCCAGAGGCAGACCCAGCCAGGGGGCTGCACACCCCGTCCTCCCTTTTACATCTCAAATTCTGTCACTAAGCAAGCTCGTGGGACTCGACAGGGCAGGTAGAAAGCAGCTTCCCCCTCTCGCGGCTGAGTCTCATAAAGAAGGTCTGGTACTGAAACTCCAGGCTCTTGTCTGGTTTAAAGCTTCTGCTCCTCCAGATCCTTGTCTCCATCAGGCCCTCGGTCGGTGTTCCCTCTCTCTCCCCTCCCTGCCTGCCCCATCCCGAGGCCTCACCTGGCACGGGGAGAGGGCAGGGTCCTCACAGCTCTCTAGGCCACCCACCGCTTCCTTCTGAGGCCTTGGCAAGACCACTGGAGCTCCCCCAACCATGGCCTGAATACGTCACAAGCCGAGGACAGGAATTCGGGGCCGGCCTGGTGCCTCCTTCAGTGACCCACCTTCTCACGCACTCAGGACAGTCACCGGGACCCTCGCTTTGTTCCGTGTTCCAAACAGGAAAAGGAGAAAACGGACAGGCCAGTGGAACCAGCCTCCTTTTGCTGCGCTTATGTCTTATTGTGTCGCACGACCGCTGCCCTGCGAGGGACACCGGGGAGTGTCTTTAGAGCACGCCACACCTAGATAAAGTGGGAGAAAGGGGAGCAGACGTCAGAGGGACCGTGCGTCTTGGCCACAGAGAACCGCGCACCTGGCCTGAGGAGGTCCTCACGGCGGCAGCCCGGGCCTGGGCTGAGCCCACCGGGAGCCATGCTCACGTCCCGTTCTAATCCCATGCGGACTCTTCCCGGACTCTGAGCCTGCGCCTCTGGAGGGTGGGTTCTCACGTGGCGGGTAGGAGACCAAGACCTCGGAAACTCCTCCAGGCTGAGGGCAAGGGGAGCCGTGTGTTGATGTTCTGTCCCTTTTTATCTTTTCTCTTGAGGCACAAATAAGAACCCAAGCTAACATCTAATCAAAATATTCTTCTTACCTTAGTTGTTGATATCAATAAACACAATTTCCTATAACTTTTTGTACACACCGAAAGGAAAAGCAAGCAAAACGAGAGACAGACTGTTGAGACACAGCACAATTATGAGAGAAAGAAAGAAAGTCTGTGCGCACGGCTCTCTGGTCTCTGCAGATGCCCTTTGCCCCAGAAAGCGTGCGGATCCGGGGACCCTGTTACAGAGCATGGTCCTGCCTGTGGACCCCTCCTGCCCCCGCAAGAAGCGACGCTCCTCAGGAGGAAGGACACCGTCTCCAAGGACTTTCTCCACTGCCCTCTTTTTCATCTTTTAAAAAATCAAGCTTTATCTAGATTTCTAAGCCCATATCTCTTATTTCCTCAAAGTAAAAACATTCTCAAAATAAAGTTATTTCCTTGAGTATGCGAATTCAATAAAGGTTCTTTTAAAATTTTTTCAGTGCTTTCACAAACTTTAATATCTTTTTCTGTGTGTGGTAAGAACACATAAGATGAGATCTACCCTCTTAAATGTTTAAGCCCACAATACCATATTGTTAACCACCGGCAGAATACTATACAGCAGATCTCGAGAACCGAGGACTTTCATGTTTTTCCCTTATTTTCTCATAATGATAACACACTCCTTGTGTATTACACATTTTTAAAAGAAACTGGTTTGTAAGGATTCCATTATGAAATGTGTGTGCTCTAAGCCGGGGTTGGAGGGCCGCCTCCTGAAGAATAAGACCCCATGTGGAGGGACTTCCCTGGTGGCGCAGTGGTTAAGAATCCGCCTGCCAATGCAGGGGACACAGGTTCGAGCCCTGGTCCGGGAACATCCCACATGCCGCGGAGCAACTAAGCCCATGCGCCACAACTACTGAAGCCTGCGCTCCTAGAGCCCGTGCTCCGCAACAAGAGAAGCCACCGCAGTGAGAAGCCCGTGCACCGCAACAGAGAGTGGCCCTGCTCGCCGCAACTAGAGAAAGCCGGCGTGCAGCAACAAAGACCCAAGGCAGCCAAAAAAAAAAAAAAGACCCCATGTGGAGCCGTGGGCAGCCCCACAGCCCTGCCTGGGACAGAAAGCAAACCAATGGAGTTGGCAACAGAGGAGATGAATCCAAACCAAACACGGAAAGAAATGGTTCCTGGAGCCAACCTCAGTGAGAGATTTCACGGCAGGTTCACACAGCCAAGAATCTGCCCATTCTCTCCAAGTTTGGGGAAAAAATTTTAAAACCTAACCTGCCAAAACATCAGAGCTGTCATTGGAGGTCATTTTTCTTTTCTATGAATTTATCATCTTCTTTCACAGTTCCAAGTGTATTCCATCTTTCTGCCTTTTCTTGAGTCAGTTTTGATTATTCATATTTTTTTAAAGAAATCTTCCAGTTTTTCAGGGTTTCAAATCTATCGCCCTCCCAGCCCACACTGCGTTTGCCAACCAGGAAGACCCGCGGGGCCTCACTTCCAGAGTTTTTATCAGGGTTCCCTTAGGGAGGCATGGCTGATTCAATCATTGGCCACAGGCTTGATTCCATCTCAGTCCCCCTCCCCTCCCAAGGGCTGGGCAGCTCAAAGCTCCAGACTCTGGTCACGGGCTGGACCTTCCTGGTGACCAGCCCTGACCCTGGAGCATTCTAGGGGCCCATCAGGAATCACCTCATTAGCAAACAAAGACGCTCTTGTCACTCAAGGGCTTTCGAAGCCCTTTGCCAAGAACTGGGGTAAAGACCAGATGTATTTATTATATCACAACTTAACTTCTCATCCTGAGCAGCTCATTTGTTTATCATGAACAAATATTAATGGAGCACCAACTACATACCAAGTGTTGTTCTAGGCATTGGGAACGCAACAGTGAACAACACCAATGGGAATCCTTGCTTTCATGGAGCTTATGTTCTAATGGGAGATATTGAAATCTTATTTTATTTTTTTAAAATATTTATTTATTTGGCTGCACCAGGTCTTTAGTTGTGGCACACAGGATCTTCGCTGGGGCATGTGGGCTCTTTTAGTTGAGGTGTGCAGGATCTAGTTCCCCGACCAGGGATCAAACCTGGGCCCCCTGCATTGGGAGCGTGGAGTCTTAACCACTGGACCACCAGGGAAGTCCCAAGAGATATTGAAATTTTAGAAAGTGCGGTTTAGAAAGATCAAGAAATCTTGAGATAACGAAGTAGGGAGTAGAGAAGCAATATGACTGCTTTGTGTAAAGGCCTTTTAATTAAATTTAAAATACAATGTAAAATTTAAAAATCATAACAGTGAGTGATAAAACAGGACACCAGTGAGTAAGGGATTCTGTTCTGTGATGAGGGTGCTGAGGGCAAAAGGAAGGATATAACTTCTGAGCAAAAGCCATCGAAGAAATAACTTCACCAGCGATATGTAGGTATTTACAACTACACACTCATACTTATTTTAAAAGGCCCTTGTTATTAAAATCCTTGCAGGAAAAATAATTTTGTCATTGTGAGTCTGTAAGTCTCTAGGCTCTACCTCCTTTGCACCTACCGGGAGGGGGAAACTCTTCCTGAAACCAAGTTTTCCCAAATTGCACAAATATACTCTTCTGTTAATTTTTTTTTAATTTTTTGTTTTGTTTCACTTTGGTTTGGCCAGAGGTTTGGATTATTTTTCTGGTACATTTAAATAACTAGATCTTGCCCAACTAAGTGTCGTCTATGAGAAATCTGCATTAAATATAATGACATAGAGAAGATGAAAGGAAAAAGGTATACCATAAAATACTCATCGAAACCTAGAGGGGCCAGATTAACACGTGACAACATAGGCTTCAAAAACCAGAATCGGAATACTATTAGTAGAAAAAGGGACATTCTGCACAACTCTCCAGGAAGTCATTAACAATCCTAAATGTATATGCACCCAACAGCAGAACTTCAAAACACAGGAGCAGAAATTGGTAGGACTAGAAGAAGAGACACATAAGTCTGTTATCATAGCTGGAGGGTAAATAACTGGATCTTGGATTCATTCATCAATTCTCCTGGTTTTCTGTTGTTGTTGTTGTTGTTTTGTTTTGTTTTACAGTGCTGTGCCAATCTCTGCTGTACAGCAAAGTGACTCAATTATACACAGATAGACATTCTTTTTTTATATTCTTTCCCATTATGGTTTATCCCAGGAGATTGGCTATAGTTCTCTGTGCTGTACATTAGGACCTTGTTGTTTATCCATCCAGATGTAATAGTTTGCATCTACCAACCCCAAACTCCCAATCCATCCCTCTCCCTCCCCCCTCCCCCTTGGCAACCACCAGTTTGTTCTCTATGTCTGTGAGTCTGTTTCTGTTTCATAGATAGATTCATTTGTATCATATTTTAGATTCCACATATAAGTGATGTCATATGGTATTTGTCTTTCTATTTCTGACTTATTTCACTTAGTATGATAATCTCTAGTTGCATCCATGTTGCTGCAAATGGCATTATTTCATTCTTTTTTATGGCTGAGCATTATTCCATTGCATGCATATACCACATCTTCTTTATCCATTCATCTGTCAATGACCATTTAGGTTGTTTCCATATCTTGGCTATTGTGAATATTGCTGCTGTGACATTGGGGTGCATATATATTTTTGAATTATAGTTTTGCCAGGTATATTCCCAGTAGTGGGATTGCTGGATCATATGGTAACTCTATTTTTAGTTTTCTGAGGAACCTCCATACTGTTTTCCATAGTGGCCACACCAACTTACATTCCCACCAGCAGTGTGCAAGGGTTCCCTTTTCTCCAAACCCTCTCCATCATTTGTTTTTTTGTAGACTTTTTAATGGTGGCCATTCTGACCGGTGTGAGGTCATATACCTCGTTGTAGTTTTGATTTGCATTTCTCTAATAATTAACAATGATGAGCATCTTTTCACATGCCTACTGGCCATCTGTATGTCTTCTTTGGAGAAATGTCTATTAAGTTGTTCTGCCCATTTTTAAAAATTTTATTTATTTATTTTTATTTTTGTCTGTGTTGGGTGTTAGTTGTGGCACATGGGATCTTCTGTTGCGGCACACAGGCTCTTCGTTGTGACATGCGGGCTTCTCTCTAGTTGTGGCGCAGGCTCCAGAGCCCGTGGGCTCCGTAGTTGTGACACGTGGGTTCCAGAGCACGTGGGCTCTGTAGTTGTGGCACATGGGCTATCTAGTTGTGGCATGCGGGCTCAGTAGTTGTGGTGCGCAGGCTTAGGTGCCCCGTGGCATGTGGGATCTTAGTTCCCTGACCAGGGGTTGAACCCACATCCCCTGCATTGGAAGGCAGATTCTTAACCACTGGACTACCAGGGAAGTCCCGTTCTGCCCATTTTTTGATTGGGTTGTTTGGGTTTTTTTGTTGTTGAGTTGTATGAGCCCTTGTCAGTTGCATCATTTGCAAATATTTTCTCCCATTCTGTAGGTTTCCTTTTTTTTTTTTTATGATTTCCTTTGCTGTACAAAAGCTTGTAAGTTTGATTAGGTCCCATTTGTTTATTTTTGTTTTTATTTCTATTGCTGTGGGAGACTGACCTAAGAAAACATTGGTACAATTTGGTTTTCTGTTTTTAATTCCACTTCTAGTGCTATTATTTCCTTCCTCCTATTTTCTTTACTGCTTTAGTTTCCATTTTTCTTACCTACCATTGGATTTTAAGTTTCAGTTTTTCTTATTTACATTGAAAGAATTAAGGCTTTGACTGTTCCTCTGAGAACAGCTTTAGTTGTCTCTGTTTAAATATGTAATGCTTCCATTTTGTTACTTTTTAAACAAACTTTAACTAGATTGATTAATTTTTCTTTGGTCAAGGATGTTTCTTAGAAGACTGCAGGTACTGGTCAAAGGGAAAAAAACGTTAAGGTGATGACAGACATTAAAGAAGGCAAACGTGTGTAGAAACATCCAGGTTCCTGAATGGAAGCCTAACTGGTTCAAATATGCAAATTCTTCTTAAATCACTGTAACGTATGATTCAAAATGGACAGAGTAACTCCAGAGTTTGTTTGGAAGAACACACATAGAGGGATAAGGAGGGTGATCTCATGTTCCCAGATAACAGTACAAAATGAGAAGGTGCCAGACTGCCACCAGAGCAGCTGAGCAGAGAAGTGGAAAAGGAGGAATGCCCCCACAACTGACCCTTGCAGGCATTGTAACTGTATTTATGGTACAGGTGACATGGAATTGGGGAGCAAGAAAAGAGGAAGAAAGGCTAAGACGCGAGAGAAAAAGGCTGGGTTTTTCAGTGAATGCTGCTGGGCCTTTGGTTAAATATTCTGAAAAAACACAGGCAGATCCTCAACTTGCACCAAAGTAAATTATAGACGGATGAAAGATTTCAGTGTTCAGGGGAAACTATAAAAGAACGAGAAGTAAATAGAAATGATAATTTACCTTATGCCAGTACAGAAAAAGATTTCTAAAACTTTTCTTGTTGTTTTATTAAAGTAATACATATTCTGTGTAAAAACTATAATATATGCTAGTTAAAATAAGAATTACCCACAGTTCCATAACCCAAAGATTTCTCTATTAATATTTTAATGTAGATCTTTCCAGGTATTATATATGAATATTTGTGTAATGCTATTGTATATCCCTTTTACTTTACCCCATGGACAGCACGAGAGGGTCATTTGCTGCATTTTTGTCACCCCCCCCCCCTTACTGCCCTGCGTGGTCGGGCTAGAAGTTGCACATAACCAGGCCTGAGTCTCCGCTCTGCCCTCACAGATGTGGTTTCTCCTAACCTGATTTCCTAAGCCCTGGGAATTCTGTGCCCCACCCCTCAGCCTATGAATGCCAGGACTTTCCTCCCACCCCGCCCCCCCGGCCCCCGGCAGGCCCTGTCCCTGCTCTGTCCCCACAGACAACAGGGGTAGCGATGGTTGTTGTAGTTGTGACGGCAACACAGGGTCCTCCGGCCACTCTAAACCACAAACTGCGTTTCAACCCCAGGACCGGAACGTCTGCTCTGTGGAAGTGGTCAGACCAGATTGGAACCAGGCTCTGGTCCCTTCATTCTTTTTGCTTCTCCACCATCCCGTCAACCTTGGCCGACTCCAGGGTTGGAGCAGAGGATGGGTAGCAGGAAGGCCTTTCCTTGACTGGGACATGGTTGTTCTCTGGTTTCTGGAACTTTCCAGATGTTTCAAGCCAACCCTTCCTCTTACAGGTGCTTTCATGGGCTCCTCAGAGAAGGCCCCTCAGGGGGCTTCAGCCCCCAGGCATCCGGGGACCCACCTCCAGCTCTATCCGCAGGGTCCCCTTGGGCCTCTGGGCAGCTGGGAGGCGTCCTTCTAGCCCACGGGACACACTCATCCGTCCCCCGCCCCGCACATTCCCCTGACCCGAGCCCCTCAGCCTCGCCGCTCGGGCCACCTCTCCCTCGTCCTGTGTGATGGTCCCTCCAGTCGCGTTCTCAGGTCACAGGCCAACACCCGGCCACCACTTGGCAAGTGGGCCTCACAGCACAGACCCCCCCCCCAAAGTCATCCCATTCAGCATATCGTCCCTCCTACATCATCAATACAGACGGGGTCAAGGGCTGTAAAAATGGTTTTTACCCCTTGGATCACTTTCCCTATCAACCACCTGGGGGTCTCATCACAGTGCAGAGTCCGAGCCGCTCCTGGGTCATTGCCTTTGGGTCTGCAGAGCAAAAGGTTCTCAGCTGGTGTTCAAGCCCACCTGGGGAGGTTTTTAAAGTGCTGAGGCCTGGGGCATTCCTGGTGGTGCAGTGGTTGAGAATCTGCCTGCCAATGCAGGGGACACGGGTTCGAGCCCTGGTCTGGGAGGATCCCACATGCCGCGGAGCAACTAAGCCCGTGAGCCACAACTACTGAGCCTGCACGTCTGGAGCCTGTGTTCTGCAACAGGAGAGGCCGCGATAGTGAGAGGCCTGCGCACCGCGATGAAGAGTGGCCCCCACTTGCCGCAACTAGAGAAAGCTCTCGCACAGAAACAAAGACCCAACACAGCCAAAAATAAATAAATTAATTAATAAAAGTGCTGAGGCCGAGCCAACCCAGAGTCTGACGTCACTGGTCAGGGGGTTGGGGGAGGGGCTTCAGGAAGTTTGAAAGCAGCCAGGGGAGAAGCAGGTACACCCCCTGCCCCCAGGGAGTGCTGTCTTGGCCCTCTTGGTGCCTCAGAGAGCTTCTCCTACGAGGTTCCCACACTGGCTTCATGTCCTGAGGCGTTTAGGGTTTTGCTCTTGAGAAACAGAAAGGAATGAAACTTAGCAGTCAACCCAGGAGAAGAGAAAAAAGGGAAGAAGTGGAAATGATCTGGTTTTAAATCTCAAGTGACTGAATTTCCCTGGAAAAGACTAGATCAAAATTACTGCCATCTGAGGAAGGGACGTGAAGTGGAATTAAGTAGAGAAATAGATAAATGCAAAATGCTACCGTTGTTTGTCTACGTAAACATGCGACTCAGAACATCACATCTGTGAGAATTACATCACTAGAGTGATAAAAACGAGTCACACCCCTAATACGAAATATCGTGGAGGCATTCAAAATGTGTTTTCAAAGAATATGTGGTAAAGGGTGGGGGAAATGTTGAATAAAAATGTATGTGAAAAACCTTACAAATAATGTAATTCCAAGTTGTTTATATTCGTAGAAAGAAAGGCTGCAAGGAAATACTCCAAAATATTAACAACAGTAATGGGCTTGTGAATGATTTTAATTTTGCTCTTTCCACTTCTCTGCATGTTCAGGGATTTTTATTCTTTCTGTTTTTTCACCATGAACATATATTAATTTTGTAATCAGAAGATAATAAACACTGAGAAACAAAACAAGCGAACGAGATGAAAGAAGCACCAAGGTGGCTGGGCCTGGCTCTGGGCTGAGGTCTGCGTCGGCATCCGTCGGCATCCGTCCGTCCGGCCTCGTTAGCCCTTCCTAACGAGGCAGGTGGGAAGGAGGTGCAGACTGTCCAGGAGAAACAGTGGCCACCTCGACCTTACTGGCCGTACTGCTGCTTGTTGGGAAAGGCAGTCACACCCAGCTTGTAGGTGGGAACAGATCGTGCCAGACCTGGAGCAGTCCTTCTGTGGACGGGAGCCCGGGCACACCTCTTAGTTTGGGAATATCTTTCCCTGTCGGGCTCATATGTGTGTCATGTGGCCCCTGTCCAGCCCCATCACTGCGTCTGTTCCCAGCGTGGCGGGACCGGGTCCTTTGCCTGCAGCGTAAGAGGGCTGCGTGCAGACCATCGCCCTGCGCGGCTGGGGCTCTGGGCCAGGCCTGCTGGTCCTGGGAGACCAGCACCCACTGCCGTAGCTAGTCCTGCCGCTCTCTTCTCTGAGTGAAGCATCGTTCATGCCGTGCCTGTGAGTCGCGTCTTTGGTGGTGACCGTGCCACCCACGCCACGCCATAAGTTGACAGCCGGGGCCACTGCTCCTACTGGAGGGCAGCTGGTGGTGTCACTTGCTCCACAAAGCTCATGGCTGCATAGGCACCTTCTCAGTGCCGAGTGGGTGCAGAATGTCGAATCATCTCATGCCCTGATGAGGCTGCACCCTCACTAATCCCTATTTCACAGCTGAGGAAACGACTCTAGGGCTTGAGCCACCTGCCCAGGGCCACACAGCTCCTAAGTGCCCTGCAGATTTGTCTCATTTTAGATCCCCACACTGGAGATTGTCTAGGCAGTCGGGCTGCCTCTCCTGCCCTCAAGGGCAAGCGGAGACCTGCAGGGTCAGTTGGACGGACTCCCCCTCCTCCTGTCACATTGTCCAGGGCTGGGCAGAGTTATGTGTTAGGCAGCCTCTGGCGCCAAGTGAGGCTGTGTAAGATTCTGGTTAAATTGGTTCCCAACAGATTGCCTTCCTCCTGCCCCTGATGCTAGTGATTCATCTCTTGAATTTAAGGCATTTTGCTCTCCCAGGAGGCCTAAATTCCTGTCAACCTTGAAGATGAAATAATGAGGTCTCTAGCTAGCCAAAATGAGTTTATATAGGAATAGCAGAGGAATTGCGATTCGGGACAAGCAAACTATGGCAAGCAACAGGCAAGTCTAAGGAGACTTCCCCTATGGGGAAGGTGAGCTTGTGTTAGGTTTTGGGAGAAGTTGGGGAGGGATATGGCAGTTTTTCATTGTTTTGCATTGGCTGCAAGTGGTGGGCAGCTTGTTGCTGGGTCAGAAGGAAACATCCTTTCTTTATTCCTGCTGGGTATGTGAGCTGTGGTGAGGGATGTGTGCGTGAGAGAGCCCCCCCCCCCATCACTCTCCAGCTCTAGTTTGATTTAGGTTTCCTTGGTTCGTTTTCCATTTCCCCCTTTTGATCAAGATCTTTCCTTGAAAGCATCACTGATCAAGGGTCAGGTTATCCAATTTTAGCAGAATTGGCTTTTGTCCCTCGGTGCCAAAAAGAACCTTTCCTGGATGTCATGTCCCACATCAGAGGTGAAAGTGCATAGTGATCATAAACCTTGTGAGGCCACATTGGAGTAACACGGAAGGTAGAAGGGGGGAATCTCAAGCATTATCACTCTTAGGATCGTATCTTGTGAAGGTTATCAGCATCAGCAATCATCTCAAAGTGTTAAGCCAACATCTTTCTATTCAGGACATCGTTTCTGCAGGGTGTTGACAGGCATCAAGTTCAAAGTTTTCAAATAGTTATGCAAAGCAGAATTAAAAGTAATATGACAGGGACTTCCCTGGTGGTGCAGTGGTTAGGACTCCGCACTCCCGATTCCTTGGAGTCCCATCGCTGGGAAGTGGGAGGACTTTGGAAAGATGGGTTGGGCGACCAAAGATGCCTGGAGCATTCTGGTTTCTAGAAGTCTTTCTTCCAATGTCCTGGCTTCTTATAATAATGATGGAGGCTGGGAGGACTTTGGTTAGGGGATGCCATCTGTTGAAGTTGGATATTAAGGATTTTAATGGTCTTTTTCTTAGTAGAATCATCCAGGGTGCAGGCTAATTGGTTTGGCAAATTAACTAAGTCTGGAGTGGACATAGTTTCCCGTTCTAGTCTGGTTCTCTTAACCAAGAGAGAATGTCCTGGTTTAGCCCATTAATGAATGTAGAGTTGAAGGCTACCCAAGTGGATTCAACATCCTTGGGAGACAACAGTTCTTCTTATAAACAATCAGGAGTCGACTGTAATAGTCGTACACAGGCTCCCTGGATTTCTGAGTGCTACCTTCAATCTTATTTCAATCAACAGTTTTTGGGACAGCTCTAGGGTTGCCATGTGAGGTCATTTATGGATTGCCAAGCCTGATCCTATAACAAGGCAGGGGTTGGTCCCATTTGCAGTTCTAGAGATTTTTCAGGGTCTTTCCAACTAGCTGTTTTCACAGCTGATTTGTTGGCGTGGCCTTCATCACCAAGGGTGACCTAGCTGGTCTAAGTCTGGGAAACCCGGCTTGTGAGTCTGGATGACTGTGTTAAGTTTCACGGTGAGTCTATGAGCATCTTCAGGAACTCGAGGAGAATCTTTGACTACGGCTCATAGTTTGGCCTTCGTGTCAGGTAGATGGGAAATGAGGGGCTTAGCGTTAGGACCCTCAGAGGGTCTGATGTAAAGGGGCAGGTTCTAAGAGGTTTGGGGGAGGAGTGAGTAGGGAGAGGTTAAGGGAAAAGGGAAGTTCAGGAGAGGGTTGAAGTGAGGAGGAGGGTTCCCAAAGCAGGTGCAGCAGGGGAAGAGGAAGTTGGGGGTTGGTGATGGGGGTGAAGAGGCCTCCTGTGCCTTTTTATCCTATCTCATTTGTTGATTTGCCTTGGTCAATTTAGAAGCAGCGTTTTGTAAAGAGGCAATTTTAGAGTCCTGAATATCCTTGGAATCCTCAAGGTGCCAGTTGAAATAGGCATCTTATTCAGTTTGTTTTGTTTTAGAGCTGTGTTCTTCAAGGTGAGTTCCGAGAAGAACACATTTGGGTAGATCAGAGGTCCCCATAATGGCCCCTGAAGGCGGGGGGAGGGCTGCGGTGGCAGCTTGTTGCTGGGTCAGAGGGAGACGTCCTTTCTTTGTTCCTGCTGGTCTGTGGGCTCTGGTGGCGGGGTGTGCGTGAGACCCCCCCTTCATGGCTCCCCAGCTCCAGTGTGGTTTACGTTTCCTTGGTTCATTTTCACAGTCCAAACTTACCTGCTTTTTAAAATTCATTCATTCGTCCATTTGTTCACCAGTTTGTCACACAACCAGTAAGTCCTGTTTTGTGCTGAGCACTGTGAAGGTCTTGACTAGTACCCAGCTAGTTAACCAGGCAGGAGTTAAAAATGGGACTTGCAGGTCCAAGTCAAATGGCAGCCCGCCCCCATGCACCCCAAGCCTGTGGAGGTGCTCAAGTGTCCTGTGTTTTAAGAGCCTAGCTCAGCTCGAAAGCAAACCCTGAAACTTACAGGTGGCAGATGCAGAGACAACTCAGTACACGTGAGTAAAATGGAAAGTGCGTGGTCCACCGGGGCCTGGGCTCTGGCGACAGGGGCTTCACGCCTGAGCTGGGTCGCAGACAGCGAGAGGCTGCAGCCTCCGTCTGGGGCAGGATCAGACAGACGTGGGATTCCTGAGCCTGGGGCCAGGCACCCCTGCCCCTCCACGAACAAAGATAATGTGTTGGGTTTAAAAGTCCGTATGTTAAGAGTCATTTAGCTGTCCTTGCAAATACACTTTACATGGAAATGTATATTCTGCCGTGCTCCCAATAGTAAGGAACTCAGCGTTGTCTTATACGTCTGAGCTGACTGTGGTTTGCAGGGTTAGTGAGGGAAGCAGTGGGTTAATTATCGTCAAGGCAAATGCAAAACTTTGCATGAATGCTTTCCTTGTAAAAATATTTTAACAAATGTAGCTTTTTCTAATAAACATGTTTAATCTCAGGGTTACAAGTCAACACTTTTTGAAACTATTATGACAAAATTTCAATATTACAGGAAAATGGATCTTCTTAGCAAACAGATGTAGGCAGAAACTCAACTTTCTGAAGGCAAGACATAAAATAAGTATAGACTGAACTTAAATTTCCTGGTAATTGGTATGCAAATATTCCCAGCACTCTCCCGGTCTGTCCAGCAAGATGTAATGGTAACTTATTGCTTGTCTTCTCAAAGCATCTGAGTCAACAGATTCCCATTTTTTTCAAGGTTCTTCATTAACTGCTAGGCAAAGCCCATAGCTTCTGCTTCAGTTTCATTTTCCAGCCAAGGCTGAATTAAAGAATATGGGCTTATACCTATCCTCTTGCACAAGTGGGACCTGCCCCAGCCTCTGCTGGAGCTCTCCATGGTGCTGCCCATGGCCCCGGTTATGGGACCAAGGACCCTCCCTCTAGCCTTGATCTTACCTTTGACCTGCTTTATGCCTCAGATGCTGGCTTAATCATCATGACTTTGACCCCAGCCCTGGCCTTTGACCCTCGCCTGACCTCCTCTCTGAAGTACACTGAGTGTCTTTCTGCCCCTCTGGGCCCCTTCACTCAGTCCATCCACCCCTGCCCACTTTGCAGCCCCTCCCTGAAGTTCACCAGAAGCGTCGGGGCTCCTCATAGCAAGGGCCATTCTCTTTCTTTTTCGGGTCCCATCAGAAGGTGGGTCCATCCTCTCATATTGTGGACCGGGGCCAAAGCCTGAGTCCGCTTTGCCCTGTGTTGTTTCTGAGCGTCGTGTGTAAGTCTCACTGAGGTCTCTGAAGGCAGGAGTCACAGCCCCTCCTCCTTGCACCCTCGTGCTGTGCTGAGCACAGAGCTGGGCGCACAGGGCCTGGGGCTGGACCAATTACTGGATGACTAGTGACTAGTAGCTGAGGGCTGATCCTGGCCGGGTGTGTGGGGCTGAGCAGGTGTGGCACCCCCTCCACCACCTCCTTCCACCTTGCCAGGAGTCTCCATCTGTAGGGCACTGATCCTGTGCTGCCCGGGTGTGTAAATTAAGGAATAATAGAGCCCTCCGTGATGGGGAACGTGTTTGTCTGCTGAGAAGCAATTTCAGCAAAAATTAACTCCATTTCAACGGAAAGAGTGAGGCTTGGCATAAGCTGGCCAATCCCAGAGGACAATAAAATTACTTCGTCAAAGCTCTGCTTGCTTAAATTAACCAAGCGCGCACTCCAAGATCCTGGCTAGATACAGCAAGTAACTAGGTTTTAATGAACAAAAATAGCTTCTTGGATAAATAAGAAAAATAAACCACAGCCTCCGTCCAGCAGAAGTGCATGTGGTGCTCGTCTCAAGGACGACCTTCCAGCAAGGATACAAAGGCGGCGAGTATCCTGCACAGGTGTTGGCACTGTTGGCATTGGCTCTGTGTCCCCGAGACTTGTTCTGGGCCAGTGATGTCCCGTCCACACTGTCCACATTGGCTTTGCCCTCAAGGCCTGTGTTCCTGACCGTGGCGTCTTGGACAGTAAAGCCCCTCTGGCTTTGTCCTCGTGACTGCGGACTGGCCACCCAGGTCCTGGGAAACTGTGAACACTGACCACTTTCTTGTGACCGTCTCCTTGACCAGCCACGTTCAGGACAGGCGTTCGTCTTCATCTTCTCTTCTGCACTGTGTCTTTGCTCGTCACGGGCTGGTCACCTGTGTTCTGGACGACTGTTGTACTGACCGTGCCATCCAGACCGAGGACCTTGGCCAACTTTGCTCGAGCCACAGATGGCTGGGTACCCAGGTGACTGTGCCCAGACTCGTCTTGGAAAGTGATCTGTACCGACTGGAGCAAAATGTGCTTATGGTCCCCTGTCCGAGTTACGTGTTTCCTGATTATTCATCTGCGTCAGCCAGGATTCCACCAGAGGAGTGGAACCAGTAGTAGACAGCTGGAGAGATGTAGACGTGGGGACGCACAGATACAGAGAGGACTCTGCAGGTGGCCGTGTGGCGCCGGCGCGTCTGAGGTCTGCAGGGCATGCCACTGGAAAGGCCGCTGCAACGCCCGTCCTTCGGCTCTGCCCCTGCCCCGGTCTCCAAGTCCAGCCTCCTGCTAGTCTGAACTGTGCCTCCAGGTGCACCGTGCGGGCGCTGACGGGACGCGCCTGTCAGCTCCGCGGATCCCCAGCGCGGAGAGCCCTGCGGCTTTGACGCCTGGCTGCCTCGAGCCAAGTGGGAAACAGAGAGCGAAGCAGGGGTTGTGGGGCGAGAGGGGCAGCAGGGCTGGGCCGGGGGGCTCCACCGACACCCGAGACCCGAGACCCAGCTGTGCCGAGTGAGGTGGGACCCGGGCTCTCAGTCCCCACCTGGCAGAGAGCTGAGCCCCTGCAGGAGCTGCCTCTGCGAAGACACCCGCCACCTTCCCAAATGCGGGGGTGAAAAGGCCCAGGCCTCTCACCTCAGTTTGGGACGAGTCTGAAGCCCCTTCCAGCCCTGGAGCCCTGGGAGTTCAGCGAGGCTGCACTGCCTCCTCCTGCCTCCCTCCTCCCCCTCCTCCCCTCCCTCCTCCCCCTCCCCCTCCCCTCCTCCCTCCTCCCTCTCCCCTCCCCCTCTCCCCTCCCTCCTCCCCCTCCCCTCCCCTCATCCCCCTTCTCCCTCCCCCTCCTCCCCATCTCTCTCCTCCCCCTCCCCTCCTCCCCTTCCCTCCTCCCCCCACCTCCCTCCTCCCCCCACCTCCCTCCTCCCCCCACCTCCCTCCTCCCCCACCTCCCTCCTCCCCCCACCTCCCTCCTCCCCCACCTCCCTCCTCCCCCTCCCCTACTCCCCCCTCCTCCTCATTCCCCCCACCCCCTCCTCCCCCTCCCCACCAGCTGCTGTCCCCACCAGATAACCTGCAAGCACCTTTTCGCCTCCAAGTCTGAGTCTGGAGTCTGGTCCCAAGAGGAAGCGGCATGAGCAGAAGAGGCTAAACCCCTTGGAAGGGGCACAGCCTTCCTGTGCTCAAGCAGGGCGTCTCCTCCAGGCTGGGCTTCCTCTCACCGGGGGAGGAAGCACCTCTGTGACTTCAGCACCCCCGCCCCCCAACTCTGCACCCAGAGGGCGTGGGCGCCGCTGCTCCTGGTGTGAAGACACATACGGTGTCCCTGGCCTTGGGTGCTTCTGGGTGTTGGTGCTGAGCTCCCCACTCAAAACCAGCTGCCCACAGGGCTGCCTGAGAACTGATGTTCCTTCCCGGGGGAGGAACAGGTGGATTCAAAGCAGGAATGACTGATCCTCCCGTGAGGACTTCCTGTGGCCCCCACGTACTCCCCCTCCTCCAGCGCCACCCTAACTTGCACTGTACCCATGTCTCAGCTGTCAATCAGAAATGCCACAGGCATCCAGTTAAAGTCCTGGGATGTGATGTACAGGATGGTGACTGTAGTTACCACGGCTGTACAATGTATAGGAAACTTGTTAGGAGAGTCAATCCTAAGAGTTCTCATCACAAGGGAAAAAACATTTTTTTTCTTCTCCTTTGTATCTATGTAAGGTGATAGATGTTAACTAAACTTATTCTGGTAATCATTTCACAATGTATGTAAGTCAAATCATTATGCCAGACACCTTAAACTCATACAGGGCTGCATGGCAATCATATCTCAGTGCAGCTGGGAAGAAAAAGCCACAGAGCTTCGGTCAGAGACGAGCCTGGCGCCTCCCACAGCAGCCTCCAACATGCTGCTCTCCCCAGAGAAGTCTACCCTGAGTGTCCAGAATGCATAAACCGCACATCACAGTAATAGGAGAAGATAAGCAACCAAACAGGAAATGGCCGAAGGATATGAGTTCAGTGAAGAGGAAATAGATGGGCCAACTGACCGAGAGAAGACGCTAGACCTGACCGGCCATCAGGGAAATGCAAATTGAATCAACTCGAGATACCGTCTTATTCACCCACCGCTGGCGAAGGGAATGAATGGCTACGCGGGAGCCCTGAGAACCACGGGCGCCTCGGGACGCGGCAGCTCCGCCTGTGGGGGAGGGGTGGAAGCAGGCGCGTCCCAGGGCGCTGGAGCAGCCATGTGGTGGTCGCCCGCGGAGCGGCTAGGACGGCCCGTGATCCTGCCGTGGAATTTGTGTGCTGACTTGAAAACTGGATCTGGATCTACACGGATCGACCTGGAAGCGTGCTCTAACAGAGGAAGGAAACCCGTCCTGGCATCTTTTCATTGTTTTAAAAGAGAGTTCACAGTATTTCTTGTGTGATGAGAATGTATGGCAGGAGTCTGCCTTGGGGGAGGGGCGCCTCTTTCCCATCCGTCCTGGTCCCAGTGAGCACCTCTGCACCCTTGCCCGTGGGGGACAGTCTTCTCAGGGCCCCAGTGACCTCCCACTTTCCTTCAGGGTCCTTCAGGCCGCATTCTGCCAACCCCCAGGGTCGCAGAGAAAACTGTAGCTGCCGCAGGAGCGAAGGCTGCTGCGTCCGCGTTTCAGCCAACACCCGGGGTGGGGTGTCTTCTGCCCCATAGCTGGTCTCGGGTCTCGTCTCGCCACCCCTCACCCCCACGCGTAGACCCTCCCAGGCTGAAGGTTAGAGGCCTCTCCAGAGCGACAGAGGGACCTTCTGCTGACAGAGGGCCCGATGTCAGGGCCACGTGGCCCCAGCACCCCTACCGTGCTGTGTGTCCTGTCGCCGGGCTGAGCCCCAGCCCTCCGGCCGGGTGAGGGGGCTGGACACGTGGTCCTGGAGGGCTGGCCTGCAGCTTCACCTTTGTCGGTAGCTTTCCCAGAAGGACCTGGGCTGAGTTCCCCACCCAGCCCCCGAGTCGCCCTGGCTGTTGGGGGACAGCCACAGAGAAGCGAGGCTGCAGGGCCAGGGAGGGCGGCCACACTGCGGCTTCTCTAAGGGGTCCACACCTGGCTCCGGTCCTAGTGCCCCGCGTTTTCCCACCCCCCGACCCCCGTCCATCTCAGCGGAGCCACCTGCCTGGGTTTTGAGCTCCAGTTCACCCCTCCCTCTCGCCCGCTGTCCCAGCTTTATCCCATTTACTAAAACACCTGGAATTACTCTGGGCTCCATTCTCTGCCACCTACAGACTGACCCCTACCCCCCGGCCCCCAGATCAGCCATGGAATTTGGGTGGGAGTCTGAGAGTCCAGCCCAGCAAGTGAGCACCAAGTGCCGCCTCTCAGCCTTTCTGGGGACGAGCTCTGCCCGCCACTCGTGGTTAAAGCCTGACCCTGGGGGTCAGATCTGAAAGGGACAGGCACGGGCCCTCTGGTCTGGCCAGGGAGGGTGCCTGGGTCTGGAAGCCCCGCCTGCCCCATCTCTGCCACCCATCTGCCACATGTGAGACCACTGGGGTCTGGCAAACAGGCCCCCGGCCTAGGCAGCCATCTTGGGCGTGGGAGGCCTGAGCCCTGCGCCTGGAGCCAGCACTTGGGTTCAAACCCCAGCACTACCTATTGGCTGTGTGACCTTTAGCAACTATCTTTACCTCTCTGAACCTGATAGGACTGCTGTGAGTGGAAAGTGCCCAGTGAATATCTGCTTCCTCTAAATATAGCTATAAAGTTTCCATTTGCCATGAGTTCTTTTAAGGAAAGGTTCCATGACTTCCAAAAGTTTGGGAATCCCTGGTGTAATCCCATAGTTTCTTTTTATACATTCTTGCCCTGCTTATTGTTTCAAACATGAATTGCAGAAAGGAAAGGTGAAGAGAGAAATAGCCCAGAGGATAAAAAATCTGCAGCGTTAGGGCAGACTGGAGGGTGACAGCTTTGAAATGAAGCCACCGGGCTGTGAATTGCATTCTCTTTGCCCCCGGCGTGTGCTCGCTGTTTGGGATCAATGTGAGGGGTGATGGCAGGATTAGGAAGGCAGACTGTGATTCGCCATCAGGCAGGTAGAAGGGTATCGAGCCGGCTCCTCGTGGCTTGTCACTAGACTCAGCTAATTGGTGCAGTTCTGGTGCGTTCTGTCTCTGCTGTCTCTGCTGCCCTGTCCCCTCCCCCTCTTTCTTGGGCCCCACTTCATCCCACTTAGTGAAGTGTGTGCACGCACACAGGGAGTGCTTGGGGCTCCCTGGAGGAATCCAGCTTATGAGGAGTAACCAGAGTTCCGTCGTGGTGGACTGTGGGGACCTTATTTACGGAAGACCTACTGTGTGCCGTGAATCTTACAGCCGGTGGGTGCGGAGCAGAGAGCAAACGCTTCCTGGGTCCCAAACGGGCAGTCGACACACAGGTGGTAAACATGGCGTGATGAGCACAGGTGAGAGGGTGGAGAGTGAGGGGAACCTTTCAGATTAGGCGTCTTGCCGGCCTGCAGTGTACTTACCAGTAGGCATTGATTAAGCGCCTACAGCGTGTCCAGCCCTGAGCTGGAGAGAACAGGCATGGACCCTCCTCTCCAGCCCAGCGAGGAGCAAAGCCCCAGTTCTAGAGAGGGTGGAGACTCCCGGACTGGGCATGGGCATTGCTGCAGAGGCCGGAGAGGAAAGGGACGTCCACCTGCGTCGTCCAGGGTGGACAGCGGGGGGATGAGGGTAGCGCTGCCCCGGTAGGGCGGGCGGAGAGGGAACCCGGGGGAGGGGAGGGGGTGCTGGGCCTGAACACGTAGAGCTGAAGGTGAAGGGGGTTCGCAGCTGCTGGCTTGGAGCTCAGATTCTGGCCCAGACCTGGGGGCTGCGGGCTTCTCATTATGTTCCTTTAGCTCAAGTCTGAGAAAACTGGGATGGAATCAAGCGATGATTATTGACAAGCAGCGTAAATTCATGGGTTTTGCACATAAGTGTACCTGAGGGTTGCATTTCTTTAAGTCTTGCTCTAAATAGTGACAACCATTCCCGATTTTGACAAAAAAGCGCCACACCTTGTGTCAGGCACTCACCCGCATGATCTTTTTTAATCCTCATAACGACAGCGGGCGTACTGTTATTATTATCATACCCATTTGATAGAGAAGGGCTCTGAGCCTCTCAGAGATGGTGTGACTTGCCCATGTTCCGTCCCTTAGTTAAATAAGAAGCTATTGTACAATTTCAGACATGGCTAGTGAAACATGGAGTAAAACACAGGCCCAGAACTCGGACCCCAGTCAGTCTGGCTGAAAACCTTCATCTGGTCTGATCCACGACTCTGACCCATTTTTTCATAACTAGGCTCCACTTTTTTTACAGTAAGAGCTCATGCTGAGCTACGCTTACGAAGTCCCATTTTGCTTCACAATAAGTAAGAACACGTAGAAAACTGTTCCATTAGTCAGAGCTAGCGGTCCATGGCACAGGGAACGTGGCAGGTGGTCTATTGTGTAATGACACACTGCCTTCATCCCCTGCAGGCTGCAAAGGGGTGGTAGACTGTTCCCCTGCTTTGCTGAGCCAGGCAGCATTCCTAGGGGTTGTGACAGGGTGGCTTGCTCAGGAGGGGGCCACGGAGCTGAAATTGGGATAAAAATGCTAACATAAAGCAGGATCTCAGAATCTCCTACCCCAATACCTAGCGGAACAGATAAAAAATAGTAAAAACAGAGGGGGAGAAAACAATTTTTTTTAACGCTCAAAAATTGACGAGTAGTGGGCTTCCTTGGTGGTTCAGTGGTTAGGAACCCACCTGCCAATGCAGGGGACACGGGATTGAGCCCTGGTCTGAGAAGATCCCACATGCCGCGGAGCAACTAAGCCCGTGCACCACAACTACTGAGCCTGCGCCCTGGAGCCCACAAGCCACAACTACTGAGCCCACGTGCCGCAACTACTGAAGCCCACGCGCCTAGAGCCCGTGCTCCACAACAAGAGAAGCCACTGCAATGAGAAGCCTGCACACTGCAACGAGGAGTAGCCCCCGCTCGCTGCAACTAGAGAAAGCCTGCGTGCAGCAATGAAGACCCAACACAGTTAAAAATGAATAAATAGAATAAAATAAAAAGAAAAAAATTAATGAGTAGTAACCTACAAGGAAATAGAAAAACCTTGTGCCATAAAACCACTATTAAAAATAGGCACCATAAAAGAAACGTTCAGGTCTGGGGGTGTCCTGCTCTTGCCCTCATGGCAGAGAAGTCATGGGGTGAGGAGTACGGTAGGGGTACCCGATGGGGGCGCCCAAGCTTCCCAGCTGTGCCGGAGCCCGCTGACCCCTGGGGCCACGGCCTGGGCAGGGGCTGGCCCTGATCTCAACGTTTACTGGGATCCCAGGAGAGAGAATGGTTCCCAGGCCTCCCCTGACCAAACAAGCTTCCTACACCCACCCTCACGCCCTCAGGCTATAGAAGAGCAGACAGAGGGAGCGGGCATTGGCATCTGGTCCCTGAGGCCGCAGCTCCCCCGACCCCTGCCCCGCACCCACCCTGTGTGTATCCCCTGGGCTGCTTTTTGGCTGCAAGGAGCAGAAAACCCAACCAATGTGTCGTGGATTAAAGACTTGATTATCCCGCCCAGTGAGAAGTCCGAGGACCCAGAGCTTTCTGTCTTTCTCCTTGTCGGTCTCAGCACAGTCCCTTCAGGCTAATGTTCCTCCTGAGCCTAGGATGGCTGCCAAGATGCCAGGCATCACAGAGGCAACCTCACCTCTCAGTGGCCAGAATCAGGCCACCCGCGTCTTCCTAAGCCAATCACTGGCTAGGGGAATGGAGCGACTGTGATTGGCTTAGACTTATTAAGACCCACCCCCGTCCAGGGCTTCCTGGAGGAGAGTGGAACACCCAGACAGGAACACAGCAGGGATGGAAAGGATGGTTATTTTGGTGAGGGACCGGGCTCACTCCATCCTGGTTAGATCGGCCATCCCAGTACTTTGCTTTAAGCACCCAAAAGAGTCCTGATTGACCCAGGCATGAGGGAGGGTAAGGGTGCAGTGGAGGAGTCTGGACAGGGTCCATAGTTAGGACCACGTTTATCAGGGTTCTAACTGAGGAGTGCACTAGGCAGGCTGGGCGGTGTGCCAGGACCACAGCCTGCCTCCAGGATTCAGAGACAGTGGACAGTTCCCCAGAGCTGGGCTTCGGCCTGCCCATCCCCCGGCCACGGCAGGTGACCCCCACCCACAGGTGCGGCTCAGAGGTCCCAGAAAGCCATTAGCCGCCAGATCCCCACCCTCAGGCCGGGCGTGTCCACGCCAGGGGTGCCGTTCAGGGAAGGGGGCAGGTGCGGGGGCTGGCTGGCACCCTGGGCATGGTCCGGGACACCCAGCTGCTGCCCTGCTCCCGTGAGGGGGTGGATGCGGGCCTGCAGCACCCACGTCCTCCCAATTTTGGCCCCCCTGCCAAATCCCCCTTCAGCTTTTCCCTTCGCTCTGATTTCAGACTTTCTCAAATTTGTTTTCTTAGATATTAGTTTACTTTTAATTCATACCTAAATTTTCTTTTATTTTTCTATTTCCTTCATTTATATTTAGTGTATACCTAACAGGAAACTTTATAGCAGTTCATAAATGGAAAAAAGTCTCATTTTCCGTAATACAAGTATAAGAAAACACAATGACGTCAGAATAATGTTATTAAATCCTAATTCGAGGGCTTCCCCGGTGGCGCAGTGGTTGAGAATCTGCCTGTCAATGCAGGGGACACAGGTTAGAGCCCTGGTCTGGGAAGATCCCCCATGCCGCGGAGAAACTGGGCCCATGAGCCACAACTACTGAGCCTGCGCGTCTGGAGCCTGTGCTCCGCAACAGGAGAGGCCGCGATAGTGAGAGGCCCGCGCACCGCGATGAGGAGTGGCCCCTGCTCGCTGCAACTAGAGAAAGCCCTCGCACAGAAACGAAGACCCAACACAGCCATAAATAAATAAATTAATTAATTAAAAAAAAAATCCTAATTCGATACTGCTGCCTGGCAAGACGCTGGGCCCCAGGCCTACTCCCTCTCAGTTAAAAGAAGAGAGATTAGCAGGTATTACAAAGATGTTAAAACATTGTAGCACCAAATCAAGTCTCTCTCCTTGAAGCCATTAGAAGACTAGAAAGATAATTTGTAGGGAAGTGACTTCTCACTGCGGAACTTGATGGCGCTGGGCTCGGGGCTCCCTTCCACGCCATGTCTCGAGCGCCATCACACTTTGGGGGACCCCAGCGGCGTCAGAGGGAGCTGAGCTCAGCTGATGCGCTGAGGACGGGCAGGTCGTGTGGCCTGTTTCCTTCTCTGACAAAGAGGGTCTGTCTGCGTGCTGGGAGGGTGCAGGGAGCAGCCGCGTGGAAGGCACCGGACCCAGACCCCCCCGCCTTGCACCCCGCCATGGCCAGGGCAGTGGTGGCGAGAGCCCCCTGCCGGGCTCCCCAGCCCAGCACGTGATCTGCAGCCATGTGGCGGGAGGACAGCCACGGGGGGTCTGAGTGAGAGCCCCTGAGCAGGTGGGGATGGGCAGTGGCTTCATCAGCAACCCCAGGCAGCTCTGGAAACGCCCACGCTTCCTCCCCCTCTTGGGGCCAGCATACTGGGTGTCTGTGGGCACACAGTCAGCCCCGGGTCAGATGCCGGTGAGCACAGGCAATACACCTACACCCGGAGGTCGGATCTGGGGGGACTCGCCCAGCCACGGGGGTCCAGCTCTGCCCAGGGGAGTGCGACACTGTGGCCCGGCAGCCAGGGTCCTGTCCCCACCGCCGGGGCAGGCGGTGGGGAGGCGGCCCAGCAGGTGCGACCCGACTGGGACCAGAGACGAGAGTGGGGAGGCGGTGGGGGAACCGGGAGGCTGACAGGGTCCCTGCTGGGCTCAGCGGCTCCGTCCCCACCTCCACCCTGGGTCGGGGCAGCAGGTGGGCACAGGGGGCGTCTGAGGATTCAGTGGGCAGCTCCCCACATACACATCCCAGGTACAGGGTGGGCTGTCTTTCCTGTGGTTTCCTTCTGGGAATCCAGGCACATCTGCCTCCTGTCTTTTTCACACACACACACACACACACACACACACTATAATGCACATATACATCCTGAGTCTCGATGTCAATGCTTTATTTCCATGGGTCTTCTTTCCACAAAGCAGTGGAAAAACGTTGCTGCAAACCATTCTCACGGCAGCGTGTGGAAGGTGAGTGAGCACTGATTTGGGATCCAGACCCAGCCCGGACGCTCACCGGCCAAGGATCCAGGCAGGGCCCCTCTCCTCCCTGACTCCACCCGTGAAACGGGGTAAACATCCGCCCGCCTCAACCCCAGTTCCTGGAGAGTGAGAAATGGGCCCACACGTCCACGGGCGTGATTTCTAAGCAGTTAAGTCCTGGACGAACGCACGACATCAAGACGGTTAACGTCAGGTCCCAGCCCTGAACCCACTGGAGCCTCGGTCCAGGCAGCCGAAGCCGGGTTCCTCCACGGCATCTGCTGAGCCAGAACTTGGTTCCCATGTGCGCCCTCCCCTCCCAGGCCCTCCGCCGCCAGCTGGAACACGCGATGAAAAACACCATCTGGGCCCCAGTCCCTCGTTCCTGGCCCAGGACGTCTCGAGGCCGGGGATGAATTCCCACCTTCTTCTGGCTCTCTTCCCCACTGGCAGCCTGTGTTGGCATGGCTCTCCCCCAGCCACGCGCCAGAAGGCCCGGGCTGCTGGCCGCCCACGCTGGCCGTCCTGCGGGAGAGGCTCCTCACCTCTGCACCCTTCACGGCTGCGCCAGGCCCGCCCTCCAGTGGGTTGAGCAGTGCCTCCTTCCACAAGGGCTGCATGGACAGAGGGCCCCACAGGGCAAAGCAGTGACCTCTGGCCCCAGCCAGCGGCAGATATAGGTTTTCCCCAGAGTTCCCATCCACCAGTTACAAGATGTGGTGGCTGGATGTGAACCTGGCCCCAACCCTTCATCCTCCCTGTGTCCATGCCGTTTGCACTGTGGCTTTGCAGCTCCTCCCATCAAGACGTGGGGTCCATTTCCCCAGCGACCTGGGCTGGCTGGTGACTTGCTGTGGCCACAGAACAGGGTGCAGTTCTGAGGTGGGAAATCAGCCTCCACTCCATCTTTTGGAGGCTGAACTGCTATGTGAACAAGTTCGGGTAACCTGCTGGAGGACCCAGGAGAGAGGTTCCAGGCATCCTAGAGCAGCCTGCACCCAGCTAACCCTCAACATGTGAGATCCCCGCCTAGATCAGCAGAGCTGCCCTTGGAGCCCCACGGCCCCAGATGAAAGAGTAAGCCCACCCGAGATCAGCAGAGCTGCCCACCCAATCCAGGGACTCGTGAGAAATGTGTGTTGTTTCAAGCCACTGGGTTATGGCGTGACTTGTTACACAGCAATAGCTAACTGATACATGCCTTCCTCCTCCAGAGGAACCAGGAGAGAAGGGTGACAACGGTGAAGGGGGAAGGGTGATGAGATGCCCCGGCCCTGCTCAGCCCTCCCCCTCTCCCACCCTTGCTCCCTATCTCAGCTCCTTTCCGTTCTGGGTGTCCCCCACCCTCCTTCACAGCCTGCTAGAGAGGTCTCAACATCCTTCTTGCTTAATTGCATTGAGCAATTTAGCCCTCTGCTCCCAGCCAACCAGGTACCAGCAGGTGCACGTTTACACAAAGCCTCACATCAGTGATCTGCAAACCCCGCTGTTCCCAAAGGATGTCACCGTTGGTGACGCTGGCAGTGATTTCGGTGGTAGATGGCCAAGCATTTTACTTTTTAAAATTCTATCTTTATTTTATTTTATTTTTTCTTTTTACCTTTTGACCTCCTTCCCCCATCTCTCCTACCCCCACCCCCTGTCTTTGGCAACCACCAATCTGTTCTCTGTATCTATAAGCTTGGGGAGGTTGTCTTGTTTTTCTTTTTCTTTTTATGTTCCACGTATAAGTGAGATCATATGATATTTGTCTTTCTCTGTCTGGCTTATTTCACTTGACATAATGCCCTCAAGGTCCATCCATGTTGTCTCACATGACAAGATTTCATTCTTTTTATGTCTGAATAATATTCCCTTGTATATATGTACCACAATTTCTTTATCCTTTCATTAGGCAGTGGGCACTTAGGTTGTTTCCATGTCTTGGGTGTTGTAAATAATGCTGCAGTGAAGATGGGGGTGCAGATATATTTTTCAGTTAGTGTTTTCATTTTCTTTGGATAAATACCCAGAAGTGGAATTGCTGGGTCATATGGTAGTTCTATTTTTAATTATTTGAGGAACTTCCATACTGTTTTCCATCATGGTTGCTTCAATTTACATTCCCATCAAGAGTGCCCAAGGGTTGCCTTTTCTCTACATCCTCACCAACACTTGTTATTTGTTGTCTTTTTTTATAACAGCCATTCTGACAGGTTTCAGGTGATACCTCATTAGGGTTTTCATTTGCATTTCCTTGATGATTAGTGATGTTGAGCATCTTTTCATGTACCCGTTGGCCATCTGTATGTTTCCTTTGGGAAAAACATCTATTCAGATCCTCTGCCCATTTTTTAATCAGGTTGTTTGGTTTTTTGCTATTGAGTTGTATGAGTTCTTTATATTGTTTGGATGTTAGCCCCTTATTAGATATCTGATTTGCAAATATTTTCTCCCATTAGGTAGGTGGTCTTTTCATTTTGTTGATGGTTTCCTTTGCTGTACAGAAGCTTTTTAGTTTGATGTAGTCCCACTTGTTTGCTTCTGCTTTTGTTGCCTTCACTGCTGTTAGTGTCAGATTCAAAAGATCATCACCAAGACCGATGTCAAGGGGCTTCCTGCCTATGTTCTCTTCTAGGAGTCGTATGGTTTCAGGTCTTACATTCAAGCCTTTAATCCATTTTGAGTTAGTTACTGGGTGTGGTGTAACATAGGGGTTGAGTTTCATTCTCTTGCATGTGACTGTCCAGTTTTCCGAGCACCATTTACTGAAGAGACTGGCCTTTCCCTTTCGGACAAGCATTTTAAATTCGAATAGTTTGATCTCCTATTGTAAAACTCTAGCGTATTCATTTTTAGATATATTTAACCAAACTATATCTAGCTCAAGCAGTCTATGATGTAATGTTCCCATTTAAAATAAATTTCAGTGCATCTGGGTGGGAAACTAGGACTTTTAATAGACGTGTCCAGACCCGATAGACGCTGCTCCCTGAAGGTGATTCACAAAGAAGGTGGCTCAAAACTAGAGTCAGAGTCAAGTTTGCAGGGGCAAAATCAATCAATCAATCAATCAATCAAGATTAAAAAAAAAAGTTTGCAGGGGCGAGAGTGGAGAAAGACGGTTTCTGAAGAGGGTGTGGGGAGGGCGGCTGGCGTGCCGGGGGGCGACGGGGTGACGGGCACAGCGTGCACCCTCTCTAGCTTAGCGAGCGGGGCCCCGGGGAGAAGCTGTGGGTGCGCCGGAGTGGGGTGCGTGTCTGAGGACCGTGAAGGCAGGTGGCTGTGGCTGCAGGCCTGGGGCAGAACGTTGAGAGCAGGGCGTCTGGGGCCCGAGGGCCTGAGCTCGCACCCCAGGGAGACCTCTTTCGGGGGCGCCTCGCCGGGGCCCTGGAGCGACATCCACTCTCCCGGGCCTACGGCCACTCAGACACGGAGAGGGAGCGAGACCGGGTGAGGGCTCCTCCTGGACCAGACGTGGGTCACGCGGGCGAAACCCACAAAAGGGCCCCTCGGGGACAGAGCCGCCTTTCAACGCCGGACACCAGACGTCGTCTGATCAGAGCGCCCATCCAAATGGCGGGGGGGAGAGACGCCCCCCGAGGGAGGACCGTGAGTGCCCCCCATCCAGGGGAGGGGCGCTTTCCCGTGCTACCTGGGCCTGGATGCTTGCTGGAGTGTGACGTGTCTCATCTCCTGAGGCTGGTCAGAGCTGGTGTCTTCATCACCAGCCCTTTGAATTGCACCCCTCAACGTCCCAGGGGCACAAGTGTCAATTTTTAAAAATATATTAAATGAAATATTATTCAGCCACGGGAAAGAGGGAAATCCTGCCATTTGTGACAACTTGGGTGGACCTTAAGGGCATTATGCCAGGTGAGATAAGCCAGAGACAGACAAACGCTGTATGAGCTCACTTACGTGCAGAATCTAGAAAAGCTGAACTCGGGAAAACAGCAGCAGAGGGGTGGGCAGCACGGGGAGGGGGGCCGACTGCGCGGAGCTGGGTGTTACTAGACGTGTGACCACTCGAGGGTGTACAGGTGTCGAGCGGTGGTTCCCCGGGGCCGGGGTCGGGGGGATGGGGAGGCGTTGGTCAAAGGGAACAGACTTCCAGCTAGAAGAGGAACGAACGCTGGGGAGCGGCTGTACGGCATGGCGATCACAGCTAATAACACCCTATTATGCCCTTGAAAGTTGCTAAGAGAGTACACCTTAAATGTTCTTACCTCACAAAAAGAAGTGTAATTATGTGAGGGATGGCGGTGTCAGGATGGAGGTATTAGCGGGTGCTTGGCGGTGATCATTTCACAATGTGTAAGTGCGTCAGATCAGCTCTGTACACCTTAAACCTACACAAGTCATATGTCAATTATCTCAGTAAAGCTGGAAAAATAGAAAATGCTAAAAAGATAGAAAGGTAAAAATGTCTCAGTCAGCTCAGGCCGGCATGACAAGTAGCACGGACGTGGCAGCTTAAACGACAGACGTTTATTTCTCTCAGTCCTGGAGGCTGGATGTCGGAGATCCAGGTGTCAGCAGGGCTGGTTCCTCCCGAGCCCTCTTTCCTTGGCGTGTAGATGGTCTTCTCCCTGTGTCCTCACACGGGCCACCCTGTGTGCGTGTCTGTGTCCCGATCTCCTCTTATAAGGACACCAATCAGACTGGATTAGGGTCCACACTGATTAACTTATTTTAAGTTAATCACCTCTTTAAAGCCCAATCTCCAAACGGTGACATTCTGAAGTGCTGGGCTTCAACATATGAACTTGGGGAGGGGACAGAGTTCAGCCCTCAATATATACAAAGTAAATAAAAGCTGTTCAGACTTCAGGATCAGAGGCTAAACTAGAAACCCCAGAGCCAGAATCACGCTCAAGAAATTCAACACTGAAACACTAATATTATCTAGTATACGGGGCATATTCAGATCTCCTGGTTGTCCCCCAAAGCTCCTTCATCTATTGTTCTTTGACCCAAGGTCTAATCAGGATTGCACGTGATTGTCTCTTTGTCTGCTTTAACCCGGAACATTCCTCCCGATTTCTCTTTCGTTCTTCGTGAAAACTGAGTGTTTTCCTCCGGAAAGAGGGTGGGGAGACACAAGGTGGGCTGCTATTTCTGCAGCAAGCCTTGCAGAGATGTTCTTTAAACTACGTCACTTCTAATTTTGATTTAAACAATTAAAGGTAAATTTTTAAAAATATGTCAACGTCCAGCTGAATCATGGTTCATAAGCGTGAGAGCAGCAGAAAGATTATCCCAGACAAGTGTGAGTTCATAAGTGACAGTCTTTCTGAAGACTCACTGGGAAAAAAGTCTACCTAATCAAGAGTCAGGGATGGGGAAGTTAGGAAAGAAAGAAATTCTAAGCGTGAACAATTATTCTTGAAAAAGAAGATGCATAATGGTAAAATAAATGAACAAATTCAAAATGAAAATTGAATCTAAAATCCTAGATTATACCTATAAAAACCCTGGGGAGGAAGAAGGCAAAATAGTCTAATTTCTTTCTACACAGATGGGGAATCAATAGTTATACATTTATGCTTGATGTTCATTTTACAACATATGTCCATTTTAAAATAAAGGTAAACCAGCAAAATTAAACATAAGGCGTAAACCTTCCCAATCACCAGAGGGAAAATCAAAGAAAGTGAAGTTAAAACGGCAAGAAGACAGAAAGCAAATAAACAAAGCTAAAACGCGGAAGACAACAGCAGAAGTAAGAGCAAGGGTTATGACTTTAGCATAAATAGGTTAAACCTCTCATTAAGAGATAAGGGTCAAAAATAAAATCCAAGGATGATGCTATTTTTTTATAGACTATTTTTTTTTTTTAATTTTAATTTTGTCCTTTAAGTGACTATTTTCTTTTTATTTATTTATTTATTTATGGCTGTGTTGGGTCCTCGTTTCTGTGCGAGGGCTTTCTCTAGTTGCGGCAAGCGGGGACCACTCTTCATCGCGGTGCGCGGGCCTCTCACTATCGCGGCCTCTCTCGCTGCGGAGCACAGGCTCCAGACGCGCAGGCTCAGTAATTGTGGCTCACGGGCCCAGCCGCTCCGTGGCATGTGGGATCCTCCCAGACCAGGGCTAGAACCCGTGTCCCCTGCATTGGCAGGCAGATTCTCAACCACTGCGCCACCAGGGAAGCCCTAGACTATTTTTAAAATATTTATTTATTTATTTTTATTTTGGCTGCATCGGGTCTTCGTTGTGGCACACGGGATGTTCGTTGGGGCACGTGGGATCTTTCGTTGTGGCGCGCAGGATCTTTCGTTGTGGCGCGCAGGCCCCAGAGCACGTGGGCTTAGTTGCTCCGTGGCACGTGGGATCTTAGTTCCCCAGCCAGGGATCGAACCCACGTCCCCTGCATTGGAAGGCGGATTCTTAACCACTGGACTGCCAGGGAAGTCTTGATAATACTATTTTTAAGCAAAAACATCTAAAACAAAATGGCAGAGAAAGTTTAAAAATAAACGGATGATCATACAGTCTTGTGAGACCAAAGAGAGAATATGGACTAAAAAGAAAAAGAAAAGTCAAGTAGTGGGAGTGGGGGGCAGGCGCGGGGTCAGGAGTTGGGCAGTTGGGGGGCAGGTGCGGGGTCAGGAGTTGGACAGTTGGGGGGCAGGCGCGGGGTCAGGAGTTGGACAGTTGGGGGGCAGGCGCGGGGTCAGGAGTTGGACAGTTGGGGGGCAGGCGCGGGGTCAGGAGTTGGACAGTCGCGGGGCAGGCGCGGGGTCAGGAGTTGGGCTGTGCTCGGAGCAGAGCAAGAGGGCTGGGCAGGGGTGGGGGCAGACGCGGCGGCCCCGTCAGAAGCGGGGAGCGAGGGGACCCCCCCCGGAGCCCCCGCCCCACTTCCCGCCCCCCATCTCGCTCCCCGCAGCACAAGTCTGGCCGCCGCTCAGGCCTCCCCACCTGCTGTCTCTCCAGCCTGGCTCACAGCCCCCTCGCTGTCCTTGACGACACCGGGCCTGCCCCACCCCCTGTGGGACTTCCGTCTCCCATGCTTGTGTCAGCGGAGCCCCGCACGGCCCCCTCGCCCTCCTGGGCAGGACCACCCTGAGCAGCTGATTGTAGACTGCAGCCCTCACGCACGCACACCCTCACTCCCGCTTCTGCACGTCAGCATGCCTGGCATACTTCTGTACGCCTCTTTTTCAATTAACCCCTCGCCCGTGTCACCCACCCCTCCCCCCCACCTCTGGCAACAAGCAGTCGTACTCTGTACCTAAGAGTTCAGCCTTTTAGGGTCCGTGTACAAGTGACGTCACACGGCATGTGTCTTTCTCTGTATGACTTACTTCACTCAGCACGATGCCCTCCAGGTCCACCCATGCTGTCACAGATGGCAAGGTCTCCTTCTCTTTCTTACGGCGGAGTACTGTCCCACCGTGTAAACGCGCCACGTCTTCATCCGTTCACCCGTCAGTGGGCACTGAGGGGTCTCCGTGTCTTGGCTGTTGCGAACAGCGCTGCAGTGGACACAGGGTGCAGGTGTCTCTTGAGCTGGTGACCTTGTTTCCTTCAGAGGAAGGCCGTACCCAGGAGTGGCACTGCTGTGGCATGTGGCCCGTTCTTTCTTTAGTGTTCTGAGGAAACCCCACACTGCTTCCGTCGTGGGCGCCCCAGCTCACATCCCTGTGTCCGGCCTCTTTCCAATCCCGCCTTCTCTGTTGTGTCCCAGCCCTTCCGGAACCCGCACCGCCCCCCCGGCCCCAGACGTCTTTCCTCCTCTGCCTCACGTCAGGCCCACGCCTGCCGGTGCTGAGCGTGTGGCCCAGGGACGAGGCCGCGTCCCCCTCCCCGAGGAGACACTAAGATGCAGACCTCGACGGCGCCTCTCAAGGAAGCGCAGAGAAGGGGCGTCAGCCTCAGCAGCTCAGAGCCTGGTAGCTACACTCAAATCAAACGTGGTTTTGATATCGATCCAGATAGTCCAGGCAGAAGGACTGAGGGATTTTCTTCTTGAAATCATAAAGAGAATGGAGAAGACCTACAAATTCTAACAGATGAGCTCTAGTGAGATGAGGAGAGATTTGGGGGATCAGGAAGAATCTGCCTGGGCTCCCGGATGACAGGTGGTGGCAGTCACGGCTGCCATGGCGATGGGGGAGTCACTGCTCCCTCCCACGAGAGCACCACGGCTGCGCCCCCGCCAGGAGCAGGTCAAAGTCACGGTAAGAGGAGTGGGGTCCAGGGCAGCCACCCGGGGGAGCGCTGTGCCACCGAGGAGGGAGGGTAGGTACCACCACCTGGGGACAGTGTCAGGGCCCTACGGGGACACTCAGGACAGGAAGTGCCGCTGTGGGGAACCCACCTTCCTCCTGGGGGAGGAGAGGGTGTGGAGACGGGGAGGGAGGGGTCCCAGAAAACACGAACAAACCACAGCTCACTCGCACTTTCCAGCCTCATGGCTGAAGGCGAGGGCACTGCTGGGGGGTCATGGATGTACTTCTAAGAACTCCAAGAGACCTTCTCCCCCAGTCCGGATGCATAATGCGGAAATCCTGGAGGGAGCACTGTGTAGTTGGGGTGTAGACAGGGTCTGCAGCCGTGCCTGCCAGAACATTCTGCCACAATGGAAACGCCCATGTCCGCCCTGTCCAGTGCAGCGGCCATGACCCACACGTGGCTACGAGCCCCTGGAACGTGGCTAATGCAACCGAGGAACTAGATTTTAACTCTATTCCACTGTAATTAACTTAGATTTCGATTTAGGCGGTGGCTATGAGCTTCCGTGTCAGACAGCTCAGACCCAGATCTAAGTACCTCAGGCAATGACCTGAACCACTGCTGGAAGGAGAGGGGAGAAGTGCCAGGAACAGCCCCCAGGAAGCCCAACTCCCCTCCGCTGAGGAGTCGCCTGGCTGGCCTCCCACCATCCCCCCCGGCTGGGCCAGCCACCAGGGTCCTGGAGCAAGGAGCCACTTAGCCCCCTTCTTCTGAAGCGTCACTGCAAGTAAGTAAGTGAGCAAAATAAAGTGCATATGGATTGGAAAGGAGGAGAAAAATTTATCATTGAACATGGTGGTATCATCAGCTGAAGACACAAAAATATTGGAAACAGGAAGTGAATTCACTAAGGTGGTTAGTTATAAAATTAACTTATCAAAATCAATAACTTTCTTTTGTATAAAACAGCTAAAACTATAATGAAGGGAAAGAACTCGTCCTCAACAGCAACTGAAAATATGAAATGCCTAAAAAAATTAACAAAGGTGAAGGGCTTCCACGCAGAAAACTGTGAAGCTTGACTGAAAGACATAAAATAATGTACGATAATTGGGGAGTCGTACCTTTTTATTAAATAGGAAGACTAAAAGTTGTAAAGATGCCACTCCTCTGTACATCAAAATTCTAATTGAATTTTTTGACAAAAAACTCAATTGAACTTGACAAAAGTATTCAAAATATGAACAGATACATCAATGGAAGAGAAAAGAGAATCCAGAAATAGACCCATGAATATATGAGTATTTAGTAGCTAATAAAAATGGCATGAAAATTGAGGAAATGATGGATTGTTTAATAAATGGTACAGGGATAAATGTGTAACCATTTGGAAAAAATAAAACTGAATCTCTACTTCATTTCTTGTACTAAAAAAAAAAAAAATCCAAAAGCACCAAAATGCAGATGTCAAAAATGAATCTAAAAACGTTAATAGAAGATGATGTGGGTGATTTTGGGTGTTGGTGTGGGAATGCTTTCTGAAGCGAGGATGGACAGGCTGAGAGATTCAAGTGGGTAAGAGGACAAGACTTCTGTTCAGTAAAATACCTTCTAAGAAGGCAAAAGGCACCTGGCAAAAGGCAAAAAAAAGGCGAATAAAAGAACAATTACTTGCCATCCGGAAGCAAAGGTTAAATTTCTCCAATATGTAAAATGCTCTCACAAATCATTGAGGAAAAATTACGACACAATAGAAAAATGGGCAAAGTGGATGAACAGGCAAACTATCACAGAAGAAATCCAGATGTTTCCCCTCCCCCTAAAGAAGACAGTGAAAAGAAGCCCGATTTCACTATAAAGGAGAGAAATGCAAATTAAATCAAGAATATGACATCATATTGACCTCCTCTTGGAAAAATGGAAAAGATTGACAGCCCACTGCCGGTAAGGAGTCGGTGATGGTGGGAGTGTGCCTGAGACTCTGCTGGAAGGACACTTGGTAACAAGTAAAGGAACTCTGATCATCACATCTCATTACCTGGCAATTCAGATTCTGGGAATGCATCTACATGCACACTTACTCACAGGTGCAAGAGTGTCCATTGCAGCCTTGTTTGGAATAGTAAAATGTGCACACACACAACTCCAACGTCCAGTGTCGAGAGGGGACTGGATAATCCACCCTGGTCAGGTAAGCATGTCCCTGGTGTGGGACGACGTGCAGCCATCAGAACCGCTGGAGATGCCCTCGCTGCCTGTGGAAATGCACGACTGACGTTGTTGTGTGCGGCCCCGGCACCGTCTGGCCCTTAGGCACCACTCTGCCCCCACCCCCGCTTGCTCCACGGCCCCCGGCTCCCCCTAACACAGTCCCGGTCACCCCCCACGGTCCTACCGCACACGCAGCTCTGAGTGCCCCGCCCCCCGTGGCACGCCCTCCGCCCTTCACAAGCTGACTTTCTTTGAAGCCACCTCCTCCAGCATGCCTTCCCTGACCACAGCGGGCTTGCCCGCCCCGCGTCCTCTCCCCAAACGCCCTGTTACTTTCTTGATGGCATCGTCACAACTGTAATGATTGCCCAGTTGACAACTGAGGACCCGGCAGAGGCTCAGCCTGCGGCCCGAGTGGTGGCCCTCTGTGCAGGGTGCGCTCCCTCCCTGCCTCTCCCCACCTGCTCACCCCATCAGCATCCCGCCCAGAGCAGGTTGTGAGGCACGCAGGGCATCTTTAGCACCTCCCTAGGGTCTTCCAAGCTCAGTCTCTGATTTTAGAGATGAGAGTGGTGGCACCGTGACTCACTGCCCAGACCCCTCGGCTGGGGGCAGTGCTGGGGCAGAAAGACCTCGCCATTGGCCTCCTCAGGGGTTGCCCCCGGCTGCAGATGCCACTGCCCCAGGAAGAGCACCCTGCAGGTGAATTAAGGCCTGGCCACCTCCCCAATTCGGGACAGCTCTGCAGGCCCCTCCACTCCAGGTCCCCTGGGCTCACCAAGGCTGTCATGGCACCTGCACTCAACTTCGCATCCCCTTCTGCCTGATCCTGTTGTCTCCCTCCTTGCGTTGATCCCCAGGGCTCTCCTCAGTGCACATCCTGTTCACTGAGCTCTGATGTTGAGGTGGAGTGTGGGTCAGTGCCCTGCCCAAGTCACTCACAGAGTGAGGAATCTAGGGCTGTCTGCTCCAAGCTAGTGGGGGGCCATCCGACCACCAGACGTTCACCCCAGTGCAGATGGACCGGCATCACCTGCTTTTCTGTGTCCCAGCTTGTGTTGCCAGGAAGCCCCTGGCCGCGGCAGACAGAGCCTCGGTGCTGGCAGGCATGCAGGGTGGTTCCCCCCTACACACCCCAGAAGGTGTGAGCAGATTTCTCACCGTCTGCCACTGCTCATTGTCAAAGGAAACTCCACGTCCCAGACGTTTCTTTGGAGGGAATTAGCTCATCACCTCCCTGCTAATGAAGCCAGGCTGCACAAACAGAGGAGGAGACGGCAGGTTGTCTGCCTCTTGGGGCGGTGGCGGCCCGGACGCCGGCACCCCAGGTGACTCCGAGCTCCGCACCTGCCCCGAGCCGGCTCGGAGCCTCCCCAGGTGGTGTTTGTCCTGGTGGCCGGGGATTCCGCCCTGAGCCCGGGACTCCGAGGCAGCTTTCTGTGGCAGGTGCTGCAGGTGCAGGACTCTTGTATAATTTTTTTTTAATATTTACTTATTTATTTGGTTGCACCGGGTCTTAGTTGCGGCCCACAGGCTCCTTAGTTGCAGCTCGCCAGCTCCTTAGTTGTGACATGCGAACCCTTAGTTGCAGCATGCATGTGGGATCTAGTTCCCTGACCAGGGATCGAACCCAGGCCCCCTGCATTGGGAGCGTGGAGTCCTATCCACTGTGCCACCAGGGAAGTCCCCTTATTATTTTTTAATTGCAATATAATCACACAACATAAAATTCACCAGTTAGAAATGGACACCTCAGTGGTTCTCAATGTATCGCTCAGTATATTCCTGTTGGGCAACCATTACCACCATCTAATCCCAGAATGTTTTCATCACCCCACAAGAAACTCCATACCTGTTAGCGGTTAGTCCCAATTTGTTCTCCATCCATCACCTGGTCACTTCTACTCTAGTTCCATCTCTGTGGATGTGCCTATTCCAGGAATTTCGTATCAGTGGGATCATATAACATGTGACCTTTTGTGACTTGCTCCTTTCACTTTGCGAGGCTCACCCATATTTTGCGTGAACCTGTACTTCATTCCTTCTTATGGTCAAATAATACTCCATTGTACGGATAGAACACAGTTCATCCATCATCAGCTGATGGACACTTGGGTTGTTTCCACTTAGTGGCTAATATGGATAATGCTGTATAAACAAGTTTTGTGTGAATATGTTTTCAGTTTTCTCAGGTGTATACCTAGGAATGGAATTGCTGGGCCAAATGCTAATTCCGTGTTTAACTTTACGAGGAACTACCAAACTGTTTTCCATAGTGGCTGTGCCATTTTACATTCCCACCAGGAATGTACCAGGGTTCTAATCGCTCCATATCTTTACCAACATTTGTTATTTCCCCCTCTTTTTTTTCTTATTATAGTTCTCCTGATGGGTGAGAAGTCATGTCTCCTTGTAGTTTTGATTTGCATTTCCTTAATAACTAAAGATGTTGAGCATCTTTTCAGGTGCTTGTTGGCCGATTTATATCTTCTTTGCAGAAATGTCTATTCAAATCCTTTGTCCATTTTTTGAGTTATTCATCTTTTTATTGTTGAGTTGTAAGAGTTCTTTATATATTCTGGATACTAGACCCATATCAGATATACGATTTGAAAATATTTTTCTCCATTTCGTAGGTTGTCTTTTCACTTTCTTGATAGTGTCCTTTGATGCATAAAAGTCTTTACTTTTTATGAAGTCAAATTTATCTATTTTCCTTTGGTTGCTTATGGTTTTGATGTCAGCTAAGAAGCCATTGCCTAATCCAAGTTACACAGACTTTCCCCTATGTTTTTTTTCTAAGAGTTTTATAGTTTTAGCTCTTAGATTTAGGTCCTTGTCCAGTTGGAGTTCAGTTTTGTATATGGTGTGAGGAAGGGATCCAAATTTGTTCTTTCGTATGAGGAGATTCAGTTGCCCTGGCACCACTAGTTGAAGAGACATTCTTTCTGCATTGAGTAGTCTTGGCACCTGTTGGAAACCAGTTGACCAAATTCATTTCTGGGCTCTCAGTTCTAGTCCTTTGGTCTATGAATCTACCCCAGTACCACGCAGTCTTCATTACTGTAGCTTTGTAGTAAGCTTTGAAATGGAGAAGTGCAGTCCTCCAACTTTGTTCTTTTTCAAGGCTGTTTTGGCGATTCTGTGTCCTTGGTAATTCCATACGTCCGTGGCTTTTAGTAAAGTTCACAAACTCAAATGCATTTGAAGTCAGACAGGACTGGTAAGTTACCAAAGCTGCCTGGTTTCAAAACGGCATCTCAGGTCATATTCTTTTGGTGCATACAACTTGTTTGCATCCTAAACACATAAAAATGTTCTTCACTTCCACATAGAAGAATGCTTTCTGCACTTGTCCATGCAGCTCTCAGGGATACCTCCCTCACAGGCTTCCTTGCCATCAGGAATGGCCATGGGATAGGCCTGAGTTCCAACCATGAGACATAAGCCAACATCTGCCAGGGGAGCTTCTTGCACAGATATTATATCACATGAGAGAAGAAGGGCAGGAGGATTTCCAGCTCTGTGCCAGGCTCAGGTCTAGGGCAAGGCAAGAGGGGTGCCCAGGGTGCCAGATTTAAGGGGGCACTGGCTCTCGGGCCACACAAAGGCGCGTGCAGCATCTGAGAGCAAATGCCTCCTGAAACGTGGGCCCCTCTTTTGCTTTGTCGTAGTCCCAGCCCTGCTCTGTCTGCCCCATCGTCATCCTCCTGCTGTGAACTGTGGGCATGATGCCCAGCAGCAGGCAGCTTGCTGGTGATATGAGACAGCAAGATTGGGGGCAAAAAGTCGCCACGCTACAGAGGCGGAAGCGCCTGCGATCTTAGAACGCTGCCTTTTCAAGTTTTCTGGTTCTATGAGATAATCACATGTTTATGAAGATAATTCCTGAAGCCCTTGAACATTAAATTTGCTGTTACTTTCTGCCAGAAGCATTTCTAATACATCAAGTGATGGCAAATAATATGGGTATCCCATTTAAAGCTGTAAAACCACGTTTTTAAGTTTTAAAAATGCATTGAGCAAGACGTAGAGAACGGACGTGTGGACACAGTGGGGGAAGGGGAGGGTGGGGCGAATTGGGAGATTAGGTTTGACATAAATACAGTACCATGTGTAAAATAGATAGCTAGTGGGAACATGCTATAAAGCACAGGGAGCTAAGCTCGGTGCTCTGTGATGACCTAGATGGATTGGGGCCGGGGGGGGGGGGCGGGGGAGGGAGGTCCAAGAGGGAGGGGATACACGTATACATAGAGCTGATTCACTTCACTGTACAGCAGAAACTAACACAACATTGTAAAGCAATTATACTCCAATTTTAAAAAATGCATTGAGGACTTCATCAAAATTAAATACTCTTGCTTTTCGAAAGACACTGTTAAGAGAATTAAAAAGCAGCCAAGGACTGGGAAAAAAAATATTTGCCAAACATATATCTGACAAAAGACTGATATCCAGAATATAAAATGAACTCTTGCACTCAATAATAGTAAGACAAACAACCCCCCTAAAATGGGCAAAAGATTTAAACAGATACTCCATCAAAGAAAGGATACAGATGGCAAATAAGCATCTGAAACGACATGCATCATTATTAGTCATTAGGGAAATGCAAATTAGAATCACGAGGAGCAGGGACTTCAGGTCTACCACTTCGGCTACAGTCTCAAAGCTTTCAATAGCAAGTGTGGACAAGGACCCAGAGCAACTGGGACACTCACGTGTTGCCGGCAGGAATGCAGAATAGCACGGCCTCGCTGGGAAAGAGTCTGCCGGTTTCTTATAAAGTTGCTACCCAGCAACTCCACTCCTAGGTGACAGAAATTAGCACATGTGGCCAAAGGCCTATGTACAAATATTTGTAGCAGCGTTATTATGAACAGGCCCACGCTGGAAGCGGGCCACTGACCGTCGAGTGGTGACTGGTCTGAGAACTCAAGGCACACCCGTGCACTAGAGCAGGGCTCAGCAAACGCTAATACAGGCCATGGTGTTGGAGAGTCTCAAATACACACTCGGTGAAAGATGCTGGACTTAAAAGGCTACGTCGTATGATCCCTTCACAGGAAATTCTGGAAAAGGCAGGGGTGGGGGTGGGGAAGTGATCAGCCAGGATGCAGCACGGGGCGGGGCGGGAGTGGAGTTGGGGTGTGGGGTGACGGCACCGTTCCACGTCTTGTGTTGCTGGTTACACGAATGTAGGCGCCTGTCAAAACTCCTAGGACAGCACACTAGAAAGGGTGAATTCTGCTGTGTGGAAATTCAACTTCAACAAACCCGACTTTCTAACGGACACCTAAAATAAGACTGAGACTGATGATTTGTTGAATCACTACATGAAACACAGTATAGGAAACACAAACAATGGACAGTGCAATGAATAAACTGCGGGTTTGGTCTAAGGTTGTTAAAAAAATGGTAGCATCATGCTAAGAGGAAGGTACCAAAGACAGAAGGTCATGTGCTGGGTGGCCCCGTTCGTATGACCTTCTGGAAACGGCAAAATCATAGGAACAGGGATCAGATCAGCAGCCACCAGAGTTAGGGGCGCAGATGAGATGGAGGGCGGACGGAGAAGCACAGGGCTGTTTGGGGTGAGGGCTCTTACCTGTGTCTCGGCCGTGGCGGTCGTCACGGGGCTGCACCACTCCTCAAAATTGACGGAACCGCACCCTTGAGGGGGTGCCTCTTACGGTATGTAAACTACATCTCCAATTATGGAAAGCATATACACCTGACTTTTTCAGAAAGTAAGCTGAGTGAAAGAAAATCATTAGATACATAATCGTACAGGTGGTATGCAGATACGGCAAAAATTGTGGAGGTGGGAGCAGGATGAATACATTTGGAGAAACAGTGCATTATATGTGTCCCAGAGATATGCGTCTCTAAAGAGAAAAAACCTAGCTGGGGAAGGTGAGCGGGGGGGCCTCTCTTTTCTCCCGTCTGATCTGCATCATTTAGCATTTTTGTGGTTTGTCCTGTGATAGTTTAAAGGAAACATCAGTGAGAAGCCTCCAGGGAGGAGAGGAGAGACATGCTGACCTCTGGCCGCCCACCCCCCAGGCCCTGTCCCCCAGGAGAGAGCCGCTCCCATGGGGCAGCTGAGGAGCGTTCACAAGGACCACTGACCAGATGTGGGCAGGGTCACACCGAGGGGCAGTGGGGACGCACTCAGACCAGCAGCAGAAGCCCTCCCCGAGCCAGGCCCGAGGGGCAGGTGGAGAAAGCCAATTCCAGAATCCAAGGAGGACCGTGTGGCAGAGGGGCACCAGCCAGAGCTGTGGCTTCGCAGGGGAAACCAGGGGACCCCCCACCCAGCCCGGGGAGGGGGGCACGGAGAAGAAAGCCCCCGCCTCGCCTCCGACCCTTTGGTCTCCCGCTGGTGTCCGCAGCCCGCAGATGCGGAGGAGCGTCCGTCCACAGGGCACGCCCCCGGGGCACAGAGCAGGCGGAAAAGGAGGGCGGTGGGGTCTAAAGTGCAGGCCAGCAGATGAGGAGAGAACTGCAGCTGGAAAGACTGAGTTACTCGCCGACCCCTGGAAACGGGGTGGGGAGGGCACGGCACAGGGCCACGCAGGGAAGCACCAGGGAGCCCAGGAGGCGGCAGACGCGGGCGGGAGCCTTTGCTCTGGTTCCTCAGAAAGAAACAGCGAGGCAGGGTGAGTGGGCGTGGGACCGGCTGGTGTGATGAGTTGCTGGGCTCTGGGGCGTGGCCTGGTACCGGCCCGGGTGATGAGGTAGAGGATGGGTCCAGGATCGGCTGGTCTGCACAGAACAGGTGCGTGGGCAGGGGAGTCCTCTTCTGTCTCTGGATTGGCTCGTCTCCAGAGGGGCAGTCCCTCCAGGGTCAGCAAGGCCCAGAGGTCCAACCAGCAAGTACGGAAGCAAGGAAACGTGGTTCTTACAGGCTGGAACCAGCTCGTGTTGGAAGGGGCGTGGTCGTGGGGGACAGAGACTCAACAGTTGCTGTCACTGGACCGCACAGACTCCACACCTAGGCTCCCACCCAGGACCCTGCGGCCCAGGCCCAGTTGCCAAAGGGCATCAGGAAGTGGTCAGCTCCTCCTGTCTCCCTGCCAAGTCCCCCCCGGGCTGGGCCACATGCGGCCCACGCCACCCTCTCCCCTCCCAGCTGCAGCTGCACCGAGGGCTTAGCCCCTGTCCCCAGCCCCTCACCCACTCTCGTCTCCAGGCCTGACTCCCCCCCTCCCCAGACCGTGGCTCTGGGGGGCCGTGACCACATCTTCCTTTGGGCCAACGGGACGGTGACCCGCCCCCCGCCCCGAACCAGCCTGCACACCGTGGGGAACAGGCACGAGACCCCCGGCCAGCCTCTCTGGCCCTTGGAGCTGTTGGGGGCCAGGTCTTGAAGGAGAACTGCTTCCACCTGGGGAAGGAGAGACCACGCCTGGCCGGACGAAGACTCCAGACACGGCGGGGACACTGTCCCCGCCCCATCCCACTCCCTGGCACCCCCTTCACCATCACGGCCACTCCGGCCAAGCTTGGGCGGGATGGCGACGGGAAGAAGAGGCACCAAGGACAGGCTTCGGGTGGCGGAGAGGAGGAGAGGTCTGGGACGGTTGGCAGGAGAAGCCATTTGTAAACACCTCCTTGGGCTCCGCACTGGGCTGGCTTCCTGCGGCCTTTGTGGAAGCAAGTGGCTGGGGCAGGGCCAGAAAGCTGTCGCGTGGCGAGCTCTCCAGCGGGGTGGGGCAGGGGTACGTGCTCAAGGCCCCCCCCCCACAGCCTAAAACTCTCACAGCTCCGGCGTTCTCGTGGCCCCAGGCCTGCCTTTCCCGCCTCCACCCCAGACACCGGCCTGCGGCCTCCCCTCCCTGCTGCTCACTCACCATCCCCCTCGGCTCACAGGTCACCTGGGGAGCCCTCCCTGCTCCCCTGTACCAACCCCGGCGCCGTGGGAGGGGCCCCCCTCTCCGTGTCCCCGGCTTCCTGAGGTCTCCACTCCCTGCACTTTCATTCTGTATTGTAGCCGCCGAATTCCTCAGTGTCCCCATCTGTAAAACGGGATTGATAACAGTACCCTCCTCAAAGGCACACAGAGAGCTTGGAAGAGTGCGGAACGCAAAGGGGTTTGGGTGGGGCGTGGGCACTGGGTCCCTGCTGGTTGGTAATGCTGCCTGTGGAAGCTGATAAGTAGCCGCCGTCACGGCCAGCCGCTCACCCGTGTCCCTCACGAGCCCGAGTCTGGCTTGTGGTGTAAAGTAAATGTTCGCACAACAGCAGCAACCCCAGAAGCAGGTAGGTGGTCAAGTCCAGTCCAAACTGACAGGACTCTGAGCCCAGCCGCTGGGCAGCAGGGGCTGGTGTGCTGGGCGCCGTGTGGGCACCGTCTCTGTTAATCCCCATGACAACCAGATCCGCGCCGGGCAGGGGAGCGTGGACGGGTGCTTTGCAGTGCTGCCCGGGGAGAGCTGGGCTGCCTGCCGGGTCTTGAATGGCCAGAGCTTGGCCCCCGTGTCCACCTCTTGCCCCCGGCCCCCGGCCTGGTCTGTGGCCACAAAGGCTCTCACCCTGTGCCCGGCTGTGATGCTGGAGGCTAAGGGGGGGCCAGAGATCTCTCCCGAGGGCTGAGCAGCCTAAGCTGCCGCGGGCAGTGCCAGCCCAGTGCTGGCGAAAGGCTCCAGGCCCTGATGTGGCCATTAGCTCCCTCCGGGCACAGGGGCAGCTGCAGCCTCCCTGCCTGCCTTTTAGTCCAGCACAGTTAGGACCCATTATTTCTGTCGTGTTGATTCTCGAAAAATCATTTTAAATTGTCGCCCATTTTTTTATGCTTCGGAAAAGGAAAGCACCAAAGAAGATGAAAACAGAAAAGCGTACCCACACCCCCCGCCTAGCTCCTGGTCCCCATCCCCCCATTTCTCCTGACCTGTTCCCTTGGCAACCGTCAACTCGCTCCTGCAGTATTCAAAGGGAATCTCACAACCACACATCAAATGGGACGCGGGGGGTGTTGTCAGTTGCCTGAGACCCATGGATGGATGGACAGACAGACCCCCGGGGAAGACACACACAGGGAGATGGAGATGGACAGAGAGAGACAGAGAGACAAGGAGAAAGACTCGGCACAAAGAGACAAAGACACGAGGGAGATGTGGGGACCAGAGACGCCAGAGCTTAAGGCAGAATGATGAAGACACAGACAGACAGACAGACACGCAGAGAGACAGACGGAGAGAGACATGTAGGAAGAGACCCATCCAGAGAGACAGAGAAAAGACAGACACACAGGGAGATGGAAAAGAGGCAGAAAAGCAGGACGGAGGTGCAGGGCTGGGGTGGGGGGGCGGAATGGAAGGAGAGCAAAGAGGGTGCAGACACAGGAGACGGGGCGCCGGGTGAGTGGAGGAGGCCAGGGAGGCAGCCAGGAGCCCTGGGCCTAAGTCAGCGAGGACCCCCCAGGGGCAGCCCCAGCCACTGTGCCTTCCCTCCTCCCCCTCCCCCATCTCCCCCTCCCCCTTCCTCCTCCTCCTCTTCCCCTTCCTCCTCACCCTCCCCTCCCCCTTCTCCCTGTCCCCCGCCCCCTTTCTCCCCTCCCCCTTCTCCCCCTCGCCCTTTCTCCTCCTCCTCTTCCCCTTCCTCCTCCCCCTCCCCTCCCCTCCTCCCCCTCCCCCTTTCTCCCCCTCCCCTCCTCCCCCTCCCCCCTCTGTTCCTGCTCTTCCTCCCCATCAGGGTCCTCGGCTCAACCTGGCAGCTCCCTGGTTCCCACACACCGGCTGCCCCCCTCATCTTTGTCAGAGCTTCTTCACAACCTGGACTGGGGCCTGGAAGGGGCATATCCCTCATGATGGCGTCCCCTGTCCCTCCCTAGCCCCGTTACACCTTCCTAAAAGTGAGAGTGATTTTGCTGTAGATGCTAAGGGTGGAATTCTAGACACCCTGGCAGACGGTAGGGAAGAGCATCCCAGAGGCACCCCTCAAAGTGCACGGCGGGGCCCCGTCTCCAAAGGGGCTCTGACGAGGGCCCCAGGAACCCCCTCAGGGCTAAGGATTGGGGTCAAGGCATGGGCTGACTCACAGCCACATGGGGAGGGAACCAGGGCGCCTCAGCCAGTCGTCAGCCCATGTGCCCTTGACCCTACATCCGACCCTCTCACCTCACTGAAGCCCGAGACCCCTGGGCTCTCAACAGCTGGCATGAGCCCAACCACAGGAGTGCTGTCAGCTGGAAGGCGGGGGAAGGGACTAGAGAAGTAAAGATGCTGAGGTCAGAGGTCAGGGGGCAGAGAGCAAGAGCACAGCCAGTGTCCCGCTCGAAGGGAGCAGGACAGACAGACTTTGATCCAAACACCAGCTCTGCCACTGACCAGCTGGGCCACCATGGGCAAGTCATTAGGCGCCTGGACCTCAGTTTCCTCACCTGTAAAATGAGTAAATAGCCAAGTGGTTGCATCTGAGGCGTCTGATTGAAAACAGTGACACAATGACAATGGTAATAGCTCACAGCTTCTTGGCAAAGACGCAGCTGGACGCTGGCTGCGGTTCACGAGCCCAGGTGCCCGCCGGGGTTAGCAGCAGGGAGCTTGAGGAGCAAGGGGGGCCACGGGAGGACGGACAGCGGGGCTGGGGGCCGCCTGCCACATGGCCCAGCGTGCAAGCTCAGCCGAGGTTTCAAAAGGACCTGGAGATGTGGGTGTCTTGATACCAAATCTTGGAGTTTCACATCTTGGTCAGAACGCCATCTGTTACCGAAAGAATCAGGTCTCGCTGCTCACCGTTTGATTAAACAATTTGAAAGGCGTGCTTGGGCCGGAGATGAGCAGAGCATGGGGGTGCCTGGTTTAAAAGTTAGTTACAATATACCTTTGCTGAAGTGACAAGAGAAGGGGCTTCCTGCCGAGGGCGGTTGCCTGCAATGAGCTGCTTTCGCCTCTGTAAGGCACCCCAGTGCTGAATTGGCTGTGGCCCGTTTGCACCCTGGGCCACGGTGAGCTGCCCGGGGCAGGCGCCCGGCCCACCAGAGGGGCACCCATGGGGGCAGCTGGCAGCTCCCCGGAAGTTTAGCAGGGCAGTCCAGTCCGCACAGCCATGCAGGCCCGACCCCATTCCCCAGGCCCCAAGGCCTCAGCCCAGCGCAGGGCCTGGGACCCCAGCTGGCAGCGGGGGGAGGGGCGGGGGGACCGCAGTTCTGCTGCTCCCACCCCCGCCTGCCCCGAAGCTGCACCTGCCCCGGGCACCTTGGAGCAGGCAGAGAGAGGCAAGCCCACCACCCCCCCCCCCCGCCCCCGAGAAAAGGCCCCACAGACTCAGGCCCAGGACCCGGGCTGTGTGAAGGGGAGGGTCCAAGGTCAAGGTTAGGAACTTGACTCCACCTCCTGGGGCTCAGCCCTGGAGGGGCGGCGGGGGGCTGGGGGCTGGAATGTGCACTTTACGAAGCATCCCAGGTGATCCCTACGGGTACACACACCACCCCCCAAGGCACCAGACTGGGGTGGTGCTGGCGTCCTGCTCCCTTGGCCCCCACCAGAGCCCTGGCTCCCCAGCGAACCCCGCCCCCTGTCCCCCCCGCCGCCCCCATGCTGCTGAATCCCAGCAAAAGGTATTGGCCCCAGTTGCTTGGTGACTCTGACCCTCACAGAGGTTTCCACAGACGCCCTCCCTCTGCGATGCTCGTGCTAATGACCGGGCCCCCCAGGAAGCTCTGAGGGGAGCAGCCTGGGGCCACACTTGAGATCGGCTGGGGGTGCCCGTCCCAGCTGCTCCTAAGGAAGGTGCCAGCTGCCAGCAGAGCCCACACCCTGTCCCCCCACCCCAGCATGGCCGCTGGCCACAGGGGCTGGGACACAGCCGCCCAGGACAGTGGTGCTGGGGCCCCGGGGAGAGTGAGTGGCGCCCTGAGGGTGGGGGAGCCACGGGGCAGCCCCTCCCCCCAGCTCAGGGTCCTCGTCGACTGCACCCACCCACCGGCCTTGCAGGAGGGGCCCCCGGGCCTCACCATCAGCCTCCCTTTTGCCTGAGCTAGTTGACTTTCTGTCACTTGCAACCAAATATATCGCCCAAAACCTACTGACTCAGAAGTTCTGTATTTTTAACAAGTTCCCAGGTGATTCACGGGCCAAACTGTGCCCGAGAACCACTCGTACGTGCGGACAATTAGGCTGCCCGTGTCCCGTGCTCTGGCCTCTGTGTGGGAACCAGTCAGCTCCTCTGCCAGCGGCTGCACGTCGGGCTCCTTTCATAATCCTGCGCAGCCCGAGGGAGGGGGCCTGTCCTCCGTGCCCAACTCCAGAGCAGCCCGCAGGCAGGCAGCCCCCGAGGGAAGCCCCCAGAGCCTTCTCTGCAGATCAGGAAAGATGCAGCGTGTGGGGAAGGGGCTGGAAGAGGAGAACAAAGCAGGGAGTCCAAGACGAGTTTCACCCCCTGTTTACAAATCTTCCCGACTGTCTGCCAGACACCATGCTGGACTCGGGGGTCCGAGGGTGCAACATGGGATTCCCCACTCTTGGGAAGGCTTCCACTTGTGGGGGGAGACTGCGTTCATCAGATCACCACTAAATGAGCAGTGACTGCAGACCGCAGGAGAGACACTGGGTCTTGGGGTACACTGTCTTTGACCCCTAATGTGTTCTCCATCCTTCTCAGCTGGGTGCATGGCCATGTGGGCATTCCTGTCTCCTCTGCAGCTACAGTGGCCACATGACAAAGGTCCTACCAAAGTAGGTGTGGGCAGAAGTGCATGACTTCCTTAGAAGTGTCTTGTGGTTGGAAAGGTGAGCCTTTCCTTGCTTTTCCTCCCTCCTTCTCATTGGATTGGGGGTGTGATGGCTGGAGCTGGAGCAGCTTTATTGGCCCATAAGGGGTTTGCTGCATGTTTCAAACCATGGAGCAGGACAGAAGAAGCCTAAGGTGGTGGCCAACCTTTGATCTCTCTCTGGCAGCACCCCAGAGCCTGCAAACACACTCGAGATTCCCCCACTCAGAAAAGTCCCACTGCCCCTCTTCACTGTCATCTGAACAGAGAGAATGTGGGGTTTAGAGTAGGTCCTGAGTTCCATTCTTGACTCTGCCACTTGCCCCCAGAATGGCTGCAAAAGCCATATTTTACTCATCTTTGTACCTCCAGATTCAAGCCAGAGCCTGGAACAAAAAACAGGCTCCAAAAATGTTCTCGAGTTGGATTCCCTGAGACTCAAGTGCCCTCACCTGCAAAACGTCACCAAGGAAAAAACACAGTAAAAATATATATATATAATATATATATATATATATATATAATATATATATATATAATATATATATATATAATATATATATATATTATATATATATATATGCAAATTAAAGCCCCACTGAGCTACTACTACCCACCTTTCAGAATCGTTATAACGAAAAGGACAGAACTCTACCATGTGTTGAAAATACTGGAACACACTCTACTGGTGGGGAAGTAGATTGGTACAACCACCTTGGCAAATGGATTTGGAGTTGCTACTAAAGCTGAACACCTGCTCTCCCGATGACCAAGCAATTCCATTCCTAGGTTTATACCCAGTTGGAAGGCATCCATATGTCCCCGAAAGAAGTAAACAATGATGTTCACAGCAGCATTGCTTGTGAGGATCAACAAGGGACTACCAAATGCCCAGGGAAGTTAGGATAGGTGGATGTGAGACAGGGGAAGCCAGGACAAGCAGGAAATCACAGGAAGACTGCACCCTGCGGTGGCCTGTTGCCACCTGCCAGCCTCTGACTCTACTGAGGGGTGACCTAGCCCAGGAGTTGGAGAAGCTGACTATTAAATCCACTATTAAATCAAAATCAAAAGTGACTACGGCCACTTCTGCTTCCCAGGTTATGTGGCACAATGCAAAACTAGTGAGGAAATAAATGGTTTTTTTCTGTGCCCTTTCTTTGATGGAAAAATTTGTTAAAGAATGAGGGTCTAGAGTCGGTGGCCCCTGTTTAGCAAAACCACAATGGGTCTGTGACTCTGCAAAGGTAGATCTGGGGAGAAAAGAGAGGGAAGCTGAATCTGCCTGTCTAATGAGTTGTGGGAGCCTGAGGGAAGGGGTGCCGGAAAACAGAGCTGCGGCGTGTCTGTGGGGAGCATGGTGGGAGCCCTTTGAGGGGAGGCCAGAGGAGTCTCCAGGACAGGGGATGTCTCTCCTTTACTTTGGGTTATATGCTGGGAGATACTGTGACATACCTCCCCTCCGTCTTCTTAAATCCTCAGCCAATTTTGTAACACACCCGTCTGCCTGGTGTAGGGAGAGAGATGTGTCATACACCAGGAGCAACAGAGGCAGCCCATGTGGGTGAGGGAGGCAACCCAAAACAGAGCCACTTGAGTTGCAACGGAAGCTCCGAGCTAAGAGTGAAGCAGGAAAATGTATGCCAGGTCCTCCAGAACGCCCAAAGAGTCTGGGAGGGAACCAGGTGACACATGTTACCTAAACTGTTTCAGAGTATGGAAGTCCAGGGACCTAAACAACCTCATTCCATAGCACTTGACAAAACACACAGGTGAAACCAATTTTTACTTATAAAATTTATGAAAACAAAAATCCTGAATAAAGTATTAGCAGAAGGGATCCAGTAGGCCAGGAAGAGAATAAAGTGCCAATACAAGGCAAGAACACAGGCATGCAAGGCTGGTTCAGTATTAGTGCTCTTGGTGCTGCCATTCATGACATTAGTTGTCCGACAGAGAAAAGGTTTGGTTACGTCCTTGGGACTAAAGAAGAATTTAATAATACTCAACATCCATCCCTGGTTTTTTAAAAGCAGCTTTCAATAAACAAAGTAGAAAAGGAAACTTTCTCTCCTTTGATAGAGTTATTTGTCAGAAACCAAACAGCAAAGATCAGATTTCATGATGAAAGACAAAAAGTATTTTCTTTGGGAAGTTCTTCAGGGAAGATTCTGTTGTTCTCTGGGGTAGAGCTGTGTCCAGTTTCTTTGATGTACAATTTCACTCCTCCCTTATTTCTCTTCAAAACTTTCTGATGGACTTTGTCCACTGGTCACATCTGTGTTTCCAGGGCCTGGAGGGATTTCTGCCACAGAGCAAATGTTGCATAAATAATGAATGAATGAACAACGGAAACAAATCAAAGATGCCTAGTATCAAATTAGCATTCAACATTATCCTGGGGATCATAGACACAGCAACAAAACAGATAAAAGACATCATATGTAAATATTGGAGAGAAAAAGATTAAACTACAAGTCTTTGCATCTGATATAAATACCGACCTAAAATTTTCAAGAAGAAAATCCAGAAAGCTATTCAGGTACAATATGATGCAAAACCACAACACGATTTTCAGAGATCCTATATAGGTCAGGATGGTACGGGTCACAGGGTCACCCAGCTCAAAATGGTTTTTCTCACTAAGCAGACAGCCTGCGATGGTTCCATCTTCAGCACAGTGGCTGCGGGGCCTCCACTAATGCCCGAACATCTTTTCATTTCCCTGTCCGTGCGTATCTCTGCCTATCTCTGTCTGGCTCCGTTCTCCGTACAGGAAGTTTACAAGTATCAGGGAAGAGAACCACTGGCTGCCCCAGACGCACAATCCCGGCAGGACAGGTGCTTCTGTCTCTCCCAGGCACATACTGTTTCCGGGGAGAATGGTTGGTGACCCACTTCGGGTTGCAGCCCAACTACTGGGTGCCTCATGCACCAAGGGAAGGGTTGTCAGCACTCCAGCAGGGTCCCGGACTGGCCCCCTGACTGCACGTGGGTATGCACGTGTGCGTGCGCGTGTAGCAGGTGGGGGATGGGGGGGGGAACCTCGAGACTGTCCCACTGACTGCACGTGGGTATGCACGTGTGCGTGCGCGTGTAGCAGGTGGGGGGTGCGGGGGGTGGTCCTCGACCGGCAGCCTCACCAGGACCACATGCAGTGGGGGAAGAGCTCCCACCGCGAGAGGTGCTATTCCCACTGAAGAGAGAGGCGCGAGCACCCTGAGAGGATGGAAAACAGCTGCAGCCGCTCTAGCCACCCACCCCTGGCTGCTCAGAGCACGTGCTTCTCGCCACGTGTAAGATCCCGAACTGTCCACATAGGTCCAAACTCCACTCCTCTCCGCAGAGGGAGACAACCCACAGTCATATCCAGGTACTTCCTCTGGCCACAAATCCCGGGCCCCGGGCGACACTCAGTCCTCTAAGCATGTTTGGACACGACTCCTTGTCTAACCAGCTACGCCTGGGTTGTGAGTTTAACCCCCAGCACGTCCCGTCGGGACGCTCACGAATGCGCTTAGGAAGCGGAGCTGGTCCAGCAACCGCGTCTCCCGCTGTGTCTTCGGCGCCACCGAGAGCAGTGCAATGCGCGTCCTTCAGTTCCATCTTCCCAGTCACTTCCAGCCCCATCCGCTGGCCGTCCAGCCCGTCCACGGCTTTCATCCCAACGACTGTGTCTCCTGGGTCTCCAGTTGGCTCTTTTCCGTGCCCTGGTCTTCTGCCTTCTCCCTGTGAAGCGGTCAGTGTCCTTCTCTAAGCTCTTCTCCTCGAGGGCTCCCTGTGCTCCTCGGGCGTCTGTTCTCCAGCGTGAACACCGAGCTCCCTGGTGAGGTGAGGGTTTCCCTGGCGCCTTCAGTGACCTCGGATGGAAGCTCCAACTTGGACCCGATCTGCTGCCTGTTAGATGCGGCTTCTGTCCACTGTGGCATCCGTGGTGCAGGGTGGTGATTTGCTGGGTGTCCCCTGGCCCGCCGTCATCCGAGGGCCCTCACCCGGCCATCGGCTGCTTCCATTCCTGACCCGTGTTGCAGTGGGGAGGGAAATGGGCTCCGGGCAGCTACTCAGACCCGGTTCTGCAGCCAGGCACCTCAGCCGTGCCCTCAGGCCCCACTCCTGTGTCCGCACCTTGAGTGGAGGGGACCCCAGGATCCCTTCACCTCGGCCAGCACCCACTGGGGCTCGTTCCTCAATCCAGCCCCCTCTGCATTCTAATCCAAAGGTCTCTGCTTTGCTTATGACACTTCTGTCCCTGTTTCCTAGAGCTGTTCTAGACTCAGGAGACAGAGAGAGAGCAAGATGGAGAAGAGACAGAGAGAAAGGCTCCTTGCATCATTTCCAGGGATTTGAAGCAGGAGGAGGTGGGGCTGTAACCCAGTCTGCCATCTGTAGCTTTTTCTTTTTTATCCCCATATTAAAAATACGTTACGACAGTGGGTAATAAAGGATGTGTGTAGGGTAAGATTAGAAGAGAAATAGAAAATCAGGACTGACAAAAGGAGGAGGGGTGACGTTTCGATCCTGAAGGTTACAGAGGGGCAGCTAGGCAGCCGGAGTGAAGAGGGGGCCGGGCTGAAACTCCTGGGGGTCAAGGTCGGCGGCTCAGCCCACCCGGTGTCCTCGGCACCGTCCCAACCCCAGCCCACGCTGCTCCTCAGCAAACATTTGGCGGATGAAGATCCTTATTCCCTGGCTCTTTGTTCAGCAGCACAGTCCGTGCTAACTGGAAAGAAGGCGTGAAATCTCATTGCTGGTCGTATCATTTTTCCTCTCAGTAAATTAACAGCCGTCTGTCACGTGCAGCACAGAACGGACAGTGCCTTTGACGCTGCTTTACAGGAAACGTGAAGACGTTTGTGTGCAACCAGTTTTCAGATGACCTTTGGTGAAGCCCAAGAGCCTCACATTCAGAAGAGCTGTGGGGCAGGCAGTTTTCACCCGCCTGTCCTGGACCCGCCTCTCCTTGGGACCGTCCTTCCTGGTCTTGGAGCGGGGGTGACCGGGCTGGGAACAGACTGCCCCCACCCTCCCACCCCGGCTCTGCGGAAGGGCAGCTGCTCTTCTGCAGCCTCCATGGCCCGCCTGCCTGGCTCCCCAGAAACAGCCCAAACTTCGGGGCCAGGCCTGCGATCACTGCTCTCTGGGTCCCCAGCACGACCCTCGGTCTGGATCAGCGCTGAGCCTGTCTGGCCAAAGGAAGGCCCTCCTGTCTGCTCCGCTGAGCACCGGCCTGCGAGTCCAGGGGCCCGGGTCCCAGTCCTGGGCCCTCGATGAGCTGCCCGGATCCATCTTGATGACGGTGATTATGACAGGCACACAGCTGTTCCCACCCGTCTGGTCCAGGTGGCACCTGGCCCCCAGGCTCCTAGGTCTCCATGAGGGCGGCGACTGGACCCTGCTGCCCGCCCCGCACACGCCCCTCAGCCTCCCCCAGCGCTGAGGCGGGGGGGGGGGGGGGGGGGAGGTGAATCGGGAAGCGGATTCCCAGCGAGGGGAGTCCTGCGCGTTTTGCTTTATAAGCTATAGGCTCTTTATTAGCCTGTTGTTAAGTTGTCTCTTTGTCTGAAGATTAAGTAGGAGTCGCCTCCCTTAGGGAGGGGAGGGGTGGAGAGGAGAGGGGTGTTGTTAATTAGCCATCCTCTTTCAAGGCCAAGGGCCCATTTATAGTCTGCCCATAGAGCCCGGCCATGGGGCTCTGCAGGAGGCTGTCCTGGGTGCGTCTCAGCCCTGCCTCTTGCTGGCCTGGACCCTCCTTGGTCTCCGTCTCCCCATCTGTAAAGTGGCATCACCGTACCCGTGCCTTAGGTGTGTGGGAAGCGCGTACAGCCGCACCCTGGAAGCCCCAGCCTGAGGGGCGCTCACGGGCCTCTCCCTTCTCTTCAGGGGGGCCGGGCCCCACACCTGCCGAACTCACAGGGTCGTAGAGCCAGAGCCAGTGGAGGAGGCTGGTCCAGCGCTGCAGGGGTCACCCCCCCTTCCCCTGGATCCTGTAGCGATAATTCCTCACGACGCTGTGCATTCGTGTTACCTGAGGGGTCGTGGGGAAAGGCAAACAAGAGCCAGATCCTGCAGGGAGATGCTATAGATCGAAAGGTGTGTCCATCTGTTACACGGGGTAGCTCTGCATAGGTATGGATATATCTGTAGAGGGAGAATATACATACATCATATGCTGTGTCAAATTTGAAGCATTAGAAAAAATACCTAAGCAAAGATTCACTGAAAAGCTTGTAAGTGGAAACAGTGGAAATGACCCAAATGTCATCACTGATGAACGGGTGGCCACAGTGTGGCAGGTCCACACAGTAGACTATCATTCAGCTGTGAAAAGAGATGAAGTGCTCACACGCCCCGCGGCGCGGAGGAGCCCTGAGAGCAGCGCGGGGCCGAGCCCACTACAGGGCAGCGCGTCGTATGGCATGAATCCCACTCACGCGACGTGTCCAGAAGAGAAGCCACGGAGGTGGGGAGTGGGCTGGTGGTTCCAGGGTCTGGGGAGGGGCTGGGGAGTCAGTGCTGGCAGCCAGGCTTCTTTTTTGCGGTGGCAGAATGTTCTGGGATTAGATATTGGCGGTGGATGCAAAAAGCACGGAATCTTGTGCTTTAAAGGGAGTATCTTATAGTACGTGAATCCTATATCGATAGATGTATTATCATTGTGCTGTGAGGCAGGACCCTAATATATCAGGGTCATCCTCAAATTGGTAAGAGAGTCACCTTGAGGCAGAGAAGCTTTGTCTCTGATAGAAAACATCTCTGAATTATCTCTTCTGTGCTATGGAAATAGAGCGCCGGGACTACTCAGTTGTTTAAACATCTGGCAGCATATCAATAAATATGTCACTGCATTTCTCAGTGGGAGAAAAAAAAGATGCCTGGACCAGCCCCCTTCAGGCTGTCAGGTGTCCTCCACACAGGAGCGTCCATCCATTCGGCTGGTACTCTCCGTCCAGGATTCCTGCCCCTTGAGCGCCAAGGCGCTGGGGCCTGGGAAGTGTCCGTCCTGTGTCGCCGGCCCACAGGGGTGTCCACCAGGCTGTCTGAAGGCCACTTGTCTCCTGGCCTCGGTCCCAGGTGGCTCTGCACCCCCCTCACCTTGTCCTTGCTCCCGTGGGCTCTGGGACTCTCCCTGGACCCCCTCTTCTCCGCCGTTCTGGAATCACGCCACCTTCCCGAGTGCTGCGAAGATGGCCATCTCTCCGGATCCCCAAGTCCTTCTGTGGCTTCTCTCCTTCCTGCTGCCCCCTCAGCCCAGGAGGTGGTGGCAGGGCCGAGAGCACCTCTCCGGGACACGAGGACATCTACTCTGCGTGCTCACCCCTGCAACCTGATTTCATACCCCACCTCGGCCCTTGAGCCTGCGCTTGGTCGGCCGTGTGACATGCTTTGGCCAAGGGGACACCAGAGGACATGATGCAAGAAGGGGCTGGAAAGCGCTTGCCCCTCTGGCCACCCCGAGCCCGCCGTGGAGAGAAGCTGGGTTGCCTCTCTGAGGATGGGAGCATGGCCCGCCCACCCCAGCCTCTCAGCGGAGGCCCAGATGTGTGGGTGAGGCTGCCATGGGCCATCCAATCCCAGCAGAGCCAGCAAAGACCAGAAGAACCGCCCAGCCAACTCACAGAACAATGAGAAATAGTAAATTTGCTGATTTAAGCCGCTGAGTTTTGGGGATGGCTTGTTATGTGGTGAAAGCTAACTGATACACCTCCGGCCCGGGAGACTGTCCCCTAGGGGAAGAGGAGCTGTCACTGGATCATCACGTGCTCTTTCCAGTCCATCTCCAAGTTCTGAGATCCTCGGGGCTTGTAGTAATTGGCATCCCAGGCTCTTGCCAGTTAACAGCATTGGCTCCTGAAGTGAAAAAGCCAAGACTCTATAACTCTTGTGCAGCTGCTGTAACTTCCCTCCACGTGGGGACAGATGCCTCATGGTCCAGTTTAAATAGGGGAAAAGCTACAGGTCAAAGAGAAATTAGGATGAACAAAAAACTAATTTTAACACAGCAAAATATGATCTCATCACATGTGTATTGAGTTCTCCCAGGGTCCAGGACCTTGCTAGGTGCTGGAGCCTAGCAGACGCAGACCCACAGCCGGGATCCCACAGCCTGGCCCCAGACCCACAGCTCAGTCAAGTCACCACACAAATGATGCCTCATCCGTTCACAAGTGTTCACAAGTGTTCACAAGTGTTCACAAGCGCCACGAGCTCCGGAAGGCACCAGGCACACAGCACTGACCACCCGGGATTCTGCCCCCTGGGAGGCAGGCACACGTGGGCAGCAGGTGACAGGAAGCCTGGTCCCAGGTGGGGGCAGGAGAGGGGAGGGCACAGCCAGCGCAAAGGCCCAGCTGCAGCCAGGGGGACCCGGGAGAAAGTCAAAGTGTCGGGGGACACAGAATGTGAGGGAGGCCAGGGGGACAGACCACTTGAATGACCTCCTCAGACCCCAGTGGGATTCAGGAGGCTCTGGAGGGGGACTGGTCCAGGGCGTCGCTGCCCCTCCCACCTGGCTCCACCTGGCCCAGGTATTGAAGGCACCCTGTCAGCAGCCTGGCCCCCCTGCCCTGAGACTCACCCAGCCCTGGGCGTCCTGCCCTGCAGCTCCCACACCTCCGCTCGTAGCCCAGCGAGTTACCCTGAAGAGGTGTCTCAGGCTCCACCCCTCCCCACGGCTGTGACACCCCAGGACTCCGCTGTCTGGCTGGAGGGCCGGCGCTGGTCGCAGCCGTGCCCGTAAAGATCGTAGCTGCCCTAGAGTACACGCTCAGTACCTGTGTGAGGCTGTCTGTGATTGTCGTCTTCATGTGCTGGGGACTCACAGGGGGCTCGGGGAGAGACGGGGGTTCTCCTGGGGTCTGGACACTCGCTGAGGAGGCAGGTACTGAAGAAAGCTGCCCTCTGCCACCAGCAGCGGCCCCAGGGTCTCAGAAAGAAGGTGCCCCAAGGGGTGCCCGGGCTAAGTGCAGGCCAGGGGCAGAGGGAGGAATCCCAGCCCCGCCCGGGTTCCTGGGCCCCAGACCAGAGGTCCAGCCCAGACCTCAGGCCAGGGTCCGAATCCCAGCTCAGCGGAGGAGAGGCGTGGGCCAGCCTGGGAGCAAGCGAGGCCGGCAGGATGGGGGCAGCGGCTGTGGGCCCGAGGCTTCGCCCCTTCATTTGCAGCGCAGAGCAGAGGGCCGGTGGCCAGGCTCCGAGGATGAGCCCCCAGCCCAGGGCCCGGCTCCACAATGGGCCGGTCGCTTCCTGCAGGGCGGGCCCTCGGACACGGGTGGCAGAGGGGTTTCAGGAACAGGGAGCTACACGGGGCCTGGATCTTATTCGTCGTTGATTTGCCAAAGGGTTGCTGAGCTCCCACCAGGTAACAGCACTGTGTCCCACTTAGAGGTCAAGGTGCTCACCTTCTGTGGTGGCCACAGGGATGTGTCCCCAGACCCCCTTCTTGCTGCCACAGCTGCTGGGGCTGTCACAGGTGTCTCAGGGTCAGCTGCAGATGCCACCTCCCGGCCCATGTCCTGTCACTGACCCACGCAGGCGCGTCAAGGCTTGGTCACATCCCCGACTCAGGACGGCGCTGGGGGCCGCTCCAGCTCCAGGTCCCGAGCAGCTCGGCGCCCGCCCTGAGCTCCCGCCGCAGGCCTGGGCCGGGGCCCTCCCAAGAAGCCTGCTGTGTGCTCCCTGGGGCCCTGCCCGGCCACACCTCCACAGCCGACAATTAGTGGGTGAGCGCATGCAACAGCAAGTGAAGGGCACCTTCCCCGCCAAGGGCGGGGAGGGCAGGGGCAGGGCGCCGCGACCACCGGGTGAGCGGACAGGGCGGGAGGGGCCCCCCGGGGCGGGCAGGGAGGAAACAGTAGAGTTGAGACCCAGAGGCTGTGGCACAGACAGCCCTGCTGTGACAGCCAGGAGAGGGCGTCGGGGACAGGGGGCAGGGAGCAGTGAGGGTCAGGACCAGAGTGGCAGGAGCTGAAGGGCAGCAGGTGGGACATGCCTCCGTCCTCAGGAACCAGGCAGCCGGGGTGCGCGGACAGCACCCGGAGGGTCCCCCGGGGGGATGCCTGAAGGGCATCTGGCAGGGTGGATCTGGAGGGCGCCTTGGGGGATGCCTGAAGGGTTACCTGGCGGGGGGTACCTGGAGGGAGCTCACCGGCCTCGTGCCTGGCCAGGGATGGCGGCCCCACCCACTGCGGCACAGACCTGCCTGCGCCCTCCCCACTGCCACCCTTCCCCCTCCCCCCCCCCCAAATGGGTCGCTTAGGGCCGGGCACCCTCTGGCTGCACTGATTCTGCTGAGGGTGCAGAGGCTAATCCCCCGGGGCCGCCCTGGTCGCAGCTGCTCCAAAACCACCCGCTCAGCCGCTTCACCCGCAGAAATCCTCGCTTTGGAGATTCGCATCCAAAGCGGTCGGCAGCCTACTTCCTGCCGCGGCCCCGTTTAATCTGCTGGCGCCGGGACTGTAGGTCCGGGACAGTTAATTAAAGATCCCGGGGAGCAGCCAGCTCTCGTTAAACCCTGCGTCGGGCTGGTGCCGGGTGAGAGCTCGTCCAGTCGCCGCACTTTGTCCCAGCCAAGCACTCTCTCATCTAGCATCGCCATCGATCCTGGCCGCGCGCCGAGAGAAGGGGATCATTATCTCCATGTTGCAAGTGCAGAAACGGAGACTCGGGTTAAGTCGGGTGTTAGGGTCTCCCCGCTTGAAAGCAGCGCAGCCGAGTTCCACGCCGGGCAAGGCCAAGTCCTCTGTGCCCCCTCCCACGGCGCTCGGGGCCGCGCAGCCCTCCTCCCGGCATCTCGGGGGCAGGAAGAGTGGTGCCGGGCCAGCTGTGCTCTCCAGGGCTGCAGAGAACCAGCCCGGAGGTGCTACAAGGTCGAGAATTACGCTTCTTTGAGGTGAAACTTGTGATTTCCTCAGGGAAAAACAGGGTCGATCCCCTGAGCATGCCTGGGCCTCACTGCTTGGTGCTGCTGGGGGCCCAGAGACGGGTCCCCGCCTCCCACCTTCCCACCTGAGCAGAGGGGCCCACAAGACCTCCTGCCCCACATACTCTTCCTAAAAGGGCTGTGACTTGGGTTTTCTGCGGCCGTTTTAACCAACAGATAATGCTACGCAGCTTCCAAGGCGATAACGTAAAGGGCGCTGCAGCTTGCGCGGCTCCGCTGGAGCCCTGACCTACCAAGCGGGCTGTCCAGTCCCAGAGACCACCATGCGGCGAGGAAGCCCAACCAGCCCAGGCGCAGAGACGCACGTGGAGGCCCTGAGGCCACACAGGAGAAACGGGCAGGGCCCGCGGCTCAGCCTCCGCTCCACCCCCTCCGCTGCACGGGCTTCTCCATCTGACACTAACCGCGTGAGAAGCACCCAGCCAGAGCTGCTGGCTGGGCACGTCCCACGAGAGATAATAAAATGATTGCTATTGTCGTAAGACACTAATTTGGGGGTGTTTGGTCACCCAGCAATAGTCACCAGAACACCACCATCGAGAGAGGGACAGACAGACCAGGAAAACGTGATTCCAGAGCAGACAGGAGCACGTCCTGTGCAAGGGCCGACCAAGGAGGCCGATGGGAGGCTCTGCTGGGCCTCAGAGGGCCAGGCTCCCAGGTGCAGGTGCAGGACGTGCAGAGGCCCAGCGACTGGCCGGTGCCCCGCGGGCGAACTCAGAACAGAGGTGCAGGCCTAGGAGCTGGTCCACGGCAACAGGGAGCCTTGAGCCCGGATGAGGTCACGCCCACATTTTGGAAAGAGCATCCTGCGGGCTTCGAGAAGCCTGGAGAGGAAGGGAAGGTGGTGGGGAGGAGAGACATGGGTAACTTCCGCGTGGCTCTTCCTGACCAGCCTCGGGCCGTCCCATGTGAGCACAGCCCCTGCCGCTGCCTCCGACCTGCTGGCGGGCGCCTCTCCAGCTGTTGTGTGATGATGGGGAGGGGGCCCAAGGCTGCAGAGGCCCCCGGGGCGGCCCCCCATGACCTGTGCATGAGGAGGAGCAGGGCCCCAGTGCAGGGAGTAGGGTGGTGGCCGGGGACAGACAGGAGACGACAGGGTGGCCCCCTCTGTGGTTCCCGGTGCAGGTGGTCAGATGGGACCCAACTCAGAGCTGTGACCTTCAGAGGCGGGCGCACAGCCCGGGCCCTGCCGAGCAGAGTCGGCGCTGGGCACTGGAAAGAGCGCGTGGGAGGGAGGCTGCTCTTCCCACGGGATGGCGAGCCCCACGAGTGGAAACGTGCTGGCGACCATTTCCCACTGCTCTGGGGGGGGGAGTGTCGTGGACTGAATGCCTGTGTCCCCCAAGAGCCGTATGTTGACCTGTACCCCCAGTGTGACGGTATCGAGAGGTGGGGCTCCTGGGGCGTAGTCAGGTGACGAGAGCGTCACCCTGGTGATGGGATCAGTGCCCGACAGCGAGAGGAGACCTGAGAGCTTGCTTCTCCTTGCTCCCTGCCCGGTGAGGACAGGGCAACGACGGCCGTCTCCCAACCAGCACCCTGACCTCTGGCTCCCGGCCCCCAGGACCGTGAGAAGTAAACACCTGCTGTGTGAGTCACCCGGTCTGAGGTATTTTTGCGGCAGCAGCAACAGTTCATGTGCAGAGGAAGGCAGAGAAACAGAGGCAGGAGAGAGCTGGTGACATCGTCAGGGCTCCTAGATCCAGCTGTGCCTAACGTCTGCCCTGCACTTTTCAGTTTTATGAACCAGTAACTTCTTTCTGTGCTTAAGCCAGTCGGTGTGAGTTTCTGTTACTTGCAAACAAAAGTAGAAGAGAGCAATTACACCTGTAATGAGATGGAAAATCTTTTCATCCCAGAATTCCTCTTGGGGACGGCACCGTCTCTACTTGGAAGAAATATTTTTAAAAGCATTGGCGCTTGAAGGGAAGAGTCCAGGGGACCCGGGCGTGGGAGGAACGCTTTATGGGAGAGATGCTGGTGTGGACCCCCGGGCGTAACCCCACCTCACGCCCCGGGTGCGACCCCGCAAGGCTCAGCGGAGCCGGCACTTGGTGGGTGAGGTGGGGGGGGCCCGCTGCCAGACGCCTCCAGCCGGGGTTGTGGGTGTGAGTGTGGCTGACCCGGGACAAGAGGAGCGGCGAGGCCGCGGGCTCTGCTCGCGCTGCAGCAGGAAGCCCTGCACGGCGGGGACCATGGGGCCTCTCCCAGGTCCTGCTTCTCGCCCGGTGTTTGTGGCTGGGGCTCAGCGGATGTGGGCAGGCGGCTGCTGGTGGGGTCGGCGGGGCACGTGGTCAGCGTGGGCAGTTGACCCCTCCCTCCGCGGGAGGGCAGGAGGACCGGGCCCTGTGCGCACGCAGCTCTGCCCTGAGTGTGTGGCTCTTCCCCAAGGGCCCTGCCCTTCCAGCAGGTTTACAGTCACTCGGTCCCCTGCAGGAAGTCCTTGCTGCTTAGACAGTGAAAGGAGTGAGATTCAAGGGAGGGTCGGGAAGGGCTGGCCCGCGTCCGGAACGTCTGGGAGGTCTCGGGGCTGCTCACCCATGAGCACCCGTCCCCCGCGTGCCTGGTGTCCTGGACGGACCCGCCTGGTTCAGCCCCTGCCGCCGGGGCCTCGGGAGGGGCTGGACAACAGTGCCGTCCCCGGCGGCTCAGGCAGCAGGGGCTCTGACGGGACCACCTCTCTCTGCCTGGACGAGGCAGGACCCAGTCTCGTGGGCCGTCCCGCTGCCTGCGTGGTGCTGCCCCTTCCCGGAGCCCTCCGGGTCAGGCCTGGGGGCCGCTCTGGGGCTCAGAAGGGCAGGAGGGGGCAGAGCGCTGAATGGCCCTCCATGCGCACAGCAGGGTCCGAGTCACTGTGGGAGGGGAGGCGCAGAGGGCCCTGGGGGAGAGCCCACCAGCTCCCCAGCAGGACCCCAGCCTTTAGTAAAGTCACTAAACGCGCTCGATGCCAGGACAAGTTAGCACTTACTATGTGCCGGGCTCGGAGCAGAACTTGTACACACAGGTCGTCCGTTTAATGCTTTCAACGGCCCCATAAGGTAGGCGCAATTTTTATCCCCATTTACAGACCATGAAACTGAGGCACAAGGAGGTGAAATCACCTGCCCAGGTCATGCAGGTCGGGGGAGGAGGGGAGCCAGGAATTTTTTTCCCAGTTTTATTGGGAATAATTGACGTACAGTTATTGGGAATAATTGACGTGTGAGTGGAAGGCATGTCGCACGATGGTTTGACTTACAGATACTGTGCAGGGATCACCACAGCAGGCTCAGTTAACATCCATCATCTAGTGTACAGTAAAAAGAAAGTAAAAAAATTTCTCGCTGTGATGAGAACTCGGGATCTACCCTGTGAACAGCCTTCCTGCAGACCATACAGCCGTGAGGCGTGTGGTCCCCGTGCTGTCCATCACATCCCAGGAGTCGCTTATCTCGTAACTGGAAGTCCCTACCTTTTGACCACTTTCCTCCAGTTCCCCTCCCCCCACCCCTGCCTCTGCTACCCACACATCTGATCTCTTCTTCTGTGAGTTGGGTGGATTTTTTAGATTCCACGTATGAATGAGGTCACACAGTACCTGTCTTCCTGTCACACAGCACAGTGCCCTCCAGGCCCACCCACGCTGTCATGTGGCAGGATCTCCTCTTTCTAAAGGCTGAATAATATCCCACTGTGTGTACGTAGAGACACCCTCTAGCCGCTCATCCCCCAGTGGGCACTTAGGTTGTTTCCATGTCTGAGGGGATTGGAGCCCGTGTGGGAGGGGTCGTGGAGCCAGAGGCCCAGCCCTCGAGGGGGGTCGGTGCAGACAGATGCAGGAGGAGCTGGTGCTGGGCTGAGGTCTGAGCCAAGGTTATAAGCAGATGGCTGAGGGTTCAGAGGAGCGGGGGCGGGGGAGGGGAGCAGGCCGCTGACATCCGAGTGGGGGCTCACGGGGATTTCTCCCTAAAGCTAAACATGTTGGGCACGGGGTAACTCTTCCCCTCAACATCCCAGCACACACACACGCGCATACGCACGCGCATACACATGCACACAGTCACATGCCTGCACGCGCACACTGCCAATTCCAAAGCAAGACCTTTCTTCCCCTAAAGAAACACTGTAACACCGGAACAGCCACTGTAATAATATGCTGGTGAAACTGTAAACTGGTGTAGCCTTTTTGGAAAGGAACTTGGTGATACGCAACAATAGCCTTGAAAGAGTCATGCCTTTGACCCTGCAGCCTCATTTCTAGGGTCTGTTTTAAGGAAATAATCTGAAACATGGGAGCTCTGTGCACAAAGGTGACCATGACCGACTCATTCCTAACAGTGAGAAATTGCAAACAATCCTAATGTCCAGTGATAATCATGAAATAAATTACAGCACATCCCTGTGATGGAATATTGTGCAGTCATTAAGATGATTAGGAGGAGTTTGCATCATGGGAAAAAAGTGTTGGCACAAAAAGACAGGTTAAAGTAGAAGTCACATCCATATGGGACATGGGCCTGGAAGGAAGGCTGGGTGGAGACACACAAAACGTTCACAGACATTGACTCCGGTCCAGGGGATTCATTTATTTACTGCGGCTTTTTGTACTTTCTGGTGATTTCCAAGTTTTGCACAATGACCAGTCATTTCCTGACGAGCAAGGGAAATAAAAGTAAAAGGACGAACAGCTCTTTGTATCGGGAGCACCCAAGTCACTCTTCTTCTCAGCCCCCAACGGAGGTGACAGGCCAGCAGGCTGGGCTTTGGTCTCCGCAGCCACCTTCACTCAGCTCCACTGAGTGACAAGACAAACAGGCTGGGACCAACGGGATGAATGCAAACTCGTAAATTGCACCCCAAAATTCAACTGTGTAAATATAGGATGGAGAAGCCCCAGCCTGAAAAAAGAATCCTGTAAAAACAGCTCAGGGGCTTTAACCAGCCACGAGCTGACCATGAAACCAACACCGAGACAGAGCTGCCTTACATCTTAAATCGCATCACAAGAAGCAGAGTGACCAGAAGGAGGGAGGTGACAGTTCTGGGCAGGCCACATCTGGAATTCAGGTTACAACTTTCGGCCTCCAGGACTTTCTGTCAGTCCATCCCTTCCTTACTCTGGCCGTGTTTCCAGGGGGTCTGGGAGGTTCTCTTCTTGCCCCTCCCCATCTGGTACCAGGGAAGTAGAAGGGGTAAAAAGAGGCTAAGAGAAGAGCTGGCCATAAGCCAGGAAACTTTTTCCCACCACGTCAACTGTGTAATTGGGCTCATTCTGCAGGATTTGTGCTTCTGGGCCTTTGTTTCCCTCTGTCTGCGTAACTCATGATTGGAACATTTGCTGTTGTTTTTGTGTGGTCCTAAACCCAATCCTCTCTGATGATGAACATGAATGTGTTTCTGATGGATGTTTTCCAGAGCCCTTTGTTGCCTCAATTAAGGGATAATGAACAAGAATTGTTTCTATTTGTAAAACAGCCCAGCCATTTCCTGCTCCCCAATTCGTGGGACAATGTGTCTTAATTAAGCACAAAGACTTGTCACTTCACGTACTGTCGAGATCCCCAGAGAAGTGACGGTAGAGGCGTAGGGAAGGGAAGCCCAGTGAGCAGCTCCCAGAGGCATGTGGCGTCAGCTCACGTCTGGTCACCTGTCCCTGGAGGAGGAGGGAGACCCGCTGTCCCAGGTACCGGAGCCTGGCCTTGCGTGGCTGGGCAGGACACTTCTCCTCCTCGTCGTGTGGGTGTTTGTCCCAAAGAGCGTGGTCCCTGGGAACGGGCTGCCTGGGTTGGATCCTGGTGCCACGGTCACCTGCCGTGTGTCTGAGCAAAGGAGCCGGTGCTCCCCAGACCCACAGGTCCCCAACCCCCTCGGGCTCCAGAAAGACAGTGACGTGCGTCCCTAACCAGTTCCCAATACTTCAAAAGACCCCGTCATCTGTAGAGCCTCGTCATGAGGCCACAGGAGGTCTTTTTGCTTTTGGTGGGGACCCCCTCAACCTGAGGGGTTGCACTGGCTGCGGGGCGGTGGGCGCTTGCACCGGTCAGGTGTGTGTAGTGATGGCTGGCTACCTGGCTCTTCAGCTAATACAGGACCCGACAGCGCCACCTTTTAGAAAAGGTGCACACTTCCCATCAAGTACACTCTCCCCCCAGATCCTCACAGAGCCCTGGAAGGCGGTCATTATTACTCTCATGCCTGCTTTAAAAATGCATCACTGCAGCTCAGAGAAACCTGCCCAGGGTCACCAGGCAGTTGTGGAGGCAGGATTCAAACCCAGGGGGTGCCCAGCGCCATGGCCAGCGGGCTGGCCATCGCACTAGCCCATCACTGCAGCAAGCCTCCCGCCCTCTGTGCCACGGTCACAGAGATGCTCAGCCGTGTGTCTTCTTTAATTGTAGTAGAGTTGATTTACAGTGTTCTGGTACTTTCAGATGTACAGGAAATTGATTCAGTTATACATACATGCATATATATATATATTCTTTTTAATATTCTTGTCCATTATGGTTTATTACAAGATACTGAACATAGTTCCCTGTGCTACACAGTAGGACTTTGTTGTTTATCTATCTTACATATAGTAGTTTGTATCTGCTAATCCTAAACTCCTAATTTATCCCTCTCCCCCCCTCCCCTTCCCCCTTGGCAACCACAAGTCTGTTTTCTAAGTCTGTGAATCTGTTTCTGTTTTGTAAATAAATTCATTTGTATCATATTCTAGCTTCCACATATATGGGATATCATATGGTACGTACTTGTCTTTCTTCTCTGACTTACTTCACTTAATATGATAATCTCTAGTTGCATCCATGTTGCTGCAAATGGCATTATTTCATTCTTTTTTAATGGCTGAGTAGTATTCTGTTGTATATCTGTACCACATCTTCTTTATCCATGCGTCTGTTGAGGGACATTTAGGTTGTTTCCATGTTTTGGCTATTGTGAATAGTGCTGCTATGAACATAGTGGTGCATGTATCTTTTTGAATTAGAGTTTCCTCCGGATATATGCCCAGCGGTGGGATTGCAGGATCATATGGTAGCTCTATTTTTAGTTTTTTAAGGAAGCTCCGTACTGTTCTCCATAGTGGCTGCACCGATTTACATTCCCACCAACAGTGCAGGAGGGTTCCCTTTTCTGCACACCCTCTCCAGCATGTGTTATTTGTAGGCTCTTAGATGGTGGCCATTCTGACCGGTGTGGGGTGGTACCTCGTCGTAGTTCTGATTTGCATTTCTCTGATAATTAGCCATGTTGAGCATCTTTCACATGCCTGTTTGCGGCCGCCCCTTTGATGGTGCTGGTGCACGAGGCTCCTGGCTTATCTTCCAGCTTGTGCTGTGTCCCAGCTCCAGTGACCCTGGGAGGCAAGGGATCCCAGCCTCGGGCTCTCATGTGTCCATTTTCCCAAAGATGCAAATGGCTCACAGGGCTCCTGCCCCAGCCCCACACCTGCAACATTTGGGACCAAACCAGTATTACCTACGGCCCTTCCAGAACAAGAGCGCCGTCAGTGAGAGCAGAGCGGGTGGCTGGCGCCCTTCAACACCCCGGAGGGGGGCATGACACGCCCCCCCCTGTAGACAGAGGAGCCTGGGGCCAACTGAGAGACCCACCACAGCCAACTTCTCCGTGGGAGGGACCCCCCCCAAAGGGAAATCGGGAACTGTTACCAAAACAGGTGGAAAGCACAGGCATCGCCCGATCCCAAGAGGAAGTTAACTGGGAAGCATCAGGTCTTAGGTGAGAACAGCCTGTGTATGAGGCTTCTCAGTGAAGCAGGGGCTTCCTGGGCCCCTCCCCTCTGTGCCCACCCTGCCCACTTAAAGCTCTCTGGTCCCTTCACGAGGCCACATTGTGTGCCCGTCATCAGAAAGGCTCCAGCAAACTGTCTGGTTTGAATGCCAGCTCGGCCACCAGGCAAAAAACTCCACGCCCATGCCTCAGTCTCCACCTCCGTAAAATGGGCATGAAACTACGTTTGCCCTTCCTTCCAAAGAGCTCAGTGTGGACAAGAGGAGAAAGAATAACTTCATAAACGAGAAACCCTCAGCCGGCGGTCAAGATCACTGTCAGTGATGAGTTCACATCCTGTAGCCTTGAAAGGACGTGATGAGAAGGGCGTCTGCCTCTGTGCTCTTCCTCCCCAAATGGGGGGGGTACCGACCGGCTTCTCAAATCTGCCAGGGCGTCAAGAACAGGGAGAGTCTGAGAGACAGTCCAGCCCTGGGAGCCAAGGGAGCCGTGAGGGGCGTGGTTCACGTGCTCCCTTGGGGTGGGGACAGGCTCCCCCAGTCAGCTCTACAAGGCGTGGAGGGGTGTTCTAACCCCTATTGTCACCTCCCAGGGCCAGGAGTGGCTGGAAGGCGGGCGGGCAAGGTGACGGCATTCGTAACGCCATCACCTCACCTGAGGTGTTCTCCAACTGAAACAGCAAATTGCAAAGGAGCATCATTTCTAGGTGGAGAGCAACTTCTCATGGGAATTTTGCAAGCACGACATGTTCTCTTCCCGGTTGCAATCTGTATAGTTTATCTTCTGAAACAGGGCTCACGACTAAAGAACCAGCCTCCCAGACTGCTGCCTGAGAAAGGAAAAGTCACTCCTACGGCAGAGACTGGGCTTTGGGCCTGGAAAGGGGGTGTGAGCGAGGCTCCCCCAGGGCGGCCGGCCTCCCCTGTCCAGTGACGTTCCTTCCCTGCGCTTTTCCACTTTCACACATCGAGACCAAGGCCTGGTTTTGAACCCAGTCCGTCCTTGCTGAGTTCCTGAGGTTGCTTTTGCAGAGCTCGGAGCTCTCATCCTCTGGACACATGCCACACCCTGAAGTGTTCTTTGCTCTCTCCCTGGGGCTGTCCCACCACGTTGAAGCAAATGACTCTCAGAAGGAGAATGCCCAGGCTCTGGGCACTACTGGCTTATGCAGCAAACATTTAACAAGGGCCCGCTATATTCCAGGCACCATTCCAGGCATGGGGCATGTAGCACTGAAAAGAAAAAGTCTCTACCTGCAAGTGGCTCTTGGCCAAAAGGAACAGAACCTCAACATGTGAAGGCTTAAACAATAAGACTCTTTGATTTCCTATTTTCCTACATAATAGGAATTCTGTTGGTAGGGGAGGATCCAGGACTTGTTAATTCAGTGAACCAGTGATGGAAAGGACCCTGGCTCTTTCCATCTCTCCACTCGTCCATCATCAATGGGATACCTTTGCTTCTCAGACTGGCTCTCCTCATGGTGACAGATGACTGCCACAGTTCCAGACATCATAACCAGACACAAAAATGTTCAGAAGAAAACAGGAGTTTCCTCCTTCTGACTCCTTTTAAGAACAGTAAAACATCCACGCATGACTAAAAACTTCCTCAGCCTGATAAAGGGAATCTGTGAAGAACCTCCAACTAACATCATAGATAATGGTAAAAGACTGAATGCTTTCATCCTAGATCAAGAACAAGGCAAGGAAGTCCACTCTCACTGCTTCTAGTCAACATTGTCTTGGAGCTCCTAGCCAATGCAATAAAGCAAGAAGCAGGAATAAAAGGCATACAGTTTGAAAAAATGCAGATGATAGAATTATCACTGTAGAAAATTCTAAAGACTCTAAAAGGGCATTGCTAGAACTAATGATTGAGCTTCGCAACATTATAGGACACAAGGCCAATATACAAATATCAAATTTTTATGTGCTAGAAATGAACAATTCAAAATCAATATTAAAAAGTACCATTTACAATGGCTTTAAAAATTATGAAACGCTTGTGTATAAATCTTACAAAAACATGTTCAAAATCTGCATGCTGAAAACTAAAAACACTGATGAAAGAAATCAAAGACCTGAAAAAATGGAAAGATATATATTCCTGGATGGGAAGACTGAGTATAGTTAAAATGTCAATTCTCCCTTAACTGATCTATACATACAAGGCAATTCCAATCAAAATCCCAGTGGGATTTTTGTAGAAATCTGCAACCTGATTCTAGAATTCATATGGGAAGGCAAGGAAACCAGAATAGTTAAAACAATTTTTAAAAAGAAGAAGAGTTGGAAGACTCTTGCTACTTCAAGACTTATTATAAAAAAGGTTGCTTTAGGAAAAAAAAAAAAGACTTATTATAAAGCTAACATCATCAAGAAGTGTAATACTGGAGAAAGGACAGACACACAGATCAATGGATCAGAACAGAGAGTCTGGAAATAGACCCACACATTCATAGTCAATTGATTTTTAACAAAGGAGCAAAGGCAATTCAACGGAGAAAGGATAGTCTTTTCGGCAAATGCAGCTGGAACAGTTATACATCACAGGCCAAAAAAAAAAAAAGAGGAAGCAGAATGACAACAACTTCAATCCATAGCTTGAACCATATGAAAAAATTAACTCAAAATGGTATATAGGGCTAAATGCAAACCTAAAACAGTAAAACTTCTGAAAGAAAACGTTGAAATCTCTGTGACTGTCGGTTGAGCAGAGCCTCCTTAGGTTCAATGCCAGAATCACAGTTTGTTTCATAAAAGAATGGACTTGATCAACATTAAGTACTTCCACTCTTTGAAAGATACTGTTAAGAGGATGCAAACACTGAGAGAAATTGGGTATCTGATAAGAGCCTGTGTCCAGAATATATAAAGAACCCTCAAAACTCAATAATAAGAAAAATAATAATCCACTTTAAAAATGGCCACAAGATTCGAACAGATACTTCATCAAAAAAGACGGCAAGTAATACCCCAAAAGACTCTCAGGATCATTTGTCTTTAAGGAAATGTAAATTAAAACCACAGTGAGATAATGCTACAGACCTGCTGGAATTTAACAAAACAAAACTCACAACACCGAGGGTGCATGAGACTGCAGCAACTAGACTGAGACATCGCTGGGCCCGTGCCAGCAGGGCGGCGGCTCTGGAAAAGAGTCCGGTGGCTTCTTACGAAGTTAAACGCACATCTGTCTAGTGCGGGATCCCGCAACCCCCTCCGGGGGGGCCCACACAAACCCTATGGGAAGGTCATGGAAGCTCCATTCCTAATCACTGAGACCTGAGACAGCCCAAATGTCCCTCAACTGGAAAACGAATAAGCAAACTCCAGGCAATCATTCGACGGTGCCCTGCTCAGCAATACACGGAAGGCAGTCCCGACACGTGCAGGACGAGGCTGAACCTGGGATCCCAAGTGCAGGGAACCAGGCCTGCAAGCTGCGCACTGCGGGATTCCACTTACCCGGCTTGCAGAGGAGAAATCAGCTCGGCGGTTGCCGGGAGCAGGAGGGGGTACGCCACCGGCCGAGGGCACAGGGAGCTCGGGGCAGGTGCCCCCACCCGTGATACAGCCTGACGGTAGTGGTGGCGCCGTGGCGGATGCCTTTCTCAAAGCTCACCAAACTGTCCCCTAGCAAGGGTGATTTTACTCTGTGCAAGTTATGCCTTAAGAAAAGATAGGGAGGACATAGAACGGTCCAGTCTTCCCCTGAAGCAGCCTCGCATCTCCTTGGCTGGGCTCGTCTCCTGCGGTTTCTAAAGCAATCAACGCCGCGAGGAATCAGGTCGTGGTGACTGGTTTAGACCCGTCAGCGCTCCCGGAACTGGGAGCACGCTGGAGGACGGGTAACTGAACCCCGACCCAGCCTTGTTAGGAGGAAAGGAGGTGGGAAAACGGGTGTCAGTCTGGCTGCTACCTGGGAGGAGACGGAAGCCTTCAGGGCCAGGTGTTTGCGTGGGGGAAGGAGAGAGAAGGGGCCTGGCCCAGGAGGCAGGGAGGCCTGAGGGTGGAGCCCGGCCCCGAATGAGGGGGGTCCCAGCGCATGGAGAGCTGGAGGTGAGGGCCGCAGCAAAAGCAGGAGTTGGGAGAAGGGACCCGGGGCAGCTCCCCGGGACGCCGCCAGAGAGGCTTTCGCCCTAAGTGCTGCGAAAGCCCCCAAAGGCTTTGCATGGCCGGACCATGTGATGCCGTTTATATTTTCAGAGGATCAGAGTTGTGTGGAAGATGGGCTGGAGGGCAGCAGAAATGAAACTCGAGGTGACTGCGGCCGCCTGGGCAGGAGCGGCATGAAAAGAAAGCTGTGGGGGGCTGGCTGGGTGTGGAGAGGGAGGGAGGAGAGGGGCCTCCAGGACCAGCCCCGGGGCTCCAGCCTGCGCACCGCCGCCTGCACAGTGATCCCTGACGGGGTGGGAGCAGGGCTGCACGTCAGGAGGTCTGCTGGGCTGGGGTGTCAGGCAGGCCGTTTGTTCATCCACAAGACAGGAAGCAGAACACCTAACTCACAGGCGAACGGTGAAAGCCGTCTCTAGACAGCTCGGCTATGCAAACCAGTAACACCAATAATTCATCGCTGATGCACCTGCTCCGTGTCTGTGGCTTTGAGAGCATCACATGAGTGACCCTTGCAGCCTTCTGCAAGGCCTTCGGTTTCGTTTCCTAGATGCAGAAACTGAGGCTCAGAGAGGTTCATCATTTGCTCAAAGCCACCCAGCGGGTAAGGGCGGCACCTGCATCAGAAAGGAACCCAGGTCTGTAAACTTGATCGTCTTGGCCCTCCCCACCTTGTTTCCCAAATGAAAGGGTTCTTTTTTTTCAGTCCGTAAAGGAGGTATGTGGGAAACACAGGCCCCCAGCCCCTCTCCAAAAGCCAGCCAGGCAGCGAGCGGCTCCCATTCCGGCCCCGGGGGACCAATCTGAGGGAGGAGGTGGCCCGGCCTCACCCTGCAGCCAGAGGCAGCGGGAACATCTCTGCAGCCAGGCGCAGTATTTCCAGGCAGCAGAATTAATAGGGCAATTCCCCATGCAGAACTTAGCTGGCTCCTGCACTAAATTAGCATAGATAAATATTTTTGAGAGAGGAGGGAAAATAATGCATTTTGCAATAAAGCCAGAGCACAGCCCTCCGCGGCCGTCCTGCAAATCTGGATGAAATGAATTTGCACCTGGAGTAATTGAAGGCGCCATGGTCCTCCGGGGCCGAGAGCAGGCCCAGCCAGGCGGATAAATTCCCTCCACTCTGGCAGAGCTGATGGTTGTCAAGAGGCTGATCCCTGTGGTGGGCTGGGGTGGGGGAGGGGAAGCGCCAGGGCCTGGGTTTGGGGGGTGCATAGAGCATAAAGGCTGCCTGAGGTCCAAGAGGGCCCCCGCCCCCCCTCTCTAGATGAAGGCGAAGCACCCAGATGGAACAGCGTGGAGGGGCTGTGCCCCAGCTAGCTGCCAGGGCCGTCTGACAACCCACACCCCCCTCCTAGCTCCATGGAAACTGTGAAGCTCTGGGGACTCCTCAGTGAATGGCCCAGGAGCTCCAGGTTCACCATCGGGACTCCCTGCAAACCTTTGCCCACACCCTCACGAGCGGGTGAATCACCCCCCTGCCCAGCTGTCCTCCCCGCGCCTCCCCCTTACCGCCGCACCATCTCTCACTGGCCTACAGGGCCCCCCAGCATGGCCCCAGGGTGAGGGCTCAGGGGACAGAGCTGGCCTGCAGCAGTGTGCACGGGTATGGCTACACCGGTCCTCTAAGAGACTGAAACACTTCCCAGCTGGCTGGCGAACGAGCGCTGCCCTGGCCCCGGTGCGGCCCACGATCCCTTCCCGCTGGCTGGGTCCTGCTGCCCCTGTTGGAGATACTGTAAATTTCTCCCGGGAGCAAGGGTTAGACCTCTCCGTGATCTCCACGACCCCCAGCCCCTGCGTTGAACAGCCCAGTTAAGGTGGAAGAGACAGTGGATCCTGTGCCCAAAAGGCCCCTCTTCCCCCCAACAGGCTGCCTTCCAGACTGCAGCCTTCTCTCCTCTCCCTGCCCGGGCCTGGCCGGGACGGGAACTGCCCTGAATGTGACTGTGCACTGCTCTCCTCGCTCCGCTCCCGCATTCGAGGCCCCTCACCTGGTCCCCGTTGTCCTCTCCGTACTCCCCTAAGACTAGCTGGGGGCACGCAGAGCTGCCTGGGACTCGGGTCCTGCCCCGGGGGGTGGGGGAGGAACTAGACCAGAGCAGGGCAGCAGGTGCCAGGCATCACACCCTGGCCGGAGTGGCCGCTAAGGGGCTGCCCGGGGTCCCGCTGCTGAGGCCTGCGGCTGGACCCGCCTCTGATCCCGGCCCTTGACTCAGAGCCCAGGGGACGGCTGGGCGATGACCGTGTGTCCACCTGCCTCTGCCGAGCAGGACCCGGCATGGAGGTCCCCCACGCCCACCCACCCCTCCTTTCCCCAGAGTTGGAGGCTCTGGTCAGGGCTGAGGCTTCAGGCCGTGTTTACATCAGAAGTCTTTGCAAATGCTTTTTCTCTAACATCAGTCGTTTCCGTGTCAGCGGCTCTCAGTAGGGGAGGAAATGTATCAGAATTCCTCGAGGTGTTTTTTTCCAAGTACACCCTGCAGGCCACTTCCTCGTGGTCCTGGAAAGTACTGCCTAGGGAAAGTGCCAGAGTCCCCAGGGAGGGGCTCCGGGAGGGGGGTGACAGCCAGTAGAAAAGCTGTGAAACCCTGAGATTGTGGCCCCAGAGCAGGGCCAGGGGCGCGGGCCCTTTGCCCTCTGCCTCTGCAAGTCCCACCCATCCAATGGGGTCCCTGCCCTGACGGCCGCTCAGCTCAGTGGCTCTGGGCTCCCCTGCGGCTCCGCGTGCTGTGGCCGGTGCCAGGACAGAGGGCTGGCTCGGGGCACAAAAAGCCCAGGAGGGTCCTGCAGGAGGCCGTGGGGAGAGCCCAGCCTGGGGCGTCCGGCCTGCCCCGAACATCTCTACCTGCGTGTCGATTTTGTACTTCCACAGTGCCAGGCACGGTCCTAAATGCTTTACATACACTAACTCATTTAATCTTCTAAAGCAGGGACTGTTATTTCCCAGTTTACCAGATGGGGAAGCTGAGGCACAGAGACCCAAGCAGCTTGTGCACAACCGCACAGCTCTCGGTGGCAGAGCCAGAATTCACACCTGGGCAGTGGGCTCTGCGGGGACCCTTGTCACCCCGGCTCCGCAGGGCCCCAGGGAAGGCAGCAGGCAGGCGGGAGCTCTGAGCGCTCCCAGGGCGGTGCAGGACGGCCCTCCCACCCCAGCAGAGCGGCCGTGCGGGAGCTGAACCCGGGTCCCCACAGGTCCCTGTGCTCCCAGTTTATGGGTGCTTCCTGCAAATCAGCTGAACGTTAAGGAAAAATCTGTGTCTTGGCCAGGACATAGCTCATTAATGCACATTTACACACGTCATGACAGTTTCTTCAAACAGAGACTCAAAATGCCTTCTCTGCAGAGCTGGTCACAGAGATCACCCAAAATAGCAACCAGCGCTAGGCAGTTGCTTTCGGTAATTGCAGCTGATAGCCTGGGGTTTACTTCTCTCCTGGAGCGGATCTGGGTACTCCGAGTGATCTCTCCCGGGACCAGAGCCAAGATGTGAAGGTCAAGATGGGGAAGGGCATTGCTACTGGACCCTGTACACCCCCAGCTCCACTGCGCTCCGTCCCTTGTGGACTGACCTTGGTATCCCGTTCAGAAACTAGCACCTTGATGGCAGCACGGCTCTGCCAGCTGTGAAGTCTTGGGCTCCCTGAGCCTCAGTTTCCCCATCTGCACAATGGGCATCACACCCGGGTTGCTGTGAAGGTCAGAGGTGATAGACTGGATGCACTGGCACATGGCAGAAGCGTGAAAACAGGGGACAGACAGAGGAGCACTTTGTGTCGCGGGCGAGGCAGGACATTATGAGCACGACTGGAGGTGGGGGCAGACAGGGGTCCCCCACTGCTGACCAAGCACAAGGCTTCCCTGACCTCCCGGGGGTGACCTGGGGTGGGGGGTGGGGGAGAAGGAAGGTACCCTGAGCAGAGAGAGAGCCAGGAACAACCTTCGCTGGGGTGATCTGGAGCAAAGTCTGATGCGGTCTGGGTCTGAGGAGCCACAGGGACAAGGTCCAGCCAGGGAGGGTCCCCTGGAGCAAGGGAGCAGGCCGGGCAGTGCCCAGGTAGGCTCTGGACTGAGGTCAGGCAGAGCCCACACAGCTTTCAGGAATCACGGCGCCCGAGGCCCCCTCCACCCTTCACCCAGAGGGAGGCCTGGGGGCTGAAACCACAGGGCCAGCTGCGCGGGCCCCCTCCTGTGCCCTGAGAGTCCCAGGAGCAGCCAGCGGCCCTTCCTCCCTCTCCCTCGCTGGGTTTCCTAGGAAACGGGCCAAGTGCATCCTGCCACAACTGTCCCCTCCCCCACAAACCTCCATCTGCCGGGAGCCCCGCTTTCTCCTGGGGAGGGGGAGCCCACAGCTCAACCCAAGACCCCCACTGCCCTGCCGCTGGCTGGCACGCCTGGGGAGTGGGGATTCAGGAGCGGAAGGCCCCCAGCTCGCCCGAGGGCACAGCGGGGCCTCCAGGCAGCAGTGGAAGGTGGTTCATCTTGGGTCTCAAAATCTCCACCACAGAACGGCTTTTTCAAATGTGGTGAGAAAGTGTTTCTAGCATCATGGGGAGAGCAGAACACTAACAGCTGTTGCTCCTGGAGCCCCTCCCGAGCCAGGCCCAGCACCGTCCTCCCACAAACCCATCCTGCACCCATTTCACAGAAGGAAGTGGCTCAGAGGGGAGGCTGAAGCTGGCAGGTGACATGGCTTCAGCCCATCTGGGGTCGCTAAATCCTAGGGGAAGGGGAAATAGGGCCCCCCCATCCTCTGATAATGTCTTTCTGCTTTTGAGTATTTACCCCAATGTTCTCTAGTGAGGAGGTCAATTTTTACTGGAATCAAGAGATAATGAACCTGGCTTTTCCCCTTAGAGGAGTCCCACCAATGCCCCTCTGCTTGGAAACAGAGGTCACGCATGTCCACAGCTCACCCAAACATGGAAGCCACAGCTCCCTAGGCCTTCTTCGCCAGCTCAACACAACGTACCGGGTTTGGAGACAAATGACACACAATATTTTTGAATCGCATCTTCCTGACTATTTCAATGAAACCGTGACTCTGAGTTTCCCCATCTGGACATAAAACCTGGGCCCCCAGCGTCCTGACGCTCAAAAAGTGTTGGGGGGGCTTCCCTGGTGGCGCAGTGGTTGGGAGTCCACCTGCCAATGCAGGGGACACGGGTTCGAGCCCTGGTCCGGGAAGATCCCACATGCCGCAGAGCACCTGGGCCTGTGTGCCACAACTACTGAGCCTGCACTCTAGAGCCCACGAGCCACAACTGCTGAGCCCACGTGCCACAACTACTGAAGCCTGCGCCTACAGCCCGTGCTCCGCAACAAGAGAAGCCACCGCAGTGAGAAGCCCGCGCACCGCAATGAAGAGTAGCCCCCTGCTCGCCGCAACTAGAGAAAGCCTGCGCGCAGCAACGAAGACCCAACGCAGCCAAAAATAAATAAAATAAATAAATTTATAAAAAACGAAGTGATGGGGAAGTAAACGTCCCTGGACAGCAGGACCAGTGCTGGCTCCCTGTCTTTCTGGCAAAGCCCTAGGACTCTGCTGCGGTTTGAACAAAACCTTTCCAGGTCCCCCCACGCGACGCGCACCCCAGCCCCTGCTGGAGCCGTGCCTCCTGGGGCAGGCCCACTGTAGATCACTCCCCCCGTGGAAACAGTGATGGTCGGTGGGCGGGGAGCAGGCTGGGGGATGCAGGGCCCACCAGGGACTGACCCTGGGCTGAGGCAGAGATTCCTTCTGCTAAACCGGCCGGAAGTAAACCTGCCACGGTCAACAGCCACGTCCCCCTCCAGGGAGGGAGCGGACCGCAAGCCACCGGCAGGAGACAAAGCAGAACCGCGGGGAGAAGCTGACGTTAGCGCCTGCCTGGACCCGCTGTGCCCGGAGAAGCCCCCCCACCGCCAGGCGTACCCTGGGGGAAGCAGGGGGGCCGCGCTGTCCAGAGAGGCCCTGGGAGTCCCCTGGGGACCTGGGCCCTCACACCCCTGCCAGGAGGGGCTGCCTTGGTCTCCATCTCACACATGAGCAAAGTGAGGCTCAGACAGGGGGGGAATCACAGGCCTGGTGGTGCCGCGGTCCGTCCCAGGCTGCCCAGGGAGCGCAGCCCAGCGGCAGCGGTGGGCACAGCTCACGGGGTGTCCGGAGGAGGGACGGGGAGGCCGAGGCAGGCCCAGCACCAGCTGGGAGGGTGGGCGACGGCAGCTGCTGGGCTCACAGCTTAGGGCAGCGGCTTCAGTGTCTCACCTGCAGAGGCCACATGAGCCCGCGCTGGAGGGGCTGGAAGGCAGGGCAACCCCAGGCCCCGCTGAGCGGTGGGGAGCCTCGGCCTGCGGGGCCCCGGGCTGGGGTGCGGTGCCAGGCGGGCAGCCGTGCCGGGAGCCCGTCTCCCCAAGCCGAGTGCTATCCCTGCAGTGCCGGCCCCACCTCTGTCATCACAGCTGCCACTGCCCCTGTCACCACCTGGGGGCCCGGGGCCAGGAGGAGAAGTAACAAGCAGACCCAGTTTCCCCAAACCAACCCGTCACCACAGAGGCCAGGCCAAACCTTCTGTGCACATTTTCCTTGGAGAGGAAGAGATAATTGCTGTTGCTGCGGGGAGCCGTCTTCAGAGGCCCCCCTCCCCGTCCCCCCCCGTTCTACCCAGGCGTAGCCAGGGATGACACTGGAATCTTGAATCAAGCTAAGTGGTTACTATGGTGTCAGCCTGAAATTATGAATCTGCCAGCCGGCCAGCACCGAGGCACAGAGCCAGGGGTTCACAATTAAAGCAGAGAGACCAAGAAAGAGAAGGCACATTGTATTTCAATAGCGGCAAAATTGCACTTCCGATCACGGGAATTAAAAAAAAAAAAAAAGATGTGCTTAGAAATGCAGTTAGCGGCATCATCAGGGCCAGAAACCTTCCCAGTTCTGCCACCCACCCGTCACCTCCCCCTCCCCACACACTGTCCCCTTCTGCCCTGAGCCCTGTGGCCCGGCGCCCCCTGCCCCAACACACACACCCCGTCCTGGCCTGGGAAAGCCTGGCCTCCCAGGACACTCGGGGCCTGGCCTGCATCGCCGGGGCGCCACCCTTGACGCCTCTGCCCCCCGACCCCGACGTGGAACCCATCCACAACTGCTGTCAGCCCTACCTTTACACATCTGGGAGACCCACCCCATGCCCCAGCCACCCCCCACCGGCCCAAGCCCCTCATCTGGGCACTGGCGGCCTCCCTCCCACCGTCCCTCCCTCAGGTCTGACGTCACTCCTCTGACTCCTCTTCCCGGGGTGCTGACTGCAGCCTCCCAGGCATGACAGGCATGCTCCTGCCTCAGGGCCTTTGCACTGGCCATCGCTCGGCCAGGAGGGCGCCCCCAGATCTCTGTGACTGCGGGGTCTGTTTTGCTCCAGGCCTAGAACAGCTTGAGCACGAGGGAGGACTCGGGGAATGAACGAGTGAGGCTTCCCCAGCCTCTGGGCCCCATTTTCTCATCTTGACCGTGAGGGTCTGGACCACCTCAGAAGGGCAAACTGTAGCCCCCACGAGCAAAGTCCAGTCCAGAAGCCTGTTTGGTCACCTTACACTGCACTGGCCTGCAGTTGGACTGTAGCTTGAATTCGTTAAGAACATATAAAACCTGGGAGAGTGAACCCACAAATCAGGGTTTCCGGCGTAGGACTTATCTGTGATTTAATGGTTTGGGAGAACTTCCCCATAAAGGTATCTGGACCCAATGCCTTCTTTTTTTCTTTTCTTCTTCTTCCTTTTTTTTTCCCTTCCCTCTTCCTGAATCAACTTTGGTGCATTAGCCAGAGTTCCTGGTCATAGACCACAACTGGCTAATCAAGGCAGAAGACTGCATTTTACGGGGTTTGGAGAGTTTCCGGAATTTCTGGGAGGCTGAGGGACATAGACAAGAGTGCAGCACAATTCCCAACCCCTCTAAGAGACCCTCCTCGCAGAAGCCCCACGGCCCTCGCCACCTGCCACCAGGCACCCAGGGCAACCGAGCACCTTTGCCACAGGAGCTGGTCTCTGGCAGGAACCTGCTCCCACCCCTGCCTTTCAGCCCTGGAGTCCTGGCTAGGTCCAGGCACGCGCCCACCCGCAGCTCAAGGGCGCGTGGAAATGCAGTCTCCAGCTTTCCCCATGCAGTGGAGACAGGCCGGCTGGAAGGACTGGGGTGAGGGTGTGAGCCAGCTGGCAGTGTCTGCTATTTTGTGTGTGCATGGTTTTTCCTAAAAATTGTTCACCTTATAGATTGTCAAATTTATTGGCAAAAAAATTTGCATTTTCCTATAATTTCCTAACATATCTGTGTATCTGTAACGCCCTTTCGTCATTTTTATGGTTAGTGGCATGCTTTCCTGATTAGTCTTGCTAGTTTTGTCTAGTTTATCAATTTTTTTCAAAGAATTATCTTTCATTTTTATAGCCCAGATCTACTATTGTTTTATTTTATTTCATTAATTTCTTCTGTCTGCTTTCTTTAAAATTATTCTGATGTTCATTTCCAGCTTATTGAGGTAAGCGCTCAGTTTCCTTATTTTTTCAATGTTCCTCTTTTCTAATGACTGCATTTAAAGCTATTCATTGGCCTCTAAGTACACACGTCTTGGGCGGTATCCTGTGGGTTTTTATAAGCAGTGCCTTTATTACTGTTCATTTCTAAATAGTTGGTAATTCAGTTTTGATTTATTGTTTAATTCACGTTAGATTTGTTTTTAAATTTCCAAGTGGATAGATTTGGGGATGTTACCCGCTTGATAATTTCCAGCTTTATTTGCATTGTGTTTGGAAAATGTGCTTGGCATGATCTTTTTAATTTTTTAAAAATTGGTTTTACAAAGCAAAGGCAATAGAGAAATATATTCTCCCCGTAAAAGAGTCAATCAATACAGAAGTTTATAGAATCAAACATAAAGAAAGGTGTCCCTTTGTAATTACTCCCTTTCTCTCCAACTGCATTTTCCTATTTAGGACTAATCTCTGTGAGTAGTCTGGAAAGTATTTTTCAGGCCCGTTTTTTAAATTTACATGTATATTTATATGTTCATCCCTAGAGTTAAAAAAAATTAAAGTGGTCTTGGGGAACTCTCAGCTAACTTTTAGTGACTTTAAGCCATTTTGGTTTCCAAGTAAATGCATTTTTGTTCTAAGATAAACATGTGCTTTGATTCTCAACAGGGCATAAATTTTGACATATTATATTCTCATTGCTCTTTTTTTTAAAAATTTATTTATTTTATTATTTTTGGGTGTGTTGGGTCTTCGTTTCTGTGCGAGGGCTTTCTCTAGTTGTGGTGAGCGGGGGCCACTCTTCATCGCGGTGCGCGGGCCTCTCACTATTGTGGCCTCTCTTGTTGCGGAGCACAGGCTCCAGACGCGCAGGCTCAGTAATTGTGGCTCACGGGCCTAGTTGCTCCGCGGCATGTGGGATCTTCCCAGACCAGGGCTCGAACCCGTGTCCCCTGCATTGGCAGGCAGACTCTCAACCACTGCGCCACCAGGGAAGCCCTCATTGCTCATTTTTAAGTAATTTTTATCTTCCTTTTGATTTACCTTTTAACTGAAAAGTAGTTCATAAAAGAAAGTTAAAAAAATGTTTCCAATTTAAGAGCATGGAGGTAGGTGGAAACCTTTCCACCTCTTTCTAAGAGAACTTGACGAGAATATATAAAAAATAGAGCTATGTAAACCCATATCACATGTTAAGAATTTTCCAAAAATCTAAATATAATATTAATAAGGTGGAGCCCAGATTCAGAGGGAGGGAACTGACCCCACCCCTGGTGCTTCGAGGGACAGCAACAGGTTGAGCAGAGAAGGAATTGCTGGCGGCCACCTATTTACCTGAGCTGGTCCTCGAGTTCCCCGTGCTGGTGGCTCCCGTGATGCCCCCACCCCCACCAAGTTCATTCCCTCTGGAAGCATAAGCTGCTCTGACCGAGAATGTACAGCACTGGGTAAAAACACTTCTAAGTAAAAGTCAACATGTTGGGGGAAGCACTAAAATATTTAAACAGAATGCCCAACTTTCAAACCAACAGCACAAAATATGGTCTATCTGTTGAAATATGGCAAAATTTTTAAAATAAAAGATATATGATAAACAGAAAACAAAAAGGAATTTGGGAGAAATAGATCCTAATGTAACTGGGATTAAACTAAGTATAAATAGGGTAATGGCATGAAACAGAAGACACAGAATCTTAGAGGAATTTTTTTTTTTTTAAGAATCGAGTAATGTGGATTATACCAGAGACACACTTAAAGAGATGGAAATAAAAGGGATGACAATAGAAAGAGGCAAATAAGGAATGAAAGTCAGCACAGAACTTTAATATCAGAAAGGGGAAAAAAGAGGACCCAAGGCAAAAATTTCCTAAGGGACAAAAGAGGGCATTTTATTTTGTTAAAAAACAATGGATTGAGAATATATAATACTAATAATGAGCATATGTTCACCTAAAATACTGCCTCAAAAATGTATAACAAGTGAAAGAACTGTGGAAAAATATAGATAACTCCAAAACTGTGGTTGAATATTTTAACTCTCTCACAAGCATGAATAGGTCAAACAACAAGCATAAGCTAATCTATGTGAAACGTTCCACCCCATAAAGAGAAAATGTGTGATTTCTGAGCACATACAGAACATTCACAAAATCAACAATGTATTAAAGCACCAATGAAGCCTGTCTAAATTTTTAAAAAGTCAATATCATATGAACCAGTCTCTAACAATAATGTAATAAAATCAGGAACAAAAGGATAACTTCTCAAAATTCTCACATCTCTGAAAAGAGGAGAAAATTGCAAATAAATAAAATATAGACCAAAAAAGAGAAAATGACTACAGACATAAGAAAAATTTCCAAGTAAATGAATATTATGAACAGCTGTATGTCTAACAAATTTGAAAACCTGGACAAAATAGATAAATTTCTGGCAAAGTATAAAATGCCAGCATCGGAGCAAGAAGAAATAGAAGATGTAAATAGATCAATAACCATTAAAGAACCTAAAATGATATCAAATACATACTTTCCCAAAAACTTCAGGCCAAAATCATTTCATAAGTGAGTTCAACCAAACTTTCAAAGAACAGAAGATCCCAATAATCGACAAGTTGTTCCCAAAACTAAGGAAAGAGAGAAAGCTGCCCTAGTCATCTTACACAGTGAGAAGAATACTGGTTCCAAAACTGGAAAGGGTCAGGACAAGTAAAGAAAATCACAGAGACATGTCACCTACAAACGCAGACGCAAAGATTCTAAATCTAGTATTTGCTAATCAAACCCAACTGTGTATCTGAAAACGTATTTTAATTAAATACGTATTTTAATTTAACCTAAAAACATATTTTAGTCTATCCTATGATTCCATTTCTATACAATTTACAAGCAGGCAAAGCCATCAGTCGTGCTGGAAAGAAGGATGGTTACTCTTGGGTGGTCTTCTGGGCAGACGGTCATGTTCTGTCTCTTGATCAAGAATTGTGCTCACTTACTATCCCGTCTCTCTTCTGTATGCAAGGTACACCTCAATGAACGAATCACTTTACGACAATAACATACCTAATAGTATTTATACAAGGAATGAAAGGATGGTTTAACACGAGAAAATCTATAGATGCAAGCCACCCTTTAATAGCCTAAGGGGAAAGTCACATGGTTATCTCAATAGACAGAGAAGTGGCATTTATTAAGGTTCAATACCTATTTATGCGTGATAAGGACTCCAAGAAAAGAATTACTAGATGGGAACTTCCTCAGCCTGATAAAAGCTGTACACCCAGGCCCACAGGCCACCACCCTTTATACACAAACATGTGAGATGTATTTGCTTCCAGATCAGAAATCAGTTCAGGAGGCCTGCCAAACACCTCTGCTCTGTGTAGGAGAGAGGACAGCAGTGGGGAAAGGGCTCGTTACACGTAGCAAAATAAAGTTGAGTCCCTACCTTGGACCATGGGCTCAGGGGAACTTCATGTGTGAAATACAAATTGATCATTTACGAGGGTGAACCTCAATACGGAAGATGGAGCTGTAAAGCTAACAGGGAGAGCAAGTGAGAGAATACAGTTGTGGTCTAAGGATGAAGAGTTCTTAAACAAGACATAAAACACAAATCATAAGGTAAGGACATCGAGGGATTCGCCCCCATCACAAGCAAGCACTTTTGTCCGATAAAGACACATAGTCAAAGATACTGCCGAGTGATAGCTGAGGAATAGCTGAGACCCAAGAATATGCAAGGAACTCCTACAAATTAACCACGAAATAACCAATCTCACTGCAAAAGGATATGATTGGACAACTCATTGCAGAGGAAGCCAAATCGCTGTCAAGGACACGTGGAGAGGCGGTTGACTTCATTCGTAATCAGAAAATGCACATTCAGTTACCCCACCACAGAGGCAAAAATTAGCAGGTCAGAAAACATCCGCATTGGCAAAGACTCAGGGAGTCAGAAAGACCCAGACGCTGGTTGGGAGTAAAAGCGGGCACAGCCAGTCTGCAGAGCGGTCAGACGGCGCTCAGCGGAAGTTAGGCGATGCAGCAAGGCCGCTGCTGGCCGCAGAGCCTCGAGAGACGTGCGCGGACGTCCACAGGAGGCCACGTGAGGAGGCTGACCCCAGCGGTGTCTGCGGAATCTGAGGGCTTGGAAGCATCCTTGGGGCCCATCACCAGGGGGCCGCCTAAGAAAACTGGGATAGATGCTGCGGATGAAACACAGTACTGCGCCGCTGCTAGAAGCGGGGAACTTAATAGACAGGCAGCTGCGCGGACGTACCTTAAAACATCAGGATGATTAGGAAAATCTATACTAGTGATACTTTGATACAAAACAATACTAAATATTTTATAAGGATCAATAACTATCCAAAGATACGTATCTAACAAATCAGTAGGGGTTTATATAGGTGTGGGGATCAGGGGGAAAAGGCAAAAATAATTAATATAAAATAAGAAGTAGACATGACGTGGATGATGTTAGTAGGCCATGAAATGAGGAGCAATAATTGACTGAATGTCTTACTTCTGGTGTCCAGTAAATAAACATAGTCACCAATAAATTAGTTCAATGTAACAGCAATCAAAAACCCAACAGAGTTTTTCTGAAGAGCTTGACAAACTGATTCCTCAGCCTCGTGTGGAGGGCACAAGAATAGCCCCCAAATTAATAATAGTAATGATAGCAACAGCAGTAGCGATGAAACAGCACAGAAAGTTCAGAAACAGTCTGGTGAAGAAACGGGAATCTTGGACACAGTAAAATGGGCAATCCATTTCACAGCCACACAACGATAAATTTCAGCGAGATCAAAATTCTGAACATAAAGAATCTATAAAAGCACAAGGGAAAAAATGTGGCATAAACTTCTGAACTTGGGGGGGAGGGGAAAGTCTTTCTAAGGAGAACCGAAGACCAAGGCGCCATAAAGGAGCCCTTCTGAGCACATACAACAGAAAGGTCTGTATGGGAAAGGACACCATAAACAGATTTCAAACACAATTGACAGCCCGGGAGAGGACACTTACAGCATTTATTGCAGGAAAAGCACTAATATTCACAGAGATAAAGAGCCCCTGACATAATAAGCAAAAGACAAACAACTCAGTGGAAACAACGGCAAAGAATGTAAGCAGGAAATTCACACACAGAGGCAAACACACACCCATAAACAAGTGAAAAGCAGCTCAGTCTCACTAATCAAGAAACTACAGGTTAAATAAAAAATCTAATTTCAGGTTTTGCCCATTAGATTGGTAAAAATTTTAAGAGTTGATGGTATCTGGAATTGGAAAGGCTGTGGGAAAATGAGTGTTCCCATTCTCCCTGGGGAGTATTGATTATATTTTGCTTGAAATTTTTTATAATTTTTTTTGCAATCGTTCATATGTGTTCCATTTACAGTTAATTTTTAAACAAGAAAATGATGAATACATATTTTTCCAATTTGCTCATTTTAAGAAAACTCAGGTTATTCAGGAAGATATTCTGCCAGCAAAGACAACCCCCCCGCACAAATGGCTGCATAGGGGACGTGTGTGTGTGTGTGTGTGTGTGTGTGTGTGTGTGTGTGTTCACACACCCTGCGTGGGGTTGGATCTTGTCTCACCGTTGAGGTCTCTGGGCAGCTGGACCCTCCCCTAGCCGTGGGTCTGGGCTCAGCACCAGAGTGCACTTCAGCCCCCGGGTGAGAGGCCGGGGCCCCAGGGCGTCCAGGACCAAGGGCCAGAACAGGAGCTGAAGGGCCGAAGAGGCGGCCAGGGCCCCGCAGGTGGTCAGAGGGCACGAGGAGCTGGGCCACCTCAGGGAGACAGGTCAGAGCCGGACAGGCAGGAAGCCAGATCTGAGATGGTCCTCTGACCAGAAGGGTCTTTTTCATGGTGCACCACCTCTTGCAGCTGGAGCTGGAGTGGAATCCGCTCTGTGTTTGACTCACAGTGGTTTCTGTGACGTGGGATGGGGGGGACGGGGAGGGGGAACAGGAGGTTTAAATAACTCCGAGGGGCAAGGAGGGCTCCCTCCAGACCACCCCGTGCATCGTGTCCGTCTTCTCCCGGCTGCTCCACCCCTTGGCTCCGGTTTCCCAGTGCCGGCGTCTCTCCGTGTGGCAGCTCTGCCAGTTCCAGACTCAGTAGGAAGAGCGATGTTTTCCCAGCTCTTGCAATCAAAGGCCCAGAATCAAACCTCGGGGGCAGGTGTGGGTCCCACGCCCTTCCTAATCCAGTCTCTGTGGCCGAGGGATAAAGTGCCCTGAACGGTCAGGGCTCGGTCAGCTCAGCCAGAATTGTACTGAGCGGGGCAGGGCGGTCCCTACGGGAACATCAAAGTGATGTCACCAGACGGCAGGAGTGGGTACGAGGGGTCCCAAAACCTCAGACGTCATCAGCATGACCTCAGCAGCTTTGAAATCCTCTACAAATGTCTTGCTTTTCTGATCCAGTGCTTACAGCTCTGAAACAGGGATGGAAACGTCCGTTGTGTTCTTGGATTAAACGTGTGGAAAGTCCCAAGCGCAGTGCCTGGCACACAGTAGGGTCTGCATTCCTGAGTTCCTCCCGCTTCCCTCCTGACGGCCCCGGCCCCGGCCGTTTCCCTGCACTCGGAGCAGGAGGCAGAGGCAGAGGAAGGGTGGCTCCTCCCAGCGATCTTGTCTCAAGGCAATATAAGCTCCGTGATCAAGGGACATGCTCGGAAAATGGAAATATTTGGCCAGGCCTTCAGAGATTTAATTAAAATTAATATTATGTCTTATCGAAGCAGAAAGCTCAATGCTGCACATGTAGAAAAATCCATTTAACCAATTAGCTGAGTCAAACAAGACTGTCCAGCCTTCAACAAGGCCCTCTGCACTCCCTCTTGGGCCAGAGCTGCTGCTAACGCCATATGCATCAGACAAGTGGCCCAGCTGGATGGGTGATCAAACATGCGACAAGAGGGAGCTTCAGGAGAGACTTGGGAGGAGAGGATGAGCTTGCCACGCCCGTCCTGGTCCACCTCAGCATGACCATGGTTGGAAGATCATAGACTTGCTCCACCCCTCACCAGCTGTGTGACCTTGGGCAGGTTACTTAACCTCTCTGGGCTGGAAGTTTCACTTCACACAGCTGTAGAGAGTGTTGGACACAACAGGCATACAGTGGAAACAGCAAACTGGTTTGTCAGGGGCTGAATCTGGCAAATTTTCCTTATTTGCATCTTCCACCTGAATTTGCTCACAACGTTTTGAAAGTTTTCTAGTCACATTTCCCACCAACCAATATGGCAAAAATCCCAAAGTTTGGTAATACACTCTGTTGGCAAAGCTGTGGGGAAACAAGCACCCTCGCACATCACTGGTGGGCGTGTAAAGTGACGCCACCCTAATGAAAGGAAACTGGCAGAATCCATCAAAATTACAAATTCCATCGTTGACCCAATAATTTCACTTTGAGGAACTCATCCTATAGGCATCCTTGCACACGAACAAAATGAGATACGCAACAACTTTCACTGTTCGTACCCTGTGTGTAATAGGAAGGACGGGAACAACCCACGTCTCCATCAGTGGGAGGTGGGTTAGGGCTGCCAGATAAATACAGGATTCTCACTTAAATCTGAATTTCAGGTAAACAATAAATGCTTTTTTAGTGTAAGTAGACACTCAGGCAGTATGTCCTGTAATCTCATTTGCTACATGTGAAACCCCTAGGCAGGTTAAATCAGCATTTCTCAACCAGGGCACTACCGACACTGGACCAGATAATTCCTCAGAGGGTCTTTCGGGAGCCTGGACTGATCATATCAGCTCTCTGCTTATCATCAAGGGTTCCCACCACCTGCAAGTTTGAGTTGCCCAGTAAGGCCTTTAGGACTCCGTGACCTGGTGCCTGCCACCCTCTCAGCCCATTGCTGCCACTCCTTTTGTATCTAAGGAGGGCTCTCCTGATTGTGAGAGGCAATTGGCTCATGTGCCAGAACATCTATTGGCTCATGTACCAGAACAGCCTTGGGGCTTCAGGCACAGCTGGATCCAGGAACACTGCCAGGAATCTCACTCTTGCCACTTCTAAGCTACACTTTGCTCTGTGTTGGCGTCACTCTCACGCAGGCTCTCCCCTCTTGGGGGCGGAGACGCCCCCGGCAGCTTCAGGCTTGCATGCTAGCAACCTAAGCACCGCCTGCCCAGCGGAGGGAAGGGGTCTTTTCCCCCACGGCCCAGCAAAACCCTCAGGTCTGACATGCCTTGACTCCGATTGGCTCTGCTTGAGCCATGTGCCCACCTCCCAACCAATCCCTATAGCTGGGAGATGCTGGTGTCTCATTGGCTGGGACCAAGTCACGTGCCCGTGCCTAGGTGGTGGGCCGGGGCAGAGTCAGCCCCTCCGCGCACAGACTGAGGGCAGAAGAGAAGGGGTCTGAGCGGGGAGCTGGGAGAGGAACAGGTGCCGAGTGGGCAGAACGGCTAGTACCTGACGCCCTCACTCCTCCCTGCCATACTCGGCCTCAGCGTCTGCCTCCTCCAGGAAGCCCCACTGATTACCTCCCTCGGGCTCCGACGCCCGGGCTTCTCCCGTCCTCAGGAAAACACGGACACGTGTGCTGATGGCTGCCTCCCGCCCCAGCTGCAAGTAGGAGAGTTACACTGAGGGTGGACCCCGGGCCCGGCATGGCCCGAGCGCTTGCAGGGTTTTATCTCCTTTAATGCAATCAACACCCCTGGGAAGTAGACACTGTGTTTAATCCCTCGTTCAGGGCTGAGGACCAGGCCCACACTAGATGTGTGAGGACACCTGAGCTGCCAGGCTGCAGACCAGTGCTCTCAGCCTGGGTGCTCCAGCCCTCTCTGTAGACCACAGGGCTGGGGGGCAGAAAGGGAGCTGGTTCCCTCCCGCTTCCCTGGAGTGAGCTCTGAATTCATTCTCCTCTTGCGGAATGCTCAAGACCACAGTCCCGGGATCAAGCAGATGTGCGCTCTGACCCTCTGAGCAAGGTTTATAATACTCCCTCAGCTCAATTTCCTCATCTCTAAAGTGGGATAACCACAGTACCTACCTCGTGGGGCTGAAGCAAAGATGAAAGGAAATAATGCTTCAGCACTGAGCACAAAGCCTGGCACGGAGCAGAGCTTTAAAAATGTGAGCCATGGTGATGCTGAGGATGGGGTGCAAGCGATTTGCTCCTCTGATATGCTGGAAAAAAGGAGGGTTCCTGTCCCTTCCCCCACACAACACACAGCCAGAGAAAGAGGTGGTTGGGGGACCCAAGTCCCTTCCAGTTCTGTTTAACCCCCTGCCACATTCTCGGGGAGCTGAGACTTCGATACCTGGCTCTTCTCAGAACACGGTGCCCCAAGAGCAAGAGAAGCTGGTCCAGCACTGTAGTTGCCATGGAAACCATTGAATGTAAATTTCATTTTCTGCCTTGCCCAGCTAAGCTATCGATTCAGCAAGAGGGAAAGAAATTGGGAGCAGCTTCCTTCCCAACATGAAACAGAAGGAAGTGTGTTCAGGTGTAGCGAAACCTCACTGGGGAAAGGATGGAACAGGGGTCAGCTGTGCTCACCTACCGAAGGGCAGCGGGGGGCCCTGGAGGGTCTCTCTGCTCCCATTAACCTGCTGCACTGCTAAGCCACGCTGAGGTGATCAGATCCCAAGACAAGCTCTAGACCACCAGCTGTGTGATCTGGAGCAAGTGGCTGAGCCTCTTTGAGTCTGTTTCTTCACGTGTTAAAAAAATTAAAAAGTGGAGAAAACTGCAGTCTGGTAAGGCTAGTCCTGGGAATGCCATCACCCTGCCTTTCACGGCCTCCTCCAGCTCATTCTTCTCCTCCTTTCCAGCCCGAAGTTCCCTCCATTGTTGTCACCAATGACTTCAGCACCCAAGGAGAAGAGTGTTGTCCCCAGAAGCTTCTGTGAAAAGTTTGAGGTCCCATGAAAGAAGGTAAGAGAAAGACTTTGAGGAGAAGGGACATGGGACAGGTAAGCTTCGATAGAGCAATCTGGAGTGTAAACCTGGGTCCAAGGATGCTGGCAAATGGACCATAGAAGTGTCCAATGCGGGGGACAGACCCTCCAGCCGAAACAAATGGCTGTCTGGGTCCACTGTGGGTACCTGGGGTGGCTACGCCCTGTGCCCCCAAGCCCCGTGGGCACTGGCGCTTGCGTCTCCCCCACTTCTTAGAGGCCCCCCCTACTTCTCTTAGAGGCCCCCCCAACCAGCCAGCTGCAGGGTGGGGAGAGGTGTGCTGCCTTCTGAAGTCCCAGGGCTGCCGATACTGCCCCCCGGGGTGATGGGCCCACAGCACGCCAAGGGCGCCCTGTCACACGCGGTCCTGGCAGCAGCACTAATTGGGAAGGGAGCTGAGCAGAGCGCTTTAATGAGCTACCTCGCTGTATCTCTAACTGGCTGGCGTTATTTACAGAGACTCTGCTAATGAGGTGCCTGTCAGAGGGGGAGCCCATGACGGGGGAGGAGGGGAGCCCACCAGCCCGATGGCAGAGGCCAGAGTCACAGGGAAGAGGAGGAAGCCCATCCGTGCCGAGCTCCTCCTCGGCCACGTGATCCCGCACCTTGTCCAGAGGCCCGCGGGCGCGGGTGAGGCGCAGGAACCCACCAAGCTGACACTGGCAGGCCAGGCCACGCCAGGCACTCGGACAGCCGGCCCTCAGGGACCAGCCGCCGGCAGACGGCAGGTCCCCCCAGACCCACCTGGGGTGGCAGGAGGGGCACGTGTCCGTGGGGGAAAGCACCGGCTAGGGAGGCCACCGCCGCTCTGCACACCGTGTGCACCTGGACATAGAAGCCCCTTAGCAGGGGCGTCCCTCAGCTCTGCTCCAGAGTTCACACACGTGCTCCCTGGGTTGAGCCTGCCACCCCGCAGGGCCTCCTCCCGTAAGGCCACGGCCAATGGCCGGGAACTCTGAGCTCTGCCCCCTGCAGAGAGGGGTTTGCTCTGGGTCACCCGCATCCCCGCCGTCCATCCACCTCAGACCCTGGGAGTGGACCTGCTGCAATTTAACTGGGCTCAGCCTGGGTCAGGGAGATTCTCAGTCTGTGGTGTAGAGTATCAGTTTGTAGCCAAAATAAGGGCTCTGACCCTTGGTCTTAGTTTTCCCACCTGCAAAATGGGATTAATAAAACCTGCCTTTCTGGAAGATTGCAGGATCCTGAGAGAGGTCATCAACGTGCCTTGTCAACTGTCAGGCACCGACCTCAGCCTTGTCACCACCGTTATCAGCAGTGGCCCTCTGGGCACGACGCTGACACCAAGCTCTCCACGCGGCGGGCGCACCTCTCTGGCTGTGCTCTCATCCCGCCGGGCCCCGGACCCCCTCCCTTCTCCACTCTCACCGTCACATCCCCCTCCTCTCCCGCTACCCGTCAAGACTGGCGTCTTTAATTACAACGTCTGTGAGTCTCTTTAGGAGCCGTGCAGCTCCTCCTGACAGCCACCTATTCGAAATGAAAGTCAGGCACTTGAAACTTTGTGAAGAGTTGAATCTTGGGGGGAAAATGCATTAATTGCCAAGCGTTGCTGTTCACTCTGATGTGGTAGTAAAAAGAATATTTATGTATGTGTTCAAGAGGGCCAGTGAAACCGGCACGAGTGCGAGGCTGGCGTCAGAATGTCAGCCAGGAGCTCATCTCCGAGCTGTGCAGCCAAACCCCTCGCTCACTCCACAGATGAAGTGCAGGGGCCCAGAGAGGTTAAGTGACTTGCTGAAGGGCGTCCAAGCCTAGGCGGCAGATCCAAGGCTGATGCCCGGGGGCCCACGTGGCCTCCGTGCAGCAGCTGTTGATCCGGAGAACAAAAGCCATGCATTCCTTCTGCGTATCAACACTCAGGCCATCTGGGGTGCTGGCTGCCCTGCAGGGCTGCCGTGTTTGCAACTGCCGCCTGCCAGGGGGCCTTGTTCTGGACAAGGGGCCTGCAGAGACCCTCCTCTGAGGCTGGAGGTCCGTCCCTCGGAAACCAGGACGGTGGCACAGCCCCACTGAGCAGCCATCTGTGGCAGCGGAGCTGAGAGATGCGGGGGCCAAGTGCTGTCGTCCAAGGGCCAGAGCCAAGAGAGTGCCTGGCCGGGCAGACGACGCGGCTCGCAGGGGGCCCCAGCCCTGGCCGGTCAGACATGCCCCGCAGCCTCTTTGAGGAAAGGTGCTTGGAGGAAAGCCACTGCCAGTGGCTGGAGCGTTTTTTCCAAACTCAGACAGCTATCAGTTCAAAGCCCAGCTAGACCCCGCCCTTGCTGGACAACCCCGGTGAGCTACTGACCCTCTCTGCGTTTCTGACTCTGCATCTACCGATGTGACCAGCAGGCTTGACCATGCACTCTTGGTTCGGGGCCTAATGAGTGGATGTGTGTGCTGTGTGACGCCCAGGGCTGCTCTCTGCACCAAAAAGGCTGTAAGGCCTAGACCAGCAAGTACAAGACAATGGCTGGCTCGGCCCCAGTACGTTTTCTGATGTAAAAATGTAATGTGAGGGCCTCTGGACAGGGCCTGAGCGCCAGCGTGTCCGCACCCCTGCTCCCTGTGGCACACACAACGGCCCCTGCATGCCTGTGCTCCCAGCCAAAGCCCGTGGGCCTTCTTGGCCCAGGTCGGATAACATGGCCGTCCACGCCCACGTGCCCACTCAGGTGGGCGGGGCCAGGCCAATCCGTCCCGAGCAGAGGTGGGCTCTTGGCAGGTATATTCAGTCATTCAGCAAACAGGCTGAGTCAAGCCTCTGACAAGGGCCATGTCTTCCTGGACCATTAACAGTTCAATCAACAAGATGGCTTAAGATGAAGAAGATGAAACGGGGTGGAGTGAGTGCCAGACCAGCGAGGGAGGGCGGAGGGAGGCTGCAAATCTCTGTTCCACAACACAACAGGCAAACGTCACAGCCTCACACAGTGAGGAGCTGAATCTGCAAACCTAATGGTTCCACTAATGGGTCTTATCTCGAAGGTGGCCCCTCCGCCCACCCCGACTGCTACCACCCGGACAAGCCCCCATCTCCTCTCACCCTGTGCTACTGCTGCAGCCTCCTGGCTGCATCCCCCAGTCCTGCCCTGGAAGCCCCTACAGTCAACTCTTAGCACAGGAGCCACAATGATCCTTTTAAAATAAGAGTCAGGGGACTTCCCTGGTGGCACAGTGGTCAAGAATCCACATGCCAACGCAGGGGACACGGGTTCGAGCCCTGGTCCGGGAAGATCCCACGTGCTGCGGAGCAACTAAGCCCGTGCGCCACAACTACTGAGCCTGCGCTCTAGAGCCCACGAGCCACAACTACTGAAGCCTGTGAGCCACAACTATTGAAGCCCGTGCACCTAGAGCCCATGCTCCGCAACAAGAGAAGCCACCACCATGAGAAGCCCGTGCACCGCAACAAAGAGTAGCCCCTGCTCGCCGCAACTAGAGAAAGCCCGCGCACAGCAACGAAGACCCAATGCAGCCAAAAATAAATAAATAATAAATAAATTAAAAATATATATATATGAGTCAGAGCTCACTGACCCTCTACTCAAAACCCAGAGGGCCCCACGTCACCCTGAGGAAAAGCTGAGGTGTTCCTCTGACTCAGAAGGCCCTGCGTGACCTGACCCCATCAGAATCTCTGCCTTCGTGGCTGGTCCTCTCCCTTTGCTCACTCTGTTCCTAACACAGTGTCTCCTTGCTGTTCCTGGAAGATGCCAGGCACGCTCCTGCCTCAGGACCCTGGCACATGCTGTGCCCCTGTCTGTAATGCTCTCCCCCAAATACCCACACAACTCACACCTTCACTCCTTCAGGGCTCGCTCAAGGAAGCCGAGGCCAGGCACCTCATTAGCCAGGACCGAAGGTGGAGCGGTGCCAGGCCTGGCTGTTCCTGCTCAGGAGAGGATACTTCCGTGGACAGTCTACCAAGCACTCCCCGTGGGCCGGCCAGACCCTCTCGGAGCTGTGCTGTAGGCCAGGGCTCTTCCTACCCAGCCTCTGGCTTTCCAGAAAGCTCAGACCTGCACCAAGGCCTTCGGCTCCCTACCCACTCCTGCCCCCTCCTCCCTTATCTTTCACAGGCTTCCCGGCAGTCAGCCCCTTGCAATTCCAGTTCCATCATCTTCGCGTAGGCTTTTCAGGGACCCCCGCTGGCAGTGTGTCACCTTTCACCCAGCTGCAAGGAAGGCTTCTCAGGTGTGGAATCCTGCAGGGCCCAGCAGGGGAGGGGGCTCCTCAGTGCTTCTGCGGTCCCTCCTGCCCTTCATCAGGGAGAGTGCCCAGGCTGTCCAGCTGGCTGTGCCGGCACCAGCTCCTTTGGGTCTCCGGGCCTCAGTCTTCCTCATCTGTAAAACAGGCACGCTGACACCTACCCCACTGTGTTGTCTGGAGCACTGGGGGCAGCACCTGCTTTTAAGAGGGGGGAAGCGGGAATGTGGGATTTTAGGTCCATCTCGTTAGAATCTGGATGATCTGATGTGGAAGGTGTCGTGAAGCCCCACACTTTGGTGGTTCGGGTGGAGAACTGGGGACGGGAAGGGAAGACTCTCAGGCAGGTGGGCGTGGAGGCGAGAGCAGAAGCGGGCCCCACCCCGGCCCAGAGCAGCTTCAGCCCAGATTCTGTGTCTTAGAACCTGGCAAAGAGTGAGCCAGGCGTTCCTTGGCTCCCAGCCTCTCACCCCGTCCCCAGGCAATTCCAGGACTTGGAGGAGGGGGGACATCCAAGTAAGGGCCAGTGCTTTCACGAAGACTGTCTTGGGCAACCAGGGCGCGGCTCCGAGGCTGTGATGCCTGAGACGGAGGTGGTGGGAGGCGAGGCTGATGCTGTGCTCCTGCCCCCTCCCCCGCCCCCCACTGCTAAAGAGACCTCAGGGCCCCCTCCGTGGAAAAGAGGGCAACCAGAGACCCTTGGGGCACAAAGAGACAAGGTCAGCCCTATTTGAGTCAGAGCCACAGACAGGACAAGAGACAGGAGGTAGGCAGGGCGACTGGGAAGGAGTTCGGGACCGACCCCGGGGTGGAGAGGAGAGACGGATGCAGAGGCCTGGGGGGCGGGCGGAAGGTGGGGAGAGGCGGAGAGAGACCAGGGAGGGGCTGCGGGGAAGCTGGGCTGGCGGGGGCAGGGGTGGGCGTGCGCTGGGCTGTGCCACCTGGGCCGCGCTCACCTGGGCCGCGCTCACCTGGGCCGGGCTCACAGGACTGCGCGGTGGGCACGGTCAGAGCCGCGCCTGGCTGCTGCGCACCGTCTTTGTCCCGCGGCGGAGCGCGTTCCCGTGGGCCGGGGGCGCCCCCTGTCGCCCTCGGAGGGTCGCACGGCAGAGCGCTCAGCCTCGCCCGAGGAAGGCCCACCTCGGCCCCGCGTGTCCACTGGCCCTGCAGGAGAAGCTGAGGCCCAGAGACAGGACAGCGGGGCCGGTGCAGCGCCAGGACCGAGGCCGAGCCCCCGGCTGGTTGTGCGGACGCGGCTGCCTCCCGGGGGCCGGCCGGAGTCCAGAAGGGGCCGAGCGTGGGCCCCTCCCTAGAAGACGCCCCCCGCCCCCCGCAGGGCCTCCGGGCAGGACTCGCGTGGCCACGCGGAAGGCGAGCAGCGCTGCCGTGAAGTGAGCCGGCCGGGCCGGAAGGAGCAGAGACTCCCAGCCCGCAGCCCCTCCCGGAGAAGCCCGCGCCCGGCTTTGCCGAGTTTTCAGATTTTTCTAAAGAAGCCAGAAAATTCAGATTTTTATGGGAACGCCCCACAATTCAATAGCTTTTCAAAACAGCGTCGTAGGGGGGCGATGGGTTTGGGCCACCAGCCACTCGCTGGCGCGGTCCCAGCTGGGAGTGACCTAAGGTGCCCTTCCCTGGGTTTCAGCCACCGCCGGCCGGCCCTGCTGTGGGCATTCCCTTAAGATTTTTCTTCACTTCCAACGCTGATTGAGAAAGGAACCTCTGTATCCCTGTTATCATTAGCAACCTAGTGTCCTGTTCCATGAAAGCCAGGGAACCTTAGAGGTAAGACAGGACCATTGAAAATCTGTCCCTGTTCCGCCTCACTGTCCCCTGTGAACTGCCAACCTGGGGGCCGGGGGATGGGCTGGAATGGCTCTCTAGGGCCCTAGCAGTGGCCTCTGGGGGTCTGGGGACCTGTGGGGACCACCCCATCCATGCTGCCCGGTCTCAGCTCCACGAGGGCAGCAGCCGGGTGGGAGGGGGTGCCCCCCGCCGTCTAAACGCAGAGGCATCAGGGCCTGCAGGACGGCAGTGGGGACAGCACGGCGGTGCCTCGGATGCGGGGCCACCAGCAGTGAACTCGCTCCTCCCCCCTGCTCCTTAGGGGTCAGCTGTGAGGCGCGGTGGCCTGATGGCAGTGGAGGAGAAGCAGCTGGATCTGCCGTGGACAAAGAGGTAGGAGACGGAATGGGGGGGCTTCGGGAGAGGGAGGGGCTGCGGGAGAGGGAGGGGCTGGGCTCCTGGGCCTCACAGCCCCAGGCCAGCAGGGGGCTTCTCATCCCCAGGCCTTGCTCCACTTCGGACCTTCCAGGGCACCCACCCACCCACCCACTTGGGTCAAGACCAAACTCCACCTGCGCAGTTAGCCCCACGTTCGCTGCCCACCCTTCCCGTGACCTCTCTGCCCCCCTCGCCCCCCACCCAGCCCGCTGGCCTGCTCCCCTGCAGAACAGGCTGGGAGTAGCTGTGGGAACCAGGCTGGGAGAAGGCAGCAGGTGGCACGGAGACGCAGGTGTGAAACAGCGTGTCCTGCTCCGGGCTCAGGGAGCTGGGGGAGCCGAGGCAGGGACCGGGAGGTGGACCTGACAGGGTGACAGGGAAGGTGGGCCGCCGAGCAGCCACGCCAAGGAATATTAGGCCACCTGTAAAAAATTAATGAACTCTCCACCAATAAGCTTAAAGGGATTTCTGTATGGTATTGTTGAGTGAGAAGAGCAATATGAAGATAAGTATGTATAATACAATCCCATTTTTATAAAACAAGGACCAAAACACTCTGGGAGTGCGTACGTATAGCTGTGTATGTCTGTGTAGGATTTTATTAACACAAAGAAAAATACAGAAGGATACATGCTAGGTTGTTAACCTGGATTGTCTTCCGAGAAGTCTATTGTGGGGGAAGGGGAAGGAGAAGTAGAAAAAAAGGATATGAAAAGTAAAGACTGTCTTCTAAAAGATGCAAGACCGCACTTAGGCGTATCCCCACTCCACCCATCACCACGGCTACTCAGGAGGGAGCAGGCTCGGCCAGTTCCTGCCCCTCGCCCCCAAAACCTGCTGCTGTCTGGATGACACCCCCTAAGTGCACGTGCACACACACACACACACACACACACACACGCACACGCCCAGCGCACTCTCCACAGCCACCCCTCTGACAGCCCCAAGTGCCCTGCGAGTGAAAGCCGGCCCTCAGCACGGCTCCCTGCCCTTGCTGCAGCCTCAGCCCCCCACGCGTGCCCTGTGGCTTGTGTCTCCAGCCGCAGAGTTCCCCGCACTCTGAGCCTTGCACCAGTCAGAGCAGATATTCGCCGTATGCCAGTCACAGACCTCAGCACTTGGCGTTTATTAAAAGTGTTTAATCTTCACAACAACCCTATACAAGTGTATGATCGTTTTAGTTACATTTTGTAGGTGGGAAAACCGAAACACAGAAAGGGAAGTAATTTGCCTGAAGTTGCACAGGTAGGCGGTGGTGCAAATGGTCCCGGAGCCTGCACGTTGCACCACTGCACTGAGCCCGCCTTGTAGTCTCCGTCTTCTCTTGGCTGAACCCTGGTCACCACTAGGTCTCAGTTGAGGGACTTGCCCTCCTCCAGGAAGCCTTGTTTGACCCCCAAGTCCGGTGGCCCGGTCATTTCTCCGCTGTAGCAGGTCTCATGCTGGTGTTGTGGAATGTCCACCCTGGCCTGGGACCTCCTTGCAGGCAGGGGCCTTAGTTCACTATTTTGAAGACGGGTCCCGAGTACTTAGCACAAAGAAGGCCTGTGTTAGAAGCTCGGCCCCTGCCTGCTGGATAGAGGAGTGACTACTGGCGCATTAGCCGGGTTAGGCCCTGCTGGCTCCAGGTGTAGAGGGGGAAGGGGAGACCTGCTGCGCCCTTTCAGCACCGTGGAGAGCTCTTCGGCACTGGCTGAGCTGCGCAGGGGTCTCTGCCTTTGTGTCTCTGTTCTCGGCGAGGCCTCTAGCTCCCCTGGAGAGGCCTCTCCAGGCGCCGAAGCTTAGTTGGTTTGCCCGAGCAAAACAGATCAGGGCGGTGGGAGGGGGAACCAGGGCTGGAACGAGCCGGCCCCCCGGGCAGGGCGGCACCCCCGCCCCAGGGTCCGGTCAGCAGTCGTGCCCCGTCTCGTATATACTTTGTAACCAACAGAAAGTTTTAAAAGGTAGTTAGAGAGCTTGTTGGAACCAGCACCAAAACTCTGTGTTTTCTCGAATTACTGAACTAGAAAGAAATGAAAACATCAAAATACTCTTTGTACCTGGCTTGAATTGAGCGGCTCCTCATTCAGCCCAGGCCTCGTCCTGACTAGAATGATGAAGCGACGGAGGGAGAGCGGATTGAAAAGGAACGCGGCTCAGCGGGGAGCCTCAGACTGCCGTTCTGGGACCACGGGCGAGCTCAGAACTAGGAGAGGGGAGGAACCAGACTGGCGGGTGAGGACACTGGGGGGCGGCAGGGCAGTGGGGGGAGCCGAGGCACAAAGCAGCGCTCTCCGCTTCCACTGGCTCTGCCCCCACGTGGTGGACCCTGCCCAGGGGCCAGCCGGGACCCCCGGAGACGGGCCGCTGCCCCTGCAGCTGGCAGGCGTGGCGGAGCCTGGCGGAGGGAAGATGAGGCAGACAAGCCAGAGGCCTCAGTCCAAGAAGGATGTGAGGCCGCCAGGAGCCCCGGGCCCACGACAGAAGGGCCGGGAGGTGTGAAGGAGGCGGTGTGAACTGCAGAGCCGGGATCAAAGGACAAGGCCAATAAGAAACAAAGCCAGGAAAAAGCCCTAAGGCCCTTGAGTGCCGCTAACAGCGTGGCTGGAGGATCCCCAGCCTTGGGACGGAACCGGACCTTAGATGGACCGAAAGGCCTTGGTCACTCCGAGTTCAGAGGCACATCCTGGGCACGGAACCCGGTGGCGGGAGTTGCCCGGCTCCACAGCAGGCTGCCAAGGCTGAGCCCCGCACCACCCGAGACGTGCCCGCAGCCTTTTGGGGGGTGGGTTGTGGTCAAAAGGACCAAGAGAAGCCAGGCTGCTGGAGGCCTCTCCCCAGCCGGGCTCTGCCAGCCCTGGCACCCCCTCCATGCCCAAGGCTGTGGGGAGCCCAGCTGGTCTCAGCTGGAACCTGCAGAAGGGACGGTTCAAGGAGGAGAGGAAACGTCGGGGGGTGGTGGGTCAGATCACAAGGCCACAGAGCGAGGAGACGCCTGGCTGGTTTTCTCTTCGCGGAGCACTGGCTGCACGCTTGCTTCGTGTGCCCGTAACATGCGTCAGCAGCCTGCGTGCTGTCAGCAGCTTGCAGAGGTGGCCGCAGCTCTCTCAGAGCTATTTTGCCGCAGACCTCAGAGAGGCAAGGCAACTTGCCCAGCTCCACCAGCGAATCAGCCTCAGAGATGGGACTCTGATGGGTGTGTCCGGCTGGCAAGTGGGAGCGAGCAAGTGGGCCCCGCTCTGTACCGCGGCCCAGATGCTCCTGTTCCTCCCTCCTCGCCGGAGACCCGCATCAACCCCGCCGGCCTCGCGCTTGAGAGCAGCCCACTGCCTGGGGTCTCAGCCACAGGCTCTGCTGAGAAAGGGGGGTGGTGGGAGGGGGGGAATCCTGCCCTCCTCGTCCCTTTGAATGAGCCAGGCACCCGCGTGGAGGAAGTGACAGGCCGGCTCCTGGCATGCGCCCCGCTTATAGCACGTTCAGCCCCACATCCTCCTCTCGCTTCATCTGTCACCTCTCTCTGGATGCCCCTCGTGGGCCTGACCAGTGACCTGCGTCTAGCTGAGCCTTAAGGGATCCAGCCCCTGGCCCCACACACCATCACCCCAGAAGCGGACCCTTCCTGGGACTCACTCTGTGCCGGACGTTGTAGAAGCCCCCCCATCCGTGTACAAGTTCGTTTAATCCTGACAACCACCCCGTATTACAGACAGGCAGGAAGCGGGCACAGAGCTTGTGAGTGGCTGGACCCCAGGCTCCGCACTCTTTTTTTTTTTTTTTTCTTTTTTATAAATGTATTTTGTTTATTTTTGATTGTGTTGGGTCTTTGTTGCTGCGTGCGGGCTTTCTCTAGTTGCGGCGAGCAGGGGCTACTCGGTGTGCAGGCTTTCTCCAGTTGCGGAGAGCAGGGGCTACTCGGTGTGCGGGCTTCTCATTGCGGTGGCTTCTCTTGTTGTGGAGCACGGGCTCTAGGTGTGCGGGCTTCAGTAGTTGTGGCTCGCGGGCTCTAGAGCGCAGGCTCAGTAGTTGTGGCGCACGGGCTTAGCTGTTCCGCGGCATGTGGGATCTTCTCAGACCAGGGCCCGAACCCATGTCCCCTGCACTGGCAGGCAGATTCTTAACCACTGTGCCACCAGGGAAGCCCAGGCTCTGCACTCTTAACAGCCTGCTGCCCTGGGTGACGTGAGCAGGTGATCCTGGACGTTCGAGGGACCCATCCCCCTCGTGCAGGGAGCAGGCTCTTGGCTCTTGGGCCGCGGAGAGGAAGGCTCTGGGGGACCGTGTGCTCTGGCAGCACCTCGGCCACGTGGCTGCCTTGCACAATGAGAGCTAATTCCTCGGTTGTAGTGACTGGAAGAGCTGCTGGCTTCTCACTCGTGTGTAATTACGTGAGACCTCCGTGGAGTAATTCACTAGATAATTACATGGTAGCAGGTGGGGGTGGGATTCTGCTCTGGAAGGTGGAGAGGTAGCATTTAATTTCGAGGGGGATGCCTAATCCTATAATTACTCAGTAAAGTCCTGTGTTCCCACCAACCTGATTCCCCGGGGCAGGCTTGACCTGCAGAACCAAATCCAGCAAGCCCTCTTTCCCGAAATAGAAATTAGGGGGGTGGGCGGGGGCCTCCCAGGTAGTCTTCACAGGTGAATTATCCTCGGAGCCTTGAATACGGGGGAGAAATTGGCAAAGAAGGCGAACCTTCCTCTGTGTTCGAGAGGGAAGTGGACACAAAAGGGAGAAGCCCCCAGGGCCCCAGGCAAGTCAGGAGTTCAGAGCATGGTCAGGCCGGCTGGGGCTCAGACCACCCGGCGACCGCAGGGTGCCTCTGTCTCTGAGACCCGCTTGCTTTCTTCCTCTGAGGGGCCGAGCCACACTGCTCAGAAGCTGGTTCAGAAGCTGGAACCTGAAGAAGGGACGGTGTTGTGTCTCATCACAAACGGTGCTCCTAGCAAACACCCCCCCAAACAGAGGCTTTGGAAACAACCCGCTATGGCTCATAAGTCAGCTGGTGGCTCAGCTTGAGCTGGGACTTGCTCACAGGACTGGTGACACTGCTGGGGCAGCAGTGACCGGGCCACACGTGTCTCGTCCTCTGCAGGCTAGCCTGGCCTGTCCACGCGGCAGTGGGCAGTGCAGGAGCCGTGGTGGAAAGTACAGGCCTCCTGAGACGTGGGCTGGGAACCAGAGCACCGTCACTTCCGCCACATCCACTGAGCAAAGCGGGTCCAGCGGCCCAGAGGTGGGGGAGGGGGACCCTGTGGGAGGGGCTGCACCGCGTGGCAGGGGAGCAAGGGTGCAGGAGGGATGAGGAACTGGATCCACGTTTGTAGTTGGTCCACCAAGGCCGGCGTCCTGGGGTTACTGCAGGATTTACAGGCGAGGCTCATCAGTTCTCTGCACATGTAAGTGTGCAGGAAAGTGGAGGTCCGCCCGTTACTAGGAGCAGAGCAGAGACAGGTGTGGGCTCCTGGCGCCTGACACCCAGGCCGCGGGCCTTCCCTCTGCGGAGACAGATGCGGAGGTCGGGCAGCCTGGATCTGGGTTAGGGCTAGGGTTAGGGTTAGGGTGTGGGTGCCTGCCCCGCCTGCCGCCTGCTACCGCTGTGTGACCGGAGAAGTTCCCTCCCCCCTCGAGGCCTGGTGTCTGCAGTGCAGAGAGGGGTAATGCCCTCCACAGAGCAGCACGGGGACACCAAGAGAAACTGGCCCAGGCTCTGGTCATTGTCACTCTCTTCTTAAATCCAAGCCCCACCTGACTGGAGAATTTGTTTATTTCTACTTTCTGTAGCTTCCATTACAAGATACAGGAAAAATACCTAATTTCCTTTCATTTTCCAAATATTGCAGTATTCTATAATACAGAAATGCTTTGTCAAACCAAATATTTCTTCATGGAGATTCTGGTGCATTCTATGCTCCACACCCTGTCCTGCCCCCACCCCAGCCCCATCTCCTCCCTGCTCCCTCTCCCCCTCCCCAGCCCCCATCTCCTCCTTGCTCCCCTCCCCCACCCCAGCCCCATCTCCTCCCTGCTCCCCCTCCCCCTCCCCAGCCCCATCTCCTCCCTGCTCCCCTCCCCCACCCCCAGCCCCATCTCCTCCCTGCTCCCCTCCCCCACCCCAGCCCCATCTCCTCCCTGCTCCCCTCCCCCACCCCAGCCCCATCTCCCTGCTCCCCCTCCCCCACCCCAGCCCCATCCCTTCCATGCTCCCCCTCCCCCACCCCCAGTCCCATCTCCTCCCTGCTCCCCTCCCCCACCCCAGCCCCATCTCCTCCCTGCTCCCCTCCCCCACCCCCAGCCCCCATCTCCTCCCTGCTCCCCCTCCCCCACCCCCAGCCCCATCTCCTCCCTGCTCCCCTCCCCCACCCCCAGCCCCATCTCCTCCCTGCTCCCCTCCCCCACCCCCAGCCCCATCTCCTCCCTGCTCCCCTCCCCCACCCCAGCCCCATCTCCTCCCTGCTCCCCTCCCCCACCCCCAGCCCCCATCTCCTCCCTGCTCCCCCTCCCCCACCCCCAGCCCCCATCTCCTCCCTGCTCCCCCTCCCCCACCCCCAGCCCCCATCTCCTCCCTGCTCCCCCTCCCCCACCCCCAGCCCCCATCTCCTCCCTGCTCCCCCTCCCCCACCCCCAGTCCCATCTCCTCCCTGCTCCCCTCCCCCACCCCAGCCCCATCTCCTCCCTGCTCCCCTCCCCCACCCCCAGTCCCATCTCCTCCCTGCTCCCCCTCCCCCACCCCCAGCCCCATCTCCTCCATGGTCCCATCTAGGCACCCTCTCCCCTCACGCCATCCAGGCTCCATCTCTTCCCCTGCAAAGTGCCATCTCTGCACCTTTCCCTGACCTACACTCTCTTTTCAGCCAACTCTCTCTGTCTGATCTAGGTCTCTGGCTTTGGGCACCAGTGCCTGGGGGTCCCTGACCTGGAGGGATGAGAGGGACATCAGTAGTGTCATCTACTCCCCTTCTTTCTGGGACCTGCCAGGCTCAGACCTCCCCAGCCTGCTCTGGCTTCAAGCCTGGGCTCCCCCCACCCGCCTGCTGCAGGCAGGCCTGGCCACTTCCCTCGGGCCACAGCTTCCACATCAAACCCGTCCTCATTAAGAAGTTCTGTGTGTGCCAGGGTGACATCTTTATTCGTGCACCCAGAGACTTCAAAGCCTTCAGGAGATCTCCTCGGTGGATTAGACATGAAAACTGTCTGAGATGAGACGGAGCAAAGAAGCAGACGGCCGCTCCGGGTGTTAATTAGGCAGGGGTGGGGGCCCCCAGCCCAAGGTACGGGGTGCGGAGGGCGGGCTTCTTCTGGCAGAGGAGTCCAGCCTGCCGTGGGCTTGCTGAGGCCACAGTCCCAGGTCACCTGGAGGCCAGAGCCTGCCCCCCTGCCGGCCGGGCCCTTGGAGGTGGGCGAGGCTGGACCCTCGGGAGAATTCACTCTACAGCCGGGATCTGCTTCACTGCTGGCCCACAAACGCGGATCGAGCCTCCGACTGTGCCGACCTGTGAGCCTGTCGGGAGGCGAGGAAGAAGGGGGCTCAGGCCACGCCAGGAGCTCACAGTCTGGGGAGGCAGGTAGGGGCAGTCAGGAGCTCCTGGGGTCAGTTCTCCAGGAGAGGCGGGTCCAGGAGGCTATGGGAGCGGGAATTCCCAGCAGAAGGAACAGCACATGCAAAGGCTTGAGCGTTTGAGGTGAGAGGCAAAGCCGTCCTGTGGCTGGAGTGTCACTGGCAGGGTCCACGTTGAGATGGAGCAGGACGGGAGCCACCGGTAGTCTTCAGCAGGGACAGCATGATCTCAGTCACGGTTTTGAGGATGTGTTGGTGGCCTGGCTGAGACCCAGCCTTGGGGGCGGGGCGTCTGCACCACGGCCATGGTCCTGGTAGAAGGTGTAGGCGTGAAAGAGGAACAGCCGCAGGCACCCGGAGGAGGTGGGGGAAGGGAACCATCAGGTGGGTCATGAGTGGGGCAGGGGGGGCTCCCAAATGGTAGCTGGAGTTCGGGCCCCCGGTGGAAGCTGGGGCCATCCCGAGGTGAGGACACGGAGGAGGAGCAGGTGTGGGGAGGATGCTGGGCTTGAGATGCCTTCAGGATACTTGGTGAGGTGGTCAGCGGTGGGGAGTTTGGGCCCAGAGCCCAGGGGAAGCACGGAGAGACTGGAGGGGCCCACCGTCCACCCAAGCTGTAGGGGCAGGGGCAGGCTCTCGCTCGGGGTCCTGTCCGCAAGGAGACTGTCTCGGGCCTGCGGGCCTGGGCCTGCACTGGAGCTGGAAAGGGGGAGGTGAGGAGTCACCCTTGAGGGCCAGGGGCCCAGACGGACCCCGCGAAGGAACAGAGTGAGGGCCCAGGGAAGGACTGCCATCGGGCCGAGCAGCCACAGGGGCCCAGTGTCCAGCAGAGCGCGGTAGTATCTGCTGTAAAGCGGAGGTGCAGACAGACGGGCCTCTCGGCTCCTGTGTGGTCCTTGCCCGGAGCCCGGGGAAGGTGGACGCCAGGCCAGGAGGTAGGACTCTGGCTGTCCCCACAGGTGTTTCCCGAAACATTGCCAAGGGGAGATGTCAGGTCAGAGGGCAGTGGAGAAACAAATGTCTTTGGGCTCTCTCATGCCTGTGAGACGAGAAAAAAACAAAAAAGCTTCGTAAGTGAGCTTTCCTTCCCTCGCCAGGGTGGGAAAGGGAAAATGGAGCTATTGATTGGCCCATTTGGGGTGTCGACTTTGATTTGGTGTGTGTCGCCCTGGTGACTAGTTAGAGGAAGCCCGGCTCTGATCAGGGGGTGGCTTCAGGGTCTCCTGGCAGGGGGACCAAAGCTGCACGGTGGCTTGGTGAAGGGAGGAATGGGGGTGGGGCCTGTGTTCCAACTAAAAGCATAAAAGGAGAAAGAGAAGTGAGTCTGTGAGAACGATTGATTCCCAGAATGAATCCCCAGAATTAAAGGGGACCCCAGCTGGAAAGGCCCTGGAGTCACCCACAGCCTGTCCCACAGATGGGTAACTGGACCCCACAGATGGGTAACTGGACCCCCCAGATGGGCCCCAAGACCTCAAATTAGGAGCAGGCACTGAACCTGTCTCTGGTCTTCCTTCCAGAGACACCGGCACCCTCCCTGGGTCGGGGGGAAGTGGGGCGGGAGCTCTGCAGAGGTCCCTGTGACCGAGCGCTGAGCTGCCTTTCCTTTGTTCAGGCTTATCGTCATTTGTAATTAGAAAATAAATTACTTTTTCTCAAAGAAACATGCCAGGTTCTAGGCAGGAGGATAAGGGGATAAGAAGTGAGGAGCAGTCCACGGCCTGACAGGTGGAGAGCCGGCGCCCTATCAGCCTGTACAGGCGGCTGAGGCCCCAGACGGGGGAGAGCAGGAGGGGACGGGAGGGGACGGGAGGGGACGGGAGGGGGGCAGCGTGGGCAGCAGCTCGGCTCACGAAGACCCTCTGTGTCTGCAGCACCAGCCCAGCAACCTAGAGAACAGAATCCAGAAAGAGGACCCCTTGGATTCTCGCCCTGTAAGGGGCATGGGGTTTCCAAGTGGCCCTCCTTGCCCCCCCTCCCCCTTTTGCATGTGAGTTGACGGTATCCATCCAGGTGTGGTTACCTGGCTGGAGCCTACAAGGCGAGGTCCCTCCAGGGGCCAGCCTGTGGCTCCCACCCCCTTCACCTCTCTGCCTTCACCCAGCCTGCTCCAGCCACTCGTCCCCACCCTGGGGCCTTTCCCTGGCCCTTCCATCCCCGTAGAGACGCCCTTACCGCATGGCCTCCGTCCTGGAGGTCTCTGCTCTTGGGGTCCGTCGCTGACCACCCCTGCAACCTGGCACTCCCTCTTACCTTCCCTGCTGATTCCTCCAGAGCACACGTCACCTGTGGACACACCGTCAAACTTGCACTGCTATGTTGTCTATCTCCCCTACTGGATGTAGACTCAGGCCGGGGCTCCGGCCCTGACAGCAGACCTGAGGTCCCAGGCCCCCTGGAGGCTGGGCAGCCCTGGAGCGGGCCCCAGCTTGCCTGGAGTTTACTTCACTGTGTCACGCCACCCGTTTCGGGGCTTGTTGAAAGCCCCCAGCACCCTGGGGCAATGAAGCAGGGCACAGAGGGGCCCTGCTGCTTCTCGGAGGCAGCTGGAACTGGAGAGAGATTCCCGGGGGCAAGGAGTCTCAGGGGTCGCAAGCCAGTCAGTCAGGAAGACCCTCCATGGAGAGCTCCCCCAGGCCAGCTGCAGAGATCTGAGCGGCCTGGTGCAGGGAGAGGGCGATAGACACTGCTGGCAGCGCCCTTGCCTGCCGGCACACCCTCCCCCAGGTGTGAACGTCCCTGGGCTCATGGGCAGCACCTGGTGGAGACACCTGGCGGTGACAGCCACCACCCGCCACTGGGAGGGGCCCGGCCAGGCCTGATTGCGGGGAGCGCAAACCACAGCGAATTCCAGTCCAATCAGGCCTTTGCCAGAGTCCGGAGGGTCAGGTCCCAGGACACAGCTGGATTCACACACTTCTTGCTTTGGCTTTCCGGTTGCCCCTGAGGTCCTTCTGAGGGATGATTAGGGATTCAGGCCCTGAGGCCTTGGCCCTGATGTGACCCCCGTAATGTTAGAGAGGGCCTCAGATGCCCCCCACCATCTGTTCTTGGAATTGTGTGAGACTATAATTGCTGTGCAAAGCTGCCAGCTTCCCCGCATGAGGAATGATAACAGACGAGACACCTCGGATGTCACCCGCCCCCCAAAGGTGACCACGTCCCGACTTCTGACAACCCAGAGGCATCTTCCTGGCTTTCGAAACTTCCATCCTTGAGTCCTCCTGCCTTCCTCTCCATCAGGGTCGACGTCACGTGGTCGCAGGCGGTTGGTACGATACTCCAGCTTGGGCTGTCCTGGAGAAGACTACTGTCCAGGCTCCTGGTGACCTGCAGGCGTTTCTGCTGCGCGTGGACCCCGGTGTGGAGCTGCCGGCTCGTGGGAGAAGGTGTGTCCGCTTAGTCAACAGTAGGCTGTCAGCAGCTTCGGGTGCGGGCTCGCCGGCTCCCTCCCCCACAGTACCAGCTGCGAGGTCTGCCGGTCAGCGCGGCCTGTGGACGCGTGTGGTCACTCGGTGGACCTCACCTACTTTTACTCTTTATCTCCATGCTGACAGCACAGAGTGGACGTTTAACAAGCGTTTTCGTGAGAAGAGAGAAGGACGAGGGGGCCAGAGGGAGGGAAGAGGGAAGGGGGACGTAATGAGGGAAGGAGGGGCTGTCCCTCAAATTGGTCGGTGCAGCCTCTAAACTGTCAGCAGTGGAGGCGCCTGGGAGGCCAGCGGGCTCCGCGGATCCAGTAGGAGCCCGCCAGCCCCCGACGACCCCTCAGGCAAAGATCAGAACAACCTGGGCGCTTCGATCCAGCTCCTGCCCCTGCAGGCTTGGCAGGAGGCGGACACCTCCAGACCAGTGCAGCCTCACGGGGAAGGAGAGGAGTCTCGAGGACAAGGAGACACGTCCTCAGACAGCCCCTCTCAGGCAGGGGAAGGGAAGCAGAGAGAGCCAGCGGCACCGGGGGGCTGGGAGCTGCCCGGGGAGTCCGTGTTGGGCCCGGCCGAACCCTCCCCCGCTTGGTTTGAGGGCACACGATGAGCTCTGAGAGAGGCATCGGGAACAGAAGGACGCGACCAGGCCTCCACTGCAAGTGGACAGACAATAAGACGGGACGAAGGAGCCGGGAAGGCGCCAGACAGGGCTGAGACTCCTGCGCATGCGTGTGTTTAATTTAAGCCTAACAACAGGAGCGAGAGTGACAGTGCTGGTGTCAGACAAAGCTGACATGCCAAGTGGTCAGTGGCTCGTTGTGTCTACAGATAATGCAACAAGGTCAGCGTTTGCTCACCTGCTCTCCACCTGCTGACTCAGGCCCTCCTCATGGCAGCTCCGCGTGCTGAACACCTGCAACCCATTACAGAGACAGGAAAACTGAGGCACAGAGAAGTCACGAAGAGCACAAGGTGAGAGGGGTTTGAACCCCAGCAGTCCCGCCCAGAGTCCGTGCTCTTAGACCATCTCAAAAAAGGTTCAATTAATCATGACTTTCCTTTTTCCTTTTTCTAACATTTTTTAATGTTAGAAATAAAGGGAGAGAAATCTGATTACGGTAGGACTTTTAATTCACTAATACTCCTGTATGAAATATTAAGTGAAAAAAGTAAGCACAGAGGATGTGAACTGTGTAATTAAGAGGATAGAATTAATATAGAAACATCTATCATGATACCCAACTAACAGAACGTGCCGCTGGGGTGAGGGCCGTGGAGGGACCATGAGGCATCTTTGAAGCTGATCCCATAGAGTGCGAACGTCAAAAAATATCTGAACAGATCTTTTAGAGACAACAGTCTTGACCACAGTATAATAAAACTAGAAATAAATACTTTCTAAAAATAGAAATAAAATTGGAGATTTAAAACTACTCTCGTAAATAACATCTAGGTCAAGGAGGAAATCAAGCACGGAACAGACTTCCTAGAAAACAATGGAAACACAGCCCCATGAATCAAAGCCTCTGGGACTGTCCCACCCTCCTGGAGCCTCTCCCATAACTTGCAATGCGTTTATTGTCACAAACCCACTCGCACACACCGAGGGCACATGAACAGATGAGCCTTTCAACCTCAGATTTCTAAGAAAAGAACAAACCCAAAGGAAACAGGAGAAAGGAAATCATAAAGATAAAAGCAAATAAATAAATTAGAGAACTTAAAAGCAGTGAAAATAATAAATAAATACCAGACCTGGTTCTTTGAAAAGAAACTAATAAGAAAGAACAACCTCCTACAAATCCAATCAAGGAAAATTCTGTAAATGTGAAGTCTTCCCGCTTCAAATTCAGTGCTCTTTAATTTGTTTAAAGGCAGGCAGATTATTAAACTGAGAAAAACATAATCTCCGCTAAGGCCACAGGGAGGGAAGCTTCAGCCGACACGCACAACAGATGTCCGTCCACAGGGCACCTGTGGAACAGGAGACCTGAAGGTCCCCAGCCTCATGCCAGGGGCACCCTGATTCCTGAAAGACAGGCTCGAAGGCATCTGGGGTGGGCTGTCGTCCGAGGTCCTGAATGCTGTGATAGGTGGGTCCCCGCGGCCCCCGAGCCCATTTCACGGATATAAACGGTGAGCTGAGACAAGCTAAGTGACATCAGAAGGCCCCCAGCACTGGCTCCCTTGTGCCCCCTGGAATGGCCTCCCACCCTGCCCTCCCTTTCTCTGTTCTAAATTTTCTTAATTCCCTTTTCTGATGAATTTCTTTCCAGAATTCTTTTCTTCTTTCTAAGCAAGGAGACAGAGGTCTCAACGGATCCGAGTGGACGGCAGGCAACTTTGATCACCCACGAACTACTCCAGTCACCGAGGCCTGAATGTGAGGGGCCCCGCTGCCCACCCTGCCTTTCTCAGCAAATACATGGAATGGTCTGTTCTATCATCACTTGGACATGTAGATGAGGTGAGTTCACAGTGCACGCACGTTACCACGATGATCATATAAGGTAACCAAGAGGGGAGTTTCTTTTCATGGCCAAATCTATTTTACGTGTCTTGGTGTGTTCCTCTTTGGGTTAATCCTGTTTGGGACTCTCTGCGCTTCCTGGACTTGGGTGACTGTTTCCTCCCAGGTTAGGGAGGTTTTCAGCTATTACCTCTTCAGATACGTTCTCGGGCCCTTTCTCTCTCTCTCTCTTCCTTCTGACACCCCTCTAATGCGAATGTTAGTGCCCTTGATGTTGTCCCAGAGGTCTCTGAACCCGTCCTCGTTTCTTTTCATTCTTCTCTCTTTTTTCTGTTCAGCGGCAGTGGTTTCCACCACTCTCTCTTCCAGCTCACTGATCCGTTCGTTTCTCTGTATCATTCAGCCTACTGTTTGTTGATTCCTTCTAGTGCTTTCTTCATTTCAGTTATTGTTTCCTTCATCTGTTTGGTTGTTCTTTGTATTTCCGCTTTGTTAAAAACTTCTAACTTCTCGCTCCGGGCACCGTTCTCCTCCCGAGTTCTTGGACCATCCTTACAATCATTGCTCTGGACTCTTCCTTGGGCAGGTCGCCCGTCTCCACGTCACTTAGTTCTTCTTCTGGGCTTTATCTTTTCCTTCGTCTGGAACATGCTCCTTTGCCCCCTGGGTTCGTCTGAGTTGCTATTTGTATTTTATGTCTGTTAGTTACGTTTCTCCACTTTGGAGAGGGGGCCTCTGTAGGAGACGTCCTGTGTGTCCCAGCGGTGCTCTCTCCTCTCGTCACCCAAGCTACATGCTCTAGGGGTGCCCCCAAGAGGGCTGCGTGAGCCCTTCTGTGGCAGGGGGCTGACTACGTGGGGCGTCTGGTGGGCCTGGTCGGCCCCTGGCCTGGCTGGTTGCCAGGCCTTGCCTTGTGTGGATGCCGCTGGCTGCTGGTTAGCGGGGTCTGGTCACGAGGCGGCGGGTTGTGGAATCCTAAGGGACCCCAGGCTAGTACTGGCTCACTGGTGGGCAGAGTCGGGGTCCAGAAGACCCTGGGATGTTGCCCACCCACTGGCGGGTGAAGCCAGGTCCTGGGGTTAGTGCCGGTCTACTGGCAGGCGGAGCCGGGTCCTGGAGTCTGGCTGCAGGGCCCAGGGGTCCCAGAGCTGGTGTTGGATGGCTGGTGGGGGGGTGCCGGTTCCTGACACAGTTGGGTCTGGGGTCCAGGGTGTCCTGAAGCTTGCGGTGACCTGCTAGTGGGCAGGGCCGGGGCCCAGCTGGCCCCAGGGCGGATCTGGCCTGCTCTGGGCATGCTGGGTCCACAAGCTGCAGGACTGTGGTTTTTCTGGTGTCTGCCCCCTGCTGGGCAAGGCTGGTCCAGCGGCCTGAGCAGGCTCCCTGGAGGGCAGGGCCGGTGCCTGCCCACTGGTGGGTGGAGCTGCGCCTCGCCGTCTGGTGGGCAGGGCCGAGTCCCAGGTGGCTGTGAGCTCAGCAGGTCCCAAGGCAGCCTGTCAGCTGACGGGTGGGGCTCTGTCCCCGCCCAGGGGGCTGTTTGGCCCAAGGCTCCCAGCACTGGGCCTGCAGGCTGCTGGGTGGTGCTTGGTCTTGGCGCTCACAGGCCAAGATATCAGCCCAGCAGCAGCAGCAGCTGTGTTCATGGGGCGAATGTCCCCCAGTGTATCTGCCACCGGCGTCTGTGTCCCCAGGGTGAGCCTCAGCCGCCCCCCACCTCTGCAGGAGACCCTCCAAGAACAGCAGGTAGGTCTGGCCCAGGCTCCCATCAACTTACTGCTTCTGCCCTGGGTCCTGGTGCGTGTGAGGTTTTGTGCGGCCCTTTAGGAGTGGGGTCTCTGCTCCCCCGTCCTGTGAGGCCCCTGCAGTCAAGCCCCGCTGTCTTCGCAGCCAGAGGCTCTGGGGGCTCCCGGCGCCGGACCCCCGGGCTGGGGAGCCCGACGTGGGGCTCAGAGCTCTCACTCCTCGGGGGGAACCTCTGCAGGGTCATTATTCTCCAGCGTGTGGGTCGCCCACCTGGGGGTAAGGGACTCCTACTGTCTCGTCGTGGTTCCTGCTGTTGTAGGAGAAGAGGCATGAGGGGATGGTCAGCTCCCACGTCTCGTGAGGGTCCTTGACTTCGGGCAGGAAGGAACTCAGGAGTGAGACATAGTAAAGGGAAGGCGAGTTTCTTGAGAAAGATGTGCACTCCGTAGGCAGGACACGGGTCTCAGAGGGTGAGAGAGGCCCTGTGGTGCAGGCGATGGGGTAGCCGTTATGAGCTGGGTAATTGCACAGCTAACGGGTGGGGGGATTATTCCAGCTATTTGGCGGAGGGGCTGGGATCTCCAGGAACTGGGCCGCTGGCCTCTGTCCTGGCGCCTGCGGGGGTTGTTTAGCTGCTGTATTACCGTGAGCGGGTAACGAGGCTCAAGGTCGCATCTTCCGCCTTCTTGGTTCTAGTTGGTTCTAACCCGTTTTTGTCGTATCCTGTTTTTCTCAACGGCTGTGTCGTTCTTTCAGTGGTTGCGCCCTGCCCCCTTCCCTCCTGCCTCACTCCCTTATGCCTTTAGTTGCGGACGGCCTTTTCTGGTAGGTTCTGGCCTTTTCCATCGGCGGTGGTCCTGCAGGTGGTTGTGATTTTAGTGTGCTCTCGAGAGGAGGTGCTCAGGGTCTACTCCACCACGTGGCCACTCACCCCAGTATATATCCAGATTGCCAAATCCACTTTAAATGCTCTCACGTCATCTTGAACTGACAGTCTCATTAATTTAACATTTTTATGTAACTGAGTACATTTCAGGAGGGGATGAGATGCTGGTATTATGTCACTTACAACTTCCAATGGACGAGAACCCAAATCAAACTGGTTTAAGCAAAACAAGACAAGAGGGCCTCTCTCAGCTGGGGCCCTGGGAGGCCCTGAGGCTGCAGCATGGCCGTCAGAGGCTCTCCAGCGCCCAGTGGGTCTGCTTCCTCAGTGTGAGGACTCCCAGCAGAGGCCCGGAGAAGTGGCCAGGCCCGGGGACCGCGGATGTCACCTCTGCCCATGCAGGGGACCATGCTGCTGGTGACCACAGACACCCCCGGATGGGTGTTTGCAAGTCCCAAGAGTCACGCAGGTCTCCAGTGACCCGAACCTGTTCTCGAAGATGCAGCCTGAAGGGTTCCAGTGTTGTGATGTGTGTTACTTACTTTCAAGTTCAGCAAATATCAAATGCATGAAGACAGAAGGGCGGATGAGAAACTGGCAGAACTGTCCTGATGTTTGAATCCAGGTGCAGGTTATTCAGATTTCTCTCCACCAGTCTTTCCTCTGCCAATGCAGCCCCTCCTGGTCCTCAAACAAGCCAGGCACGCCCTGCCCCAGGGCCTTTGCATGGGCTGCGGCCTCTGCCCAGAGCCCTTGTCCCCCAGATCGGCACAGGACTGCTTTGTCACCTTCTCAGTAAGGGCTTTTCTGAGCACCTGGTTTAAGTTGTTTAAGTTCAGGGAATTCCCTGGGGGTCCAGTGGTTAGGACTCTGTGTTCTCACGGCTAAGGGCCTGGGTTCAATCCCTCGTCGGAGAACTAGGATCCCACAAGCCACGCAGGCGACCAAAAGAAAAAAAAAAAACAAACTTGTAAGTTCATAGGTGCTCAATAAAAGCTCATTGTATAGGGGCTTCCCTGGTGGTCCAGGGGCTAAGATTCTGTGCTCCCAATGCAGGGGGCCCAGGTATGATCCCTGGTCACGGAAACTAGATGCCACATGCAGGCCGCAACTGAGTCCACATGCCGCAACTAAAGATCCCGCATGCCGCAACTAAGAGTTCACATGCCACAACTAAGAGTCCACATTCCATAACTAAGAGTTCACATGCCGCAACTAAAGATCCTGCATGCTGCAACTGAGTTCACATGCTGCAACTAAAGATCCTGCATGCCTCAACTAAGAGTTCGCATGCCGCAACTAAGAGTCCACATGCCGCAACTAAGAGTTCACGTGCTGCAACTAAAGATCCCGCTTGCTGCAACTGAGTTCACATGCCGCAACTGAGTCCACGTGCCGCAACTAAGAGTCCACATGCCGCAACTAAAGATCCCACATGCCGCAACTAAGAGTTCACATGCCGCAACTAAGAGTTCACGTGCCGCAACTAAAGATCCCGCATGCTGCAACTGAGTTCACATGCCGCAACTAAAGATCCTGCATGCCGCAACTAAGAGTTCACATGCTGCAACTGAGTCCATGTGCCGCAACTAATAGTCCACATGCCGCAACTAAAGATCCCGCATGCCGCACCTAAGAGTTCACAAGCCACAACTAAAGATCCCGCATGCTGCAACTAAGAGTTCGCATGCCGCAACTAAGAGTTCACATGGCGCAACTAAAAGATCCCACGTGTTGCAACTAAAAGATCCTGCATGCCGCAACACAGCCAAATAAGTAAAAATAAATAAATATTCTTTAAAAAAGGAAAATTCATTGGGTAAATAAGAGGGAGGAAGGAGAGAGGAAGGCAGGAGGTGCTGAGTGAAGAGCTGCCAGCCATTCTGCAGAGAATGAACACTCAGGAGGCGGGACTTAGAAGAGGGCACCCCTGAGGCGTCCCATCCTTGGGGGTCCAACACTCCAGGTCCCCAAGGCCTTATCTCTCCAGGCACAGACATCCCGAGGCCTGCCCCACGAGCTCAGCCGCCTGGGGGTTTGGTTCCGCCAGAGCAGAGAGAGAAAGCTCTGCGGCGTTTGCATGTGGGGCGAGTGACAGTGGAGCAGGAAAGGGGACCCCTTCCCGGGCCCGAGAGCGGGCTCTTGTCTAACACTCGGAAATGAACTGTCCCGGAACACGTGCCGACAAAGCGAGGGGCGCCCGGCCGGAGAGCAGGAGGGTGAGGGCACCCGGGAGGACTGCCCCGCCACGTGGCTCGCGGTCTCGGGTCCGTGGTGGTGGGCTTCGTTTCTGGCTTGTCTCTGGCCAGTCATCTTGCTCGGCCCGTATTTGGTGACTCAGGGTCCTTCCCGGCGGTGCGTGCATCTCTCAGCCAAAATTCCAGCGCGAAGGACTCTGGGAGGTTGGCAGGCCATATTATGGGCTGGCGTCTCCCCTCCTTCTGGCCCCTCCCGAATTCTCCCGGTTAGTTTTCAGTGGCAGCACCGTGTTCCTTATCAGGAGCTCTGGTTGTGAGACAGCTCAGGCAAGTGGTTTTCATCATGCCTGTCCAGGCGGGCGGTTTCAGTCAACGGTTCCCTAACAGCAGACTCCCAGACCGCGCGCCTGCCAGCTCGAACCCGGAGGGGAAGCAGGCTGGCAGGCGGCCCGGGCCCTCCGCTCCCGGGGCCCAGGACTCCCAAGGCAGGGAAGGCGGCTGCAGAGGAGACAGCAGGCACAGGGCCCTCCCCATGCCGAGCGCCGTGGTCCCTGAGCCCCCAGCCAGCCCCGAGAGGACGGGGTGGTGGGAGGAACACACGCCCGACTTGCCCACAGAGCCCGCATGTCCTCGTCTGTACATGGGCATCGCGAGAGCCGTGAGGTCGTGACCAGGCGAGAATGCAGGGAGCCCGCGCTTTTCTCCAGACGCGGTTCCAAGTGCCTTCTACGCGCTCATCCCACCCTCCCAGCGAGTCTCTGATGAGGCAGTGTCGGTGCCCCTGCAGGCGAGGACGCTTGGGGACTGGCCAGGCCTCACAGCGAGGGTGCAGCGGAGCTGGCCACCCACCCCGGTTTCACCCTCTGTCTCCCCTGCTGGACCCCCGAAAGCCCATGCTGTGAGTCGGGCACGCAGAGCAGAGCACTCACTGCAGGCTGTAAATCCCTCTCCTGGAGACGGGCCAGGGCGGGACAGAGAGGGGGGCCGGCCAGCGGGCACCTGCAGCCCCCTCCTCGGTCAGCACCGCCCCTGTCCGCACGCACCCTGGGCTGCTGGACACCGAGAACGGAGAGCAGGCGCCCCCCACCGAGTCACCAGGTTCTCGTCGGCCCCCGCGACTCCCGCGGCACAGGGGCCGGCTGAGCGCTCAGCAAAGCCCCATCTCGTTGCTCTGGGCCAGGAGGCCAGCGGGCGCCGTGCCAGCCCCTTGCCTGTGGGCTGGCCGGTGAGCGTGTGCCGTGGAGGTGACGGCCGCCGCCCAGACCTGGACCACGGAGCCCCTGCACGGCCCTCCCACGTGCTCCTCCCGCGTCTGCCCTGCGGCTGTGGAAGGCAGCAGGGCCCCGCCAGCCTGGTCCCCGGGTGACCGCGGGGAGCAGCCACGCCGCCCCAACTGCCCACCCACTGCGCGTGAGCAGGCACGCGCCCCGCGACGTTGTCACAGCAGCCGGGCCCCGACTCCTCGTCCGGCAAACGGGGTCGTGGTTCGTGCCTTCAGAAGTTGCTGAGTGGGTGGAACTACATGGGATAAACCTCACGTGCAGGGGCTACACCGGGAACGTTTGCTTTACGTTTGATGACTGTTTGAGCGAGTGGGGGAGGGGGCCATCCGTCCGGAGGGCTCTGGGCTCCACGTGCTGCGGGGACAGTTGCTTCAGCCACATGGACGCCAACTGTCCACTCGGCGAGTCGTCTGGCAGCGGGCGGCTCTGGGCGCCCCCTGGCCCTGGTGTCAGGCCTGCCCCCCACACTCAGATGCTGCCAAGGGTCACGGCTCTTCCTACCCGCACTCACCCCTTCGTGGTCCCTGCCCACAGCCGTGGTACCTGCCCAGAGCCAGGAAAGGGGACTGGCCGCTGGTGGGCAGTGAAGCATCTGGCAGAGATGGGAGGGGCCAGGGGAGTTGGCCCAGGGCCCAGAGAGGGGCGGGGGAGGGCACTTAGCAGCCTTGGTCAGGAGGGCAGCGGCTGTTGGGGTGAGGGGCCCGGAAGAGACTGGAGCCAGGAGTGGGTGGGATCCGGGCAGAGATCAGAGCACACACAGCTGCAGGCCCCCCGCCCCGGGCCCTGAGCACCGTCACCCCGAGCAAGCCAGGCTGGGCTATCTTTGGGCGCCGGTCTGAATTCTTTCCTTGCAAACAGCAGATTCCCACGCAAACGGGTCAGAGTCTTAACCACGATGGATCGTCTCAGACACCGAAAAACCCACTTAAGGTCAAGTTGGGTGGACCCAGGACTGTCCCTCCTGTGTTCCTCTTAGTGGGACCCACTGAGAAAGCTCTTGTCTTACACTGGCCATGACTTTATTACATCCTGGTAGTTTATGATGTAAATTCCAGCATCTGTTCTCTGTTGCTTGGGAGTCATATGTTTTCTAGTGAATGAGATGCATCTGCCATTTGTTTTTCTCTGAGAGTTCTCATTTTTCATTTACTGTGGTATCTCTAAAAGCATCTGGTACTCAATTATTTTTGATACTCGTCTCTGCACAAGGCAGTGTTTCGTGGATGAGCTGATTCATGCAGGGACCGTGGAGGGTCACGGCCAGGGCTGGCTGCAGTGTTGCCCTGTCCCCACCTGGCAGGGCAGTCACCTGGAGGTCTGGTCCCAGGGCAGACTCTGCCCTTTTCACCTGGTCACGTGGCCGGGGGCTTGCTGCAAGTGCGTGCTCCCTCTGTCTAGGGCTGCTGGTGAGGACAGCCCACTGTTTTTCAGACCCAAACTGAGTAAGAGAAGATACATTTTTTTTTTCTTCACGAAAAAGGATTTGGGTCTTACGGTTAAGGGTTTGGTACTCACTCAGATACGTGCACCTAGTCAACGGCTTCTGGTACCCGCAGCCATGGGCACTGCCTCTGTGTTCTCTCCTACATTCCTGCTCAAATTGTATTGCTTTTTTATGCTTCACCTCTTTTCTTGATTTGATGTTTCAGCTAAATCCTAGTTCTATCAAGCTGAAGTCTGATTTTCTTGCTGTATCTGAGAGATTTCAGTGAGATGGGGCTGTTTTCAAAAGCCTTGTTTGTATTTTTAAATTTTGTAACAATTTTGCTTTCAATCAATGTCATCCAATTTATATATCATATCTGATATAGTAATAAGACAAATTCATACCTAGGTCTTTGGAAAATACATATTTCAAGGAAAATGTCTAGCTTATTCATGGAGGTTAAGTGATACTGCTTTATCCTAGAAGACGGCGTGGTTGCAGTCTGTACATGGCATGTTACTATTTTCATGCTCTAGCAATCTGGCTTCTTAGTTGGAAAGCTCAAAAACCAACTTTAGCTGATTTATTCAGAAATAGAGCTTGTTGAAAGGATACTGGGTATCTCACAGAATTATAAAAAGATCTACAGTAGCGGTCCCCAACCTTTCTGCCACCAGGGACCGGTACCATGGAAGACAGTTTTTCTACGGACGGGGTGGGGAGGGGGATAGTTTTGGGATGATTCAAGCACATTACATTTATTGTGCACTTTATTTCTATTATTATTACATGGTGATATATAATGAAATACTTACACAACTCACCATAATGCAGAATCAGTGAGAGCCCTGAGCTTGTTTTCCTGCAACTAGATGGTCCCATCTGGGGGGGACGGGAGACAGTGACACCCGAAGTGTGTTGCTATGTCCACTCTACTCGGTGATCTCGTTTTGGTTGCCGTCACTGCAGAAAACCCTGCTTCACAAAGATAGGATGTTGGAAATGGAAGCAGGCTTTTCAGTGCTTTTGTGGCAATCTCAGGATATTCCGCCTTGACTTTAATCCAGAATGTAAGAAGATTTGAAATTGTCTCAAACATACTTTTAAGGCCACCGTCATTTGCAATCTCAAGCAGTTGATCCTTTTCTAGCACGGACAAAATTGATTCACCTGGCTTATTCACAAATGGGTCGCGGACCCATTCCTTCCCAGTTCAGGGGTCTTTTGTGGTTGGGAAGTAATGCTCAAACTCTTTTGAAGGCTGAGATAGGTGATCATGCACCAGCTGGGAGAAAGAAGGCCCTGGCTCCGTCTCTTTCAAAATCTCTGCTCATGTTTGAAACATGTCAAAAATCCCAGTGTTCGCTTGTCGCCCCCATAATTCCAGTTTGGCTTTGAATGCAGCCACTTTATCTGTGGACTTGAACTCAGTTGTCGTGCCCCCCTGAAGTGACAGATTGATGTCGTTGAGCAGGTTGAATATGTCACACAAGTAAGGAAGTTTTGTGACCCATTCTGTGTCACTGAAATGTGCTGCCAGTGGTGGCTGTTCTTCTAAAAGAAATCTCTGGAGCAGCTCTCATAACTCAGAAACTCTGGCCAGTGATCTACCTTTGGAAAGCCATCTCACCTCTGTGTATAAGAGAAGACATGTGTGCTCTGTGTCCATCTCCTCACAGAGCTGCGCGAACAGATGTGAGTTAAGGGCATGTACTTTAATGTGGTTGATAATTTTAATCACATCCTGCAAAACGTTAAGTTCAGGTGACATTTTTCGGCTAGCCAGCACTTCTCTATGGATGACACAGTGCGTAGACTCACATTCAGAAGCGACTTCTTTGACCTGAGTAGTGAAACCAGAAAGCTGTCCAGTCGTGGCAGCCGCTCTGTCTGTGCATATACCGACACAAAATGAGCAATTCAGTTTTCTTGATATGTAATCATTCAAAAACTTGAATAGTTCTACAGCTGTGGTGTTGATTGGCAACAAAAGTGCACATAACATATCCTCATGCACATCCTTCTGAAAAATATATCGCACAAAAACAAGCATTGTGGCCTTGTTGTCAACATCAGTAGGCGCGTCAACCTGGATTGCGTACCACGGTGACTCATTAATCCTCTCTAACAATTGTGCCTCATTATCCTCTGCTATTTCATCAATTCGTCTAGTTATGGTGCTAGCCAAAAGAGGAACACGTACTACCTTTTGAACTGCAGCCTCTCCTAAAAGTTCATGACCTATGTCCTTAGCAGCAGGCAGGATCAACTTTTCACCAATAGTAAAGGGCTTCTTAGCTTTAGCAATGCGGTTAGCCGCTAAGAATGATACTCTCAGTGCAAACACATTTGATGAAGTGGTGGCCTTCAATAATTGCTTCTGTTTTTCGTGTTCACGTTTTTTTCTTTTGAAAAACTCCAAAGGCTTGTCTTTTAATACAGGGGACTTGGTCTCCATGTGGAGAAGCAGTTTTGAAGGTTTCATGGCTTCATTGGATAGCCGGTTGCCACATATTATACAAAGCGGGCTTGGAGAATGTGAATCACCTGCTACAATGAACCCGTAATTTAAGTAGGACTCTTGGTTTTTGTTTTTTGTTTTTTGTTTTTTTGGCTGTGTTGGGTCTTTGTTGCTACGCACAGGCTTTCTCTAGTTATGGCGGGTGGAGGCTACTCTTTGTTGTGGTGTGCGGGCTTCTCATTGCAGTGGCTTCTCTTGTTGCGGAGCATGGGCTCTAGGCGCGCAGGCTTCAGTAGTTGTGGCACGTGGGCTCAGTAGTTGTGGCTCGTGGGCTCTAGAGCGCAGGCTCAGTAGTTGTGGCACACGGGCTTAGTTGCTCCGTGGCATGTGAGATCTTCCTGGACCAGGGCTCGAACCCGTGTCCCCTGCATTGGCAGGCGGATTCTTAACCATTGCGCCACCAGGGAAGCCCAGTATTTTCTTTTAAATGCAGCCTTCTTTTTGTTGGCAGTCTTAGAGTCTTCTGCTGTCTCCTCGTTGGGTCTTTCCCCCTTTTCAAAGAAGCTCTCCAGCAACGTTTGGTTTTTTACTCATTTTGGCTAGGGTTAGCTTGTGGGCTTACCAAAACTGTGACTGAGACAAGGGCGCAGTGCGGGAAAGAGGCGTGGACGGTAGTGGTAAATAAAATAACAGGTGGGCCACACATACACTAAAATAAGTGTTAAAGCCTGCCACCAGATGCAGCTGTACAATTGAGGTACATCAACTCACTTGCCACTATAAGGCCTGCCACCAGATGCAGCTTAATTGTCACTTGCCGCTCACTGATAGGGTTTTGATATGAGTCAGCATGCAACTGATGCCTTATGATCTCTGTGCAGTCACACCTCTCTGCTAATGATGATCTGTATTTGCAGCCACTCCCCGGCGCTAGCGTCACCGTCTCAGCTCCACCTCAGATCATCAGGCATTGGATTCTCATAAGGAGCGCACAACCTAGATGCCCCACTTGCACAGTTCACAGTAGGGTTCTTGCCCCTATGAGAATCTAATGCCGCCGTTGATCTGACAGGAGGCGGAGCTCAGGCGGTAATGCGAGCAGTGGGGAGCGGCTGTAAATACACATGAAGCTCTGCTCGCTCGCCCACCGCTCACCTCCTGCTGTGCGGCCCGGTTCCTAACAGGCCAGGGACCGGTACTGGTCCGTGGCTGGGGGTTGGGGACCCCTGATCTGCAGGGCTGCTTTCAGGGCTCCATCTCTGGACCACACTCCAGAATCCTCTGCAGGCCCCAGGCCGCACCCCCAGCCCTGCTCCGTGCCCCAGGGTCTGGTGTGTGGGTCCTATGCCGTCTCAGGCCCTGAGTTGGACTGGAAGGAGGGTGCTGGGCTCTCCGCAGCTTCTGAGCGGTCAGTGGGCTCTGCCTGCAGCTGGACTCAGGAGGTGGTGCTTTGTCCCCTGTAGGAGGCGTCTTCGTCCCTGTGGCGCCTCCGCTTCGTCCAGGGGCTGCCCATTCGCTCGGATGCTGCTGGCTTCCTTCTGGACCGTGACGCCCACCGAACCCCTGGCCGGGGCGTCACCTGCCGGCAGCCCTCGTGCCCTGTATTCGCTTTGCCCCTCAGCCCCTCCGTCCCTGCCGAGGACCCTCCTGAGAGAACGAGGCCAGCGCTGCCCCTGACAGCCGCTTTCTGCCCAGTCGCCACCCCTGACAGGGGTAACTCGCTGGATTTTTTGCCCTTTGAAAAGCGTCGAGGTCCTGCCCACAAGCTGGGCTCGTAGGGTCCTCTCATAAAGTGGAACACGTCTGTAGGATTGTAAGAGGAACGTGCTGAGATTCTAGTGGCGAGACGGGTCAGCTGCACACATGCTGGCCCAGGGGCTCCAGGGGTTTTGGTGAGTTCTGAGGGTGACCTGGAGGAAGTGCTGTGTCCTCTCACGGATGCTCGGCTCCTAACTGTAGGTCCTCTGGGCCCTCTGGGAGCAGAGACCTGGCACTGTGCTCAGGAGGTGGGACAGTGGTGATCGTCCCGGCCCGAGGCAGCGCCGGGAGAGGGACCTGCAGCCCCCGGCACGCACACACGGTGCCCCACCTGCGCCGACAGCTCGCTGCAGTTCCCCCGCCCGCCCCGCGGCTGGGGACGCGCAGCGGCTCATGTGCTGGGGAAACCGCTCTGTTTTTCTGGATAGATTCCAACTGGATGTTTAAAATAAAAAGTAAAGTAAAAAGAACCCCAAGATGATTCTAATTCGGTAAAAAATCCATATATACGTGCCTAGGGAAAACTATTAGGAGGGTATATACCTACATGGTAACGATGGTTACCTCTGGGAGGTGGGATACAGGTGATTTCATTTTCTTCTTTTGGTTTTTCCCAATTTTCTAAATTCTCTACGGTTCTGTAGAACATGCACTACTTTTAGCATAAGGGGGAAAAAAGCAATAAAAAGTATAAAAGTATCAACATCTGAAAATATAGGCCTGTATAGCCAGCAAATTAAATGAACATTTAGTCACTTGATGAAAGAACATTTCAGGTTTCAAAGGGGTTCACAGTTCTGTGAATAAAATAGGCACTCGATAAATATTTGCCGAGACAATTAATAAATGAATTCGCTCTGGGGTTTCCTGAAGCGGCAGGCTCCCCAGTGCATCTTAAATGAAATCAATCTACAGAAAATGTGATTTATACCTGCCCCCCCCCAACACATCCACTGCGAGAAGTAAAAGATCGGAACGTGACTGAATGTTCTGGTTCCTGCTCTGCCACCGAGTTCAGTCGTGGGCCCCTACCCGCCTCCAGCCCCAGTTTCCTTATCAGAAAAGGGGGAATAACAGCCACCTGCTAGGAGGGCAATTTCATGTTTGTGAAGGACCTTAGGAAGTGTGAACTGCAGCCAAAGAGTGTCAGAGCTAGAGTCTACGCGGACAGATTGGGGTCAAGGACACAGAGGGGGTTAAAGAAGTTCTTCACGTGAACCGCAAACACATACAGAAAATTGCACTAAACAGAAATGTACAGGTCAGTGAATTATCACAGGCAGATCCCAGGGAGCACCAAGCAGGGCGGAAAACCGAACACTATGGGTGCCCCCCAAGGCCCTTCGCACGCCCCCAGTCCCTGCCTCTTCCCCCTCCCCTAAGTGACCACTTTCCTGACTTTCATGGTAATCGCTTCCCCTCTTTCCTTTATAGTTTTATCATTGTGTTAAGCCTGCATCCCTAAAACACGGTTGTTTAGTTTTACCTGGGTTTTTTTTTTTTATAATTTTTATTGGAGTAGAATTGATTTGCAATGTTGTGTTAGTTTCAGGTGTACAGCAAAGTGAATCAGTTATACGTATACATAAATCCACTCTATTTTAGATTCTTTTCCCGTATAGGCCATTACAGAGTATCGAGTAGAGTTCTCTGTGCTATACAGCAGGTTCTTATTAGTTATCTATTTTTAGTTTTGCCTGTTTTTTAAAAAAAATAGGATGGAATCATGTAGTTTGTCTCCTTTTTTGCTTGGCAATTTTGTTCAGCATTTTTTGTGAGATTCATCCACACTGTTGTGTAGTTGCAGTTTGTTCATTGCTGCGTGGTATTTCGTTGGGTAAATACACCTCAGCTTACAGCTCTGTTTTCCTGTTGACGGACACGTGGGCTGTTTCCAGTTTGGGGCTTTGCTAGTGGTGGGCCGGGACCCACTGACCCAGTTCTGCCTTCCTGGAGCCCAGCCTGCATCCCTGGCCCCCACAGGTCATCCGCCCAGGTCCTGGGACGTTCGTCTATGACCTCCACGTCTGCCCACCTCATCCTTCGCCATCGTCCTTCAGATGATGGTCCAGGAGGATGGCGTTTCATCGCGCGCACACACAGGCCAGCAGAGGGCAAGAGGCTGCCCGGAGGGCCGTGTTGAGGATGACGCGAGGCTGAGCCTGGCTCGACGGGAAACGTGTTCTAATCGCTCAGCAGTGTCTGCCCGGGCTCCGGGGACATGGCCGCCTGAGCGCCAGGGCTCCCCCAGGCCTTTGTTATGCTGTTTCCTTGCCCGGCACTGCTTCGCCCCGGATCTGCAGGTCTGAAAGCCTCCCTCTGACCTCAGCCCGCTGTCCTCCCCCCGCTGCTTTCCTGGGTTCCACTGGCCGCCACTGGTGACGCGGAAGGCACAGGGTCTTGGAGCTGGTAGACAGTAAGGAGTGAGGGGCCGGGAGTTCCCTGGCAGTCCAGAGCTTAGGACTCGGCACTTTCACTGCCGGGACCCGGGTTTGATTCCCGGCCGGGGAACTAAGGTCCCGCAAGCTGCACGGCCTCGGTTCTCTGCACCTGTTTCCTCATCCGCCGCTCTCCCAGGACTCGCGAGTGCAAGGCTCCACGGGGTGGTGAGTGCTGATGTGGGAGAAGTGTCCATCTGTGACCCTGGCCCTGCGGAGGCATTCAGCTGAGGCAGGGAAGGCAGGCGAGACCTCCCACGCTGGAGGGAGGGAACAGATGGGGGCAGGAGGGCCGTCTCCAAGGGCTGCCAGGGTGGGGTGTTGATTCCTGCACCCCCAGCACACTCTCCCTGTGGTTCAGATGCCCCGTTGCCTTGGAGACCAGACACAGGCTTCCCAGGAAGGAGAAAGAGGCACTGCCGGGGGGGAGGGCGCCGCGCCTGGTGCAACCCCAGGGCACACCACCCGCCCACTGCCCTCCTGCACGGACAGGGAACCGAGGCCCAAGAGGGCAGTGGCCGGCTCAAGGCCAGGACACCTTCCAGGCTTCTCAGCAAGCAGGGTCTTGAGCTCTCCCCGCGCAGGCCTGGTCAGCCAAGCGCAGCTGCCGCATGGACGGGCAGGGCCGCCGAGGCCGGGGTGCCCACCAGGAGGTTGGGCCACTGGGTCCAAGCTGCAGGCCTCTTCCCATGCTGGGGTTGCCCCTTCCAGGGTGACAGGTGCTGCCTTTACATGGCACTTACTGTGTTCAGGTGCCATTCTAAGTGCTTTGCTTGTTGTAGCTCGTTAACATTGAGAATGATTCTTTGAGGTGGGCACTTGGGTGATCCCCATGTTATAGGAGAGGAAACTGAGGCACAGAGAGGCTGAGAAACTGGCCCAAACTCACGCAGCTAGTGAGCGACGGAGCCAAGATGTGAGCGCATCTCCATCTGCCGCCCCCCTCTGTCTCAGTCACTCTTTGGCCTGAGAGGCTCCCTCGTGCTGGGTGTGGCCAGTGGGAGGCGGCAGCGGTGTGTGTGTGTGGGGGTGGCAGGGAGAGAGGTGGGGGCGTCCGTGCGGCCCCCGCCTGCTGTCAGCTCTTTGCCACGGCTGAGCCCCGTCCCGCCACAGCTGAGCTCCACGTCCGGTTGGGTTCTCTTTGGGGGACGTGCTCTGTCTTCCGATCTCCTTCCACGCCCTTCCGTGAAATCCCTTCAGGACAGAAGCAAGTTGTATGCATTCGCTGGCGGCCAGGCAAGGGGCGAGTGGCTTGGCATAGGGGCCAACATTTAACAAGAGACCCGAGTGCTGAAAAGGAGCCCCCAGTGCATAGATGAGGGGCTGGTGATGGCAGAGCTGCCAGGTAGAAGGTGCAAAAGTCCTGGGGCAGGCGTGTTCTTGGCGTGATTGAGAAAAAACGTAGCAGCCGGCGTGGTGGAGCAGAGTGAGAGGGGAAAGTGGAGGGGACAGACCATGCAGGGCCCTGTCAGCCACTGAAAATCCTTTGGGGTTTATGCATGGAGTAGGGCGACACGGGGTGGGGGCCTTGAGCAGAGGGTTATCTGATGTACTTGTCGAAGGCTCCCTCTGGCTTTTACCTGTAAAGCAAGAATGGAGATGGGGAGAGTGGAGGGGGCTGTGGAGGGGGCTGTGCAGGTGTCTGGGCGAGTCGATGGTGACTGGGGCCAGGGTGGCAGAAGTGGGGGTGAGAATTCCAGCTGGATGCTGGATAGATTTTGAAAATGGGGCCAACAAGATTTTCGGCCTCAGCACCGGGGAGAATGGAGCTTATTTACCAATCCAGGGATGGCAGTTGGAGGAGTGGATTTTGGGTATAGGGTCAGGAGCGGCGTGTCCACCGCACTGCTCGAGACTCATCCTGGGTCAGTAAGTGGAGACGCTGTGGTCAGTCAGTCTGGAGTCCTGGAGAGTCCAGCTGGAGGTGGGACCCGTCAGTGCAGAGACAGTATTGAAACAGCAAATAATATGGGTAGTTGTTGAACTGCAGCAAGGAGGCCCCCAGGCAGGGCTGTCCACGTGGTCAGCCATGGCAGGAGGGGTTCCCAGGCAGGTCAGCAGACAGGAAAGGAGAGGCCAGTCTGTGAGGCTTGGCCCTTGACCCTGCCACATGGGCTCTGCCCACCTGTAGCCTGGCCCATGTCCCACATCTGGGCAGTTGCCCGCCGGCGCCTCGCTGCCTCTGTCCCTTGCTGGACATCCCGGGCTGCCATGCTCCCAGCTGCAATGACCGGACGATTGTTTTTCTGATCCGAGCTGAAGACCCCACACCCCAGAGCTGCTCCTGTGACCATGTGGGTCCATTGGAGTAACCCCAGGATGTTCATGGAAATGTCAGGAAAGAGGAGTCACTGCTGCCATAAAACAAGAGCACATAGTAGATACAAGAGCACAGCAAAGACTGAGCTGGACACGAAGACAGAGCGCGGCTGGCAGAAGCCAGGAAAGAGCAGAAGCCGCACCGATGACCGGTCGTCTGCCGGGACCCTCTCCGGCAGACTCTCTGATGCCCACAAGTACTGTGGTGACAAACACGCCCGCAGACCTGGAGGTGATATTTCCCTCCCTGTGAATTGTCTCATGTGCTATGGCTACCAGATTGCCCTAATTCCACAGGATTTGTCTTCTGTGTGGGTTCTTTCATGCTGAATAAAGTGCTGCTCTGAGAGGTTTCTCACCCCCATTATTCCTACATGGCTTCTCACTGTTTTCACTTCTCTGAAGACTGTTTAAATTGTTCCCCTGCAACCTTTGAATGTGCCAGATGTTCCAGCAGGAAGATGAGAACGCACCGAACTCTTTTCCTCCATTTCACGGCCTCACCACGCTCGCTCACGATTGGAGCTTCTTTCACACCTGCCTCCCGGTTTGTCTGACTCGTCCTGACAACAGACGTCCCCACGTGGGAAGCAAGGCTCACCCCAGTCGCTTTCTAGCTTCACCCCAGGTCATGGTTCTTCCTCTAAAATGCGCTGCATGGGTCTCGAAGAGATATTTGCACACCCACATTCACAGCAGCATTATTCACAGTAGCTAAAAGGTGAAACAACCCAGGTGTCTGTCAACAGGTGATGGATAAACACAATGTGGTCCATCCATACAGTGGACTATGGTTCAACCTTTAAAGAAAGGGTACTCTGGGGGGCTTCCCTGGTGGTGCAGTGGTTAAGAATCTGCCTGCCAATGCAGGGGACATGGGTTCGAGCCCTGGTCTGGGAAGATCCCACATGCCGTGGAGCAACTAAGCCCGTGCGCCACAACTACTGAGCCTGCACTCTAGAGCCCACGAGCCACAACTACTGAGCCCACGTGCCACAACTACTGAAGCCTGCACGCCTAGAGCCCGTGCTCCGCAACAAGAGAAGCCATGATGATGAGAAGCCCGTGCACCTCAACGAAGAGTAGCCCCCACTCGCCACAACTAGAGAAAGCCCGTGCACAGCAACGAAGCCCCAACACAGCCAAAAAATTTTAAAAACAAATAAATTAATTAATTAAAAAAAAAAGGCACTCTGAAACCTGCTACATACAACATGAATGAACCTTTAGAGCATTATGCTCAGTGACATAAGCCAGTCACATGGTGCACTTGAAAATGGTTAGATGGTAAATTTTTAAATTAATTAATTAATTAGGTTGCGTGAGGTCTTAGTTGCAGCAGGCGGGCTCCTTAGTTGCAGCACGTGGGCTTCTTAGTTGCAGCTCGCCAGCTCCTTAGTTGCAGCAAGTGGGCGCCTTAGTTGCTTGCGGGCTATTTATTTTTGGCTGCATCGGTCTTAGCTGCGGCACACGGGATCTTCATTGAGGCATGTGGGATCTTTCATTGCAGTGTGTGGGCTCTTCGTCACGGCGCACGGGCTTCTCTCTAGTTGTGGCGTGTGGGTTTTCTCTTCTCTAGTTGTGGCGCGCAGGCTCCAGGGTGCGCGGGCTCTGTAGTTGTGACGCATGGGCTTAGTCGCCTTGTGGCATGTGGGATCCAGTTCCCTGGATGATCCAGGACCAGGGATTGAACCCACGTCCCCTGCATTGCAAGGCAGATTCTTTACCACTGGACCCCCAGGGAAGTCCCTAGATGGTAAATTTTATATTATATGTATTTTACCACAAATAAAATTTTTAAAAAATTGTAATGCCCTACATTGAAGCTTATTTTTCTCATGCAATCAAGGTTCCCAAATCTGGACAGTTGCCTTGAAAAAAAAAATTTTTGACCCTCCATGACTTATCCCTTTGACCCAGCTGGCTCTGGTTTGGGATCAGATGGCCTGGGATGCAGTGGCCAGTGTCACCTCAACCTGATGACAAGCTCTCAAGGAAGGGCTGTCCCCACGTCACGTGGTTAGTGGCAGTGACAGGATCCAGCCTGGGGTCCTGAGTCCCCACGCCCCCTGCACTGTGCCTCCTATGATATACATCCAAACGTGCTCTCATGTGCACAGAAACTTCTGGAAGTTCTCTCTGGAACTGTGGGCAGGGTGCCGAGGACTTAGGGTGTTTGGCGGGGGGGTGGGGTGCGTCCCTGAGCACCCTTCCCCTCAAACCCCCCACGCATTGTACATCTGTTTTATAATCTGTTCTTTACCACTTAACACATTACTGTATATGGTGTTCTGTGCCATTAATGGTCTACAGCGTTCTTAATGGTTACCTGGCATTCTGTTGTATGAATGCAAAATAGATGATTTAATCACTTTTTCTCTCCAGATTGTGGTTGTTTCTAACTTTTTGCTATTATAATTGTCCCTATAGGGAACACAGTTGTAGCTAAATCTTTATTCACTTAATTATTACCTTGGAATAAATTACTAGAACTAGAATTGTTGGTTCAAAAGGTATGCACATTTTAAAGGCTTTTGACGCGTATTGCCAAATCGCCCTCCCAGAAACGTTCTACAAACATGCACTCAGACCAGCAGGGTGTGCAAGTCCGCATTCCCCTGCATACCCCCCAACTCCGAGTCTTATCTTTTTGTTTTCTTCATCTCTTGCCAATTGCACTGCTTTTTTTAAAAAAAAGCATCTTATTGTTGTTTGCATTTGCATCTCTATGATCGCTGGCGATGTCGAGCGCTTCTCACGTATTTATTAGCCACTTAGGGTTCGTCTTTGTCCGCGTCCTTTGTCCGTCTCCCCATCGAGGCGCCCATCTTCTCCTTAATGATTTATAAAAGCTCTAAGTGTACCTGCTCTCCTGACGCGGGGCCCAGCTGCGCTCGGCACCCTCTCTGGTTGCTATGCAGATGTGTCAGTGGCAGGACCAGTCTCCATGGCCACAGATGCCCAGCTCTCAGCGAGGAGTGGAGTGGGGAGAGCGTTGCCATGGCGATGCTACCCAAGCGGGGCCTGGCTCCCCTCCCACTCGCTGAGCAGCTTTCCTGGCCGTGGGGCCGCCGGCCTAGGCAGAGGTTTGTTTGTTTGTTTGTTTTTACATGTTACATTTTATTTTGTTTTGTTTTATTTTATTTATTTAATTATTTTATTTATTTATTTTTTTGGCTGCATCGGGTCTTAGTTGCGGCATGTGGGATCTTAGTTCCCTGACCAGGGATCGAACCCGAGCCCCCTGCGTTGGAAGGCAGATTCTTAATGACTGGACCACCAGGGAAGTCCCCAGGCAGAGGTTTTGCAGGCTGCCGGGGGAAGGTGGAGGGAGCCCCCGGCCCTGGGAGAGCCCCAGAGAAGTTTCCTGTCTGCTCCGTAAGGCCCAGGATGTGCCTGGCACGGCTGGTTGCAGAGAGCCAGGCCACCCAGGCTCGAGGAATCAAAAGTCTAGATCATTTATCCCTAAATATAGAGATGCGTGACCAAAGAAGAAGCTTCTTGTAGCAAAACTTGAAAATCGTGTGCCGTAGCCAGACCAGACAATCTACAGTGCACCAGAGGAATGCTTTATTAGTAATATTGGAATTAACTTGTTATCAGCACGATTGTGGTGCATTATTTGTGTGAAGTGTGTTTTTGTTGGTAATTTGTTAAAGTAACCATTTAAAACGTAGACTAGGGAATTCCCTGGCGGTCCAGTGGTTTGGACTCGAAGCTTTCACTGCTGGGGCCCTGGGATCGATCCCTGGTCTGGGAACTAAGATCCCGCAGGCCGCATGGCCAAAAAATAAAATACAGACTAATGTTTTAAACCCTTGAGACATATTTTCATTTTTTAATATGCCAAGATCAAAAAAAAATTAAAAAACCCAGCTGGAAGTTGAGGGCCTCTCTCAACCTTGGAGAAGAGCCGGCCTCCCCTCTTAGGAGCTGTTGTCCCCAAAATTCACATGCGGAAGGGCTAACCCCAGACCTCAGGATGTGACTGTCTTTGGAAATGGAGCCTTTAAAGAGGTGATTAAGTTACACTGAAGTCACTAGGGTGGCCGGAATCAGGGTGACTGTGTCCTTCTAAGGAGAGGAGATCAGGACACAGACACGCACAGAGGATGACCGTGTGAGGACCCCGGGAGAACACAGCCACCGTCACGGTGAGGAGAGAGGCCTCGGTAGGCGCCAGCCCTGCTCACAGGGCGGAGAGAAAATATCAACAGACATCCGCTGTTTGCGCTGCGCAGCCTGTGGTGTTCGTCTGGCGGCCAAGCAGACCGCTCCCCCGTCACCCGTTTCGCTCCATTTGCTCCACGGGGAGCTCATCATCAAACCCATTTACGGATGCAGACACTGGGGGCCGGGGGTCAGCGGGTGTGAGGAGGGACGGGCTGGATGGAGACTCGAACCTGGGTCAGCTCATGCCCGGCAGCCGCCTTCTCCCCACTGCACACACTTTTCCTGGGAGGCGGGAAGCCTGCCCTCCCCCTGGCTCAGAGGTGAAGAAAGGACTCTCCCAGCTCTGAGCGGTCCCAGGAGGCCCAGGTCCCTTCTCCCCTGGGCAGGTCATGTGTTCATTTGTTCCGTTACCTCACCCACGTGGATTGAGCACCTACTCTGCACCCGGCGCTGCGAAGGTGGCGGTGAGCGCGAGCCCTCAGGGAGCTCACATTCAGGGGAGACAGACTGAAGCCACGTAACCAAGGAACAGATCATTTTAGAGAGACCTAAACACAACAGTGACCAGACAGAGAAGGCCCTGGGCAGGCAGGGGACTTCGACGGGGTGGTCTGGGAAGCTGACGTCCGAGCTGAACCCTAATGACCCAGAGCAGCCGTGTGAAGGCTGGAGGGGGCGAGCTGGGACGGGGGCGTGCAGCAAGGGCATGAAGAGGCTGGAGCGAGCCTGGCAGGTCCAGGTTCAGCAAGGAGGCCACAGGCTGGGGTGGGCTGAGCCGGGAGGGGAGGAGGGCAGAGGGGGTGGGCCATCTGGGGCCCAGGAGCAGCGCCGACCTTGTCTGACTCAGGAGCAACGTGCAAGGGGGTGTGAATCCAGCCGCAGGCCCGTCCCCTGGCAGTGCGTCTGCCTCTGATGGGCCCTGGGCGGTAGCCAGGGGCACGAGAAGGAGCATGAACGAAGGGGTCTCAGCTGTGAGCCAGCAAACCACGTGACCTCGAGTAGGTGGTTTTGCGGGGCCCGCTGTCCTGTGCAGCCCGGACAGGCTTCAGACCTACTTACCCAGCCCCACCCCCAGAGCCAGGGAGCGTTGAAGGTAGACACTGAGGGCTGAGTCCCTGGGAATTGCCCCGGGTGCTGATGGCAGCTGCTTTGCCCAGGGTCGTGTTATTTTTCCCCAGGTCTGGCTTTTGCGTGCTGTTTGGCCTTAGACATATGTGTACATCCGTGGGGCCTGTGGCAGGCTCGCTGGGAGCAGGTGCTCTGTGTGCCTGCGCAAGGTGGGTGCACAGCACAGGGCAAGGGCTGCACTCGTCGTATTTATTAGAAGATGAAGCAGAAACTGCTCATTGTCCCCCAGTATCCATTCTCAAGCCTCTCGCATGGAGACAGAGCTCTAGACTTTTAGCTGGATACAGGGTCTCCCAGAATAAAAGCTGCATTTCCCAGCACTCCCTGCAGCTAGGTGTGGCCGTGTGCCTAAATGCTGGCCAGTGAAGTGTGAGCAGAAATGATGTGTACAGCTCTGAATTGTGTTGTTAAAAAGAAGGGTCATGCTTTCGCCTTCCCACTGGCTGGAATACAGATGTGATGGCTGGAGCTAGAGCAGCCACCTTGGACCACAGGATAGTGAGCCACTGCAGAGTCATCACATGTACCCAGAGCTGGATGCTTGCTGGCTCTGCTGCAGCAAATGTCTTACCTCCCAGCACCTCAGTGTTTGCATATGTGGAATGAGAATGAAATCCTAAGTGAGCCCATCTCAAACAGAGTCTCATTTTATGTAATGGTTCTATTTCACAGGGGAAAAAAATTCCTTAAAACTGCAGAGCCTTGACCTTTAGAAAGTCTTAATTCTTTTTTTTCTTAATATTTATTTATTTATTTTGGCTGCATCAGGTCTTAGTTGCAGCATGCAGGATCTTTAGTTGCAGCATGCAGGCTTCTTAGTTGCGGTATGCGGGCTTCTTAGTTGTGGCATGTGGACTTCTTAGTTGCAGCATGTGGACTCTTAGTTGCAGCATGCATGTGGGATCTAGTTCCCCAACCAGGGCCTGAACCTGTGCCCCCTGTATTGGGAGCATGGAGTCTCACCCACTGGACCACCAGGGAAGTCCCAGAAATTCTTAATTCTAAATTAACTCCTTAATTAACTCATTGTGTTCTATTTGCCTTGAGGTACAGTCTCCCTTTCCCTGGGATGGTCAAGACCCCCTCACTGGGGGGCATCAGAGGCCACCTGGGAGTGGAGACTTTCACCACCACAGTCCAGCAACCACAGGCACCCACCCTGCTATCTGGAGGAGGCCATGAGGTGGCAGTAACGAGGCATCCCTCCCAGCAAGGGCCACATCAGTGGGACCTGGTGGGGAGCTGGAAATCTCACCTCTCCCAGCAGTAATGAGAAACCCCTCCACCCCCAGTGTTAGAGGAGGGCTAGTGGGGAACCTGCACTTCCACCCCCACCGGGCAGTGATGAGGCGGTGTCCCCACTCCCCCACCAGAACAGTGTCAGAGGAAGCCAGCTAAGACAGAGGTTTAAATAAGGCCCAGAATCTCATACCATAATCCCCAAAAGTCCAGGTTTTAATTGCAAACCACTCTTCATACCAAGATCCAGAAAGATCTCAACTTGAATGAGAAAAAGCAATCTACAGAAGCCAACCCCAGAGAATATAGAAGTTAGTACTATCTACCACAGGTTTATTTACTTATTTATTTATGGCTGTGTTGGGTCTTCATTGATGCACGCGGGCTTTCTCTAGTTGTGGCGAGCGGGGGCTACTCTTCGTTGCAGTGTGTGGGCTTCTCATTGCGGTGGCTTCTCTTGTTGCGGAGCACGGGCTCTAGGCACATGGGCTTCAGTAGTTGTGGCACATGGGCTCAGTAGTTGTGGCTCACAGGCTCTAGAGTGCAGGCTCAGTGGTTGTGGCGCACGGGCTTAGTTGCTCCACAGCATGTGGAATCTTCCAGGACCAGGGATCAAACCCATGTCCCCTGCATTGGCAGGCAGATTCTTAACCACTGCACCATCAGGGAAGTCCCTACCAAAGGTTTTAAAGCAGCCATTATGAAACTCCTTCAACAATGAACACAGTTGAAACAAATGAAATAATAGAAAGTCTCAGCAAAGACAAGATGTCAGGAAGAGCCAAATGGAAAATTTATTTATTTATTTATTTATTTTTCAAGTAGAAATCTTAGAACTGAAAATGCAATAACCAAAATTTAAAACTCAACAGGTGGGCTGAACATCAAAGTGAAGGGGACAGAGGAGTGAATCAGTGAACTTAAAAATAAAACAATAAAGATTACTCGATCTGAACAACAGACTGTAAAACAGACTTTAAAAATGAGCAGAACCGGGGCTTCCCTGGTGGCGCAGTGGTTGAGAATCTGCCTGCTAATGCAGGGGACACGGGTTCTAGCCCTGGTCTGGGAAGATCCCACATGCCACGGAGCAGCTGGGCCCGTGAGCCACAACTACTGAGCCTGCGCGTCTGGAGCCTGTGCCCCGCAACAGGAGGGGCCGCGATAGTGAGAGGCCCGCGCACCGCGATGAAGAGCGGTCCCTGCACCGCGATGAAGAGTGGCCCCCACTTGCCGTAACTAGAGAAAGCCCTCGCAGGAACCGAAGACCCAACACAGCCAAAAATAAAGAAATAAAGAAATAAAGTAGCTATAAAAAAAAAAAAAATGAGCAGAACCTAAAGGACCTAAGAAACTATTAAAAAAAAGAAATCTAGGATTTGTGTGATCCAGAATCTCAGGAAGAAAAAAAAGATGAGGATGGGACTGGAAAAGTTTTTAAAGAAACACTGGCTTAAAAATTCTCAAATTTGGCAAAAGACCTGAATCTGCAGATTCAGGAAGCTGAGAAAACCCCAAAAAGGATAAACCAAATGAAATCTATGCTGAGACAGAGCATATTAAAACTTCTGAAAACTAAAGACAGAGAAAAATCTCAAAAGCAGTAAGAGAAATGACATCTTAAGTATAAGGGAAAAACAATTTGATTGACAGCAGATTTCTCATCAGAAACTATGGAGACCAAAAGGAAATGGCAAACATTTTTCAAGTGCTGAAAGAAATGTCAACCTGGAATCTTATATCCAGTGAAAATATCCTTCAGGAATGAAAAAGAAATCAAGACATTCTCAGAAGAAAGAAAACTGAAAGAATTTGTCACCATCAGACCTACCCTAAAGGAATTATTAAAGGAAATTCTCTAAACAAGAAGAAAATGATAAAAGAAGGAATCTTGTAACATCGAGAAAGAACACAGTGAGCAAAAATATGGGTAAATACAATAGACTTCATCTCCTCTTAAATTTTCCTGGGACTTCCCTGGTGGCGCAGTGGTTGAGACTCTGTGCTCCCAATGCGGGGGCCTGGGTTCAGTCCCTGGTCTGGGAACTAGATCCCGCATGCATGCTGCAACTAAGAGTTCACATGCCACAACTAAGGAGCCCGCCTGCCGCAACTAAGGAGCCAACGAGCCACAACTAAGGAGCCCACCTGCCGCAACTAAGACCCGACGCAAGCAAATAAATAATATATTTTTTAAATTTTCTAAATTATGTTTGACAGTTGAAGCAAACTGCTGAAGTCCACGTGCCTAGAGCCTGTGCTCCGCAACGAGAAAAGCCACTGCAATGAGAAACCGCGCACCGCAACGAAGAGTAGCCCCCGCTTGCCGCAACTAGAGAAAGCCCGCGCACAGCAACGAAGACCCAATGCAGCCAAAAATAAATAAATAAATTAATTAATTAATAATAAAAAACAAAGGAACAAATAAAAGACAAGAAAATTAAATGGCAGACTTAAGCCCTGACGTGTCAATAACTATATTAAATGTAAAAAGTCTAATACATCAATCAAAAGACAGAGATGGGGCTTCCCTGGTGGTGCAGTGGTTATGAATCTGCCTGCCAATTCAGGGGACACATGTTCGAGCTCTGGTCCGGGAAGATCTCACATGCCGCGGAGCAGCTAAGCCCGTGCGCCACAACTACTGAGTCTGTGCTCTAGAACCCGCGAGTCACAACTACGGAAGCCCGCACACCTAGAACCCGTGCTCCACAACAAGAGAGGCCACCGCAGTGAGAAGCCCACGCCCCGCAATGAAGAGTAGCCCTCGCTGGCTGCAACTAGAGAAAGCCCATGCACAGCAACGAAGACCCAATGCAGCCAAAAATTAAATAAATTTATATATATCTAAAAAAAGAGATGGGCCAGGTGGAAAAAAAATAACTCAGTTATATGCTATCTACAGGAAGCTCACTTCAAATCTAATGATGCAAGTAGGTTGAAAGTCAGAGAATGAAAAAAGTGACAACACCCAGCGCTGGCGAGGATGTAGAGCGACAGGAACCCTCATCTGCTGCTGGGAAGCAGTTTGGCAGTTTCTTTGCGTAGACCTTTACTATACAACCCGGCACTCGTACTCCTGGGCATTTATGCTGGAGGAATGGTATCTTCTGTCCACACAAAAACCTGTACATAATTGTTCATAGCAGCCTGATTTATAATAGTCAAAAAGTGTAAACAACCTAAGCGCTTGCTACAGGTGAGTGTTTAAGCAGACTGTGTCCCAACACCAGCAATAAAAAAGGACGAAACTATCAGAACATGCAACGGCTTGGCTGGATCTCAAGGGCATTATGCTGATCGAAAAAGGTTACGTACTATGTGTTTCCACTTATATGAAATTCTTTTTTTTTTTTGCCACGCCACGCGACTTGGGGGAACTTAGTTCCCGGACCAGGGATGGAATCCGTGCCCCCTTGCAGTGGAAGCGTGGCGTCCTAATCCCTGGACTGCCAGGGAAGCCCCTATATGAAATTCTTGAAATGGCAAGACTGTGGACGTGGAGATGGGGTCAGTGGTTGCAGGGGTTTTGGAAGTGGTGGTAGGAGGGGTGGTTTTGACGGCAGGTGCAGCACAAGGGTGATGTCTGTGTGGTGGGGACAGTTCTGTATCTTGATGGAGTGATGGTGACACGAATCTACACATGATGAGGGCCAACAGACTTGATACACACGTCACAGCGTGTCAGTTTGTGGCTTCAATATTACACTGTAGTCATAGGAGATGTTAGCACTGGGGGGAGGGGGGGACGGGCACAGGGGGTCGGTTTATATTACTGGTGCCGCTTCTTCTAAATCTATGTTAATTTCGAATTACGTTGCAAAATTATCTTCTTCACTTTGATGCATCCATATGTGTTCATAAGGATAATGACCAGGAGAGCCCAAAGATTTGTGCTTAGGTTAAAAAAAAGTTAACCGTGAAGTTGCTGTTTTGTTGTTTATCACTTTGTCAGTCTGTCTGGCTTCCGGGGAAGGAAGCCACACTCTGGAGGCTCAGACCTGAGAGTGCCCCTGCCCTGGAGCCCCTCGCCCAGCCTCGGGGGGGTTCACTCTCACGCGAACGTGCTCAGGGTCGGGCCTCCATCCGCAGAACCGAACCCCACCAGGCAGCCCCGGTGTTGCTGTCCTCACGCCCCACCGGCTGAGGCCTCCCCGGTGGGTGAGGGGCAGGGTGTGTCTGTTAGGCCGGCCCTTGCCAGCCCCAGGACAAAGGAGGGACGGAGGGGAGCTCTGTCTGGCGACAGGGGCCGAGCCGGGAGGCAGCCGTGCTCTGCCAGAGGCCAGGTATGCAGCTCTGCTCTGGGCCTCCCCCAGAGGCCCGGAGACCCTCCCGCTCCAGCACAGCCCCTTCCTCACCCACAGGGCTGACTGGAGTCCCTCAGTTGCTAGGTGATGGGAACTGGGGGCGGGGGATCGGTGGGGAGCATGGCAGGGTCGGTGGGCCCCACAGTGGGTACCCCTGAAAATTCAGACGTTGGGGGAGCCCACAAACCACCCTCACGCAGCCCCGCGGGCCCTGGGGACAACCCCGCATCCACGGCTGACACCTCAGATCCTCGCAGACAGGCCCCCAGAATCACATCCACACCCATCAAACCAAACCAAAACAATCACACGCTTGCACACAAATACACACCCCCCCGCACAGGATGCACAGTCACACGCGACACGCAGGTCTGATTCCCACAAGCAAGCACGGAGGCACGCCAGGCACTCGGTCACACGCTGGCACTCCGGGAGGTGGAGGGGCCCTCCACGCTGCCTTGACCAGGGCCAGAGACACCAGAGGGACACCCCGAAAGGTGGCCGTCAGCCCTGTCCACACCGCCTTGCCCTCGGGTGCACCTCCGACCCGCCTGCCCCGCCCCCCATCTCAGACGTCACCTCCACCTGCAGGGCCACATTCCCCCCCGAGTCCAGGGCCTGCCCCTCGGTCGTATCCGTCACGAGGGGAGACCCTGGACCCGCCCTCACTGCACCCCACCCATGCCTTACAGGAATACTGACTGGGTGCTTGGGCGTCCTGCACTCAGGATGGCAGCCTGTCCTGCCCTTGTGACGTTTAGTAGAAACTGAACACGTGGTGCTTGTAGTAGGAGGCCTCACCTAGTTGGGGGTGCCCTGCAACAGACATAGGGAGATTCGAAGCATGTGCAAAGGTCCTGAGGACAGAGCCAGGGCGGGGCCGGGGCGGCTGATGCACCGTGAATGTGGCAGAGTGTCAGGGTCCCTGCTGGCTCAGGAGTTCACCTTTGTTCTCAGTACAGCGGGAGCACAGCAGGATCCAGGCTGGGAAGTGCTGTGAGTTCTGGGCCGAGGCCTGGCAGGGGCACCGGGGACCCGGGCGCCTCTGTGGGGACAAAGAGCGGGGGCAGGTCCAGCTGCACAGCGGGTGTGGGTTCCTGCGCCTGGGCTCGGGTGGTGCAGACGAGGAAGGAGCAGGCCTCGTGCGGGCTCTGGGATTCCAGCTCAGGCAGCGGGTTGGATGGCGGACCCCTTGCTGACATGGAAACGCTGGGGCGTGGGGCTGGGGGTCTTGGAGTCCTTCCTGCCTGCCCCCTGCCCCCGCCTGTGCCAGGCCTCTCCCCGCAGGGCCACCACCTCTGTGTTCCCAGCAAACCAGTTTCTCCGCGCCCCTTAGCGCTGGCGGGGACACAGTGTGCTTACATCCGTGATGAAACAGAGGAATGGCAGTAATCTATGCTCAGGTGCGGAAACCCAAGGGCTTCTCCCGGGGCAGGCGGTGCTGACGGCACCTCGAGTCTCTGCTGATTTGAGTTATTTCACTGAGCGTGTATTATGCTACAGTGAGAACCACAACAACGAATTTTTAAGCATCTGGAGTTTCTAAACTCTTCCTTTTGAAATAACTTCAGTTCGACCAAGGAGGCACAAAGCTAGGAGCTTCCCGAACGCGCTCCGTGACCGGGCGCGTCGATCGTGGCTAAGAAATGAAGCCGGTGGACACTGCTGACTGAAGGTTCCCCAGGTCTCCCACCGCCTCCTCTTTCTGGCCCGGGGTCCCGTCCAGGACCCCACCTGGCCTCCTGGTCCCTCTGGGCTCGTCCTGCACGAGTCCCTCAGGGCCCGTTGACCCTCTGGAAGAGCGCGGCCCGGTTACTCTGTAGGACGTCCGTCCCTCAGCTTGCGTTTGTCTGTCACTTTCTCGCGATTCCACCAAGTTGTGGGTTTGCGGACGAAGACCCAGAGACGGGCGCCCCCATCACCTCACGTCAGGGGTCCTGAGACACAGGCGTGTTGACCTTGAGCGCTGGTTAAGGTCCTGTCTGCCGGGACCCTCTGCTGTCAGGTTTTAGCTGGTTTTCAAGCAGCGTAGGATTCCACAGGGGCGGGGGATGGAGTGGCCGGGGAGAGGCAGGGCAGGCAGGTCGCTGAGGGCCTTGACTGCGGGCTGGGACGTTCTCTCAGAGGCAAAGGGGAGTCTGAAGAGGGCAGAGCCGAGAGGTCCAGGTGGCGGGGCGGAAGCAGGAGAGGAGAGGATGGAGGTCAAGAGCAAGGATGAAGAGGCCTCTCGCCGGAAGGAGCAGAAAGTCAGGGGTTGGGGGCTGCCCTGCCGGAGGATGCCGCCTGCCCCCGGCCAGCCCCACCTCCTCCCGGGGCCCTGCACAATCAGCTGCCCCCGCTGCGGGCTCCCGTGTGCCCTGGGCCTTGGGACCCCCAGGTGAGGATGAAGGTTCAGGGCTTCATCCTGAACCTTCCCGGGGGTCCCGGCCCAGTGGCACAGTCAGTGGATGGACCAGGCCGGGGGGGGGGGGGACCGTGGAGCCCAGAGCCGAGTCTTTCCCCAGATGCCGCAGGCCCTTCCCCAGTCTAGCCGTCAGAGGTGAACGGTCTGCCCTCCTCCACCCGTCCCGGGGCCCCCTGCCCCCGGCCTCTGCCCCGAGCGTGGAGTGTGGGTGGGTGGCAGGTTCTGTCCCGTTACCTTTCGCCGTGTGGAGCAGTTTGGGAGGGACGTTGTGCTTCCTCTGGCTGTGGGTGGAGGATGGACTGCTGGGGGCCTGGGGTGCGGGGGGGTCCCAGGAGGAGCCCCGTCATCCAGTGGGAGGGAGGCCGCTTGGGCTCGGGTGACGGCGTGGAGCTGGCGGGGGCGATTCTGCGTGCGTCTGGGGCAGGGTCGGAAGTCGCCGCCACTGGCTTGGCCGTGGGCTTTGGGGGTGAGAGTGCTCAGGAGGAACCGGGGGCGGTTGGCCTGCTGCTGGCTGCAGGTGGCCTCAGCCCGCTCCCCGGGGGCCCCAGGGGGGCAGGGAGGGGGTGGGGGGCAGATGGACACTTGTAAAGGGAGTGGATGGGCTGCCTCGGTCCTGTGCCTGTGGCCACCAGTGGGACACCGTGGGCTCCAGGCTGCGGGCGTGGCCCCCCGGCCCAGGCGGCAGGAGGCCAGCCTCGCGGAGGCTGTGCCAGAGGCTGAGAGCGCCGCCTACCTCCAGGAGCTCACGCACGTCGAGGATCATTGGTGAGCAGAGTGTATAACTACGTGCTCAACTGTGCCTGCAGGAGTGCCAGGCGGGGGCGCTGGGGCCGAGGCTCGTGCTCAGGGGGCTGCCGATCAGGGGATGGGTTCAGGTGGGCAGAGCAGAGCAGGGGGTGCAGATGTGGAGGCCCCCCACCCCACAGGAGCAGCGTGGGGTGGGGCAGGATGGGGTGCAGGCTGGCGAGTGCTGGGTAGTCTCAGTGGGCCTCAGCAGCCCCACCTGTGAAATGGGTTTCTCCGAGCGCCCAGTCTGTGTCCAGATGCCAGCACAGGGTCTGGCTCACCAGGGATGCCCGGACAGAGGGACACCCAGGCAGACAGACAGACAAGAAAGAGACTTTCAAATAAACAAATGGCTGGCCTCACGCCTCCCCGCCCCTCCCTTCTCTCCCCCCCACCGCAGGAGCCCCGTCCAGAGCAGGTCCTCCCCTTCTTGTCCCGCGGTGAGAGGCAGGCAGCCTGGTGGCCCAGGGCCTGGCCGAGTCCCGAGGGGCCTGTGCGGCAGGACGTCCCCGCCGAGGCCTTCAGAAGCTGAGAGTGCTGGGCCCGCCCCAGTGCCTTGGGGAGCCAGGGTCAAGGGGAGCCTTTCCAGGGGCTCAAGCAGACGGCTGTGGGCACTGGAGCAGAGGGGGCCTGGGCTGCACGGAGGCAGGGGCCGCGAGGGTCACGGGCGCCCCGCCCCAGGGCAGCCAGGCAGACGCTGGGTCCTGGGCACCGTGTCCCTAGCACCGCCAGGGAGCCCGGCGGCAGGAGGCTGCCCCCCTTAGCAGCGCTGTGTTTGCAGCCTGGCTCAGCATGCCGGCCTGTTAAACAAATATTGTGACAGGCCCCTCCTGCATCCAGGGACAGCGGCTGTCACCAAGGCCACCGTCCCAGCACAGCCTCTCCTTCCAACGCCGAGGCAAAGCGCTCTGCCTAAACCACCCCAGCTTGGCCGCAGCCGAGGGAGACACACCGCACACGGGGGCAGGGCGTGGGCACAGAGCCACCGCCGCACTCGGGCCTCAGCTCCACACACAGGCAGGACACAGGGACACAGCGTCTATTTATCCACCCGGCGATGGGTCCCGGGTGCTGTCCTGGGGCAAAAATGTAAAACCACGAGGTAGAGGGGAGAGAGTGTGACAGACGGGGGTCGGGGAAGGCGTCTCTGAACTTTAGGGCAGAGACTCAAGGGAAGCAAAGGGGCCGATGGGGCCCCGGGGAACATCATCCAAGCATGGGGAACAGCAGGTGCAAAGGCCCCGGGGCAAGGCTGGCCTGGCACGTTCTGGGGCTGAGTGGGAGAGGGATAAGTGTGGCTGAAGTGAGAGGTACGGGGACAGATGGCGGGGGCTTTTCCTCTGAGGAAGGGGAGCACGGCGGGTGTGGATCTGACCCCTCTGGCTGCCAGGGGAGCAGGGGCAGGAGCAGGGTGTGTCAACAACCCAGTGGAGAGGGAGGGGGCAGTTCAGAGCAGGGGTAACAGTGGGGTGGGGCGAGAGGCTGCAGGTGGAGGGGTCAGGGTTTCTTTGGAGACCGGGTGTGGGGAGGAGGAGAGGGGAGAGCTGGGGAGACCCCACTGGTCCTAGGCTTCCTGAATTTCCTCATTCATTCACTCAGTCATACTTTCATTTTCCTTCTATCTTCAGCAGAGGAGGAGTGGGGAGAGAAACAAAGAAGTTCACTGCAGCATTAATTAAGCTGCAGGACTCAACAGGGGGGCTAACAGACCACTAGACCATGCAGCCGTCCCTCTTCCTCGCCGTGCACATGACCCTGGGGCCCTGAGACACAGACCAGGGTGACAGGGAAGGGGGGCTGGGGGTCTAGGTGGCAGGGCACAGGGATGCCTGTCCTCTTGGGGGGTGACAGACTGAGCCCACTCCTGCCCTAGCTCAGGCCAGGGCCCCTCTTGCCCATCACAGCCCCATCCCCTGCCCCCTCCATCCACAAGGCTGCCAAGGGGCAATATCTCAGGCCTTCAGTGGCTGCCTGGGGCCTCAGGACCAAGCCCACATCCTCAGCCCGGAGGTCCAGGCCTCTTAGGCCCTGCGGCCTCATGCCCAAGCCCCCTCCCCGTCACACAGCAGCCTCACAGACTGGCTGCCCTTCCCCAAGGCTCTCTGCTCCCCCTCTCCTCCGGATCTTTGCCGCGCTGTCCGTGGTCCCCCTCGTCCTTCAGGTCTAGGTTCAGTGTCGCTGCCTCGGGCCCCCTCACTCCCCGCCACTGACAAGGCTGGTCAGGGGCCACTCCAGCTGCCTTTTGAGCCTGTCCCCGCCCCTCACTTCATGCAGCCCTGGTCCCAGCCTCACTGTGTGACTGCGGGCAGGTCCCCTGCCCTCTCTGAGCCTCCAGGGAAGGGCTGAACCCCAGGGTCTGTCGGCCCAAGGACCCGTGATCTTGGACCAGCCGGTCCTAAATCCACACTTCTCCTTGCAGGGCCCAGCAGCGCCGGGCAGGATGGGGCTGCAGCCCCGGGAGAGCTGTGCCCACCGTGGTGGTACAGCTGAGCAGCCGATTTCAGTATCTTTGAACAAGGCCTCCAGATGGACCTCGGCTGCTGGGGAGGCCAGCCGGCTTTTACGCTGGCACGCAGGGACTTTCCACTAATTGGATCCCCAGGGAAGGAGAGCAGCCGCCATCCCCAGCCACCCCACCCATCCACTCATTCGTTCATTCATTCATTCACTCACTGAGAAGCTACAGTGCAGCCGAGGGCGCCCAGCTCGGCTCTGGGGACCCTGGGGTGAACAAGATAAAGCCCGGCCCAGAGGCAGCTCGCCCACCCTCGGGTAGGGCCTGGTCACCACGGTGGGAGAGTCTGGACTTTGTGCGGAGTGCGCTGGGAGCCTGGAGGGTGGGGCCTGCTGTGACCCACTCCCACGACCGTGCACAGCCCTCCCGGCCCTCTCACACCCGCTGGCCTACACAGTCCCCCTTCAGGTGGGAGAGGGGAGAGGCTCTGGTCGGGCCCAGCCCCAGCCCGCCTGCGCCACACTTGGCCTTGTCCCTCGTCTCTGCCCTCCCCCGCCCCCTGCCATGCAGCATCTGCCGCCTCTGGTTGGGCCCACTGGCTGCTCCGCTGACGAGGGGCACGTACGCTAGGGATTCTCTGAGGGAATCACAACCTCAGCCCCCGCCCCCGTGATCCCACCGCTGTCTGCTCACTTTCCTGCCCCAGAATCCCACCCCCAGGCTTCCAAGACGTGGATCCAGAGGCCCCTACAGCCAGAGACCCCCGAGGGGGCCAACCCTGAGGGGACACTGAGGGCCACTCGGCTAGTTGTTCCCAGAGTCCTGGAGGGGCGCTGTAAAGGCGCGCATCCGTTCCCAGAAGCCCTGGCCCCGAGCCCCAGCCTGCCTCTGTTTACCTGTGCGACGGCAGCAGCCTCAGTTTGCCTGGCTGTTCCCTGGGGTGGTCGTTGTGATGCCCTCTGAGGCCTCCCCTAGCTCACGCACCTGTTGTCTCAGGAGAGAAGCAGTTCGTCTCTGGATTCAAACTCAGCCACCTCTGCTTCTACCTGTGTGACCTTGGGCAGGTGGCTTAACCTCTCTGAGACTCAGTTTCCCCATCCATAAAATGGAGCCATAATTCATGAGGTTATTATGAGATGCCATCAGACGGGTCGAGGAAAGCGCGTAGCACGTAGTAAGCACTCGGGAAGTGTGAGCAGGAGCCGTGAGTCCTGAACTGACCTGTGTCCCCCTCCCCAAGGGCTCAAGCCAAGGTCATGGCCAGTGTCCCAGACTGTGGCATGGAGGTCAGCTTCCAGAGAAGGCTGGGCTCCAGGCCACCTGATCAAGCGTCTACTTGCCTGAGCGGCAGAGTCCCAGCTTGAGGTCACCTTCACCCCTGACTTACTGAGTCCCTGCCATGTGCCACGCACCCTGGTCCACTGTGGAGAGCCGGCCAGTGGAGACTGAGACCGGGAGGGGCTGCCCCAGGTCTCCTAGGGGTGTGTGTATTGGGGGCAGGGGGCATGCAAAGCAGAAACATGCGGGTAGGAATTGGGGCTACTGGAGATCCGGCGGGGAGGAGCGTCCTGAGGAAGGTACGTTAGAAAGGGGTGGGGCGGGAGGGGGGTAGTCCCGGGAAGGGCATGGGGGGAGGGAAGGTAGTGCCTGCGCAGGGAGCTTTGAGACTGTGCTGGAAACGGCAAGAAGGCGGAAGAGCGATGTGCGGACCTCAGGAGAAGTCGGTGGAGGAGGTGACGTCAGCCGGGCAGGGCCTCTGCAGGTCTGCAAGCCACCGCATCGGGATTCTATTTTAAGGTGACAGGAGCCCCCGGTGGGTTCCAAGGCAGCTCAGCGGTTGGGGGGGGTGCTATTTCACTGCGAGGCCCGCGGCAGGCCCCGCCCTGCTCTGGCTCTGACTCCAAGCCCACAGCTCCAGGCAAGAAGATGAAGCCGGAGGGAGGACCTGGGGGCCGGTGGAGGGAACGGGCCGGGGTCTGGGGGTGTGGGGTCGGGGTGGGGCACAGGCTGGGGCCTGGGTGGGTTACCAGGTGGGGACCGGGGTGCGGACACAGGCCGGGGTGCCAAAGGCGCCGCAGGGCGGTGCCGGTGCACAGGGGCAGAAGCGCGCCTGCCCGACCCGCGGGGTCCGAGTGGAGGGTCCGTGGGCCTGGGCCCGGCTCTGCCCTGTCAGCTGCAGCCCCGCAGCCCCGCAGCCCTGCAGCCCCGCGGCAGAGCTAGCGGACCGACCGAGCGCGCCGTGGCCGGTGCGACACCGCCCCCTGCCGGCCGTGCCAAGCATCGCGCCGCTCTGCGCTGGGAGGTCTGCAGGGCCGCGGGGGGCACAGGACGTGGGACCCACGCAGGGCTGCGAAGCGAGCGCGAGGAGGAGGCGCGCCCTGTCCCCTTGGACAGCCTCTCCTGCCCTGGGTCTCGTTCACAGCGGGGCGGGCCAGGGTCACCCAGTGGGAGTGGCGGCGCTGTCCACGCAGGCCTGCAGTCTGCACAACCTCTGAGCTTCAGTTTCCTCTGTAAGTCTGTAAGAAAGGGTCATCGTACCCGCACCTGCCTTAGAGACTTCACCTCTCAGACCGTTAAACCCCCTGCCGGCAGAGTGCAAGTGCTAAATTCTCCAACAATTTCTAGACAGTTTTCGTCTAAATCTGCCTTTTCGTTCATTTTCTCTTAGCTCTGGCGCGAAATACAAGTTACACTGAACTGCAGAGTCTGGAACGTAAAGATCGTGCATTTTGAGAAGTAAGGACCCTCCAAAGTCAAGCAGCTTTTAGCCTATGAAAAGATGTCCAGACAGCTAAAAATTTTAAATGCACTTAAAACAAAAGGAAAAAAAAATGTCAAAAGATAAATGACAAACTGGGGGAAGTGTTTGCACCTCACATCACAGAAGTCTAATATGGGAATCAGCATACTTTCCCTGTAAAGGGCCACGTGGCAAATACTGTCTGCTTCCAGGCCACAGGCTCTACTCAGTTGTGCTCCAGGGAAATTTTATTTATTAAAAACATAATAAGCCAGTGGGCCTGATTTAGCCCACAGGCCATAGTCTGGTCTCATTTAACCAGTATATGAAGAGGTCCTAGAAATCAAAAAGAGACAACCCAATAAAAAATGGGGAGAAAACATTAATAGACGGTTTTTAAAAAAGGAAACTCAAAGGCCCTGAACCAATGTGACAAATGCCCGACTTCACGTGTGATAAGAGAAATGGAAATGAAGGACCCAGAGATACCCTGCTTCCCACCAGTATGCACCTCCATCAGGTGCGCACACACTGACTTGGCGACGCCGTGGGAAACAGGTCCCTGCCGTGTCGCTGGTGGGAGCACACAGCAGGCACCCTCAGGAGGGGACGCTGTTTGTCCATCAGGCTTTCCCCCTGACCCAGCAACCCACGCCAACCCTGGCCCTTGCAGGCACAGCTGGGTACCATGTTGCCAAGGTTACATCAGGAGGGCCACTGCTGCTGTGTTTGTGATGGTGAAATCACAACCCACCCAGGAGCCATATGGAAACTCTGCCTTGGACGCCCCCGGGGGAATAGTACGCAGCTGTTAACAGCAACAAGGAGACTCCTGGCAGGTAAGGGGAAATCTACGTGCCGGTAGACGTTAAGGGAAAAAATCGATGTGCAGAACTGGGTGTGGGAGTAAGAGGCCTGTTGGTATGTGTTTGTACTTGTGTAAAGAAACGCTAGAAGGATCCCTAAGAAACCAAGCAGGCGTGTACTCGTCTGGGCAGTGGCGGTCAGGTGCAGGGAGGAGAGAGAGTACTCAGTGTTGATCATTGCAGCTTTGAAGCCCTGAGAGGATGTATATTCTAGTCAGAAGTTTAAAACTTTAAAGTCAGTGCATATGGCTTTGTTGGAGCGAGGGGAAGGAGCCGAGCACAGGAGAGTGTGTACAGGATGCTTCGGTCTGTGGGGGAAAGGCACGTTCCCTGATGTGTGGAGTTGCTTTGGAAGGACAACCCCTCCCCACAAGATGCTGCCGCGGTGGCCTCTGGGAGGAGCTCGGCCAGGGCTGGAGGGAGACACCCTTCACCGTTGATCCGTTTGGATGGGTGGATTAGTATTTTCTTTATTTATTTTTACCATATACATGTTTCGAAGTTTTCAAATCAAAAAAAAAGGAGAAGAAGAATAAGCGGATGGGAGCCCACGGGCTGCTGGAGTAATGCAGCAGCTCCCCAGCACGGGCTGCGCCTCGAGCTGGGCTCTGTTCTAGGGTTTGCACATGCTGAGCAAGTGCCACTGTTGCCTCCATTTTATATCTGAGGAGACGGAGGCCTGGAGAGGTCAGGGCCTCGCCCGGCATCACACGCTGGCGGGCATGCTGCCCATTGAGTCCCCAAGACGCCCCCAGGCCAGGTGGGGAACAGACGCGGTCCCACCCTGCTCAGCACTGGAGTCCCCTCTATAGAAACCTCTCAACGGGCTGCCCCGCCTCCCAGGACAGGAAGCTCACCGCCTTACAAGGAGGGGATTCCATGGCCAGTTGGTTCCGTTAAAAAGCTCCTCCTCACTCCGCAGTTGTGCTTCCGCGCCCCTGGCTCTGCCCTGGGGGCCACCTGCTCCTCTGTCAGGGAAGCCGCACGGGCACGCGGAGGCCAGGGCGCCTGGCGCCGGGCTGCAGGCTGCGCGGGCCTGGTCGCCGTGTCGGGTGACTCCCCTTCCCTCCCCGCGCCGACGTGGATAACACGCCCCTTCAACACGAGCGCTCTGAGCTTCACGGGACGGTGCCAGCCCGCAGGCAGGCTCCAGCCCGTCTCCCTCTTCGCTCCCTGCTTTGGCCGTGTTAACCTCTGGTCTGGCCTAAATTAGCGAGACTGGGCATACCTCAGGGCCTTCTCACTACTGTTCCTGCTCTCTGGAAAGCTCTGTGTCTGCATCTTCCCATCCCCAGCTTCAGAGCAGGAATATGACCTCCTTGGAGAGGCCTGACCACTCCAGCTGGTCCTGTTCCCCACCCGTTCCCTTTCCCATCCTCCCATTTCATCCTGGAATTGTCTCGCTGATTTCTTTGTTATCTGTGTGCCCTGGCTCCGGAGGACGAGGACTTTGTGGATCCCAGTGCCTGGGACGGCGCCTGGCATGTGCTGGGCGTTCGTTAAATACATGAGTGCGTGGATGAGCGTAGGCCCTACCGACTCCTGTGTGCGGGGACGAGCCGGGAGGGGCCGCGGGTCTGAGTGTCTGTCTCTGGAGTCTGTCGCCAGCCCTGCCCTTTCACCCCCTGCTCCCCTGCCCACCACGCAGGGCAGAGGTGAGGCCACGAGGCCACCCTCCCAGAGAGACATCAGGGCTCTGAATTCCATTTAAAACAGTTTAATTGCCTAATTGCTCTGCTCTTCGGTGCAGTTGGTTGACAGAAGCGGCTCTGCAGCCGCCGGGCCAGCCTAGCAGAAAATTGGCAGCTCAGCCAGAGGGAATTGAAGAGGCAGAGCTCTGGGCGGCCACTGCTCCCTGCTGCCCGGCCCCCCGGCCCCACCCGAGCTGAGCCTGGCACGGAGAGCACGTGTGGACCCGCCGGGCGCCGCTCGGGCGTTGGGGTGAGCAGGTGCCCGTGCTCACGTGTTCGGACGCCCCTGCTGCGTGCTAACCTAAGACGTGTGTGCTTCCTTTTTCCTTAATGTTTCAATCATGCTTTCGAACAGGGAGCACATGCAAATAACGTGTTTTTTTTTTTTTTTTAATTTATTTATGGCTGTGTTGGGTCTTCGTTTCTGTGCGAGGGCTTTCTCTAGTTGCGGCGAGCGGGGGCCGCTCTTCATCGCGGTGCGCGGGCCTCTCACTGTCGCGGCCTCTCTTGTTGCGGAGCACAGGCTCCAGACGCGCAGGCTCAGTAGCTGTGGCTCACGGGCCCAGTTGCTCCGCGGCATGTGGGATCTTCCCAGGCCAGGGCTCGAACCCGTGTCCCCTGCATTGGCAGGCAGATTCTCAACCACTGCGCCACCAGGGAAGCCCGCAAATAACGTTTTGATTCAAGGTGTGGACGGATTTGCAGCTTCCACGAGCCTCGCTTTTTCCACCCTGATCCCGGACACCTGTCCCCGCCCCAGACATGGGCCGTTGTGTGTCCTGCAGGTCCTCCCAGAGATGGTTTATGTTCCTGCGTGCATGAAGACTGGTTTATACAAAATGATCATGCACCATAAACACTGTTCTGCTTTTGTTCCCACTTACTGTATCGTGGAGTCTCTTCCTCACCCGGGGTACCTGGGGCCCCTCCCTGGTCACAACGGCAGCAGCGTCCCCGCTGGACACCACGGCTGCCCCAGCCACCTGCCTTTAAGGCAATGTTGTGACCTCAGTCTTTATTCACAACTCATGGTCGCACATGGGAGGGTAGGTGTGTGCAGAATTCATATTCATCTTCAAACTCGGGTTTGTTTTTCTCACCCGCAAAGCATCACTCGCTTCCTGTGGGGACAGAAAGCCCCACAGCCCTCTGGACTCAGAGATCACCCCGATTACACCCAGACCTGCTTCCTCACTGGTCCTGACTTGCTTTCCCCAAATGGGCTCAGAGCATTTAGACTGTTCTCAAGCTGCGGCCTTTTTCTCACGTGACAGTAAACAAGGCTCCTCTTCCCGAGGAAGGGAACCGCCTGCATGTGGTCCGAGGGCTGAGTGCCATTGTGCTCTCCTGCCACGTTGGAATCCAGAGTGCTGCCAGCTTATGAGCTGCGCTGCGGGGAAACTCCCTGAAGCTGAGTCTCGGCCCACATCTTTCATTCTGTCCCTCGGGCAGCTTCCCAGAAGTGGAATTTCTAGCTCAAGGGGCGTGTACTTTTTTGTGGGGAGAGCTGCACATTTTTGAAATGTGTGTGTGTTTCTGTTGTGTGTCTCTGGGCCGGTGCCCGCAGGCTCATGCAGGTTCCCCCGCAAACCTGCAGCTGCAGTGGCTTTGCACACTGGGCGTGTGTGCTTGGCCTCCACCCTGTCTCAGAACCGCTCAGAGCTGCCTCCTCTGCCCGAGAGCTGGGAGAATACACCAGTGTCTCCGCACCTGTAGCTGCCCTTCCCTCCGGACTCAGCGCTGGAGGGGCTGCAGACCTCACCCTGGCCCCTGAGCTGGGCCAGCTCTCCTCTGCCCTGGATCCTCCCGGTAACCAGGGTCAGACACCCAGCCAGACTGGCCTTATGACACGGGGAGAAGCCCATGTCACTGCAAGTCCAGGACCTCAGGCCCATGTGGATGCGAGCATTGAAAGAAGTCGTCCAGAATCTCCATCTGTCCCTTCGTTCTGGTTTGTTCTGTGCTCTCGGGCCAGCCTCCCGTGTGGAGGCAGAGGCACCTGCAATAAAGGAAGGTTGTTTGAAGCTGAGCCCAAACTTTCACCACAGGTGATGCTCCCAGCCCCAGGTGCTATCAGGCTGGATGGCTATGCTCCAGTGAACTCCTACTCATCCTGCAAAACTTATCCCAATGTCACCTCCTCAGGGCAGCCTTCCCTGGCTCCCACTGGCAAGGTTGGCCCAGGATGACCCATCTCTGCCCTCTGAGCATCCATCGTCTGTCAGTGCTCTGGTCATATCCCTTCATTCCATGAGAGGGAACTTAGGATGAAGATATTTTGATCACTTAAGGGATCATTTCATTAATTCATTCATTCAACCAATGTATATTGACCACTTACCAAGGACAGGGCCTTGTGTCGGGGCCCCCAACGGAAATCGCAGTAACCAGATACTATCACAAATAGATTCAGCTCTACAAAGGCAGTGCATGAAGGAGAGGCAGCATAATACAGTGGTGGAGAGCACGGGCCTGGGCCCCACTGCCTGGGTCAGAACCACAGCTCCACCACTTTCCAGTGGTAGGAGCTTGGCCAGGTCACCAAACCTCTAAGCCTTAGTTTTATCGTCTGTAAAATAGGGACAATAATAGCACCTGGGGAATTCAATGTCTCAAGGATTAAGGGGGCCCCCGGAGGTGCAGGACCTTCCAGCAGCCTGGCGTGCGGGGCAGGAGCTACACACGTGGCTCTTCTGCAGACACCTGAGTGCAGCCTAAATAAATAAATAAATAAATAAATAAAGATGACAGTACTGAATGTGCACTAAAATTCCAAATAAAACGTTTTCAAATATGTAAATGAATCTTGGGTCTTTTTTTTTAAATTTATTTATCTTTGGCTTCGTTGGGTCTTCGTTGCTGTGCGCAGGTTTTCTCTAGTTGTGGCAAGCGGGGGCTACTCTTCGTTGTGGTGCACGGGCTTCTCATTGCGGTGGCTTCTCTTGTTGCGGAGCACGGGCTTTAGGCGCACTGGCTCAGTAGTTGTGGCTCACGGGCTCTAGAGCGCAGGCTCAGTAGTCGTGGCACGTGGGCTTAGCTGCCCCGCGGCATGTGGCTTCTTCCCGGACCAGGGCTCGAACCTATGTCCCCTGCATTGGCAGGCGGATTCTTAACAACTGTGCCACCAGGGAAGCCTGAGCCGGGTCTTTTACACCAGTATATCAGGTGTCATGCCTGAGAGGGCTAAATACAGCGCCTGATTGAGACTTTGTTTCCCGGACCAGGCCTTTGGGTTGTTGATGTTGTTGGCGGGTGAGCCTCGGCGGGAGGGGCAGCAAGAAGAGCGCGTGCAGGGCGCTGATTCTAGTGTCGGGTGGGAAGTTCCCAGGCGAAGTCGCCAAGCTGAATTAGAGTTCACAGCTGAAGCCAAAGTAATACCCCATACAATTCCTGATGAATTTAACTCAATGGCTGTAAAACAATATGACTCAGTAACCATAAAAATTCACAGCCATGAGCGATCTCCTTCCGTCCGTGTCTGGCAGGTTAGCGCTGGGAAGCTCGGAGTCACAGGGGCCCACAGACCAGGGTGCTGGAGCCCAAACAGGGAGGTAGGCTCCAGGTAAGGCAGGTGAGGAGGGCGGGGCCTCTGGGGGTCTTGCTGAGGCCTCTGGGAGCCGGGGGCGGCGACCGGGGGAGGGCACGGAGGGACAGAATCGGAGCTGCATTTTTAAAGAGCCTCTGGCTTCAGCCTGCAAAGGGGATGGGAGGGGTGGGGTGGCAGCGTGGACGACGCCATAGCTGGAAGTAGAATGCACAGGACCTGGTGACAGGATGGATGTCGAGGTGCGGGGTGGGCGGCGTCAGGAGGCCCTTCAAGGCCTGGCTTCTGGAGCTGGGGGGCAGGGATCCCCTTTGGAGTGGCGGCAGCGTGCTCTCCTTAGCAGGGGGCCAGCTGGCGTTGGGGAGGGGCATGTCACAGGTGAACCCACCTCCCAGTTTCCTGGGGAAAAGTCCTGCTTTATACCTAGGGTCCCTGTGTAATTATAATTGTGCCCCCTTTCAAAAGGGTCCCTGTTTTCCTCCGAATAATAAATAAATATAAATAAATGACAAATGGATGAATGGTTGAGAAGAGGTTCCTCACAGCGGCAGCGACCTGGCAGCCTGTGGTCCTGAACTAGATTCTTTTGCCATAAAGGACGTGACGGGGACCATCGGCAAAGCGTGTGTGGGGTCTGAGGCTTGGACGGTGCTGTCGTATCCGTGTGCTTTCCTGACATGAGTGCTGGCGTAGTGGTCACGCAGGAGGAGTGTCCGTTTGAGGGAAATACACAAAAAAGCGTCCGTGGTGCTGGGCATCGTGTCGCCCACGGCTCTCAGATGGTCCAGGGAAAGAAGTTCTTTGTTCCTTTTCTGTGCGTCTGCAACTGAGACTCGGCGGGTAAAGGTCACTCTTGGGACCTGACCTGCACCAGGCTCCCTGACTTACTGCCTCTGCACCCCCCGCCCCTCCCCAAGCCTCGAAAAGGATTCCCTGCTCAGACGCGCTCAGTGCCCCCAGCGGGACGGGATCAGAGAGGTCGGGTCTGTGACGCGCCTTCAGCGACCCCCAGCGGCCGAGGGGTCAGGCTGCGGCTGTTCTGAGATGTGCGGAGAATTCCAGGAGCACGAGTGTCCTCTGGGGGCCCACGAGCAGGGCCGGTCAGCGCACCTCCGGCAGCCCCGTGTGCGATCACTGTGCCACCAGCGCCCCAGGAAGTGGGGAGGAGCTACGCAGCTGCCACAGCCCCGCCGGGCCCCGCCCTGGGGTCTAGGCCGTGGGTCTGTCCCACCGTCCTGAGCTGTTTGGTCTCAGGACTTCTTTACACTCAAAACTATTGAGGGCCTCGAAGAGCTTTTGTGGCTGGGAGTTTTGTCCACCAACATTTACATATTCGAAATTATATACTCAAAGTTTAATTTCAGTAACAACCAAAGCACACGTGCCTTCGGCCGTCAGAGCTATGACGTTACCACACATTGGTCTGGAAAATTCTATGGTGCACTCGTGAGAGGATGAGAAAGGCTGGAACATCTCACACTACTACGAAGATGGCTTTGACCTCAGGGACCCCTCGAAGGGTCTCAGAAGCCCTGAGGGGTGAGGAACCCAGTGTGAGAGCACCTGGCCTGTGCCCTGATCGCCACCATCAACCACCGGGAGAAGATTGGAGCTGCAGACGCGGACGCCCGTAACCCCAGCAGCTCCGTCCTCTGGATCCGCCCGAGAGCCCCTCGAGGGCACGTGGGAAACAGACAGTCAGAGGTGGGATGTGCGTCGGGACACCGCTCGCTTTCACGGTTTGGAAACAACCTGAAAGATAAAATTGACAAGTAGACAATGCTCTGTTTACACGACAGAGTGCTGTAGGAAGTATCAACGTAGGAGAAGTCCGCCACACAAAACTGAGTGAAAAAAGCAAGTCGGGGAAGAAGAGCTCAGAATGAAGCCGGCTGATTGACTCAAAGCACATTGTTTGCGGACACACATACGTGTGCTGCGGCCATAAACACGAAGTTCAAGACGGCGGGAAAGTGGTTACCTGGGGGTTGGGGCAGAGTCAGGAGGGAGGCTACACGGGGGCTTTCGCTGTATCCGTGATGCTTAATTCGTAAAGTTGTTTTCAGTACACCATCCGGGGACTGTGGGGAAATGGAAAACAGACGAGCTGGCGGTGTGTCACCAGCTACCGATGGTCTTTGTGTCCCGGGGTACGTGGCGGAGACCGCCAGCTGCCTCCCTGACACCCGTTTTCTTTCTCTCTCACTGATCTGTTGGGGGCAGCATGTACCAGCTCAGAAAAGAAAAGGAAAGCCTGCAGGTTCAGCCTGCCTTGCGGCACGGTGGCCAGCAGGGCGCACGGCAGTTATTCAGCGCAGCCTGTGGGAAGCTCCTCAGGCACGGGGGACAGTGGCAGCCCTGGCTCTCCTCCCCCACCTCTTCCCGCCCGTGGGCCCCCTGTGTTGATGAGGATGACGAGAGCCAGAATTTGGAGTCAGATCTTAAGGGGAAGAGCAGGAATGTCCCGGAAGGCCACCCTCACCGGGGCTGTTGGATGACTCCAGGGGGGTGCTACCACCCATGCCAGGCAGACCAACTCGGGGCAGCCTTCGGCCCCTGTCCCGGCCCCAGGGAGGACCGTGTCTTCAGGGCCGCTCTCCAATCTTCCCCCTGGAATTGGGCCCACCTTCCCGATTCGACCCCGGCCAAGTGGAACTGATTCTGTGTCCCGGGGCCTCCTGAGTGCCTAACGAGATCTTGACTGCAGCCCAGCTTTAAATACTCTTCACGGTGGGTGGTGATTGGATCTTGATTTGCTGAATGGTTCAGCTGAGTCACCACCTGCAAACAATATGAGAAATAAAATGCTGGCCACGCTCGGGCGCCCAGCGCAGCTCCTGCTCCGCGGCCTGCTCCCCGCAGCGGCTCCGGCGCCCCGCAAGGTCCTGCCTGGAAGGGAGCTGCTCGGTGCCAGGCCCTGCACAGGGTGGGCCTGGGGGCTGCACGCAGGCCGAGGAGGCACGGCAGCACCGCGTTCCGGTGGGGAATCCGCCCGCGCGGGGCCTGCTAGGGTCACAGGTGAGCAACAGCGGAGCTGGACCCGGAGCCGGCTGGGGTGCCGCGTGGCCGAACGGACCCAGCGCTGCCACGAACGCCGGGGGCTCCCTTTACCCCCAGGCAGCCCTCTGGGGGTCCTCTGCACCGCCCCCCAGACTGGCCTGGAGTGGCTACAGCCCCCTCACCTTGCTCTGATGGCCCCAGCGACGAGGCTCGGAGCGTGTCCTGAGGGAGGTGCATCTGTGAGTCTGGGCAGTAGGCGCAGGGTTGGAGGCCTGGGGTCCGATGGCATCCACCTCTGGTGGCCGTGTGACCTCTGTCCCTCTGCTGCTCCGTCTGTAAAGGGGGCATTGTGTCAGTGTGGGGTCCTGAACACAGGACCTCGGGATGTGACTGTATGTGGAAACGGGGGCGTTGAAGGAGTCATTAAATGTAAATGGGGCCATCAGGGTGGGCCGGAATCCAATCTGTGTCCTTGTGGGCACAGGGACACCAGGGACGTGCACGCACAGAGGACACGGCCAGCACGCCAAGGACAGAGGCCTTGGGAAAAGCCGACCCCTGATCTTGGATGTCCGGCCTCTAGAGCTGTGAGCAGCAGATGTCTGTGGTTCAAGCCCCGCCCCCGCCCATGGAACCCTTTCTAGCAGCCGAGCAGACAGATATACCGTCGGTCCTGGGTCGCCCTGTCACCTCCAGTGCTCCTGGCCACAGGACCTGCAGGTTTCAGAGCTGCACTGCGTCAGAGCCACACCCGGGCTGGGGGACCCTCTGCAGCAGCTGAGCGCTCTGTGCCCTAAACCCAGAGGGGAGCCATCTTATCTGCATCCTGGCCTCACCCGTGCCTGGTCCCCAGTGCTCGGGGACAGAAGGACCTCACTCCAAAGGGAATCCCACCTGTGTCTTCCCACAAGCCCCTGCTGCCTCTGTAGCCCAAGGCATCTGGAAACAAAGTCAGAGGTCGTCCACTAGCCGCAGGCTCCCTCAGCAAGTAAGCCCAGGCCCAAACTCCCTCTGACAGGGAGGCAGAAGGGTGGGCTCAGGAAGGAAAAGACACAAATTGGTGCCTGGAAGTATCCTATCTCCCTCATGTGACCCCTTGGGGGACACATTAGGATTTTCACGTGTTTCCCTTAGGATCGGGATTGCCGTAAACAAGATAGTCTTTCTCTCCTGCATGAGAATTCTGTTCCGTCGTGTAGCAGCCGTGTGCTGGTATGGCAGTGCCATCGTCATTAGGGACAGGGCTTGTTTTGTCTTTCTGTTTGACCATCCTTGTTGACTAGCTTCCCAAAGTCACCTCATAATCCAAGCTGGCTGCTGGAGTCAGTCATCACATCTGCATTCCAGGAAGCAGGAAGGAGAAAGGCAGGAGGACAAAGGAGCACATCTCCGAGCTCAGTCAGCTCCCTTTAAGCAGCCCGTGCTGAAGAAAGTCTCATACTCCTGCTAACATCCCAATGACCAGGACTTAGTCACTTGAGTGAATGTAAAGGGGCAGGAATGTCACCTTCTATCTGGTGCTTCACTGACCCTCAAAACATCCTGATTCAGTTACTGAGGAAGGGAAAATGAATATCACGTGGCCACCGGTCACCCGCAGCCCTGTGTCACTGATGAGGAAACCGAGGGTCAGAGAGGCATGATGTCAAGGTCCACAGGCTGAGCAGCAGGAGGCCGTAAGATTGGAACGTGGAGCCAATGTGGTGGACTCGTCATCCAGATCGCCCCACATCCTGGCCACTCTTCGGCATGAGGTCTGTTCCCACCCAGACGCAGCACACGGCGTGTGGTTCCAGCAGAACAGCCGAGAATTTGAACAGCACACGGCGCTGGTGAGGCTGTGCTCATGGGGGTCAAAACTGGTACAGCCTCTTTGAAGGGTGTGTCGGTTCAGATCAGGTTCGATTATGAGTGAGAGAAAAATCCAAAGTGGTTTACGAAAGACAGATGTTTACTTCTCTCTCTCATCCAACAAGTCGTCCAAAGGAGGAAGTCCAGGGCTGTTATGGGTGCACTAGTGTCGGGGACCTCGGCTGCTTCTACCTTGTCGCTCTGCCATGAGAGGCTCCCATTCCAAGATCCCCCGATGATTCAAGATGGCTGCTACAACTCCAGCCATTACAACCACATCCCAGTTTGCAAGAAAGAAGAGCCTATCCTTTCTCTTCAAGGAAGTTGCACACACACTTACATCCCACTGGCCAGGACCTGCAAGGAAGGCTGGAAAATGTAGTCTTTGTTCCAGGCAGCTGTGTATCCAGCTACAAATCAGGGATCCTATGACAGCGGAAGAAAAGGAGAACATGTACTGGAGGACAGCAATTAGTCTCTGCCGGAAGACTGCGAGACTAATTAACTAACTAGTTAAGGCTGTGCTCCAGCAATCCCCCCTGTGTGAGTTATTTGTAAGGATTTTGGTTGCTGCATTGTTTGTTGTTGCAAAACATACTAGGAACCAAGGTCCCTCCCGAGGGGACTGGGTAAATCAATTGCCACGTATCCAGAACGTTCGCAGCTCTCCCACCTGACGTGGAACGAGCTCAAGACCAGGTGTTAGCGTGGGAAACGAGCTACAGACATTCACGCTCCCAAACTAGGAGTAACGTGCATACACGCGTGTGAACACAGGTGCTCCTGGAAGGTTAGGAAGACCCCGGCCTTGTGGTGCTTCTGAGGAGTGGGGCAGGGAGACGGGGTCAGAGCAGCGGAGGTTCCCCCCAGCCTCCACGGCCCACCAGCTGCACTGCAGCGGGCGCCAGGCCTCCTGTGCTGCCCCCTCTACCGAGTCATCACACAGAGCCAACGCAGGCTGCCGCCGCGCCGTCTTAGACGCAGCCCGTCAACGCTGCCGACGGCAAGCCCAGCTCTGGATCTGACGATCAGTTCCTCCCTGTCTGGCCCCCCACACCTGCCCGGCTCGGAATGCCCCGCTGGCTGCCCTCCCCACCTAACAGGCTTCTGTGCGAGCTGTGGGGTGGCAGCCAGGCCGGGCACTGGGAGGAGCCTGCAGGAGCCCCCTGGCAGCCCCGCGGGCCCCGGAGCCCAGCTCGCTGGTTGTGCCCACGCCCGCTGACAGCCCTGGATCCGGGGAGCCTGGCCGCTGGTCCCACAGTCATGAGCCATGTTGGAGCTGGTGCCCTCGGTGCCCTCCTGAGAAAGGAGGTGGGCAGTGGAGGTGGAGCGCGGCCTGGCCCTCAGCGCCCCAGGGCCCCGGGCTTTATTCGGACCTGTCCCCACTCTCAGCTCATCCCATCCATGACTATGAACGTCAGTCCCCGCATCCTACCTTCCGAGGGCCTACTATGTGCCGAGCACTATTCTAGCGACTAAAAAGAGCCCCTGTGGTCACCATCGCACCACCACCACGTGCCAGCCAGCCACGCTTGCTCTCTGCTAATCCTTACAAACATCCCTGCGAGACAGGCCTTCTTATCCCCATTTCACAGATGGGGAAACAGAAGCTGCACGAGGGGAAGTGCTGCCCGGGATAACAGAGCGTGAGGGGCAGACAGGACAGCGCACAGGACCCACGGTTCTTTCCACGGCCGTCCCCTCCGCTCCGACGGGGCCTCACAGCAGGTACGCCGGGCTCCCCATGCAGAGGGGCGCCGCGGCCCCGGTATCCCCGCACAGTCTTCACGGCAACACGTTCTGCTCCTTTTCCTTTTTATTAGAAAACAGATCCAGAAAATATACACACTTCAGCCCATCCGCCAGAGCGGGCTTTGTGGGGGGCAGGGGGGCGGAGGATGACGAAGATCAGACCAGTCCTGGGGGCGCAGGCTGCAGGGAGGTGCCCTTGGCCAAACTAGCCAGGCCCGGCCCTGAGACATCAAAGTCGGGGCCAAGTCGCCGCACAAGGCGAGGGCAGGTGGGAGGGGGAGGCGGCCCCCAGCTGAAGCAGAGGTGGCCGCAGGCAAGTGGGGGACAGAGGGCGGGACAGGGCCTGCACAGGGCTGCTGCCCACGCACGGGCCTGACCCCCGTCCTCCCCTGCCGGGAGCTCTGCGCTCCCCAGCCGGTCCTCCGCAGGCCCCCAGGCCCTCCCGCCCTCCGGGGCAGCCAGGCTAGGCGTTGATGGCCTTCCAGCGCTCACTGTCTGTGCTGTTGATGCTGCCCGTGTGGCAAGGCATGGAAGCCACATCGTCCAGGTAGGCCATCCCCCCGGCTGAGTCGAACTGCGTGCTGGCGGCCACCGCTGCCTCCAGGCCCTCCCGCCGGGCCACCGCATAGGGCTGGGGCAGGTGCACGTCCGGCTCCTCGGTCTCGTCCACTTGGCATTTGTAGGAGAAGAGGATCTTGGGCTCCGAGCTGGAGGGGAGGAGAGAGGCAGGGGAGCCCCACTGTGGGTCAGCAAAGGCCTCCCTCGCTGGGGCTGGGCAATGAGGCATCAGACATGGCAAGAAACGTGCTGATGGCCCCCTAACACCCACCCTGCGAGGTCCCCTTCCTTGCTTTGATGTTGGAGTCCGCTGGGACACCGGTATTAAAACCGGCCCTCCTGCTGCTGGCGTGTGAGCCTGGCGAGCGCCTGCTTTCTCACCACAAAATGGGTGGAAGGACTTCGACTGGGGAAATGATGGGCCTTAAACAGCACCTGCCCACAGTGCGGGGCAGATGCGGGCCCAGACCCCTGCCCCGCAGCACTCACTACTGCCCACCAGGTGCCCGCCCGTCCTCAGTCCTCTGGGTAACTGTCCAGGGAGAAAGCGTCACTCCCCATTTACAAAAAGGAGCCTGAGGCCAGGGAGATAAATCGTGTGTGAGGTCACGCACATCAGGGCTGGGATCCGATCTAGTCCTTCTCGCTCCAGCGCTGAGGCACCCCTGCAGCCCACCCTCAGACCTGGCAGGTAGGGAAGGGGGGGCTGGGGGCAGAACGCCTGCTTCCACCACGTCTGAGTCACAAGAGTGCCTCACAAGAGTGCACCCCACCCCACACTCAGACACACTGGACTCCCCCCAACACTGCTCCCCACTCCAGTTGCCCCCAGATGGAACACAAGCTCCGTGAGCTCAGGGGTTTGTCTGCTTTGTTCCCTGTTGTGTCTGCGGCTACAGCAGGTGCTGGGGAATGAGCTGATCTATCCTTAAATGAAAAACACAGTGCAGATCAGCAGGCATGGCCTGTCTCTCTCGTGGGAAAAGTGCGTATGTCTTTGTGTGTTGTGTGCATAATGTGTGTGTCTGTATTTATATATATCTATGTGAACCTATGCGTGCCTGTATGGCTGTGGTATATGCATGCATGTGCCTGTGTGTACATGTGTATATATGTATGTGCATATAAATGTATATTTGTGTACATGTTTGTGTGCATATGCAGCTTACACACGTATACATTTGTATACATATGTGTATGTGTATATTTATAGGGGCGCATGCATATGTGTGCGCGCCCGTGTGTGCATGTATATCCGCACGCACATGCGTGTACACACATGCACCCTGTCCGCCTTCTCAAGCTCCGGTCCCAGCCTGAGCTGCCCCCCCAGCCCCGAGCCCAGAGCCTGGGATGCTGCAGTGGCAGCTGCGCATGCGCAAGATGCAGAAGGCGTGATCCCGACGGCGGCCACGCGGGGGCGCCCGCGGCCTGGAAGCTAGGGGCGGCAGAGCCCAGAGCGCGACCTGGAACCCCGCCCCCCAGTCCCCCTCCCTGCAGTCCCCGCTGGAGGACTCACCCGAAGAAGCCCCGCAGGAAGGCCACATAGATGAGGGGCGCGAAGAAGCTGAAGTAGAGGAAGGTGGTGGCATCCACGCAGCTGGGGGGAGGGGCGGGTCAGGGCTGCGGCGGAGCAACCTGGCCGGCCCCCGCCCCCTCCCGGCCGCCCCCCGCCCCGGCCGCTTACCAGAGCCCCTCGATGACATCTGCGCAGAGCAGCGCGCTCCCCAGCCCCTGCAGCAGGTTGAGCAGCGCCAGGATGCCCGCGTACACGTAGAAGCTCCTCCGTGCTGCGGGGGGGACGCGCGTGAGGTCCTGCCCAGATGTCGGGACCGGACCGGCTCCCTGCCTCCCACCCACCCAGAGCTGTCCGCTCCAGGCCACCGCAAGGCCAACAGCCCACCCCGCGCCCAACCCCATCCCCAGGCGCTCACAGGGCAGGGAGATGCGCTCCTTCAGCGGGGTTTTGGGGAGCACGACCACCAGAGAGTAGACCTGCGAAGACATTGGCGCTGACCAGGACGCAGGGAGCTCCTGCCCAGTGCTGAGCCCGCTAGCAGGCTGTGCCCGAGGCTCCGGCCAGCCCCCAACTCACCAGGAAGAAGAAGCAGGAGCTGACCAGCCAGAACTGGCGACCCCCGTGCCCGTAGATGTTGAAGTCCTCAGCCGAGAGGTGGGCATCTGGGTACAGGATCTCCAGCGTGCCCTGCAGCGGCGGGCAGGAGAGGGTCTCAGGGGCTCCTGTACCTGGAACGCCCTGTCCCTGGGCTCCCCACCACACCAAGCCCCGCTCTGCCTGGCGCTCAGTCCCCTGCTCTAGCCAGCTCTCTGGCCACGCCCTGCCCCCCAGCTCCAGCCCTCAGAACAGGCCCGGGGAGGGGCACCCGCGGGTAAAAAAGGGGTCTCTGGATGCACGGGTCTCAGTGGGATCTACAGACTTGCACTCTCCCTACCTGGACTGCTCGTTGAAACGGTAGGTTCAACCTACTGGATCGGAACTGGAGAGGCCCAGAACCTGCCTTGTTAACCAGCCGCCCAAGTGATTCCTTAGCTGCATTTAAAGTTTGAGCCACTGCACACTCAACTCTGACCCAGGGCCCGGAGGCAGTGGATGCCCAGCCCCGCTGACCCCCGGGGCTGCCCTCCCCCACCTCACCTGGGTGACGGAGTAGGCCAGGGCCAGCACCGTGGTGATGGCCAGCACCCGCTTGATGCTCGACTTGCTCTCCAGGTGACCTGGAAGAAATGTGCTGGTCAGTCAGCGGGAGCCAGCCTAGGGAACCACGGTGGGGTAGGCCCCCAGCCAGGGAGGGGCAGGGGAGCCCTGGCCGCAGCAGCAGACGCACCAAAGGCGAGGCCCAGGATGACCACGCTCAGCTCGATGGCCAGCAGGAAGAAGCGGGTCATCTCCCACAGGATCTGGACACAGAGTGGGCAGAGCGTCAGCCTGGGGGCCGCTTGCCCCCTCCCAGTGCCCAGCAGCCCTGCCAGCAGGCCCAGCCCCACCTTATCAGCGACAGTCGCAGCATCTGAGGTGCTGACCGTCATGGACACCACGGCCCGGGCGATGCCCACCAGCGCCACCACGAACACCTGGTGAGCGAGAGAGGGGTTGGGGGGTTGGCGTCGGGGGACAAGAGCTCCGGGAATCGCAGGGCCTGCACCCCACACCCCACGTCTGCAGGAGCCCTCAGTTCCTCAAGAATGAAAGGATTCCACACTCAACGAGCCGCCTGGGTGGGATGCAGGGAGGCCTGGCCCTCCCCTCTGGGCCCTGGTTTCCTGGCTACGCTGACAGCCTGGGAAGGCTTGTTAGGGTGACGTGGTGCAGCCAGCCTGCCGGGTTCTAATCCCAGACCTGCCGCTCGCTGCCTCTGGGACTTGTCTGTGCTGCACCTCATCTACGAAATACAGGGAGACAGCACCCTGGGATCCAGCTGGGACTGTCAGTTTCTCAGTCAATACTACCCCGCCCCACTCCCCCCGCCACCCCGCCGGGCTTCTGTGAGCTTAAGTTCGGTTTTCTGATACATATGAACAAAAGAGCCCAGATTCGTACACTCTGTCCTTTGTGCCTTGAAAACCGTGTCCAATCTCAGGGAGGCTGACACCATTCAGGGCCGCGTGCCCACTGTGTGCCAGGCCCCCACGGGGCTGGAGCTCTGCGCAGTCTCACTGGGTGCTCACGGGAGCACCACAGACTGAAGCAGCTCCACGTCACATCCTGTAGGAGGGCACTGGGGCCCAGAGAGGCCAAGTCGTTGGCCCAAGGTCATTCAGCACAGCTGGGGTTCAGAATGCAGTGGGCTTTTTTCCCCAGCCCAGCATCCATTCCCCTTCCCTCTAGTAACCATTCCCCAGTTTTCTTCCTGGGACCACCACCCTCCTCAGTCCATACGGTCTGGCTGAGCTGACCCCACCGTCCCAGCTCCAAAGTGTCCCTTTCCCTGTTAGTCACAGAGTCTGGCTCAAGGGATGAACAAGGGTTCCAAGGTGGGCCACTCAGAGGGAATTCCAGGTCAACACTGCAGCATCAGAAAAGATATCCTTCTGCTGGAGTTGGCAGGGAGGTTAGCTCAGAGCTGCTCTTGGCTACCTCTGATACCTTATGGGGAGAACTCATCTGCGATGATGCCAGAGGAGAGCAAAGATGCAGAGAGAGAGAGAGAGACAGAGTCCTGATGACATCAGTTAATCCCCTGGATCCAGCCATACCTGAAGCTGGTTTTTCATTACAAAGACAGCTTAAGCCAGTTGGAGTTGGGTTTTCTGTCACCAACTGGAATGAACTCACCAGGATATAGAAGGTGATAAAAATGGGGCTGGAGGTGACTCGAATCTTGGCCCGAGCAAATGGAAGCTTCCAGAGCAGGAAGATGAAGAAGAGCACGTTGGGGACGAGCAGCAAGAGGTCCCAGTACCGGACCCTAGCAGGTGGGTACAGGAGGAGGCAGCTCACTGGTGGGGTTTTGTCTGCAGCCCACCCGTTTCTCTCAAACACACACACACACACACACACACACACACACACACACACACACACCCCACCCCACCCCCACCCCCCCACCCACCCACCCAACCCCGGAAACCCCCTGTCACGCAGCCCGGCAGGACTGTGCCTGCCTCACCTAGAGGTGCCGATGTCCTCGTAGAGCAGCAGCAGGCAGCGGTGCGGCACACTGATGTTGGGCGCCGGGGGCGGGGACCCGCTGGCCCAGATCTCCTCCTCCGGGGTGTCCATCCCGCCAGCAGCCGGCCCTGGGGGGTGAGAGCCACCACGTGAGCAGTGCAGGGGCTGTGCAGCCCTGGGCCTCTGGTGGGGGCCGGCAGGTGGGGGGCAGGTGTGGCGCTCCCTCCTGCCCAGGTCGCAACCCGGCCCCCGACGGGCCAGTCCTCACTGTCAGCTCTGTGTCAGGGACTGGACAGCAGCAGCAGCACGTCGCAGGGAGCACATGGGCCCGGGCAGCGGGACGTGACAGATGCCAGCGTTTAAAACGATGACTGAACAGACTGGGCCCCTGACCTGGCGCCCCCATTTCTGGGCCATTCGCGACAGCCCCAGGCGGGAGCGGCCCAAGTGCCCCCGTCAGCAGAACTGACACGTCAACGGGGCGTCCGCGTGACCGGTGGAACGCCGCCCGGAAATGAGAGTGACTCCTGCCCTGTGGTGACACGGAGGGCCTGGCAGCCGGGCGCTGAGCGGAGCCCGGCCAGCTGTAGGCACGTGGCCTGACCCTACACGGGCACCAGGAGGGGCGCCCTGTGGAGGGCCGAGGGCGCGGGGCCAGCCCTGGAGGCACGACCCGGTGGCGGGCACGCTGGCGTGCTCCAGTGTCGCGGTTCACAGAGCCACGCACCTGTGATCCGAGTGATTCTCCGTATGGGTTACGCTTCAGTAGATTTTAAAAAATGGACAAGATGCATCGTTTATGCTGAGAGCGCAGGTCTCCCGTTCAGCAAGGAGCAGCCTAGGACACTTCCTGCAGGGTTTGCAGCGAAGCAACAGGATCCCGTGCTCGTGCTGCGCTCACGTCCCTGGACAGCAGGCCTGCAGGGCAGCACCCCACGGGCCAAGCTGGGGAACGCGAGCGCTGCTCTGCCGAAAGTGGGGAGATCCTGAAGCGGGAGGGCCGAGACGTAGGGCTCAGAATCCCCATCCTTCTCTCCCACAGGCCACCCACCGGCTCTGGGATGGCGTCCCCACTGGCAGCCTGAGGATACACCAAGGACGGGAGGTATTACAGGGGAGAACGTGTGCCTGACACAGTAGGTCCAAGGAAAGAAGCTGGTTTCCTCCCTGTTCCCGTGCTCTGCACCCTTCCACCGGTGCTGACGTGGCCAAGCACCTGCTATGACCCGGCGGGTCCAGATGCCAGGACACACCTGCCCTCTTGGGGCCTGCATTCTCAGAGCGGAGGCTGACAGCCAGCACAAACACCCGTACTTAAAAAGCAAACTTCTCCTAGAGGTAAGTGCTAAGAAGAACACACAGTCTTGGCCTGTTCAAAGGGCAAAGATCAGGCTGGAAGAGAGAGGAGGAAGGGTAGGGGCCAGGTCAGCCGGGATCACCGGCACCGTGAGCTCACTTCAAATGCAACAGGAGGGTGTAGGAAGGCGGGCGACGCGGCCCCGCTCCCACGTGGAGAGGTTGCTGTGGAGGGGCAGGGAGACCGAGGAGTGCCCGGCCAGGCCGGCGAGGGCAGTGGCTCGACCGGCGGGGGCAGCGGTGGGGAGTGGAGGGATCTGGGATCCCTTTGGGAGGGCTGGCCAGCAAGACCCGCAGACAGATGCACGTTGGGGTGAGGGAAGAGGGCAGGGCAGGCTGAGGCCGAGGCTCTGGCCCGAGCCTCGGGGAGCCCAGCCCAGTGTCCCCATGACACTGCCCCTCTGCCTTGCTAACAAGGGGCCCCGCCGTTGCAGGACCCTCCTTGATGCCCTGCGTTCAGGACAGGGGCCCCTTGCCAGCGCCAGAAGCTGAGCCTCGGGTGCCGTAAGCCAGAGGCTTCGGAGTGGGGGTGGTGTGGTGCAGCGCGGGGCACCTGAGCAGGGCGCAGGGTGCCCATGTGACACAGGGTCGGGGTCAGGGTGCCCACGTGACACAGGGTCGGGCTCCAGGGCTGCCTGATGTCCTGCAGGGACCCCACACGGCAGAGAGAAGCCCGTGGGGATGGATGGGGACAGAAGCAGGAGGGCCGGATAGAGTCGGGGGGGGCGGTCAGAGGGCTTCTGGCCTTGCTTGTCCAGCACCCACTTTCCTATGGGGGCACCTCAGTACCCCAGTCCCCATCCACAGGGTTTAGGTACTGTTGACTCCACCCCTCCACAACTCCAGGGAATGTGCACACTGGAGTCCCACGTGGAAAGAAAGCCAACACAGAGGTGAAAGACTGATGGAAATAGATCCTGGAGATAGCGCCTTGCGGGAGCCCCTGGATCCAGCCACACCTGAAGCTAGATACCCGCACCCCTAGGCCGGACTTTTCAGTTACAAAATCCAACAAATTCCCTTTCCTGTGTAGGCCTGTTTGACTTGGAGTTGGGTAGACCTTGGTTGTGCTTCTGGCTCTGCCAGGTTCTTTCTTCGTGACCTTGGGGGAGTCTTTCTCCTCTCTGGGTGTCACAGGACAATAACACCCCCCCCAACAAGGCTGCTGTAAGGATCAAGCAAGACCAGAGAAGTGAATGTCTACAAAAGGTCACACACAGAAAGGTAACTGCTGCTTTTCTTCCCGGAGGAGGGGCTGGGGGACGTGCAGCGGGGAAGGATCTGGTTCACGGGTCCAAGCGCCACTTGGTATGGAGTCTGAGGTGAGGAAGGAGAGCGTCAGCTAAGCCTCCTCTACCAAGCCCTGCTAGCTCTGTAATAACTGCAGAGAAGGCTCACGGAGCCCTGCCACCCTCCAGGGAGGTACTTCTGTCACCCCCTGCATGGAGCTGGACAGCCCAGACTGTCTGTCTCCAGAGCCCAGGCCCCCAACCGGCAACTTGCCAGGGGCCCCTCCTGGGGCCTTGGTCTCTCCACCTGCAGCCGGGTTTGATCCAGAGTGGAGTGTTGGTAACAAGCAGATTCGGGTCAGGCAGGTCTGGGGGCTGAGAGTCTGCATCTCTAACACCCTCCCAGCTGGCACTGCTGCTCTGTTGGCCCCAGAACCACACTTGAGCCACACCAGAATTGCCACTATGTGTCAAAGCTCACAAAATAACTGAAGCCATGATAAAAATGACAATGCGCCCTTCCCTGCCTGTGTGCAGTTGAGGCTTTCCACGGGGTCACCTGCTGAGCCACCACACCAGCCTCCAAGAGAGGTGACTCCTAATATCCCATCACACAAAGGGGAAAGAGGCTGAGAGGGGTCAGCCTGTGGCCTGTATTCCCCTCTCCCCACCACAAGTGAGCTCCTGGCCTTGCTGGCAGAAGCCCAGGTAGTGGCAAAGTAAGGGGTGTGCAGGCTCAGGAAAGAGGGGATGGTGGGAAGGCTGGCTGAGGGCAGGGGAGGGAGGGGTGAAGCCAGACCGGAAGGATGGGGAAGGGAATTCTCAGAGGGGGAGTTCCTGGGATGCCAAGTGCTCTGGGGCAACCCCTGGCCTCTCAGGACCGGGGAATCTGGGACGTTTCTTCCACCTGGGAAGGACTCTCCTGACCTCATTAACATTCCAGAGGCCTCTTCCCACCCACCTCCCTCCCTCCCTCTGTGGGCAGGATGCCAACTGGCTAGGGTCCTGCGAGCTGGACCTGCTGTGAGACCCTGGACCAGAAGGACCTTACCCTCTGTGGGCCTCCGCTTTCCCATCTCTCATCTGTGCAGTGGGACTGACCACCCAGAGCTACTGGATGGGAAACCCTGGGGCAAACAAAACCCTGAGCAGAGAGGCTGCTGCTTAAACGCCCCTCAGGGCTTCCGAACCGAGCTGGTTGATGAGCCTTAAAACCCTGGAACCGAAACAGGGTGAGGAAGACTCCACAGGACAGAGGCCAACCCCCTAATCCTTCAGCCTTGGGGAGGGGGGAGGTGGACACTGCCAGGAGCCCCCAGGAGGAAGGACAGCCCTGGGCCTTCAAGGTCCAACCTGGCCTCACCCCTGCCAACTGCCGTGATGATTCCCTTCCACTCTACAGCCTGTCTTTCAGCCTGTTCTCCAAGCTGCTGTGCTGTTCCTACCTCAGGGCCCCTGTGCGTGCTCTTTCCCAGCTGCGGCTCACCATTCGGGCCACCTCCTCTGAGGAGCCCTCCCTGACTACCTCTGTTTGTCTGAAGCGGCCCTCGCTGTGTGTTTGTGGGTTATCCAGCCCAGGCATCTCATGACCCAGCCCCCCCAGGACAACAAACGTTGTGAGTGAACAGATGAATATCCAGCAGAGTGCGGCCCAGCCCTTCTGGGGAGTGGGAGGACCGTCTGGGAGGCCCTCGGCCCCGACCCTACTGCAGCGTGAGGGCAGGTCACTCCTCGCTCCCTGTCCAGTGGACCCCCGACTTCTCGGGCCCGGGGAGCCGGAGGTGGGACTCGGCCACTCGCAGGGACGTCTTCCCGCACAACCTGGATCGCAGGGTCCGCAAGCCCGGCCTCCCCGGGGACCCAGGACGCCGGCCCTCTGCGCCCCCAGCCTGCCTCTGGGCGGGAGGGTCGCTCCCGGCGGCAGGAGCGGCAGGCGGGACGGGGGCCGCCGGGATCGGTTCCCGCAGCTGGGGCAGGAGTGGGGTCCCCTCCTTACCTGAGGCCCCGGCCGCCCATCCGCCGCCGGCCGCGGACCCCGCAAGGCCGCGGGACTCGGCCTCCGGCGCTCGGGCCGGGGAGTGTCGCACAAGAGGCGCGGGCGGCCGGCTCCCGCAGACTGGGCGAGCGGGTAGGGAGACGCCGTCGGGCCCGACACCGCGCGGCCCTCCCGACAGCAGTGACCCGGAAGGCTGGCGCGTCCTTTTCGTTCCGCCGAAACTGCAAAACAGCCACCGTCCCTACTTGCGGCACGCAGGCCCGCCCCCAGTCCGCAGCAGCCTATAGGAATGGGGTTACGCAGAAAAGAGGGCGCACGTAGCGGGAGGAGCCAATCAGATCCCTAGGGGGCGGGGCGGCCCGCCAACCTCTTAAAGAGACAGCGCACGATCCTCTCGGCCGCAAGGGGCCTTGTCTTCAGCTGTCCGCGACCTGCGCGTCCCCCCCACCCCTCGCCCGCGACCTTTCTCCCGCCAGCGGCAGCCGGGCGTCCGGGGAGGAGCCTCCGCCGCCGGCCTGAGGACCTCTGGTCCCGGGGGACAAGCCCCGCCCGGACCGGCGCGTCCCCCGCGCACCTGCCCTCGCGGCCGTGGCCGACGCAGTGCTGCGCACCCTCCGCCTCACGGCAGCTCTTCAGAACAGCTGTAATTAGTCGCATTTCAGGAGAACCTGAGGCTGAGACGTTAAGTGCTTGACCGAAGCGACAGGACCAGGAAATGACAAAGCCCAGAACTGGGGTTTGATCCGCCTCCTCTCACCTCTAACTACAGGCAGCCTCCTCCGGGAAGCCTTCCCGGATTGACCTCCTGCGTCTCTGCTGTGTTCACTTCTCTTTCCCCTCCCCCGGGTTCCGCCATGTCAGGCCCCTCCTGCTTCTGCGTCCTTATCCCTCCCAACATATCCCTCCCACCCGCTCCTCACTGGGTGCTCAAGCCACACTGGTCTCTGTTTCTGTTTCTTGGCTATACCAAGCTTGTTCCTGCCTGTGGGTCTGCACCTGTCGTCCCCACCCGCCCCCCGGCCTGGCTCCTGTCACATGACCCCCCTCCTGCTTGACACCCTAGCCAAAGTAGCTGTCCAGTCTCTGTCACACAAAGCCCCTTTATTTCATTCCCAGCGTTACCAAAACTGGGTTCGTCTGTTGGTGGACGTCGAGCGGAAAGACACAACCAAGGCAAAGAGCAGGAGAAGGAAGAACTGATCACTTGCAGTAAGTAAGGAGAACATAGGGGACTTTTTCCAAATTCGTGCTTCCCTGAACAACAAAATTGGGGACGTTTTAAGCTAAGGGTACATGCGTATTCGTCAAGGGGCTTGGGCAGTCCAGGCTTTAGTTAATTGAAGTCATGAGGCTCAGAGAAGGTCACCATCATCCTCCCTTAGGGTCCAGTTGATCTGATGGTTGAGCTCTTCAGGATAATCTTTGCCATTGAATCAGAACAGGGAATCTTTACAACTGATACGCTGTCTAGCATTGTTACTTCTCTTACCTGATAACCGTTTGTTTCTGCATTCTTTTGTTCCTTTAAGATCATTAATTACTGAGACCTGTTTAAGGGTAAGCACTGTGGCCAGGCTTCCATCCCAACCAAGCCAAAAATGGCTTCTCTTATGTCAAGAAAGCCATTCCTGGTTCTCTTTCTCCGGGAACCACCTGCCCCATCTGCTTACACAGCAGCACAGTCTCACTAACGGGTTCACATTCATTTAGTCACTTCCTAGTTCAGCGTCAGCCTCCCACAACTAGAACGTCAGTGTCGTGAGGACAGAGCCATGCTTATCACTTTCCCTGAACGTGCAGAGGCTGACTCAGGGCCTGGTGAACGTCGTAGGCACCCACTGATCACAGTAGCCCCAAGATACACACCCCGTGACACCACACTTGTTTCACAGCTGGGCTGGAATGAGACTGGGCCCCAGTCTTTGCCTCGCTCCTGTTCTGAACAAGGGGAAGGTGAGGAAGCCGCTGTCTTGTGACCATCTGGGACCCAGTTTATCTGGAACTTGGTCAGCGTGCAGTTTCTGTATCAGCCAAGAGAGGCTGAGCTCCATGAGGCACCTGTCTTCCTGAGTGGACAGCTTCAAGAGTTTCTGCCGGGAAGTTACATGCATTCCCCCTGCACACCTTTAATCGGCAAAGCAAGTCATAGGCCACTTCTGACCTCCAGGGGCAGGAAACTTCCCTTCCACCCTGTGCCAGGAAGGAGAAGAAATGGAGAATTGGTGACTAAGCCAAATGACCCCCCCCATCTTTGTTTTTTTGAGACAGTATAGATACTTTGGAGCGGGCGTGGGAGGAGGGGGGAGTTTGCTCTCACTACCGCCATGCGCAATTCTGCATTTTGTACTCTGAGTTTTGGGCCCCACGCATAGGTTTCAGTGGGATTTCATTTGTGGAGTAATGAGGGTATCTATCTCCCCTCCCTCCAGGGCAGAGGGGTGCTGACTCACTGCAGTGCCCCCTGCACACCAGACAGAGCATGGCAGCAGCGAGCTTCCCTGAATAGTAGTTCAGTAGATAAAGATCTGACTCTCAGGTTCCATCCCTCCGCCTGCACCAGGCTCAGGGTGGTGATCCTCCCGAGGCATGGCTGACAGGAGGAGATGCTGCTGCAGAACCGGGCTCCCTAAATAATAGACACAAGTGCTTGGCTCAGCAGCAGGACCACGAGGCAGAGGCACCCAGCAAGCCCTGCCCAGGCCCAGGCCCAGGCCCAGGCCCACGGACACTGAGACAACATGGCAGCTGTTTTAAGCTGATAGATTCCTTCCCTGTCTTCCTCCCGCGCCCCCATCTCAAGAGGTGGCGCTGTCACCCACCCAAGCCAGAATCCTGCTGCCATCCTGGGTGCCTCCCTTTTGTTGTCCCCAGTCCCCAGGACCGAGAGACTCCATCTCCTGAATACGTCTTGGATATTTCCCCTCCTCATCATCGCTCCCGCCCCTGCACGGGGCCCCATCCCGAGATGCTTGTTCACCGCACAAAAGTGCCAGGGCAAGCAAGAGCTGCCCTGCTCGCCTGCCCTAGCCCAGGCTGCCAATACCTGGACGAAGAATCACCGCACACTCGTCCCTCTGTATCCTTGGGAGATTGGTTTCAGGCTACCTGCAGATACCAAAATTCCAGGATGCTAAAGTCTCATATAAAATGGTGCAGCATTTGCACATAACCTAGGTACATTCTCCTGTATACTTCGTCATTTCTAGATTACTTACAATACCTAATACAATGTGAATGCTATGCAAATAGGTGTAAATGCTGTGTAAATGGTTAGCGGGCCTACAGCAAAATCAAGCTTTGATTTTTGGAACTTTCTGGAATTAAAAAACTTTTTTTCTAACCACCCTGTTGGTTGAATCCGCAGATTTGGAACCAACAGTAACTGCTTCCAACCTGCCTCAATCTACGTCCACCCCTGGCAGCCTGAGGGATTCTCCTAAAACCCACGTAGCTCTCCACTGCCCTCAGGCCAGCTCAGTAGAAAGACTTGGTGATCTTTTGTGACCTGGGCTATCCAGCCTCAATTCTTGTCCCTTCCTGAACATCACAAGCGGTTTAACTGGAACTAGGAAAGTGCTTGCAGATGCCCACCGTGCCCTGCTCTCCACATCTCTGCGCACGAGGCTCTTGGTACCTGGAACACCCCCTGCGTCTCGGCTCCCTCGGGAGGGTAACCCCCACTAGAACGTCACAGCTGGCCTCCTACCATCCCCCCCGCCTTTCGGCGCTTGAAGGATGCAGCCTGAGCTTTTGGAGGAGTTGACATCACACAGTAAGAAGACGTCAGAAAACAAGGCTCTGAGCCTCAGTTGCCTTGTCTGTAAACCGGCCACAGAGTGACCGCGGTCACGCAGCTGGCAGGTGGGGCTGGTCCTCACCGCCCCTAGCCGGCCACAGCACCAGCTCCTGCACCTCTGCTGGCCCCGCAGCACAGAGCACGGGCTGGGCGGGGTCTCGGGCGGCGTGGGCGGGGCCGCACCCTCGGGCCCGTCCCCGAGCGCCGGCGTGACGAAAATGGACGCCGACGTCATGACGTCGTGCTCCCTCAGACGCTTCCCGGGCACGGGCGGTCACGTGGGCCGCTTTTCGCGCGAAAACTGGCTGTTGCTGGCGGAGCGGAGAGGAGCATCGAGTAGCACCGAGTAGCGATGGCGGTGAGCGCGGCGGAGCCTGCGCGTCTGCCGTGCGGGGCGCGGACGGTGGGGGGGCGGGCGCGGAGCCGATTCCCCTGCTCCAGTCGGGCGGGTCTGCGAGGCCGGCGGGCCCCACTCCGGCAGCCCGGGGCCCCGGCCCGGTCCGCGCGCTCGGGCCCTCCTTATCGTGCTGCTTTCGTCCGCAGCCTCGTCAGCTGCCTGCCCCTCCACCAACCTGGGTGTCCGACCCCTTAGGTTGTGGCCGCTCTCGTGTCCCGTCTCCCCTGGCAGCTCCTGGTGCACCGGGGGCCCAGAAGGGCGGGAACGCGTGCTGGGGGGAGGAGTAGGCGGTAAACAGGCAAACCAGCTAACCAGGTAGCCGCAGTGGGTTGTCCTGGAGAAAACGGGGTCGGGCGAGTCACGGAGTGTGTGAGGAATGAGCCGGCCCGGGCGTGGAGAAGCCTTAGGCTCAGGGAGCGTTCCAGGCAGAGGGAACAGCAGGTGCAAAGTGTGCAGGCTGGGAGGGGTTTGCATCGTGGGAGGACAGGGTCAGCCGTGAGGAGGGAGACCCTATGGGTGGGGGCGCCACCGTACAGGAAGCTGAGTCGGCCCTCACCCCTTCCAATCCATCTCCTCTTGCAGGAATCATCCGAGTCCTTCACGGTGGCGTCCAGCCCGGCCCCGAGGCGGAGAAGTAACGATCCTCTCACCTCCAGCCCTGGGCGGAGCTCCCGGCGCACGGATGCCCTGACCTCCAGCCCCGGCCGCGACCTTCCTCCCTTTGAGGATGAGTCGGAGGGGCTGCTCGGCACAGAGGGGCCCCTGGAGGAGGAGGAGGAGGATGGAGAGGAGCTTTTCGGAGATGGCATGGAGAGGTACAGCGTTCAAGGCCCTGCTCTCAGCAGCTCTGCTGGGGGGCCGTTGTGTGTCCCGGGGAAGCAGATAAATCGGCGCCTGCTTGCCTTTGAGCACGTCTTGGTCCAGGGTCTGGGGGCAGACAGGTTCTTGGAGCCACAGAATACGTCCGTGGAACTCGCCGCGTCTACGTGAGAGTAGACCCGCAGGCCTTGGTAAGCCCCAGCTCCCTGAGATGTGCTCCCCAGGGGACGCAGGGCGGCTCTAATCCGGGGCCACGTCAGGGACCCCAGCTGGGAAGGACAGGAAGCAGGCAGCCAAGAGTTTCTCTGCAACTTCAGAGAAACTGTGTGCGGGGGCTGATTAATCAAGATTTCGATTTAATTCAGCCAGCAGTTACTGTGCCTTGTCTGTAGCAGACCTTGTGTTCACACTTATGGATAAATGTACGAAAGTAGTAAAGGTTATGGAGGCTTATTGCTACGATGGTGGAGTAAAGCTCTGTGACTGAGCAAGGGTAGATTCCACTGGTGTCTCTCACCCTGTGTTAACAACCAGGATTTGGCCTATACATTAGCACGAGAATTACCTGAATGCCCGGGAGGCTCGCGGAGATTCTGCTTTGGGGCTCTCTTCACGCTGACGCGGGGGCTTCACACCTGGTGTGTGTGAGAGTGCTGTTCAGGCCACCCCACAGTCCCCGGGGAGGGCCCTTTGGGAGCATCCCGGGCACTCTGGACCGTTTGGATCCTCGCTTTAAGCTCCATCACTCCAGCTCATGAGCCTGGCTGTGCAGCACAGGCCAGACAGACTCCGGATGGATGAGGAGTCTGGACAGATCGGCCCTGAGCAGCTTCCCTGCTGTGCTCTGTGAGGTTGTGCAGGCAGGACACCCCTCCCCGGCCGGCCCCCCACCTCCATCCACCCCCTCTGCTTCTTCTGCCCTTCCCTTGCAAGGACCCCTGGATAGAGGTATCTGAGGACTAGATGGGCCCAGTTAGGTTTTGGTTTTATGGCTTGTTTAAAAAACCACCTTACCGAGCTATAATTTTTATAATAAAAGATTTGTCTCTTATAAGAATACAATTTAATGCGTCTTGGTAAATTTCCTGGGTTGTGCACCCATCACCACAATCCAGTTTTTTCCATCATCCCAGTAAGATCCCTTGTGCCTGTTTATATTTAATCCCCATTTCCTTCCCCACCCGTAGGTAACCAATAATCTACTTTCTGTTTCTTTGGATTTGCTAGTGCTGGCTACTTCGTACAAGTGGAGTCTGTAATACACGTGTCCTTGTGTGCAGGCTTGTTTGGCTTACTGTGGTTTTCAGGGTCCATCCTCGTTGGAGCACACGTCAGCACATCATTCCTTTTCATGGCTGAGTAGTATTCCATTGTATGGACAGACTGCATTTTGTTTACCCGTTCATCAGTTGGTAGACATTTGGGTGCTTTGCGTTATTTAGCAATTATAAATAGTGCTGCTAGGAGTTTTTTATGTGAATGTGTTTTTAAGTTCTCTTGGAATGGAATTCCAGTTCCTAGGAATGGAATTGTTGGGTCATGTGATAACTCTATGTTAATTTTTTGAGGAACTGCCAAACTTCTCCAAAGCAGTTGCACCATTTTACATTCCCATAAGTGGCGTATGTCGCTAGAGTTCTCCACATTCTCACCAACACCTGTTATTTTCTGGTTTTTGACAATAGACACCCTGATGGGCGTGAGGCAGTATCTCACTGTGGTTCTGATTTGCATTTCTCTGATGACTAGCGATGTTGAGCAGCTCTTCGTGTGCTTGTTGGCCATTTGAGTATCTTTGGAAAATTTGTCTTCAGATTCTTTGCCCGTTTTTTATCAATAATTTGTTTCCCTGACTTTTTATCATTGAGTTGTAAGAGTTTTTAAAAACTCATTCTGGATGCAAGGCTTTTGTCAGACATGTGATTTGCAAATGTTTTCTCCTCAGTCTGTGGCTTGTCTTTTTAATTTTTTTAAAATGGTGTGTTTTGAGGTGTACGGTTTTAAAATTTTGCTAAAGTCTAATTTATCAAATTCTTTTAAATTGACCAATTAGAATTTCACTGAGGGCATCTCACATGACTTGAAATTCTTTTTTTTTATTTTTTTTAATTTTTATTTATTTATTTTTGGCTGTGTTGGGTCTTCGTTGCTGTGTGCAGGCTTACTCTAGTTGCGGCAAGCAGGGGCTACTCTTCATTGCGGTGTGCGGGCGTCTCATTGCGGTGGCTTCTCTTGTTGCGGAGCACGGGCTCTAGGTGCGTGGGCTCAGTAGTTGTGACACGCGGCGTCAGTAGTTGTGACACGCGGGCTCAGTAGTTGTGGTGCATGGGCTTAGTTGCTCCGTGGCATGTGGGATCTTCCCAGACCAGGGCTTGAACCCGTGTCCCCTGCATTGGCAGGCAGATTCTTAACCACTGCGCCACCAGGGAAGCCCATGACTTGAAATTCTTAACGAGTCAGACAGATAACCTTTTCCTGGAGAACACTCAAGAATTTGGAAGCGATCAGTCCAGAAACATACCTGGCTCTGGGTTCTGTTTCTGGCGTCAGTAGTGCGGGATTATCTGAGAGTGTTCTTTGACAGAGTCTATTGCCAAAAAAAAAAAAAAAAAAAAGTTGTTCCCCAAATCACCACGTCCCCTGAGAAAGGGAGAATTCAAGAGGACCGTCGTGGGGCCAGTGTGGTATTGGAAGCAGCTGGCCACCTGCTATTGGACTTACCTTGACACCCAGCTCTGTTGAGTGACCTTTGGCAGAAATCCCATCACCCCCACCCCGCCCCCTGTCCTCGGTTTCCTCATCTTTCTGCTGGAGGGTGATGTGTGCTTCCCCAAATCGCGGGGAGGGGAGCTATGTTTGCCCTGGTGGGGGTCCTTGTTGAGGCATCAGTCCTTCAAATATCCGACAGGCGGTCACGTGGAAGGTCTCGCTGTGGCTGGGAGGACCGAGCCACGGATGTGTTTGGGAGAGGCTGGTTGGACTGATGTGTGTGGGCCTCCTGGGGTCCGGGGTTCGAGGCGGGGCTGCCAGAAACAAGTGCAGGAGGGTTCCTGCCCATGGGGAGCTGCGTTGGCTCTCTGAAGGCCCTTCCAGCTGAAGGTTTTGTGGGTCCTCCGATTCCTCTTTCCTGCTGGTGCTCAGAGCTCCCCTTTTTTACTGTGGAAAAACGCACATGACATAAGATTCCCGTCTCGGCCATCTTTGTGAGTTCAGTGGCGTCACGTCATTCACGTTGTCGTACGACCATCAACACCTTCTCCAGGACTTTCTTCCCCAAACCCAGTCACGCAGGATTTCTGTCTTGTGACTGGCTTGTCTCACTGAGCACAGTGTCCTCAGAGTTTGCCCGTGTTGCAGCAGGTGTCAGAAGATCCGTCCTTTTGAAGACGGTGTCCTTTTCCGTGTGGGATCCATGGGGGAGCCTTTCGGAGCCTCTCCAGGTGCCCTGGCCGGGGCTCCGGAGCCCTCGGGAGCCCAGTTCCTGGTGGGGTTTTGTTTTGGGGTCTGGGTGCTAACAGGGTCCATTTGGGGGCCTTGCAGGGACTACCGCCCCATCCCGGAGATAGATGTCTACGAGCCCGAGGGGCTGGCCCCGGACGACGAGGATGTGGAGGAGCTGACCGCCAGCCAGAGGGCGGCGGCCGAGCGGGTCATGCGGCAGCGAGAGCGGGAGGCCGGCCGGGGCCTGGGCCGCATGCGCCGCGGGCTCCTGTACGGTGCGTTCTCGGGGAGCCCCGGGGAGGGGGAGGCGGTGCGGGGAGCCGGCCCTGAACGCGCCCCCGGCCCCCAGACAGCGACGAGGAGGAGGAGGATCGCCCCAGCCGGAAGCGGCGGCAGGTGGAGCGGGCCACGGAGGACGGTGAGGAGGACGAGGAGATGATTGAGAGCATCGAGAACCTGGAGGACCTGAAGGGCCACTCGGTGCGCGAGTGGGTGAGCATGGCCGGCCCGCGGCTGGAGATCCACCACCGCTTCAAGAACTTCCTGCGCACCCACGTGGATGGCCGCGGCCACAACGTCTTCAAGGAGCGCATCAGCGACATGTGCAAAGGTGCGCCTGCCCCGTGCCCGCGGGAGGTCGCCCGCCCTGGCCTTGTGGCGGCAGGTTTGACAGACGGATGTGCAGGACACGTGGGGCGTCTGTCCTGGAGCTGGCCAGGGCCTGAGCCGGGGGTGCCCGTCTTTCAGACAAAGTGTCAAGGGTCCAGCCCACTGTCCAGGGACTACGTCTGAACCACAGAAGTCGTTTTTTTGCTTTGTTTTGTTTTAACTTAATTAATTAATTTTTTTTTGGCTGCGTTGGGTCTTTGTTGCTGCGCGCGGCCTTTCTCTAGTTGCGGCGAGGGGGGCTACTCTTCTTTGCAGTGCGAGGGCTGCTCATTGCGGTGGCTTCTCTTGTTGCGGAGCACGGGCTCTAGGCTCGCGGGCTTCAGTAGTTGTGGCACGCGGGCTCAGTAGTTGTGGCTCGTGGGCTCTAGAGCACAGGCTCAGTAGTTGTGGCACACGGGCTTAGTTGCTCCGCAGCATGTGGGATCTTCCCGGACCAGGGCTCGAAGCCATGGCCCCTGCATTGGCAGGCGGATTCTCAACCACTGCGCCACCAGGGAAGCCCCAGAAGTCGTTTTTGATGGACTTACAATTGGGCAGACTTTATGTAAAAGTCTGGATTACTGCTTTGATCAGAGTGTAGCAGCACTTGAGGAGGCATGTGGCTCCTGGTCCCCCACCGTCCCCTCCCCTCCCTTTTGTCTCATATCTGACACGTTTCTTCGCGGGTTTCCTCCTGGCCTTGTAGGCACTCTGAGTTTTGCGGCAGGCGGACCCCATGTGTTACTCCACTCTATCCCCCCCCAGGGACTTAGGTCCCATTTCATAGGTTCAGAGCTTGAGACCTAGGATCCGTCCCTTCTCTGGGTCCCGTCGCTAACACTGAGCGGACTTGGAAGCGAGGCTGGGCCTCCAGCTCCGAGTCAAGGGCTCGGCGGGCTGGCCTGCCCCGCTCGCAGTGAGACGGGCCTGCCCCAGCCTGCTCCGCGCCCAGCCTCTCTTCCCACCCCGCCCACCTCAGAGAACCGCGAGAGCCTGGTGGTGAACTACGAGGACCTGGCCGCCAGGGAGCACGTCCTGGCCTACTTCCTGCCCGAGGCGCCGGCGGAGCTGCTGCAGATCTTCGGCGAGGCTGCCCTGGAGGTGGTGCTGGCCATGTACCCCAAGTACGACCGCATCGCCAGCCGCGTCCACGTGCGCATCTCCCACCTGCCCCTGGTGGAGGAGCTGCGCTCGCTCAGGTGAGCCGGCGGGGGCTCGGGCACCCGTGGGGGGTGGCGGGTGGCCGCGGCCAGAGAAAGCCCGTCCCGTGGGTCCGGCCCCCGCCCTCTGGGCTCTGACGGCGCCTCGTCTCCACAGGCAGCTGCACCTGAACCAGCTGATACGCACCAGCGGCGTGGTGACTAGCTGCACGGGCGTCCTGCCGCAGCTCAGCATGGTCAAGTACAACTGCAACAAGTGTGGCTTCGTGCTGGGGCCTTTCTGCCAGTCCCAGAACCAGGAGGTGAAGCCGGGCTCCTGCCCTGAGTGCCAGTCAGCCGGCCCCTTCGAGGTCAACATGGAGGAGGTGAGCGCGAGGCTGGTACCGCAGCCGCGGGAGCCAAGATGCAAGTGCGTGTTGGCCACGCCCTGGGGCAGGCAGGCCCGTGTGGTCAGCCCACATGGTGTTCTCAAGAATTCAAGCCAGTATGTACAAATCAGACTCTTTCATTTAAAGCATCAACGTTCGTGGCTTCTTTTTTTTTTAGCGGGAAGATCTGGTGAAGCTGGGCCCGCGTCCCCCCTGGCCGCCCCTCAGCAGGGCACCTGCTTTCCAGTCCAGACCCCCTGGTACCTGCCTCTCTGGCCTTGCGCTGGGGACCCCTGATTTGTAACTGTCTGAGACACTGCCGTGCCGTCTTTGGGAGGCCCTGCTGGAAGGCTCTGGGCCTTAAGACCTCGGGCACATAACACCGCCTTTGAACGTGAACCACTCCCAGTGTAAAGTGTGGCGGGGTCATCACGATCCCTGCGGTAGAGCCCAGACCCCCCTCTACTGCTTTGCTGCCGTGAGTGATGGGCTAACCCCTCACTGCGCTACGATTCTGAGAAGCGCCCCAACTGGAGCCGCCTTGCCAGGAAAAGCCTGGCAGCCCGCAGGCAAAGACTGACCTGTTTCAAAGTTCAAGTGCGCCTTGCCTTGGGGAGCGACAGCTGCAGGGCTGGGCTCCAGCTGAGCCCGTGCCTTTACCCAGAGTCCCCCCGCCCCCCGCATCTAGCTGGTCCCCCTCCCCTTTACCGGTTCCCCCTTTACAGACGTTTCTTGAGAAGCTTCTTGCACGAGAGCAGAGTTGCAGGCTCTGCTTGCAGGGCACCTGGAACAGCAACTAGTAGTGGAATGATAATTACGCTGACGTTTCTGGAGCACTTGGTAGCTGCCAAGTGGTGGGGGGTATCTTCATCACGCCTTGTAAGGCAGGTGCTGTTACTGGCCCTGTTTGGCCACTGAAGTTTCTGGAGCACTTGGTAGCTGCCAAGTGGTGGGGGGTGTCTTCATCACGCCTTGTAAGGCAGGTGCTGTTATTGGCCCTATTTGGCCACTGAGGTAACAGGCTGAGGTCACCCAGCCAGGAAGTGGCCCAAAGGATTAGAACGCAAGCATTTTGATGCAGAGCGTCTGCTTACAAACCACCTTTTCCTGTGGCTCTTTTCTAGACAGTAGGTGAGATGGTGGATGTTAGATGGCATGCACGGTGCTGCCTTGTGACCTTGACCGTAAGCGCACACTTGGTGTAACTCGTTCCGTGGGCGTTGGTTTGAGGGCTTTTCACGTGTGACGTGATCTCCTCCTCCCTGTGTGGCTGTGGTTGCAGTGTTCGTACCCCAATTCTCCGGGGCAGGCACGGAGCAGGGGAGGCCTCGCCAGGGCCACAGAGGAGCCTGCCTCCAGTGTCCCCGTGCACTGGGCTCAGCTGTAGGGCCTGTCGCAGGGGTCTGGCTTCTGGCAGGAGGGAGGTGTCTGGGGCAGGGGGGGGGGTGGCAGGAGCGGGGACAGTGCACTGTGGCGCTGGTCACAGTGGCTCGCCCCCCTGCCATCTTTGGTTCTGCATATCCTAGTCAGTGGTGGGAATAATAACGCTGCTCTCCTTGCCCCAGGGCACCGGTCCAGTTCAGGTGACAAAGAATCGGTGCTTGGACAACAGCCCAGGCTTCGCTGGCTAGGGACGGGCCCCTTTGACCATCTGTTTGTCCCACACAGACTATCTACCAGAACTACCAGCGCATCCGAATTCAGGAGAGTCCTGGCAAAGTGGCGGCCGGCCGGCTGCCGCGCTCCAAGGACGCCATCCTCCTCGCGGACCTGGTGGACAGCTGCAAGCCGGGAGACGAGATAGTGAGTGGCCGGGGGGCCGAGGAAGGTGGTGTGAGCGCTGTGGCGGGGGACGGGTGGCGGTAGCCCGGGGAGCGGGTCGAGGTCAGCTCTCCCGTCTCTAGCACTGAGCTTCTCCTTGGGGTGGACGGCCAGCTGGGTACTGGGTTCGGGAGCCGCGTGCTGCGGTTGTGCTGAGTCACTGCTCTCCCGTCGGTGGCCCGGGGACCCGGAGGAGGGGCCGGGTGAAGCCAGTGAGGAGGCGGGCCCGGCCCGTGCTTCTGGCCCCGGGGTGGCCCTCCTGACCACTCGGTCCCCCCAGGAGCTGACCGGCATCTACCACAACAACTACGATGGGGCCCTCAACACCGCCAACGGCTTTCCCGTCTTCGCCACTGTCATCCTGGCCAACCACGTGGCCAAGAAGGACAACAAGGTGGCCGTGGGCGAGCTGACTGACGAGGACGTGAAGATGATCACCAGCCTCTCCAAGGACCAGCAGATTGGGGAGAAGGCAGGTGGAAGGCGGGCGGGCGGGACTGCTGCAGAGTTGGGGTGCCCGGGGCTCGCCGTCTGGCCCACCCTGCAGCCTCCGTCTTGGCGCCCGGGTCTTGGAAGCTGGTCCCTTCGTTGGATTCCCTGCGTCTGCTCAGTCCGCTTGCCTTGGCGGGGGCTGTGCTCCAGGGGAAGAGCGTCCGCAGCCTCCCTGAGCCTGTGTCCTGCCTGCGAGGACAGGGGTGAGGTCAGGGTTCCTCAGGTTGTGCCGGGCTCAGGCTGGAAGGGAAACCGGGGGGGCAGTAGGAAAAGCTTGTCTCGTAGGGCGTCCCCTGGCATCAGACCCCCTGCTCCCAGTCGTTTCTCCAGGAACAGCGCTACCCTAGCACGGGGGTTTGCTTTTCCCTTTAACTATAGGCTTTTTGCTGAGGTTGGGGAGACGGGGGTTTTCGTTGCAGGATTACAAATACAGGCGACCCCTGGACAGTGCAGGGGTGAGGGGCACCCACCCCGACTCTGTTGAAAGTCCACGTGTAAGTGGACCCGCGCAGATCAAGCCCGGGTTGTTCCAAGCTCAGTTGTAGGACGTTAAGTTCCTATTGATAGAAGTTCTGCTGCACGGCCCTCGGGCTCCTGGGTCGCCGGGTGGCCCCTCAGGCTCATGGTCCTCCCCCGGCCCCCTCGGCGTCCCTCTCCCCTCGCCTCCCCACTTCCTGTTCTCTTGTTGGTGCAGGACCGCCCAACTCTCCCTGGCTGCTCTGCTGCCCCACAGCTCAGGTCCTTGCACCCCCGTCGGCCGCCTTTATTAGTCTGCCGAGATTGGGGGCCCATGGGGAAGGCGGGTGTCCCCAGCCCCAGGAGGACAGGCGCTGCCGTTCTGCCAACGTGCTGGGTCCTGGGGGACCCTCCCGGGCCGCGTTGTTCAGGCTTCGCGGTGGGAAGTGAGACCCGGTTGTCGCCCTCATGGGGCTTGTCCTTGACTACGGCCCTGGTAACCTGCCCCCGCCCCCGCCGAGGGAAACCAGTGCTAGCGTGACGGGCATGTTTTCAGAATCTCGACGGAGCATTTGGGCCGGTTTCTGAGGGCGGGGGACTCTGAGTCCCAGGCACATGTCAGCTTGTCTGCACACACACCTGATGTGTGCGGGTGCGGGGGGTCCGTGTGCTTCTAGAGCACTTCCTAGCGCCCGCCTGCCCTCTACCGTGACTCCCCTGTGCACCCTCCGCAACTCCGGAGACGAGTGGACGGGTGACAGGGAAGATCCAGAAATGATCCGGCTCGTCGGAACGGTTGGAGCCGGAGGTTTGCAGGCTGGTGTGGTGGCTGGTGGGCCCCATCCAGCCTGCCGACGGGTTTTCTCCAACTGGTACGTGGCTCTGTGTTGTTTTTGTTTTTTCAGATGTTTGAATGCGTTATTATTCCTTAGGAATAGGGAGATTTCACATAAAAACGTGGGCGCCCAGGTTCTGATATTCCAACCGGGTGGTCTGTGTCTTTAGCAGCAAGTGACGTGCTGGGTGGCCGCCGCCCTCAGATGGGTTCCCTCCCGTCTGCCGGCCGCCCACTGCTGTGGTCTCTCCCGCCTGAATCACTGTGGCCTCCACCCAGCTTGCCGCCGTGGGCATTGTACTTCGTGGGTGCTGATGGGGTGAAGCATTCGAGAGGTGTGTGTTGTGCCTGACACTGAGATTTTGAAGAACGGACGGGAGACGCACGTGGCCTGAAGCCAGACTTAGGGTTGAGTTTTGGCACTGTGCTCAGTGTGATCAGTTGAGCTGCCCCGGCTGTGAGCAGAGACGGGGGTCGTACCATGCGCAGAGCTGTTCTCAAGGTTAAGTAGGTAAGCGAGCAGGCATGGGTCTCCGCGGCCAGCTGTCGCTGTTACGGGTTGTTACAGCTGGGGTGCTGGGAAGGACCAGTGCGAGGATGAGCACAGCTTTGGGGCCCGCATGAGATGAGTCCTGTGCTCTCTGTGGCCGTGCAGGTGGGTGCTGGGCTGTCTGCGGGCGGCGGGCAGTGCACCTGAGACTTAGGAGCGTTAGGAGCCTGGGGTCGGGCCCTGGCCGTCCTCAGCAGCAGGTGGTCTGTTTCCTCCTGTGTGATGTGGAGGTCGTGGCGGTAAATGGAGTAACCCTTGGGAAGTGGGTGTCATCCCCTGGCAGGTCTGGGTTTGGGTTCACCCCTCTTACCAGGCACTGAGTTGGCCTATCACTTAAGGTAGCCGGGTCAGCACGGGTGCACCGAGCAGTGTGGCAGTGGTGTGGCCGCTCCCGTGCCCTTCAGGCCGGCAGGGACGGCACGGGGAGCCTGCGGGCACAGCAGGCAGGAAGCGGGCTGCTGCCCTTGGTCCCAGAGGGAGACATTACCTCATCCTGCGAGGTGCCTGGTACCCAAACAGCACTGAGAAACGGTCTGGGTGGAGAAGCCCAGGCTGGGCAGTCCTGGCATCAGGTCCAGAGCGATCGTCTCTCCCAACAGAGGTGGGGGCTTAGTAAGGGGATCGTTAACGTGTACGGAGCGCTGAGTATCCGCTGGGCACCGAGCGATTTGCAGAGGGTTGTCTGTGTCTTGTTACTGATGAGTAACCTGAGACGTGGGCGGTGGGAGCCTGGTTTACTAAGACGCCCACGTCACGCGGCTAACAAGTGGCAGAGCCGGGGTCCCGCCAGGCCGTCCGGCCTCCACCCCTGCTTCCAGGGGCCGCCTCTGCCCCCCCATGCATTTCCCACGTGTGGGAGTCACCTCTGAGTGTCGGGTTATCGTGAGTTCCAGGGGACCCAGCTCAAGACCTGGCCCACGTTTTAAAAGTCACCACAGAAGTTGTGAGACGCGAGCGTGGCGTGGTGTGGCAACCCTGCATGTCCTTTGCCAACTTCTCGCATCCCCGAGGTCATGGCTGGTCTGGGCTCCTCCGTGCAGCCCCTCCCCTGTTATTCTGACACAAATTCAGACCTGCCCTTGCACTTGCACCTACGTCAGTGTGTCTCTCAAGGCTCTCTTTTTACTAAACTGACCCCACTACCACTGTCACGCTTGAGAAATACCTGGCAGTTCCTTCGGGTCGATGTTCAGTTGGGTCCACGGTTCCCTGGTGGTCGTTTCTTTTTGAGAAGTTTCTTGTAGTCAGTGTCCGAGTAAGGTCTACACGCTGATTCGTTGACTGTCTCTCATCTTTGTTTTTAATTTATTTAGTTTTTTAATTTTTGGCTGCATCGGGTCTTCGTTGCTGCTTGCAGGCTTTCTCTAGTGCTCGCGGGCTACTCTTCGCTGTAGTGCATGGGCTTCTCATTGTGGTGACTTCTCTTGTTGCGGAGCACGGGCTCTAGGCTGTGCGGGCTTCAGTAGTTGCAGCACACGGGCTCAGTAGTACACACACACACACACACACACACACAGACACACACAGACACACAGACACAGACACACACACACACACACACCACCCCCCCCACCCCACCACCCCACCACCCCACCCCCGAGAAATGGCGAAATGTCTCAACGACTTTCCAGGTGAACGTCTCACCTCCTGGTGGACCCACCTCCTGGCCGCCCCAGCCCTGTGTTCTAAGCTCGGTACCTGCAGTCCTGTGGGAGCCGGGCTTGTGTAGACGCCTCCTGTAGTGCTCACAGCTCCCATGAACTGGGCAGTGTCATCTCCTTTCCATTCGAGGACACAGGCTCAGGCAGGCCGCTGAGCCTGGGTGGGGTCTTCTGCGTCCATGCTGTCAGAGCCCACCCCCGCCCATGTGGGCCTGGGTCTCATCTCCTGCTCCTGGTCTGCGTGTGACCTTGGGGCGGTCCTGCAACAGGACGAAGTGAAGGGGGTCAGGCCGGGGTCCTGGTCAGCTCTCAGGTTCAGTGACTCGGGAAGAGCCAACCAAGTACAAGGCCCGGAGTTGGGGGTGGCATGGGGGGTGGGTCTCGATGCGGGGTCGGGGGAGTTGCAGCTGTGCGTGGGCGCCCCAGGCCGGAGCACGTGGTGACCGTTCCCATCGCCCCTCCCCCCCCCCCCCCCCCCCAGATCTTCGCCAGCATTGCTCCTTCCATCTACGGGCACGAAGACATCAAGCGAGGCCTGGCGCTGGCTCTGTTTGGAGGGGAGCCCAAAAACCCCGGTGAGCGGGGCAGGGGGGCCACCTTCTCTGCAGGGAGCTCGGTGGGAGCAGTTCCCGGTGTCCGGGGAGAAGGACACGTCCACGGGCAGCTCATCATCACAGGGAGAGCGCAACCCATGGCCATGCCACTGCACAGATTTAACTGTAGAAGTAATACCCGAACATGTGTTTGTATTACATCCTTTTGAGTCGTTAGAGGTCTCAGAGGGGCCAAAGCCCCCGTTGACCTCCCTGTCTCATCGTGGTCCCTCCCTGCAGGTCACCTGGTTGGTGTCGGGGGGACATGGGCAGAACTTTGTGTGGCTGTTCAGATAGATTACACGTGTGCTGATACGGAAAACACGGCACTCCGTGACTTTGGCACGTTTCTACTTACAAGTGTAGCGCTCCCTGTCTGTGTGTGAGGGACTGTCCGTGACATACACAGCTGCCCCCTGTCAGCATGGCTTTGGCATCGTTTTCTGTGGGCGCACAGAGAATGAGCTCATCCTCTGACGTTACCGTGTCCTGGTCCACATGGTGCTGTATTCAGCTGTCCTCCTGCCTGGAGAGCACGTGCACGGCCTCCAGTGTTTATGTTACAGACAGCATCTTCATAAGCACCTCCTTGTGCACCGTGTTTCTGGGTTCTGTGCTCAGAGTGGGATGGCTGGTCCTGGGCATTACATCCCTTTCTAGAAAGAACATTGCTTTGCTGTTTGCAGTAAGCAGGCTGGGAAATCGGAGGTAATCCAGCTCTATCCTGAGCCCCCTCTGCCCTGTTCCTGCCCCCAGGCGGCAAGCACAAGGTGCGAGGTGACATCAACGTGCTCCTGTGTGGAGATCCCGGCACGGCCAAGTCTCAGTTCCTCAAGTACATCGAGAAGGTGTCCAGCAGAGCCATCTTCACCACCGGCCAGGGGGCCTCGGCCGTGGGCCTCACGGCGTACGTCCAGCGGCACCCCGTCAGCAGGGAGTGGACCTTGGAGGCTGGGGCCCTGGTCCTGGCGGACCGAGGAGTGTGTCTCATTGATGAATTCGACAAGGTGGGTCCCCAGGCTGCAGGGGTGACGTGTGGGCTGAGCCCTCGGTGGGGAGCGGAGCGCGGGGGCCTCGTGTGAGAGGCCGCGGTCGGGCAAGAGTGCCGCGTTTGCCCGCTGTGCAGATGAACGACCAGGACAGGACCAGCATCCACGAGGCCATGGAGCAGCAGAGCATCTCCATCTCCAAGGCCGGCATCGTCACCTCCCTGCAGGCCCGCTGCACCGTCATTGCTGCCGCCAACCCCATAGGTGCGTGGGTGCGCCGGCCAGAGGGAGAGCAGACCCGGGGGCCCTGCGCTGGGCCCCCCGCCGCTGAGTCTGCGGAAGGAACCGAGCAGCAGAAAGTGCTCCTCTGTCCTGCGTTTCTTGCTGGGGGTGGGGTGCAAGGACTGGAGACCCCGGGCTCTCGCTGAGCCGTGCTCTCAGGAGGCAGGAGGAGCGCCTAGCGCTTGAATAGGGTGGGACTGGCCGTTGATCTGAGCCAGCAAGTGGTTAGAGAGCCAGGCGCCCTTGCCGTCTTGTCCCGGGGTTCTCCTCGCGGGAGGCGGCTGAGCGGCCTCGGGCTGTTTGGGGCAGCGTGGGGAGCGGCCCCATGCGGGCTTGTCTGGGGTGCCTGGAGCAGGCCCTGCGTCCCTCCACCACTGATTCCCCTCCCGTCGCTGAAGCCACGCGGGTTGGAAAGAACCTTGTACGGTCAAGGAGAAGAGGGGCCCCGGGGAGCGGGAGCCCTGATAGGGAGCTGCCTTTGTGATGCAGGTGGCCGCTATGACCCCTCGCTCACCTTTTCGGAAAACGTGGACCTCACGGAGCCCATCATTTCCCGCTTCGACGTCCTGTGTGTGGTGAGGGACACAGTGGACCCAGTCCAGGTACGCAGCCCACGCCCTGGGTGTGCGCAGCGAGTGTGGGGACCTCGCGTCGGCCCAGGGCTGTGGCTCGCCGGGCTCAGGGAAGGGCTGCCACGTGGACCGTGTGTTTTCCACTTGTTCTCAGTCCAGAGTTCCTTGATTTCTCCTTCGCCAGCCCCTCCCCGGCCACCCACCCAGCATCGTCCACACTCTGCCACCAGCTCCTGAATCTCCTCACTTCTCGCTGCTATGAACCCCGTCCCAGCTTCCCTCCTCTGGCCCGACGCACTGCAGCCTTGGTGCTGGGCCCCTGGCTTCCCCCGTCAGAGGCCAGCCGTCTTTGGGGGCACGGGCGGACCTGCCTCTCCTTACAGACCTGCTCTCGGCCTCCCATCCCATCTCGCTGGCAGGGAGTCCACCGTCCCCGAGAGGTCTCCCCCCTGCCCCTTCCTCTCATCCGCACCCCCTCGCCTTCTCGGGCTTCACTCGTGCTCTGTTCTCTTCTCCCAGATGTCGTGACTGGGGCTCTGGTGACCTCAGCTGGAGGCTGTCCTCGGGCCTCCATCCCACCACGTGCTTCTCTTCTTCCTGTAGTGTGAATTCTGTCTGTCTCCTCTGTCCTCACTGTGGGGGGGGGGGTGCGCCCCCGGAGCTCCCGGCCCATAGCGGGCGGGGGACACGTGTCACTCCAGAGCGTCTTCAGTGAGCTGACCTGCTCCAGGCCGGGCGCCACTCAGCCCGCTCTTGTCCTCTCCGTCTTGTCTCAGGATGAGATGCTGGCCCGTTTCGTGGTCGGAAGCCACATCAGACACCACCCCAGCAACAAGGAGGATGGGGGCCCGGGGGGCGCCCCGGAGCCCCCCATGCCCAACACGTATGGCGTGGAGCCCCTGCCGCAGGAGGTCCTGAAGAAGTACATCATCTACGCCAAGGAGAAGGTCCACCCGAAGCTCAACCAGATGGACCAGGACAAGGTGGCCAAGATGTACAGTGACCTGAGGAAGGAATCCATGGTGAGGGCCGGAGGGGGCCGGGGGGCACACGGCGGAGCCTTGCCTGTGTGCTCAGCGGCTCCAGGAATCCACTGTGAGGGCCGGGGGGCGGGGGCGGGCAGGCAGGCGGGGGCGCACGGCGGAGCCTTGCCTGTGTGCTCCGCGGCTCCAGGAATCCACCGTGAGGGCAGGGAGGGGGGGGGGGCGGGGGGGGGGCGCACGGCGGAGCCTTGCCTGTGTGCTCAGCAGCTCCAGGAATCCACCGTGGGGGCAGGGGGGGGGGGGCAGGGGGGCGCACGGCGCAGCCTTGCCTGTGTGCTCAGCGGCTCCAGGAGCGCTGGAGCAGCAGGAAGGCCTGAAAGACGTGATACGTACTCGCCTTAACTGTTTTCTTTAGCCAGAACTTAGACGTACGTGCATTTGTCTGTTTGAGGGTACAGCTGAGGTCTTTGTTTTTGGACCATTGATTTAGTTCCATTGACTTTGCAAAAATCTCACCCAAATGAGCGTGCGCCTGAGCTAGTTTTCATTCACTCGTGGTGGGGGGAGAATTTAAAGGCAGCTTGCAAGCAGGTGGACAGCAGAATTCTTGCAGGTTGCTCCCTCTCACCTACCTAATCACGACAGCCACTCCTCCTTCCCTTTCCCTCCCTCCTGACACCTTTTCACTCGATCAGGTCTTTTCAGAGCATTAGCTTGGGCTTCACAGAAACACAGCTTTGTTTTCTCCGTGATGCTGCACTGCGTCATGCGGTCCCTGGTACCTGACAGTAACAAATACAGCCGCCCACAGGCGTGTAGACTCTGGGTGCCGGGGAGCTGGCAGGGGCACACGTGCTGGGATGGCGGTGGCAGCTGTGAGCCTTCGCGCTTTGGGAACCCGTGGAAGCGTGGGCGCCGCCCTACAGGGGGGTCAGCTGGGCCTCCCGGCGGCGCCAGCTCTGCCCCTCCGCCACGTGCTGGCTGTGCCGCGGGGAGACCTGACGCGGCCCTCCCTCCAGGCCACGGGCAGCATCCCCATCACGGTGCGTCACATCGAGTCCATGATCCGCATGGCTGAGGCCCACGCGCGCATCCACCTGCGCGACTACGTGATGGAGGATGACGTCAACATGGCCATCCGCGTGATGCTCGAGAGCTTCGTGGACACGCAGAAGTTCAGCGTCATGCGCAGCATGCGGAAGGTGGGGGCGGGGCCTGGGCCATGGTGGGCGGGGCCTGGGCCATGGAGGGCGGGGCCTGGGCCGCGGGAGTCCACCCTGCCTCTGCTGCCAGGAGCAGCTGGCCTGGGGGGGGCGCCTGGCAGGAGGGTCACCTCCGCTCTCGCCGTAGACTTTTGCCCGCTACCTGTCGTTCCGCCGCGACAACAACGAGCTGCTGCTCTTCATCCTGAAGCAGCTGGTGGCCGAGCAGGTGACGTATCAGCGCAACCGCTTCGGGGCCCAGCAGGACACGATCGAGGTGCCCGAGAAGGACTTGGTGGACAAGGTATGGGCATGGCCAGGGCCGGGGTTTGCCCGGGCCGTCACAACGCACGTGTCCCACTGTTGTCCCATTACTGTCACCCGTCCTGCTGACGCGCCGGGCCGGGGCAACCACGCAGCTTGTCCGAGCTCACGGCCGTTGTCCGGGCTGAAATTTGGAGCCCCGTGTCCAGCTGCAGACCCTCCCTCGGCCTCACAGCGGTTCGGTCTTCCCTGTGATGGGGACAGAGGCCCCACCTGCCTGCCTCCCCTGGTCCGGCCCTGAACGCGTGCTGGGGCCTCGGGCTCGGGACCTGCCCATGCGTCCGCACGGCTCACTGGACGTCCCCTCTTTTCAGGCTCGTCAGATCAACATCCACAACCTGTCTGCCTTTTATGACAGTGAGCTCTTCAGGATGAACAAGTTCACCCGCGACCTGAAGCGCAAGGTGATCCTTCAGCAGTTCTGAGCCCCCGCAGCAGCTCTGTGGTCCTGGTGGAAGGTCAGACCTGGCCCTGACTTCCCTCTGCTGCAGGGACCCAAAACCAAACCGCGCGGGGCTCCGAGTTGTGGGGCCGGGCTCGCAGCGGTGCCTTGTGGCTCCTCCCCGTGTCCGGGGTGTTTGTTTCCTTGACTCGCTTCCTCTGCTCTCACCTCGGGGCACTTGACCTCCCAGAGCCGCGTTTTCAGCCCTCTGACAGCCGCCCACCGCTTGGCAGGAGGTTCGCCTGACCTCCTTCTGGGGATTGAAGTCGATTGTGTTCAGGACCCCTGGGGGCTGCTCTAGGGGACTGAGCACGTAAGGGTGTTACCAGAACTGTTGGCCTCTTGGCGTGAGTTCCGTGTCCTGCTGCTTTTGCTGCCTGTGGTTGAAGAGCAAGTTGTCAGTATTTGCAGTGTTTTTCTGAATTGTGTCCTGCAGCCTTCTCTAGGCTCCCGTGAGCAGAGGCAGCGTGTGGGTCCTGCGCAGGTGGGACCCTAACCTGTCGGCACAGCCATGCGTCCTCTGACGGCCCTGCGGCCTTGGCCTCCGCCAGTGGGAGAAGTGGGTTCGGGGTCAGATGGTGAGGGTCGTCGGAGCCGGGCCACCCCCTCACCATTGCTGTGTGATCTGTTCTCCTACCTGGCCCTTTCCTCATTCTCTCATTTGTACTCTGAGTTCTTGTTTCTGTCGTTTTAGTTTTTAATAAAATGGAGTAAACCTAAACACTGGTCTCAATTCCGTTTTCGTATTGTAACCCAGGCTCTCCTGGACTTGCCTTGAAGGCCCTTCCCTCTTTGCCTCTGGTTTCCTGCAGGCCAGAATCAGGCTAGGAGAGCGGCTTTGTTGGTGCGCTCTGGTCTTCCGGGGGAGTTCGGTTGGCAGTTGCTGCCTGTGTGGGCTCCGTGGGATCAGGGGACCTCGGGACAGACTTGTACCCCCAGGGGGGCTGGAGGTGACCAGGCTGCCGAGGGAGCAGCCCTGCCCGCCCTAGCACTGCCGCGCTCTGACAGCTCCCCCGGGGCGCTGCACGCCTATGGGTCTTCCTGCTTCTTACCTGAGACGGAGCACAAGTGTCTCCTTGCGTTGGATCGTCCCTCTTGTCCAGGTTTTCCCTTCTGGAACCTTTCAAGATGAGGACTCGGGCGAAAGCTCTATGGACGTCTGATGACACAGTATGTCTGATGCCTCACTCACCTCCTCCCCCAAATCCTGGAGAGCCTGCTGTGCGGCTGCCAGGCCTGAGGAGCAAGTCAGACGTGGTCTCTGCCGGGATGGGGCAGATAGACTTCAGTCAGCAGGTAAGGAAGAGCCGGGAGGAAGGATCGGTGCCGTGGGCCTGCGTTAGGGGGGAGGTGACCCTCTAAAAGGGGCTCCTCACAAGGGGGAGTGGGTGTGGCTGAAGCAGAGCAGGCAGGCTGGGCTTGCAGGCTGAAAGGAAAGCTTTTCCTGCGCGTACGCAACACCCGATGTGTGCACTTCCACACCAACCGATTGTCTGGTTGTCTGCGGTCACAGACTGGGCGTCAGCTCCGACGCCAACTGCACGAGTCCGAGCAGACCCCACAGGTTCGGCTCAGACACCAGCCACGGCTCACCCGCGCCTCTGTCCGGCTGGGCTGCAAATCAGAGACTCCCACACCCCCTCTCGGGTTTGGTAACTTGCTGTAACGGCTTCCCAAACCCAGGGCGAGTTTATTTCCATTAACTGATTTATTACAAAGGCTATATTACAGGATGTGGATGAACAACCAGATGAAGAGTCCCGGGCACAGGCGCTTCGGTCCCCATGGAGAGTGGGGTGCATCACCATTGCGGTGTGGTTGTGTCCTTGTCACCAGCCTGGAAGTTCTCTGAACCCCTTCAGTTCAGATTTTTGTGGAGGCTTCATTATGGCGTACTGGTCAGATCATCAGCATTGGTGATGAGGTTAGCTCCTCCTCTAGCCCCTCTCCCCTCCCAAGAGGTCAGGGCCTGGGGCAAGTTCCAACCCTCTGATCACCTGGTTGGTTCCCTTGGCAACTAGGCCCTGTCCTTAGGGGCTTTCCAAAATTCACCTCCTTAACAAACTTAGGAGTGGTCAAAAGGGTCTTGTTAAGAATAACGAAGACTCTCTTTTCACCTAAATTACTCCAGAGCTGTTTCTGGAGCCCAGATCTTACAACAAAAGATGCTTCTATCAGTGTCTCTCATCACTTAGGAAATTACAAAAGTATTTTTGGAGCTCTGGCCAGGAGCTGGGATGAAGACCAGAATATATATTTCTTGTTCTATCACAGTATCACACAGGCCCAGTAAGGCTCTGAGTCTGACTGCAGTACATGGCCCTGAGGCTTGTAAGCAGGAGACGAAGCTGGTCCCACGTGTTTTACAAGGAGGTCCTATCCGGCCACTGGGAACTGAGTGGAGAGAGAGAGTAATGGAGGGGCTGAATGGGAGCCTGGGGTGTAGCCTAGAGATGGCGGTGGTCTGGACCAGGGGACCGGGACAGTGGACCTATTTTAGGTGTATTTTGCATCTCATGAATAAGAGGTGGTACTGGGAGAAAAGAAGAAGCCACGGATGCTGACCAGGCTTCTGGCCGGAGAGATAGGCTGAGGTCAGGGGAAAACCGGGAGCTTCATGTAGACGAGTTGGCTGGAAATGTGTTTGATGTCCCAGGAGAAATCGGAACTTTGCGGGCAGGTTTGAGTCTGGGCTGCTGAGTGGAGGTTTAGGCACAAGCTGTAGTGGTCCGACAGGTGTCCCCATGAGGCTGGGTGTAATCACCCTGCAGAGAGCAGAGAGAAGTGATCGCCGCTGGAAGCTTGAGTGCCCGTCGTGTGAACCAGCAAAGGACACTTAGGAACGGGCAGATGCTGGGGAAAACTAGAGGAGGGATTGTTCTTGAAGCCACGAGAGGGAAACCTTTCAAGAAGGTTGAGGTCAACTGGGACCCAGACAGCTTCAGGGTCAGGTGAGACGACAGGTCTGTCCCCTGTGCCGTGTTTCATCCAATGTCAGATGCCACCTGTTATAAGAATCACCATTATTTTATATGCTACTAAGGCAAAAATGCTAACATTTAGAAAGGCTGGATGCCGTCAGCTGTAAAACGTCCCAGTTTAGAGTTGCTGGAAATAGTTGTAAATGTGCCTCTTAAGTTGAAATCCGGTTTTTGTGGTAACACGGAGGTTGACAGTGATCTTGACCAGCAGTGTCAGTGCAGTGTGAGTAGAATAAAGGGGGTGGGAGTGGGTAAGGAAGCGGAAATTGTGTGCGTAGAAACTCCTGAGAAGTCTGGTTCTGAAGGGGAGCAGTGAGATGGGGCGGCTGGCAAAGTGTACGGGATCGAGGGAAGGCTTTTCCTTCGGTATATTTTAGGATTGAACAATTAAAAGTGTTCATTCATACAATAAGTTTATTAATGGATTAATCTGAAAGATAATTGTGACTGAAAAAATAAGATACCAGAAGGTGTGATATCATACAGGTGAAAATTTTAAGTATACTGATACTACGTACTGCTGTCTGTGCGTTATAAAGACTATAAAATGTATGCTTGTGGACTCGTGTTATTTTAAGTAACAGGTTTATTGAGATATGGTTAAATAACATGATTTAAAGTGTACGGCTCAGTGGTTTTAGCACATCATCGAAATCAGTTTTGGGACATTTTTATTATCTCCCCGCCAAACCCATAGCCAATAATGTTCACTCTCCTTCCTTCCTCTTCCCCCACCCCTACCACAGCCCTAGAAAACCACAAAATGTACTTTCTGTCTCTGTAGATTTGCCTGTTCTGGACATTTCATACACATGGAATCATACAATATACGGTGTTTTGCAACGGGCTTCTTAGCATAATGTTTCTAAGGTTCATCCCTGTTGTAGCATACGTCAGTGCTTTGCTTCTTTTTATTACTGAGTAACATTCCATTTTAGGGATACGTCACATTTCATTTATCCACTCGTCAGTTGATGAGCATTTGACTGTTGTGAATGACGCTGCTGTGAACATCCCTGTAACAACTTTCTGTGTGGACATGTGTTCTCTCTTCTCTTGGGTACGTCCCCAGGAGTGGAATTGCTGGGTCACGTGGCAGCCCTGTGTTTCGCTGTGGGGGAACCACCACACTGTTTTCCAGAGCAGCTGCACCATTTTGCTTTCCCAGCATCAGTGCCTGAGGGTTCTGATTTCTCCACGTTCTTCTGTATGACGCACTGTCTTTTTGATTTTAGCCATCTTTATTGCCTGTGAAGTGGTTTCTTGCTTTGATTTTGATTTGCATCTCCCTGATGGCTAATGAGGGTAAGCGTCTTTTCATGTGCTTACTGGCCATTTGTATATCTTCTTTGCAGAAATGTCTATTCAGATTTTTGCCCATTGTTTTTAATTGGGTTGTCTTTTTATTATTGAGTTATGAGTTATTTATGTAGTCTAGACACAAGTCCTTTATCAGATTTAAGATTTCCAAGTATATTTTTTCCCATTCTGTGGGTTGTCTTCACTTCCTTGATGGTGTCCTTTGAAGCACAAATTTTTTTCATTTTTAAAAAAAGTTAATTAATTAATTAATTTATTTTTGGCTGCATCGGGTCTTCGTTGCTGCGCGTGGGCTTTCTCTGGTTGTGTCCAGCGGGGGCTACTCTTCGTTGTGGTGCACAGACTTCTCATTGCGGTGGCTACTCTTGTTGTGGAGCATAGGCTCTAGGTGCACAGGCTTCAGTAGTTGTGGCACACGGGCTCAGTAGTTGTGGCCCATGGGCTCTAGAGCACAGGCTCAGTATTTGTGGCGCACGGGCTTAGTTGCTCCGCGGCATGTGGTATCTTCCCGGACCAGGGCTCGAAGCCGTGTCCCCTGCATTGGCAGGCGGATTCTTAACCACTGCGCCCCCAAGCTCCTATTTATATATCTTTTATGGCTTATGCTTTTGGTATCATTTCAAAAACCGTTGCGTAATCCAAGGTCATGAAGATATACCCGTATATTTTCTTCAAGTAGTTTTATAGTTTTATCGCTTACATTTAAGTCTTTGATCCGTTTGGAGTAAATTTTGTATGTGGTATGCCATAGGGGGTGTAACTTTCTACATGGGGATGTACAGCTGTCCCAGCACCATCTGTTGAAGAGACTGTTCTTTCTCCATTGGTTGCCTTGGCAATCATATGACCATAACTGTGAGGACTGATTTCTGAACTCTCAATTTTATTCCAAGGATACGCTTATCTTTGTGCTGGTGCCAACTTCGTTTTTCTCTCTAAGATTGTTTCAGTTATTCTGGACCCTTTGAATTTACGTATGAATTTTGGAATCAGCTTAGCAATTTATGCAAAGAAGCCACGAGGGATTTTGATGAGGATTGCACTGAGTCTGTAGATCAACTTGGGGATTACGATTTTAACAATTTCATTTCTTCTGATGCATGAAATGGAATGTCCATCCACTTACACAGGTTTTCTTTAACGTCTTTCAGCAGTGTTTGTAGTTTCGTATTTATTTTATTAGGTTTATTCCTAAGTTGTAAATGGAATTTTCTTACTCTACTGCAGTTTGTATGTTTCCTATTTCTGCTATAGCAAATTACTATAAATTCAGTGGCTTAAAATAACACAAGTTTATTATCTTACAGTTTTGGAGGTCAGAAGTCTGAAATAGGTCTCACTGAGGTAAAATCAAGGTGTCAGCAGGGTTCTGGGTGAAAATTCCTTTACTTGCCTTTTCCAGCTTCTAGCGGATTCCCTGCGTTCCTTGGCCAGAAATTGCATCACTCTGAGCTCGGCTTTTGTTGTCCTCTTTTTCCTTGACTCTGACTCTCCTTCCTCCCTCTTTCCATTGTAAGAACCCTCGTGATTACACTGGGCCCACCTAGATAATCCAGGATCATCTCCCATCCCATATCCTTAACTTAATCACATCTGCAAAGTCCCCTTTTCCACGTGAGGTAATGTATTCACAGGTTCTGGAGATTAGGGACATCTTTGGGGAGCCATGATTCTGCTTACCACACAGTGTATAGAAATACATTTGATTTTCGTATATTGATCTTATATCCTGCTACCTTGCTGAGCTCATTTATTAGTTCCAATAGTTTTTTTAGTGGATGAAAACCTAGGATCGTCTATGTACAAGATTATGTCATCTATGAATGAGGGTGGTTTTACGTCTTCCTTTCCACTCTGGATGCCTTTTATTTCATTTTCTTGCCTACTTGTCTGGCTGGAACCTCAGTACAACATGGAATAGAAGTGGCGAGACTTGACAGCCTTGTCTTGTTGCTGGTCTTGGGGGAAAGCTCTGTCTTTCACCATTAAGCGTGATGTTAGCAGTGGGGTAACATGCCCTTTATCAGGTTGAGTAAGAATCCCTTCTATTCCTAGTTTCTAGAGTGTTTTTGTCATGAAAGGGTGTTGAATTGTGTCAAATGCTTTTTTTCCATCTATTGAGATGATCATGTGGGGTTTGGCCTTTATTCTATTGATAGGGTGAATTGGTTTTCAGATGTTAAATTTTAACCTTGCATTCCTGAGGTAAATCTCATTGGCCATGGTATAAAACTCTTTTTATATGTTGCTGGATTTGGTTTGCTAGTACTTTGTAGAGTATTTTTGTATCTATGTTCATAAGAGATATTGGTCTGCGATTTTTTCCTTGTAACGTCTATGTCTGGTTTTGATATCAGGGTAATACTGACCTCATAGAATGAGTTTGGAAGTGTTTCCTGCACTTCTGATTTTTGGAAGAGTTTATGAAAAATTGGTATTAATTTTTCTTTTAATGTTTGGTGTTCATTTTCATATGGTCGTATATCTCAATCATTTCCATTATGCCTTTTGTGTTTGGTTAATAAATGACCTATATTACTTCCCAATATTTAAAGCAACTTTTTAAATGATCAGATTTAGTACTTCAGTCTAATGGGTATGATGTATGATGTGAAATATGGATCTAACGTTATATTTTCAGATTAATTGACATAACACTATTCAGTAAATATCTATTCTCCACTATGTTGAAAAGCTTCCTCTGTAAAACATTTTCATGTGTACAGTGGTCTGTTTCTGACCTCTCTGTTTCATTTCATTGTTTATGCATCTATTCCAGATTCAATACCACAATATTTTAATTTCCATATGTGTTTTTTTTTTTTAATTTTATTTATTTATTTATTTTTTGGCTGTGTTGGGTCTTCGTTTCTGTGCGAGGGCTTTCTCTAGTTGTGGCGAGTGGGGGCCACTCTTCATCGCGGTGCGCGAGCTTCTCACTATCGTGGCCTCTCTTGTTGCGGAGCACAAGCTCCAGACGCACAGGCTCAGTAGTTGTGGCTCACGGGCCTAGTTGCTCCGCGGCACGTGGGATCCTCCCAGACCAGGGCTCGAACCCGTGTCCCCTGCATTGGCAGGCAGATTCTCAACCACTGCGCCACCAGGGAAGCCCCTGTAGTTTTGATTTGCATTTCTCTGATAATTAGTGATGTTGAGCATCTTTTCATGTGTTTGTTGGCCATCTGTGTCTTCTTTGGAGAAATGTCTGTTTAGGTTACGGTTCTAACACTCAACCAATCTTGCATCCCTAGGGTAAGCCCCACTTAATCATGACATATTAACATATTTAATACACTGCAGCAATCACCTTGCTCATATTTTTTTGTGAAAGTTGCATCTGTGTTTAGTAAGATTGGCTTAGGGTTTTTTTTCTATTTGTGTTATTCCAACTTCATAAAGTGAATTGGGAAGCTTTCTAACTTTGTTCAGGCGGAGTTTATTTGTTGAAGGTTTGACAGAATGCACTCACTCCAAAGGAGAGATATGTCTTTTTTAAGAGGAGATTTTTTTAAATTATCTTTTTATCTTTCCCCATTGTTGGTTGTTTAGCTTTTCTACTGCTTGAATCAGTAATTTGTGTTTTCCTTAAAAGTATCCATTTCAATTACACTTTAAATTTTGTATTGATATGTGTCAAGTTTTGCTTATAATTTTAAAATCGTCTTTTTGTAGTTTTGTTTCCTTTTTCATTCCTAATGGTATTCACTTATGTCCTTTTCTGGATGCTAAAGATTTGTGTGCTCTATTCATCTTTCTCAGGCTTTTAGCAGTCAGTTCTACTGGGTTTTTGTTATTTCAACGATAGAAACTTACTGATTCCTCTGTGTAGGTGTGTGTTAAAGCCTCTTAAGTTGAATACTTAATTCGCTTACTTTTACTGTCTGTCTTCTAATAAATGTGTTTGTGGCTATAAACTCTCCTCTGTGAACTGTTGGCTGCACCCCTCGGATTTTGATATGCAACGTTCTCAATGTCGTTAATTTATAAACAAAGTAACATTTATCTTGTGATTTACCCCCCAATCCTAGAGTTATTTAGAAAGGCATGCGTTTCTGGCTGTGGTTAATGAGCCCTGCGTCCACCGGCGCGGCCTAGGGACCAACCCCTCATGGAAGTTGAGGACCCGCGCTGCGATGGGGCCCGGGGCGCACAGGTGGGCGACCGCTGCCGCGCAGGGTCCGCGCATAGTCTCGCGAGCGCGGCCTTCGGCGCTGGGGCCACGCCCCGCCTCCACGATCCGGGCGCCAGGTGGACGCGGGCCTCAGAAGCGCGAGGTCTGAGGTGCGAGGCGCGAGGCGCCGGCGTCGCGGCCCCGCCCCCGGCCTCCGCGGCGCTGATTGGCCAGTGGCGGGCGGAGGGGCGGGGCGAGTGACGGCCACGCAGACCAATGGGCGTGCGCGCGCCGCCGCCGCCGCCGCCGCCGCCGCCCGCGCGGCCCTGAGGAGCCCAGGCGGCTGCGGAGCGGCGACGCGGCATCATGGGCCGGCTGCTGAGGGCCCCGGGGCAGACGCCACTGCTGCCGCTGCCGCTGCCGCTGTTGCTGCTGCTGGCCGGAGGTGAGCGGGCGGCGGCGGGCGCGCGCTGGGCAGCTCCGCGCCAACAAAGGGCCGCGCGGTCTCGGCGGGCGGCGGGGCGGGGCGGCCGTCCGCGCTCCGGGCGCTGCCGACGGCGCGGGGCGGGGGCCCGCGGTGCGTGTCCGGGCGACAGAGGGCCGCGGGGCCCCGGACTGTGGTGACGGCCGCGGGGGGCGAGCGCGGTGCCGGCACGTGTGCGGAGGTGACGGCAGGTGTGAAGGCGAGGGGGGCGCGCGGGGAGACAGGCCACGGCCACGGAGCGGCGTGTGCGGGGCGGGTCGCACGAGGACGTGGCCTGGCAGCGCGGCGAGCCCTCCGGGGCGGGGGGAGCGTTGGGGGGGTGTGCCCGCGCGCATGTGTGTGCACGTGTGTGCATGCGCGTACGGTCCCGCCCGCCCGCCCGCCGGGTGCCTGCATTGGCTCCTGTCCAGTGGACTCGCCCCGCGGCGCTCCCCGCGTAGGTAGCCCGCGGGCTCGTGGTGCACACGTGTGTGTGTGTGTGTGTGTGTGTGTCCCGGCCCCGGGGGTTGGGGGTGGGGGTCTCTGCTTGATGGTGGCAGCAGAGCAGCCACTGCCCTGGGCTGTGGTGCAAAATCCCGGGGAAGGGCCACTGCCCCTGAGCGCGCCCCTGCGCCCAGCTCAGCGAGGGGACGCCTTCTGCACCATCAGTCCGGGATGAGTAAGGACCCAGGTGATGTGCATGAGAAACGGCATCCGTGTTTGTCTCAGACGCTGCCCCACCTCTGTCCTTGCGTACCTTCAGTCCTCTTTGGAAGAAGGTGGGGCTCACCAAATAAGTACCGCTTGTCCACTCTTTCTCTGTGTGGCAGCCACCCCAGAACTGGCCAGCGAAGTGAGTCAGGACCATGCCCAGCTGTTAACGGTGCCTCTTCCTGGCTAGCCACGGATCACCGTGGGCAGCTTGGCTCCGTCTACCCCCTCTCCCGCCTCCGCCCCCGGGGCGCGCTCTCCATGTGCCTGTTATCACCCCCGTGCTTGGGTGGCGTGTGTCCAGCAGCGTGTCTCCCTTGCGCACCATAGTGTGGGCACCCTGCAAGGACACACAAGCCAAGTGTGTGTGGTAGGTTGGTGGTGCTGGACCATTTCTGTTGTAGCTGCCACTCCAGGGTGCGGGCCACGTGACAGATGCTGCCGGGCAGCTCCCAAATGGGTGTCTGCCAAGGCCTTAGGGATCCCTGGACTTCAGAGCTGCTGATTAGGGGAAGGGTGGGGTGGGCTGATGGTGGAAATCAGAGAAGGGTGTTGGGATCAGGAGCAGATTGCAGGGGAGGTAAAACATGGGGATTATTGAGAGGCCTTGTTTTCCCCACCCCCTTAAGATATAAGCCTGCTTCGTTCGCCTCTTTCTGAGTTCGTTTGGGTCAGATTTTCAGTTCTTTGAGGCTGATCCCCGAATCCTTTTCACGTGCCTTCTTTTTCTCTCCTTTCCACTGGGAGTGATAGAAGTAGCAGAAAATTACAGGTGCTAGAGGGAAAAAAAAAAATCACAAGGAGTGTAATTCTGAAAGTTAAAATCAGGTGGGGGTCTCAAGGCAGATTAGTCATTAAATGCGAAAGCAGTTACACACAGAATGGTTAGGTCTCAGCTACTGTTTTGGTGGGCGAGTTTGAAAATAAGTAATCTCTCGTAATTACCTAAATAGTTACCCACTGTGAAAGCTTTTGAAAATATCAAGGTCTATGTAAAAAAAAATAATCATCAGAGGGAAAAGTAACTTCAAGAAAATGGAAATGTTTATCGCAGAAAGAATGAAAAACCAGATGCCTCTTTTTCACACACAGCTTTTCAGCACAATTATCAGAACCTCTTTTAATTCCTATCAGACTGTTGGGAAAGATAGACAAGGACGGACTGTGGCAGGTGGAGGAGAGAGGTTGAGAGAATGGGGACCCCGCCTAAGTCATGCAGATGGTCGGGAATAGACCCAGCGAATTCGTCGGACCACAGTGCTCTGCGCAGAGAGCTTCACCGACTGAAAAGTATTTTATCCCCAGAGGCGGGAAGTCATCAGGACTGCTGGTCAGACTTCCCCTGAGAGGGCACGTGCAGGTTCCTTGCGGTCCGGGCTGGTCTGGTCAGCAGGATCGAGGCCCACACGGCTGCGAGTCCTCCTCTCCCATCACACCTCGGTTCAGCTCGCAGAGACACCTGTCGGGTTTTGACGAGGCAAAGTGTGTTTGATCCTCCAGCGGTTTTGTGGAGGGTAAACTTCCAAGAATTCTTAAAGTCAGTTGTGCTTTTTTAAAACGGCTTAAGTAATGTCTTTCTCAGTAGGTGGATAAGGAGCTTCTCCTCTTGGCCGTCTCAAAGACGGCTGCTCTGGTGCCCTGGGAACCTGTACAGTTTTTGTTATTTAATTATTTCTCATCAATTGAGTTTTTTCTTCCTGGACTGCATGAGTTTTCCCAGATTACGGTCTTGTAGAATTTGGTTCCTCCAACCCTGAGGATACCAAGTCTGAAAGTAGACCTGTTGTATCAGCTGGTATTTTATATAAGACGTGGATTACATTTTCCGAACAGTGGTTATTTCCCCGAGGGCAGAGGCTGTCTGGTGTTCATTTCTGTGTCTCCAGAGCGGGCCGGGCACAGTACGTGGCACAGAATAGGAACTCGGGGGGGACCGCATTCCTCTGAGCAGTGGAAGTCTGATGCAGATGTTAGCTCCAGTAAGATACTGCCGCCTACCTGAAACCAAAGTAGATCCTAACTGGCATCATATCTGATTGGCAATATTATATGATTCTAACTTTTTAAAAATTAGAAAATAGCTCTCAACCTGAGTACAGTTGGTCGACGAACTATTTCCAAACATAGGGTCCGTGCAGAAATAGAAATAAAAGGGCTTCTTTGTGAAATATAGGGGGCCACTTTGCCAACGTGAGGTCTTTCAGGAGAGGAGCCACCCTGTGGTTTGGGTTTCTCGTGGGACCCAGAGCAGAGTGCTGGGAGGAGAGGGTGTCTTCAGTCTTCAGGTCTGGTCTCTTTCCTTGCTCCTTAAATCCTGTGAGGCGTCCGTGCCATCCTGGGTACTCTCTTCCTTACATATCCTTTGGAAGAAGGGCACATAAAGAGGGGCTTTCTGGTCTTCACGGAGCGTCTGCAGGACCTTTTTGTGAGGAGAAACCAGCTAATTACAGTGCTTCTGTGGGCTGGTTGTTGGACCTTAGTCTCATGAGGCCGCAGTTATCTCATCTGTAAAAGCAGAGGGTGTTGATTTATTTGCTCTCAAACATGTCTTGAGCTCCTGTGACATTTCAGAGACTGTCGAGGCCCCGGCAGGACAAAGGTGAAGCTGACACAGGACGCTCGACTCCGTGCTCACTGCTGAGTGAGGGAGGCTGTAAGGTGGTCTGTTACAGTTCAGCAAGGAAGTGCTGTGATGTGTCGAGAGGCGATGGTAGTGGTGGGTGCCCAGCTGAGACCCGGGGGGCCGGGGCGGCTGCTCCGAGCTGAGGGTGGAAGCAGGAGTAGGAGTTAGGCGGGTGGGTGCAGGTGACCTTACGCGTCACCAGCTTCTTGTTAAAGGCTGTTCGAGACTCTGATGCCGTCTGTGTTTCTTCCCATTAGTCCTAGTTTTTTTCCTTGAAGTCACATAGAATAACTGATCTTTATTATTCACATCAACCTTTTGTTTTAATGCATTTGAAGATATCATTGTCGTTCTTAAACATTCTCTTCGTGGCCGAGAGTGTCCCGGTTCTCTATCCTTCGTGATACTTACGATTGTAGACTGCAGTGTGCTTTTTGCAGTGCAGTTTATACGCTGCATGGAGCTGACCACTGGGTGGCCTTTGCGGCCTGGAGGAATTCTTGTCTTGCTCTGCAGATGAGGCGACCAGGGCGCCGGCGGGGCAGACGCTCTCCTGGAGTCATTCAGCCGGGAAGCCAGGGCGCTTTCGTGCGCCACGCGCTCTTGCTGTGTCTGATCTCAAGACCTGTTTAATCCTCTTCAGCACACTTGTTATTTTGTTATGCCCGTTTCCCTCTACCCCGGACTGCTTTCCTTAAGAAATGTTGTATTCGTGGTCCTGTGTTGTCCAGCTGGTGCGTAGCGTACGAAGGCTCCGTCCCCCCCAGACACGTTCTCTGTTTTTGAGTTCTCAGAAACTCATTTCTCAGTCTGAAAAGCCCTTGTCTTCCTTAGCGGCCACTCATTGTGCGGGCACCCGCCAAGCTTAGGGTTTACTACTTCATAAGGTGCTTATAAGGATTAAAATTCAGATAACGCTTACAAAGCATTTAGCACGTGGCACCAATTGTGTTATCGTTTATTTTTATTATTAAACATCACTAAAAATTTCTATGAACTGCTCTTCAGCCACGTCATAGTGCGCTATAGGCGCAGAGTAGGAAATAAGTCCCGAAATTCCCTCTTTCCTGCATCACTGAATGTTAGTTTTGGAAAAGAAAATTTGGAGGTCATTTCACCCACTTTCCTCATTTTTCGGATGAGGAGACTGAGACCCAACTTTCTGGAAGACTTAACAGCAAGTTAGTGATATTTGTGTAATTAGTAATGATGTTGTGAAACCAGCAAAGAGCACTGTTTCCTGTTCTTAGTGAATGGGAGTGAGAGAGAAGGAAAAAAGATGCCCTTTATTTTATTGTTTTTTGTTTGTTTGTTTTGTAAATTAGGAGAGAGGGGTCCAAGTTTCCAAACAGACGTATCATTACCAGCTCTGGATGAGTTTGACCTGTGACCTCACATGTTTTTTTTTGGTTTTTTTTTTAACATTTATTTATTTGGTTGTGCTGGGTCTTAGTTGAGGCAGGCGGTCTCCTTAGTTGCAGCTCGTAGGCTCCTTAGTTGTGGCTTGAGGACTCCTTAGTTGTGGCTCACCTGCTCCTTAGTTGCAGCACATGGGCTCCTTAGTTGTGGCATACGAACTCTTAGTTGTGGCATGCATGTGGGATCTAGTTCCCTGGCCAGGGATTGAACCCAGGCCCCCTGCTTTGGGAACGTGGAGTCTTAACCACTGTGCCACCAGGAAGTCCCTCACGTGGTCTTAAAGACTGTGTGTTGCTGAAACACAGATCACATTCTTAATGCAGTTTTGGAAAATGTTCAGCCTAGGATAAGAGCCTGCAGAACAGTGTGCCCACAAGGTCCAGGGAAGCAGGGCCCCTTCTCCACTGCCCTGCACCCGCACAGCGTGGTGGAGAGTGGGTACTCGGCAAATGTTTCCTCCCTCTCTCCCGCCCATCTCCCCGTCTCCCGTTTGCCCCTGCTACAGGGAAGGAAGGCTAAGCAGTTTGGCCTTTTGGAGATGAGTACAGCATCTCAGAATCCCCTCGCAACCCCCTGGCGTCAGGAGTGTCCCCGAAGCCCCGCCCTCACCCCTGGGCTCTTGGCTGTTGGAGATGGGTCTCAACCCTGTGCCGCTCTTCCTTCTTAACCACCGGCTTTCATGTCTGTGCAGGAGCATCCCTGGTCACGTGTGCGGCCGGGTCCGAGGAGCCTGGCCCGGAGGGCCTCACCTCCACCTCCCTGCTGGACCTCCTGCTGCCCACTGGCCTGGAGCCGCTGGACTCGGAGGAGCCCAGCGAGGCCATGGGACTGGGGGCTGGCCTGGGAGCCCCTGGCTCTGGCTTCGCCAGCGAAGAGAGCGAAGAGTCCCGCATCCTGCAGCCACCGCAGTACTTCTGGGAAGAGGAGGAGGTGCTGAACGACTCTAGTCTGGACCTGGGACCCACTGCAGGTAGCGCTCTCCCCTAAGATGTGTGCTGCTCACAGCCGCCAAGAGGCCTGGCACAATGCCAAACAGCCCTTTCCTTGGCCAGATCATCTCCTCTCCCTCCCGACCCGCTTTCACCCTCTGCTGTCCACCTGCACCTCAAAGCCAGGTCTCTGGGCTCTGAGGGTCTTACTGGCCCAGGAGGCCCTTTTTACTTTTGTAATATTTACTTCTGTGCTCATATAATTCAGTGTAATGCTTATAGGCTGTGAGGTAAAGAATGTTATTCCTGTCTTAAACGTGAGAAAACGGAGGCTGAGAGAGGTGAAAGCACACCTGAGGTCATACAGCTGTCGAGATGATCAGTCCTGATTCAAGCCTAGGTCTGTCCAAGGTCTCGGGTTTTGTTTGTTTTTTCCCTCTTCTGTGCTGCATTGTCTCTGTTTAAGGTTCCCGGAGGTCAGCAGATCCCGTGTCCCTCCTTGGGTCTCAGAGCCCCACAAGGCATTCTAGGTGCCCTTCCCTCGGCCCTGCACCAGAGCTGGGGTCTGACTCACAGAGCAAGCCCGAGGCCTGGAGCCAGCGGCGCACACAGCTGTGGGCTGATTGCAGGTGCAGCAGAGTGTGCTTGCCGTGCTTCCAGCTACGGCAGCTGTGCGAACGTTCTTGGCCGGCAGGAGCCCGTTTTTAAGCACTGGACTGTCAAACTGTGTGTGCACGTGCATGGGGGTGGGCTGTTCCAGAATTTAGCACTGACTTTCCTTTTTCAAATACATAGTATTTTGGATTTATGTTCTGTAATTATGAAAATAATACATGAAGACTGTAGAAAATATGACAAATACAAAAACAACACAAGAAAACCCACCCATGACATCACAACTGAAAGATAATTAGTGCTAGTAGTTTGGGGTACATCCGTCTAGTCTCTCTTACATGCAAATGGGAATCATTTTTTCCACTTAAAATATTTCTTAAATTTATTTTCACATCATTAACTATTCTTTTGTAACTTGGTTTTCAGTGACTGCCTAGTGTTTCTTCGTGTGGATCATGACCCTCAGTATGAGACGGTTCCCTGCTATTGACTATTCAGTTTGCTTCCAGTTTTAATGATGCTACAAGTATCTCTATATATTTTTGCACTTTTCTGGTTGTTCCTTAGGATAAATTTCTAGAGTAAAATTGCTAGGTCTAAAGATGTATCAATGAGCATCCCACCCAGAAACAGAAGACACAAGCAAACTAAGGTAATCCAGGGAGGTTGTGGTTTGTTTTTTTGTTTGTTTTTTGACAGACCCTCCTCAGGTTTATTTGTACCCATAGCACAGGAGGACACCAGCTCCGTGCAGACAGCAGCCCACAGGTCACACCAGTCCTTCCGTCCTCACGTTGGCAGATAGAGGCCTCCACTCTGCAGCCTTTGTGGGGGCCTGGGCGCCCTTGGGAGCCGGAGCTGGAGCCGCAGCTGCACCTGCCGCTGCAGCCTTGGCCTGGGACTTTGGCCAGCAGAGCCTGAGACCCTTGGCGATGCGGGCACGAGCATGTTTCCCGAGCTTGGGGTGAGCCGTGTAGGCAAGTTGACTGAGCTTGCGGGCGCGGCCCTTTGGGATCTTGGGCTTGACCTCCTTGGGCTTTACGAGAGCCTTGATAGCCTCAGCAGTGCACTCATGGCCTTGGCGTTGTTGGCCTGCATCTTCTTCTGGCCCTTCTTGTTGTACTTCTTGGCAAAGTGTGTGTTCCTCAGGAACTTGGGGTCCACCCCCTTAAGAGATTCGTATCGTTGTGATCGGGGTCTCTTGATGCCGTTTCTGTGGCATTTTCGGGACTGGTTGTGCGTGGTGTGGTTCTCGGGCTTGGCCATGTTTGCACTGGGGCCCGCGGATCCCGAAGCACCTGGGGCCAGAAGAGACCAAGGAGGTTTATTTATAGACCAGTGGACTTACCAGGGGATGGCAAACCCAGAGGAGTTCAGGGCTGCCAGCAGAGGAGTGCTCAGCGCCCCACACCCAAGGGACAAAGAAAGGGACAGATGATAGGAGCCCGCGAGGACAGAGGGGTGGGGAGCAGTGGTCCTGACACGAGCAGTGAGGCGACGGGGAAGAAAGCGGAAGATAGATGCCCGGCCTCTGGCTCCTCCCGTCTCCTGCCAGGATCCCCGTTGCTCTCCTTCCCCTGCCTCTGTGGAGGAGTCCGGTCAGGAAGCAGGGATGTGGCCCGGTTCATGTGATTCACTGGGTCGGTCCCCGGGCAGAGGACGGGGTGGAGAAGGGTGGGGAGTGCGCCTGGGGGTGGGGTGTATCTGACACAGAGGATGGGAATCTTTGCACAGGCGCTTGTTCAGTATTTCCCAGGTGACCTCCAGAAAGGTTGCTCCAGTTTGCGTACCCGTCAGAGAGGGAAATGAATGCCAGATTTTGACCCCTTCCCATCACTGAATTTTGTCACTTGGAGATTTTTGTCAATTTGATAGGCAAAATTATAATAGCCTTTGATTACTAGTAAATTTTAACTGAAGCATGTGTAAGTGAAACCCATACACACTGAATATATTATATTCATTGTGACCATTTATCGTTTTTTTTTATTTGAAGCAAGTGCAGTTAAGAGCAAGCTTTGGAGTTGGGCAGATTCCAAAGTTCCAGCACTACTATTCAATAGCTATGTGATTTTTGGCAGGTAACAACCTAAGACTCAGTTTTGTCTTGTAGGAAATAGTATCACAGTGTCGTGAGGTTTAAATGCAATAGTATGTTTAAAGTGCTTAACACATCGTTAAGTACTCTGAAAATATTAGCTATTATTATTACTTTTCCTTTTTTTTTCTATTGAGGCTTTAATTTTTTTATCACTGTACAAATCTTCTTATAAAGAGGATACTAACCTTTTCTTTGACAAAAATAGAAAAATTTTTTCCAGTTTAGTAATTACTTTTATTTTTATTATAGTAGTATTTGACATATATAAGTGAAGATTTTTATAAGCTTTGACAACCTTTCTTTTGGAATGTTTTTATGTGTTTTTCTTTATGTTTAGAAAAGCCTTTCCCTCCATGAGATAGATGCTCCTTTATTTCTTGTATTCTTTTTCAGCTTAAATTTTACTTGTAACTCTTTCTGCCAGCTGTCATCTGTTAGCGCTGTGGTGTAGGGTGATGATCGAGCTCATCTCCCCGTGGAGCAGGCCTATAGCTACAGCAGCGTTCCTGATAAACCTGTCCTCTCCTCGTTGAAAAGAAGTGCACTTTCCCCTCGCGCTAGACAGTGCTGTGTACTGGGGTCTTCCCTTTTGTCCAGACTCTTGGGATTTTAGTGTGAGGGTAGCCGTCGTCGTTCGAGAGCCTCGGTCTGGAGGGAGCAGCTGTGCGCCGCCTGTCCTCGGATCACAGTGGGGTGCCCCTGGGCCTGGACGGCTCCGTTTAGTCTGCCCCCTGCCCCACCCCCGTGCGTCCCCCCTTCTTTTTCTCTCACGTCGTTTCTCTTCTCCCAGTGGCTTCTCTGGGGCTCACTGAGTGTGACCAGGTCCTCATGCCAGCTCCATGCGGGTGTGTTTCCTGTGTCTGCTGTTCACGCCTGATGGTTGGGGATGTGCATGCCCTGGTGAGGGGGGCGGGGAGGGCTCCGTCTTTGCTCCTTTCCTGCTGCTCTGTTTGCCCACCGTCCTGCCCTTTCCTCAGCTCAGTCTTCTCCAACACCCCGAGGAGATGTGTGCAGAAAGGGGGCCAGGGAATAAAGGCCAAACGTCTTAGCGCTGCAGAAAACGCCCTTGACAGTCTGGCCCAGCCTTACCCCCGGCCCCATCTCCTCCCCTCCTGCAACTGCATCGTCTCATTAGCCTGTTGTCCGCCCTGCATGGCAGACGTGGGACTGATGCACAGGGCCGCTAAGTGCTTTGCCCAAGGTCACCGCTGGTGCGCGATGGGGCTGCGTTGAGAATCAGTGTCCTCTTACTGACAGTGGCTCAGGCCCATCCCCCAAGCCCGCGACGCCCTTACACCCTGTCCCACCTGCTCAGCGTGTTCCTCTCCACCCCGACTGCCTGCTGGGCTGTGTCCTGCTTCAGCACTTATCTGGAGAGCTGCGGCCTCTGAGAGGCTCTTCCAGCTCCCCAGGTGACGGGGCCACTGCAGGTGGCTGGGCTGGTGGTGCCCTGGCCCAGGGGCTGAAGTCCAGTCTGTGTACCTCTCACCAGGCCCTGGGCTGGATGGAAGGCACACCTTTTCCTAATTCATCTGCCAGTGGGGACGTCCCTGTGCTGGCGACGGCCCTGAGGTCAGCCTGCTCATTCCTGCCTCCGTCTTCTCACAGCACACGACACTGTGCTCTGAGGACGCGACAGAGGCAGAGTGTTCGGGCTGTGGGACTGGTGTGTACAGGAAGGGACCGTGTGTGCCGCTCCTCCCGCCCTCTGCCCCCAACCGGGGAAGTCAGAGGCTTCCCGCCAGGGGTCTCGGAGGAAGGAGGGCATCACTCATGGCGTTTGCTGCTCAGGTCGGGGGGACAAAGAGAGAGGCCTGCAAAGGGCCTGCCAGGGTGGGGAGTCTGCCCAGAGTTCAGTGCCAACCTAACAGGCCCCTGGGGACGGGGGTCGCTCCGTGCAGCAGTGGCTGTGAGAGCTGGGGGCCGTGCTGCCGACGGTCCAGCCTCGGGGCGGGTCCTTTAATAACGAGGACATCCGGCCTGGGAATCGAATGCCGAGTTGCGCCAGGCGCCAAGTCAGGTGTTGTAGAGTGTTCCCTCCTCTAATCTTCAGAGAAACAGTTAAGTCTGTATTGTTACTCCCATTGGACCAGTGGACAAACTGAGGCTTGTAGAGTTTGGGTAACAGCTCCCTGAGCGTAAGAACCAGAATTCAAACCCGAGTTGTCAGACTCCAGAGCCTTGGCTCTTTCTGTTGGGTTGCCTCTCAGCTCAGCAGTTTTACTAGAGACCAGCAGTAACGTCTTAGGTTTTGTGTGGGAGTTACCGCCATTTTTTCATAGCGTTTTCTCTTTGCTTAGCTCACCGAACTTCACAGCCGCTCTGTGGGGTCGGCAAGGCAGCAGTTACTGTCTTTGCTTCACACGTGGTGCAACTGAGGCCAAGAAAGCTTGTTAGCTTTGCCCAAGGTCACACGGCTTGTGTGCGGCAGAGCTGAGTCTGGGATCCGGGCCTCCCGAGCAGGTCTTGCCCTGAGAGCACATGGGTGGTGTGTGTCAGAGAGGAACCAGTGCCTCTGATTGCCACTGGAGCTCTGTTCTGCGTCTCATTCTAGTTCGTTGGGCCTGGAAGAACTGGAGCTGGCGCCTTCTCCTCCTGTAGCAGCAATCCTTGGGGGCCCGACGGCAGAGCAGCTGCCTGGCCAGTGATGAGGGCCGTGACCCTGTGTGGGTCCCTTTTCTAATCTTGCCTTCAGTCTCCTCATCTGAAAGTGAGACCGTGGGAGGGATAGATTGAAGTCTTTTCCAGCTTTAAAATATTATGATTCTCTGACATTTCGGGTGGGAAGAGTGGTGTCTACAAAGTAGGGAAAAGAAATGGAACATAAATCACCACTCTGCCAGCTAATCCAGCCAGCCTGAAGCCTGATCAGTTAATTCATGGAAAACTGTTAGTGACTAGGAATAGTTTCCCAGGTTACCTCTCCATCCCAAAACTGTCCTGCTGCCGCCTCACCCCTTTCGCTTTCCAGTCTCCTTAGTAACATTCTCTGCATGCAGCTTTCATCTTCCTAGTGAGCAAGCTAATTAGTGTTCTACAGGACAAGAGATAACTCTTTGGGGTTGGCACGTTCTAGAAACCCAACTCAAACAGGCCCGCAGACCTGTGTGAGAGAGGGGTGTGTATCGGCTTGTAAGGGGTCGGTTTCCGGCCCAGGCAGGTGGGGTCCAGGTGTTGAAACGGCGTCAGAAGCTGTCTCAGCCCATCGTGCTTTGCGTCCCCTCGTCGGTTCCCTCTTAGGCGGTCGTTCTGTGTGGTAGCTGAGCGAGGCCCTCCATCACTCTGCTCTTATCCTCCTGTCACTTAGCAGCCCCAGCACTTCTGGGGAAGACTCAGGTGGAGGCTCGTTGGTCTGGTCTAATCTGGGTCCCAAGCCCCTTGAAGCCAGGGGGTACGGCCCCACACTTCGGGACCAAGAAGAGGGGAGGAGGGCCCCCCAGAGGAGAATCAAGGTGCCATTAACAGAAAGGGGGATGAAATGATGCCCTTGAGTAGGGACATTCCTAAGTGCTTATGTTTCCTCAGTCATTGTCACATACAGTTCTTTTTTCCCTCACGGCGACCTGATGCAGCCTTAAAAGCAGCCTGAGTATTACTGTCTCATGGCAGAGGCGACTGGCTTAGGGAGGTTTACGGGTGGTTTGAGGTTGTGCAGGTGAGTGATGGCAGAGCGGCTCTCAGCTCTGAGGTCTCTGCTTCAGGACCCGCTCCTTCTCTGTGTGAGCTTCTCCCTCACAGCACTTCAGTTACTGTTCGCCTGGAGTGAATTTGTGGAAACCAGATCATCAGAGCAGCTGTCTGCTGGGGTGTGGAAATGGTTTCAGTACAGCGGTCTTGTTGGGTCATATCTGTTATGCAATGATTTGACCTTCCGGGTCACTGCCCACACTTCAGGCATGTTTCCTGACAGTAGCACTTCACCTGGACACCAAAAAAAGAAAGGAAACGAAAAAAGCCCCATATTTTTGTTTTACGCTAGTAGTAAGTATCATTGTATGAAAATCAGAAACATGCAACAAGTTAAAAAAAAAAAAATTCATAACTCCATCATCAACCCAGAGTTTGGGAACAGTAACATTTTGGTGTGTCTCTTACTGGACTTTCTACCCATATAGAAAACAGATAAAATATGCCTTTATGAAAAATGGAATTCGAGGGTACTGATCTTGCGGTTTCACTTACGCACATCTTTCCCAGGCAGTAGACACAGTTCTCCAGCCTCAGCTTTGAGGCTGAGTTGGCATCCCAAGTGTGGACGGGCTGCCCCCTGCCATGTGAAAGCAGGATTGTCCCGTGAGCTGTGCCCTGACGAGAATCCTTGACACTGAATCATCATGAGCTTCCTTAATTGTTTCCTTAGAGTGCGTTTCTAGAAGACAAGTGACAGGATCAGGATGTTTGTCTTCACAGCTTTTTTTTTTTTTAGGTAGAGCCTAGCAACATGTGTTTTTTTACCTTTTTTTTTTTTTTTTGGTTTATTTATTTATTTATTTATTTATTTATTTATTTATGGCTGTGTTGGGTCTTCGTTTCTGTGCGAGGGCTTTCTCTAGTTGTGGCAAGTGGGGGCCACTCTTCATCGCGGTGTGCGGGCCTCTCACTGTTGCGGCCTCTCTCGTTGCCGAGCACAGGCTCCAGACGCGCAGGCTCAGTAGTTGTGGCTCACGGGCCCAGCTGCTCCGTGGCATGTGGGATCTTCCCAGACCAGGGCTCGAACCCGTGTCCCCTGCATTGGCAGGCAGATTCTCAACCACTGCGCCACCAGGGAAGCCCTTCACAGCTTTTTGTTCATGCTTTCCCCACCAGACTGTGGCCCGATTTCTGTTCCCATCAGCAGCAGGTGGAGTGCCTGTTCCCGTGCTCACCCGGTACCGAGTATGGTCCTTAAATGCACTCCTATGTTGTCAGGTTGGTAGTCCAAAAGGCTTATCATCTGGTTTAGTTTACATTTCTTTGATGACTACTGAGGTTGACCATTAAAAAGTCATGTTTAATTTACTGAAAGCTTCCCTTGCACCTCTGTTTTATACAAATCTATTGTGAATTTTGTGAATGTTTTTGTAAATATTAACACTCAGTTGAATAACTGGCTTGCGTGTTGCATTCAGGGGACAATTTTCAGTGATTTGACATTAACCTAAAGGGATGTTTAAAGTGATCTTTCAAGGCCAGTGGCCCTGATGCCTGTTTTAATTCCTTGTCTTAAAGAGAGGAATCAGTTCATTACCGTTTCAGCTGAGGCCGAAGGTCACATGAGAGGATGGCCACCCTGGAAGGCAGAAATAACGTCCAGTGCAACCTTGACAAAAAGGGAAAAAGACCTACAAAACTGGGGTGAAGTATTAGGAGGGAAAAAATGCGACATGATCTATTTAGGGAACAAAAGCCAGCACTGTAGTGAGATTAAGAGAAAAACAAAAAGGCCTAGACGCAGCTTAAGTGCCGATGCTGGGTGAGTTAAGAGGTCTTCCTTTACCCTCTGATCTGTTAGCCTCCGGTTCGTCAGTCGTGTTCAGTGTTTAACAGTCCCTTCACCAGACATTTACTGCATGCATACTCTTTTGATTTCATGACCACCCTTAAAACTGGCGAATCCAGAATTTTCACAAGAGGAGATAAATGACAAGGGGAAGGGTTGAGAATAAGGAATAATTACAGTTATGTAGCCCCAGGAAAAGAAGGCTAAACTGGGGCAACTAAGAGAATATGTAGGGATTTTTCCCCCTGAGGAAGATGCTTCCCAGGTTCTCCTCATTTAGCAGATAAAACAGAAATGGGCTTAAGTTGTAAGCGAACCATCCCAGTTGGGTTTAAGGAAATTGGGGAGAAAAAAAGCCAATGACACAGAAATGTCTCCCTAAGGAGGCCAAGACATGTTCTTGAAGAAGATTGCAGCGTGTCTTTCTAGACGTTGTCTAAAAATTCCCTTCCGAATAATTTGCCCTTATGCGTACATAAATAATATGTATACGTATTATGTATGCATACATACATAATTCTGCAATTTACAGTCTGTACAATTTTATTTGTGTTGGAATAAAGATAAATAAGAAATTCGCTATATTGAGTCACCATTAAAGTAACTTATAGCAATGCCATCATGCCTCGGCCAAGGGCCCAGGCCCGTCAGGGAACCTCCAAGGTTCTTCTGCTGTCAGGACCCTGGACTCCTCGGGGTCCCGCCGCAACTACACCTGAGCACACAGCGGTGTGCCTGGCTGTGTGCTGAGCTCTGGGATGCAGAACCTGCAGGTGACTTTCAGGGGAGGAAAGAGTGCCTCTGTGGGCCCAGGGTTGTGCATCCCTTATGTCATTCATTTTAGCCTCACGTTCCAGAGCGGTGGCTGTGCGGAGCCCCCGGGCCGGTCACCCAGAATTCCAGCCCCGCTTGCAGAACCTGAAGCTTGGCCTTGGCTCTTACATGTCACCCAGGCTGGTGACCGAAGCCCAGCTTCAGAGGATCGGGACCAAGGGGGTGATGCCGCTGCGTCAGCTGAAGCTAGCTCTGGCGCTGCCTGGCTGACCGGGAACGTGTCTTGAGAGACTGGGTTCGACCACACGAGAACCTGAGGTTGGCAGCTTTACAGCTGCAACAGGTCTGGGCCTCACCACGCAGAGCAAGTGTCATCCCTTCTCTGAGCTTTGCTCTGCATCTGTGAAAGCAGGGCTGTGGGCCTGCTGATGTCACAGGGCCCCACTCTGGAATGTGCAGGCCTGATGTTCCGAAGCGCTCTGGGGAAGATGTCGTTTCCAGCGAAGCCACTTGGGGGTGCTGCTGCTCCCCGCACTGTTGGCCGGTGTTTCAGGCAGGGGAGCTAATGGGAGCGGGTGCGTTGGACGAGGTCCCAGGTGGGCCTCTGGTATCTCAGGGATAGTGAGGGCACCTGGTTGGCTGAGCCCCGGGCAGCTTGGCCACTCCTTGACCCTCCACCCTTTGAGGCCAAGCTGGAACCTCCGCCTGGGGGACCTGCTCTGTGAGGGACCTTTACTGTCTCTCCATTGCCCCCGCTGTGACCGCCCTCCGGGGCACAGGGACAGGCTTTGACTCGCTTTCAGGCTGTCTCGAACGTGTCTCCTGGGCATCTCTGCCTGCTCACACCTGTGTCCAGATATGTGGTGTGTTTGTCCCTGACAGGCTGTTGGGGTTTGTGGAGCCCTACTCTGACGCCTGAAGCAGGTGGAAAAGGAGGGCAAAGCCTGGGCTCCTAGTAGGATGGAGCACCACTGTCCGTGTCCACGGGGCTGTCAGTGCACAGGTCTCTGGTCCAGTGTCCAGGATTTGGGGCATCAGGCCGTCCTTGATGCTGCTCCTGGAGACCGGAGCGCTGGCAGGGGCTGCCTTGCCTGGGGGGGAGACCCATTCCCTCCCGTCATCCTGCGATTTCTGGTGCATTTTCTCCACGACCTCCCTCTAGTCCTCCCCTCCTCCCTCCGGTCCCCTCCTCCCCCCTCCCTCCGGTCCCCTCCTCCCCACTCCCTCCGGTCCCCTCCTCCCCCTCCCTCCGGTCCCCTCCTCCCCCCTCCCTCCGGTCCCCTCCTCCCCCCTCCCTCCGGTCCCCTCCTCCCCCTCCCTCCGGTCCCCTCCTCCCTCCTCCCTCCGGTCCCCTCCTCCCCCTCCCTCCGGTCCCCTCCTCCCCTTCCCTCCGGTCCCCTCCTCCCCCCTCCCTCCGGTCCCCTCCTCCCCCTCCCTCCGGTCCCCTCCTCCCCCTCCCTCCGGCCCCCTCCTCCCCTCCCTCCCTCCGGCCCCCTCCTCTCCCCCCACTCCGGCCCCCTCCTCCCCCTCCCTCTGGTTCTCTCCTCCCTCCTCCCACTAGTCCTCTCCTCCCACCTCTTCACTCTGCCCATCTCCATCCCTCTCCTTTTCCTCCATTGTCATTTTACTCCTGGTCCCTGCAAGATGAGTGCTGAGGCTTCCTCACTCCTCCAAGGTCGCTAATCTCTGGAATCTTGGTCTTCCTCCCGTGGACACCTGAGTGGGACGAACGCTCCCCTCCTTCCCCACTGGGATTGTTCACCTGCCTTGTGGCATCTGTATTCCTTTCTCCTGGAGGTCTGAAACTCTTAGTCCACATAGCCTGCCCTGTCCCCTGCCTTCTCTGTTTTCTGGTGGGTAACTTTATATTTGCAGAAAACTTACAAGAATAATTCCCATATACCCTTCACTTAGATCCCCCATTGTTAACATTTTGTCACATTTGCTTTGTTATTCTGTGTATGTATATATGGACGTATAGACAAGAGTTTTTCCTAAATCACTTGACAGTAAGTTGCAGGCAAAATTCCCCTTGACCCTTAAGTACTTCAGTGTGTATTTCTTAACAAAGACATTCTCTTACCAAACCACAGTACAATGATCAAAATCAGGAAATTGACATGGATACAATACTGTTATATAACTACAAACTTTATTCAAACTTTGCCAGTTTTCCCAGCAATGTCCTTAGTAGCAAAAAAAAAAAAAAAAAAAAAAAAAGTTACTGTTTCCAGTTAACTGTTCAGTCCGGGATCATGTACTGCCTTTAGTTCTCATGTGTCTTTTGTCTCTTTTATTCTGGAACACTCCAGTCTGTCTTTTATGATTGTGATGTTTGTTTTTTTAAGGAGACAGGCCAGTTATTTTGTAGAATACTTCTCAATTTTGGTTTGTCTAGTGTTTCGCCATAATTAGATTCAGGTTCTGCATTTTTGGAAGGAATGTCATACACAGTTTTTCTTTCTCAATTCATCAGACCGCGGTTACTCTTGGACAAGGCTCAGTTTCTTTGCTTGTTAGTCTGCATTCACATTTGGATCCGGTCCCACCGTCCACTCCCTTGGGACCCCCGTTTTCATCCCACCAGCGTCTGTCCCCCAGCCGCCCCTGTGTCACCTCCTGTCATACTTCCGTAGTCTATGCCCCCGGTGGGCCTCCCATTAGTTCTCATTTCTGGTGTAGGAGGCATTTCCCATATTCAGATCATATGCAGGCTTGTCAATAGACGATTGGTCGTTTCCTGCCTGGCCCTCTTTCCTGGATCCTGGCTTACCACTCAGGTGTTTACTGTGCTCCTCATTTGTGGCGCGCGCTTCCAGAGTGCTGCTGTTTTCTCTTATGATTTAACAATATGAGCATTCCTTTAATGTTGGTCGTGGAGGAAGAGCTCAAATTAACAGGGTGTTTGTACTGTTGGCGGTGCCCAGGTTCATCTCACTGGATCCAGACCACAGCCCTGTGTGCTGCGTACTCTTCGTTTTTTACAGGTAAGGAAGAGGAGGCACATGGACGTTAGGTTCCGTGTCCAAGGCCATACAGTTGATAAGCAGTGAAACTGAAATCACACAGTAAAAGGGAAAGGAATAATTTTGGATGCTGAGAGGTGGTAAAAAAAAAAAAAGTAGAAAAAGAAAATTCTGCTGATTCCCAGCACCAGTGAGCATCAGTTAGTGATTTGTCCAGTCACCAGAGACGAGAGGCTGGAAGAGGGTGGAGGCTTGCTGGGAGATGTCAATTTGGGAGACTTTAGTGTTGAGGCAATAGATAAAGTCTTCAGAAACAGTGAACTCACTGAGAAAGAAGTGCAGAAATTGTGAGTCCAGGGCGGATGGTTTGGAAGTGGTCACATTTAGGGAGAGGGGAGAGGAGCTGACACAGATTGTAAAGGATACTCTGCATCGTGACTGGAGGCCCTGTTCTCTCCCTGTGGGGACACCCTGGGTGTGGGAGGTGGAAGGTGGGAGACGGGCTCAGCGAGCAGGCCTTGCTCTCTTGTCCACTCCGCCAGGCTCTGTGTTAGGTGCTGGGGACACAGGTGAAGAAGATCCCCCTGCTTGTCCAGAGGAGCTTGTAACCTAGTGAGTCCTGTTTTATTCTGTTTAGGACAGTAGACGAGTGGTTGCTTTCAATGTTATTTGTATAAGACACATTTGTCAAAAGTGTCTCCAAAGCTTAGAATATCCATGCTAGAAAGAACCTTAGAAATCCTAGGCATGGGCATCCTCATTTGTCTCAGGAAAAACTGAAGCCCAGGGTAGCTGAGGAATTCCGTTGCTCAGACAAGCAAGGTGGTGGCAAGCCTTCTGGCTCCCAGATCATGTCACCAACAGTATGACCACTGTGACCCCTGTGTTTGGCATGTGTCAGCATCAGGGTGAGTAGAGGGGTTGTCTGGTCAGCTTGCCCCTTGGGGACTGTCCCGCCCCAGTGGGACTCTGTGGGTCAGTGCCTCGCCATTCTGCCACGGTCCAGGCTCTCTCTGAGCTGCTGGCTATTTCCAGTGCTTCTTGAGGGTTTCCAGTGCCCTTTGCCTCTGGATTTCACTGTTTCTGTTAATGGAATGGCTCTTCCCACAGTGCTCACTTCCTCCCGTTAGCCAGCTGCCTCTGCCCCAGGGCCAGCTCTTGCATCCGTTCCTCTCTCGTCACTTCCACTATTGTCACTCCATTTATCTCTCCTGATCCACTGTGACAAGCCCCTAACTCTTCTCTGCTCTCTTCCATCCCCTCCTTCATCTAATTCTTGTGCATTGCTGTCAGATTAATCCTCTAAGAATGAAATTGCACGATTGTAAGGGCTTTTTGTATGTTTTATTGCCCAAACACCCATCTGACATTCTGTTACATAGATTCCCGCCAGGTGGTCAGCCAACCCATTTCAGTCATGTTTTTATTTTGCATTTCAATTTTAAACAGGTCTGTTATAAAGTTCTTACTTCTATTGAAGTAAAACATTTTTGTTCTTCTTGTTTTATGGTTTAATTGTCTCTTGAATCTCTGAAGATGTTAATGATCAGTTCTTCAAAGTGCTTCTTTTTTTGACAAGATTAGCCCTTCTCTCAGAGGCCAGTTGCTTTGCTTTCTCACCCTCATGCTTTTTCCTGAGCCTGGCTTTCCTCAAATGTCTTGTGAATCTTGACTGTTCTTCCATGTTTGTACAGGTGGTACTAGATTGCTCAGTTTTAGGGGCTGTCATGGGTTTCCTCAGCAGTTCTGTGGTCACTGTCCCACCAGCAGGCCTCAGCCCAACTGCTCTGTGTGGGGAACAGGTCAGCTTCCCTACAGAGTGTGTGCAGGGGTGGAGGAGGGGAAGATCTTAAATTTCTAAGTCTCTGCTGCCCTGAAGAGTATAATTAACAAAAGTGGGGTGGTAGACTGTTTCAATTATTCATTTAAATGTTATAGTGGGAGTTCAGTGATCAGCTTCTACAAATCATACTTTTTCTTATGAAAAGTAATAATTCTTAGAGCCCTCTGGATCCTCGTTCTAATTTGAACAATTGCTCTCTAGGCCTGCTTCCCAGCTTCTGTCCTGAGATTGATTTTCATGACATTTCTCTTATATTTCTTGATTTCCCATGTCTTTTTGGATTTCTTGGAGAACTTCCTTAATTCATTCTCTCAGAATCTGTGGATAAGAAAACCTTTAAGTCCTTACATACATGACAGTGTCTTTATTTTGTAATCACATTTGAATGATAGTTTAGTTGGGTATAAAACTCCAAGTTCAAAATAAGAATTTTGAACACATTTTTCTGTGGGAGGTGGAAGGTGGGAGACGGGCTCAGCGAGCAGGCCTTGCTCTCTCAGAGATCAAGAATTTTGAACACATTTTTCCCTCTTGAATTTTCCCTCAGAATTTTGAACACATTTTTCCCTCTTGCAATCTAGTGTTATTAATTAGAAGCTTGATGATGATTTGATAATCTGTTTCTTGTTCCTTTATAGGTAGCCCTCTGAGAGTTGGACTGTCGTAGGAATGAGGCTAGGTGTGAGTCTTTTATGATTCACCTTGTTTATTACCTTTCCAACATGACAATACATGTTGTGAGGCCTGGGAACTTTGTTTGGCTATTATTCTCTCCATTTTATTTCTATCTTTTTGAAAATCATATTAGCTAGTTGCTAGACTTCGTACATTGATCACCTATATCTTTTAGCTTTTCTTTCCTTTTGCCTTTGTTCTGATGACTTTTCCTTGATTTTTCTTCTAGCTGTTCTATCGAATTTTCACATTTAAACAATTGAGTTTCAGTTTCCAAGAAGTTTTCTTTTTTAAAGATTACTTGATTTTCTTATTAGCCTGTTCTTATTTTAGGGATGCAATATTTTTAGGTCTTTCTGAGGATACTCATTAGAATTTTAAAAATTATCTTGTGTTCCCTGAGTTTTCTGTTCTGTGTCCTTGCTAACCCCGCAGTAGTTCTCTCTCCTTAATTCTGATGGAAAGAGAGTCCTCCTCCTCCACTGCTGACTTTTCCTGTGTTTATTTTGGCTGAGGGATTATCTGATCTTATGATCTCATCTGCTTTCCATGTTCCCAGAAATTTATCTAAATTTTTTAGACTTTCATTTTGACAGTGAAAAAAAAAATTCTGTCATCTGACAGAAATTTGGGAGGAGGAGAATGAGCAGCTCAGTCACCACCCTAGACCTTTCCCAGCCCTCTCAGTTCTATGCAGTATTTCAGAACTGTCTTTGATATTTATTATTTTGAAACAAAATGGCAGCCAATAACAGTTGCTACCTAGATATAGATTCTGATATTTGAATGAATTTCCAACAAAACTGGTCTGTGCTTTTCACGTGTCATTATCCTGACAGGGACTGGGGTGCGCTGAGAAGCCAGATGTCCTGGTCTCCAGGAGACCTCCGTATTCTACTTCAGAGTGTCGTTCCAGGGATGGCAGGGAGAGGAACCTCCCCTTCCACCCGCTGGCAGTGGCCCCGTGAGTGCTGGAAGGCTCCAGATGCTGGGTGGGCTCAGCCAGTGCCCCTCTCTGCTCTCCCAGCGTCTTCCATTTCCCAGTCGGGACCTGATTTACAGAATAAGAGCACTGGCTAGGGACAGTGGTGGTCATCTGTGATCAGAGGGCTCTCAGACCTCATTGGGGGGTTTCACCTGGAAGACCCCCCACCCCAGCCCATGAGAAGAGGGGTGGAGGGTCGTGATGGGGTCTCCCGGGAGAGCCCAGACAAGGCACCTCAGGGACCCTGTGCGCCAGATGTTAGCGGGCCACCTCCGGGGAGCGTGTAGGCGTCACACCTTCCCGTGGTCGTGGGACTTCAGTGGCAGATTTGTGTCGTTTTATTCCCATGAAGGAAGTGAGGACCAGCCTGGTCTTTGTCCCCCCAGTCCGTCCCCACCAATCCAGCCTATTTCCCACTCCTTTCCCACACGATCAACTGTCCAACCTCCCCCCCGTTCCCCGAGGGTCTCACGGTTCTTTTTTTTTTTTTTTTTTTTTTTTTTAATTTTATTTATTTATTTATTTATTTATTTATTCATTTATTTATTTTTGGCTGTGCTGGGTCTTCGGTTCGTGTGAGGGCTTTCTCTAGTTGCGGCAAGTGGGGGCCACTCTTCATCGCGGTGCGGGGACCGCTCTTCATCGCGGTGCGCGGGCCTTTCACTATCGCGGCCCCTCCCGTTGCGGGGCACAGGCTCCAGACGCGCAGGCTCAGCAGCTGTGGCTCACGGGCCCAGCTGCTCCGTGGCATGTGGGATCTTCCCAGACCAGGGCTCGAACCCGTGTCTCCTGCATTAGCAGGCAGATTCTCAACCACTGCGCCACCAGGGAAGCCCCCACGGTTCTTTTTATCATCTGTTCAGCACGTACTCAGTAAATCAACGAATGATGACGCTCGTAAATGAATGCTCCATCTCTGTCTGTAGATTACGGTTTTCCCGACCTGACTGAGAAGTCTGGGCCCATAGAGGATACCGGCCAGAGTCGGGAGGGGGCGAGCCTCCCGTCTCCCCTGCCCAAGATGAGCCTGGTGGAGCCTCCCTGGCATGTGGTCCCCGGAGAGGAGGAGGAGGAGGAGCAGCTGCTGCCTGTGACCAGGTCCCAAGAAGAACCCCAAAGTCAGGTCCACGGCTTTCCTCCCACCAGCAGCAGCCAGACCCCAGGGGCCCCCGAACACCGGCACGAAGAGTCTGGGGACCAGGCCTCCTCGGGTGTGGAGGTGGGGAGCAGCGTGGAGCCGAGCCTTTCCCCGCCCACAGTCACCCCAAGTCCAGTGGCCCTGGGGGGTCAGGATGTGGCCGACTGGGGGGCAGGGGGCACGGGGCTGCCAGCCGCAGGGCACGGGCTAGAGTTGGAGGCCCCTCGGGAGCCCAGTGAGGAGGCCACTGCGGGAACAGCTGGCTTGGCCGGCCAGCCGGGGGAGGGACCGTCCCCGGCCTCGTTCCCTCAGACAGAAGCTCCCAGCGGGGCTGAGGCCTCAGACGAAGACCCCACGCACCCTGGAGCCTCAGCCTCTTTCTCACTGGCCCCTGGAGACACGGAGCTGACACCTTCCTCTGCTGCCGTGGGACGCGAAACCCTCAGCCAGCTGCCCCAGGAAGGGCAGACCGCCGACGCTCCGTCTAGAACACCCTGGGACTCCACGCAGGTAAGTGAAGGTGCTCGCGGGCTGCCCGGCCGTGCCCAGCTCGCGGCATGGGGAGGGCTCTGCCGGGCCCCGGGGCGGCGGGTGGGTCCCGGGCAGAACTTCGGGGGCACAGCTCGTGGCCCAGCAGTGGGCGTCCTCTCCACACTGAGGTGCACGGGCTCGGCACCCCCGCCCAGTCGTCATGGGTTCGGGTGCCCTCTGCTCGTCCCAGCCGCCGAGGGTGGGTGCTGGCAGCGCTCTGGCCAGCCCCACCTCCACGCCCCCCACCACTGTGCGGTTGCCCCTGCTCTCCTCCTCACCCGCCCACCCCGACACCAGAAGGAGAGGAGGGGTCCCAGGTGGTCAGCTGTGCATCTGGCCCACAGGCGTGCTACTGTTTGCCCTTGAGAACATTACACATGAGTTTGCCTTCAAAAGCCTCTAGGCTGGCGCCTGCAGCCGGGCCCCTGTGACACGGCTCCCGCCTCCACTCCCTGCAGACATCGGGTTTGTGAACCCTGGCCGGGTCCTGGGCATGTCACCTTGCGGAGGCTGTCTGCTCTCACCCAGCTGTGACACCCGTGCCTGGCCTCGCCCTCCTAGCTTCTCACAGGGTTCTGTCCATCCTCCCTCCAGATGCCCTTCTTATTTCTTTGCACAGGTGATCTGCAAAGACTGGAGCAACCTAGCCGGAAAGAACTACATCATCCTGACCATGGCGGAGAACGTGGACTGTGTGAGTGCTGGTGGGGCGGGCCGGGCCGGGCCGGGGTGGGTGGCCTGGCCCTTCGGGGGCGGGGGGTGGGGAGCCGGCTCCCACCAGCGTCTGAGAAAAGAGTGCTCTCGGGTTTTTAAATCCCCAAGGCTCTTTGTGCTTGCCCCTCTCCGTTTTTGATTCTGTGTGTGATGTCGTCTCTCTCTGAGGATATTGAAATTGTTTTTTAAAGAGATGTTTTCTCCCTGTATAGGATGCTTTCCCCATTGGTTAGTTTTGTTCTCAATTTTCCACGTGCGTCCTCTCCTCAGATGTCTGGCGGCGTTTGTTTGGTGCTGTTTAAGGAGGGCCAGCAAAAGCTGGTCGGAAGCTTTGAGCCTGGGGGTGGGCTTCACTGTAGCTTCTCGGGAGGGTGGTCTGGCTGGGCCATTTCATTTGAAAATTTCTAATGTCAGTGTCTTTAGGGCCTTCCTCTTGGGTGATTAGATTCTTGGAAAAAGGAACTTCTGTTCTTGGGGGAGGGTATGGGGCTGGTCTCCAGGGCTCTGGGAGCAGCTTGGGAGAGGGCTGTGTTTCTGTGTTAGGACACATGTGCCTGATGGGTGAGTTCATTCACTGCATCCATTCGCAGTGTGAGCCCCTCCCACAGCTGGGTCTGGTGTCCTCAAGGTCCGAGACCCTCCATTTTACCATCATTGAAGAACAAGCTTCCGGTCTTCTGCAGGGAGAAGGGATGTCTGTCAGCTGTGCTGTGTCAGGGGGAGCTAGGGATCCATTGCTTCTTAAACCCCCTCTCAGTGTGGTCCTGTGCGGGTGCTGTTTCCACTCTCTCTCCCAGGGGGAGCCGGTGCTGCTCATCCAGAGCTCTTGGCAAGTCGGACGAGGAGTCCGGTCGCTGCGCAGCCCTCCCCTTCCGGCTCAGCATCTGGCTCTCTGGGGCTCGCTGAATTGGGAAACTCTAACTCACCCATCCGCTTCCGGTGATCACGTGCTGTGGCTCTTGTCTCCTCTGCTGTTTTGTTGTGGTTTTGTCTTTGTGGTTTTAGACCTTAAAAAAAAAACCTTCATTCTTGTTTAGTGTGTTTGGGAGAAAAGTTAAAGTACATGCACACGTTTAATCCAAAAGTGACCAATGAGGTGTTCTCTTTTTCCCAGCATCTTTATAAAGTGATAGATTGTAACATCGTTGATGTGTTTTAATCCAGGGCAGTTATTAGTCTTGCTGATGCTCACTCTGTTCACTGGAAAGAAAGCACGACGTAAGGGCTGTGAGTCGAGTTTATTCAGTGTCTGACTGAGGACGGTGGCCTGGGAGACAGCCTCTCGGGGGGACGGACCAGGATACACATGAACTTCGGTGACGGGGATGCCTGCAGCGGAGACCTCAGGAAAAGGTCACTGCTGGCCTTGAGGACCAGATGTCTCAGTTAATGATTTGAGTGCTTTTCTCTGTGTGGGACAATGCAGGAATCTGGGGTCAATGCCATTCTTCCTTAGTATACATTTTAACTCTCTGGGGGCCCATATATCCAGACACAGAATGCTTCATCCTGCATTCCTCTCAGAGTGTAGGTCAGCGACTGCAGTGGCTTAAGACTTGATCCTTGTGGAACTGAGTGGCGGGCAGCCTGCTTTGCCTACAGCCCCATCTTTGGCCAGTGAAAGCCTCAACTCAGAGTTGGCTTCTGAGTCCTTTTGACCAACCTTCAGTGTTTGATAGTTTCCCTGCTTTCTGTGTACGAGGATGTTCCAGGCTGTTCTTGAATGTTCCCTTCCCCGGACACGGAATCAACATTCTTCAAGGAGCCCTCATGGCTTTCATGGGGACTTGAGACTCTGGAATTTGGGGTGCACATACTTGAACAATGAAGTCTGAAGTTAATGTCTCTGTTCTCTTCCCAGAGAACACATAGAAGTTAAAATGCTTTCATTCTGCTTTCCCTGTTTTTGTCTGGTTTGTTATTCTCATTTAATACTTGACATCCACCTAATTAGTCAATATTATTTTTTACGGTGGATTTTTTTTTTTTTTTTTTTTTTTTTTGTGCCCTTACATGCTTAATGAACGCAACCATTGTACCCTCTGCCCCCTGCATTGCTTTATTTTCCTTCATAGATCTCACCACTGCTTATATATTTTTAAATTTATATTTATTTATTTATTTATTTATTTATTTATTTATTTATTTATTTTTGTTTCCACACACACACACTGTATTTTATTTTTACAAGAGATAGATAGACTGACACCAAGCATTGTACATGGATGACCACAACAAAAGCAACAATGATTGCAATTACCAAACATGAAACACACTTATACTATGTCATAATATTGACATTCAGTCCAGTAATCCTCCACTGTAACAGCTCCTTTACTTTGCAGTGAAAATTGATTTGTATATTCTTTTCCTCTGAGTCCTTGTGGGATTTTTTTTTTTTTAATTCAGACAGAAAGTCACAAAAATTATACTCATCCTCATCAGTTCACTCAGTCCCATGTAATTAATTTCTTTTTTTTCATCTTGATCTTTTGTTAGCACTTTTATGAGTTCATCAGTTTTTCATTAGAGTTCTGAAAATGCTTATTCATTCAGTTCAGCAGTACAGTCAGTTACCAGAAACCTGTACTTGTCAGAGTCTTTTCCATGAATTTCTTGAAGATGAAACTCTTTTATAGGAACATATTTGCAAAATCATCAGAGTACACCCAGAACTGTCTGTAAATGACAAAAGACTTAAAAATGACCATGGTTAAAGATTTGATGAAAGTTCATAATAATGCAGTTGACAAGAAAATTAGTTATTTCTGAGATATACATTTTAAAGTAATAACTAGGATTATTACTTATAACATTATACCAGAACATATAAGATTTTTAGACGTTTCCTGTAATGTCTGAAACATTTATATTAACATATTTCCATACATATTTCCATACAAATACAAATATAAGATTTTTAGAAATTTCATGTAATGTCTGAAACATTTATATTAACATATTTCCATACATATTTCCATACAAATACAAATATAAGATTTTTAGAAATTTCATGTAATGTCTGAAACATTTATATTAACATATTTCCATACATATTTCCATACAAATACAAATATAAGATTTTTAGAAATTTCATGTAATGTCTGAAACATTTATATTAACATATTTCCATACAAATAACCCAATGAAAGTTTAGTATTAGTTGTTTTGTTTGTTTTTTTTATACTGCAGGTTCTTATTAGGCATCAGTTTTATACACATCAGTGTATACATGTCAATCCCAATCGCCCAATTCAGCACATCACCATCCCCACCTCATCGCAGTTTTCCCCCCTTGGTGTCCATATGTCCATTCTCTACATCTGTGTCTCAACTTCTGCCCTGCAAACTGGCTCATCTGTACTATTTTTCTACGTTCCACATACATGCATTAACATACGATATTTGTTTTTCTCTTTCTGACTTACTTCACTCTGTATGACAGTCTCTAGATCCATCCACGTCTCAACAAATGACTCAATTTCGTTCCTTTTTATGGCTGAATAATATTCCATCGTATATATGTACCACAACTTCTTTATCCATTCGTCTGTTGATGGGCATTTAGGTTGCTTCCATGACCTGGCTATTGTAAATAGTGCTGCAATGAACATTCGGGTGCACGTGTCTTTTTGAATTACGGTTTTCTCTGGGTATATGCCCAGTAGTGGGATTGCTGGGTCATATGGTAATTCTATTTTTAGTTTTTTAAGGAACCTCCATACTGTTCTCCATAGTGGCTGTATCAATTTACATTCCCACCAACAGTGCAAGAGGGTTCCCTTTTCTCCACACCCTCTCCAGCATTTGTTGTTTGTAGATTTTCTGATGATGCCCATTCTAACAGGAGTGAGGTGATACCTCATTGTAGTTTTGATTTGCATTTCTCTAATAATTAGTGATGTTGAGCATCTTTTCATGTGCTTCGTGGCCATCTGTATGTCTTCTTTGGAGTAATGTCTATTTAGGTCTTCTGCCCATTTTTGGATTGGGGTGTTTGTTTCTTTGATATTGAGCTGAATGAGCTGTTTATATATTTTGGAGATTAATCCTTTGTCCGTTGATTCATTTGCAAATATTTTCTCCCATTCTGAGGGTTGTCTTTTCGTCTTGTTTATGGTTTCCTTTGCTGTGCAAAAGCTTTGAAGTTTCATTAGGTCCCACTTGTTTATTTTTGTTTTTATTTCCATTACTCTAGGAGGTGGATCGAAAAAGATCTTGCTGTGATTTATGTCAAAGAGTGTTCTTCCTATGTTTTCCTCTAAGAGTTTTATAGTGGCCAGTCTTATATTTAGGTCTCTAATCCATTTTGAGTTTATTTTTGTGTATGGTGTTAGGGAGTATTCTAATTTCATTCTTTTACATGTGGCTGTCCAGTTTTCCCAGCACCACTTATTGAAGAGACTGTCTTTTCTCCATTGTATATCTTTGCCTCCTTTGTCATAGATTAGTTGACCATAGTTGCGTGGGTTAATCTCTGGGCTTTCTATCTTGTTCCATTGATCTATGTTTCTGTTTTTGTGCCAGTACCATATTGTCTTGATTACTGTAGCTTTGTAGTATAGTCTGAAGTCAGGGAGTCTGATTCCTCCAGCTCCATTTTTTTGCCTCAAGACTGCTTTGGCTATTCGGGGTCTTTTGCGTCTCCATACAAATTTTAAGATGATTTGTTCTAGCTCCGTAAAAAATGCCATTGGTAATTTGATAGGGATTGCATTGAATCTGTAGATTGCTTTGGGTAGTATACTCATTTTCACAATGTTGATTCTTCCAATCCAAGAACATGGTATATCTCTCCATCTGTTGGTATCATCTTTAATTTCTTTCATCAGTGTCTTATAGTTTTCTGCATACAGGTCTTTTGTCTCCCTAGGTAGGTTTATTCCTAGGTATTTTATTCTTTTTGTTGCAATGGTAAATGGGAGTGTTTCCATAATTTCTCTTTCAGATTTTTCATCATTAGTGTATAGGAATGCAAGAGATTTCTGTGCATTAATTTTGTAACCTGCAACTTTACCATATTCATTAATTAGCTCTAGCAGTTTTCTGGTGGCAGTTTTAGGATTCTCTATGTATAGTATCATGTCATCCGCAAACAGTGACAGTTTTACTTCTTCTTTTCCAATTTGTATTCCTTTTATTTCTTTTTCTTCTCTGATTGCCGTGGCTAGGACTTCCAGAACTATGTTGAATAATAGTGGTGAGAGTGGACATCCTTGTCTCGTTCCTGATCGTAGAGGAAATGCTTTCAGTTTTTCACCATTGAGAATGATGTTTGCTGTGGGTTTGTCATATATGGCCTTTATTATGTTGAGGTAGGTTCCCTGTATGCCCACTTTCTGGAGAGTTTTTATCAGAAATGGGTGTTGAATTTTGTCAAAAGCTTTTTCTGCATCTATTGAGATGATCATATGGTTTTTCTTCTTCAATTTGTTAATATGGTGTATCACATTGATTGATTTGCGTATATTGAAGAATCCTTGCATCCCTGGGATAAATCCCACTTGATCGTGGTGTATGATCCTTTTAATGTGTTGTTGGATTCTGTTTGCTAGTATTTTGTTGAGGATTTTTGCATCTATATTCATCAGTGATATTGGTCTGTAATTTTCTTTTTTTGTAGTGTCTTTGTCTGGTTTTGGTATCAGGGTGATGGTGGCCTCATAGAATGAGTTTGGGAGAGTTCCTTCCTCTGCAATTTTTTGGAAGAGTTTGAGAAGGATGGGTGTTAGCTCTTCTCTAAATGTTTGATAGAATTCACCTGTGAAGCCATCTGGTCCTGGACTTTTGTTTGTTGGAAGATTTTTAATCACAGTTTCAATTTCATTACTTGTGATTGGTCTGTTGATATTTTCTGTTTCTTCCTGATTCAGTCTTGGAAGGTTATACCTTTCTAAGAATTTGTCCATTTCTTCCAGGTTGTCCATTTTATTGGCATAAAGTTGCTTGTAGTAGTCTCTTAGGATGTTTTGTATTTCTGCGGTGTCTGTTGTAACTTCTCCTTTTTCATTTCTGATTTTATTGATTTGAGTCCTCTCCCTCTTTTTCTTGATGAGTCTGGCTAATGGCTTATCAATTTTGTTTATCTTCTCAAAGAACCAACTTTTAGTTTTATTGATCTTTGCTATTGTTTTCTTTGTTTCTATTTCATTTATTTCTGCTCTGATCTTTATGATTTCTTTCCTTCTGCTAACTTTGGGTTTTGTTTGTTCTTCTTTCTCTAGTTTCTTTAGGTGTAAAGTTAGATTGTTTACTTGAGATTTTTCTTGTTTCTTTAGGTAGGCTTGTATAGCTATAAACTTCCCTCTTAGAACCGCTTTTGCTGCATCCCATAGGTTTTGGGTCGTCGTGTTTTCATTGTCATTTGTCTCTAGGTATTTTTTTATTTCCTGTTTGATTTCTTCAGTGATCTCTTGGTTATTTAGTAACGTATTGTTTAGCCTCCATGTGTTTGTCTTTTTTACGTTTTTTTCCCTGTAATTCATTTCTAATCTCATAGCGTTGTGGTCAGAAAAGATGCTTGATATGATTTCAATTTTCTTAAATTTACTGAGGCTTGATTTGTGACCCAAGATGTGATCTATCCTGGAGAATGTTCCGTGTGCACTTGAGAAGAACGTGTAATCTGCCGTTTTTGGATGGAATGTCCTATATATATCAATTAAATCTATCTGGTCTATTGTGTCATTTAAAGCTTCTGTTTCCTTATTTATTTTCATTTTGGATGATCTGTCCATTGGTGTAAGTGAGGTGTTAAAGTCCCCCACTATTATTGTGTTACTGTCAATTTCCTCTTTTATAGCTGTTAGCAGTTGCCTTATGTATTGAGGTGCTCCTATGTTGGGTGCATATATATTTATAATTGTTATATCTTCTTCTTGGATTGATCCCTGGATCATTATGTAGTGTCCTTCCTTGTCTCTTGTAACATTCTTTATTTTAAAGTCTATTTTATCTGATATGAGTATAGCTACTCCAGCTTTCTTTTGATTTCCATTTGCATGGAATATCTTTTTCCATCCCCTCACTTTCAGTCTGTATGTGTCCCTAGGTCTGAAGTGGGTCTCTTGTAGACAGCATATATATGGGTCTTGTTTTTGTATCCATTCAGCCAGTCTATGTCTTTTGGTTGGGGCATTTAATCCATTCACGTTTAAGGTAATTATCGATATGTATGTTCCTATGACCATTTTCTTAATTGTTTTGGGTTTGTTTTTGTAGGTCCTTTTCTTCTCTTGTGTTTCCCACTTAGAGAAGTTCCTTTAGCATTTGTTGTAGAGCTGGTTTGGTGGTGCTGAATTCTCTTAGCTTTTGCTTGTCTGTAAAGCTTTTGATTTCTCCATCAAATCTAAATGAGATCCTTGCTGGGTAGAGTAATCTTGGTTGTAGGTTCTTCCCTTTCATCACTTTAAGTATTTCATGCCACTCCCTTCTGGCTTGCAGAGTTTCTGCTGAGAAATCAGCTGTTAACCTTATGGGGGTTCCCTTGTATGTTATTTGTCGTTTTTCCCTTGCTGCTTTCAATAATTTTTCTTTGTCTTTAATTTTTGCCACTTTGATTACTATGTGTCTCGGCGTGTTTCTCCTTGGGTTTATTCTGTATGGGACTCTCTGCGCTTCCTGGACTTGGGTGGCTATTTCCTTTCCCATGTTAGGGAAGTTTTCGATTATAATCTCTTCAAATATTTTCTCTGGTCCTTTCTCTCTCTCTTCTCCTTCTGGGACCCCTATAATGCGAATGTTGTTGCGTTTAATGTTGTCCCAGAGGTCTCTTAGGCTGTCTTCATTTCTTTTTATTCTTTTTTCTTTAGTCTGTTCCGCAGCAGTGAATTCCACCATTCTGTCTTCCAGGTCACTTATCCGTTCTTCTGCCTCAGTTATTCTGCTATTGATTCCTTCTAGTGTAGTTTTCATTTCAGTTATTGTATTGGTCATCTCTGTTTGTTTGTTCTTTAATTCTTCTAGGTCTTTGTTAATCATTTCTTGCATCTTCTCAATCTTTGCCTCCATTCTTATTCCGAGGTCCTGGATCATCTTCACTATCATTATTCTGAATTCTTTTTCTGGAAGGTTGCCTATCTCCACTTCATTTAGTTGTTTTTCTGGGGTTTTTTCTTGTTCCTTCATCTGGTACATAGCCCTCTGCCTTTTCATCTTCTCTGTCTTTCTGTAACTGTGGTTTTTCGTCCACAGGCTGCAGGATTGTAGTTTTTCTTGCTTCTGTTGTCTGCCCTCTGGTGGTTGAGGCTATCTAAGAGGCTTGATGGGAGGCTCTGGTGGTGGGTAGAGCTCTACGGTGGATTTTTTAATTGTAAAAAAATCCAACATAAAATTTATCATTCTAATCATTTTTAAGTGTACGGTTGTGTTAAGTACATTTACATTATTGTGAAACAGATCTCCAGAGCTTTTTCATCTTGCAAAAACTGCAATTCTGTCCCCATTCAACAACTCCATTTCCCCCTCTCTCAACCACCCTTCTACTTTCTGTCTCTGTGAATCTGAGTGCTCTGGGTCCCTCATGTTAGTGGGGTCACACAGTATTTGTCTTTTTGTGACTGGCTTGTTTCACTGAGCATAATGTCCTCAAGGTTTGTACCAGTTGTAGCAGGTGTCAGAATTTCCTTCCTTTTTAAGGCTGAGTAATATTCCATTGTGTGGATGGACCGCATTTTGTTTATCCGTTCATTTGCTGATAGACATGTTTTAGCTGTTGTGAATAATCCCGCTATGAACTTGATGTACAAATATCTCTCCCAGACTCTGCTTTCAGTCCTTTTGGTATATATGCAGAAGTGGAATTCCCAGATCATCTGGTGATTTTATCTCTAATCTTTTGAGGAACTGCCATACTGTTTCCTGCAGCAGCTGCACCATTCTACATTCCCTCCACAGTCACTTGGAGGAGTTGGCGTATAACCTCAGGGCCTGGACCGTAGCAGGGGCACTGGGGCCCCTGCACTGGGAAAAACAGTGTGACGTGCAGGGAGGGTCACCTGCCCAGGAGTCAGCAGGGAAGACAGGTCACACCCTGAGTGTGCTACACTCGAGGGGTGTCCTCGTGCCTCACGATGTGCAGCCAGAAAAGCGCACGGGTCAGACATGTGCAGCGCAGCAGGCTGTCACATGAGGACACAAAACACAACACGGTCGGCAGCCCCTGAGGCCCCTCTTGCTCTCCCTTCCAGACACTGTTTCCTCAAGGTGAACCATCTTATTGACTTGTAATGCCATGAATTAATTTTGCATGCTTTTGAACTTTACATAAGTGGCGTCATTGAGTGTGTAATATTCTGTCTGGCTTTTTGTGCTTCAACATCCTGCTTTTGAGATTCACCTGTATCGTTGCGTGTGTTGCCGTGTGTTCACGCTCGTTCTCTTTATCCCTTTGACTGGTGACAGACGTTGGGGAGCTTCAGTTTCAGGTGTTGTGGATCTGCTGCTCTGGAGGTTCTGGGACCTGCGCTTTGGCGGGCGGGCACCCGGGCACATTCCGACGGGTGGTGCCGCGGGGTCATCGTGTACGCGTACGTTCACCTTCACTGGATGCTGTCCAGCGACTTTCCACGGTGACCGTGCCAGTGACTCTGCGGCAGCGCCTGGGTGCTCTGGGGCTGCCATGTCTGCCGGCCATCGGTGTTGTTTTTCATTTTAACCATTTTGCGAGGTATGTGGTGTGGTGGCATCACTTTGTGGTTTTACCTTGCATTTCCCTGATGATTAACAAAGTTGAACAACTTTTCATGTGTGTTTTAGCCTCTTTTTGTCAAGTGCCTCATCAGCTCTTTTGCTCATTTATCAACTGGGTTATCTGACTTTTTATTTATTGATGTCTGTAAATTATTTATATGTCCTGGATATGAAACCTCTGTCTCGTATACATATTGTAAATGTTTTCTCCTACTCTGTGGGGTGCCTTTTCACCCTCTTAATAGTACCCTCTGATAAATGGATGTTCTTAATTTTTTTTAAACTTCATCATAAAATACTCCAACTTATCAATTTTTTCGTTTATGGTTAGTGGTTTTGGGTCCAATTTAGAAATGTTTGCCTACTCCAAGGCCATGCTTGTTTCTAAAAGCTTTAGATCTGAAATGCATCTGAAATTGACTTTGGTGTATGGTGTGAAGTATGAGTCCAGGTATGATTATTCTTTTCTGCTGAGATATCCAGTTGTCCCAGCACCTATGATTGAATAAGTACTTTCAATCCTCACAGTAAGCCCATGGATTTAGGAGCGATGCCCACATTTTCAGATGGGGAAACTGAGGCTCAGAGAGGTACAGTATGTTGCTAAAGGTCACAGAGCTGATAAATGGCAGACCCAAGATTTGAATCCATATTTGATTCCAAAGCCAAGGCATTTTCCTCAGGCCACTGACACTCAGTTCCCATCTACAGAATAAATGGTATGAAATACCTAGTCATCAGATCCTCCCAGAACTGACTTTGTGGGTCTAGGGCTTAAGCCAGGCAAACATCTGGACCCCGAAAATGGGGGGTGTGCGCAGGTGGTGGAGCACAGGGCTGCAGCCCACACACACACGGGGAGGCGCCGCCCCAAGGAGGGCTCAGGCACAGCTGCCCCTCCCCTGCACGCGCACACACCAACGGTAGCAGCCATTTCAGGAGCTGGGGCTTCCCGAGCCGCTCGCTCGGGCCATCTCCAGGTACCAGCCTTCTCCCAGGCGTGGAACTGAGCAGGCTTCTCTTAGGCTGCTGAGCCTAATGCTTGTGAGAGCCTGCACTGGGCACTTGCCATGGCAACAAGGCACTTCATCACGTTGGTAGCATGACAGCCACGCTCCTTAGCTTGGGCCCCAGCAGAAAGGAAAGCCCACAAGGCTGGCCTGGAGAGACGCCTGTGTCTCAGGGGCAGAGACACCTGGCTCGTGGCCCCGCGGCTGGGAGCATTGGAGGCAGGAGCCCACGTACAGCAGGGAGGGGCTGCTGGGGGCCAGGGGTCGGGGGACCCGACCCGAGGAGGGCCTCTTCCCAGATGGGCCAGGAAGGGACCGTGACAGGCCGGGAGCCAGAGGCAAGGCCTCCTGCCCCACGCCGAGCTCCTGTTCAGTGCCAGCCTCTCGCTTTTGTTGTTAAGTTGTGTAATTACCTGTGTACAAGCTGAAGGAAGTCTAAGCAGCACAGGAGTGTCAGATGGGAAAGAAGTCTCCTTTCCCCTTCTCCTGCCCCTCCCTGCTGCCAGGGCTCTACCATGATGGCCATCTCTGCTAATCCTCCTGGTCACCGCTGCACCCTGCGAGGACGCAGACGTCTTTTTTTTTTTTAATCTATCTTATGCATATTAGTGTATGTATGTCAACCCCAGTCTCCCAGTTCATCACCCCCCGCCGCCCCCCCCACGCTTTCCCGCCTCGGTGTCCACACATTTGTTCTCTACTGCAGACTCTTTCTTGACTCCCCAGCTTTGAGCCCTGTCTCTCCAGTGACAGGCGGAGGGGAGTTTGGGGAGGATGCCTCCCGCCTCTCCTCCCGTTTTGGTGGCCGTATTGACGCGCACTCTCTTGTCCCCCCCCCACATACTCGTCCCTCACGTGACACGTCTGGACGCTCAGGCCCCGCGTGAGTGCAAGAGGCCAAGGCAGGAGGGGGCACCTGGACACCTGCAGGGACCAAGTGAACTCGGGTCTTTCTGTGCCCACTGTCCCCCGAGGCCGGGCTCACAGCCTCCTCCGCAGTCCCCAGAGCTCCCTGAGCAGCCCCTCTGGGCAGCCCGCTGGCCTTTCCCGGGTCAGAGGGGCCCAGGCCTAGAGGCTGGGGTCGGGGGGCGCCACCCCTCACCGAACGCAGGGCTTTCTCTCTGCGCTCGTAGGAGGTGTTCCGGCGGCACCGGGGGCTGCAGCTCCTGGCCCTGGTGGAGGGGGTGCTGCCCCGCCACGGCAGCGGCCGCCACGGGGACTGGCACATCTCCCTGAGCAAGCCCAGCGAGAAGGAGCAGCGCCTGCTGATGGCCTTGGTGGGCGAGCAGGGTGAGCCCTAACTGGACTCCCTGGTCGCGAGGGAGGCGCAGGCCCATGTGCTGTGTGTGGTGGGGGAGGGGCCGTTGGTGTGGCTGCCGGAAGCCACACCCACCACAGGTGGGCCAGCGGGTGGGCAGCAGGTGCAGGTCATGGTCTGCGTGGGCTCCAGGCTGGGGAGTGAGGCTCGGAGGCTCAGACAGGGGGTCCGAGGGTCAGGAGCCCGAGCACCTCTGCGTCCAGGGCTGCACTGATGGTGCGTTTCCCCAGGGGTGGTGCCCACTCAAGACGTCCTCTCCATGCTGGGCGACGTCCGCAGGAGCCTGCTGGAGGTAAGAGCGCGGCCGTGCTCCCTGCACCCCTAAAACTCTGGGGCGGGGCTGCCTTCCCTGAGGCGTGAGGGCCTGCGTGGCGGGGTGCGGCCTGAAGCAGCTCTGGACAGCTCCTGTCTCCGGTCTCTGAGGCCCAGCTCCCGAGGAGCACGGAGCTACCAGCTGCGGTGTGTGCGACATGCGACAGCAGGCGCAGACCCAAGCCGTGGAGGGAGGTGGTCAGGAGAGGACGCAGAGGGAGGGGCCCCCCCCGAGGGGATCCTGGAGGGTAAGCGGAGTTCTCTGGTGGACGGCGGAGAAGCACCACGTCTGGCCAGGAAATTGTGCAGAAGCCTGGTGGGTGGGGAGAACGTGGCGCAGTTCCGAAAGGCACAAAAGAAAGTGTCACCAGGCACTCCCCACTGAGAGTCGCGGCACTGGGCCAGCTCGGGAGCCCCGGGGCGGGGGGGATGGGGGGCGACCCAGGCAGTCCACCGCACACCTGGCTGGCCCCAGGGACCTGGGCTGAGGAGACAGGCTGGCCGACCTCTACTCCAGATCCACCTTCCCCAGAGAAGGAAGTGCAGTTCCTCACCTCCCTTCTTGAGGACAGCCCGTGTCCTCCAGGCCCCGTCCACTCACTGGAATCCAGGGGCCTTATCAGTCCCCTTAGTTCTCGAGAGCCCTGCAGTATTTGTTTTTTTGTTTTTATTTATTTATTTATTTATTTTTGGCTGCGTTGGGTCATCGTTGCTGTGCGCGGGCTTTCTCTAGTTGCGGCGAGCGGGGGTTACTCTCTGTTGCGGTGCGGCGGCTTCTCATTGTCGTGGCTTCTCTTGTTGCAGAGCACGGGCTCTAGGTGCGTATGCTTCAGTAGTTGTGACACGCGGGCTCAGTAGTTGTCGCTCGCGGGCTCTAGAGTGCAGGCTCAGTAGTTGCGGCGCACGGGCTTAGTTGCTCCGCGGCATGTGGGATCTTCCTGGACCAGGGCTCGAACCCATGCTCCCTGCATTGGCAGGCGGATTCTTAACCACTGCGCCACCAGGGAAGCCCCTTGCAGTGTTTTTAGTTTGTTTTTTATATATTTATTTATTTGGCTGTGTCGGGTCTTAGTTGTGGCATGAGGGATCTTTAGTTGTGGCATGTGAACTCTTAGTTGTGGCATGTGGGATCTAGTTTCGTAACCAGGGATCGAACCCAGGCCCCCTGCATTGGGAGCGTGGAGTCTTAGCCCCTGGACCCCCAGGGAAGTCCCTCGAGAGCCCTCCAGTGTTTGTTGACAGAGCTGAGGCACACGTGCCCGTGGGTCCCGCCTCCTTACCTAGTCCACGCCAGGCTGGGGGTGGCCTCCGTGGTGGTTTGCGGCTTTTTGGTAAGTGTGCTGAGTGCCAGACTGGGTTCTCTCACTCGGCCCTGAGCACCACCGCGGGGTTGTAAGCAGTAAATAAGGCCCCCTGTTGAGTACCGTAGGTGCCCCATTTAAGATGGGAGCTGAAACCCAGAGCAGGGAGGTGACTTGCCCAAAATGGCACAGCTAGTGCGTGGCCGAGCCAGCCTTTGGACCAGGCCTGAGAGATTCAAGAGCCTAGGCCTTTCACCGTGATGCTGTATCTACACCACCTGGGAAGCCATGGGGGGCTGGTCCAGTTGTGAGATTTGGGGTTCATAAACACTTGGGGGCTGGTGGAAACTTGGGTTTAACCTTTTTTACAGACCCTTCTGCTTCTTCCCTCCCCTGGGTATTCTGGCTTTACCGGACGTTTCATTCAGACTGATTCGGCCGAAAAGCATGCTTGGTCTTTGGACATATATTAGTGGGCAGATTTAGCACGTGCATTGGTGGTGAATCTAGCAGGAAAACTGAGCCTTGATCACTTAAAAAGTGAATAGAGAAAGTACTGGAAATACACAGGTGGTTCACAGGAAGAAGAGCTAATACCTGGCTTTAGAAAGGGGGACTCCCAGGTCTCTGCGCCGGAGCCAGTGGACGGCACCCTCACCCTGGCACCTGTCATCTGATGACGGCACCTCGCCTTTCCTGCTTTCCTCCACCCGAGATGCTGATTGTGGAGAGCATCTGCCTGACCCGGTGGGGACAGAGCAGCCACTTGGCCAGAGAAGGCCGCCCACTCAAGACAACCCGCAGTGTCGGGGGGTGCTGGGCAGTAAATGACATTGGTGACCACTCCAGTGGGAAGTGGGAGGAAGCTGGGAGACTGGAGGTGGCCGAGGACGTGGACCATCCCCAGCCCCCCGTGCACTCTCTCTGGCCCACAATGGCCATAATGATACCGGGACACCCCTGCCTCCCAAGGTAGAAGCTGTGTTTGCGATTCCTTGCGGTGTGTGGTGGAGAATGTGAGGAGAGAGCTTCACAGCTGCTCTTGTCCTTTTTCAAGTTGGTGGGGACAGTGTGGATTGTGACTGCCAGCATGGGGCCAACCTCAGTGGGGGGTTAGGGCCCCCAGCAGGTGGGTTTAGGGCCCAACGTCGGCTGCAGCAGGGTCAGAGCCACTGCGGGCTTGTGAGGAGTCTGGGGATGGAGGCGCCCGCAGGCAGGTGGGGTGGGGATCGGGCAGGGTCCTCGCTGAGCACAGGTCCAGGCCTCTGAGGGAGCTTGCTCCAAGCCTGTTCCGCGTCCCTGAGCTCCGACCCCACGGGCCCTGGGGAGCCCTGGCACCCTAGGACCTCGGCTAAGGAACCGGGCCCCTCCCGCCCCCAGATTGGCATCCAGAACTACTCCACCACCAGCAGCTGCCAGGCCCGGGCCAGCCAGGTGCGCAGCGACTACGGGACGCTCTTTGTGGTGCTGGTGGTCATCGGCGCCATCTGCGTCATCATCATCGTGCTCGGCCTGCTCTATAACTGCTGGCAGCGCCGGCTGCCCAAGCTGAAACACGTGGTGAGCGAGCGTGGGGCCCAGTGGGGCAGGGGGCTGGGCCGCGGTGGTGCCGGTGAGGGAAGGGGTGCCCAGCAAGCTCAGGCATCTGAGACTCTGTGTCCTCCTCTGCCGGTGGGGTGACGGCGGGTGAGGCGCTAGTGCAGGGCCCGGCCCCCAGTTGCCCTCTGCGGGGCGCCAGCCTCGCATGAGGTGCTGGAGGTGCAGGGGGTGGGACGTTGGCTGCACCCGCAGGGCCGCTCCTGGCCGCGGTCCCTGCTGGGGGGGCGGGTGGCCTTGCAGGCCTGGGCTCCCGTGGATGGCTCGCCAGACAGGCCCTGGCTTGGGGTCAAGAGGAGGCTCCAGCAGCCTGGCAGCTCCCCGCAAAGGAGGGGCCAGGGCACAAGGCTCCTGTTTCCCATGAGTCCCTTTAGAAGGGGTGGGTGGTGGTGGGAGGGATCAGATGGTGTCAGGGAGGCCACGGGTCTGTTCCGTGCGAAGGGTCAGTAGTCATTTTAAGAAAGGAGCTGAGCTGTGGAACCAGAGCCGAAGCGGCCTGCGTCCATCAGGGTCCGCTGGGGTCCCCTGCGTGCGGTTTCGCCGGCCTGAGGACCGGTGAAGGGATGGGGCGGGGGCGGCGGGGGCCCGGCGTGCTCTCCCAGCGGCCCCTCCCGCCGCAGTCGCACGGCGAGGAGCTGCGCTTCGTGGAGAACGGCTGCCACGACAACCCCACGCTGGACGTGGCCAGCGACAGCCAGTCGGAGATGCAGGAGAAGCAGCCCAGCCTGAACGGCGGCGGCGCCGTCAACGGCCCGGGGGGCTGGAGCGCGCTCATGGGGGGCAAGCGCGACCCCGAGGACTCGGACGTATTCGAGGAGGACACGCACCTGTGAGGGGCTGTGCCCCGCCCGGCCCTCGGCGCGGGGTCCCTGCTTTCCCCCGACTCACGGCGCAACTCGGCCCCGTCCCCGTCCCCACCCGAGGCCCCGAGGGGCTGCCCCGGGACCCCATTAAAGCCGCCCGGAGAGCACGCCGGGCCTCGCGCATCCGCCTGCGCGACTGGTTCTTGCGCCTGTGGTTGGAGTTGGCGGGGGGGGGGGGGGGGGGGCGGGTGGCGGAACGTGTGTGATAAGCGGGGGTGGGTGGACTAAGAGGAGGGGCGGGGCGGGCGTATCCCGGGTCGGTCCTCCGGACGCCAGGCGCCGCTGCGGAGCGGGCGGGGCGCAGCGCGGCGTGTTTATATTCGGCGGGGCTTCGCCGCTGCCCGGGGTCGGGGACGTCCGCGCCATGGATACCTGCGATCTGTTCTCCAGCTGCAGGAAGGGGGACGTGGGCCGAGTGCGGTGAGGAGCCGTGGCCCCGGGAGGGTGTGAGTGGGCCGCCCGCGGAGCGCCTGGCCGGGGTGGGGGTGGGGGTGGGGGACGGGGGCGGCCCGGGCGCCGAAGCAGGACCGCCCCGGTCCAGGCAGCTCTCCGAGCGGGGGCGCGGGGGTCGGGTGCTGGCGTGACTCCGGGGGTCCCGGAGGGGAGGACTGCGACGCGGACGCCCGGGGGAGGCGGAGAGGGGCAGAGAGAAGAGAAGGGCCCGGAGGTCAGACCCTGGGGGCAGGCCTGGGACGCCCCCGACGTGACTTCTCTGATGAGCTGCGGACCCCGCGCTGGGAACGCCTGTGGCCTGGAACCAGTCTCTGGTTCTCGGAGATTCGGGAACTCCTAATTGCGGTTGACGCAGCCCGGGTGCTGCAATCGCCGTCTCCGCGGGCCGCACGGGGAGGGAGGGGCTGCTGATGTGGAATATGAGGCACCTGTTTTCCTTGCCCCATCCCTGGTCCCGACCTTCCCTGGCGCCCTCCCCTGGGCCAGTCGGGGATTTCCTGAGCCCCGCAGCTTCCCCGGGCTCCTCCCCAGGGTCGGGTGACACCTGGGAGTTAGTTGGGAGCCCCCAAAGTGTGGTGCACTCTGAGATCCAATCTGGGCGGCTCCCCGAAGTGGGTTTCCTCCATCACCATCCTTGGTGGTCTCCCCTCACCCCAGTCTCCTCTGCTGCCTTGTTTCCTGACTTCCGCCTTATATAATCTGTCCATTTTTCGTTTCCACGCTGCCAGGACGCCTGCAAGTCTCCTGGTGGTCCTTTCCATCTCCAGTCCCCCTGACCTGGGAAGGCCAACCTGCCACCCCATGCAGCCCGAGGGTTCGGGCAGAGGCAGGGCCCCACCCCCTCCTCCTCCCTCCCTCCCATACGCCTTCAGCCCAGATGCTCAGCCTCTTCAGCTCTGGGGCCTCTGACGCCCAGGGGCTCCCACATCCACACTCTTTCGTGGTTCCTTTGCCTTAAATGCCTGTCCTGCTCTGGTCTCTGCCCTCACCTGGGGGAGGCTTCCCTCCTTTCCCTTCCGCAGGTCTCTTCTCCAGACCCCAAACCCATCCTGACCCAGGCTCTGACCTCCCCTGCCCAGGTACCTGCTGGAGCAGCGAGACGTGGAGGTGAATGTGCGGGACAAGTGGGACAGCACCCCCTTGTGAGTGCCGGCAGGGGGCAGGGGGGTGGGTGGGGCGGGCTGGGCCTGCAGGCCTGACAGCACCCCTGCCCCGCCCACCTCCCCCTCAGGTACTACGCCTGCCTCTGTGGACATGAAGAGCTGGTGCTCTACCTGCTAGCCAACGGTGAGCGCGCGGGGCAGGGCGGGGTGGGGCGGTGGACGCGGGCTGTGCCCAGGGGCCCTGGCGTCCCCTCTCAGTCCAGCACCCCATCAGCAAGTGCCCTTAGCTCTGCCCTCAGAGCCGATTCTGCCCTCGGCTCCCCAGCCCTGGGTCAGCATCTCCCTGCGGCTGCCCATCCTTGTCCTGTGTTGTACTTACCACAGTGGGCATGCCCCACGGCCAGTGTGACCCGCTTCCCGGCCTGAGTGGCTTCCCCGCTGTGTTTCCCGTGAGCCAGAGAACCTGGCCTGCCCTGAGCTGCTCTGTGATGGGCGCGCCCCCTCCCGCCCCGGCCAGCCCTCTGCTGCCCTCCCCCTCCGCGTGCCCCTCAGGGCCTTTGCACTTGCTGCTCCTTCGGCTCAGAAGGCCTTTCCCAGGTCTCGGCATGGCTCTCACTCACTCCAGGCCCCTGCACCTTGTCTCTGCCACAGGGACCTTCCACGGCCTCTCCTGTGGCAGCTGCCACCACTGTCACCCTTCGTCTTGCTTAGCTTTCTCTCAGAGCACCTGACGTTATTTGCTAACCTGTGTATGTCTTTCTGTCCCAGGAACCTGTTAGGTGAGGACAGGGACCCTTCTGCCTAGGGTGTGTCCCCAGGCCACCAGTGCATAGATTAGGGCCGGCCTCCAAGCCGTCTGTTTTGTGTGGTGTGTGGCGCGTGCCTGGGCCCTGGCGGGGAGGATGCTGGGGCGCGAGCAGGCCCAGGGCGACTCGGGCCCCGTAGGTGGGGGGGGGGGGGGGGGGGGAGATGCACCTCTCCCCCAGGCCCCTCCCCAGCTGTGGTGGGCAGCCCCATGGCCCTGCTGATTGGACAGCCCTGCTGTCTCCAGGAGCCCGCTGCGAGGCCAACACCTTCGATGGGGAGCGCTGTCTCTACGGGGCACAGAGTGATGCCATCCGCCGGGCCCTGCGTGACTACAAGCAGGTGACGGCCTCCTACCGGCGGCGGGACTGCTACTACCGCTTCCTGCTGCGGTGAGACAGCGTGAGACAGCCCTGCACGGGGTCTGCGGTGGCGTGGCCTGTGTGGGGCTGCGGGCTCTCCCGCTGGACGGGGTGAGGGGCAGTGGGGAGACTTGGGGGGCAGCACTGCTGAGCACCCCCTCCGCTGCCCCCAGCCTCCTGGAGCAGGGCATCCACAGCGACGTGGTCTTCTTGGTGCCCGGGAAGTCCTTCCCGGCGCATCGCTGCATCCTGGGGGCTCGCAGCACCTACTTCGCACACATGCTCGACACCAAATGGAAGGGCAAGAGTGTCGTGGTCCTCAGGCACCCTCTGGTGCGTCCCTCCCGGGGATGGGGAGGGCAGAGGGTGAGCAGGGAATTCGTGTTGAGTGGCTGCCTCTGACCTTGTCTCCCTGCGGTCTCTGCCTACAGATCAACCCCGTGGCCTTTGGGGCCCTTCTGCAGTACCTGTACACAGGTGAGCCCTGGGTGTGGGTAGGGAGGGGCTGCGGCACACCCAGACGTGGCTTTGGGGCCACTTTTTCTCTCCTGGGGCTCATCCCCTGGGGTGCAGGGTGGTTCCGGCTGCCTCCTGGGCTGGCTTTTCCCACCCACAGAGGAGCCCTTCTCATCTGTCCTGGGTGCTGTAGACTCGGGTGGTGGGTGGAGGGACGGCCGCGGGGCAGCTGAGGGCCTCCTCAGGCTCTGAGCCTCCCCCCAGCACTGCACCCCATACCCAGGCTGCCTGGACGTCGGTGTGGAGCACGTTGGTGACTGTGAGCGTCTCGCCAAGCAGTGCCAGCTGTGGGACCTGCTCGGCGACCTGGAGGCCAAGTGTGAGTGTGCGTGTCCAGGCTTTGGGGCCCGGGGACCAGGGTTTCAGGCAGCAGCTGGCGGGCCGCCCGGCTCCCTGAAGCTGCGTTCTCCCCTCCACAGTGGCTTCCAAGCCAGGCACATGTGTGAAGGTGCTGACCATCGAGCCTCCCCAGGCAGACCCCCGGTTGCGGGAGGACCTGGCCCTGCTGGCCGACTGTGCCCTGCCCCCCGAGCTCCGGGTAAGCGCACCCGCCTGGGCTGGGCTTGTGGGTAGGGGCCGTGTCTGGGGATGGGGCTGCGGTTTAAACCTAGAGCCCGTTGCTTCCCTTTTCTGAGCTGGCCTGCTTGCTTTAGTTGTCCTGTGTCTAAGTCAACACATGGGGCAGCGGTCGTCCTCCAGGCTGAGCTAGAACGGGCTCTTGGCCGGGCCGGCTGCTCTCCCGTCTCCTGCCGGCTCTGATGGCACCTGCTCTCCTGTCCCCCGCTAGGGTGATCTTGGGGAGCTGCCGTTCCCTTGCGACGGCTTCAGCAGCTGTCCTGATGTCTGCTTCCGAGTGGGCGGTTACAGCTTCCTCTGTCACAAGGTACTAAGTTTTTTCCCTCCGGACCCCCACCCCTGCCTTAAGCCCTGGGCCAGCTCCTCCAGGCACAAGTCTTGGCCCATCCTGAGCCCAGCCTCCCACAGGCCTTCTTCTGTGGCCGCAGTGATTACTTCCGGGCCCTGCTGGATGACCACTTCCGAGAGAACGAGGAGCTGGAGGCCTCAGGCGGCCTCCTGGCCATCACCCTGCACGACATCTCACCCGACATCTTCACCCACGTGCTGTACTACATCTATGGCGACCACACCGAGGTGTGTGCACTGGGCAGGGGTGGGGGGAGGTACACAGGCCACGTCACCACGGGGCTTAGAGGGAGCGCCCAGGTCTGGACTGGCTCTGAGAGGCCTGTTCTCTATGAGGCTGGAGTGTGGGTCCTGTTTGAACTTTTCTATCAGGTGGAGGGACCCTGGTTCCAGGGCAGGAATGAGTGACAAGACTCATGGCATGAGCACCTGGCACTTGGAGACATAGTGTAGCCATCTGGGGTCCCCAAGTTCTCCAGCCAGGGGGTGGGCGGGGACAGTCACCCTGAATTCCTGCCACAGTGGGGAGCCCTGGCCTCGTGCGTTGGGGTCACTGCAGGGCCCTTTGGCTGCCCCGAGGCAGCTGCCCCAGGTGAGGAGGCAGCAGGTGTGCGCGGCCTGTGTGCGAGCAGGTCACGGTAGTAATACGGCGACTGAGGGGGAGCGCCCAGGGCAGAGCTAGCACACTTCCTCCCAGAAGGGGTCAGTGGGCTGTAGCGTCCCTGTCATAGCTGCTCCCGGAGAAGGGGGTGGCGGCCAAGCAGGTGCCCCCGCCTGGACTGGGTGTTAGTTGCACCCCGCTTCCCTCGTCCTCTGAGGCCGTGCCTGCCACAGCAGGTGGGAAACCTGGGCTCTGGCTGCGGGGCTCAGGGCAGAGCTGGCCTGCAACGTGAGCCCCTAGCTCGGCCTGTGGACCCCATTCTTAAGCCTCGGGTGCCCTCCCTCACCTCCGTTCTCGTTGCAGCTGCCTCCCGAGTTGGCCTATGACGTGCTGCGTGTGGCCGACATGTACCTGTTGCCAGGCCTGAAGCAGCTGTGTGGCCGTGGCCTGGCCCAGCTGCTGGATGAGGACAGCGTGGTGGGCGTGTGGCGCGTGGCCAAGCTGTTTGGCCTGGCGCGCCTGGAGGACCAGTGCACGAAGTACATGGCCAAGGTCCTCGAGAAGGTGAGCGTGGGCCCGGGGTGGCTGGGGGTGGGCGACAGGCATGCCCTGAGCCGGCCCGTCCACAGCTGGCGGGGCAGCGGGACTTCGTGGAGGCTGTGAGGGAGGAGGCCGCGGCCGTGACAGCCCGGCAGGAGACGGACTCCATCCCGCTGGTGGACGACATCCGCTTCCACGTGGGCAGCACGGTGCAGACGTGCAGCGCCATGGAGCAGGCAGAGCGGCGGCTGCGGGTGCTGGAGGACCTGCTGGTGTCCATCGGCCTGGACTGCTGACGGCTGCACACGTGGTGGCTTGTGAGCCTGGGGCATCACTGTGCCGGCAGGGGCTCGGCCGCACTCCCCTCCCCTCCGTGCCTGGGGACCCCGGGGAGGGTCACCTTGGGATGAGGCCTCTCCTGCAGCACAAACCAGCCCCAAGGCCTTGGGGCTGGGCACCACTCAGGGAAACCTGGCGGGCGGTCTCTTAGGGCCTCCCTCCCCCATCCCGCCTGCTCCTGGCCCCTCCTCGCATGTTTTCCTGGGCCGAGCGGGGCAATAAAGCTTGAATTCACCGTGGGAGCCTGTGTCCCAGGGACAGGGTGGGGGGAGCTCGGGTCAGGGCCCCGCGTCTGGGGGTCTGAGTAGGCAGCCCCTCTGATGACCAGACTCCCCTTGGGGACAGGGTTCCCCCTTGGTGGTCCTGGGGGTTTCGCGGGGCCAGAGGTGTGTTTGCCCTCAGATGAGCTAAGGCGGGGCTTCTGAGCTCACTTACTGAGCCAGCTGCTGCTCAGACCACTGTGGGGCCTCAGCCCAGCCTGCATCTTGGAGAGCGGGGCCCCAGCTAAGCGGACCCGGCCTGGCTCCCTCCACCCGCCTCGGCCACTGGCCGTGGTGCGCATTGGTCCAGGGGGTGCTGAGGATGGAAGCCACTGTTTTTCCCTCAGCTCAGGGCCTGCTTCTAAGTGAACACTTGAATCAAAAAAATTTTCCATACATTTTACTGGGAAAAATTATGTGCATTCTATTCCATCGCAAGATCCCGACGTTTTTCACATTGGGGAAAAAGAGACCAACCGTTAACAGAGTAAGCAAAAACAGAAAAGAAGAACGGCTTGTATATAAAGTGGAGTGTAAGGGCGGAAGAGGGCCTGCCCGGCGGGGCAGGGCCCACAGACAGACCATGCTCTGCTGAGTCCTGGGGGACTGGAGCAAAAGACAACCAGGAATCCTGTTTCGAAATGTCAATATTTGGTTTATCATTAATTTTGATTTAAAACTAAAGTATTACATTAAAATATTGCTTATTTTGATTACTAAGATTTTTGGTGCACCCTTAAGTTGTGTGCCCGAGGGGAGTGCCTCACTTGCCTCACCCTAGTCCTGGCCCTTACCCAAAGATGTATTTTCTAACCCATCCTGTAATATTCTTCCCACCTGCAAAAAAAAAAAAAAGGCATGCATATATGTTCGCTCCTCTACCTGGAAAACTCCTACATAGTGTCCGCCTCACTGCAGCAGAGGGAGGAGGGGTGAGGGTGCCGTCACAAAGTTAGGAGTGCTCTTGCCAGGGGCAGCCTTAATTCCTGGAGCGTTCTGCTAGCATAAAAGTTTCTCACTTCGGTAAAAGTCTGAAGCACAGCCTCAGGCAGGGACTTCCGAAGGAAGGGGCCCTGGAGCCAGGAAGCTGCCCTCAGGCACTCCAGTCCCCCACCCCCCTGCCAGTGGCTTAGTTCTCAGAGTCCCATCAGCACCCTGCACCTGGGTTGTCACCACCTTCACCTGGGAGGCAGTGGGTGTCTTGCACGTGGGCCGGGGACCTGGGCTGGAGCGCGTCAGAGCCCCAGCATCCTTATCGGTCTAAATGGGAGCAGCACTGCCAGCCACCACGCCTGGTGTGAGAGTCAGATGGGGTCCTGAGGGGGCCCAGAGGGGTGGGGCTCAGCCCACTGAACCTCAGCGCAAACTAACGTTTTTCCTGGAAGATGCAACACGAGCAATTCCGGGCACACAGTGTAGCCCCTTCTTACCTGTGGAGTCTTGGAGATGGACACTCGTCTTCTCCTGATTCCTCGGCCCTCAAGGTAGTTGTCACCCAGCCTCCACAGTAGCTGCTTGTCGGTCTCCGGGTCCCCCTCCTGCCACCTCGGCCCCAGCTGGGGCCCTGCCTCACCTCCAGCTCACTTTCACCCACCCTGTTGGCATCTTCCAGGTGGATACTGAGCCCAGGTCTCCCCTCCTGGAAAGCCTGAGGTGCATGCCTGGTTCCTGGGCACAGCCTGCTGTCTCTCTGACCTCTGTGCCCTTCCTCTGCTGTGGGCACCTGGCTCATTTCCCAGCTTCCCTGCATTTAGCCGTGGCCACGCCACCGGGTCCTAGATGTGAGCAGAAACGGCAGATGAGGTCTCTGGTTTCATCCTTGAAAAGCTCAGCCTGCCCCTTTCCTTTCCTCCCTCCCAGTGGGCTGGGATGAGGATGCTGTGGCAGGAGCAGGAGCAGCCACCTTGGTCCCTGGGCTGGAAGCCACACACTCAAGACAGTGCAGGGAGTGGGCGAGCAGCAGCTGCTCCCACCCAGCCTCCATCTGGTCACGGCCCTGTCCTCCACCCTAGGCTCCAGACACCCTCCGGCCAGGGTGGTTGGCTCCCTGCTGTGGCTGGTCCCAGCACTGCACCCCCACCGCGGGCTCCCCCCATGCACCGTCCCGGGCAGGGTGCTGCTGCTGCAGGAGATCTCCATCCCTCAGAGTCCCAGTTCTGTGACCAACCTGTGCTCCCTTCCCATCTACCCCGAGCCCCTCGGACACGCCCCCTCCTGCTCACCTCCTGCTCTCCCCCGCTGGGCCGGCCTGGTGCTCCATCGTCCCTCTTCCTATCCCACCAAGATGAGGCAAGCTGTGTCACCCCGTCCTGGATCTGGGGGCAGCCCCAAGGCCATGGGGCACCTGCCGCGTGATGGCCCTCAGCAGGAGTCTGTGCTCCGTGGGTGCTCCCAGGAGGCAGGAACAGCCCAGAGAGGAGGACACTGCCCACTGCCCACGGTCAACCCCTTGAGGCTCGGGCTGTAGAAGGAGTGCGGGCCTCGGGGAGGGGGCCGTCCTCCAGGTCTGCATGCCACCCGGGGGGGGGCCTCTGCACAGGGGACGGCCAGCTCTGGCCACCCCATGGGACCTATCCCAAAATGATCAAAAATTTCATCAGAAGTCACCTCAGGAGAGCAGCTCACCGCCCCTCACGAGTACACCAACATCACAACCGCCTGCAGAACAACCATCCATGGAGAAGACCAAACCCTACCAGAAAAGATCTTCTACGGCTAAAGACATAAAGAAGGAACGACGACGAGACGAGACAGTACGAGTCCCTTACCCCCAGGTGGGCGACCCACACGCTGGAGAATAATGACCCTGCAGAGGTTCACCCCGAGGAGTGAGAGCTCTGAGCCCCACGTCGGGCTCCCCAGCCCGGGGGTCCGGCGCCGGGAGCCCCCAGAGCCTCTGGCTGCGAAGACAGCGGGGCTTGACTGCAGGGGCCTCACAGGACGGGGGAGCAGAGACCCCACTCCTAAAGGGCCGCACAAAACCTCACACGCACCAGGACCCAGGGCAGAAGCAGTAAGTTGATGGGAGCCTGGGCCAGACCTACCTGCTGTTCTTGGAGGGTCTCCTGCAGAGGTGGGGGGCGGCTGAGGCTCACCCTGGGGACACAGACGCCGGTGGCAGATACACTGGGGGACATTCGGCCCCGTGAACACAGCTGCTGCTGCTACTGGGCTGATATCTTGGCCTGTGAGCGCCAAGACCAAGCACCACCCAGCAGCCTGCAGGCCCAGTGCTGGGAGCCTTGGGCCAAACAGCCCCCTGGGCGGGGACAGAGCCCCACCCGTCAGCTGACAGGCTGCCTTGGGACCTGCTGAGCTCACAGCCACCTGGGACTCGGCCCTGCCCACCAGACGGGCGAGGCGCAGCTCCACCCACCAGTGGGCAGGCACCGGCCCTGCCCTCCAGGGAGCCTGCTCAGGCCGCTGGACCAGCCTTGCCCAGCAGGGGGCAGACACCAGACCAAGAAAACCACAGCCCTAAAACTGGACGACTATATGTAAAACAATGAAATTACAGCAAGTCCCCTACATACAAACCTTCAAGTTGCGAACGAAACGTGCGGTCCATCAATGTCAGGCATGAGTGACACTGCAGCTTGCCCTCCGTCTCCTACTGCTGACGATCCTTCAGCTCTACCATCTCCCACCTCCTCTCCCTCCTCCAATCAGTAACTCTTCTTCCCTGTTCACTTGATGCCAGCCCTTGTATCCCAGCTGTTGCACTACTGTACTTTTCAAGGTACTGTATTGTAAGATTAAAAATGTTTTATTGGGGCTTCCCTGGTGGCGCAGTGGTTGAGAGTCTGCCTGCCAATGCAGGGGACACGGGTTCGAGCCCTGGTCTGGGAAGATCCCACATGCCGCGGAGCAACTAGGCCCGTGAGCCACAATTACTGTGCCTGCGCGTCTGGAGCCTGTGCTCTGCAACAAGAGAGGCCGCGATAGTGAGTGGCCCCCGCTTGCCACAACTAGAGAAAGCTCTCACACAGAAATGAAGACCCAACACAGCCATAAAAATAAAAAAAATTTAAAAAAATGTTTTATTTTTTGTGTTTATGTATTATTTGTGTGAAAAGCATTATAAACCTATTACAGTACAGTACTACATAGCCCACTGTGTTAGTTGGGTACCTAGGCTAACTTTGTTGGACTTACAAACAAACTGGACTTACGAATGCACTCTCAGAACAGAACTCATTCCTATGTAGGGGACTTACTTTAGAACATCCTCTAACACCATACACAAAAATACACAAAATAAACTCAAAATGGATTAAAGACCTAAATGTAAGGCTGGATACTATGAAACTCTTACAGGAAAACATAGGCAGAACACTCAATGACATAAATCGCAGCAAGATCTCTTGCAATCCACCTCCTAGAGTAATAGAAATAAAAACAAAAGTAAACAAATGGGACCTAAATAAACTTAAAAGCTTTTGCACAGCAAAGGAAACCATAAACAAAATGAAAAGACAACCCACAGAATGTGAGAAAATACTGGCAAACAAAGCAACTGACGGGATTAATCTCCAAAATATACCAGCTCATGCAGTTCAATATCAAAAAACCAAACAACCCCATCGAAAAATGGGCAAATGACCTAGGTAGATATTTCTCCAAAGAAGACATACAGATGGCCAAGAGGCACATGAAAAGATGCTCAACATCGCTAATTATTAGAGAAATGCAAATCAGAACTACAATGAGGTATCACTTCACACCCGTCAGAATGGCCATCATCAAAAAGTAGGAACAGGGCTTCCCTGGTGGCGCAGTGGTTGAGAATCCTGCCTGCCAATGCAGGGGACACGGGTTCGAGCCCTGGTCTGGGAAGATCCCACATGCCGCGGAGCAAATGGGCCCGTGAGCCACAATTACTGAGCCTGCACGTCTGGAGCCTGTGCTCCGCAACAAGAGAGGCCGCTACAGTGAGAGGCCCGTGCACCATGATGAAGAGTGGCCCCCACTTGCCACAACTAGAGAAAGCCCTCGCACAGAAACGAAGACCCAACACAGCCATAAATGAATGAATAAATAAATGAATAAAAAAAAAAAAAAAAGTAGGAACAATAAATGCTGGAGAGGGTGTGGAGAAAAAGGAACCCTCCTACACTGTTGGTGGGAATGTAAATTGACATAGCCACTATGGAGAACAGTATGGAGACTCCTTAAAAAACTAAAAATAGAACTACCATATGACCCAGCAATCCCACTCTTGGGCATATATCTGGAGAAAACTGTGATTTGAAAAGATACATGCACCCCAGTGTTCACTGCAGCACTGTTTACAATAGCCAGAACATGGTAACAACCTAAATGTCCATCGACAGAGGAATGGATAAAGAAGATGTGGTACATATATGCCATGGAATATTGCTCAGACATAAAAAAGAATGAAATAATGCCATCTGCAGCAACATGGATGGACCCAGAGATTATCATACTAAGTAAATCAGACAGAGAAAGACAAATACCATATGATATCACTTACGTGTGAAATCTAAAAAAAAAAAAAAAAAGATACAAATGAACTTATTTACAAAACACACACACAGACTTAGAAAACAAACGTACGGTTACCAAAGGGGAAACGTGGGGGCAGAGGAGAGATAAATTAAGAGTTTGGGATTAACATATACACACTACTATATATATAATAGATAATCAACAAGGACCTACTGTATAGCACAAGGAACTCTACTCAATATTCTGTAATAACCTATGTGGGAAAAGAATCTGAGAAACAGTGTATATATGTATATGTATAACTGAATCACTTAGCTGTACACCTAAAACTAACACAACATTATAAATCAACTATACTCCAATATAAAATAAAAATTAAATTTAAAAAAAAGAAAAGAAAAGAAAACCACAGTCCTACAGCTTGTGGACCCAGCACGCCCAGAGCAGGCCAGATCCGCCCTGGGACCAGCTGGGCCCCGGCCCTGCCCATTAGCAGGTCACCGCAAGCTTCAGGACACCCTGGACCCCAGACCCAACTGTGTCAGGAACCGGCCCCCGCCCACCAGCCATCCAACACCAGCTCTGGGACCCCTGGGCCCTGCAGCCAGACGCCAGGACCCGGCTCCTCCTGCCAGTAGACCGGCACTAACCCCAGGACCTGGCTTCACCCGCCAGTGGGTGGGCAACATCCCAGGGTCTTCTGGACCCCGACTCTGCCCACCAGTGAGCCAGCACTAGCCTGGGGTCCCCTAGGATTCCACAACCCGCCACCTCGTGACCAGATCCCACTAACCAGCAGCCAGCGGCATCCACACGAGGCAAGGCCTGGCAACCAGCCAGGCCAGGGGCTGACCCGGCCCACCAGACGCCCCACGTAGTCAGCCCCCTGCCACAGAAGGGCTCACGCAGCCCTCTTGGGGGCACCCCTAGAGCATGTAGCTTGGGTGACGAGAGGAGAGAGCACCGCTGGGACAACACAGGACGTCTCCTACAGAGGCCCCCTCTCCAAGGTCGAGAAATGTAACTAACAGACATAAAATACAAATAGCAACTCAGACAAACCGAGGGGGCAAAGGAACATGTTCCAGACGAAGGAAAAGATAAAGCCCAGAAGAAGAACTAAGTGACGTGGAGACAGGCGACCTGCCCAAGGAAGAGTCCAGAGCAGTAATCATAAGGATGGTCCAAGAACTCGGGAGGAGAACGGTGCCCAGAAAGATTGAGGATTTCAAGCCAGCAACAGCAGAGCATTAAACCCAAGGGGGCCCTTGGAGGTGTGGCCTGGGTGAGGGCACGGGCGCCCACCAAGAAGTGGGCCCTGTGCCTATAACCCCAGTTCCAGGCTCCAGCCTGGCCCAGAGAGAGCCCTGGTCCCCCAACCCCTCCCTGCCTGGACAGATATTTACCAGGGACCCCTGGAAACCACACAGAGGTCTGACGCGAGGACCCAGCTCCCGCAGCTCAGCTCCGGTGGGACAGGGCTACCGAGGGTCCACAGAACGCGGCCGAGTCAGACGGCAGTGGCTGTGCTGCAGGAGGGGCGGCGGGGGCCAGGGAGTGGGTAGCTCCACACAGGGTGGTGGGAAGGCTCCACAGAGAGGCTGGCGTGTGGCCACAGGCCCAGGGCCTGCAGGCTTGGGAGGGCCGTGGCCGCCTCTGCATGAGATGGGACCACGAGGGCTGGAGTGGGAAGGGCCACCCCCTGACTCGTTGAACACCCGCTCTGGCCGCTATGTGGGAAAAGACCAATGGGACACAAGCGGGGAGATGGGGCACCCAGAGGAGGCTGCTGTGGCCACCGGCAGGAGGGGACAGTGACAGCCCTGGGGCCAGTGCGGCCAGAGGGAGATGGTCCGCCTGGACAGACAGGCAGCCGACAGCCTCCGCTTCTGGGTCAGGCGCAGGGGGGACGGGGGGAGAGGTGCAGGCACCCGCCCGAGCTGGGGTCTCCTGCGCTCAGGTGGGCGAGGCAGAGGTGCAGCCACGTGGGGGGAGATCAGAACTTGCTTCTAAATCGTCAGAAGTTATGTGGGACTGCGGAGGAGGGTCAGCCGTGGAGCCCTGAACTGGGGCGGCCCGGCCCCTGGTGGCGGCGGCGGCGGCCGAGTCTGCACGAGAAAGCTGGCGTGCAGTCCACTCCGCATGCTGGGGTGTATCGGGGGACCGGCCCAGACCCCCAGTGCAGCCTCGCAAAGGGCCGCTGGTCCCTCTGCAAGGGACGTTGCAGTCAGATCACACAGACAGGCAGACGACACCATCAGAAAACATGTGGTTTATTAGGGTTAGCTGTGGCAGACGTTGATCCTGTAATAGTTCTAGACTGATACACGGGTCCCCACTAACAGCTTACGTGTAGGGAGATGGCTGAGCTGCAGCAATGACAATAACCAGTAAATTGCTTGGAAAAATCACTGCGATCCTAACAGGGTGATGTCAGCAGTTGGTGAAGGAAAGAGCAGGAGGGTGGGGCCCTGCAGGGGGTTTCCAGAGCATCTTTCAGAGCTCTCATCACAAGCCCCAGGGCCCCCAAGAGCCAAGGGGAAGCTGGGGTCACCACCCCCCATCCCGGCAAAGGAACGGGCCCTGGCGGGGTTGGGACCTCCAGTGGCTGCGGGTGGCATCTTTTCCTAGAGATTTTTTCAGGCATGAAACCACTTCGTGTGGCCCAGCACGGCCTCTGAGTTACAGGGCGGCACCGAGTTCACAGGCGTGCTTGGGCCCAGTGTCCCGAGTAATAGGTCCGTCCTCCCAGGCGTGGTTTGGATAGGCTGCATGTCCAGGGCCCCTCTGTGACCTCTGTCCTCCTGTCACCTCGAGGCCAGGCCATGTGTGACCTCGCTTCCTTTCCAAACCCAGCTCCCCTGCACCACGGCGATGGCATGGCGGTGGCGCTCCAGGTATCGGCACGGAGCCGCCAACATGGAGGGTGAGCCCAGTTCAAGACTTGCTCAGTGCAGCAAGGACGGGAGGGCGCTCCCCGGGGGCCTCCAGACGCTGCTACCTGCACCCCTGACTCAGCAGGTGGGCGTGCCCTGTGCCCCCTCCCAGATGAGGAAACAGTCCTGGTTTCAAATAACTTTTTTCTTTTAAATGCAGGCGATTCTTTAACCAGATCTGTAAAGGTGACTGAATATGCCTCTATAAGAGCTTTCAAATAAATTCATGCATCGAAAGATTACTGGTCAAACCACGTGCCTGGTATTTAATTTGGGATATGGCCTTGCCATGGCATGCTTCTGGGGGGGGCGAGGGGCGGGCTGTGACCTGCGGGGTGGGACGGCTGGGTGTCTGGGGTTTGTGGGTGGAGTTTCTGCCGTTCCTTAGCCCGAGAGCAGGAACTTTCTCACTGCTGCCCAGCTGGGCAGGTGGGGCCGACCTCTCTCTGCATTTTCTACGTTTTTCTCCTCCAAAGAGAAGCCAGAGAAATAAGATGTGGTGATGAAGCCGCTCTCTGTGGGGACCCAGGTGCCGTTCCCCGGGGATGGGTGCCTGGGTGCCTCTCCCTCCCAAGGGGCAGGGGCAGCAGGACACACACCAAGGCCCCCGCCCGCTGACCGTCGCTGGGGGTGAGCAGCTCGGGGGCCCTTGGAGGTGGACCCAGAACCAGACCCGGAAGAACCGGGCACACGTGGGGCATCAGCTCCCACCACTGGAGGAGGAGGAGGAGGAGGAGGAGGAGGAGGAGGAGTGGGGAGCCCTAGCCCCCAGCCTCCGCGTCAGGCAGGGAAGCCCTGGGGTGGCGGGACCGCACCTCCCCCAGCGCTCCACGCCCCGGCGGCTCCATCCCCACCACGGCGACATCTGCAGGTGGGGCCTCAAGACCTGACGGCGAGTCCCATTTCAAAGTCAAAGTACCCCCTGGGTGGGTGGTGACCCCGTTTACCTCTGGCGCAATTGAGGGCCAAGGGGTGGCGGGCCGTGGGTTTGGCACCGAGAAAGGCAGCGGGGCTGCTGTGGCCTCAGGCCTGCAGCCGTGGGCAGGGCCACCGCGTGGGGAGCTTCTCCGGCCACCAGAGGTAGCTGTGCTGCCAGCACCGAGGCTCCCAGGGAGGCTGTGGCCCGGCAGGCCTGTCCCGCACGGGGCTCCTAGGCCCGCCCCCCGGGGCTGTACAGGGGAGTCAGGCACCCACGCCTTCAAGCCCCCTGGTTCCCACCCCCCACCCGGCTCTGCTTCAGAACAGACGCTATACACACGAGCCATTCCATCTCCAACACAAGCGCCCTCTGAGCCCCAGGTAACACTAGGCAGCGACGAGCAGCTGCCCTGACGTGCCCCGCGGAGGGAAGGGGGCGAGGGTGCCCCTTCTGGGCCGAGCCCCACCTGCCCCACAGCCCACCCCGGGCTCCCGGCGGACAAGGAGCTAACGCAGGTCACGGGTGGACACGTGCCGAGGAAGTGCAGGCATGTTCTGGGCCGCGGCGGCACAAGAGTCTGCCGGGGAAGTGGATGCCGCCCCGCACCCGGCGGCCAGAGGGGGGCCCCAGTCGAGGCCGTGAGGGCGGAGCGCAGGGTGGCGGGAGGGGACCCCTCCAGTTATTGCAGTGGGGTCCTGGGACCCTGCGGAGCGGGAGAGGCGGGGCAGGGCTCTGCGGCCTAAGGCCTTCCAGCACATTCTCTGGGAAGTGTTGTGACCTCCTATTTTTGCATAAAGTGTCCACCACTTAAGGCAGATCCAGTGGCGGACGGCCTGATGTGCGACAAGATTGTCTTTTTTCTTTTTTTTAGTAAATTGTGCTAGGGATTCCTCCAATTTGTGATTTTTGTTTGTTTGTTGGCAAGCCACATCTAAGAAGCCAGCTCCTGCCCTTCCTCTGCCTGCTTCCCCGACCGTGGCCCGACGGCTGGCCAGGGCACTCAGGGCGGGGACCCCGTTCCTGCCGCCGCTGTCCTTTGAGAGACCCACGTGTTTATCTCACGGAAGACGGAGCTGGTCACTTCGGGAAGCTCTTTGTGGAGGACGTGGTAGGCACCTTCGTAAATCTGCAATTAGGAAAGACAGGAAGTCACGGCTACCGCGAGTGACACGTGCGGGCAAGGCGGCCGGGCAGCGGATGGAGAGGACCCCCTCTCCACGCACCCACGCCTGGTCAGCAGGTGGTGCTGCAAACAGCTGCAAAGGTCCCAGCATGTTCACCAGATCCTTTCTTAAACCACTGCCCTCTCCACGCCACTCCCCCTCCAGCCTTGCCCCACCTGCGCCTCCTCTCCTCCCTGTGGGACCCCAGCCTGCCCCGGCTGACCCTCACTCCCACCCGCCCACGGCGGTGGTCCTGGCACCAGCTCCACGGCCCTCGCGTCGCCGTGGCCGGGGATCACTTTCACTCTCGTAGGATTTGGCTTCTTAGCGTCATTCAAAAGCTGACCAGGGTAACCTTCTAGAAACACCTTCCTCCGTGGTTCCCACAGCTCTCCACCCTCCTGGTCTTCTTCCCGCCTGTTGGTCAAGACTGCAGCATGCCGCCCTCCTGAGCTGCAGGCTGGTGCGGCCGAGGCGGGGTCGGGCCTCTTTCCCCCTCTCCCCAGGAGCCCCGTCCAGGCCCCTGGCTGTAAAAACCACCCATGTGCTGATGACTCAGAATCTGTATCTCCAGCCAGACCTCCCCTGAACTCTCCATGTGTATAACCACCTGCCTTCTTGCCATTTCAGCGATTTCTAACAGCTATCTCCAAGTTTTCTTTTTTTTAAGCTGTAGTACAAATCATATAACATGAAATTCACCATCTTAACCACTTTCGAGTGTACGGCTCAGTGGTGTTAAGTATCTCTGCACGCGGTGCAATATCCTCACCCTGCACAACTGAACCCTGGCCCCGTTACAGCGCCCTCCTCCATGCCCTCCTCCCAGCCCCTGGAAACACCGCCCTACTTTTTTCTTTTTTTCGGCTGCACCAGTCGGCTTGCAAGATCTTAGTTCCCTGACCAGGGCCCCGGCAGTGAAAGTGCGGAGTCCTAACCATTGGACCGCCAGGGAAGTCCCTCTACTTTCTATTTCTGTGAGCTCTGACTACTTTGCATATGTCATGTGCGTGGAATCACGCACTATTTGGCCTTCTGTGACCGGCTCATTTCGCTGAGCACAGCCTCCTCCAGGCTCATCCGTGTGGCAGCAGGTGTCAGAACTTCCCCCTTTTCAAGGTTGGAAAACACCCCCTTGCCTGGACGGACCACCTCCCCTCAGTGGGCACTGGGGCTGCATCCACCTCTTGGCCGCCGTGAACATGGGGTGGAAATATCTCTTCGAGACCCTGATTTCAATTCTTTTTCTGAATTTCAACTCTCTCTCGGGTGTGCCAACGTGGGACTTGCGGCTGGGACCGTCTCCCGCCGTGATGGGAGTGGCTTTCCTTCCCCTCCTTCCTCCTGCTGTTTGTCCGGGCCTCCCTCTGGCAGGGGTGTTGGGCCAGGGGCTGCTGCTCCTAGCCGCGACGGGGGGGCGCTGGACAGTGCGGACACGTGAGAGCCTTTGTAGCACAGCGCGCTGGGGCAAGCGGTGCAGCGGGCTCGGGGCAGAGAGCTGAGCGCCAGTGCCGGCCCCCACGCAGCAGGTGTGGCACCTGCGGGGAGCAGCCCGCGCTCCCTACAACCTAGCGGGAGGTGGCCCTCGACCGGGGCGTCCACTCGGCCGTGCCCAAGCTGGGGCGGCGCTGTCCAGGGACACGTCTGTTCGCGCGTGTGCCCTGGGGCGGCGGTCTGCCCAGCCGACCACGCAGAGCCACCTTCAGGCTCCGCTGCCACTTGGCAGGGACACAGCCGGTGCACCTGCTCTCTCCCCATCCTCCAGCCAGGGGTCTTCCCGGTTCAGCCAGACACTCGGGAACTGCTCCACCCGAAACAGCATTTTCCGTCCTGTCGTGCCTGACACGCCTAACGCTCTCTGAGGAAGACGACCTTTTCTGCCCGGAGGCCAGTTGCGGTTCTTTCCTTGACCGGATGAACGATCAGCTAATGACTCTCGAGCTCCCACGGAATCAACAGACACCTCGTGCTCCTGGGACGTGCCTCCCCGGGGGCCAGGCCAGCCCTAAACCAAGGGTTCGGGCAGGCGCCCTAGAGGGGCGCCACTCTCCCCGCCCCAGGGACGTGGGGCGGCTGCTCACCTTGAGCGTCTTGTCCTGGCTCTTGGCGGACTCCATGAGCAGGTAGGCGCCCCTGCTGTCACACAGGCGGTCGGCAGAGCCCTGCAGCAGCAGGAAGGGCAAGGTCAGCCTGGGCAGCGCCCGCTCCACCCTCGAGACGGCGTTGAGCAGCTGGATGCCGAAGCACACCTTCAGCCCCGCCCGGCAGATGAGGGGGTCCGTGTTGTAGATGGCCACCTGCGGGAGGGGAGACAGGAGCCCGTCGGTCCCTCGCAGCCCCTCCCGCTCGGCTCTGAAGAGCCGACCCCGCCAGCGGGCCCGGGGTGGGGACCCCCAGTCAGCCCGGCCGCGCTGCCCCTGCTTCCAGCCTACTCTGTGGCCCCCCCTCCGCACCTGTGCCCCGGGACGGTTTCAGCATCAGTCTGGGGGGTTCTTTCACGTGAGCAGCATCGTATGTTCGCTCTGATGATTTCACACAGGGATAGCTCAGAAGATGTTTTGGTGTCAGTCTGAGTGGATTCTGTTTTCTCTGAGTCTGTCTGTCCTGACACAGCGTCCCCTGGTTGAAGAGGGTGAGGGGCACCCACGACGGCCGGGTCACAGGGCTGTCTGTGCAGGAACGAGGCCCGGGAAGGGCTTGGGCAGGACACCCCTGCGGGCTTCAGGACGTGGATCCAGCGGGCTGCCTGCCGGCCTGAGAGGCAGGTCTGCTGTCCCCCTGCGCCTGTGGACACGGCTGCCCCTCTGCCGGACGTGCACAGCGGCCGGGCCCGCCCTCCTCAGCCATCAGCCTGCGGGGACCTCCTCTGACACCGGCCCCGCCTGCGGCTGAGAACCTGACCATGCCCTTTGTGGGGCTACCCGGGCCCCGTCCCCGGCTTCCCGGCTTCACTCCTCTTGCCCCGAGCGGACATTAAGTGGGCCTGCTTGCTGTGAGCTGAGACGGGACACATGCCCACAGAACTCTCCGGACCAGGTCGGGGCCATGACACCTCTGCCCTCAGCTCTCTTTCCAAGAGCTGCGTGGCGTCAGGAGGGGTGAGGGGACAGAGGGTCAGCTGCCCGCGAGGAGGCCTGAGTGTCCACGGTGTCTCCATCTGACTCTCGGGCGGGGGCCGCGTCTCCCCTGTGACGACCCCCCACGGGCCTCATCCAGGGTCCTGGATCCACCTGGAGAGGGACAGGCTGTCCCAGGTCCCCCCACCACCCCGATTCTTCCGGAGCAGGCGAGCCAGACCACTTGGGAAAAGCCACACGAGATGAATGAGCCCCTTCCTGCAGCCGAGATGGCGGGCCTCCCGCGGGGCCGGGCCACCAGTCTAGGGGCCGAGAACACGGGAGCGGCAGGGGCTCCTTCAGGGTCTGCAAGGAGGGCTGCTCGGGAAGAGGCCGCGGGGCCAGAGAGCCCTGGCTGCCGGGTGTCCCTGTGAACGAACGCCCAGGGCCAGGGCCCACGAGGCCACCTCCTTCCTGAGCGGCTTGGCGCCTGCCCTGCTGACCGGCCGTGAAGCCCCTCAGGGAGTCGGCTCCGGGTTAACTGCTCTGACAAGCCCAGGTGGCTTCCCGCTCTTGGCTCTTTTTCCATGTCTGGAGCACGTCGGCGCTGGGTACACAATGGCCCATTCTAGACCTGGGAGGAGCCGCCAGCTGTGTCGGGGAAAGGGCAGGCCCCCGTGCCAGCCACCACCGCACGGGGGGCAGAGGGGCTGCCGGGAAGGCAGGGCAGGGACCACCTCCTCTCAGGGAAACAGGCTCAGAAGCCCAAACCCTCCCCTAAGGTAACCAGCCCGGCCCAACCCCAGGGCCTTTGCTTTCTGAGGGCTTAAGACCTAAATCCACCAAAAGTTCTCCTAGTGGGGGAGGGTCGTGTCCTGTCCCCCAGGCAGGAGACGGACAGCGTTCTCCCTCCCAGCCCAGGCCAGGCCCAGAGCACCGGTCAGCAGCCTGAGCCCATTCAAAACCAAAGACCAAACGGTCGGTGCCCGAAGATCACTTACTGTGGGATTCCATCTCCACGACATTCTTAAAAGGACAAATCGGGGGCTTCCCTGGTGGCGCAGTGGTTAAGAATCCACCTGCCAGTGCAGGGGACACGGGCTCGAGCCCTGGTCCGGGAAGATCCCACATGCCGCGGAGCAACTAAGCCCGTGTGCCACAACTACTGAGCCAGCACTCTAGAGCCCTCGAGCCACAACTACTGAGCCTGTGTGCCACAACTACTGAAGCCCACGCGCCTAGAGCCCGTGCTCCGCAACAAGAGAAGCCACCGCAATGAGAAGCCCGCGCACCACAACGAAGAGTAGCCCCCGCTCGCCGCAACTAGAGAAAGCCCGCATGCAGCAACAAAGACCCGACACAGCCAAAAATAAGTAAAATAAATAAATTTATATTTTAAAAAAAAAGGACAAATCAGAGAAATGGAGACCAGACTAGTGGTGGTCAGGCTTGACGGCGTGGGGCTACAAGATGGCAACATGGGGTCTTTGTGGGGACGGCCTGACTCACCCCCGAGGGTATCCTGGTCGCCATAACCCTGTGGTTTTGCAAGATGTCAGCTCTGGGGGAAACTGGGCCAGGCACACAGCCCCTCTGAGTTATTTCTCACAACTGCACGTGAATCAGAGGTCTCAAAGCACAAGTTTAGTTAAAAGCACAACAAGGACTCGGTCTCTGGCAATCTCTCTTGCCCCTCTGCCCCCCCATTTCTGGAGCACAGCCGTGAACACATCAGCTGGAGGCTGTGGACCCGGGTCCAAGCCAGGGCATCTTTGCTCCAGGTGACCAACCTCTGGGGGTGTGTCCACCGGCTGAAACGAGAAGTCCTTTCTCTTGGCGGGAAACCCTGTGAGGAAGACCACCCAGCCCTGATGTTTCCCAGCTGTGTGATGTGGGTAAGGCTCTTCTCTCTGGGATGCAGTTTGCTGATCTGTGAAATGGGGGTGATGGTGGTCATGCCCCGGAGGACACCGGGCGTCTGGATGGATGTGCACCCTGGGGCCCAGGCTGGGTCTGCCCCACAGCGAGGCTAATGCCGTGCGGCTGCCTGACCCCAGCGCGGGGCAGCGAGGTGGGGCATCAGGCTCCTCAGCCTGGGTTTCCCATCAAGGAAGGGTCCTCTCCCGAGCCCCAGCCTCTTCTGGCACCTTCCCTGTCCGGGGGTCTGAGGGCTCTCGGCAAGGTTGACTCGACAGCTGGGAACAAGCCAGCTGGGCTGCCTGCCTTTTGAAAAAGCTTTGCCCTGAAGCACAGGAAGCAACCCACAGTTGGGAGCGTTCTTAAACTTCTGGTTGAGCAAAATCCAGGAATCACCCACCCCCAGTCAGATCTCTTGACCTCTTTTTTGAAAAGCTGTTCTGGGATGGACTCAAAATTAGAGTTTTAATTAGAACAGTATTAGAAATAACTAGCCCTGAGCCCTCACCTCTATGCCAGGTGCCGTGCTGAGTGCTTTACATGTACTTGCTCCTTGAATCTCCGCAGGACCCCTTCACAGGAACTGTCATTATTATCCATTTTACACATGAGGAGACTGAGGCTCAGAGAGGCTGGGTGACTCACCCAACGTCACACAGCAAGTAAGGGACGGAGCCAGGATAAGAGCGAGGCAGTCGGGCCCCACCATCAGCATTCCCAACCTCTCACCACGCTGTGCTACATGTTTAGACAGGGGGAAGTCAAGGTGAGTCCTGTGGGCTCAAGCGGCCAGGGGGCGTGGAGTTGCAGGGAACCAGCATGCCTCAGACGAGAAACGGGTGCGTCCCTGGTGAGGACCATAGCGTGCTGCCGCCCCTCACGGCCTGCCACGGGGTGCGGGGGCCTCTGAGCACAGGCGAGTGCCCTGCCCACGTGATTTCACACTTCCCAGAGAAGCCCAGCCCAGCAGGCCTAACCTCCTGCGTTCTCTCCCAGGCACCTACAGACATGTCTGCAGCCGGTCTTCCTGACCCCCTTCCAGCCCATCCCCTCCCTCTGCCTACGGAGACCTCATCTGCCACTTGCTTCAGGGCCACCTGGGATTCCCATCTCCTTCCTCCACCGTTTCCATCTCTTTTCATCCATCCATCTTCACCCCAGGGAAATCAGACAGCCTTCCCCGGCACACTGGGGAGAGCAGGACAACTCTACCCAAGTATTCTCTGGAGCCAAAAACCTGTGGGAACCCGAACATGAACTGGCAGGTCTTTGCAGAGACCATGTCTTCGCCCTGCCTTTGTCTTGAAGGGCCGGACTGCTGCAGAGGGAGCCGGACAAGAGAAAACCTCTCCTAGGCCTCGCCTCTGGACTTCTTGTTGGAAAGCTCATGCTTTCCCCCTACCCCCGCCTCTTTGCCCGCTGTAAACAGACCCACGATGTGACCCCGAAGACAGGGCCTGGTCCAAAGCGCGAGTGACACAGTGTCTGTTGGCCTGACGTGCGGCCTGCAGGGTGGGGAGGGGACATAAGGGTCCTGCCTGATTCCACAGAGTCTCTCCAGCACGGCTGACTGAAGCAAGCCCTGTTTACCGAGGCCCAAGTTCCCGCTACGACCCCAACCCGGGGCAGGCGCCCCGCCCTGGGGGACTGAAATTCCTGAGCCAGACCAGAGGAGAGCCACCAGAAATAAGGACCTGCAGTTCCACTTTGGATAGAAAGAGGACTAATCGGGATTAGCCTACATGTATAAACTGCCACTGATCAAGGGCATGTGAATTACCGAACATCTTTTCCCGAGAAGTACTTTTTGCTACTAAAGCTTGAACTCCTGTTCATCCTTGTATCTGCTTTTTGAGCCCGGAGGTGGGCCGGCAGGTCAGGCCCTGGGCAGGTGGGTGCAGGCGGTTTGCACAAACCCACCACAGGGCACTGGAACCAGAAATGATGCAGAGGGTCACCTTGCTTGTGCCTTGGGAGTGGAGGTCCCTGCGGTGTGACCCTGGAACCAGACACAGGTCCTGAGTGGTCACAGAGGGAAGGGAAAAAGCAGACCCACGTTCTGCACCCAATCACACGGGCCACGGCCACCTTTTCACAGGCCAAGGGATTGAATAAATAATAAGAGAAACAAGAAAGAATCACTGGGGTCTTGCAGGACCATGTTCACAACTGCTGGTCACAAAACAGCAAGATCGCGTGGCCTCATGTCTTGGAATCAAAAGTTGGTCACAAATGAGGAAATCAGAACATGGACCAGATGGTGAGAGGTAATGAAAGGAATGATGACAGGGAATTATTGTTACTTTTCCAAAGTGTGACGACAGAATGGGATGTGCGTGAATGTCCTTATTCTGGGTCCTTCCTCTTGGGCAGCACATGCTGAAGTACGACCACAGGGTCTGCAACTTACTTACTTTCAAAAGTTTCAGGGGACTTCCCTGGCGGGCCAGTGGGTAAGACTCCGCGCTCCCGATGCAGGGGGCCTGGGTTCGATCCCTGGTCGGGGAACCAGATCCCGCATGCATGCCACAACTAAGAGTTCACATGCCACAACTAAGAAGCCCGCATGCCGTGACTAAGAAGTCTGCATGCCGCAACGAAGATCCCTCGTACTGCAACTAAGACCCGGCGAAGCCAAAATCGATAAACAAACAAACATAAAAAAAAATTTCAGCCAAAACAATGCATCTACTTTATGCCATTGGATTTGGCAATAATTTCTTGAATATGACACCAAAAGCACAGGCAACAAAAGAAAAAAATAGATAAACTGGACTACCTTAAAATGAAAACCCTTTGTTCATCAAAGAACACTATCACAGAATGGGAGAAAACATTTACAAACCATATACCTGGATAAGGGTTATTAATATAAAGAACTCCTACAACTCAACAACAGCAAACCTGATTAAAAAATGGACAAAATACTTGAATAGACATTTCTCCAAAGAAGATATATCAATACAAATGGCCAATAAAGCATGTGAAAAGATGTTCAATATCACTAATCATTAGGGAAATGCATATCAAAACGATCTGGCAACCCCTCTTCTAAGTATAAACCCAAAAGAATTGAAAGCAGGGTTTTGAAAAGATACTTGCACACCCATGTTCAGGGCAGTGTTATTCACAAGGGCCAAGAAGCGGAAGCAACCCAGTGTCCGTTGAGGATGAATGAATTAACAAAACATGGTCTATACAGAGCATGGAATACTGTTCAGCCTTAAAAAGGAAGGAAATTCTGACACCTGCTACCACATGGATGAACCCTGAGAACATTATGCTCAGTGACATAAGCTGGTCATGAAAGGACGAACACTGTGAGGTCCCTCAGGAGTCAGATTCACGGGGTTGGGGGGGGGGGGCCCAGGGGCTGGGGGAGGGGCTGGGGAGCTGGTGTTCAGTGGGGAAGAGTTTCAGTTTGGGAAGATGAGAAAGTTCTGAAGATGACGGTGGTGACGGATGAACAATGTGAATGTATTTAATCCCACTGAGCTGTGCACTTAAAACTGGTTAAGATGGCAAATTTTATACTCTGTATATTTTACCACAATAAATCTTAAAATATTTAAAATATATGTCCATATTGATATTTCATATTTAAGCATAGATAAAGAAAGTATGGCAGAGTACTTCCAATCGGTGAATTATGGGGAGGAGTATACGGGTGTATGCTATACTACTATGGCGACTTTTCTGTAGATTTGAAATGTTCCACAATTAAAATTGGAGGGAAAGCTCCAATGTGAATTATGGAAATTGACCTCTCCTCTCCCCGCAGTCTTGGCTTTCATGTCACTTTTATCCCCTTGTCAGGAGCCACGCATCCCCTGGGCAGGTCTGGGGCAGGAGACCCCCGTGGTCAGACCGCACTGTCTGGGGCTCGTATCGGGCTTGGCCCGTATCCCAAAAGCCTTGGCCAGTCAGCTGCATCCTATCCGCACGTCAATGGGCCTCCAACCCTCATCTCCCGGCCTGCTGCGAGGTCCCCAGTGGCATCTCTGAGACTGTGGTGGGTGAGCCCTGCCCGGCCTGCAGCTGCTTTCTTGCTGGACCCGGGAAGGCACTTGGGAGAGAGGAGGAGCTCGGCCTGCAGGGCAAGGGGGTGCCTCGTTTTGTCTGGGGCCTGGCTGGCAGCTGGAACTGCCCCTGACAGTCTCTCCACAGAGGCCCTGGCTTTTCTGCTGCCATTACAGCCACTGACCTCAGGGACCCGCCTCTCTCGAGCTCAGAGCTGTTTCTGCCAGGGTCCCGGTGGAAGGAGGGCTGGGAGCAGGGGTAGATCAACAGACCCCTATGCTGGGCGCCGGCCTGAGCTAGGCCCGCTCACACGCTCCCCCGCCGGCCACCCCACACGGAGGCCCACGCCAAGAGATGTTCCCATGGCTCCTTTTTTTTTTTTTTTCTAAGGCGTTGGTAAATTATCAGCTGCCCGAAATAGACAAGTCTTCTGTGGCGATATGAGCTATGAATGATGGCGAGTCACAGAATAAGATCAGCTAAGCAAGCAGGTTATACTGGAAAGTAATAACCGGCTCTCAGAGGGGCTCCTGGGAGGCTGTGTCCTGGGGGCAGCATGGGAGGCTCAGCCTATCTTTAGCCTTGGTTACGATGAGTCAAACGCCTAGGCATGGCCGAGCTTTCCCAGAGCTGGCAGGAGCTTCCCAGGGCCACGGCAGGTGGCCTCCCAGCCGTGTGGGCAGAAGACATGCAGGCAACAGGGGAACAGTGGCCTGACCCCTGAGGTAGGCACACCGCAAATACTTGGGGGAGGGGGGGTCTGGAGCAGAGCCCACCACAGAAACGAAAGGGAGCAGAGCTGGCCCCTTCTCAGCTCCCTGGGTGCCCGGAACTCACCATATGGCTGGCAGGCATGAATGTAAACCAGCCAGGAGACGCTTGGAGGGCGTCCCAGCACAGTTACAGAGAACAGAGACTTGGTTCTAGAAGACAAACTGCCTCAATATATAAACAGTGGACGTTCCCAGCAGAAGACCTGGACACGGGGCCAGAGGACGGGGCTTGGAAGGGAAGCAGGGCACCTGCTTGTGAGCGGGCGGACGGTCACCGATGGTGCACAGGGGGCGTCAGGAGCTCCTCAGCACCTCCTCCTCACACCTCCCCCTCGGCGGCCTTGGCCGGAGAACTATTTAGAACATTCAAGGCTTTGCAGAGTGGGAGGGATTCATCACATTCCGAAAACCCGTGGTTGAGGGTGGAATGATTAGTACGTCAGTACAGTACGCCAATGTGCTGACTGGGGACTCTGTGTAGACAAACACAACAAAGGCCGAGCAGCCGCTTGCTTGTTCCCAGGATTTCAGTTCCAGGAGCACTTCAGAACTTAAGGCTCGAACATGAGAGACCTAGGCTCAAATCCTTACTTAGTAGCTGTGTGTCCCTGGATAAGTGACTTGCCCTCTCTGGGCCTAAGTTTCCCAAATGCAAATACTGATATTAAGACTGACTTCCCGGAGCTGTGGACGGGGAGACGGAGGGCCGCGACACAGTGCACCGGGTGGTGTTGAGACAACGCCAGGCATTTCTGCCTTTACTCCTACATGCTGGGAGCCTGTGCGTCTGAGGGCTCGCTGCTGTGAAGTGAGGGTGTCATGCTGGCAGTCCTGGCTGCCACATCAAGCCCCAAACAAACGTCCTGCTTCCCCAGAGACACAGCTGACTTCCGAATCCTCCCGGGAGCCCGCCAGGCCCCCCGCATCCCAGCCTGCAGCCCCTTCTCCCAGGTCCTACTTCAGTAAGCTTGTGAAGCAAATGGTTCTTTTCTTCCTGAGGCTTTTATAGCTGCAGGGCTCCAGGGGAAATGTCTCAGCTAAAGATGGGCCTTAAGACACCCGGTGTTGGATCTGGTAGGTGCTTTTTCTGAACACATTTTCCCCCTCGGCATTGCTATTTTTAAAGCTCAGCAGAATGTTGAAAGGGCGACTCAGAGAGAAGGCAGGAGAGGGGCTAATGCTCGATGCCGAGGACAGGAAGCTCCCGCTTCCTATTTATTCTAGCCGGGGTCCACCCTCAGAGCCTTCCCAGCAGGGAAATTTATTAGTGCTTCTAAAGAGTCACCCCGCTTACCCGGCCCGTCAGAAACCTGACACAGGACGGCGTGCCACCATGGACGGGGGCGATGAGCACACAAGGGGAGCCTGCATGCTGGATATTCACCCCGACTCTTCTGTTTTTTGTAAGGCCTTCAATGAAATTTTCCATCAGTTCAAAAAGGAGATAGAAGCTCTGAAATTTGCTACTTTCAAACAATGAGGGTTTGGAATCATTTCATTATCTTTCTTTCCTTCCTTTTTGCCCACGTAGTTTCAGGTGGTGAGATAAACAATTCGGATTTGCACTTCGATGTTTCCTCTCAAAGGGAGGTTCCCCCCTCCAGCCCACTGCTATCCTAGCACAGCTGCTGCACAGATTAGTGGTTTTTCTGGAAATTGCACGTTTGAGCCAGAGCCATTATTTGGCTGTGGCGGGTGGAGGAGGCCCTGCCCACACAACTCCCCTCCCAAGCGATCCTGCACGCAGAGCGATGGTCTCCAGCCGTGGGCTGTGTGGACCAGTAATTACAAATCAGGAGAAAGAGCTTCACGCTTGTAAATACTAGCTGGGAGGAGGCGTCCGAGCATGGACCTTTGAATCAAAGGCTTCGGATCCCAGCTCTGCCCGACTGGCTGTGTAACCTTGGACAAATTATTTAACCTCCGAGCCTCTGTTTCCTCACCTCTGAAATGGGGTTAACGTTGATCTCACTCATGTCATGATTGGCTTTGGTCTTTCTGGGTCCTAACACTGTGCCTTCTCACCACACAGATCTGCCTTTTGGAATGAAAATCTTCTTCCTTTACTCAAATATTCTTGACCCTGGTGGGTCAAATTTGGCCCCAGGATATAGGTTTGGGAGTTACTGCTTTTAAAATTAGATTGGGGACTTCCCCGGCGGTCCAGCGGCTAAGACTCTGCGCTCCCAATGCAGGGGGCACAGGTTTGATCCCTGGTCAGGGAACTAGATCCCGGATGCCGCAACTAAAGATCCTGCATGCTGCAACTAAGACCTGGCACAGCCAAGTAAATAAATACTTTAAAAACTAGATTAAATTAAAATTCAAATGGAAGGTGGACGACTGGGCGGACTGGCCCACCTCAGGCTCCCCGCACAGGGCCCACACAAGCCACATTCATAAACAGCTGGCCCTCGGAGGCCTGGGCTTTGACCCCCGATTGTGAATGTCCCTTCCTGCATGTTAGGGATGATTCCCATGTAGTTGCCGCTCTCTGAGCAGCTCAAAGGGCCAGGAGGCCAAATTTTACAATGAAGCCCGAGTCCGACTGCTCATGCCCCAAGGAAGCGGGGGAGGCCACTGGGATGCCGCGCACCCGCTCCACCTTCCAGGGTCCGTAGGCAGCCAGCAACTCCTGGGTTTCAAACTCCTGACACACGGTGGGAGGCTGAGGCAGGAGAGCAGCACAGTGACGTGCTCAACTCTGAGGACCACCCCTTCCAGGTGCCAGGGTGCCGCCCGTCCACGGGGTTGCTGCCCCCCAGACGGAGCGGGCTGGGGACCCACTGACCTAAGCTCTGAGGCTAGTCCCATCAGCCGGTGACCCCAGGCATGTGCCGGCACATGGGCGAGCCTCAAGTCTGCTCCCCTGCGATACGGGAGCTGTGCAAGGGTGAGCACGTGACACAAGCCTGGCACGGAGCATAAGGGTCCCGTCACAGGCAGGGGATGAGGTGCTGGCCCTTCACTAAAGGGGAGGGGCTTGGTTCACCGAGCAGCACCTTCACAGACCAACCCCGGTCTCTGCATGGACCTGGCGGCAAGGTGCACCGTCGTTCATGCTGAACCTGGTGTCTGGTCCCAGAGGTGGTGACGGTGACGTCACACAACTCCCAGCGTATCTCCCCCGAGGCCGCCTCACCCTGCTTGCTACGCCTCCTGGGCTGGTTTTGCTTCTACAGAGGGCAGCGAGCTCTGCTTGAGGGCAGTAGCCCACCCCTGGCACAGCGGTGCCTCCTGACCTGCCCTCAGCTTACCCCTTGCCACTCACCTCTACACTGTGGCTGAAGCAAACTACCGGCTGTTCTGCAAATAGGCTCTTCATGCCGAGATCTTCACCCGTGCTGTTCCCTCTGCCACGAAACCCTTCCTCTGATCCCCCTCCAGCTCCCAACCCAGTGGACACGTGGCCTGGCCTGAATCCATTCTTCCATCCTCGATCCTATCCACCCCGCCCCCCAACAGAACTGCCCTTCTCTGCTCTCAGGCCACGAGGTTGGGTAGGACTGATGCCACCTGCTTTCCTGGACCAATAACCCAGACTGTCAGCCAACAAGAACCAGCCCTGAGACTTCTGTTGGGAAGAGGTGCTGCCTTTCCACTGCAGTTGCTCATGTAAAGCTGCTGGTGGCCAGCTTTGCCTCCACTTGGGGAAAGTTTGGTTGGGAACGAGGCCAAACCAGGGGATATGAGAGGTGGGGAGAGAGATGGTGAACAAGACTCTGAGCCCCTGGATCCAGCCATGCCTGAAGCCTTTGGTTACACTCACCAATAAATCCCCCCTTTTGCTCAAATCACTTTGAGTTGGGTTTCTGTCACTTACAACCAGAAGAGACCTGGCTGACACACACAGAGTTTCACCTGGTCAGCTCCTCTGCACACATGGGTACCGCGCAGGCAGCAATGCCGCCCACGCCTTCCCACCCAATCCCAAAGCCAGGCAGCATCTCACACGTCCTCAAGTCCCCGTCACCTCGCACACAGCCTCGGCTGAATAGTGGTAAACGGCCGAGGCAGAGCTAAAACCTGGATTTCCCCCCTGGGGCTGGTGCCTTCTCACCCCACCAGCCCCAGCTGCCCCAGGTCTTTAGAAAGACTCACCTCTGTCTTATTCCGTGAGAGCGTGCTGCTGTCGATCCGGCCCAGGGACACGTTCGGCAGGACAAGGTTGAGAACTTTCGCAGCAAGGACCTAGGTGGGAGGGAAGTCAGGGTGAGTGCAGTGGGACCCCCCCACCAGCTGCCCACGGGGCCAGCTAAGGAGAGGGACACCCAGACTGGACATCAGGCAGGCCTGATCCTGGGCTGGGCACCCAAGGACCCTCCTCTCTCCGACCAGACGGCCTGTCTGGCTCTGGGCCACTGTGGGTGAGCCGGGCGAGGGGAGGCCGCGTGGTGACAGCGCGACACCACATCTGTTTTTTGCTGCTCCCGATTCTGTGCAGTTGCTCTCCCTAGATCCCTCACGGGTCATGAGTTTGCATGATCTGCAGGAGCTCCCAGCTGAGTGCTTGTGCACAAGCAGCTCTCAGAGGACCTTAAAAAACACGGCAGGAGCAGAAGCACCCCGTCGCCCGAGACGAGGTAGGACACGCTCTGGTCGGGAAGCACCTGCCGACTGTCTTGGGGCACAAACAGTCACGGCGCCGAGGGAGACACCGACCTGACTGCTGGTCGTGTGGATCCAGGTGTGTGGACGCAGAGCTGCACAGCACTGAGCCTGTTCCCTTAGCTCCCCCGGGACCACTGTGCGCAAAGGACGCAGAGCCGCACGGCACTGAGCCTGTTCCCTCAGCTCCCCCGGGACCACTGTGCGCAAAGGACGCAGAGCCGCACGGCACCGAGCCTGTTCCTCAGCTCCCCCGGGACCACTGTGCGCAAAGGACGCAGAGCCGCACGGCACTGAGCCTGTTCCCTTAGCTCCCCCCGGGACCACTGTGCGCAAAGGACGCAGAGCCGCACGGCACTGAGCCTGCTCCCTTAGCTCCCCCGGGACCACTGTGCGCAAAGGACGCAGAGCCGCACGGCACTGAGCCTGGTCCCTCAGCTCCCCCGGGACCACTGTGCGCAAAGGACGCAGAGCTGCACAGCACTGAGCCTGCTCCCTCAGCTCCCCCGGAACCACTGTGCCAAAGGACGCAGAGCTGCACAGCACTGAGCCTGCTCCCTTAGCTCCCCCGGGACCACTGTGTGCAAAGGCAGCGGCACACGGCAGGTGCTTAACGCATGCTCCTTGAACGTGGTCCTGGCTCAGGTCCACGCCTTCCCACCCCCTCCTGCTGGATCTGGTGTTTACCGAGGAAAAGCGTGAACCTGGATCTCACACGTCTGCCTGCAGAGGGGGGCTGCTCCCGTTTCCGGGCTGTGCAGACACCCGGGGATGAAAGATGCTATTTCCAAAGCGAGCTGAGAAACGCTGAAATTAGAATTGCACCGAAGGTGGCGAGCAGCGAATTCTCGGTCTGCGCGGAGGGCGCGTGTCACAGAGCCGACAGGTGCTGCCTCTTGGCACCCTGCGTCGGGGACGGCACCCACATCCACTCAGTGACAACCCCTGGGTGTGCTGGGCACAGCCCCAGGTGCCCAGTCTTTTAATCTTGACACACATACTGTGAGGTGAGGGTTTACCCTCGTGTAGCAGACAAGGACACTGAGGCTCAGTGCCACTGCACACGGCCAGCTGGAAGGGGGCAGAGGCCTGGGGCGCAGCTGCCCTTTCCCTTCCAGCAACAGCGGCCCAAGGGCAACGTTATTAGGGAAAACGACGTGGATCCCAAAGCTTGTAAAACTGATCCTAGACTTTCCGCTGTCCTTGATGCCCTGCCACGGCCTCCTGAAGGACACGGAGCCTCTCAGCTGACTCCACGTGTGACCCTGCCAGGCCCAGGAGTCTGGGGAGGCCACGTGTGATGCGACCCGACCCCGCTGCCCACTTTGGCCCGTCTGCCTGCCTCGTCCAGCACGGCCTCCTCAAGGACACGGCTCTTTCTCGGCAAGCAGCTTCCTACCCACTCCCCGATCAGATAGCCGACAGCAGGAAAAGGCCCAGGGACGCACCGCCTGGGCACCTGCCCCACGGCAGGCGTGAAGGCAGAGACTGTACAGGGTCCACTCCACTGTCCAAGGCGGGCACCGTTTCTGCGTGGACGCGGGCACGCTGCCAGCTGTTCATGGAGGGTCAGACTCACCTTCACCCTTGCGGTCTCTGCTCCCACCATGGGCACCTGTCAACCCAAACATTCACACCCCAAAGTGCCAAGGCCTCTACCCCCAGGAAGAGACACTGACCGCTCACAGGCTCCACGAGGATCAGGCCAGGCGGGCTGAGGCTCATGCCGTCCTCATTCTAGTTTCCCGGGGTGGGTGTGGGCACGAGGCAGCCAGGCGAGACGCTGCCTCTAGGAGAGGGCCACAGGGAAACCTGCCCTGCCCTCTGTCCCTGAGCAAGCGGTCTTGCCTGCATCACTAACAGGAACTCTGCGCAGCCATGGGAAGCTTCAAGAAGAGCCTCACGGGAAAAAAAGAGGAGGAGTGCCCTTTCTGGACAAGCATTTGCTTTATGAAATGAACAGTGCAAGGGTCTGGTCCCTGGAGGGACGAGATACCGCACAGCAGTTCAGCTGCCCCCCCACCTTCCCGTCCCGGTACAATCGCCGAGTTCCGGCGGGGACTCTCCTGCTGCAGCTCCGACAGCCTAGGGCCCTGAGCCCCCGGTCTCCACAGGAAGATGGTGCTTGGCTTTGAAGTCCTGTTCCCTGCACCCCGCTGGTGTACTGGCAGCGGGCGTGGCCCCCATCAGGCCCTGTCCCTTCCTGACGTTCCATGACCCCTGCTCTACGTGTGGTCCTCAGACCAGCAGCACCGGCAGCTGCCAGGGGTCAGGCTCTGCATTTTCACGGGACCCCTGGCGTTCGTGTGCGCCCTGAGGGTGGAGGGGCAGGCAGCCTGAGTCAGAGAAGCACCACCCTGAGAGGTTCTGCCTGACCTGGTCTGAGCTGTGGCCCAGGCGGTGCAGTGTCCCCGACCCCCACAGCGTAGGACCAGGGACACGGACACACCTGACGTGTAAGCGTCCCTTTCAAAGGAGCCACAGTGAGAGATCTTGGCCCCACCCCGACCCTCAGCTCTTTTTCTAAACCAGCAGAGTAAACTCTGGCCACATTTCCAACAAGACTCAACTGGGTAGAGACAAACCTTTGATGGCAATAATGTCACAGCTAAAAAAAATCAGGTGCTTCTTAGCCTTTTCCCCACAAAGACCAGAGAAGGAAAAGAGGCGGCATGCGGGGAAGGATGCTTTGAACGGCTGCTCGAGACGCTCACCTTCCCTGCTGCTCTTCTAGGGTCTGTCTATTTCATTAGCTTTTCCGTCAGAAAACTGAGTAGCGGGAGTAGCTGGTCAAGGAAGATGAGGGTCAGGAGGGTGCTGAGGTCACGTGGTGAGGAAGCAGGGGGATCCGAGGGGGCCCAGCAGACCCCACACCCGGAACATCAATTTGTCCAGGTTGCTGCTACTTCCTGACATGACCTCCCCCAGCGCCATCCACCGCGAGAGCCCCGCACCTGTGTCCACGGGAAGACGAGGAGTGAGGGGCAGTGGCTCACCCAAAAAGGAAGTGGAATGCAAGATATTACAGATCTTGATGCCATTTTGAGTAAGTGTTCCGAACTCTTCGGACAACCCTGCAGGGGCGTGGAGAGAGCCCCGGGTCCAGCTCAGGAGAGGGGCGACCCCTGCCGGGCCCCCTGGAGGAGAGACCCCACCCTCATCGTGACTCCAACAGGCTAAGTCAGGTCGGAGCCACCGCAGAGGTCCCAGAGACCCCGACTCAACGGGGCCCCAGGGCACATCGCCTGAGGACACTTTGGGGGCCGAGACCCATGACGACTGACACACAGTCGCTGGACCCCAGCCCTGGAAACGGAAGGTAATGAAGTGGGGGAATCGGTCCTGGAGACTCAGAGCTGGGCAAAGTGGGATTCGAACTCCGGTTCTGAATCCCAGAGAAGGTCTACGATCCTCAGTGTCTCCATTTCTAAAATGGAGAAAATGAAACGAAGCTTGAAGGGCTGCTAGGAGGTTGCGTGACACCTAATTCCTCCAGAGCTCGTCCCTAACTGCCCTCTGGTTTCCGGCCCCAAGGGGAAGCTCCACCAACACTCCTTGGTTGACTGAGCAAACGCTTATGTCATTCAGAGTGGGGACCCCAGGAAGGAGGTGACCTGCGGAACCAGGTCCCCAAACTATCTCAGCTACAAAAGAGGACGACTGTCCCAGAAGTGAGGTCCGCCCCCGACAAGCAAGCGAGCGGACGGTCGCGTGTCCTTGGCCTGCCCCTGGGTTAACTGCAGCCCCATCACTTTAAGTGCTAGTGACTTGCACAAATGCCTTTATTGATCCAAAAGGCTTTAATGGCTCCCGAAGATCATTTTTAAGCTTCTGCCACTAAAAGACTTGACACGAGGGAAGTAATTACACTCGCTTTTCTACAGCAGCTCAACAGGCTGACCCGCGCACAGGAGGCCAGAAGTGCAGGCCTCCGTGGGTGCAGGAGTAGCATGGCCGGGACACAGCCCAGAGTTTCTGGGCTGGGGGAGAGTGCACCTCCCGGCAGACAACAGGAAGCCTGCATGCCTCACAGAGGTAACAACACCCCCGGTGCATCACTGTTGCCAGACTCAGGGGCCAGTTCATGACCTAGCTAAGCCCTGACTCCTGAGTCTAACTTTACCTGAAGTTCCCCAGACCCCTTCCGTGTCCCTCCTCCGCCCCTCTGCTCCAGGGCCTTCCGGACTCTGGTGACTGAAAGCAGTAGAGTGACATTTAGACGGGACGTGGGCTAGAGCTGATCCAGGGCAGTTTCGGGGTGAAGGGAGCGTCCTGCCACGCCTGCCGCCCGAGCCAGAGCGGGACAATCGGCCTCATTTCCTCGTCTGTAAATGGGAAGCGGGGGGCGGGGGGGGGGGGGGAGCGGAAATAAGATGGTACGTGTCTGGCATGAGTGCTGGGTACACGGCGGCCACTCAAGCCCCACCTGGCCAGGCGCCCTGGTTGGCGGGCGGGTGGAGAAGCATCCGGAAGCACTGGGGATGGCTCCCCGCATCTCGGACCTGACCCCAGGGGACAGCCTCCAGGCAACAGGCAGAGAAGGTCATTTAGAGGATTACCCTCTGGGCAGGCTGAGTCCCCGCCCTGACCCCGGGCAGAAATCCAGGGGGATGTCGGGTTCTTCCCCAGAGAAAGGACTGGGTTAACCTGCAGCCCGGGGACAAGGCCTGGCGAGCTCAGGGTGTGACACCTGTTCCCAAGGGTTCCCCTCTGTCCCCAGGGCTGGCTGCAGTGCTGCCTTCCCCAGAGCATGCCCGGGGGCATGAGACAACCCCCATGAAACCTCCCATTAACCACTGAGACTTGTTCTGATGCACAGGGCTTTTGTTTCTCAATTTCTCCTGCTTCCACCACGATCTGAACACAGACAGCATTTGGGGCCAGGAGACTCTGTCCTCCTTGTCTCTTCCCCAGGCTAAATATACCCCAGCTTGTTGAAAATGGAGTAAGAACCAGATGTGCGGGATCTGGGGTGGGGGGTGGTCTGGCATTCTCACGTTTGGAGCGGGGAGCTGTCATCTTCCACAAGCCCGTCTGTGCTCCAAGCCTTGGGTATCTCATGCTGCTGGCTATAATGATTTTCAAAATCTCTCCATCAGGAACTGGCTGCCATGAAACAAACCTGTGACCTGTCAAGGAGCCGCGCTCTGGGAGAAGAGTCACAGAACAGGACACTGCCCTGTGCTCTGCACCCTGACAGTGTGACTCCAGCCAGGGAAGGGTCCCCTCCTCCCCCTCAGCCAGGGTGGTCTCCAGGAGGCTGTCTTTGGGGTCTGTAACAGTGAACCACTGGGAAGACCCAAAGGCCAGTCACTGGGTCCTCACCTGACCCAGGCCCATCCCTGCAGGGGGCCTCACCTGACCCAGGCCCATCCCCATAGGGGGCCTCACCTGACCCAGGCCCATCCCTGCAGGGGGCCTCATCTGACCCAGGCCCATCCCTGCAGGGGGCCTCACCTGACCCAGGCCCATCCCTGCAGGGGGCCTCACCTGACCCAGGCCCATCCCTGCAGGGGGCCTCACCTGACCCAGGGCCATCCCCCTTGGGCCTCACCTGACCCAAGGCCTGCAGCGAGGCCTTTCCTAGTCCTACGCACCGAGAGGTATCACAAAGGAAAATGACCAAACTAAACCCCACCCACAAAAACAAACAGGCCACCAAAAGAACAAAACAGGAAGCACAGAGAGCGTGTTCCCACGTGTGTGAAACACAGGGACCCGCTGGGGTGTGCGCACCCGCAGAGATGCACACACTCTGCTAACTGGCTGCCCGTCTGCAACCGGGAGGAGGCTCCACTCATGCCCTTTCCCTCTCTCACATTCTGAACCGTACAGACATATTATTACAAGAATGTGTCAATTAAATTTTAAACAAAGATTCTGTGAGACTGCTTCAGAAGGCTGTCAGGCGGGACGTGGAGGGTAAGCCCGTGGTCCGGGGGTGGCAGACAAATCATAGGATGTCAGTCAGAACTGCCAAAGCCCAGAGCAGCAATAGATTTCACGGTGGGGAGGATGTGTCCTCTGGTCTGGGGGCAACGGGCAATCTCATTTGTCTTGGTTAATGAGAGGAGACTTGCATCCCCCCGGGGACAGCTGGCTCCTGATTTGACAAGGTGATCTATTAGCGGCAGGCTCAGAAGGTCACGCTGGTGGCCTGGCCCAGAAGTTCCCCCTTTGCCAGTGACTCGGGGGAAAGCTTGTGGGCTCCACTTGGGGGCCCAGCTGCCCTGATCCCCTGGTGCACTTCATCCAAAAATCCCCATGGTCCTGGACTCTTCCCAAAGGGAAAACATCCATTGCAGGAAATACCCACTTTCTTCTCTGGGAAAACACCCTTGATGGAGAGAGGAGAGGACAGTCCCAGATCCCAACCCACCACCCTGGGGTGCGGACCTGGAGAGTCGCTCGTCCCTTCCAAGCCTCAGTCGTCCCGACCGTAAAACGCAGGCCTCGACCCCTCCCGGGGGTGAGGGTGGGAGCCAAGGGAGATGATTCACGTGTAAGCCCAGCACGTGCCCGGCACTCACTGGGCAGAACAAACCACGAATCAAAGCATGCGGCGTGCCGTGGGGACCCCCTCTTTTTGCGATCCTGGTCTTGCTTACTCTACTCGGACCAGGACCCGCTTGAATGATCCTGACGCACTGCCTCACTCACCCCTCGTGCTCCTTTGAGAGTCCTGAGAACCGGCTCGGGGGCAGCAGTGCCCCCCAGCGTCCAGGAGAGACTGACCGTTGCTCAGGGAGACTCGGGGCTGGGATTCCCCACTCTCACCGGGTTACCTGTCTCTGAAACCTGAGGTGCATAATGTGTCAACAACCCAGCAGCCCTGCTGAGGCCACGAGTCCCATCTCCTTCCTCAGGGGGAGGAGGCCCAGCTCAACACGGGAACCACTGGTTGTGCCGTGTGGAACATAACAGCCAAAAAAACAGAATGGAGGATCCGATAGGTCAGAGGTGAAAGTGCTCAGGGATGGAGAGCACCACAGCCAAGGCGGCCGGCGCTGTCACATCACTAACTGCCTGCAGCTCCACTGTCCACATACCGTGGCCGAGGCTGGCCAACGGTCCCCGGAAATGAGCTCCAGCCCAGCACATGGCTTGTTAACAGAGGCCCCTTCGCTGGATTCCTAACCCGCGTAACCTTTCCTCCTTCTAACGTTCACCAACGAAACATGCACAAGCAGGAAGTCATTTTCCTTTTGTCTTTGGAAAAAAAAGTACCTGACTTGAGAAACTACAGACTTCCAGGGACAACAATGCTTGCTACTTGTCCAAACCTTATCACAATCGTGGGAGAAACCCTTTTCCCCAGACTCTAGCTGTGAACGGACGCCCCGGGGCCAGGGAAGCTGCAGGCATCTCGCGGAGCCGGAAGTCCGTTTACCTTGAAAGTCGTGGCAGACTCGGGATTGGCGAGAACCAGCGGGGAGATCAGAACCATGCCGGAGAAGTGGCCGGGCCTCTCTGCGGCCGTGAGGATGGTGATGGCGCCTCCCTGCGATGAGAACGGGCAGCATGTGGGGGCGGGCGTCGCCAGCGTGAGCTCTTAGCCGCCCCACCGCGGGTCTCCTGCTGGGCTGCAGTCCCGGCCCAGAGCCCCAAGGGTGGTAGCTTGGAATAGACACCCTCAAATGTTGGATAAACTGGACCTGCAATTACTTGCTTTCACATGTTTTTTCCTCCGGGTTTTCCAACAGCAAACATTTCAGAGAGATCTAAATAAGGTTCCTGCTTGTGGGCTGCAAGTTAAACAATAACATATTTCTATTTCATTTCAAGCCAAAAGCTGGCAGACCCCCAATTCACCCATTCCGTCAGCCTTAATATGAGATCTGAAAAAAATCTGATGATAATAAGAGATTGCTACACTTTTTTTGTTTTCCTGGTTCAGTAAAGGTCCCAGAAATTTAGGTTCCAAGAAAAATAGTTAGTGAACGTGGGTGGTGCTGAAGGCATGCGGCCTTGGCTATTTGCTAAAGCTGAAGGTATCTGAACCAAGGGCTGAAATCACACACGCTTACAAGGGCCAGGCAGGTAACTGACGCGTAGGAACAGAGCCCGACCGTGACCAGGGTGGAAGGGAGTGAAAAGTCACCCAGATTTCAAAATCAAGTAGCTCAAAACGTTCTTTGCCAGCCATTGGGGCAGGGGGTCTAGAGGCAGATTTGGCCTGGATGCTGCCAGTTTGAAGAGCCCTGATTTAAAGATTATAGTTGGTTGATTCTTAGGGGGTTTAATGTATATAAAAGGTGCAAGGGATTTAGAATGACGTGTAAGGACTTGTTTCCTCTGGAAGCCCGTCCTAATTCCCATGTGTACTGTGTGACTCTGAAACGGGCAGGACGCACAGGACCTGTGTTTCTCCACAGGCTGACTGAGGGGCCCTCCCGCCCTGAGATGCGGCCGTGCAGGGAGAAGTGCCCTTGGGGCCCCACCATGAAGTGGCACCTTCCTGGCGCCTTGGGCCCTGGCAGGAAGGAACGGGCGGAGGTGAGCTTCTCTGGGGCTGCCTCCAAGATGCTGGCCCTCGTTTCCTGAGCATAAATTGTCTGGGAACTCCCAGAGGGGTCCGTGCTGGCCAGGCAGAGAGCGATGGGGCCAGAGGCAGGGCGGCCCCCTGCATCCCGGGACCCTCAGCCTCCACCCACCGCAGGGCTGGGGCTGGGGCCCGGCTTGACTTAGAGGGCTCTTCTGGGGTCTGCTCACCATGGAGTGGCCCAGGAGGAAGATGGGAAGCCCCGGGTGGTCCTTCTGCACAACGTCCACGTGCTGCAACACGTCCCTGATGAAAACCTGGAAGTCAGACACCACCATCCTCTCCCCCTCGCTCTGCCCGTGGCCGACTGGAAGAGAACGGGAAACAGAACCAGTTACCAGAGGCTGACTCCTGCCAAGCCCAGGGGTCTCCACACGGAATTACCTGCCACTCTTTAGGGAAGACCCACCAAGCCCTTCCAAGCACTCTTGACCGTGGGAATTCTTCTCCCCGCATTTTACAGATTAGGACGTTGAAGCACAGAGAGATTAAGGAACGTGCCCAAGATCACACAGCCAGAAGTCACGAGCCAGGATGTGAACATCACAAAGCCTGTCCACACAGCCAGGATGCCTTCCTTGTGGCCGTATCCCAGGAAGAAAGAAAGGACAGGCACGTGGAGTCTCACTAGGCCTCGCTTCTTGCCAAGTGGCCAGAAACAAGACGGACGAGGATCGGAGCTCCTCGGGCTTTCCCAAGTCCTTGACCCTCACAGTTGTTTCCAAGCGTTAGCTTTTCACCAGGTAAAGTGCTGCATCCTGTCACCTCCCGGCGAAGACAGCGCGACAGACATAAGACAGTCAAGTGCGCCTGCCAGAATCTTCTCAGCGAAGCAGCCGTAAAACTAGGTCATGCTCCCTCCCTCCTGGATTGTACTGCCTGTCCCATATCCGTGCTGTTCACTTCCCTGTGTTCTGAGGGTCCCTCCACGCTCCCCTCTCGGAGGGACGTCAGTCGCCATAGAAACCGCGCAATGTGAGGGTTTGAAAACTGCAAACAAGGAGGAGCTCCCGGAGCACAAGGAAGCACAGCAAGCGGACCTGCCCAGAGCTGCAGTGACCATGCCGCCCGCTTCACGGATGGAGAGTGGGGGGATTGCTCACAGCAGCTGGTACGGCTGGCCGCCCAGACCTCAAACTCAGAAACCCTCTGTGTGGTCAGACCACGAACTCCTGTTTCCTGCTGTCCGTCCCCCACGAGCGCCCACCGCACACAGCCTGGGGCCCCCTTCTGTCACCCTCTCAGCGGCACCCTCAGTCCCCTTAAATTCATTTTTATTTTTTACTGGGGTAAAACATAGCATCTTCACCATCTTTCAGTGCAAGCTCAGCAGTATCGAGCACATCACACTGCTGTACAACCGTCGCCACCATGCACCCCCAGAACCCTCCCATCTTCCTTAAACTAAAACCTCATGCTCCTGGCGCAGGCTGAACTGCACCCCCCTTCCCCACTCCCTTCACGTGTGGAAGTCCTAAACCCCACAGCTCAGAACATGACTGTGTTTGGAGACAGGTCTTTAAAGAGGTGATTAAGTTAAAATGAGTTCGCTGGGCTTGCCCCTAACCCAATCTGACTGGTGTCCTTGTAAGAAAAGGAGATTAGGACACAGACACACACAGAGGGACGCCCGTCTGCAAGCCCAGGAGAGAGGCCTCAGGAGGAACCAGCCCTGTCGACACCTTCATCTTGGACTTCCGGCCTCCACAACTTTCAGAAAATAAATTGCTATCGTTTACGTCACTCAGTCTGGGGTACTTTGTTATGGCAGCCCAAGCTGACTGATACACCCACTAAACAATACTCTCCTACCCCACCCCCCGTCCTTGGAAGATAGTTCAGTAATGATATGGCCAGAGTATTATGTTTAATACTGCCATTTAAAAAAATTAATTAATTAACTTATTTATTTAATTTTTGGCCGCATTGGTTGGGTCTTCGTTGCTGCGCACGGGCTTTCTCTACTTGCGGCGAGCAGGGGCTACTCTTCGTTGTGGTGCACGGGCTTCTCATTGCAGTGGCTTCTCTTGCTGTGGAGCACGGGCTCTAGGTGCGCGGGCTCAGTAGTTGTGGCTCATGGGCTCCAGAGCGCAGCCTCAGTAGTTGTGGCACATGGGCTTAGCTGCTCCATGGCATGTGGGATCTTCCCGGACCAGGGATTGAACCCGTGTCCCCTGCATTGCAGGCAGATTCTTAACCACTGCACCACCGGCGAAGCCCCAGAGTATTATGTTTAAAGTTCGAATTATTACAAATACGTGATCATTATTTTCTCTGTGTGCTTATGTTACTAACTTGATATATGATTAGATCCATTAGTTTCAAAATAAATTTGTTCACAACTATAGATTTTGCTGTTTTACTTTTCAATTTTATTTTCTTTTGTGAATACGTAAACATTTACCTGGTTCAAAAGTTAGAAAAATAAAAAAAAGGTTCATCCAGTGACATCTTGCTTCTATTCCTGTCTCCTCCACCTCTCCCCTCTTATTCCCCATGGCTAATCATTTTAACTATTTACTGTTTTTTCTTTCAAAGCAATTGTTTTTGCAAAAATAAGAAAAAAAATTTTTTTTTTTTTTTTTTTTTACATAGAAGGTAGCATGCTACAGATCCACCCTATTCTACGCCAGTTTTTTTCACTTTTAACGTATTCTGGAGATTACTTCGTTATCACAAACAGGCCCAGAGTTCTTCCTCTGTCTTGGGGCTGTGCAGTGCTCCTCTGTGTGGGTGAAGTACAGCTTACTCTGGCCGTCTCTCACCAAAAACCATCTGTGTGACATCCAATCTCTCGTTTATTAAACATCTGACTGTAATGAATCACTGGGAATGTTTTATCCCATCTTTGTGAAGGTGCGCCTTCAGGGTGTATGTCTAGGTGGCAAGGTTGTTTGGTTGAAAGGTGCATGCGGGTGCCATTTCAGTAGAAGTTGCCCACTTCCCGTCCACGTGGGTCGTGCTGGCTTGAATCTATCAGCCTCCCAACAAAGCAAGTCGTTCAGTGTTTGGATTCTTGCCCTTAAGACAGAGGAGAAAGTATAGGTCGAACATCTCCTCATATTTCAAGAGTCACTTGTATTTCTTTTCTGGTAAACTGAGAATTTGTGTCTTTGCTTGCAGGGTTTTGCATTTCTTGATATTTAAGAGCTCTTTGTATATGAATTGGTTATTTGTCCTTTGACTTCATGTTGTGTTTAAGCTACAGAAGATTTTTATTTGAAAAACTTATCAATCTTGGGACTTCCCTTGTGGTGCACTGGTTAAGAATCCGCCTGCCAATACAGGGGACACAGGTTTGATCCCTGGTCTGGGAGGATCCCACATGCCGTGGAACAACTATGCCCATGCACCACAACTACTGAGCCTGTGCTCTAGAGCCCATGCGCCACAACTACTGAAGGCCACGGGCCTAGGGCCCGTGCTCCACAACAAGAGAAGACGCTGCAGTGAGAAGCCCACGCACGCAACAAAGAGTAGCCCCCGCTTGCCGCAACTAGAGAAAGCCCGCGCACAGCAACGAAGACCCAACGCAGCCAAAAATAAATAAATAAAAAATAAATTCATTAAAAAAAAAGCTTGAGCACTAGTTGCTTTAAAAAAAAAACCCTTAAAAAATTATCAATCTTTTCTTTTTATGGCTTCTGAGTTTTGATTCTTAGTTATAAAGGCCTTCTCTACTCCAGGGGTATAAAGGAGCTCAGCATTTTTTCTATGAGTTCCTTTATGGTTTCATTTCTTGTGGGGGGGGGATAACATATACATAACATGTAATTTACATTAATCTTTTTTTTTGGCCGTGCCGCACGGCATGTGGGATCTTAATTCCCTGACCAGGGATCGAACCCGTGCCCCCTGCAGTGGAAGCGCAGAGTCCTAACCACTGGACCGCCAGGAAGTCCTACATTAACCTTTCTCAGGTGCACAGCTCAGTGGCATTAAGTACATTCACATTTTTGTGCAACCATCGCCACCATCATCTCCAGATTTGGTTTCATTTTCTACACGTTAATCTTTGATCCACCTGCAGCTTATTGTGGAACGTGGTGTGAGACAGGACCTCTTTCCTGATGGTTCTTTTCTTCTTAAAATCGAGGTGAAGTTCACATAACATAACGTTAACCATTGTAAAGTGTACCAATTCGGTGGCATTTTGTATATTCACAATGTTGTTCCACAACCTCTATCAAGTTCCTAAATGGTTCTTAATTGTTCTAGCAGAATTTATGAAGAAGTCCTTCATCACCTCACTGAACTGTGGTGTCCCCCAGATCCCATACGAAGGTTCCCCTTCGACTCGAGTCTGGCCTGTCTCTGGACTGCTGCTCGGTTCTGCTGTCTGCCTGCTCACACGTCAGCCCCCGTGACGAAGGCACTGCAGTGCTACCCACCCCGGCCGCCCCGCAAGCTCTCCCTTGCCCCTCTCCCCCGTCCCGTGGTTGCCTCTCCCCACGATGCGCACTGCCCGCCCGCCCGCCCGCTCTTCCAGCTCCGGCACACTCCTTCCAGAACTGCAGGTCCGCCTCATGAACCCCTGGTCAGAAGAGTCCCCCGACAGCTTCCAAAGTGGCTCTGCTCCCGGGTTCCATTCACCTTCTGAATCATTCAGGCTCAAAACAGGCCTGCTGTCTTTGACCTTCATTCTACCCTCTGTCGAGCTGGCCCCCAAACCCTTCCAGATTTCTAGGTCCTCAGCCCCCTGCATCGGCCTGAGCCTTTGCATGCCTATGCCACTTGCAGGGGGTGAGACGCTCATCGCCTTTTACCTGGCGAGAGCTTCCCACCCAGCCCCCCTGCCTGCCCTGACCCCCTCCGCACCCCTCTGGAAGCTGCTCCGACCTTGCAGGGGTCAGCGTCTCCGCTGCCTCAGAGCTCGGTCCACGGGTGCCAGCCGTTTTCGGGGCCTCGGGTAAAGGCTCCGACTGGTCCTGCTCCCGCACTAGAAAGCACCATCGGAGCCACACTCACACCTCCCTGCCGCTGTCCCTCAAAGCACATCCACGCTCTTCTGCTGCGCCTCTCATACAGCGGCCCCCTGCTGCGGGCCCTCAGCCCTGCACCAGGCCAGGAGCAAATCCTTTAAGGCCCATCGCCACTCCTAACCCTTCCACGGAGTCAATTCCCTCCACACAGGTGCAAGTGTCTCCTTCCCCCCCAACCAGGTCTTGTCTCTATCACAGGTGAGCTGACTGGAGCTCCCCCCTCCTTCTCTCCTCCAGCACCACTCCTCCCCCAGGGACCGAGGGTCCCTAGAGCCCGGCTGACAAGCAGCTCTGATGGGTGGCTGGCGGCCCCCATGGCACTGTCCTGTGGGCGACTGGTGACGTCTGCCATGGACTCGGGGAGGAGGCTGGGCCCGCACGTGCCCCACACCTGCCAGGGCTGACCTCGGGATCAAGGATCCCATTCTGTTCCTCTGCATATTCCTCAGGGCTCCTCGCAGTGGCCTGGCAGGGGGCAGGTGCCTGCTATACACCTGTTGAAATGAACTGTAGCCAGTATTTCCATAATGGCCACTCACCAGAGATTCATCTCCATTACGCTGGCCACACTGATTGATACATTTCCTTTCCCGCCACGTATACTGAGCAACAGTTCTGCATTTGCAATTAAAATTCTTTTCCTCATATTTTTTACAAGAAAGAACCCTGCATCACAGGCCTTATATCCAGCATATTTTTTGTTTTGTTTGCCCTGATTCTGCTATGTACTGTGTTTTTTATTTTCTGTATTCTGATGCTTTTACCATCTGGTTAAAGCTGTCCCTGGAGGGACTGCTGCTCCCAGGGTTAGCGAATTTCTAGAGACAGGAAAGAACTGGCCTGTGAGCTGGCCTTTCACATGCAAACCAACCCGCCCAGAGCCCACATCCCACCTCTCACTTTCTGGGCTACTCTCCTGCTGTCCTTGTCGCTCAGGGCCAGGTACCGGACAACCAGGGCAGCCCCTAAGCCCGCAAGCCCACTGAAATTATTCAAACCAGCCAACCCTCAGCCTGCTCAGCCCGCCTCACCATTCCTCCTCGTAGAAAATGCAGTAAAGGCTCCCGTCTACATTCCCCCCATTCCCTCTGCCTCCTGACCAGCCCTGGTGCTTCCCTGAGTGGCCCTGTGTGGGGTGCCCTGCCCCCTTTCTAGGGAATTGTGAATATAATCAATTCTCCCTCATGACAGCCATTTCCACGTCTGTGTGTCTCACCACATCTGATTAAAACCAATCCCAAGGACCCTCAAAACACTCTAGCGTCGTATTCCGTGCACAATTAAGTAGTTAATAATTCTTTGTTGAATGATGAAATAATCCCTGTCTCTTTGTCTCATACAAAATATTTCTACCTGAAATAACTTTCCACAGCACCACCGTGTGCTAAAAAGAGATCACGAGGACGTATCCAGAGAGCTGATGATCCTGTTAAAGCTGGAACAGGAAGAAATGAGCATCTGACTTCCCTTTTCTTAGGGAACCAGTTCTGCTTAGTACTCTTTTCTTAGAGAAGAAAAATCTGGTGAAACGTAGCCTCGAGTAAGGAAAGAGAGACAAAGCATTAAAAAACCAGTAATGACAACACCCGATATTTACGCAGCAGGTTGTAATTTGCACAGCCCTTTTCCCAGGGTTATTTCACTTGATCCTCACAACCCCATGAGTTAGAGATTCTTTCCCCCATTTTCTAGCAGAGAAAAGTGACCCTCGGACAGAATGGATGGAGCTCAGCCTCCCGGTGAGTTACAGGCCGGGCAAGGGCTCAAGCACTGATTTCAGACCCCAAATCTGGTGCTTTTACTGCCACTTCCCTTGCCAACAAGGAGCCCAGGGCCTCGCGGCATGGCTGGATCTGACCCAGGGAAGTCTGCTCCAGAGCCCGCCCCCCTACACGGTGGTGACTCAACACGCTGCCTCTGCGCTCTTCTATTCTACCCCTACATCCACCTCAAACGTTCTTCCTGTTTTAATCAGAAGACATGGGCGTGTGTGATTGAAAACACAGGCAGGCGTTCACACCAGGCCCGCAAGTCTAAACGATGACATGGTTTCCTCTAGACACTGGGGTACCAGGCTCCCAATTTTGCCATTTTCACAGCAAAAGCATCGCCACGCCCTGTCTGGTGAGGGGTCCACAGCAGGGCCCTAACTGCGGACCACACGCTCCCCACTGGGGGATCTGCACAAACAGAGATTTCTCATTTCTCGCCCCTGCTCCTTTGGAGGCTCCAGGCAGACAGCATTTCCCTGACCCAGGCTCTAGGGACGTGGCTTTGTCTCCCTGGGAAGATCTGACCAGTAAGAGGATGGACTTCCATCCCGCGGGGGCTGGCCCTGCATTCCTGGCCGGCGCACAGGCCAGCACAAAGCAGGAGGGGGACTCCTGCAGGACGTGCGGTTCAGGCCAGCGAGACAGACGGTCACTGTGGCGCCAGAACCACAGGCCTGGACGGGCAGGAGCCACGTGTGGGAATCAGGGCCACACAGACCCAGAGGGAGAATAAAGCCACTTGGACGAGCTCCGGTGTAACAGAGCACTGTGAGGGGCCGGGAGGAGACCTGATTGAGCTCCCGTGTCCAAACTTAAAGGGAGTCACTAGCCCGTATATGCTACACAGAGAGAAACCAGTACAGCCACTTTGGAAGCCTATCTGGCATCTCGCAAGGTTGGAATGCAATACTTCACGACCCCGCCATCCCACCCCCAGGCATTCACACACCCAAGAGAAATTCCTGTGCTGGCGCTACAGGAGACGGGGTGACATCGTTCGCTACAGCCTGTTGTCACAGCTGGAGAACGGACACATTGCAGCTAAAGGGATTATTCTACAGTAGTGAAAAAACGAGTAAACGAAAGCTACACGTAGGAGCCTTACAAACAAAATACAAAGTGAAAAAAAGAAAGTAAGGTATTCAAGTTTAGCCATTTTATAGAAAGCTAAAAAAAAAACAAAAAAGAAAACGAAAAAACAAGCAAAAGCAAACTATTTTTTAGAGAGCCAAACCTATGTGATAAAAGCAGAGAATAAAAAAGCAAGGGAATGAAACACCAATTTTACGATGGGAGTTACCACTAGTCACTTGCCCGTCTGTAAAACCAGGAGACATCTCCTCACCTCATCTTAAAGCTGCTGGAGTAAACGAGCCAGAGAAGCACACCTGGCAGGAAGCAGGTCTTCACCAAACACTCACTTCCATCCCCATACAGTCTCAGAGGAGAAAACCCGTAAGTTGTGGTGTTTAGTGCTCTTCTCCATCAGAGATTCTTCTGCATGTCTAACCTGTATTTCTCCTCTGCGTAATCATGGCTTGCTTTCGCCTCAGTTTCCTTCTAACTAAAAATAAATTTAACATCTAACAGAACTTTTCTCCTCAAAACATTAAGGTAGGTCTGTTCAGTCCCCACCAGATGACAGAAGCTCCCATGTGCTGCCTGACATTTGTTTGGAGCTTCTGTAACCCACAGAAAAACATGAAAACCGGGCAACCCAAGTTTAACCTCTGTTGAAACTGTAACAAATGCTACTTTTAAAAAGCAAAGGAGATCACCCATGGTGAAGTGAACTGCTTTAGGAAGAAGCACAGATCCCTTTCTCCAGGATGGGAGACGTTGTATTGTTAATATTTAGGAAGCAGAACTTTCTGAAAGCCTTGGAGATGCCAGCAACTAAAACTAGCTGAAGTCAGGACCTCAGAGCTTTCAGAAAAGACAGAAGGTGGTCAGCGTTTCTCAACCACAGAGAGTCAATGGAAGTGACCACAGAGCGGTCACTTCCATTGACCCCTTCTGCCCTTGACAAATGGCCCCTTCTGCCCTTGACAAAGGGCCAGCTCTGCACACTGAGGTCCAGGCAGGGCCCGGCAGGGGGCACGCCCTTCCACATCCGGCTACTGAACCAACACCACTGCAAGTTCAAATTCAGCTACAATATTACAAAGGCGAAAAGAGGAGCACTTACTAGCTCCCAGCCCTGTGCCAGCCCCTGGACCCGTGGCTCCTCCTGTTTGATGACAACAGCGCAAGTCTCGAGGAAGGGTCACCATCCCATTTAAGGACCCGGAGAACCAGGGAAGGACGGGATAGGGAGGACAGAGCCGAGGGTGGAGGTCAGGAGTCAGCTCCACCTCACCTCCCTGTGAGCTCAGGCCGGTGACTTCACCTCGGCCGGCTCAGCCTCCCCGCCTGCACAAAGGGGCACTCGTGGACCCCACTCCACAGGGTGCGTGGGGAGTCAGGGAGAGTGAGGCACAGTGGTCAGCCCTGAGTGCAGCACACAGCAAGCGCTCAATAAACGCTCACTGCCTTGCTGGTCAGGGTGAGGACGTGGGCGGGGACCCAGAGCAGCCCTGTGTTCTCTGGGCAGTGTTCCCTGCCGTTGTCAACTCCAGGACACACCAACTACCCCCAGGACACACCAACTACCCCCAGGACACAGTGAAAGCATCCTCGATCCTCAAAACCGGCGTTATTTATGCGTCAGCGTCACTACTGCACACGAGGCTATGAAGTTAAGAGGTGAGGGTGAGGTCAGCGTGCTGGTGGTCCCGGGAAGTCTGGACCCTTCCTGTTGATTCCTCAAGCGGACGCAGGAGCAAACATACCCCAGGGCTCTGCTTCTTAAGGAGCCAGTGGGGGTCCCGTGGGATCACCGCATGGGGTGGAGGCGGGGGGCCTGGAGTCCGGCCTCGGGCATCCTCCACCCTCCGGTGTTGTCAGAGCAACAGACAAGGCAGCAGGAGGCCTTGTGCCAAGGCCATCGGCTGGACCGTGGGCGTCCTGCTGGCCCCGACCACTCCCCACCCCGGGCCTGCCCTTGAAGGGGTTAGAGACGGGCCACCTGGGCGTGAGGCTCGGCTCCCTGTGGAGGGCGGAGCTCGGTCCTGGGGGGAGCAGGCAGGAGGGTGGCGGCGGGGCCCCGGACGAGGGTGCCCGGTCCCCGGGTGCCATGGGGCAGCGACTCTGGAGGGGCGGCAGCCACAGCCACGTGGGGCAAATTTAAATTCACTAAAGAGCAAACCGCCAAAACACAGGCCCTCAGCCTCATCAGCCCCATCGTGGAACGTTCCGTTCAGCAGCGTTGAAAACAATTTCTATTGTGGAGGCGCCATGTGGAATGAGGAAAAACACCTGCATCCGTTGGCCTGCATTTAAAATATTACTTAAATAATAAAACCCTGCACCCCTCCTCTGATTACAGAAGTAACACACGTTCAAGGCCGATTTCTGGGGAAAGCCAGGAAAGCGTCGGGCAGCCCAAGTATGGGTCACGGGACGGCTCTGGGATCAGACGTCCTTGGACCTAACCCGGGCCCCGCAGGGTGCAGCCTCCTGCAGGGTTTCAGCTTCTCTGGGCCCGTCTCCTCACCCCCGCTCCTCGGACCGTGGGCAACGTGAACCGAGACCACCTGTGTGAAGTGCACAGGTCAGGGCTGGGCACAAAGTGGACGGCAAATATTAGTTGTGGAAATGAAAAATTAACCAAAAAAAGCAACAGGGACTTCCCTGGCGGTCCAGTGGCTAAGACTCTGTGCTCCCAATGCAGGGAGTCCGGGTTCAATCCCTGGTCAGGGAACTAGAGCCCACATGCACGCCGCAACTAAGAGCCCGCATGCAGCAACTGAAGATCCCACACGCCACAGCTAAGACCCGGCGCAGCCAAACAAACAAATTTTTTTTTTTAAAGCAACAAACCAGTCCTGCCCTCACCAAGCAGAAGTAAACACAACGAAAGTCTGGTCTCGTTTCTGTGGCGGCCAAAGTGAACGGTACCAACTGACCTGGGACACCCTCCAGCACACATCACTGGGAGAAAAAAAACTCAAATTGTGAGGGACGCCTCCATTGTCACCACTTATGTTTTTAACAACCCACCAAACCATACTGTCTTGTTCCCTGTCCTGCCTGTGGCCCTGGGTGCTACCTCGGCAGGGTCAGGGCCGGCTGGCACGGCCCCCTGGCTCTTCCCAGCCAGCCTGAGTTCTCCCAGACGAGACAAAGCCACCGTGTCCTCTGCCGGGCGAGAGGCTCACGCTGGGGCACCCATGGGCCTCACAGTGAGGCAGAATGTCCTGGTGGAGGTGGCAAGGAGTGCTTTCCAGCCAGAGCAGCTGGGAGTACAACCGGACTCCTCGTTCAGTCAACACCCTCACCTCCCATCCAGGGGGTACACGTCAGGATGGGGTTGGGGAGGTCAGTCCTGCAGTTGACAAGGGTCCTCTGTAGGGGCTGCTGCAGGAAGAAGGTAAAAGCCGACCACTTCAACTGGAACAAACGCTTCCCAATTACCTGTTGGGTGTCTGGTCTTGGCTAGGCTCTGGGGCAGGGGGTTGATTTTCTACTTAACACGTAAGACTGCAATATCTCCCCCACTTTGACACATAATTTATACTTGTGATTTATACTGACTGCGTGATGTCCCATCAGGGGGATAAAAATCAAAACTCACTTTACTTTCAATGGTGGAGCACTGAGGTTGCCAGCAATGTTTGTTATTCTAAATAACACTGAGATGAACATCTTTTCACAGATATTTATAGAACTGTCAGGATAAACGTGCCAAGATGGGATTTCTAGATCAAAAGATACGAATATTTTGGGGAGTCCTCATTTATAGAACCAAAAATGCCTTCCAACTTGAGAATTTCCGTTGTCCCCAGCCAAGCACAGAAATTTGAATTTCCTCACATCCTCGTCCACACCGGGAGTTACAGCTCTTTTTTTATTAGAGGAGGTAGCAAACCCACTTTCTTCCCATTACGGTACTTTGCTTCCAGGTAAAAACCCTATGGAAAGCTACTGTTTGGGTCTGAAGAACTTGTAATCAAATGTTTTTCTCTCCTTTTTTAAAGGCAGTTCATTTCTCTACCTGTGGTAGGGAGAGAGCCACAGAACACATATGTGACCCAAACAATGGTTCGAAAGATGACCAGGGCTCTGGGCTGACCCAGCTGGAAGTCCCGACTGCCAGGAGCAACTGTGTGACTACTTGGGCCATACCAGGTGCACCCAGAAGAGGTGTGACAGAAAACGCACACATTCCAGGTCCGGCAGGTTTCCCTGAGACTGTTCTGTGTTTTCTGCTTCCATTGAGTTCCCCTCAATGCTCTTTCGGAACGAGGATGCCAGAATCCCCATAGATCCTCCCTACCTTAGGCTGCAACTTGATCATGCTACTTAAAATTTAGCCATCAGTGTTTCAAAGCCCATTTCTAACGAAGGTCTGGCTTGTTTTCTGCACTCCTGTGACAATCCCCAATCATGGGATTTCATGTTGCAGAAGTCCCATGCGCAACAGCATTCTATACTGAAGAGTAAGGACACGAGACCAAAGACAAGTTAAAAGTAGAGGAGCTGTTCGGTGCTTTGTGACCACCTAGAGGGGTGGGATGGGGAGGGTGGGAGGGAGGGAGATGCAAGAGGGAAGAGATATGGGAACATATGTATATGTATAACTGATTCACTTTGTTATAAAGCAGAAACTAACACACCATTGTAAAGCAATTATACTTCAATAAAGATGTTTAAAAAAAAAAAAAAGTAGAGGAGCTGCATCCTTCAGCTGAAAGGCCACCAAAAATCACGTTCAATCATCAGCCGAGAGAGTCCGCCAATGCTAAAAACGCCCTTGTGAGGCTCCAAGAGCAGAGAGTGTGGGACAAAAGGACACTCGGAGGGCGAAGGGGTCACAGGCGATTTGGTGCAGGCTGGACAGGACCTTCGTGCTGCCTCTCGGGAAATACCGTGTGATCCGGGAGGTTCTGCTTCTCTCTCTCTCTCTCTCTCTCTTTAAAAAAAAGTGCATATGGCAGAAAGTCCAAGATCACAGCTTGCTGGCCTGGAAAACAGTTTGTTTCCCTCAACAAAAGCCATTTCCTCTTTTTCTGTTTGCTGATGGTCCAGGCTTCCATCATGGACACCTGGACCAACACGCTTTCATCTCCTGAACTCCTGCTGCACGAGCTCCCCTCGATGGGAGGAGAAAGGGGAGTTCTCTACGGCACCCATACACAAGCTCGACTGTACGAAGGACACAAAGACAGAAATTAATTTCTCTACTAATTGACAACAGCTTGAAAAAGGGTATAAAGATGCCAGAATTCAGCATATGGGCTATGGAAACACATTTCGGCTCAGATATATTTTTTTTTTTTGAGCTGTTACAACATGCTTTATAATATAACCAGCTAAAAGGCTGTTAACGGTGCAGCGTTTCAGAAATAATGCATTCTCAGGATTTCATATTTAGAGGGTTTATTTGAAAACATCCTACTCTCCACTGCATAAATAAGAGGAAACAGCATGACAAAAAGTGTCATAACTATGGTTCGTGGTGTCTAGCGAGATGATCTTCCTTTTGTATCAAGCTGCAGGATGACTGGGCGAGGCCGGTTCCCCCGTGGGATCAGCCACCCCTTCCCACACATCACGTTCTTTTCCTGTCTCTTGAGCAGGCGGGGCTCTGGGCGACTCTGGGTGAGCCAGAATCACCCAGAACTGCCAGACCTTTCACCCAGATCTCTCGAAAGTTGAATACAGAAAGTGCCCGTGGCTTATAAACAGGCAACAGCTGTGGGGCAGGGAGAGGCATTCACAACAGAAACTCCAGGATGAGATGAGATCAAGGAATAAAAGTCTGTGACAAAATAACAGGATGCTCGGCAAATCCCAAATGACGCTGGAGGCAAAGGACAGAACTCCACGAGATCAGCAATCCCAAGAGCTCGAAACTTCAGAAAAAGGTTTAATGTTAAAAAAAAAAATTTCATATATTGTGACCACCTGGAGGGGTGGGACGGGGAGGGTGGGAGGGAGGGAGATGCAAGAGGGAAGAGATATGGAAACATATGTATAACTGATTCACTTTGTTATAAAGCAGAAACTAACACACCATTGTAAAGCAATTATACTCTAATAGAGATGCTAATAAAAAAAAATTTTCATATAATGTCAAAGGGATGGGCAACAATATGCCTGGATCAGGCAAATGCCCGACCTGACCTGGCTTTCACAGATACTTCCCTTTTAAACTACCTTCTCCGTGTCCTTAAGGTCATCTTTATTTTTGTTAGAAAACAGATTAAATAGACCACGTTCTGACTCGCATGTTTTCCTCGACCCCGTAAACCCCTCAACTGGCAGAGTTTCTGGAAGAAGAAAGAACACAGCTTTGGCACCAGGTGTGGGTTCAAGTCCTGCTGCGTTTTGGCTGTGAGCTTGGGCAACGGCTTCCCTGTTGTGGTCCTGTTTCTCCCATCAGTTAAAACTGCCCTGATCCTAGCCGGCAGGTGCTGGAGGATTAAATGAGAGCGCAGGTGAGAGCAGCCAACGCCAACCAGCAAACGCTGCTCCTCTTCTTCCACGCTTTGAATTGCGTCCTTGCGGTGGCAACTCCAGGAACGGGAAAGCCTGTCCGGGGACGCCTGAGTCCCAGCATGGGGTCTGCCCCCCTCTACGACATGGCCCCCACTCAGGCCGAGGAGGCCTGAGCCTCACCCAGAGCAGCCCCCTTGGCGCCTGTCGTGGGGACCAGCCGTGGAGCATGGAAGGAGTGGCTGCACAGGGCACCAGCTCCTAGAAGACCGGCTGTGAAATCTCCTGTTTCACCTGCTAACAAAGTGGCTTTGACTTTTCTGCAGCAAACACAAAGAACAGAGTTTAAACAGAACAGGAGGGCTTCCCTGGTGGGCAGTGGTTAAGAATCCGCCTGCCAATGCAGGGGACATGGGTTCAAGCCCTGGTCCGGGAAGGGAAGATCCCACATGCCGCAGAGCAACTGAGCCCGTGCGCCACAACTACTGAGCCTGCGCTCTAGAGCCCATGAGCCACAACTACTGAGCCCCCGTGCCTTGACTACTGAAGCCCGCACGCCTAGAGCCCATGCTCCACAACACGAGAAGCCACCGCAATGAGAAGCCCGCGCACCGCAACGAAGAGTAGCCCCCACTCGCCGCAACTAGAGAAAGCCCGCGCGCAGCAACGAAGACCCAGTGCACCCAAAAATAATAAATAAATAAAATAAATACATTTATTTTTAAAAAACCAGAACAGGATACTCAGTGGCCAGGAGCCTGGGACAGAGATGGCCCAGACGGGCACAAATCAGGGGGAATGGAAGAGGGAGAGCGGTGGAGCCAGAAGGTCGGGGAGACAGCCAGGGGGCTCGGGGGGTGGCCAACACGGAGCAGAGTCCAGCTCCAACGGGCACGTCTTCTTCATTCTCCTTCAGGGAAGAACCAAAACTAAGTACCCACGGCCACTTCCTCCAAGCGTCTGATGTTCCTGTGTGCCCCGAGTCTCTCCAAGCTGCTCACGCCCTGTGCAGATGGTGGCCACCCCCACCCCTCCCTGGTCCAGCCCAGGCAACTTCCCGTCTCACTGGGCTCCCAGGTCCCATTGCCATGTTTCCCCGCAGCTCACCTCCAGCCCAGGCCTCTCGTGCTGCATCCCTCACCTGCGCTGGTGGTAGGACCACAGGGTCCTCCGCTGCCTGTCCCCGCCCCTCGCTCACCCCTCCCGGGGAGCCTGCCCGCCGACTCACTGGTGCACACTCTTCCCGACCCCCATGCTCTGCAGCGCCCAGCCCCCTCTGGCCCAGCACTGCCCGCAAAACCCTCCCGGTCTTTGGGCCCAGCGGGGACGTGCTCCCGCCCCTGCCCTCCTCCCTCCTCATTTTTCCCAGGAAGGGGGTCTGCTAATCTGATGGGCCCTGTTCTAGACCCTGACGGGGACGCCCCTGCGAGCGAGTGGACCACGGGGTGCGAGAAGGTCCTGCCCCTCCTACTCAGCAGAAACGGGGAGCTCCTTGGGCACCTCTCCAGCTCCTGCCCTTCGAAGGCCTGGGGCTCAGAGGTAGGGTCAGTACCGAGGTCGCCTCCCAGGCCTCTGCCCTCTGCCCTCCCCAGGCACCACGCACGTCCGGCCTTGCACATGCTCCGGGGCTCCTTCTGGAACACTCCCCCCCTACCTCGTGGAGCTCAGCTCTCCTGTCTCATCCTATCCCCCCCAGGAGACCCCCCCGATTTCTCCCTGTCCTCTGGGGTCCCCGGCTCCAGTGTCAGCACACAACGGGGTGACCACGCTCTACCTGGAGAACCGCACCCCCCAGAGACAGTGCTCCTGGGGCAAGGACACCTCACCTCATCCCTGCATCTCCAGGCCCATAGCAGACCCCCAAGGACGCAAGGAGCAACAGGAGCCAGAGGCCGCGGGTCACAAGCGAGAGGGCCTCCCCAGGTCAACCGACAGGCCCGCGGGCACGGACCGCCGGGTCTCAAGTCCAGCCCAGCCCAGCCCAAGCGAGTGGGACCGTCACAGCTTCCTGGTGAAACTCAGGCCCCTTCTTTCTTTGGGGTTTGCTGTAGACGAAGCCTCCGAGGGACAAGGAGGCCACACAGGTGGTCTGGGACCCTGGGCCAGGAATCGAGGCGCCATCCTGTCCCCAGCCTGCTGGGTGGCCTTGAGCAAGACACTTGCCCTCTCTGGGCCTTGCCTCTCCATCTGTGCAGTTAAGGACACGGCCTCCATATCTGCTACCATCGAGCTTCAAGATGCTGTGCTCCCACTTTCCCATTTCAGAAAAAGCAGAGGGAAGTGCAAAAATGAAGGAGACAGAGAATGCCCCAGACAGCAGGTGGAGGCCGGCCCAGTGACCTGTAAGGGGACATCTATCCACTCTGGTCTCATTTACACACACACGCACGCACACAGCCGAACGAATATACCACAAAATGGGGTACTGTCTCTGGGAAATCAGATTAAGGTTAGTTTTTTTGTCTTTTTTTTTTTTTTTTTGTATTTCCCAAAATTTCTACACTGAACAGGTATTTTGCCATCAGGGGGAAAACATTAAGGCTTTTTAATCATTTTTTAAAAAATCACACTTGTACGTTAAGTACAGAAACATAAAGCCTGAAAACAAAATCAGCCATCTCTGCAACCAGCCTACAATCATATCTGCTCTCGAGAAGTGACTGTACTTGCAGTTAGCGCATTCAGGTGTGAAAGTGACAGGCCGGGACTCAGCTAGGTGTCGCGGGCTTGGAGCCTAGGGATCTGGGTGGGGGGTAAGGAGGTAACGACAATCAGTCTGAAGGGCCCTTTAACGAGCGATGCCGCGGCTGCTGGCCTGGATCAGCGCCATCGACACAATTCCCTAACCGCCACCGAGACGGAGAAAAGCAACGATCAAACATAGCTCCAAGAAACACTTCTCATTACATTCTGCCATCTCTGCCTTCTCGGAAACACACCTGTGGGCTCATCGTGGTCCCCTGCTGGGCTGGCGGGAACACAGCTGCACCTCCCCCCGCAGCGCCCTTTGCAGTGGGCCCGCAGCTCCTCCCCGCCGGGCCTGACCCCGGCTTGGACTTGCTTTGACCGCACGCAGCGCCGGTGACGTCGGCCAGATCTGGGCCCAGCCTCCAGAGGTCTCGCAGCTTCCAGAAGCCCTGCTAACCCGCCCGGCACCTCTACAGCCCAGGCCACCGCATGGACTCACAGGACCACAGGCTAGACACATGGCAGGTGGCTTCTCACAACAACTGTCACACTGTCCTGGGTGAGAAAACCTTGGCACAGTCTGAACCTGCCCTCAGAGAATGCTGTTTTACATGTTGAGGCTCGTTCTCCTGTGATGGGCATCTGGGCCTCCCAGCCCCCCGGGGCCTGGCCAGGCCAAGCACTGTGGCAGGTGAAAAACCGTAAGTAATACCTCAGTCAACAAGCTTTGCATCTGTTGATTTTTAAGCTGTTATTTACTTTAAATGACAAGGCACATGAACACAGCCTCCCATCTGCTAACCCTATCACTTGGGTGTGTGTCTGCTAGACCTTTTTCTACAGTCACACTCACGTCTGTGCCTCCAGATAATTTTGTGTTATGCTCTTCTTTTTCTTTCCATAAATGCCACTTTATTTTTCTCCTTAACAATATGTCTTAGAGGCCTTTCCATAGCCAAAATTATACCTCTCTCTCCTTCCTTTCAGCAGGCGGGGTCTGAGTGTGCCCTGGTCTGGGCTAGCCACCCCTCTGGGTGGGCACGAGGGCTGTTCCCAACTTTTCAACTAGAGCAGGTTTGTGCATACACGCTGGGCCCCTCTGGGGGGAAAGAGGAATGTGGCCTCATTGGTCAAGCAAGCATTTTAAAGAGAAGCAAGCAGTGGGTGGAGACGCCAAAAGCCGCACGCAGACCACTGAACTGATGATTCCTAAAAAGCCAGCGGAGCGTCCCTGGCCCTGTGCTTCTGGTTTCTGCCGCTCCCATCTCTCTCAGGCTCCCTCCCTTTCCTCCCCTCCTGCAGCCTCAAGCCCACATAGCACAGGACTGTCAAACAGAGTTTAATCTTTCCTGCCTTAATCTAAAAAAGCATGTCTGCTGAAGTTGCTATATTTATCCAAGAGAGGAAAAAACTGCCCTCCATTTACTTGCTCTTGTACCTTTGATTGATTTTTCCGAGTCAACAGGCTTGCATTTAAAAAAGTTTTTTAAAAAAGACTTTCTACTTTTGCATTGTAAAATAAACATCAGATTCTTATGGGAGAAAGACTAGGAAAGGAATCAGTACGAAAATGGGAGACACCATTCACAGAAGTGCAGAAGGAACCCAAAAAGATTTAAAAAAAGAAAAAAGACAAAAGGAAGAGAAGCAGCAGAACGAACAGTGAAGCAGCATGGAGCCCCCGCCTGATGGGGGCCTCCTGGCCCAGCGAAGGCAGATTCGCTTCCGCACCCTCTCCCCGGTGCTGAAGGACCCGGGGATGCCCTCAGGGGTCAGCCCTGAGCCCACGCACAACGGCCCTGGACCCAAGGTTTTCCAAGCTGGCACGGATCTCTGTTCCATGGATTCTCCGGGCGTGTAAGGGTCGGCTGCTGAGCTGGGTGTCTGCAGCTAAACTGAATCAGCATCAGACACTCTTGGGCCTGGGTTTTGGCTCTGCCACTCTGGAGCCCTGTGCAAACACTGTCACCTCTCTCCTCGCTGGAAGTGGTGACAGTAACAAGGGCAGCACGTGGTCCATTGGGAGAAAAGTTCCTTCTGCAAAAAAAAAAAAGGAAGCTCGGAAGCCACGATGACACAGGGCCACATGCTACAGGATGACGAGGACCCTGGTCCTCGGGACATGCACGTCTCGCCGCCCCCAGCAGGTACCCGGTCCTCGCAGATAGGTCTCTACTTCCACCCTTGCCTCTGGCGTGGTGTGCAGGGTGGGCCAGCCTGGACCAGTCTGAACCAGCTGGTACTGGCCGAGCCCCGTCTTTCCTTGGGTGGCACTCCCGTCACAGCCATGTCACAGCCTCTGGGGCTCTGCCCCCCTGTGCGCGTCTCAGCTGGCTTCCTGGTTCTGCAGGCCCTGCCTCCCACACCCCAGTGTTCTGTTTCGGTCACTTCTGGTTGGTGGCCATATCAGCGTTGGGGTGGGGGGGGGCCGCACTTATCCCGCTCCCCCGTTTCTCTGAGCTTCCTTCTCCTGCTGGTGCTTCCCTGCGAGAGCCCCCGTGGCAACCTCCGACCCTGTGACCCGCCAGGCTCACCATCCACGGCCCCACCCAGTTCACACTGAGCTCCTGGGATCCCCTTGAAAGGAGGAGGCGCCCAGACTGAGTGAGAAAATTTCTCCATTTCAGGGAATCAGTCCTGCTGTCACCCTCACGACCATAAAAGGCAAAATAAAGAAGAAACAAAAAATATATATATAAAGCTCCACACCAAAATGTTCCAAGATTGCAAGAAATACTTCACTTCTGCTCCAGTTTCCTTGACCATAAGATGAGAATTCTTAAACCTCTTGCTGAGGGAGGGAAGGCTACTGGGAAACCTAGAAATACTGTACAGCCAGCCAGGGCCTCCACGTACATCACCTGGACTACTTCTCAAAGCAGCCCTACCAGGCAGGTGCTGCTGCTGACCCCCCATCTGACCCAGGAGGAGGAGACCCGCGGCGCCCGGGTCCACAGCTGGCCAGCTTCGTCTGTTAGTCCCAGCAGGTTCACCCTACAGGCTAGGAGGCAGGGTCCTGAGCGGTGCCTGGGAGAGGGAGGCGTGCCCGAATTCCCCGAGGCCTTGTCTCGGGAGGCGGGGAGGCTCGTGCCTGCACCCAGCCTCCCCCCGCAGGGCGCCCAGCTGGGCTCCCCATAGCCTCTCCCACTCAGCAGCTGAGGAAACCAACCACAACCACGGCGAGCGAGAGGGGAATGTTGAAAAGAAGGGGTTTTCTGGGCAGGCATCTTCTGAGATGTATTTTCAAATGTGTGCACTCACGTTCACATATCCTGCACCCTTTAGACAGGAACGTCCCCCGATGCTTTCTGTTTCAAAATTTGCCCTGAGCCCAAGGGAGGGGACCGTGTAGGAGGGACGCAACCTCTGACAAGGCGTCGGGTGTTTTGTTTTTACGCGTGTCTCCCGGCACCCTTAGCCTTTGGGAGGGGCTGGCTACAGGAGGGCCATCAGACTCCGGCCACTCTCCCAGCTGACTCAGCCCCATCTGCACAGGGCTGCCCCAACATTGCTCAACCTCAGAAAGAAAAGCAGAAGATAAAGCCTTAATTCAATTTCACTTCTCATGAGCCACCATGACCCGGGAACAGGGGAAAATCCAAGGTTAAAACTGGGTTCACATGAGCTGTGCTCTGGTCTCTGTGACAGGTTTAAATATCTGTGTGCAGCTCCATAAAGTACAGGACGCTGTCCTGCCCCGCCCGCTCTCCCATGTCTCAGCCCCCTCCCCACACACGGCAGTGACACGGAATGTCAGGCATATATCAAAGGACATTTTAACGACAGCTGCAAGAAAAGGCTGCTTCTGAGCGCACGTGGGTGGGAGCATGCAGACGTGAAGCATGGTCAGGAGGGCGGCCACCAGCCGGCGGTGACTCAGCACAACTGGACGCTGGCACATTTGTGGGACATGGGTCACTGTTGTTCCGAACCCAGAACGAGGGGCACCCACTGCGGGCCCCGGCAAATGCACCAAGCCTTCTGTGGCCCCAAACCTCTTCCACAGGAGGCAGTCACCCAGCGTCCATCACTGGTACCACCTTCACCATTGTGTCCTGGCCATGCACCAAATGTGTTAACATTTACCCAGTATATTTCTTTACACGGGGACTCATATCTTATACCAACACACTTATCAGACATTTTCTAACACTACTGTTAATGGAGAACCAGAGTCGCTTCCCATAAACAGAGAGTAACTGGCACAGACTGCTACTTGCTTACCCGATATCCGTTCTCTCCCTTCTTCTTAGTAACCTAACCCTGATTTTATTCAGGCTGGCAATAAACCCAGCTAGAGCACTCTATCTTCCAGCCTCCCTAGTAATCAGGTGTGGCCACATGACTAAGTTCTAGTCATTAAGATACATGAGGAAACTGATGGATGAAACTATCTAGACGGAAGGTAGGCAGCATTTCTAATGTCTGAAATATAAATGTGATGTAATGGGTGGAACGCTGGCTGCCGTTTTGGACCAAGAGGGACACTTGAGGCTGGATGCTCTTCTATCTGGCAGAACAGATAGATGAAAGCTGGTTTCTTGACAACACAATAGAGCTGTCATCCCAGGGTGTATTAAACGTGTCTTTTGTTATAACATTTTGACATCTGGGGCCTTATGGACCCTGGGGAAACCAGGGGGAAGCCCTCCTAGGGCTATCCAATTCCCACAGAATATCAACCTGCCTTCCAGGGTGTGTTTCATATGCAAACTAACCAATCCAGAGCCCACTCACCCCACCCCCTTCTCCTCTATCTGGCTCTCACACTCAGGCCAATATCCTCCTGCCCTAATCACCCCAGGGTCTGTACCAGACAACTACAGCAGGCCCCCACTCCGCAGAGCCCACTGAAGTTATTCAAACCAGCCAGTCTCAGCCTGCTCACCCTGCTTCACCCCTCTCCAGGGAAACCACAATAAAGCGTCCTGTCCCCAGTTCCCTACTCCCTCTGCCCCTCCCTGGTCCTTCCCCACGTGGCCCTGCATGGGGGTGGCATCCCCCACTTCTGGGACTGTAACAATTATCTTTTTTTTTGTCTTACAACAATCTTTTCAATGGCAGTTGTCTCCTGTCCCTGATCTGTTGATCTCACCATACGTGAGTAATAATAAAACCTACATCTTAAAGCACAGGCCTGGAATATCTCCAGACATCTTTCCAGTTAGAGAGAAACTAACTTTTTCTGTTTAACCCACTGTTATGATCCATCTTTATTCCAGCAACCAAACTTAATTCCTAACTGATATATATTTATTTTATGATTTCTCTTTTTTTTAATATACAGCAGGTTCTTTTTAGTTATCCATTTTATACACATCAGTGTACACATGTCAATCCCAGTCTCCCAGTTCATCCCACCACCACCACCACCACCCTGCCACTTTCCCCCCTTGGTGTCCATACATTTGTTCTCTACATCTGTGGCTCAACTTCTGCCCTGCAAACCAGTTCATCTGTACCACTTTTCTAGGTTCCACATACATGCGTTAATATACCATATTTGTTTTTCTCTTTCTGACTTACTTCCCTCTGTATGACAGTCTCTAGATCCATCCACGTCTCTACAAATGACCCAGTTTCATTCCTTTTTATGGCTGAGTAATATTCCATTGTATATAGTACCACATCTTCTTTATCCGTTCATCTGTCAGTGGGCATTTAGGTTGCTTCCGTGACCTGGCTATTGTAAATAGTGCTGCAATGAACATTCGGGCGCATGTGTCTTTTTGAATTATGGTTTTCTCTGGGTATATGCCCACTAGTGGGATTGCTGGGTCATATGGTAATTCTATTTTCAGTTTTTTAAGCAACCTCCATACTGTTCTCCATAGTGGCTGTATCAATTTACATTCCCACCAACAAGGCAAGAGGGTTCCCTTTTCTCCACACCCTCTCCAGCATTTGTTGTTTGTAGATTTTCTGATGATGCCCATTCTAACTGGTGTGAGGTGATACCTCATTGTAGTTTTGATTTGTATTTCTCTAATAATTAGGGATGTTGAGCAGCTTTTCATGTGCTTCTTGGCCATCTGTATGTCTTCTTGGGAGAAATGTCTATTTAGGTCTTCTGCCCATTTTTGGATTGGGTTGCTTGTTTTTTTAATATTGAGCTGCATGAGCTGTTAATATATTTTGGAGACTAATCCTTTGTCTGTTGATTTGTTTGCAAATATTTTCTCCCATTCTGAGGGTTGTCTTTTCATCTTGTTTGTAGTTTCCTTTGCTGTGCAAAAGCTTTGAAGTTTCATTAGGTCCCACTTGTTTATTTTTGTTTTTATTTCCATTACTCTAGGAGGTGGATCAAAAGAGATCTTTTTTTTTTTTTTTTTTTTATTTATTTATTTATTTATTTATTTATTTATTTTTGACTGTGTTGGGTCTTCGGTTCGTGCGAGGGCGTTCTCTAGTTGCGGCAAGTGGGGGCCACTCTTCATCGCGGTGCGGGGACCGCTCTTCATCGCGGTGCGCGGGCCTTTCACTATCGCGGCCCCTCCCGTTGCGGGGCACAGGCTCCAGATGCGCAGGCTCAGCAGTTGTGGCTCACGGGCCAAGTCGCTCCGCGGCATGTGGGATCTTCCCAGACCAGGGCTCGAACCCGTGTCCCCTGCATTAGCAGGCAGATTCTCAACCACTGCGCCACCAGGGAAGCCCCGATCAAAAGAGATCTTGCTGTGATTTATGTCAAAGAGCGTTCTTCCTACGTTTTCCTCTAAGAGTTTTATAGTGTCCTGTCTTACATTTAGGTCTCTAATCCATTTTGAGTTTGTTTTTGTGTATGGTGTTAGGGAGTGTTCTAATTTCATTCTTTTACATGTAGCTGTCCAGTTCTCCCAGCACCACTTATTGAAGAGACTGTCTTTTCTCCATTGTATATCCTTGCCTCCTTTGTCATAGATTAGTTGACCACAGGTGCATGGGTTTATCTCTGGGCTTTCTATCCTGTTCCATTGATCTATATTTCTGTTTTTGTGCCAGTACTGTATTGTCTTGATTACTGTAGCTTTGTAGTATAGTCTGAAGTCAGGAAGTCTGATTCCTCCAGCTCCGTTTTTTTCCCTCAAGACCGCTTTGGCTATTCAGGGTCTTTTGTGCCTCCACACAAATTTTAAGATTTTTTTGTTCTAGTTCTGTGAAAAATGCCATTGGTAATTTGATAGGGATTGCACTGAATCTGTAGATTGCTTTGGGTAGTATAGTCACTTTCACAATATTGATTCTTCCAATCCAAGAACATGGTATATCTCTCCATCTGTTGGTATCATCTTTAATTTCTTCCAGCAGTGTCTTATAGTTTTCTGCATACAGGTCTTTTGTCTCCCTAGGTAGGTTTATTCCTAGGTATTTTATTCTGTTTGTTGCAATGGTAAATGGGAGTGTTTCCTTAATTTCTCTTTCAGATTTTTCATCATTAGTGTATAGGAACACAAGAGATTTCTGTGCATTAATTTTGTATCCTGCAACTTTACCAAATTCATTGATTAGCTCTAGTAGTTTTCTGGTGGCATCTTTAGGATTCTCTATGTATAGTATCATGTCATCTGCAAACAGTGACTTTTTTACTTCTTCTTTTCCAGTTTGTATTCCTTTTATTTCTTTTTCTTCTCTGATTGCCGTGGCTAGGACTTCCAAAACTATGTTGAATAATAGTGGTGAGAGTGGACATCCTTGTCTTATTCCTGATCTCAGAGGAAATGCTTTCAGTTTTTCACCACTGAGAATGATGTTTGCTGTGGGTTTGTCGTATATGGCCTTTATTATGTTGAGGTAGGTTCCCTCTATGCCCACTTTCTGGAGAGTTTTTATCATAAATGGGTGTTGAATTTTGTCAAAAGCTTTTTCCGCATCTATTGAGATGATCATGTGGTTTTTCTTCTTCAATTTGTTAATATGGTGTATCGCATTGATTGATTTGCATATATTGAAGAATCCTTGCATCCCTGGGATAAATCCCACTTGATCATGGTGAATGATGCTTTGAATGTATTGTTGGATTTTGTTTGCTAGTATTTTGTTGAGGATTTTTGCATCTATATTCATCAGTGATATTGGCCTGTAATTTTCTTTTTTTGTAGTATCTTTGTCTGGTTTTGTTATAAGTGTGATGGTGGCCTCGTAGAATGAGTTTGGGAGTGTTCCTTCCTCTGCAAATTTTTTGGAAGAGTTTGAGAAGGATGGGTGTTAGCTCTTCTCTACATGTTTGATAGAATTCACCTGTGAAGCTATCTGGTCCTGGACTGTTGCTTGTTGGAAGATTTTTAATCAATTTAATCAATTTCATTATTTGTGATTGGTCTGTTCATATTTTCTATTTCTTCCTGGTTCAGTCTTGGAAGGTTATACCTTTCTAAGAATTTGTCCATTCCTTCCAGGTTGTCCACTTTATTGGCATAGAGTTGCTTGTAGTAGTCTCTTAGGATGCTTTGTATTTCTGCAGTGTCTGTTGTAACTTCTTTTTCATTTCTAATTTTATTGATTTGCGTCCTCTCCCTCTTTTTCTTGATGAGTCTGGCTAATGGTTTATCAGTTTTGTTTATCTTCTCAAAGAACCAGCTTTTAGTTTTATTGATCTTTGCTACTGTTTTCTTTGTTTCTATTTCATTTATTTCTGCTCTGATCTTTACCATTTCTTTCCTTCTGCTAACTTTGGGTTTTGTTTTTTCTTTCTCTAGTTCCTTTAGTTGTTAAGATTAGATTGTTTATTTGAGATGTTTGCTGTTTCTTGAGGTAGGATTCTATTGCTATAAACTTCCCTCTTAGAACTGCTTTTGCTTCATCCCATAGGCTTTGGATCGTCGTGTTTTTGTTGTCATTTGTCTCTAGGTATTTTGATTTCCTCTTTGATTTCTTCAGTGATCTCTTGGTTATTTTGTAACATATTGTTTAGCCTCCATGTGTTTGTGTTTATGTTTTTTTCCCTGTAATTGATTTCTAATCTCAAAGCATTGTGGTCAGAAAAGATGCCTGATATGATTTCAATTTTCTTAAATTTACTGAGGCTTGATTTGTGAGCCAAGATGTGATCTATCCTGGAGAATGTTCCGTGTGCACTTGAGAAGAAAGTGTAACCTGCTGTTTTTGGATGGAATGTCCTATAAATATAAATTAAATCTGTCTGGTCTATTGTGTCATTTAAAGCTTGTGTTTCCTTATTAATTTTCTGTTTGGATGATCTGTCCATTGGTGTGAGGTGTTAAAGTCCCCCACTATTACTGTGTTACTGTCGATTTCCTCTTTTATAGCTGTTAGCAGTTGCCTTAGGTATTGAGGTGCTCCTATGTTGGGTGCATATATATTTATAATTGTTACATCTTCTTCTTGGATTGATCCCTTGATAATTATGTAGTATCCTTCCTTGTCTCTTGTAACATTCTTTATTTTAATGTCTGTTTTATCTGATATGAGTATTGCTACTCCAGCTTTCTTCTGGTTTCCATTTGCATGGAGTATCTTTTTACATTCCTTCACTTTCAGTCTGTATGTGTCCCTAGGTCTGAAGTGGGTCTCTTGTAGACAGCATACATATGGGTCTTGTTTTTGTATCCACTCAGCGATCCTGTGTCTTCTGGCTGCAGCACTTAATCCATTCACGTTTAAGGTAATTATCGATATGTATGTTCCTATTACCATTTTCTTAATTGTTTTGAGTTTGTTTTTGTAGGTCCTTTTCTCCTCTTGTGTTTCCCACTTAGAGAAGTTCCTTTAGCATTTGTTGGAGAGCTGGTTTGGCGATGTTGAATTCTCTTAGCTTCTGCTTGTCTGTAAAGCTTTTGATTTCTCCGTCAAATCTGAATGAGATCCTCGCAGGGTAGAGTAATCTTGGTTGTAGGTTCTTCCCTTTCATCGCTTTAAGTATATCATGCCACTCCCTTCTGGCATGTAGAGTTTCTGCTGAGAAATCAGCTGTTAACCTTATGGGAGTTCCCTTGTATGTTATTTGTCATTTTTCCCTTGCTGCTTTCAATAATTTTTCTTTGTCTTTAATTTTTGCCAGTTTGATTACTATGTGTCTCAGTGTGTTTCTCCTTGGGTTTATCCTGTATGGGACTCTCTGCACTTCCTGGACTTGGGTGGCTATTTCCTTTCCCATGTTAGGGAAGTTTTCAACTATAATCTCTTCAAATATTTTCTCGGGTCCTTTCTCTCTCTCTCTTCTCCTTCTGGGACCCATATAATGCGAATGATGTTGTGTTTAATGTTGTCCCAGAGGTCTCTTAGGCTGTCTTCATTTCTTTTCATTCTTTTTTCTTTATTCCGTTCCGCAGCAGTGAACTCCACCATTCTGTCTTCCTGGTCACTTATCCGTTCTTCCGCCTCAGTTATTCTGCTGCTGATTCCTTCTAGTGTATTTTTCATTTCAGTTATTGTATTGTTCATCACTGTTTGTTCTTTAATGCTTCTAGGTCTTTGTTAACCATTTCTTGTATCTTCTTGATCTTTGCCTCCATTCTTTTTCCAAGGTCCTGGATCATCTTCACTATCATTATTCTGAATTCTTTTTCTGGAATGTTGCCTATCTCCTCTTTTTCCAAGGTCCTGGATCATCTTCACTATCATTATTCTGAATTCTTTTTCTGCAATGTTGCCTATCTCCACTTCATTTAGTTGTTTTTCTGGGGTTTTATCTTGTTCCTTCATCTGGTACATAGTCCTCTGCCTTTTCATCTTGTCTATCTTTCTGTGAATGTGGTTTTTGTTCCACAGGCTGCAGGATTGTAGTTCTCCTTGCTTCTGCTGTCTGCCCTCTGGTTAATAAATATATATCTTTTTAAATAAGGGGGGCTTCCCTGCTGGCACAGTGGTTGAGAGTCTGCCTGCTAATGCAGGGGCCGCAGGTTCCAGACCTGGTCTGGGAGGATCCCACATGCCGCGGAGCGGCTGGGCCCATGAGCCACAACTACTGAGCCTGCGCGACTGGAGCCTGTGCTCCACAACAAGAGAGGCCACAACAGTGAGAGGCCCGCGCACCGTGATGAAGAGTGGCCCCCGCTTGTCACAACTAGAGAAAGCCCTCGCACAGAAACGAAGACCCAGCACACCCATAAATAAATAAATAAATAAATAAATAAGTAGATAGATAGATAGATAGATAGACAGACTACCATGGCCAAAAATTAGTAAAAATAATAAAATAAGAAGTGATTGCCTACGTACTGTTTAATATCACCTTGGGCTCCGTCCTTGATAACCTGGGCCCAGGTCAACACTGGGATGAGCCTCAGCTCTTTTCTAGGGAAGCCTCCTCCACCTGAGCTCTCTGCCCCAAGTCACTGTGGGTCCTCACACCAGGTGAGGAATGTATGATGTCCCGACCTTGGGCTTGGCCAGTGGACTATGGGCAGAGGTGATGGTGGGGCCAGTCTGAGCCGAGACTTTAAAAAGCATCACATGGTCCCACCATTCTCTCATGCTTCTGACATCACCCTGGGAGGAGCAGGATTTGGCTAGACCACTGGCCCAAGGAGGATGAGAGCTCATGGAGAGGACCGGACCCAATCTGAGCGCAGCCAGGCCCGGCCCAAGTCAGCTAACCTACAGACACACAAGAAAAACAAAGCTATTGTTGTCTTATGCTCACGAGTCTGGGGGGCTTTGCTACACAACATTACTGTGGCAACTGCTGACTGATTCGGTCAGAAAAGCTGTGATCTACAAGTATTTCTTGATTTCTTTTCTTTTTTTCTGGCTGCACCATGCAAGATCTTCGTTCCCCGACCAGGGATTGAATCCAGGCCCTCGGCAGTGAAAGTGCTGAGTCCTAACCACTGGAACACCAGGAACTTCCCTACTGATTTCTTACTGTTTGTGAGAACCTGTACGAGGCATATCCCAGTGCACAGACACATATATGACATACAATACATAATACACACATACAACATACAGTACATAATACACACATACATGTACAATTAGCAGCACGGTTCCTGTCCTCAAGGATCCTACATCTTAGCTCTGGGACCCTCCAACTCCCCAAAACCAGTGAGGTAGCTCAAGGCCCAGCCCTGAGTCTGGCAGGAGATGTGTCCCCATTCCCAGATGAATGGATTCCCCCAGAGGAAGAAACTCCTCCCTGAACTCCTAAAAGATAAAGTCCCCGAAGAGCCCTGGGGACACGAAGGAAGCTGCGACGGTGTCGTGAGCTGGGGGGACACCTGAAGCAGGCTCAGGGCACCCCAACTCGGCTGCCTTTGGCCAGGTGCATCAGCGCCTTGGGATGAAGGCTGCCAGCCTGCGTCTGTGCTGCAGGAAAGGGGTGCGTGCTTGCTCAAGGTCACTGAGCTCCCCCCACACGTGTTGGTGTCGGCGATGCCATCAAGTCTGAAGCACAGCGCGTGAGGTCTCTTACTCCCATTTTACAGACGAGGAGCCCAGGGTCCCCTGGGCCCTACATGGCCTGCCCTTGTCACCTGTGTCACCTCCCCCTCCGCCCACGGCGCCTGCTCTCCTGCCGCCTGGTCTCTGCAGGTGCCCTGCGGCCCGGACACTCACGGCCCCCCTCCCCTCCCTCCCCTCCTCTGGTCTTGGCTCAGCTGTCACCACCTCAGTGAGGCCAGCCTCCTGCTCCACTGCCCACCCCACCCCGTTTCATCTTCCTCTTGACACTGATCTCTGAGTTATACACTCTGAAGTCATTCATTTCCGCTTAGTGTCTGACAAGGCAGGGACTGCGCCGTCTCCTTCACAGGTGTGAAGCCGGCCTGGCCCTGGCAGGTGATCAGTAAATCACAGAATGAACAAGTGAATGAAGAAATGAACGGATGAAGGAGTGAAGCTCTCGGATGTGGAGGAAATGGCACGAGTTCTCTGTGCAAACTGACCCACGATCCCAGCCTCACAGCAGGTTCAACCCACAGCACCTCCTCCCGGGCGCCCCCCGTCCCTGGCACTGGGAGACAAAGCATCCTCTGTGCTCTCAGCAGTTCTGCTGTTGGAGCATGGAGAGTGGGGACATCACTTACAGTTTTCTTTTCTCGATCACTCTTTAAAAAGGCCTTAGGGGCTTCCCTGGTGGCGCAGTGGTTGAGAGTCTGCCTGCCAATGCAGGGGACACGGGTTCGAGCCCTGGTCTGGGAAGATCCCACATGCCGCGGAGCAACTGGGCCCGTGAGCCACAATTGCTGAGCCTGCGCGTCTGGAGCCTGTGCTCTGCAACGGGAGGGGCCGCGGCGGTGAGAGGCTCGCGCGCCGCGATGAGGAGTGGCCCCCGCTTGCCGCAACTAGAGAAAGCCCTCGCACAGCAACGAAGACCCAACACAGCCATAAATAAATAAATAAATAAAAATTAAAAAAAAAAAAAAAAAGGCCTTAAAGTCACACATACTTTATGGGAAAACCAGTCAATTTACCATGACGATGACAAGCTATCGCTAAAGGGGAAACTTGAAAATGTGTATAAACACACTAGCTTCAAACTGTCAACGGTGTCCTCGCAGGTGAGGATGGTCTAGGAGGCTCCCAACAGCTACTTCAAATGGTCCCCTATTCTGTGACAGCGGCAGGGGAAACGCACGGGGTCAGGCAGGTCCCGGGAGACCAGCCAACGTCTCAACTGTGTCCAGACCTGTCCCCACACAAATGTGAGAGAGCGCCCTCAGTGTCGTGCCCGGCACACAGCGTGTTCAGCAGAGGTCAGCTCACCCCCGTTCTGGGTCTCGAGCTCGAGAGGGATGTCTGTGTCCACCTGCATCATTTAGAAATCTCATCACAGGCCTGTCCTCACGTCTCACGGCAGCTTCTCCCGCTTGGAGAAACTTTAGTTCGCAGAAACGGTGCCGTTTTACCTAGATGCTTCGAGCCTGGGAGCCGCATGACCTCAGGGGCTCTTGGTTGGTGGGTCAGTGGACACAAGGAGGGGTTGACCTGCTCCAGATCAGCCCAGCCCTCCCCCCACCCCCCAGGGGCCTTGGACTCTGTCCCTGGGCCTTGAGATGAAGCACCACAGATGATTCCTCTCCTTTTTTGGTAAAAGAGCAAGTTTCCACTGAATAAACCCTCTAAGCGAGTATTCCGATCTGGTGACATCTGCACAATAGCCAAGGAAAGAAATAATTACTGTTATGGTGCCAAAATGATCCGGCCCTTCTCCTCGACTCTGGGGAAGACAGCTGGCCCCTGCCAGCCAACTTGGTTTTCTGTGTTGAAGGAAGGAAGCAAGTGTGGCAGGGAGGGCGGTCTCAAACCTCCTAACGAGAGCAGAGCGGAGGGGAGGGGAAGAATCATGCATTTACTGCACATGGAGTTTATGTTGGCTGCAGTGATTTAGGGTCTCTAGGGGAAGCCTCAGGCCCGTCACACAGACGGGGATAATGTGGTTCTGAGAGAGAGACTGGACTGTCCCAGTCACACAGCCAGAAACACGGGGCCAGGCCCCGAGCTGCGTCCCTCTGGAGCATCACACAAAGCTCGCCCAGGCTGGGCTCACTCTGAAAACGGGGAGCCCCACCCCCCGTGGTGCTCAGAGGATGCAGTCAGTGTGGGAAATGCGGCGACGCCATCTCTGAGGAATCGGGGGGGGGGCAGAAGGACTGCGTTTCCACTCCTGGAATCGGCCCAACACTCTCTGTCCGTTGGCTGAGCTTGGGTGCCACCCATGGGGGTCAGAGCATCTTCGAGCAGAGCCCTGGCGGAGGGCTCGGTGGGGAGCTGGCACACCTCCCCCGACAGACTGCGCGTCACAAGCTGTTCCTGGAGCGGCTTGGGCACTTCTGTTGGGAGGTGCAGAAACCCCAGGGCCACTTGCCTGGGGACTGCACTCCAAGCCAAGCTGCTCACAGCCATCGCCGGTCGGACAGGGCCTGCGACACCTCACTCCAAAGCAGTTTTCCAAAAGTCAAGGTCTTAGCAAGGCAAAGAGTTTGGGGATTTGAATCCAGCTTTGCTTCCCCCCCACACCTCCCCGCATTGGCTGTGTTGCCTTGGGCAAGTTACTCTCCATCTCTGAGCGAGCTTGCTTCCTCCATGGGCACGTTGGCTGTCTCACCACATTGCTGCAAGGGTTAAATGGGGGGTGATCCATGGAAAAAAATACTAGCACGGAGAAGATGGATGTTCCCCAGGGGGAAAGCGTTATTTGATTTTCTTTAAACAGGGCCCATCCTCTAGTCCAAATTCATAAAAACACACACACACACACACACACACACACACACACACACACACACACACGATTCACGAGTCTGAACTTGGGCAAACCCAGAGAAATGATCGTTTTTCGTCAACTGCCTCATAATTCAGCAGACGTTCACCGAGACCCTGTTACGCAGGAGGTTCCAGGCAGGACCCAGGAAGCCGGGTCACTGAGTTGCTGTCTTGGCACTTACAGCTGGGTGCGTGCTTCTGGCTGACCACGCTGAGAGGGGCCTGCAGTGTGGGGGTCATCCCCCGGGAGGCGATGACCAGTCTGCCTGCTTTCTGGGGCTCACCAGGCAACCCCCTTCCTCCACACTGCTGTGTTGGGCTGGCTGGCTTGGATCTGGGTGGGCGTGAGATGCTAAGGGACAGAGGTCTCTCCAGGGCTCCTCCAGCTCCAGCAGGCAGGACCCCTGCTGCCCACCCTCTGCTTCCAGAATCAAGGCAGGAGCCCACGGTCCTCCTGGGGAAGCTGCTACCGTGCAGTGGCCTTGGGCAGAGACTGCACCCCGACTTCACGCTCGGTTCCGAGCATGTTCTGCGTAGGTCCAGCTCACGCCGCAGGTTTCTCTGGTCTCATTTTTGCAGATGCAGAGGCCCAGAGAGGCCCAGCACACAGCTCGTCTAGGGCAGAGCCTGGGTGCAGCCACTCAGGCCACATCCGTCCCAGCGTGTCCTGCAAACTCACTTCTCCGGCCTGGCCCCTGGGAGCCCAGCTCTCCGGCTCCGACTCGCCCAGGTTTCACATGCAGAGCTTCCTTCTCGGATGTCCAGGCAGGTGCTGAATACACGAGGTGCCCCCAGGGTGCTTGTCCATGAGATGCCCCTGGTCTGAGTATCCCACTGGGGTCCTCGGCGGCCTTTGACTTCTTCCTCTTACCGCTAATGGGACAGAAATCAAGGCACTGAGGGCGCTTCCCAGAGCTGTGAGCAGGAGTTCTGGTTCTGGTCCTGACCCGCCCGGCTCGTTGCCTCACCTGGGAAATGGAGCGAAGATCCCTCTTGCTACCTTGGAAGCAACGTGTGCAGCGAAATTAAGCAAAGGCTACAAACACCCTCGGGAAAGGAGCAGGCGCAGCTGGGCCTTCGTTATTTGCAGGTGGGTAACAGGCACTTGTGAAGCGCCTCATCTGCCACTTGGGGTCCTTTCCCAGGGTGGAGGGAGGGAACCCGCCGGCTGCTCCCCTTCTCCCAGAGGCCCTGGCCCTTGGCGGCATCTCAGCAGTTATTTTTAGCTCTTGGTGGGCCGGCCAGGACCCGTCCCATGCTGTTGGGCTCCCACTTCCGAAAGGCTCCAGCTCACAGAACAGAGACGAGGCCCCTCCCCCAGGCAGCCCCCCATGGGGCCGTCAGCGTGGCCTTCCCCAGGGACACATCCCAGTGAAGCCGACTCTGGCCCCACCTGTTCTAAAATTTCTTTCGGTGGCTCCTCTTCCTGGTCCATCTGCAGCCAGAGCTATTTCTAATGTTACCGTACTGAAGGGCAGCGGCAGCTCCCAAGCCTGGGGAGACGTGTGGGGACCTGGGTCCTGGCCCCAGCCTGCTGTTCAGGGTGGGACCCTGAACCCACACCCACCACGCCTGAATCGAGAAGACGGGCCGTCCCTGCAGGCTTGCTGCGGCCTGCGGCTTTGTCGGGGACCAAAAGAGGACGGCAGCCACAATCACCATTTTAGCTCCAGTCACGAGTCCGCGTGTAGGACCCGCGCCACCCCTGCCGGGCTCCCCTGGGCCAGGCCTGCTCACTCTCGGGCCTCCCGGGTGGCGACCACGGGAGCTCTGCACCCAGGCACCACCGCCAGCATCCCCACCTCACAAGGAAGGGGGGCCCCGGGTCGCGTCCCTGACCACACCATCTGCCTGCTGGTTTGAACCCAGGCGATCACTCCAGGTCCTGCCTCTCACCCTGGCCGCTCCCGGCCCCTGGTCTCACGTGCGCTGAAAGAGTCTGCGGGTCCCTAACACTGGAGACAGGTGCCAATCCACCCGACTTGAACGTCTTCAGGAAAAGACTCAGTGTTTGCAGATGGGAAAAAATAATCCAAAGTAATTGTTACCTAAGCGGGTGCAGAGGGTTTCAATTTAGAAGGCGCCTGGCACGCGGTGGGGAGGAGCTGGCCTCGTGGAGCGCGACGCAGGGCACGGGCTGGCGTGCTCAGGCGTCGCCAGGGTTGCCCGCACACGAACCCAGCAGCCAGGGAGCAGCTGCCCGGGAAGAAAAGGCCCAGAAGGCACATCTCCAAAGCTCGTTTTTAAGACGCCCATGACCAAGGGTGTCATAAATCGACAGCTAAAGGCACCAGCCTCCCGAGCCGCCTGGCCAGCAACCCGTCCACAGCTGTAGGCTCTGAAGGGTCAAGGACAGCTCTGACTCCGCCCGGAACGGGAGGCTCCGGATACTGAAGGCCATCAGGCCCCCTCCTTCCTGCCCAAACCAGGTGGGGACCTCTGCTGTCCAAGCACAAGGCCCCCGGACGTGTCCTGCTGCTGACCCGGTGCAGGCCCAGGCTGGTGTCCATTTCCTGCTCTGCTCTGAGCTCTGCGCCCCTGACCCTGCCCTCTGTGGGGTCTCCTCCAGCATCCTCCTTCCCCCGACCCTGTCTCTCCCTACCTCGCTCCCCCCAGGGATGGGCCCGGACTGGAGAGAGGATGGCAGTGACCTCAGAGGGCCACTCAGCTTCCTTATTTCCCAGTCATGACACCTCCCCTCAGGGAGTGACCAGGAGAAAAAGTCCCGGCTCCAAAGCTGGAGGAGCTAAGAGGCCAACGCGTGGACACACACAGCCGAAAAGGCACCGTGGAGAAGAACCTTCCTCTGCTGGAAGGTGTCGCAGGAGCACTGAGGGGACCCGGGGCAGGGAGACCCGGCGGGAGGGTGGGCAGTGGCAGGCCCGCAGCTGGTGCTGGAGGTGGCCGGGCCGCCGGGTAGGCTGCAGCCGCGGGCACACGCTGGTCCAGCGCCCACACAAAGCAGTGCGTTAGGAGGTGGCTGATGCTACCCAGGCCTCCAGAATCCCTTGGCCACCAAGCTGCTTGACGGTGGTCGTAGCGACCCAGGAGCTGATCCGTTTGAAGCAGCCAAGCCCTGCTCGGCACCCTGGTCCAGGCCATCTGTGAGGCTCTGGCAGCAGCAGGTTCCCTTCCTCCCGAGCGGCTGATGGTCCCCAAGCCCCAGGCTTTGGTCACCCAGCCCGATCATGGCTTCTCTTCTCAACCATCCGCATCCTGGATGGTGCAGGGAACCCGCATGCCCCTCCTATGACGTGACCTGGCCTCTGTCTCTCCAAAGCTTGGGATGCTCACCTTTAATGCAGGAGGACACGCCTCTGACTCATGGTGCCTAGCTCGTGACGGGGAAGCCCGCGCCCGCGTCCTGCCCCGGGCCGCTGCGCCTCTGCACCTCTGCCTGGATGGAGTCCCAGCTGTCATTCCAGTCTCAGCTCACCTGGAGCCATTTCTGCAGGGACTGTCCCCCCGCCCTGGCTGTCTCGTTCTTCCCTGCTTCCCTTACCCTAGTGACCTGCACTTGGAGGGGGTGGGGCCTGTGTGGGTGCCGCGTGTCCAGTCCCCACACGGGGCCAGGCCCTCTACGTGCACTACCTCACTTGGTCCCCGCACTGACCCTATGGGGTAGGTAGAGACTGTGATCCTTCTCTTGCTGTAGCTGACAACACTGAGACTCAGGGAGCTTGGGCAACTTGTCCGGGGTCACAGGGCAAGCAAGTGGTTGAACTGACTTGAACTCAAGTCTCCCAGATAACCAAGGTACATGTTTTGCTCTACTTTCAAATATAACCTACATATACGTTAAAATGAGGTCCATCTTCTCTCAGTTCCTGACCTGTGCACAGAGCATCCGTGGTGCTGAGAAGAGCTCCCTTCCCTAGAATTACCCACTTTTCCTTTTTAGCACAGTACCACATGTAGGTAATTCGACTGTTCTCCTCCTCCAACACGTGACACACCTGAACACTCCAGAAACTGCTTCCTCCAGAGACGGAGAATGGAGTCTGTTTTCCCCTTACCAGAAAGCCTGAAATATTTCCACCTCGGGGCCAGGTGAGTAGTTCTGAGTGAACAAACACTCCTTTGGAGGAAATTCCTTTAGAAAGGTAACAGGGTGACAAGTTATCAGGCACTTCCTGCCCTGAGACGAGAAAAGACGACACTGGGCTTCCAGAAGCATCCATGTGGCTCTCAAAGCCCCTCACGCTGAGCCTGATGCAGGATTCAGACCAAAACTTGCCTCTAACCCTCAAAAGGGCTGCGTGTTTTTGTCACCTGCTTCACATGTGAATGAATAGATCAGGGCACCTTCCCCAGCAATCACTGTCTAAATGTCTTTATTTTTATTCATTTTTTTTAAAGATTTTTTTCTTTTTGATGTGGACCATTTTTAAAGTCTTTATTGAATTTATTACAATATTGCTTCTATTTTGTTTTGGTTTTTTGGCCGTGAGGCACGTGGGATCTTAGCTCCCTGAACAGGGATCGAACCCGCACTCGCGGCATTGGAATGCGAAGTCTTAACCACTGGACCGCCAGGGAAGTCCCCTAAATGTCTTTAAAAATGGAATCAGTAGCGGGTAAAGAACGGACATGATAAAGGGAAGCCCCCAGATGGTGATAAAGAGGGCGCTCAGTAACAGGGACATCCTTCAAGAGGTCCCGTCGAGGGTGACATGGAGTTCGGCTTAAATAAAACGGGGAGCGTGAGCCCCTTGCTTCAGAGAAGATGGGAAGTACGCCCCTAGTCTGGGGACAATGAGGTCCTCGTCTTGAAGATCGCGCCTGGGGATGAAGAGAGCAGGCAGGGGTCTGTGGGTGGCGGAGGGCAGCGCCGATATCTACTGATATTGATACGCGCCTGGCAGCTACCACATCATGTTTCCTCACCAGGTAGATGCTATGACTCAGTCACAGGTGGGGAAACGGAGGCTCGGGGAGGCTTAGTGCCCTGTCCAAGGTCACCGGAGTCGTGTACTCTGAAGAAGGGAAGGGAAGACCCGTCCCCCTTTACCCCAGGGACACTTCCACCAGAGGCCCAGGGTACCTGCCGCCTTCCCTGCCCTGGGAGGCTCTGGAGGTAGGTACCCGGGTCTGTGTCGCTTCTGCAGCCCACGCCCAGCACAGACTGCACAATGGAGGTCCCCGGGCTGTATCTGCTGCAGGAGATGCCCAGTCTGCTGACTGCAGATATTACACTTCCAAGTTCAACGACATTGACGCTGCACTTTTTTTTTTTATTTTTTTGGCCGCACCACATGGCATGCAGGATCTTAGTTCCCCGACCAGGCAGTGGACGCGCGGAGTCCTAACCACTGGACCGCCAGGGAATTCCCGACGCTGCACCTTACTTAAAGTAAATTCTACCCAAGAAACACCTGTGGTGACCCTGGCCCACTTCTTGGAACCTGCCCAATTGAAGCTGAAAATCTGGGGGTGGGCCCAGCCATCTGGGTTTCCACCGGCCTTCCTGGGACCCTGCTGCCCCCAGGTGTGAACCCGATCTCTCTCAATCTGTCTCAGCCACAGGCAGCTTCACTGCTGTGTCATCATCATCATCTTCTTCATTTTATAGATGAGGAAACGGAGGCTCGTGGAGGCTTTTGCTTCACGCAAGAAAGAGGCAAGGGACCAAACAATCCCACGTCAGAGACGGATATCCAAGCTGGCAGGTCTGGGGATGCATAACGCGCATACAGAAGGGCAAGGAGGAGGGACCACGAGGGCCTGGAAGGGACCCAGAGGCAGCCGGGGCTGGCCTTCTGTGTCAGACGCCTGCACCCACCGCGGGTGGGGCCCCGTGCACTCTCCAGGCGTCCATTTCACTCTCATGTTTACTACAGCAACAAATGTACACAGTTTTCAAACACTGGAAACAGAACATATGAGTGTAACTGACAGCAATTATAGACTAGATCCCGCAAGGGGCCTTGACTCAAAACTCCCTGCGTGGAAAACACACACGTACCTCCTTCTCCCCTTGAATTTCCTAAATACTCTTCTTCTGACTGGGCAGGGCTCCCACCAAAGAGAGTCAGGCTTAACCGCCGCCCACAGACACTCCCCCAGAGCTTCCTCTTCTCACATACACCCCAGCCCCGGCTGAGTTTTTTAAGAAGTTAAAAAATAAATAAGACACATACAAACTGCCTTCAACACTTTCCCTCAAACATTTGCACATAATTAATTCACTGTTCATCAGTTAGGAACGGGTCTTTTATACTCTGTCAATAAAGAGAGGGCAACTCGGGCCCCACCAGTGTAACTGTGAACGCACCGCGGTGCAGTCGGGAGGCTGTTCACGGGAAGGGCCTGGAGCCGCTGTGCTGGAGACGGAAGGGCTCCCGCCGCCCACATCCTCCCAACACCCCGCCCCAGCGGCAGGCGGGACCGGGGGCTGCCCGCCTCTCCGGCCCCTCTCTCCCGCTCATACCACTGCTCCAAGGGGCTTCCAATGAGTCACCCTGAGCAGCTGGTGACCAGGGACGGCGTGAACGAGAGGCCCGGCTTCCTCGGTGCTGTATTTAGAACAGCACACAAACTCCCACCCCTGCTTCTCCACCTGCTCAGACCTCCCGGAAGCTCCCCCAACTCCTCCTGCCGCCCCCTCCCTCGCTGGCCCTGCCCTGGATCCCACCTCGCCGGGTGGTCGCTCCCCGCTTAGCGTCCTTCCCGAGCGTCCACAGGGTCTCAGCACAGAGCCCTGAGCTTCGCAGGCCGGGGCTGGCTGCCCCTCCGTCCCTGGGGCTGGACTTCAGGGTCCAGCTAAACCCGCGGGCCGGGAGTCCCACCTGGACAGGACGTCAGCGTGCGATCCCACGCGTCTGAGTTTTGCCGGTACGGCACGGCCTCCTCTGCCTGGGACGCTGGTTCTCAACCTCAGCTGCTCGCTAGACTCACCTGGGGGATTTCAAAGGTCCTGACAGCACGGCCACACCAAAGTCCCGAGAGATCAGAGTCTCTGTGGAGTGAGGGGCCCCAGCATCAGTATTTGTCAAGACCCCCAGTGTTTCAGGGGCATCCCCGGAGAGGACCACGGCTCTCAGCTATGGGCCCCTCCTCTACACCCTTTCTTCTCCCCTCAAGCTCCTCTACTCAGCCGACAAGACCCAGCACCTCGCCAGCCTGCCAGGCGTTGGGAAGCCGTGTGCCGGTGGGGGGCCGAGCCTGCCTCGAGCACCCGAGTTAGAGGCCTCAAGGCTCCCCTGCCCCAGCTCAGTCGACAGCAGCCCTGCCCCAGCCTAGGCCACCAGACCAAGTCCTGGTCCCCCTGCTGGGTCCTCTCCACCCTGCTGCCGCAGGTCCTTTCACGTGAGTGGTTGCTGATATTCCTAGCGTCTCTGGTCTGATCTATTCCGGGTCATACACTCCCTCCTTCACTCATTCGGCAAACACTGCTCATGCCTCTACTCTCTGCCCAGGCCCGGGCCGCACAGCGAGGGGAAGGCTGTGGGGCTGAGCGAGAAGCGAGCACACGACACCGTGAGTCAGTTTCCGTTGCCTCCACCAAAGGAAGAGTTACCCCTCAGGGTAAAAGTACTAGCACAAAGCTGAGCGCTTCACAGGGGCTGCTTAAGGGGGCGGGGGGGACAGGTCCCTCGGCCATCAGGATGCCAGTGCCTGTGTCCGTGCACTGCTGCTCGTACAGCACCTGACCCAAGGTTAATGCACGATTGGCAACCTTCACCACTACACACTGACGATCCTAATAATAACCTTCACGTCTACACCTTCTGAAAGCACATAGAAAGGTGACACTGTGCTAAACATAGCTCAGAAAATATATAAAGCAGAAACGGATGAGAAATGCTCTCTTAAAGAACACGCCTGGAAGCGTGGCTGTCAGAGGAGACGGTGCTTTAGCGTCCATCCTGGGTGCCTTTCTTAGCAACAGGGCCCTGTTTTGTCTGAACCAGCAAACACGCAGCAAACAAGTTAGATCTCCTGCCTCCCTTGCAGCTGGCCTTGGCCGCGTGATGCTGTCCTGGCACCTGCGGTGTAGCTGCAACACGACGGGGAGCTCTGCACTGCCTCCTGCTGAGCCCGGGAGCTGGAGCTGGTACCCGTGGGCATGAAAGCCATGCGCTGAGAACAGCTGAGCCAAGCTACGGAGGGAGCCTTGGGCGTGGATGGCACGGCGGCGTCCCGAAGCCGCCTCGGGCTTCGCATGTCATGGGAGAAAAATAAACCTTTGTTTGTTAAGCTACCGAGGTCAGGGGGTCTGATGCAGTCAAACAGCCCCCCGACTGGTACGTGTGCTCTGGTGGACAAGGAGAGCCTCAGACCCTCACCTCTGAACGGGGTAACGTATTAACTGTTATGAGGGGTTGCAAATTGCACGAAAAGGGCCTTGGTCAGAGCCTGGCATGCAGATGGCACTCAGTAAAGGGCAGGAATATAATTCTCATTTCTGGCAAAGCCCTGAGGCCCATGAGGTCATCCTGGAACATTCTAAGGTCAAACAGAAAACACAGGTAAGCGGGGTGCTAACTGAGCACCTTGCCGTGCACACCACGCTGCCAGCCACACCACCCAACCCAGAGTCTCCAGGTTTCCTGCTGGAGCACAGCTGAGCAAGGAGATTTACCTTAAAATCAAGTTAGCACAGCATTTGTAGAAACCCGTGTTTCTACAAATTGTGTTACAGAAACCAGCCATGAAACCGCCCTTGGTAGGTCTGTTTACTCTGTGAAGCGTTTTCCATCTATCCTTCAGCCGATCTTCACTGCAGCCCCTGCAGCCGGGCACGGGACCCGAGAACCCGGCACCCCTGCTCCCAGCCTCGGTGTCCCCCGCTGGGGCTGGAGGGGGTCTAGGGGCTGGCAGAGTGAAGGGGAGGAGGCACCACCCTCCCCTGGGCCCCCGTAGCCTTATTTTATTCTATCACTGCCCTGTCTGGCCCATTTGGTAGATGAAAAAACTAAGGCTCGGAATGGTCAGGCGTCCGAGGCTCACGGCTGGAATCGCCGTCCAGCAGACACCTGGACCCAGGTGTGTCTGCATCGGGGCCCTTCTGTCATCTGGGGGGCAGGTCCCCCCGGAAGCACAGGAGTGCAGATGACAACCGACAGCATGACTGGAAACGGGGAGGTCTAGGCCGGCCTGGCACTGGTGAGGCCCTGGGGCCTTGGGAGGTGTTTTTGCTCTGTGTTTTTAATCCTTGTATCCCTCCAGTTGGCCCCATAAATGCCCTGACACTTCCCCCATAGAGGCTTTATTTAAATTTAAAAGCTATGTGGGAAAGAATGAAGCACCTCTCTGTAGGCGTCATGCCGGTGTGATAAAGGAGGCTGGGCTGCAGAACCAGCAGGCCTGGGCTCAAGTCCCTCCGGCCCCCCGCTCCCCTCCACACCCCTGCGAGAAGCAACCAGGCACAGGGCGTAACCATCAGCGTCTGCTTGCCCAGCCGGCACGAGACCCCACAGAGGCAGCCCAGCACCCGCTTTCCCCCACTAAGGAAGCCACAGCCACACTCATCTCTAAACAACCAAAGTCACACTGGGTTCATTTCTTGAATAAAACACCGCCCACAGGCACTTGCCAGGGAGATTTCCTGTGAGTCGTTGGAAGAAACTGATCAATCAAGGAACTTAAAACAGGTGAATGCAGGCAACCAGCTTTGAGCTATATTTAGAAAGTCAGAGAGCCAGGCCTCAGATTTGGATGTTAATTTGGAAACATCAAAAGGCAGGCTGTTTCTTTTCTCTCTTTACTCTAAAAAAGAAGGCTTTTCAAATTGTTTTTCAAACTTCTACGCCCAGACAACATAAACAAGGCACGACAGTTACTCCCCCCTTACTCCCCCCGCCACAGATTTGGCCAAAGGCAGCTGATAAGAAGGTAGCTGACCTCCAGATTAAAAGCAGGTAACTTAAAATTCCGTAGGAGGTGTTTTGTGTTTGCATAGTACAAACATTCTTTTCTTTCAGAATGCCCCCATGGTGTTCAGCTCATTGCAACAAACGTTAACAGAGACAAACGCGATAGGAAAAAAGTCATTCCTATCATGGGTCTTACGGTGTAGAAGGTGCCAAAGTAAATAATGACAGTCCCACAGTGAAAATCAGGATAATCCTCGAATATTCTCTCTCAAACAGTCTCACAAATATCACTGGGGCTGTTTGCAAAGCACTACAGAACATTACGACCATAGTAAGAAAGAATATAGCCAATATTCTCAGTTATGAGGACCCTTGCACATATCTGGCTGAAAAGGGGCTCTTGGTAGACCAAATTGCAGTTCCTTATATACAAAACGCCCCAGGCAAGCTTTCCCTCCTGTCACAAGGACTCCCAGGCCTGTCACTTCTCCCCTACCCCTCTTTTCACTTAATTATTTCCCTATCAGATAAAACGGAAGCAACGTTTCTGGATCTGGGCCAGGATGATAGATTTCTACATTGAAGCAGTGCAGAAATCACCATGGTCAGTCACAAGGAACTCTTCATTCTTAAGACTGTTAGACAAACAAAGATCTCGACTGGGAGCCTTCCCAGCCACAGAGAATGTCACCCAAACGATTGAGGAACTACATACTGATTTAGGCAACAAATGCTGCATTCTGATGGTTACTATGGATTTTGTTACTGATGAAGAATCAAAGACTTGGCCTGGGGACATGTGTGTGTGCACATGTGTGCGTGCATCTGTATGTGCTTGTGAATGTGCCCGTGTTCGGGGTTTTCTCATGACCACACGGCCCTTGAGACCCTTACTGTTCTCCTGGTCTGAATGCTTTGGAAGCATCCTGAGGCCGCACTGGGCTGTGTACGGCACTTGTACTGAGAGCATGGCATTGTCTGAAGTCCTGTGGGGGAAACCAGGGCCCGTTCTGTGCAGAGAGCGCTTTATAAACGTGAGAGAGGGTGACTTGGCCTGGGGCAAGTTCTTACACAAACACATCCGGGCTTTTCAGTGGAGATTTCTAATCAGCCTGCATTCAATCCCAGACTCAACAGAAACTGCTGGTCAGACACATTCTTTGTTGACATAACTGCACATGTTTCACTTACAAACATCCCGTGGAGAACGTCTTTTCCCAGTTTCAGTGCATGAATCAGAAGTGGAAAGCTGAGGAGGAGGGAGGACTGGGAGGGGGCGCCCCGGAGCGGGGGCTCAGCCCCGGGCTACTCACCGTGGTCGTGGGCGAACACCAGCAGCTCCAGCCCCACCAGCATCCGAGCCAGCTCGTCGTAGCGGCCGCAGTGCTCCCCCGCTCCGTGGGACACAAAGACCAGGGCCCTGCAGGGACGAGAGATGGCCGTTAGGAAGGCGCAGGCCACGGAGGCCGTGTCCAGGGCGGGGCAGGGCTCCCGCAACATCAGCGGAGAGTCAAAGACTAAATCACGGGTCTAAGTGAGAGGGCACGCTGTTAAAACGTGGGCTTCAGGGTCACCCAGAACGGAGCCGGTTCCTAGAGAACAGTCACCACAACAGTGTCTCCAGCCGCGGGCTGAGGGAGTCCTGGGAGCTCACTTCTGCAGGTGCTGGCGTACGGGGGGTCCTCCATCGGCCCCACCCAAGGGGCCAGACCTGAGCCAATCAGGGCACCATGGTCGCAGCCGCAGTCACTGGCTCCAGTGGCTCCAGCCAAGCGAACGGGTCCAGGAGGCGCCGACCCGAGAGGACAGGTCAACCCGAGCGAGGAGAGGCACGAGGGGGAAGCCAGCCCTAACGGTGCTGTCTGGGCCCTGAATCCAGCTAGACCCGAAGCCAGCACGCTCCCAGCCCTGCTCCCAGCCCCGCTCCTGGCTGTGCTGTGCAGGCACTGGGTTTTCTGTCACTTGTGCCGACAGACAGCTCTTCCCACTGTCGTGCGGATAACTCCATTCCGCACGTGCTTGCCCTCAGCTGCTGGAGTTTGTGCTCCGTGTGCACCTTTTCTTCTCTTCCCCCCTTTTGCCCACCTGGCTCCCTCCTTCCTCCCTTCCAGGCCCTCTCAGGAGGGAGATTCCACAGCTTCCTCTGGGCTCCAAACCCTCTGTCCAGCAGGGGCCAGGCGGCTTGCTGCCCTCCCCGCTGGCTGTAACCTTCTTGAGGACACACTGACGCTCTCTCTCTTGCTGCCTCTTTGTGGCTGGCACAGTTTTGAGCTACAGCTGGCACTCTGCAAATGCGCTTTGAATGAATGAAGGAAGGAAGGAAGGAAGACGCTGTGACATTTTGAAATAAACGCGGGATCTCGCACCCAAGATCTGTGCAGCGGAAGCCTCATGACTGAAAGCAGAGCCTGGCTGGGCGCTCAGTCACCCCCGCCGAAAGGCTTCCATGCGGTGAGCCCACCTGCAGACACAGAGAGCAGCCCCCATCACACCGCGCTCACCCCAGAGTCAGCCAGCAGTGGAGGGCTACAGGAGGGCACTCAGATTCTTGAATATACAACTGCCCAGACTAGTACTCGTAGCATGAGGCCCAGAGAGGCTAGAGTCCCCTTCAGGCAAGGAGGGAACTGCTGTGAGCCACGCCCATAAAGACAAGGGGGAGGGGGAGGAGAGGGGAGGACAGCAGCTGCCCCTTCACGGAGCATTTCCTATGTGTCAGTTCCTCTGCTAAGTCCACATACAGGATTTCTAATCCTCATAATCATCCTACCTTTACCTTCTTTACAGCTGAGAGTGAAAACCAGAGAGGTCACACAGCAAGTGGGTAGAATGTAGGTCAGAGCATGTCACCACCCGGCTTCCAGGTCTCCAGTGGGCAACCAGCAGGCTCAGAGTACAAGTCGTCCTGTCCCTTCCTGTGTCACCACTCCTCAACCCCTTCCCGCTCACCGCCCGTCCTCACCAGGGGCTTCCAGCCATTCTTCAGCAGCGCCAGCTCTTCCCACCTCAGGGTCTTTGGCCCCTCTCCCCGGAGCACCCTCCCCCAGATCTCCCATGGCTGCTCCTCGTGCCCGGGACTCATGGAAGACGTCTCCTAGCGCGGCCTCCATCCCTCAGGCCTTTCTGACCTGCACTGGGCCCTCACTACACATCACAGTTTGCCCTTGTTTGCACTGGGCCCGTACTGCACATCACAGTTTGCCACTGCTTTGCTATTCACTTGCTCACCTGGTTCCTGGCTCTCTCCTCCACTTCAAGGTCAGCTCAAGAGGCCAGAAGCCTTGTCCATCTTGCTGCTGGCAGAATCCCAGAGCTGCCGCAGCCAAGTGGCACCGGCACATATGTGGTGAGCGAACAGACTCCTGTGTTCTCTCTGCGGCTCCCCTCTTCCAGGGTGTGTAGGGGCAGAGGGACCCCGCATTTCATTCTTTGAGCAGTGCACAAAGCACCAGCACTAACCTCACTTTCCTTTTGCATCTGTCCTCCCTGCCCTTTTCCTAAAATACAACAGACGTTTCACACCCTCTTCATTGCTCCATGGAATGTCCAGCCACCTCTGTTTGATCAGACATCAATTTGGGCAGATTACACCTGCCCACCTGACACTTCCAGGGTCGGCCGATGGGATTTCTCTCAGCTACCCAGAAGCATGGCTGAAACCTCTAAATAGCCATCATCGGCCATCGGCACAAGGGGCTGTGCTCCCAGAAGGGGCAGCTCAAGCACTTTAATATCCTTGGGGAATGTGGCAGCTGCTGGATTAATTCAGCCCACAGTTAACACAGACAGACAAGCCGGGTCACGTGACAGCCAGCCTCTCCCTGCGGTCAGGACCCACTGGGTGTAGGAGGGCTTCAGAGTCTCAATTTGCATCCACAGGAGTGGCACACGGCCATCACTGCCACCGTGCTGGGAACTGTCTGTTAACAGAACCCACCCTGGACACCACGTGTGGGAGAACGGGTGCTCTTACTGTACAGGAAGAACTTCTTCCCCAGCGGTTCTCAACTCGGGCCACAACCTGAAATCACACGGAGAGCTTTCCAAAGTGCCAAGGCTGTGTCCCACCCCCGGAAGCAGCTCTGGTTAACTGGTCTGGGTGGGAGAGTGCCCCAGAGGTTCCGCTGTGTGGCCGAGGCAGAGAAGCGCCTCTCACCACGTGCAGCATGGCCAACGATGCCGCTCAGGCGCCACGTGGGACCCCCAGTGGCGAGAAAGCAGCCCTTCTGGCGTGGAGACTCCCAGCCACTTGGGAGCCTCTTACCTCCCGGGGGGACACGCTGGGACAACCACAGGCTCATCTGGACCGCGGCAGAGGCTTCTGAGGCATGCTGCCGCCACCCCTGTGGAGACCAGCAGACCGACGTGGCCATCCACTGTGGGCAGCAGAGGCCTCTGCCACCCCCCACACCCCGCACACGTGGGCAGCACCTGCACACTCGCCTCCTCCAGACCCAGGCCAGGCTTCTCCACAGACACGCCCTCCGGCACTGGCCTCGTTCCGGTCCTGAGCTGCTGCTGCCGTAAGTGGGGTTCTCCGTAGTTCCTGGTTTCAGCTCTCACCTGGACCCCGATTCTGAAACATCAGTCTCCCCTCCTGCTCCCCACACTTCCTTGTTCCCTGGACCTGAGCCTTTATTTTGTAGAATCTGTCTAGCAAAGAGAAGATCCAGTCACATGAGACTTCCTGCTGCGTCAGAGAGGAGCTACTGGCCCCGTGCTCACGCCCTCATCTCCCTTCTCCCCTCGGCCGAGGGCTACCCTTCTTCCTAGTGCTCAGATAAGCAGATCAGGGTGCATTGCTAAATGTTTAATAACCGTAGTGAGTGGTCCTCATTTGTAGCGTTTGCCAGTTTCCATGGTGTAAATGCTCTCAGCACAGCGGATTTCAAGTTATTAACGTGACACCACTGGACACGGTGCTGGGGAGAGGTGTACACAGTCGACTCCCGAGAGCCAGGCACGTGGGCACCGGCACGGAACCCCTGCACCAACCAAGGCCTCTCTGGGGACCCCTCTTTCTGACTGTGCTTGGACTGTCGCTTGGGTCTCAGGCCTTTTCTGACCACTTCAGGTGAAGGGTCCCTTCAGCACGCGACACCGTCTGAATTACTGGTCCATGGCCACGCCTTGCTTGGCCTCCCCTGACCCCCGACCGGCATGTACTCTCCAGAGCAGAGGTCTCATTTATCTCATTTATGACGAAGTTCCCAGCTGAGGAAGATGCTGGCGCACACAGGCGCTTAGGAAGGATGTGCTGACAGGCTGCAAGACCCCTGGAGCCTGGATCCCTCTGCCTACCGCATCCCACAGGCTCAGACCTCATGCCCAGGGTGTCCCTCTGCTTGGCCCCACCCACCCGTCAGGACACCCCCCCTCCCCCGGGCAGACCTTCCTGCCTCCCCCCACCCCCAAGGGCTTCTGTAGGTGGAGCCTCGGCTCATTGTCCCATCCTGTGGTCTAAACCTGAGGCCGGGCCCCAGCCTCTCCCAGGTCCCCACCTCGTTGCCACGGGAACATCCAGCCATGTCCCGAGCTGCGTGTTTACGCTGTGTCTTTGGGGAAAAGGGAACCCCCCCCAGCACATTCACCACTGCATGCTGGCCGCCACTTGGCATTGCTCCTTTGGGGTTTCACGTGGAGACCCCGTGATTACATTTCAGCTCTGGGAAACATAGCACTGTGGAACCAGCATGCCAAGTAAATAAACACCAGCCTCACTCAAGGCTGTGAACAGGGAGCAACGGCTGAAGCCAGCACAACTTGGTTTGATTCCCGGCACTGCCACGCGTGACCCCGGGCAAGGCCCCTAGCCACTCACAGGATGGCAGCAACGGCAGTCCTTTGACTGAGATCACCCAGAAATACTGACTCAAGGCTTATCACGTGCCAGGCCCCAGGGACACGAGATGGATCAACAGCACTGTCCCTGCCCTCACACAGCTGACAGTCTAGTGGGAAAGACAGATCTCAGCAGAGAACACACATGTCAGTGTGTGTTGTGAGAAGCACCGTGAACACAGAGGGGGGCGGCAGGGAGCCTGATCTGCCCTGGTGGGAGCGGCCGGGAAGGCAGGCTGAGAAAGAGACAGGCGTGGTGGGAACGAGAGCTGTCCTTTGCAGGGTCCTGCCCACCCCAGGCCCAGAAAAAAGGCCTCCCATCCGGACGCTGCTGCGAAGAGCCGGGGGTTATGCATGCAGAGGATGGGACCGAGCAGGGCAGTGACCTGATCTGACTTCCTGAAGCCCCCGCGGCTGCTGTGGACAACAGAGCAGGGAGGCAGGGGACGACGTCTGCCGAGGAACCCGCGTGGCCAGGCCCCCAGCAGGGGCCAGGGAAAGCGATCCCCTCCCTCCTTCCTCCCCTCATGTTTGCATCCTCGACAAAGGACGGCAGCAGAACATCAGCGAGGCCGTTTATGCAGACAAGGCAATACCCGCAGCGGCAGGAACGAGGCTCCAGAAGACGCTGGCGAAGATCTTTTTCCTGGAACTTCTTCACCGGCTGCAGCCAGTCGGGAGCCAGTGGTTCCCGTTCCGGGAGAGGGCGACTGCCGGGCCCGGCCCCGGGAGCAGATGGCCTGCCTGGCATCCAGCCCTGGGAGGTGGGGCAGCTCCCAATAAAGCACATGCCGCCTTGAGATGAACACACTGCGGAGCTCCTCGGCACTTACAAGCCAGGGCCGGTTTATCTGTGCCCAGGTTTGACAAAGCGGAACTTGCCCTCCATCAAATAACTGATTCTCTTTATTCCTCTGCTTGTTCACTGTTTAAGTGACTGACCTCTCTGGGGCTCAGTTTTCTCAGCTGTAAAAGGGGGACAATCGTAAGACCACTGACCACAGAGGAGTCGCAAGGTAAACAAGAAAACAGGTGTGGAACGCTCTGGGTCCTGCCTGGCACTGTCCTCGGTGAGGATGTTTCTCCGACGGCACAGGGGGTCCTACTTGCAGCCTGGAGGCCGGGTTCACGCTGCAGCCCCCGTGAGCTGGCCCTGCACCTCTGTGGGCCTCGGTTTCTCCACCTGTGAAACGGGGGCACTGGCGCCTCCTTGATGGGGTTGGACATGAAATGAGAGAATGTATGTGAAAATACGCTGAGGGGCTCCGCAGCCCCTGTCATGGGCTCTGCCTCACTCACCCGCTGGACAGGGAGCCCATTCATGGACCCACACTGGGCAGAGGCCCCGGAAGTGCGGGCGGGGAGCGGGCCAGCCGCCTCACGTGCTTCGAAGGCAGAGAGCGGTGCTGGGATGCAAAGAACTCATCCCCACCTGTTTCCTACAGGACTTGGGCCTCGGCTGGGACCTGCCCCCACCTCCGTCTGCACACCGGCAGGGTGGGCACATGGCCGTCGGGAGAACTGAGGGGAGCAATGTCAAACACTCGGCCTGGCCTGGCTGCAGGAGAAGACGTCAGCCCCCTTCCTGTGCACCCTTCCCCCAGACATGCCGACTCATCAAGAAGAACTGACTGTCCAGCTGAAGAGATGTTCTGCTCGTTTCATTAGGGAAAAAATTCAGAAAACCAAGGATTTCTTGGAGGAGATTTTTGGTCGGAGGGACACAGTGGATGTCTGCACCACCAGGCAGCAGCTCAGGTGGGGTCACCTGACCCAGGAAGCGGCAGCCTTTGTGGGCACCAGCCCCACTGAC